>NC_083541.1:0-1269118 GCF_018135715.1 Danaus plexippus
CACATGGTACGTACTCAGAACGCCTATCAACTTGTGCTTCCTCATCACCCATGAATAAACTTGCAAAATTTTGGTTGCGTATTAGCAGCAGGAAGCAAAGAGCCAATTGTGTGGTATATTTCCCTTGGATTGTAAAAGTCGTGCAAAATCCTGGCATCGACACAATGTTATCAGCTCCAAAAGATGTCATATGGAAGCATGTATTGTATTTTCTTATGTTTTTTAAAAAACGGCGAGACTCATCTGTTTCATTTTAAAAAAGTTCTTTAAGAGGTTCAACAGGCTCGTCTTTTGAAGGAAGAACTACTTTTCCTCCCGAACAACACATGCCTGTAGCTTCCTCTTTCCATTTAAGAGCACCGCAAAATCTGCATTCTTTATTCATCGCTTCTATTTTTATAAGCTTGTGGCTTTCGTAATCAAGAGTTTCATCGTACTCAAATGCAGCTTTATCGAATACTCCCCACGCGTTTCTTGTAAATATTAATCGTCGCTGTTGTGCCCTTTCAGCAACAGCGCGTCTGCGAGCTTCAGCAGCTTCAACAGTTTCAGTAGCTCTTTGGGACCCTATGTAAGTCGCTTGCTGAAGACGCCGAGCTTGAGACTGTTCGGGTGTCTCAGAAGCCCGTTGAGATGCCAGATATTCAGCGTTCTGTTGACGTCGAGCTTGAGAATGTTCGGGTGTCTCCGCAGCCCGTTGAGATGCTAGATACTCAGCATGCTGTCGACGTCGATCCTGGGACTGTTCGGGTGTCTCAGAAGCCCGTTGAGATGCCAGATATTCAGCGTTCTGTTGACGTCGAGCTTGAGACTGTTCGGGTGTCTCTGCAGCCCGTTGAGATGCTAGATACTCAGCATGCTGTCGACGTCTATCTTGGGACTGCTCTGGTGTCAGCAGCTCTTTGAGCTGCCTCACGCTCTGCTTGTTTAAGCCTTCGCAGTTCGGCTTGTGGAAACGTCTCGTTAAGTCTAGCTACTTTCATAGTTCGAGCTTTATTAGAGCTTTGGGAAAGATTAGACTTACGCTTTCGCGGCATAATTCTTAAGTACGTGTTGTTTCTATACTTCCAAAAAATACAGTACGGTAGTTATTGTTATGATTGTACTTTAATGCAATCCTTGCCTATTTAATTAACCTATCTATATAGTAATTCAATTATCAATGAAGTAATTCGTTATAATTAACCTATTTATATAATTTGTTATAATTAACGGTAAATAACCTATCTATATAGTAATTGAATTATCAATGAAGTAATTCGTAAAAATGAAGTATCTTTTTGTACGTGTAACTCCTAACCAAAAAGAAACCTGGCAATAACTAACCTTAGGCCTATATTACTTAAAGAAGGCGACCATACGTTTTTATCAAATCGCTAGTGCCTTGAAAATTCGCAAAACGGACACAACCGTCAACGACGTCTGCCCTCACGCGTCTGCCCGCGTTCGGGTCGCGCACTCAGCGATGAGCCACTTCTTCCCCACCGCACCTACCCCGCTCCCCCCACGCCCCGTTCGCCTGGCGCCGCTGCCGGTATTTATCACCGAAACGGTATTTATCGCCGAAATTGCTATGACTCTGCATTTTAAATCTGTGATATCTTCGAAAATATTTATTTAATTTACATGCTGTAAAAAGCCATATTGATCTTTATTAAATGCACAATGTATTTAAGATACTTAATTGGATGAGGATTAATACTGTATTGCTTAAAATCGCTTCGTAAATAAGCCATTATTTCTCATACAAAGTAAAGGATAAAAAATGGTTATTGTGGGTTATTCCTAAGAGATAAACATATACCATCACGGACATTTTTGTAGACCTTTTTAAGTTGTACAATACTGTAGTAAATTGTTTTGATCTATCTTGTAGGATTCAGTCAGCGTTTGCAATGTAAGCGCATAAAATGTGTTTTTTTTACGACCTCACAATAAAAACCTCAATAATTGTAGCCTATGTGTTATTCTGATGTATAAGCTATATTGTGGTAAAGTTTCATTCAAATCCATTCAGTAGTTTTTACGTGAAAGAGTAACAAACATCCATACATCCATACTTACAAACTTTCGCCTTTATAATAGTAGTAGGATAATGCACTAGTTTTAGTAGTTTCGAGCTTACTATGTTTGCGAATACTACGCATATTAGCATAAAATAATCGTAGTGATGACGAGTGTAAGAGAATCTCTTCGTATTTTTTTTAAATGTGGTGATTTATTTCTTTTATTGATTTTTTGTTATTAAATTTTTCTGCGTTTTGTTTTACTGTGCTTGTTAGTTTTTTGTTATTGGTTGTATTAGCAATAATAGTGGGTATACCTTTAATATACTTTATAATAAGATCTTTCTCGCCATTAGCAGTTCTTTTTTGCAATTCGTCTCTCAACTGTTGCATACATAGTTTTTGTATAAGTGTCTGATCAGGATATATTTTTATGCCATCCGGTAATTTGTGCTAGTTGCAGACAAGGTATTTTGGGATGGCCGTATTATTAAAAAATACTTTTATAGGTCGCGACTTATTAGGAATATATTTTCCCAGGCGCATTGTTTTGATTGGTTTAGGACAGTTATCCTAAAGTGGTGATATTAGATTATTTTAGTCACATCATGTTGACGCCTATTTTTATAGTTGTTATCATTTTTTTCAGAAATACCCACCACTATGATATTTTTTTCGCGTTCGAAACGATCTTTAACTTCGAGGATTAGGTTTTCATTCACGAGTGGAAGCGAGTTTGGTGTTAACTTTTGATTTTTGATTATAGTTATTTGATCTTCCAAAGCTTTAACCTTATTTTGAGCTCCAGTATAACTTAATTTAATTTTTTCTATTTCTAAATTTATTTAATTAAAATGTTGTATAAGGCTTTCGTTACTAGATTGGATATATTTATGTCATTTTTTATCGTGTGTATTTCTTCTTTTATCATAAACAAAGTTTTCGTTTTGAGTTTTTCCGAATTTTTCTAACCATGACATAATGTCCCTATGAAAATTTTGTTGGTCTTTTTGGTAATCAAATATCTCAAAGCGTTCTTTGCGTTTTTTTGAGTTTATATTAATGAATGCATCTTCGTGATCATATGTATATAAATTGGGTACTGACCCGCTCGCGCTTTCGCTACCGCTTATCAATATGTTACTCGGTGGCGTTTGCTGTAGGCTCATCGTGTATTTTTTTTTTTTATACGAGTGACCAAGATAAAAAATTGCAGCGGTACTCTTTGCTCGAGGGGGTGAGGGGCGCTGCGCTGACACCGATGCACCTTAACTTGTTCTTCAATATAAACACAATGATATTAGTACCAATAGTATTTATACGAAAACACTATTTAAATCTTTGATAACTAGAAACACTTGGCTGGCCAACTTTTCAATAATTCACCGTATCTCGTGAACGGTGCAACACTAATGGCGCTGACTTTTACCGTATATATTTCTAAGATGTTTACGAACCGATGGACGTTTTTTAAATACTATATATGGGATACCATCAGTTCCTGGTGCAGATTTAGACGATTTACTCTTGATATGATAATCTATTTCCTCCATCTTTGGTGGAATGCCGTGGAAGTCGACGCGAGGAATTTCAGGTTTTTGTCCGTCTATCCCTATATACTCTGAAACTTTTGAGCACTTCATAGGTGCTTTTAAAATGAAAGAAAAATAAATCCGGTTTTCCGTAATTTTTTACGTTCGTCATGGCATCTTAAGTTTTTTCATGAAACTAACAAAGTCCACCTGTAAATGACTAGGTTAATAAAAGTACATAACCAATATCATTGCTATGATCATTATGAATGCATAAATGCATGTTATACGTCCTTGAAATGAATATAATATTCATCTCGTAGTTTTGTTTGGTTTTTACTAATAAAACTAATCGCTCTGATTCAGTTTCAGCACAATGATCTGCAACATATTGTTTTAATAACATGCCGTAAAACGTTGTTGATGTTGTGATGTTTCATTAAACGGTAACAATAATATTTCATACAGGAAACTTCCTTGGAACTTTTTTTTTTTGCTTACACGGTTAACTTGTAGAATATCAATTGAATACCAATTTTCACCTCGAGAAAACATTAAAAGATATTGTAAGCCGTCATATGACCGATGTAGTTCACAAATTTTGTAGAGACTCGTCGCGACTTCGTAGCGTGATATCTCTTTTAACGAATTGTTGTCTAGCCCATACAACTGCTACTTCAATTGAAGAAGGAGCATTATATCGTCCAAAGTGCTCAGTAGTAGCCACTCTATTGGCGTGAATTACTAAATTATAATATTGGACATTAGGGGGAATACTTCATGGAAGTTTTAAAGGATTGTAGGACTAAAAAAATAAAACTATCGCGGGGTCAAGGCCCTACTGCGCTCGGCGCAAAGGGCACCCGCGGTGAGGATGGTTAGTGGGTACCGTACGGTCTCCTGGGCCGCAGCGACGGCTCTTGCCGGCGATCCGCCTTGGGATCTTGTGGCGTCGGTTCTCGCAGAGGTGTTCTCCTACGTCTCGGGAAGGAGGGCTCTCGGAGAGAACCCTTCATCAGAGGAGATCCGGGCGGTTCGCTGGCAGGGGGAGTCACGTCTTATGCGGGAGTGGGGGGAGGACCTGGCGGGGCAGCCGTACGGTAAACGTACAACGGCAGCGCTCCGTCCGGTCCTAGAGCGTTGGACGAGGCGGAAACGCAAACCCCTCACTTTCCGTCTGACGCAGGTCTTCACGATGCTCGAGAGTGACAGGTCCTGGCTGGCGGTGTCCACCTTCTGTGAGACGGTCATGTCCACGAAGGAGGCATCTGAGCGGGAAAGGGAGGATGCAGCTGATGCACCCTCCCTCCGCAGACGACGGGCGGGGGTGCGCCGGAGGCGATATTTGCAACGCCTCCAATAACGCCCCTGCACTCCCGGCTGGGGTTGGGCTAGTAACCTGGCTCCTGTGAAAGCCCGGCGTCGTCGGGGCGATGCTAATTGTCGGGATCGCCCCCTTTCTCCGAGGGAGTAAGTCCGGTCTTTGCCAGGACCGGCCAGTCGCTGGTGTGCCCTGTTGCTGACAGATCCGGGGTGCACCAACATAGCGGCCGATGGCTTTCGCAGTGGTTTTAGTGAGTAGGGGCCTGCCCAGGCCAAGTCTCACACATCCTCTCCGGCCCCACCAAGGCCGGTTAGACGGCTCGTAAAAAAAATTTCCCTGCGACATCATAAAAAAAAAAGGACTAAACATCTATGAAGAGTTGATCTCGTATTATTATTATTATTAGCATAATATCTATTAGAGGTGTGTATTTTTGGATTGGAAATAAAATATATCTGTAAACATATATGGTTTTAGATTGATATAGCAGAAGACTATCTGCAAAGTGGTAAACCTGTCCTTGGATTTTAAATGTTGACATGTATGCTCAATCACTCGTTGGATTTGAAAGACGTTATTTGAATCGTGTTATTATATCGACGAATTTTATGAATAAATTCTGAACGTTTCGGGTGACTTCAGTCAAGGAGCGACATTAAAAAACGGTGGTGGCACAACTATCTCGTCTAGTTTAATTTTTTCCATTAGCACAACTAAGACCGTTGGACTCACCTTTCCATTTCAAACCCGTGCAATATTGGCAAATAATCAACAGAGCGTCTATAGACATCGTTGCATCGCTTTTGTAATTGATTGAAAAATTATATTACATCGCGGAATGTTTTTTATATCACATGAATAAGTATTCGGGATCTACTGTTATTAGTCAGCCAAGCATTCCTTAAATATCTGTGGCGAATACGGTCGTTACCATGGTCTGGCTCGACCGGGAAGTACCACCCTCAAACAGAAGATCGGCGTGAAGTAGTCTTTAATGGCTGCGTTTCGTCCGATGAGTGAGATATCCGGTTGACCTTTTCCTGTCCCTCTCCTACAATCAAGGTCGTCAAGGTCGCAGATGTCAATGAGCGAAGGTGACTACCTTCTATGAAGTAGGCCGTCTGCTCGTTTGCACATTTGATAAAAAAAAACATTCTGCAAGTCAGTCCCTTTCTATTTATATTATCTACAAATAAATCCACAATAGACAAGTGGTTATATTTATTCACCCATGAGCGTAATTTAGATACTTCATTGTCATTGATTGATTAGTGATAAATGAATATCATTCATATTCTTATAACTGGTTTAAGAACACTTTCGGATATCAAAATTTTCATTTATTGGAAACTTAATGAGATCAAAGATTTTCGCGAGTATTCATTTAAATGAAACTAGTATTATTCGGATTTACTACGCGGATTTTATTATTTAAAAACTACATAATTAAAAAAATTATTAAAAACTATTATTATTAAAAATTATTAATTATTTAAAAACTACATAATACGAGGCACACCTTGTCTGCCTGTGATCACGGTTGCTGCAAAGTAACCGAAACGTCGGGATTATGTAGTTTTTAAATAATAAAATCCGCATAGTAAATCCGAATAATACTAGTTTCATTAAAATTTTATTGGAAACTTTATGCAACAGAAATAATAATTAAAATTATGAAAGTAACCAAAATCGGTTCTCGTTAAAGGAGCTTATGCAATATAGCTGAGGTTATATATTGGAATTTTTTTGTTTATATGTTGACACCATTATCAAATCCTAACATTAAAATGTTATATTATCTTAACATGTAAATATTATTGACCTTCACTTTGGTTCCTGGGGCTAAGGGTTCCGATATTAGTTGCATCATACTCATCATCTGTGTGAGGATATCCGGTGATACCCACCATTAAATATTCTGGACATAGATGTGCCTAGTATAAATACTATGACCTTGGGGATCAGAAACCATTACAGCTTCTACGACGAATGAGAGATCTGGCACGTGAAAAAATTTCTGACGAGACATTACGTATTATGTGACAAGGGCATCTACCTCCATCATTTCGAAGTGTTCTAGCAGTCGGTAAGGTGAAGGATCTTGAAAATTTAGCAGCCATTGCCGACAAGGTTATGGAAACAACACGACCTTTGCAAGTATGTCGAGTTCCAGCACCAGCAGTACACCGCTTTCATTATTGCCCAGATATTGATGCCCTAATCATGAGGCCGCTGCTATTGAATGAGAATGAGATGAGCCATTATAAGCTATTGGTAGACGTAAGTAAAAGAAAACTTATCGATTCAGTGACCAGTTTACAAACTATTGAATCCGTAACTCTGCAAAATTTTCTTTCGGTTAGAACAATAAATTGTAAAAATGAGTACAGTAACATTTTAGGTGAATTTCCCAATGTTAACAAACCTATGTGCTTTAAAGATAATCCAACGTATTCTGTCGACCGCTACCACCGGACAAGTACAGTTGTCCTTTCCAGCACCGGATTGTTCGATAGCTCTAATGACAGATTGCTCGAATACTTGCGCAGGCGCTGTTTTACAACAAACAGAAGGCAATTCATGGAGACCATTAGGATTGTTTTCAAATAAATTAAGCGAAACTCAACAACGTTACAGCACATATGATAGAGAATTATTAGCAATATATATGGCCATTAAACACTTTCGATCTTTAATAGAAGGCAGGCCACTAACTGTATATACCGATCGTAAGCCTATAGTTTATTCCTTAGCAAATAATAAAGTTAGTAAGAATGATACACCAAGGCGAATCCGACAGTTGGATTTTATAATGCAATTCTGTAATAATATAAAATATATTAGTGGAGCGCAAAATATTGTTGCCGACACCCTTTCGCGAATATCGGCAATAGAGTTGCCGTCACCCATTGATTACGAGGATTTAGCTAACCTGCAACGTGGGGATGACGAATTAAAAAATCTAATGAAATCTAAAAATCTGAATTTCAAAGAAATTTTATTGCCAAATTGCAATAAACCTATATATTGCTAAGTATCTGGACATAGACCACGTGTTTATTTGCCCGAACGATTTCGAGTGTCAGCTTTCAACGCGTTACATGAAGTCAGTCACCCCGGCACGAGCGCATAGCGAAAGATGATGCAAGATCGTTACTATTGGAAGGGAATGAATAAAGATGTAAATAATTGGACAAAGGAATGTTTAAAATGTCAAAAATCAAAAATACATAGACATACTACGTCACCGTTTGGACATTTTGTAAATAGCGATAGGTTTGAACATTTACACATGAATATATGGGGTTTTCCAATAGGGACGCTTGAACTTTGACAGCTGATTGCGGCCATGTTGTTTGAGTGACAGCTGTCAAATGCAGTGTGTTATATTCATTCCGTCCTCCCAAACCACCATGGCAGGTTACAGTGTCGAGCAGCACGTGCAAATCATAAAATTGTTTTATGAAAATGGGTCTTCAGTTCGAGCAACGTTCCGCGCACTTCGCCCGTTTTACGGTCGCGATGATCGTCCTGCCGAGTCGACTATCCGTCGATTGGTGGACAAATTCGAGTCAACCGGGTCAGTTAACAATCAGCCGGTTCCCGTGCGTCAACGTAACGCGAGATCTGCCGAGAATATCGCCGCTGTGCGCGACAGTGTCCTCGAAAACCCGCGGCAGTCAATTCCGCGTCGCGCACAGGAACTCGGCCTTTCGCAGACGACAACTTGGCGAATTTTGCGTTGTGACTTGAGCCTGCACCCGTACAAGATCCAGCTGACCCAAGAGCTCAAGGTTAATGACCATAGACAGCGCCGTGTGTTCGCTGACTGGGCATTAGAGCAGTTGGAAGTTGACGCCGATTTTGGCAAAAAAATCATCTTCAGCGACGAGGCGCATTTTTGGATGAATGGCTATGTCAACAAGCAAAATTGCCGTATTTGGACGAGACCAATCCACACGAGGTTCACCAAGTGGCAATGCACCCGCAGAAAGTGACTGTTTGTGCGGATTTTTGGGCCGGAGGCGTGATTGGTCCGTATTTTTTCGAAAACGATAATGTGTGGCCGTCACCGTCAATGGTGAGCGATACCGGTCGATGATAACCAACTTCTTTTGGCCTGAAATCGAGAATATGGATCTGGACAACATGTGGTTTCAACAGGACGGCGCTACGTGCCACACAGCACACGCTACGATGGAAGTTCTGCACGAGCAATTTCTGGACATGGTCATCTCGCGCGGAAGCGACGTGAACTGGCCACCGAGATCGTGCGATTTGACCCCGCTGGACTTTTTCTTGTGGGGTTTTCTTAAGTCGCAGGTCTATGCCAACAAGCCGCAAACCACCGATGCCCTCAAAGTCAACATACGCCACGCCATCGATCAAATACAGCCCGATTTGTGCACCAGAGTCATCGAAAATTGGACCTTTCGTGTGCGCGCCACCAACCGAAGCCGTGGCGGTCATTTGAATGATGTCATATTCCATACATAATGGGGTCGATAGACCTTCCAAATAAAAAAAAAATTTCGCAAATATCTTTCCTACATGTATTTTTTTTTGCATTTCAAAGATCAAGCGCCCTTAATGGAAAACCCTATAGTAGAACCTTTAACATACTGCAGGGGTTATCGGTATATTGTTACCAAAACGGATATAAAGAGTATATGAGAGTATATGGTTGGCCAGAGTGTTACCCTATAAAGGATATTTCTGCTGACATTATTTATTACGGATGGATTGCAAGATTTGGATGTCCGTTAAAACTAACAACAGATCAAGGTTAAGGACGCCAATTTGAATCTAATTTATTCAGACAATTAGCTAATAGAATGGGTATTAACAAGTAGAACTACTGCATATCATCCACAATACAATGGACTTATGGAACGTTGGCATCGCTCATTAAAAACATCTCTAATGTGTAGAAGTAATACAGAACAGTGGGTTTCTGAGTTACCATCTATATTACAAGGCCCTCGAGCGAGTTTGAGAGATGATACGCAAATAAGCGCAGGCGAAATGGTTTATGGAGAAGCAATAAGATTACCGGGAGATTTCTTTCAACCTATACAGCAGAAAACCTCGGACAACGAAATTATTCTCCAATCACTCAAAAGAAAAATAGCAAAAATGGCATCTGTCCCGAAAAAGGAAATACATCAAGGGAAAATGTTTGTTCATCCAGAGCTTGAGGACTGTACATACGTTTTCGTACGCTGCGATAAGATTTCAAAACCTTTGATACATCCATATTCAGGTCCTTTAAAGTAATAAGTAAAAAAGAAAAATATTTTAAAATATTGCAGGGAGAGACAGAGAAAGTAATCAGTATAGATCGTTTAAAACCTGCGTTCACTCCTTTAAGCGCGGAAGATGAGACCCATCCAAATAAGGCAAGCGAAACTATAAACACTAATCTTAAAGTATCGAGATTCGGGCACAATATTAAACTAACAGTTCGTTTCGCCTTGTAACAACATCTTCTTAAGTAAATTTATTTATTACAATACATCTAATAATGGGAAAAACACAAAGCAAAAACATAGACAAGCACATCATTACAGCTCAAAATGGGGCAGGAAATAGTGCCGCCTCTTCAGCAGCGGCGATAGAAGAATCAAGTCAAACTTCACTAATAAGATACGAAATATATCTACTTTTCATCATCGCATGCATCCTGGCAGGCGTGGCTTACATGACGTGGAGAAAGTGCAAGGAAAGTTACGCGCACTATATGAGACGAGAGCTCCGGGAAGTGCGTCCGGGGTAACAAAGCTTAAACAGCGGTTCACCTTCTCAACGAGTGATTATGTGAAGTGAACTAGAATTAGTTATGAATTAATGTTATTGAGTGTTACTTTAAAAGATTTATAGATATATTTTTTTTGTTATTGTTACAATTTAGACTATATACACAATAAATCATATTTTATTTTTATTATAGCAATGTTAGAAATAATTTTAATTACAGTCAATGTTTTAAATAAATTTGTATGTAGGTAATATGTATTTAAAGTGTGAAATTTTATTTTTGTAATAAATAGTTATGTATCGTAGTGTATACGCAATTAAAAAAGGGGAAGTATTGTGCCTAGTATAAATACTATGACATATGATTTTATTATTCAGTACTGTAATAGACACTCAATTAAATGGACTCTTGCTAATATAGTCTTGTTATTTCACGCTTACCAAATAAGGTGCTATAGATATAACATATAGACATACATATTGATTTTTCTAATGGCTTTACCGGTGCAAGCGGTCGGGATTGTTGTGTAGCAGATGTTGATGAAAAAGTGCCGTGGATCCCTCCATAACTAATAATCCTGAGCTATCTTACTAAGAAAACATAGTGACAACATATTCCAGCTCATCCCCCCATATTAGATACCCAGCGGTTAGGAGCTGCTTGTTCATACTAACAACTAACCACAAAAAGTGATTTACTTATTGATGCCCCAATACTCAGAGCTCCGTTAAATATATTCGAGTTCGAGCAATAATATTTTATTAAATCTCTGTGGTCGCTTTTACATCTTTGTACGATATAATAATCCACACTTGTTTAGATCTGCAAGAGAACACAGGTGGATGGGCGAGTCTCGCGTGTTGTTTACAGAAGTAATTCTTCGTTTTACTTTTTAAATCGAATCAATCATTGAAAACAAAAATGATTACACAATTTTAGTTAGCCAGATTATCTGAAACCCACACGAGATATTTATGTTTATTAATGATTGATAAAGTTATATGTACTTGTGAATGAGGCAAAAACCATTATAAAGTGATTAAAAAAATAAAAGTTTTTTCAGTGAGGTATCATTATTATTGTACAAAGCCCAAGAAGACTATGTTTTTGATCTTAGACATAAAATTATAGAATCCAGCTTTAAGACTATTATAAAGTGATATGCGATTATATTGGGTAATGCTGTGGTTATGACCACACTCAGACTTTAAATATCACCAAGGATCTTATACGAATGACAAAGAACTGAAAATTCCTCGATAAAATTTCAAATGAGATTTGACAACATTTATGAATAAGACCCAAGAAATATAATTTGTACAATAATTTATAAAGCTGCTTAATGTAAGACATGCTTCTTGGGCACAAATTAACGAACGAAAAGTTCAAAGAGCAGAGATTGAGATCCGCGGCGAACGGAGACAAGTGAGCTTAATATCAGTGGATCGCCGCGATGGGCTGACTGTGTTGATTGTTAATTATTTTGTATGTACATATCGTGATATGGTCAAAGAGCAAACCCCTTTAAATCTGTATATATTTTTTTAAATATTAACAGCCTGAAATAATCTTCGCTATTTATTTGATTATTTTTGTAATAAAAATTTATCAAAATTCCTTAACTAAATATTTATTTTTTAAAGAAAAAAAAAGGAAAGCTAACAGATCCATATATCACTTCAATGTTCAAGATACAAACATTCTTGAAATATGTATCAATCTGGTTTTAATTCAAGTTTACGCTGTCGCTGTACACGACGCTTGCTGAGTGTATCATGACAGTGAGTAGAAGGCATTGTACAGAAGTGAACGGAGACTTTTAAACAAAGAGAATAGTAAATATATGTAGAAAGAGTTTTTGTTTGTTTCTTTTAAATGATTAGGGTAATGAATAATAATAGTATTTCTTACGCCAAAAATTCGGGCCAAATATCAATACGACAAATAAAACATCAATTTCCATGACAGATTTATTCGTTGACTCACTGGCAAACTTAATTGGTCCACCTTTTATTGCTTCTAACTAAAAGACGCGTGCAATACTCGAGGACGAGGGGAGGGAGGCTGCGGAAGGAACCACGGCGGAGCCTCGAGGGAGGTCTCAGCGTGAAGTGAGGAGGAGGAGGGGGAGGGGGGAAGGGGAAAAAAGACGAGGAGAGACGAGCCTTAGAGCGGGGCGCAGGCGGCGGTGGACCAGCGAAGTTGCCGCGGCGGCGGCCGCGCGCGCCTCACCTACTCTTATTTTAACCTAACTATGTACAAAATTAGTACCCGTTTAAGTATAATAATAATAATAATAATATAAGTATGTCGAGGATTTATTATTTACAGGATAGAAGACACGCAGTTCGAATCATCGCACGAGGCGACGCCGGCGTCACTTGGCGTCGCCAACGGACGCGCTCTGTGTGCTCTGAGCGCTCTGAGCGGGCGGCGCGGAAGGAGAGCCGGCCGACATGCGCGCCAGAGCCTTGTAGAGAGGAGAGTTCACGAAGCGCGGGTACGAGTCGCGGTGCATGAGGGTGTAAATCTGCAGCTGCGCCTCGTCGAAAGTGTGTGGCGTGGGCTCCACCATGTTGCGGTTCACTGTCTCTCGGACGCGGGAGTCCAAGGAAACCTGCGGAAAAATCAAACATGACAATTTAAATCGTGAAGAATAAGATATTTCAAATTGAACATCGAATAAAAACAAGTTTCACTATCGATCGGCTTTAATTTTTAAGACATTTACAAGTTCGACGTCAGATCGAGTCCACAAGGACCCGAGACTACAACATGACATCTGCATCTAGTAAAACCGACACCGATGTAACCAGGTGTCGCAGTTTGTTTGTTACATAAAGGCAGGAACCTCTTTAGGCGAGAGTATGGAGATGTAATCTTCGTAGATGAAGCGCGCCTTCTCCTCCACGGCGTCAGGGTCCACTTCTCTCTTCAACTCCTCACAGGCCAGCCAAAACATAATGTTTTCTTCGGAGTACTCGCCGCGCAGAAAGTCGCGAAACACTTTACGTCCGGCTGCATACACCAGGACAGGATTTGAAAACGGACAAACATACATACAAAATTAAAAATAACATAAAAACATGAGAGCAAGAAGAGAGTCAGCGAACTTTATACGTTCCAATGATAGAAAAAAGAGTTAGTATGGTAGCATGTAAATTAGTTTTTAAGAAGTTTTTAGTTTCTATTTTATAATGAATACAATTAAGCGATAACTTTCCAGCAACCGGGAGCTGTGACTCCTACGATTTATTCTAAAAATCTTTTATTTTTGTACTATTTAGTCGCAAGAAAAATAATAACAAGATTTTTGTCATCAAAACCCGTATATTAACGTATTAAGGGCACAAGTGACGTCACAAATTAACCACCGAGTCCGACACACACACATGCGTAAGAGAAATCAGAACCTTCAATGATTTTACTCCAATTTATTTACTAATAAATGAAATTCCAAAATATCATAATAATATGTGAGACAGAAGTCAAGTAGGAACATATATATATGTATATTAAGTTTGTATAGGTGAGGATAACCCTGGTCATGTTACTTGTGATAAGAAGCCGTTATTATTTATAAATCATATAATTAAAAACCAAGAACTCTGACCGTTGAAAGGCCCAGTATCAAATCATCCTAAAATTAAGTTTGTATTGTATTTAATTAAAGATTGACTCTACATACAATACGCTAGTACAATATCTATCAAATAAACGAACATAGGCCAAGCGTGATCAGTGTTCATAAAGTGTTAAATAATAGTTGAAAATGTGAAAGCGGGACTTTGAATGCGTCAGGAAATTTATTTAATGAACGGCAATATTATTATTGAATCTTTTAAGGAAAGTCACAACAACGCTTTGTCAACAACTTGAAATATTTTTATCTTCTAATAATGATTATAATTAATTGCTGACTGAGCGGTGCTTTACTGCTGGAAATAAAGATATACATCGTAACGCGATGTGTCAGCGAAAGCTTATTCACTCATGCCTTCAACATATCCGAAAAGAAATTGGATGAATACAGAAGCTTGAAAACTGTTGGAATCTTTTCCTAGAAGGATCTTTTACATCTAGAGAAGGAAGCGTGTGGCTGTGCGAGCACGAGAGGAAGATCTATAAGGAGAGGGTTCAAGCTGGCCTGGCGCCTGGAGCTCTGATGGTATAACAGGATCCAAAGATAAACTTGTGATCAGGCGAAGGATATGATAAGACTTGTTGTATTTTTAATCTGAAATTGTTAATATTTTCGTCATATTCATCAAATCTAAAAGAGAACCTCGACACCTGACTCGGCGCACTTCTAATCTTCAAGGAATAGTAGGATACACAAGAATTAACTTATTTTTAGAAATGCAAGCTGTTCGGAAATATTCATGAGATGATTTTTTTTACTTGGTCTTTGTATTTAGTAAAAACCAAAGTATATATATTTGCTGCATCGAAAGTTTGGCCATATATCTATCATAACAAATGTTTAGCCTAAAATATTAAATTAAAAATGTTCCGAGGAAAAGTAGATGAAAATAATAATATTGAAATTGAAAATATCTATGTATTATAAAAATTGCTAAAGTATTCTGCAAAACCTTATACAGATATGAAGTATTCGTAGGATCGAATCATATTCGATCCTACGAAAACTTCAAGGAATGTTTTGAATGAACTGAATGAATCCTACTCCTAGATCACCAGAGATAGAGTGAAGTGGGAACTATATGAATAAATATGAGGACGAGATGCTGGGGATGAGATTGAGAAAGAATCTCTCTATCATGAGACCAGTCATGGTAAGTGACGTGATCAGGTTTACTCAACTCACTAAAAATTAGAACAAAGGGAATGTTACAATTTAGAAATATATCTTGCAAGGGTTTGATCATTAAAGAAAGTCTCAAATCGTATACAACTACATATTATTATCAAATTACAATTTTATTAAAAATCGTAATAAAAATCAAATCCACACGAACCTGCGCTTCTCATCAAACGATCAAACGATTGACCCCAGCTCTGGATTTCCTCGAGCGTCGGTCTGGAATAGACAAGCAACGTTACGACTTCTAGTTACATGTTGGAATGTGTGTGTAAGTGTGTCTGTGTGTGTGCGTGTGTGTGTACTCACGGCGCGTCCCCGTCGAGGAGCAGAGGCTCGTGGGGTCCAGGCTCTCGGGGCTTTTACCGGGGCCGCCGTCGGCACCGCGAGCCGCCAACCTGGCGACAAGCAACTCCAACACTAAGTACATAACTCTAACCCTATAAAATATATACAAACATCAAACAGTAAAATATAAAACTGCGAGTTCTATGTCAGAATCGGCACGCTCGTCCGGTCCGTATCAAATGCTCGGCGTCCCTGACCTGTCCTCCGAACGAACTCACCACTTGGCCCTGCAACAAATACACGACCGTTATGTCTCTTAAAATATGAAGCTGACGCGGATCATAAAGAACTGATAACGACTAACCAGGAACACGAACAGCAGCAGCACCAGCACAGGCAGCACGGCTTGGCGGCGGGCCGGCAGCCGCGCGCCAACGCTGACAAGCTGCACATCTAGTATCGCAATACATACATACAGTTCACTTGACATTTGACAACTACACAACAGTAAAGGTGGTGAGGTGGAAAGTTTGGCTTCGACTCATGAGTGTATGGATCACGTCAAGCGAATTATAATTGTTGTAATACGATGGTCAAATATCAAGGAATAAGAAACCATCTGTCATAAGCAATACATTTGTACTTTTTCTTACTAAACTATTTATGAGTAAGACAAAATTTTATATCATATACCCGTAATGTAGATATTGAATGAGCCATTTTTATTGAGCGAATGCCCATTAGAATGCTATGCCTAATTAATGTGTGTTCTCAGTATTATTATTTTTAAATATTTGTTGTCACTCGAGGATTTAATATATTACATGTCTGAATGTCGGCAGTACCGTGTTCCGTATAACTTTACAATAACAACTGATCAGTTGTTGAGGTTCACAATCAGTGCCAAGATGTTCTCGATGATCTATTAACGTGTGCGTGTGTGTCTGCGTGTCTGTATGTCTGCGTGTCTGTGTGTCTGCGTGTCTGCGTGTCTGTGGCTGCGTGTTGTGTGAATGTGTGTTTGTATGACACCTACCTACAGCTAGGCTGATGTATAGCGAGCCACTCCTCTAGACCAACGCCCCTCCACTCATACCTCCATAGTCGTCACTCACTAAGTGCACTACTTTTTATTTCACTGTGTCGAGAGATAAACCTACGTGCATCAACTTTGAATTTAGGCCTTTAAAAATCCTTTTATCTTAATGAGTTCGAGTCGCTAAAATTATATTATATTGCGGCACATATCACATCAGCAGCACATGTGTTTACGTCTCGTTCGTAACACCTATATAAAACATACATCTAAATGAAACAGATTGCATACGAAATACACGAAACTTTTGAGCAGGAAACACAACCGCCAAGGACGAGTCTCGTCCTCGGGCCTGGAACCTCGGGATCGTGGGTTTTCGTTGATCGTTGACATATAATCGTTACATAAAGGTGAGAAGAAAGTTGAAACATCAAACTCGTTGACTGTAATAGTTAAGGCTTCACAATTAAATTTCTACTTAAGTATTATAAAAGAAAAGTATTTATGTTCAGACAATAATTGAAAGTTACATTAATTAGTGACATAATGGAATTTTAGGAAATCAATTCAAAAAATTATCGAGAACGAAGCAGTCGGGGAGTAGGTCGACGATTTGAGAGAACGGAACAAGGACGCGCTGCCACGAGCTTAGAGCGGACGGAGAGCGGAAGAAATGCGGGCGGCAGCGACGCACGTAAAAATAAACAGAGTTCGGAGGGTAGTGGGTGAGGGTCAGAGCGGAGTATTTATAGCACGTCCATTGAGGCGCGCTCCGGCCGCTTGCGCGTTCACAGAGAGAGTTATATCGGTGACGACGGTGGCGTAAACACCGCGGGGAGGTAAGCGTGCAGCGGCGGCCCGCCTGGGACGACGCCGCGCTCGGCGCCACCGGCCCGACTCCGAACGGTCGATACGGGCGCGGCCGCTCCCCTGCGGCGGACTGGCCTGGGCCGGAGATCGGGACCACGGCCGCTGAGCCTTGAATAGTTGTACCTCCAAACAAAGTTTCACACCGACCGACTGAACGTCAAACATCAAGAATCTACGTTCGAAGCCTAGCGTGTGACACCGCGACCGCAGAGTGCTCTATGAGAGATCTCGATCCGGGCGAGGTCCTCGGGCGGCCCATCGGCGCTCACCTGCCGGTGGCTAGGTCTCCGGAGTTGCCGGTGCTGGCGAGGCTGCCGGGGCTGCCGGGGCGCGCGAGGCGGCGGCGGGCGGCTCGCCGGCCATGCCGGCGCTAGCGGCGGCGCGGGCGCGGCATGGGGCGGACGCGCGGCCGGCGCGGGCGAGGCGGCGAGGGCTGCACGGGGACGGGCCGCGGCCGGGGCGCGACTGAGCGATCGACCGCGCCGCGACGCCGCCGCCCGTCCCCCGCACGCACCGCGACGAACGCGCAGGCGCGCCGCGACGCCGCACTCGCCCGGCCTGACCTAGTGCGGGCACGCCGCCTCGCCCGCTCCTCGCCCGCTCCTCGCCCGCTCTCCGCTCGCCTCCGGTCGATGAACCGCTCCACTCTCGGGGTCCGAACCGCTCGTAAGCGCCCGTCGCAATCTACCTCATCCATATTGATTTTCCCAGAAGCGCGTCATCGCTCATTTTCATTCATGGAGCCGGTAGTAGATCGTCTATAATTGTGTCGTCGTTACTGAAGCTCGCTGAAAGTCTCCGTTGCGGTACCTACTTATATTTCCTCGATCATTGCAATATGGACATGAATCTTTGAACTCGTAGATGTAATTTGGGCATGAACTACCTAATTTGTCTAAATAATACACTGATCAATGATTATTGCATTCAGAAGTGGAACTCGTTTTATAAGATCGACATTACCGTTCTAACCCAAACGTTGTCTTTGAGACGATCAGATGTAAAACCTTCGTTACTGACTAATTCATTCAGACTCGACCCTTAAAAGCTCTATCGCAATAAAAACTATAATACTCAAGGAGCAAATTAGTATTATGACAAAAGTATATGTTTTGCACGTGCATGAAATATTTACTGTTAAGTAAATTGATGATTAATAATGAACTAACTTACTGATGAGGAATTGATAGTTATCTTATATACATATAATAAAATCGTTCACGGGGTCAATTCTGTACATTGAAAATAAATGATAATAAATCCCTATAGGAGTATTCTTACAAGAAACAGAGGCCAAAAAAATTATTTTTGAAATTATTGTCTGTCTGTCTATCTGTCGGTTGTACACTCATAACTTAAAAACTACTGGACGGATTTCAATAAAATTTTAGATGGTGGTTGCTGATCACCTGATGCAACATTTGGGGTACCTTTTACCGCGGGAAAATGCCTCATTCCCATGGGAATATTTTTAAACTACTTTGAACCAAAATTATGTAGAGTTACTTGCATTGAACACTTAATGGGTTTAATAATGACATGTTGTATTTAATTTCTGTACTTATTTCCGAGGAACAAACCATGAGTTGTGTCGGTGTAGATCTGCGTACGCCCTGTTTTCTCATGGAGAGTTATATGTAGGTCTATCTCGAGTGAGAAGAATGCAAGAAGCCTGTTTATGCTCACTGAAACTGCTAATACGACTTCTAACATTGTTTATGAATAAATTTTGTAGTAAGTTACTTTTTCTCCGTGAACAAAGTCGCGGGCACAGCTTGTATGAAATTAGCTTAACCAAGAGGAATCGGGTATAGCCGAGTGGGATGGGGTATAACTGGGTGAGACTGGGTATAACTGATCGAGACTAGGTATAGTTAAATTGTCCAGATATAACTGGGGGAGTCGATTTAGCCGAGTGGAACTGGCTATAGCAGAGTTTGATCGGGTATAACGAAGTATAACCAAGTCGGAGTGGATGTTATCAAATGGACTATACCCAAAACTTAATTTCTTGTAATGCAATGACATTAAGAATTAAAATTAATTTTGTAGAAGTTCAAGAGCACGGAATTTGATTTACTAATTAATTATAGTTGTTTTAAAATACATATTTCATTTCATTTATTATTTTAAATAATATTTGTAAATATGTGTGTCGCTTCAAAACAAGTAGCAAAAAAAAGATTTTAAACTTTAAACATATTCATCAATGTACAATGAAGACACAGTCTGTATGAAATTATGAAAAAAAAGATTATATTTTAATTCATTGCTGAAACGTTACTATAGTGTCCTAAAAATTGTGACAAGATATTGAATATGTCTTTGTCTGTATGAAGTATGAAGTATGATAATAGAGGACAGCAGGTAACCAGGATGGATGTGAGTGGAAATTGGTACTAGAGAGGATCGATAGCGCGCCTTCGTGTCGACTGTGGAAGTTTTCAACTGTATCGACGCAACACGGTGCGCTGACTGAACACGGGCTATCGATCGATGGAACGACGAGGGGTGGAGCCGGTACGCCGAGCTGCGGAGGGGTGCGGCGAGGGACGGCGAGGGGTCGGGCGGCCCCCAGGCATCGATCGGGCGGCGGGCGGCGGGCGCTAGTAGGCGCATATCCGCGCGGCCGGCAGCGCGCCACCGACCGGCCCCTGCTGAGGCCCGCGCCCCCGGCGGCTCGGCCTGCAGCGGCAGCAACACGAGGCGGTGCACCCCGGGGGGTGGGTGGAGGGAACCCTCTATTTCCACTGACGATCATATCTCACCCGAAACGCACTACAGATTTCCCTCACCGAAGCACGTACATGACATTGTTTTCTCCTCACCATATCCACCTTATAGAACTGAAGATTTTAAAAATAGCTATTTCAAACCCTTAGCCTTGTAGCGCTCAGGCTAGAGAGCATCATAATGTTTGAAGCCACCTTAAAAACATATTTACGTATTTCGCTCATTTTGCGTATCTGGAAATTTGAAGTTCGACATTCGGTTCACGACACGGTATAAACTGCAACTAGAATTGTGATACTTTTCTCGCTCTTTTTAAAATTTTGATGATTTTATCTAAAATTTTGTCGAATTTGTTGATGTGAAATTTGTATCACTAAATTAAACTTTCGTTGTAGAGATCTAGCGGCAAAGATGGAGGGTGGTGCAGGAGTAGGAAGCGTCGCTTCTCTCACGATGGACTGCGAGGACATGTTTAAAGAAATTACAAAAAAACTGTACGGAGAAGAGGCGAGTGTGGGTGTAGGAGTGAACGGTGTGGTGGGTGTAGAGTTCCCAGCAGCAGAACGGGATCTGCACGACGATGAGCTGCGCCCCGAAGAACATATTACGGCTTGGGGTCTGGCCGCACTTATGCAAAACGGCTTCCCCCCACCAGGGATTTTGCAGGTTCAATGTTTAACACACACACAGTGATTCAAATATTGCCAAAAATAGGACTTTAAATTAAGGTTTAGAGTTTATTATCCATAGGAGTGTTTTTGTCGGCAGGCCAATTTCACGCCCCGCACCGACCCTACAGCAGAGGACCGTTGGACTGCTGCCGAGGAACCGCTTGCGTGGGCGCATTCTCGCGTAGCCGCCTATAACCCTGCTCAGAGGCTGTTCAAGTGCGCCGAATGCGAATGCGTAGGATTTCTGGCGCGCGTCGCCGAACACTGGCTAGGAACACACTCACAGGCACGAGCCTTTCAATGTCCCTTAGCAGGTTGCGGGTTCGCAAGCGGCTGGGCCCGCGCTGTACGCCAGCACCTGGCCAGAGACCACCACTCCGACCCCGCCGCCGCAGACCACCTACTGCGAGAAAATCCTGCATTGGACGACCTCACACGCTACCTTCAGCGATTGAAAACAAAGGTTTCATTTGTCTTTTATATTATTAACTTATGAATAGTGATGATTTAATGAATTTCGATTATCGTTGGATAACAAAACTATTTTTAATGATAAGGTGGACAGCGCGCGTAACGAAAGACGAGTCGGCAGCGGAGGAAGCGTTGCGGGCCCACCCACGGTCGTGATCGCAGAGGGCGGAGCGCCACAAACCGACACCGCAGCTGATGGTTCCAAGCGCTACGCCTGCGCCGCCTGTCCCTACGCCACCGACCGCCGCGACCTCTTCACCCGTCACGAAAACATCCATCGCGATGAAAAACCGTTTCACTGTTACCTCTGCCAGAAACAATTCAATCGTGCGGATCACGTTAAAAAACATTTTCTGCGTATGCACAGGGATCAGCCATACGATTTAAATAGAATAAGACGCACTAACGGGAAAGGTGTCGTCAGCGCCGGTTCGATGTATTGCGGCGGAGGTGGCGGGGGTGCGGGCGGTGGAGGAGGGGATGGTGTGGTGAACGCTAGCGCAGGGAAGTCGGTAGAGGCGAGCATGCCGGCCCTCACACAGGCACCGCCCGAGTGTCGAGCTCCGACAGTGAAGATGGAACGACCTCCGCTCATAAAAGCCGATACCCCTTCGACAGCGCCACACAAGACTTCCACGGCTAGCCCCGTCCGAAGAAAGGTAATAGTTGTGTAAAAGTCTTTTATTTTAATTAATCGAGTCGGTAAACAGTTGCGTTAGAACACAATATTTACACCCTTCTTTCTCTTTAAAATCACATTTTCTCAGCGAAAAGCTAATTTCTTTCAGGGCGAACGTAGATATGCCTGTTGCTATTGTGCGTGGTCGGGTGTAGACAACTGGTGCTTGAAACGGCATCTCAACACGCACCTTAAACCGTTCGCGTGCGCCCTTTGCGAGTACAAGGCGGCCCGAGCCGAGCGTCTCGCGACACACGTCCACAAGGTTCACAACAAGAAAGCCTGCGCCAAGTGTCCTTTCCTCGCCGACGACCCACAACAGCTTGCGCTACATCTACGAGACGCGCAGTAAGTATTAATCTCTTCGATCACCTACTTCGTCGACCAAATTGAATGTCAATTAATACGCTAATTACAATTACAGTCACATCGAAAGTCGCAATTTGAAAGTTCCATCGAGTGTCGGACGAACCGGCTTCGTAGGCGGGTCGCAGGGAGCCATCGTTGGAGCCGGCGTCGTGCAAAGTTCTTCAGGAGCGGGCGGCGGTTCAGCAGCGGCATCGGGAGGAGCGACCGGCGCTGGCGGAAGTGGAGCTGGTGTCAGCGGTAGCAGCGTGGGAAGCGCAGGAGTGAACCCATCTGGAGCTTCTACTGGCAGCGGAGGCGGGGCGGGCGGCGCAGCAGGTGGAGGGCGGCGGCGCGAGACGCGGGCGGCGGGGGCCGCTAGACTGTTCGGGTACCTGGAGGCGTCGGACGGCTCCGGAGACGAATATGAGCCGCCGACCGTCCTGGCCGGAGACTTTCCCGCAACGCCGCACTACACGCGAGACAAGGAGAACGCGGCGCCGCAGCCACTGCACCACTCCATGCAACACCACGACCACTGCTTGCGCTACTAGCCCTATCACCGTTCTTTTATTACACGCCTTCCATTCCACGGACGGATGAGTTTCATTGCCGCGATGTTCCCGAATGCGAATAAAAAGTCGACAATGATGCTTTTGGCATTTCGACCTCGAGAAAACCCCTTTTTGGCTGCCATTAAATATCCATAACGAAACTGCTAAAATTTTAAACTCAAACGTTAATAAATATTATAGTGATCGATTAAAAAAAATTATGTGTACCGAACACATTATTGCCGATTAAACTAAACAGATAAATATTGTAGTATTAAAGGTACCCATCCCACAGATTAGTTTACTTACTTCTACTTTTCCAAGTCCTTAGACTTGAAAGATCGCCTCTCGAAGGAAGGCTAGTCAAGGGCAAAAAAAATGTGTAGATATGTGGAGGAAAAGAAAATACTAAGTGGCGGAAGTCAAAGACAGGGTGAATAGATATGGGCCTAGGTTACAAAATCTGAAGGACTTTAACATTTAATAATATTATAACAGGAAACAGATTTCAGCACTCAGTTGTGTTAATTGTTTACTTCGTGTATATAATTGTTTGTGAAGTTGATCTGTGCACTGCATGTAGCTAAGGAAGAATTAATTCGACTTTTTACTAAATTATGGTCGCATAGTAATTCTAGTTTTATTAAATAGTTTTCTCACAGCGTCTTTTCTGCTTTGATTATTGGACTTGGTAATCATTTCTGTCATTATCTGATCTTCTTTCTGACGTTATTTATCCTGAAAGTTACTTTGAACCGATTCTTTATTTTTGTTTCCAGGTAGACAGTTCTGAAATACTTGCGATCCTTCTCTTATTTTTAGTGTCAAATATCTGTTTTTTTCTCTGTGTTCAGTTTAACTAAGTGTTTCCATTGGGGAAACCTTTGTGTTCCCTGATAATCGTCATTCTTAAGTTTTTTAGTGTAAACATTGTAAAGAGTAGAAATAATTTTTATATAGTGAAATACTTACATAATTTCATAATAAAGAAAAAGTTTGTCATATACTATTCAAGGTTTTTGAGACATCTTCGAAGATCATGGAGTAAAAAATGTAACATTATATAAAATGCGTATAAAGAATGAAATGTAAATAAATAAAAATTAAAAAGTATCTAGGTATATTATTATCATTATAACAAAATCAGGATCTCGGTCTGTTCGTCTGACGTTCGGCTGACTGACCTGTGCTCGTTTAAAAGTCGCCTCTTTTAAGTTTAAAAGAACTCTGATGGAGGCATACAGGGAAGAAAGGAGAGCTCTGCATGTCACATGCCTAGATCTACATTAGGTCTTTGACTGCGTGCCTCGTCAATGTATCTGGTGGGTATTGCGATTCAAAGGGATCCCTGAAGCCTATATTGACATCATCAGAGACATGTACCGCGATTCCGTTTCAATGGTCAGGACTGCTGTTGGCGATACAAAACCCTTTCCGATCTCAGGGGGTTCACCAACGCTCGGCTCTTAGTCCCTTCTTGTTCAATGTAGTGCTGGACACTGTCTCGGCTAACATTAAGGACCAGTCTCCATGGGTGATGAATGACAGCGCTCATTGATGAGAGCAGGTTGACGCTGGAGCGGAGAGTAAACCTCTGGAAGGGTACGCTTGAGAACGGTCATCTTAAACTAAATGTGACGAAGGCCGAGTACATGGCTTACGGAAGCCCGGACTCTTGCACTATCCATATAGGTCCTGAACCAGCGGTTAAGTCGGAAAAGTTGAGGTACCTTGGATCTATTCTGCATGAGTCTGGAGGCATCGATCACGATGTCCAAGCCCGAATCAGCTCTGCTTGGGCGAAATGGCGTAAGGCCGCATACGTAACACATTTATTTGAGGTAGTCTTGGAGTTCGTGACGTAGCGGATAAGCTTCAAGAGAGTCGCCTGAGATGGTATGGCCACGTTGCACGCCGGCCTGAGAACTACGTTGGATAAATTTGCTTTGATATATCTGTCCCTGGAGCAAGACCCCCAGGACGCCCAAAAAAATGATGGCTGGACACCGTGAAGCAGGATATGAGACCCAATAGACTTACCACCGCGGATGTCAAAGACCGTGTAAAGTGGAGGAGTTTTTGAGCAGGATAGCAGACCCTGGCTAAAGCTGAGATAATTGCCAGGAGGAAGAAGAAGTTAGTCTTTTAAAAGGTAACTATTTTCTAGTTCATCACCGATGGTTCTTCAATACAAATAAACACAAACATCGAAAAGTTAAGAAAACCTAATGAGTCTTTTTTGTCAACTCTTTTACTGTAGGTCTACTTAAACGTAATATTATATTAACGTTAATTAGTTGTATCTGACGGAAAGGAGGACACATTTTTTCACACAACAGCGATTTATAACTCTGCTCGGAATGATATATATGACCTGACAGAGCGACCTTCGTCGGATCTACTCGTTATTTCAGTTTCTTACTCTGTGTCAGGTAATAGCTTCAACAACCTTACAGCCTAGCCATTTGAACTTTCATTTAAGCCATCGTTTTTAAAGGAGTTCATTTTATTTTTGTGATCTGTAGATCAGTACAAGGTTAAGTTCAAATCTGATCCGTCGCCACCATTTAAGCACGGCCGCCGTCTTGAAACGACGGGTGCGATGAGTTTTCGCACTGTAAGTATATGGTAAGCTGACCTTTTATATCAAATTATTTGTAGCAAAATAAATTGTCTCATCCCTACTGCATTTTATCGTTTAATGAAAAAAGTGCAAACAAAAATAAATAAAAATTCTGTGTTATAATTAATTTATTAGATACTTACTCTTTCCCTACCACATGTAAAACGGACTCTGGAAACGTGTTTTTTTTTCGTGCTACTTAGTAAGTTAATAACTTGGTGAGTGTTAACTATTACAATTTTCAGTGTTTCGATAAGCATCTTTGAATCTCGCACGTAATGTTCCTTCAAAGCTACCACTGACCTCCTTGTTAGTCAAAGGAATTTCAATGCATCATTATTTCTTAGTGCCTCTGTCAATTTAAAAATTTCAGTCCAACCTGTCCTGGACTCCAGAAGACACTCCGTTTTCATAATGAATCCCCTCCAGACGCCTCCCAAGAACTTACAATGAATATTTATTTGTTACAAAAAATATTATTTAAATGAAAAACTTACAATACTGACGAATTCACAAGTACCAAATAAGGACGCGGCCAGGCGAGAGACCAGCTCGCTGGAGCACCACTCGTGTGACGAATAAATCACTACTTATCATCGACCAACAAAGAGCTCAAAACGTGCTGGAACTTCAGTGTGGGGTCGATGCTGATAGGTACTTCAATATTCAGAGTGCATACAGATACATTGTAGTATAACCTTATAATGTTATATACAACAGATAGAAATATTACATATGTACATGTCCAAGTAAAGGTCAGCGTCTTGCACACATCACACCCACCACACTCCACACTCACCACACTCATCACACTCATCACATACTCCCAGGTATTACTTGATTCGCGACTCGACGACACTTGATTTAAATCACTTAACATTATTGATATGTTTTAGTTCTTGCGGTTTTTGTGTTCTGAGATAAGTTAATTATGTTTAATGCACGCCCACATGACGCTCGCTCACATACGCGTTGACAGAAAATAAAATGAATAGGAAAAAACAGTCCTCCAATGAAATGACGGAGTATAGGACAAACACCATTAAAAACTGTAGATAAATATAGTAAACAGTTCTAGGACGCTGTTGGAGATGGCAGGCGCGTGGAGACGGGGTACAGAGGCAGTGAGAGATTGCAGATAATACTGTTTATTGTAGAGCGGACGTCGTATACAAAAATAATAGTAATAATTATAGTGTGCTCTAGATATAGGTACATGCTAAGATATTACAATACGATACAAAATATTCTCGAATCCGAACGACACGGAGTCGATGGTTGCGGATACATTCAGTCACGATACAAGAGACGGCTCCAGACTATATAAGACCAAGTCTATAAGATCACATCGTAGCACCCGTTTCATCGGTCGCGGTGGCGGAGGCGCCGGGAAGGGGCGCACGGGGAGGCGGCGCTGGGTGCGGGGGATGCGGGGGGTGAGGGACCGGTCGTCTCAGCAGGGCCGGCTTGGCGGCCAGCGCCGGCTTCAGCGACCCTCCGGTTAATGTCAACTCCGCAAACTTGGCGGCCACCCGGAGCGTATTCCTCGCTGGGACGGGACTGCCCCCTGCGCCGGGATACGCACCCTCGTCACCCTCCGTCACCCGCGCCTCGGCCGCACCCTCTGAGCTGGTCTGTCTGAAATGCGAGGCGGCCAGTGTATGAGACGGACGAACCTGTGTGAGGTGTGTGTGTGTGTGTGTGTGTGTGTGTGTGTGTGTGTGTGTGTGTGTGTGTGTGTGTGTGTGTGTGTGTGTGTGTGTGCGTGTGTGTTCGTGGGTGTGTGTGTGCGTGTGTGTGCGTGTGTGTTCGTGTGTGTGCGTGTGCGTGTATGTGCGTGTACGTGCGCGTGTGCGTGTGTGTGAGTGCGAGGTGAGTGTGTGAGTGCGAGGTGAGTGTGTGAGTGCGAGGTGAGTGTGTGAGTGCGAGGTGAGTGTGTGAGTGCGAGGTGAGTGTGTGAGTGCGAGGTGAGTGTGTGAGTGCGAGGTGAGTGTGTGAGTGCGAGGTGAGTGTGTGAGTGCGAGGTGAGTGTGTGAGTGCGAGGTGAGTGTGTGAGTGCGAGGTGAGTGTGTGAGTGCGAGGTGAGTGTGTGAGTGCGAGGTGAGTGTGTGAGTGCGAGGTGAGTGCGAGGTACCTGTGTTGCGGGGCGGGCGTCCTCTTCCTCAGCGTGTCTCTGTTGTGAGCGAACGTGTCTGCGGCGAGTGCGGGGTCGCTTCTGGCGGGGAGGTCCAGCACGAGGTCGGGGGTGCTCTCGGCCAGACGACTGTTAACGTCAAAACCCGACTTTGTAGAACTTCATATAAAAAGATTAGCAGAATGTTGTGCTTTTTCTGCCTTGTTAGTTGTTATATATCTGACGTTTCTTTAAATGAGAGCTTGAGAACATTGCCAAACACAAGGCGAAATCTCATTTTGCGTGACACTATTCACATACTGTTTGATATTGAGTAGGTTCCTCCCTTGCCAATTTTATTTTAACTCATATATACTTTTTACTTTATATAACATGTGAGGCATATTTGTCCAAAAACGGATGTACTTGCAGGAAGATTTCCAAGACAATAATCTTATTCCATAGACCACAGTATCTATCGTACTATCTTTTAATTGTTCATTAAGACTTAATTTTTTTTCCTGCGAAACGGCTACGATCAATCAAAGATAAATAAAATATTGTAATTTCTTGTTTTATTACATTTCAACAGATAACCAAAATCTTTAATTTAATCATAAAAACGTATGTCCTCATTTAAATTGTCTCGAGAAATGTCTGAGTAAAATATTTAGTGCGCCTTAAATCTTCTTTGTTAATATTTAAAATAAAATATTAAGTCTTATCTTTTCAATATATATTTTTTACTACCTTCAACCTTTTACTTTCTAGAGAATAAAATATTATGTCAATAAGAGGAACATTTCTTTTCTATCTGACGTCGTGCTATCGTGGGGGTAATAACATACAATATACATATATCGATATCTGACCTGCAGACTGCTGGTGCCGGCGGCGGCGCGTCACTCGTCACCTGGAGACACAGAGGATGAGGTTTCATCACAGACTCCAGCACCATACACAAATAATGTCACGTTAGAAGCAACCTACACACGCACACACACACACACCCTTCACTAGCGCTGCACTAAATATAATACTATACTGAATATACGCCCATGCGACAGTTACTAAAAAATGAATGATGTAGAGATGAACACTGACAATGTCAGTATAGCTTATTGTGTGAGGAAAAAACTCGTACAGTTCATATTTTTGTACGACAGTTACGATGTTCTAATATTCAAGTTATGTGAAACGGAACCTGGAATACCTCCAACGAAACGACTCAGGGTGTCTTATTTAATATATCATGCGATTGCAGAGTTGTGTGAAGGGCGCTTATATGGCAGACCTTGAGGAACGCGAGAGAATATCTTGAATGTTGTTTTTAGACTTTTTTCAAGATCTAGTTATATTTCGGAAGTTCAACTGCAACCTAAAGCGTAATCAAAACCGACAAATCGATTTCGATTGTCAATAAAGGAGCTACAGGATCGCAGCAGACATGTGAGAAGGATGACGGTGAAGGTTGGCATTCAGTAGACTTGACGGATGACACGAGACGAACCATCGATGGAGATAACGAAGAATGATGGCGAATGAACGGTCAAGGAAAACTGGTCGAGAGAATCATGATCCTCAAGGTCACGAGTTGACAAGCCAAAGTTGGAGTTTGTGTTACATTATTTTATTTCATTGACATGGCCGGGCACGTTGCGAACCATACCAGGAAGACAATGTATTCCGGCCATTGTTAATGGAATCGGCGGACAAAATTGTTGTGACCATTATTGGCCAAATTCACTATCCAAAGTAAACGCTGTACTAGTCTTGGATAAAACATGAAAACCAGCACGATCATTATTGGAAGAAAAGGAAGTTGATTATATGCAGTACTTTCGAACAGTTTAAAAGAAAAGAATAAAGTTGGGAATATGTAGTGTTATATATTATGGGTCCAGAAAACACATTTTTCACAGGTTAATCCACCCACGTTACTGAATTAACGAAGGTTATTGAACGAGAAACAGGAAACGCTCCGTGTGTGGTTATTGACGCTGGTACTGAACATGCCGGAATGAGGAAATATATTGTTAGAGAGCGAGTAAATGAACTGCTGTGAGAGTCAAACCATCTCAAATGTTAAGATGCGTGTATATCGCTACATTTTCAGTCACTGCTAATACACGTTTTAGTTAAAATAGAAATATTCTCCTCTCTAATGTTGAAAATAAGAAATATAAAAAATCTCCTAAATAAGTGGAGTGACAACAAGCTCCCAGCGATGATTCCATCGACACGGGCCTTCAATAAAACTATAGCGTCGATCACCTACCGATCTCTCCTAGACGAACAAAGATCCGCTCAGTCTCATTTGAGAAGCTAAACTTAATCGAGATGTGTGGGAGTCGGGTAAATTAGTACGGACTGCCGCTACCCACAACGATATCCGTCTACCGCAGACGAGTGAACAGAAATATACGTCCCTAATGGGAAACGGAACGGTGTCTCGCCAACTTTTTTGCACGTATTCCTTGACGGGTATTAAGGCTGTCATGGTTATGTTCTTACTCCACACGACCCCCCCCCCTCCCCCTCGAATCGTTCACTGCTTTTATTCTTGATAATTAAATCCTTTATTACATACTCTGTATAAAAAATATGCTAGTTTTGTACCCCATGATCATGTGACAACTGCATAAATGATATATGTAGATATAATATTTATATACATAGTCACGAGGCCCACCACCCACCACCCACCATTCATCAACCACCACCCAGCACTGAACCTCCTCGCGCGTGCTCCGAGGAACTCCAGCTCTCCGCGACCCGAACTCCTCAAGCTTCATGCGCACGTTAAATCAAACCAAAAAGCGATGCTCAACATTTTATTTAATACTTTTTCGTCAAACAAAATAAAGCCTCTTTAATTTTCACAATAATAGAAAAAATATATAAAATTAGAAATGGCACAATAGTATAGATAATATATTATTATAATATGAATTACAACAAAAACAACTAAAAGCAATCATTACACACTAACAGAAATAATCATGCACTGCTGACTGCGGACACAACCGTCGCTACACGGACAGTAAACAATAAGGTCTAAGGTCATCAGCTCGCTAGGACTACTGTAAAGCACAAAAAGGCACTCGTGGCATCCCACACTGTGCGAACGTTGATATGGCACATGTGAGACTAGACACAAATATGTAGATGTCGACTGTGCACATGTGTTGCGTCACCTTGCTGGTGCGTCTCTCCCCCTCCGTGTCTCTGTGTGTCTCCCTCTCTGTCTGTCTCCCCCCCTCCGTGTGTGTTTGTCTTAAAGTTAACTGCGAGTAAATCGTGTATAATCTTTCTAACTCCTGTGGGTAAGTCAGTGTCATGGTGTGTAATGTGTGTTGTGCGTCATGTGTGCTGTGAGTGTGGCCGGGGGCCGGTCAGCTGCAGAGCGGAAGTACCTGCGGGCGGCGCTCGTCGCTGGACGACCTGCGACAACGAGGGACTCAGTGAGAGAACTGACGCGAGTTACATAACGATCGTGACGTCACACCAGGGACCGAGCGTACCTGTGGGCGGCGGGCCTGCTCCACGCGGCGGCTGCCTCGCCCTCGCCAGCGACGCCGTCTATGGAGAGAGACACGGTAACTTTAGGACACGTCTCCCGAAAGTCCTCGGTATGAAGAGTCGTAGGAGCGAGGTTGGTTACCGTCATCGTCGTCGTCGTCGTCGTCGCCGTACAGCGACAGGTCTCGTCCGTCGTCGTCGTCATCGTCGGGCCCCGCGGTCCCGGCGGCCTCGGAGGGTCTCTCGTCTGCGGCGTCTTCGGCCGGCTCGTCCGTCGTGTCGGCTTCATCGGCGGCGTCGACGGCGTCGGAAGGCTCGAGACGGCGGTAGAGCGCGTGCGGGGCGACGTCCTGCGGGAACACTTCCTCGTGGTGGAGGATCGCTCTCTTGACGAGCTCGTTGACGAGATTCTGCGCGGCGACCTGGGCGCCGCCCTCGCCCCAGGCGGCCAGTAGGGTCGGCCCGAGACAGATGGCGAGGTTCCACGCGTCCATCATGTTACGGTCGGAGTGATCCGCGAGGTGCGCCAGGAAAGCGAACAAGTACCGCAGCACCAGCAGCGACGGCAGAGGCAGCGAGCCCAGCGTGTCCCGCAGACGACGCACGAAGGCGGCGTCGTCCGGCAGAGCGGCCACCCGCAGCAGGCGCTCCTGGAGCTGGGGAGGCAGCAGCGGTGGTCGTAGCTCGCGTAGGTACAGCTTGAGCAGACCGCACACGGAGTTGATGTCGGAGGCGTCCCTGACCCCGGCCAACGGATCCTCGCCGCGCTCGAAGGCCGCCCGGAGCGACTGCATCTCTACCTGCGACCCGGACACGCGGAACACGCCCTGGTGCTCCAGACCGTAGGCGGCGATGACCCGCACGCAGGACGTTAGCACGGCCGGCAGCCTTTCGTCCAGCGGAGCGGCGAAGTACCCGCGGCGGCGGGCGGCCGAGCGGCGCGGGGGCGAAGGCGGGGAGCGGGGGGCGGGCGGAGGAGCCGCGCCGCCCAGCAGCCGCTCCCGGGCAGCCGCCGCTCGCGCCTCAAGTCGCGCCAGCCGCCCCGCACAAGACACGTATGACCGGAATTTCTGAATAACGACAAAATTGAAGCTCGTAAACTCTTCGTTCCCTTTAGAACGCAATAGATGGAGGAGGACCAAATGCAGACAAACCGCCAAGTAGTAGTCTTCCTGGTCCCGGCGCGGCGTGTCGTCATCGACGGCGGGCGGCGCGGCGGGCACGGCGCCGGGGCCGAACAGTGCGTCGACCCGCCAGGCCTCCTCGGGTCCTTCCATCTGCCTCACCAATTCAGCCTCTGCAGCGTCCAAAGTCTTGGCGGCCTCGCGACACTCAGCGCGGAGCGTGCGGGCTCCGGCCTCGAGCTGAGCGAGCCTCGCCCTAAGTTCCCTGGCGGCGGCGTCGGCCGCGTCTGCATCGTCGGCGGCGCCGCCCAGCAGCTCCCTCATGTTCCGGTCCTGGACGGCGGGAGGGTCCCCCGCATAGGGCAGGGGCCGCGGGGGAGCGAAGGCGGTCGGATGTGCGGCCACGAACCGTTGGCGGTCGGCGAGTGCGTCCAGAGCGTCCGCAGCGGCGAGCAGGGCGCCGGCGGCGGACGCGGCGGAGGCGGCCCGAGCGCTCTCGGCCGCACCGGCCGTGCGAGTGGCTCGCCCGACCACCGCCTCGAACCCTACCTCCGTGCACTGGAAAAGATAAATTCAGATCATCCACTCGATGTGACCGCGGACTCGCGTTCGGTCGGAAGACCTGAGTCCGTCCTTCGATAAACTCACCAGCATGATGTCAGCGATGTCATCGAGGTAGTATCTTTGAAGCGTGGCGTTGGCCGCCTCCAGACTCAACACGTAATCGGCTCGGGCACGCAGCGCCTTCGCTCTAGCTCGCTGTGTCTAGTGCGTCGCTGAAACCGACGTATATCGCTGATTAACTGAAGTCCGACCCTAAGAGATACAGTTTTGTTGTTGTAACCCATCGTAAGTAGTGTGCGGAGTCACCTTGTCCAGCTCCTTGTCGACGGCCTTGATCTTCTTGTGTCGGGGCGGTTCGGCGGCCAGCAGCGCGTCGCGTGCGGCGTGCGCGTGTCTCAGCTTGAGTGCGGCGGCGCGCCAGTCGGCGGCGGCGGCTGCGTGCGCCTTCCCACCGGCGGCGGCTTCGGCCAAGGCGGCGCCGACCTCCTCATGTCTCTCGGCGACCACGTCTCGACACTTGCGATGCAGTCGCAGCACGTCGTCGGCCGCCCGCTGCAGTCTCGCGGCCAGAGGTCCGGCGTACAGTTCGGCCAGGGCGGCGTGATCCCTGGACAGAGCGCGCGTGTTCTCGAGGGCGGCTTGCCAGCAGGCGTAGGCGCCGGTCATCGGCCACTGGTCGCGCTTATGTCTCTGGTCCTTGTGCCTCTGGGCGGCGGCGCGGGCCAGCTTGTCGAGAGCGCGCGCATGTTCCTGCTCGAGATCCGCCCGCCGCTTGCAGTAGTCGTGCAGTTCGGCCGCGACCCCCGCCGCCGCCTCCGCCCGCGCCTCCAACACGCGCGTCTGCTCCGCGAGCTGAAGACGAATATCTGCGATTCGAAAACACACGCGAGCTCATGTTACTCAATCACTTTGATTAACCAGTCGTTCTTTTGAACATTTTTTCTAGGCATTCGTTTTGAATTGGAAATCTGTATCATTCATATGACTGTTTATTGTGTTTTTGTATTTTTTTCGCGTCAGTGCAGGTATTTTTAATATTAAAAATGAGTGGGGACGGGGTGATAAAGAACACTTTTGGCTTAATGAACATAAAATTTATTTTTTTGTGAAATGTTAGTGTATGTCAGTTGCTAAGGATATGTACAATGAAACCTTCCCTGTTTGTGACGGATATGTGTAGATCTGGCCGTGAACAGGGTTCGTCCGAATAATAATCAAAGCAGTAAAGGAAAGGAAACCAAAAAGCCCTGGCCGAAAGCAAAAGCTCTGGAGTCGAAGATAACGCCTAGTGCCGTGCTACATATTTTAACAGATGACTAAAAACTTGCAGCCTATAGGAGACGCAGGAGTCATTTAAAAATAATAAGACAGCAGTCATTTAAAAATAATAAGACGGTAAAATAAAAACAACTACTTAAGAGATAAGCAAAGAAGATCCAAAAAAAATAACAAAATTTACATTTCACAAAAATTTTACTTAAGAGCAATATTTTAACGATCAAAATGACTCTCAATACGCTGATAGCTTTAAAGAAGCTTTCTAATTAGTCAACCGAGTACACGTTGTGTATAGTCCGATGTCAGTTATTGTTGGCGGGGTGTCAGCTGGGAAGGACTGAGTCATATATATTTGATAAAATCAAAACGTCGACAAAAGCTCATTAAGATACTCAATAATCAAGAACGGTTCTTTCAGTAAAACTAGTTGCCGGGCGTCTTGGGGCTGCCTTCAACCGATTTTGCTTAGAAGCGAAAGATTCCATGTTCATCAGAGCTGAAGAGTGGCCGTCAGCTTTCCTGATCTTAATTCATGGAATTAATATTTATGGTCTTATAAGAGACTGTGCCTCGCTATAAACGCTATAATAATTTGGTCCCTAAAATGACTGATGCGATTGGCGATGAAGAATTTTCCTATGAAAATAGTGCGGGCTACTATATATAGATGGCCTTGACGTTCAAATGACCGTATAGGAGCAAATGGACATCACTTCAGATAACCTTTATATATTTTCCATGGTTTTATATTAATTCATTAAACAAACACTCTGTAATAGAAATAAATATTAGGTACAATAGAAATATGGTGTTTTTCTTCTGCAATAATATTAATGGCGAGACGAAGGATGTAGTTCTATATCGCACCGGACCGTCCCTCACCCTCGTGATAAACTGTACGATGGTCTCTCGCCGCCCGATACAAATGTTCCTAACGTCCGTTATTTCTGACAACAGTCAGAGTTAGAGCGAGTAAAGACATTATATTTCGCGACTTGATCTAAAAACTTTTAATTTCAATATGTTGTGGTCATGTCCAGCTTCCCAGACACCGGTAACATATTCTACCGTACTACGTTTCATTGCTTGTATGTTATATTTCCTGTTATTTACAATATATTATCATAACTTAAACGACTCGAATCCTCCGTGTATTTGTTATTCTAAAAATTAAACCATCAAGTTATAGAATTGTATGTATTGTTAAGTTTTAGGCGGATGTTCATTACTAATATAATAACGTGAAACAGTGTTGGAGGGACGAAACACACATACACTAAATAAAGAATTATAGAGAGTAAGAATGACATGATATCTTGAAAGAGAAGACGGTACAGAACAGTCAGAAATGTATCATAACGGGTTACTTTATTTACATTATCAATTCATGATTCGCGCGAAGAATACGTCCCGGCTCCAACCACGGCCACTCGCGCACTTCGTTTCTAGAACGAACCGACTTGGGTTGTTGAAACAAATAAATAAACCGGAAATATCACGAGTAATAAAGGTCCGGGCGAGCTACCGACGCCCCGCCCGCGGACTGGCCACTTCATATAATGGCTAAAATGACTTATTTCCTGACAACACCAAAACAAAACACAGAATCATGTCGCGAGGAAAGACGTCACAAACAACACGGACTGCCCGACAAGCCGTGGGGGAAACGTCGATGGTTTCGTTAGCAAAGCTCTGCCGTAACGATCAGAACCCCCACTCAATCTGAATCTATTAACCGTTCAGTTCACTGAAACTACACACACTATTTAACTCCTGATGTAACTGTAATGTAAGGCGATCGTGACCGCGGCTTTCCCCTACGTCCATGATGGTGTAACTAATCGCTGGCCGCGGTAGGTGCGTGCGGTTTGTGTGTGTCTCGTACCAGGGTATCCATGAGCGAGGTCGGGCGGCCCCCAGTCGTGCCTCGGCTGCACTATGCAGTGGAACATGAGGGCGCGCGGCCGCTGGTCGACTGTTCCCTGGCGCCGCGCAGCCTCCGCCGCCCCCCGGCCTCTCGCCCCCTGCCCCCTCCCCCGCCCCTCTCACACCCTCAACCCTGCGAGTGTCCTCTCGTAATCCTTAAGTATCGTGCCCCATACATAACGGCAAAAATTTCCGACCCCGAGTCGAACGTCACGAGACTTTTAACTTACAAGTCTGTATGTCGTCTCAGCCTCACTGAACACATTATTTTTCATTCATAAATACTTACAAGGGTGAACATTTTTGATTGCTATTTGAGTAACATCACTTTGCTTAGACTGGCCTGTCAGCGTGTATTACTGCCATCTGTTCATCTTACAACACCTGCGGAGGTCGTCTGGTGAAATACATAACAACGAGACTCCGGTCCTAGAAGACGTCGTCATCTTACTGATTAGGAGTTCAAAGTCATATGATGCCTCAACGTTAGTCCTCACCGAGAATAATCTCCAAAATAATAATAAGATCGTATATTGTAATTTCGGTTATGGAGCTGATGCAACGGGTGAGGGACGGGACGGAACGGGGGAGGGGGGGAGATGCAATCGACTGTTCGACCGAGCGCTGAGGGTCGGGAAGCTGCGGGAAGCGCGGGGAAGGGGGGCTTGCATCCGAGCGCCGCAGCCGGTTTGGGGTGACGTCTGACGCTCTCATTAGGATATTTTTCTTAGAGCTTTCACAGTCTTCACAGTCTAGTGTCGACGACTATAATATGTAAATAACAGGCTAGAAATAAACATCGACTTCACAGATAGCCATTTAAGTTTAGTAATGTTTATATCGATGACCGTATGTTAAAGTTCGTCGCCCGAGTCCTTTTTTAATTTTATAACTAAATCAATGTAATGCGTTCCCATCTCCTATCCCCCCACCGTCGGCTCACACACACAAACACTATTAATGTGAACGACATGTATGAGGAAAATTATTTTGATATTATTGAACCCTCTTATCACTTTAAATGCAAATAAAAGTGAACCCCGATCCTACGTTGTAATAATTTCCTTAACTCCAGCTCCATGCAGAGCCGGATCTCTTCCCTTTCGTCCTCGCTTGTGGTCACTCTTAGAAGTGTTTACTTTGGATTAGCTTAGTGCGTGATGTGGACTTGTGGACGTGTAACACATACATGAAACAATATTCACGAGTCCAACTTGATGATTTTCCTTCTTTATTATTATTTACATTTGCATATCAAACAGGTTGAATAAAATATGAACAGGTCTTTCACAGTCAGCGGCCCGTCTTCTTCAGTATGTTCCAGCCACTCCGTGTATACATGTGAGTACTTCAACGTCTCCGTCAGCCGACTCTGTGTTATCGGATCGCTGTTATCCGCTCACACAGTTCCCTGACCTGACAAGAGAGCTGCTACAAGAACATTTAAGTTTTAATAACTTTAACTCTCCCAACTGAGAGAAGGGTCGTGTGAGCGTGAGTGTGGGTAGCTTTATTATTAACCTAAGACGTCGTAACTTGACGGTCGACGCATCTCTGGAAACACATCATCATCTCATCGCATCAGTTATAAGTTTGCCCTCTCAAAATATTCGTTAAAAAATAAATACCACTATTAAATTAATTATTGATGTTCTCTCTATAATTTCCCGAGTCCGGAGCGACATCGGACAGATCATGATAGACAGTGACGTGTAGATCGCACGTAATGTAACGTATTCCAGCGATTTGTTATAAATAAAGAGAATGATTCATCACACAAACAGAGTGGGAATGGCCGAAATATATTTACATTACGATACACGTCCATGTTAAAAATATAAGAGTTCAGCTCAGCTCCACGACCGGCGAGGACGAGAGGGAACATCTCCTTGAATATTAACATTCATGAGCGACGAAGCCTTCCATATCTATTTTGGGATCCAGTCAGCGTTAACGACGACTTGCAAATACATGTTTTTCGCTCCACGTCATGGGCGGAACAGATACAGAACAGTTACAGTAGAGAACACAAGTCTCTACGGAGTGAGAGGTGGCCCCCTCATCGCGTGGCGTCCTCTCGTCACAGAGCAGGCGATCGTCCTCGACCACGAACATAAATACATTAAGTATACGAGTATATGTATTTATTAAGAACGTCTCTTCGACACCGGACTCCTGGTCCTTATTATAACAGGATACTTATGAAGAAGTCAAAATTATTTGTGATATAACACAAACATACACAGGGCAGTGTCTAGACACTGGGCCCTCGACCTACCGACGACAATACTTTACTATCGGAGAACCTACTACGAGACGAGTTTTGACGGCCGTCACGAAATATTGTATATTGAACACTCACACACAATTGAACCACGGACATGAAACTAGACTGTAGCGAGTTTTTAAAATTTTAATGATTTCAACAAAATAAGTATCGTCATTAGAAGCTATCACTATTTTTTAAAATTTAAGCGATAACTTTGTGTTTCTCAAAACCCACAAAGTGTTTTCAAAATGACTTTAACTACTACTACTACTACAGAGAAATTCATTCCCAGTACGAAGTTCTTCATTCAAGTATCTACTGATAAACTTTGTTTATCACTATTCCGACTCCTTACTTTTTTGGTCACTTTCTATTTCAAAGCAGGTCCAACATGTCCGGTGCCCGTGTGTGACTCATACTAAACAGCCCCGCCGACTCCGATAGAACCCGCCAGAAGGTGGATTTCCTTTTTATATCAACGTTAACACAGGTCCTTCTTATATCGGTCGTTTTAATTTTCCCAGCACACACACTATAAGAAACAGTAATCATCATATACATACTCTTTAAATATCATCAAAGTTCAAATGATTATAACGTTGATGGACGGAGTGGTCCGGGTGATGCAGGACGGTGCGGTGTGGTGGTGATTATGAAGCCTATATAATATATTTAGTTTGATTGTTTCATGTATTCATATCGACGGGCTGACATTACGTGTCGCGGCAGAGAAGTTATAAGTTAAGTTTATATTTGATATATTGACAAGTAACCGCTATTAGTTTTCGTTTCCATGTTGAAGTTGTTTTCATCAGATCACAAAGCTGTCTTTTCGTTTTATGAATATTAAAGCAGTCCTTTGACTGTTTTAATCGTGTCGTTATAAACTCCAGATGTTTTGTTTCCACTACCGCATGTAACTTTTTATACAACATACACATACATATACATCAGGTCTCGCTTCTCAGTAGTGACAGCAACTACAATACACGACGTTAAGGACTCGTGAGAGATCTCACTTATTGAATACAAAGCATATGCTCGGCGTGTCTGGAGTCCGGAGTTTTCCGGAAAGGTTTACTTCTTACAACTTTTTATATCAGTCATTTAATGATTGTAGTATTATCATTGGCTTTTTATCAAACGACACGTCAAAAATAAAAGCACAAATTACGAAGAGCTTCGCGAAAACTTTATGTCGAATACAAAATTTAGGAAACATAGTCTCCTCTCCTGTGACTGTGACACGTGTGTGTCAGGTCTATCAATCCATACATATTATAAAACATAGTCCCTCGCTGCGTCTGTCTGTCTGTCTGTTCGCGATAAACGGAAAAACACTGCACCGACTAGCAAACAGTTATCACCACTCGATAGCGTGATTCTCGAGGAAGGTTTTAGTATATAATTTGTTAAGTTTTTGTATTTACTTGTGTGGTTATTAACGATATTTGTTGAAGATGTCAGGAAAACATGAGCCGTCTGAGAGCTTTTAACGAAAACGCTGCCAAAAGTCTTTGAGATATAACAAAATAATATATGTTCGATTTGTTTATTTTATACAGGTCTACAGAAAAGTCCGCGGTGGCATATGTCTATACCTTAAGGATAACATACTATATCCATTTTACAACTTTTAAAAATTGGCATTCCTAGAGCGTTTATTGGAAAGCTATTTACATAAATACTGTACAAGGTCTTATCATAAGAATTTACTTTGTTTTCAAACCTACATCAGCATCTGTAAATTACTTTTTCAATCATTTAAATCGGACGTACCATTTGAAAGTTATCATAATATAAGTTTAATCATTCTCAAATTTAAATAGGCTATTTTATATTTTTGTAAAGACCCCGTGCGAAGCCGGGGCTGGTACCTAGTATGATAATAAAACACTATAAGTCTCAACGCTACGAGTCAATATCAATAGTAACAGCAGACATTAGATGTGTTCGTTATATTTTTCCTTCCCTGTGTATAAACTGAATAACACAACTGCAGGCCCCCACGGCTCACCCGCTCTATTTTATTCCACGGGAGGGGGGCGACAACTTAATTGACAAATCGGCTTGAACGCCATGTCCCGGAAGTGGCAGGCTCCAATCCTGTTCGTGTAGGTATGTTTTTTAGTTTATAATTATAGGAATATTATATTAACATAAAAAAAATAATAAAGCGAGCCAACAAACACACAAACATAACAATGATATTAACGCCGCATCTGGTACTGTTCAGTAGTCTGAAGGTCACATGACCTCTCCTCTCGTCTCGCCACGTCTCCGTCTGTCTGTATCCATCAACTTGTAGACTCGTTGCGTTCGACTGTTAGACTACGTCTCAGGTAGACAACATACAAACAATCCCCATCAGTCTACGGTGGGTGTCGGTAGTCGGTGACGATAGTTAATAACTAACGTAACTCCCGCATCTCGGTTCTCACACATATCAATCGCTATTGAATCGTAACAAGTAAAAAGAGAAAATGTTCAGTTCAGTGAAATCCATGATAACAAAACATCCCTCACTATTATTATCGTCACCACCCGTTATGTTCTGTTCCCACGTATCGACCCTCGTCACCTGCCCCCCCACCGCCTCGCCCGTCTTACATCCTCCCTCTCTTCTTGTATCTTTCATAATATCGGTAGTCAGCCGTCGTACTGTTATAAGTCAACCATTAACAAGAAAAAGTTAAATAAAAACGAGGAGGCTGTTAGAGATCTGTTATTATCCTGTGACATACAATCATTGTTTTATTGCTCGATGAGGTCACACACTCACACCCACACACACACACAGTGACACACACACACACACAGCCAGTTCCACGTCACACGTGTCATGGAGCACGGGCCTCCGAGGATTCGTGTGGAGCACGCTCCGCCCAGTCCCTGGAGTCCCTTCATCGTGAATGTCACTCGACAGTAACGTGTGTGTGGACTGTTTCGAGTCAGTAACACACGTACACAAGGACCGTCCGCGACGCCAGCCTCACTCAGTGACTTTTCTGTGACACTGTAACCGTTCTGGATAAAGACACACGGACCATTAGACTGCTTCCCCCTTGTTGAATGAGTAGTGAGTCTGTGGTTCTCCTAAGCCAACAGTTCTGCGTAGGTGGTGTGTGTTGTCGAAGGTCAGCACACATCACACATCGTTCTATGAATCACGAGCGGCTCCACATCTCATTCAATGCTACAAGTAATACGACACTCCTTCAAATCATTTACTCGATCGTCGTCTGTAATCTGTGTCACATCACAGTCCCCTCCCCGACCACAGGTTACGAAACCATAATTTCATGTTACAGATTACCGGTGTAAAGTTTGACTGACACGTCCCGACTGGACATAGTCTCCTTCGGTAACTGACACAAATATATGTAATGTTTATAAATGTAATGACAACAACGATACTATAAGGACGGACGGTCGGTGTCCGTCGGTCTATTGGTTGACGATATGTTTAAAGTTAATACATCCGTATGTGAGGGAGACATTTTGCTTATTGTTTTATATAAATAAATTCACCCTCGCATTGTTAAAGCCGCGGGTACGGGTGTAAGCCCCTCACCGCGAAGACACACTGCGACCAGGAGCAATTCGCACGCCGTCAACAAACACACAACATGAGTCTTGAGGATCGGTCGGTGTCTGATATGAAAGTATATATAAGTACATATCTTATAATGAGCGCTCGCTCCATTACATAATTTGTTGATGAGCGCACGCGGAGGAAATGCTCTCCACGACGGAAATATTAAATTACAATCAGACGAGCAAACAATAGAATATAGCCAAGACATTTATAATACAAACTAAACGAAACACGACTGAGACTTGACTCGCATTCTTGATGAAGATGTTCGCCGCATACGAACATACGTATACAATATACATACATTAAATAATTATCTGACTCAGACTGAAATAAAGCAAAGTAGATACCGAGGAATAGACCGGCGACCGGCGGGCGGCGGGCGGCGGTAGTGTCTCGGCTCGTGTCGCGTGAGGTTGATGCGGTTTTAAAACTATAACTTCATAGAGTCATTCAACTGTCGCTGCCAAAATAGAATTAAAATATTTTGAGGAACTAACAAAAATAAATGATGCTATTGAAGAGAGGAAGGCGGCTTGTTAACTTCACAATACTAAAAATACACAATACGTTTGATCCGTGGCGGCGCTGAGAACCGAGATAGCGGAATAAACAACACCGGGAACAGAGCGGCGTGAAACATCTGGCTACGGCGGCAAAATAACACAGACTTGGACAAACATGCATTTAAATAGAATTTTATATAATATTGTGAAAACATTCAATACATATTGTCTCTGGCCAGAAACATCTGTTGAGTGTGAGGGCCAGAGCTGATCCAACACTCACACATACCCATACATACTACATACTACATAATGAACACACTGGTAGCCTGAATTGCAATTGCAATTACTAGAAATCAAACTCATTGAAACAACATCTTGAGACAAATTGAAGTAAAGTCTGGTTTATTCACCAATAGAGTGCATGAAAGGAGGTTGAAGGCACTGGGGAGGCTGGGGGTACTACGGGGTTGGGGGGACTTGAGGGATCGAAGTACTGGGAGGGTGACATAAACGACATCCACATGCGGAGCATCCAATGAATGTAAAGCCAAATGACAAAGTCAGTGACATGTTTATAGTGGGTTGTCAATTATCTGTCACACTATTCAAAGCTAGTTATAAATAGACTAGCACATGACCACTCAACAGACACTAAATTATTCACAAGTTGTGTTGGCCGGAAACAGAACTCACTAAGTTATGCTACAATCACATTCATTTACTGGCTGCATGCTTGGTTATCATCAAACACAAAGTGATCATAAATTAGATCTTATATCAATTTTGTTAAAGAAATTACTATTTACATGGGATTGTTCTTTTCTCTAATGTGAAGCGGTAAATTCCACAGGTGATGCGACAGGTTGTTTAACAAAATTCTTTAGTTGTTATTTACCTTCTGATGACAGCCGATACTTTATATAATTTAGTTCCCAGCAATGTTAAGCCTCTTATAAGGTAAACACTAGTTGTTGTATAAAAAGAAACATTACAGAACCACTTTACTCATTACTTTGTTATTAATTAACAAATATCTAATTGATGAATCCTATATTGAGGTGAACTAGCATTGTGACTGTAAGAGGCAAGTTATGTGTCATAAAAGAAGTATATTAAATACCAACACTTCAAATGTTATAATATCAAAAACATCAATGAAAAACGTTTATGTACCTTTTTAAATTAAAGATAAATTAAAATATCAATACGAGAACTCACCATATTTAAGATCTATGAATACTTATGCTCTTATAACATATTTTATAAATTAGAATATTTTTTATTATATGAGTGAAATGAATATGAGTTTTCATGGAAGATGGATGATTTTTATATTTTTATACGCATTAGTTAATGAATAGTCTCCCTAATATAAAAATCAGGCTAGAGTAAGCGTACAAAGCACGCCAGTTGTATTGACAAAGCTTCTAGATGAAGAAAGTTGCCGCTCGGGTCGAGGAATTTTCAATTGTAATCATGCTCATTTAGTTAATTTTATTTTAGATGTAAGCTTTGTTTAAACTTAATAAAGATTTGAACCTTTGCTTAACTTATTTAAGTAAAGTAGTGATAGCTTAACGACAATTTACTATAATCAGTAAAACTCACTGCTAAAAGCCGCTAGTTTCCTCGTTGAGCCGAGCCTCTTCATGGGCGTTCGAGGTTCCAAGTCCCGATCATCAAGCAGAGGCTGCACGGACCCCGCCGGCGCCGGCGCCTCCGGCATCGTCGGCGTGGTGCCGCCGGACGCAGACATTTCACAACTCATTTATACTTTATTGTCTTAACGAGCCTATTCTACCATCACCCCACGGATTATTATTAACTTTAAGTAACTCTTCGTCACTCTCCCATATTTGACCAAATTAAAAGCACCGAAAGGGATTACAAAAAAATAACAGTAGCATCTAACGATGAAATCCGTCCGGTGAAGCCAAAAATAACAACTCGAACATAGTACTTAAATCACTGCATTTGTTTCGACAAAATGTACATTGAATTTAATTATAAATTCCTAAAGAAAGAATGTTAGTATATTGAAAATAACAAATGAACTATTTACAACTACAAATATTTACAACATAAACGAAACAAAAATGATTCGAATCTCATTTGATAAAGCGCACGACCACTCACTAGTCACTAGACAGTCGACTGTTGAACGTCCGTTAAAACTATCGTACAAGTTTCGACTCCCGAATCGTAAGCGCCAAAGTCGCAAACGAAGAACTTGTTTATATAGAAAAAGTACGCTCGTAGTGTAAAAGTATACTGCCAACAAAATGAGGACAATAATGTTACCATATAAAAAAATTTGTTCCTTAAATTATGAAAAATAATTTTTTTATTAAATATATTATCTTATATATTATTATTTAATGACATCGATTTAAATTTCAAAAGATAAAAGAAATGAAAGTGTTTGAGGCAACACAGTCACAGTACATGCAACATTACAAAGTAATTTGTGAATGTTCAATGATTTTGTCAAAAATTTAAAAAGATTTTATGCTTGATGTTAACTATTTTATGTTTTACACTCAGATATAAAGTTGCTAGAATGAACTACTTTCTTTCAATATATTATCTATATGGATTAGCAAGCAAATAGTAATTTGGACTAATCTTCATTTTACAAGGATTTCATAATGAAAAAATATTCAGACCAAGTGTATTTTATTATCATTAAATATATATTTTAATATAGTTACGTACATTGTACGCATTATAATAATGTTATGGGCCGTGAGTTTTAGAGAGATAGTCGTTAGCTTTTATCGGACTCTATCGGTGGTTTTCGTTAAAACATTTCTGGCAGCATTTCTAAAATATTGTGATAACGCTGCTTCTGTTTTATAGTCCCGACACAAAAAGAGAGCTGTTATAAGTTTTACGTCTATGCCTCTCTATATGTGGGTCTGTGTCATCGTGGCTCTCAAGCGGTTCGACTGATATCGACACGGTTTTTCCATTACAAAGCAAGTTTCCTTGCGGCGGTTCTTGTTTGTTTAATATCGGTCTAACAGCTCTTCCAAAAAAAAAACTATTTGGTCGATAATTAGCGCCTCAGGTGTTCCAGTATAATAGTTGAGTGAAAATTCTTGCGATCTTTATGCATTTAAAATATTTTACGTTTTTAAAATTTTATAACATTTTGTTATTGTATAAATATCATTAACATTGTACAAAATTATGAGATCTTATTAACTAATTCAAATACATAAATTATATAACGAGACCATATCAGGGAACCATAAACAAAATAATATTCGGTAGGTAAGGTTGATTTGTAATAAACCATAAAGCTACTTTCAAATATGCTTTTAAAATACATACTCTCATTTTAAGTAGACATACAAAATTACCCTGGTAACAAATGATTTGTAAATGAGAAGTCAGCAGACCGCAGACGGGACCCTCAGGAGAGTTGAATCAGTAGAAAAGTTTGTAACGGAAGGCTTCCAGGCTGTTTGTGACCGTCGATATTAAATTAATTACCCGTATCAAGAAACCACAAAATATTATGATACGAAAAAAAATTAAGTAGAGGAGTAATGACAACCGTCTACTGTTCACTATTCTAAGTATTTTTCAGGACCTTATTGTAACCGAAGAATAAAAGTGACTTCCTTGTGTTTAAGATATTATCATCATCAGCCTCGGAAGCCCACTGCTGAGCATAAGCCTCTTCTCGCAATGAGAAGGTTTGAGCGTTAATCGCCACGCTTGCTCAAGACGGGTTGGCGATTTCAAACTTATAATTTGAAATTATAAGTCCAGGTTTCCTCACGATGTTTTCCTTCACCGTCCGTCAGTGGCGTCTAAATACTGTTAGAAAGTACATATGAGTATGAAAAATCACATTGGTACTTGCCAGGTTTCGAACCCGCGCCCTCACGCATGAGAGGCGGTCCTTTAACCTCCACGCCACCACGACCACGACTAAGATATTATACCTACTTCAAAACATTATCACAAAATCCTTTAGCAACAGGACGTCCTTCATTGGAAAGTAAATGCAAGTGTAATTTATTGTGCTTTAAATATTGTTTAGACTAGTTTTTCAAAATCTAAAACACGAAGTGAAAATCGAATAAAACTACAAGGGAATCTTTTTAATTCAGGAGTTACATTATCAGTTTGAATAGTGTTATCACAATCGAAGGTTTCTACAACGTCATGCGCCCAAAACAATCTTTGGAAAACCAGAACTCCCAAATCTAATTAAAGTTCAATAGAAACAAATCTAATTAAAGTTCAATAGAAAATACTGTTGATTAGAAATAGTGTTGATTAAAAAAAAAAAAATATCTTAAAATACCAACCCTCAGCTAACAACAGCACGAGCAGGCATTCACCTCTGTAATTTCTTTCCTATATTTTTCGTGTTAGGACCACAAACATTCCGAACTTTGATGAAATCACCTCGGCACGTTACTGATTCTGTGATCGTCTTATCCGTCTCTTATCTTACGAGCACAGTTTTGTTCCGCGATGACGAGGAAATGAGCGAACACGGTCGGTGTGGTATCTTTTATTATATACAAGTTGGCGAGGTTCACGAGTACAGGCGCAGCGTGCCGTCGGCGCCCGCGGCCAGCAGCCAGGGTTGGTGAGGATGCCAGCGCAGGTCGAGCACTCGGAGCGCGCCGGCCGCCGCGGGAGCCGCCAACTGCTTCAGCGGCACCAGCAGCGGGTTCGTGAGCAGGTCGTTGTACACCGTGCCGTGACACACCACCAGGTAGGCGTCGTCGCCACCCGACGCGAACAGCGGGTACCGCGGGTGGAAGGCCACCGCGCGTACCGCCCCCCCGTGCACCCGCAGCGTGCGGTAGGGGCGAGCCGACAACTCCAGGTCGAACCACACCAGCTTGCGGTCGTAGGAGCCGAGCAGCAGGTGGTCTCCGCCCGGATGCACCGCCAGCGAGCTGAGCCACTGGGCGCCCGGTCGCAGCTTGCGGGACAGTTCCTGCTTCACGAGGTCGTAGATGCGGACGGCGCGCTGCGTGGCCACGAGCAGCAGCGGCCGGCGTGGGTGGAACACGGCCGCCTGCACCAGCCCGCACGCTCGTCGGAATGGGAGCTGCGAGCGGCGTCGGGACAGCTGGTGCACCACCACCGCGCGAGATGCGCCCTCCGTCACCGTGGCCGCCAGGTAGTCGCCTCGGGCGTGCCACGACAGCTGCGGACCGACAATACGTTAGGGAACCCGCGGCGGGGAGAGGACCACGACGGCCGGACAGGAATCCACACTCACGTGCGCCAGCTGCTTGAAGTGTTTGATGGAGATCCTGATGCCGTGCGCCCACTGCGTCGCGTCCACCTCCTCCCACTCCACACACGACGACGTGCGCTCGTCCACTGTGGAGGAGAGAACGAGGAGGGGTTAGACACAGGTGAGCGGAGGCGGGAGAGCGCGTTCACAGGCAGAGTACTTACTGCGAGTATCGTGCTGCGGAGGCGCCTCGGCCAGCAGGCGATCGGTGGCACGCGCGGCGCGGTGCGCGCCGGCGCCCGCCTGCACGTTTAGTAGCAGCGCGCGAGGTCCGGCCGCCGCCGCCACCAGGCACAGCGCGGCTGCAGGACTCCATGACACGCGCGTCACGGCCGCTCCCAGGGACACCGTGCGCACACAGCGACCAGTACTGCTCTCCCACACTATAAAGGTGACGAAAGGCGATTAGGGATCCGATTGAGAGGTTTCCCATGTAATGTGATAAGAAATGTAGGAGACCTTTGAGAGTGCCGTCCTCGCTTCCCGACACGACGTACTGTCCCGAGGGGTCGAAGTCGCAGCTGCGGACGACGTCCGTATGTCCTCGGAACTGGAGCACCTCGGCCGTAGGGAAGGGCTGTAGGTCTCGCGGGGACGGCAGCTTGGGCACCAGGTCCTCCGCGTTAATGGTCAGCTGGAAACGGATCCAGAATCGGAATTAAACTTTCCGTCGTATCAAACACATTTAAATTTCCGTCATTACTCTCGCCTAGTCCCTTACCCTCATACGGATCGCTCTGGGTGCCAGATACAGGTCTAAGCAACGCAGGAATCTCTCCCGAATGAACCGCGGGAACGCCTCCACCTCTCTCAAGCAGCTGTGTTTCTGCGGTAGGAAGGTGTACTTTCGTTTCCAAGGGGTCTCCGCCAGCGAGTCCCACTCCTTCATCTGTGAATGAGCATATTTGTGTGTAAGTATGTGTGTGCGTGTCCCGTGCGGTGTGTGTGGGTGCAGCTAGTCCTACCTCCTTGTTATCCAGCAGATACTCCGCCGGCGGGTTGTAACTCTCGGCGTGTCCCGGCAGCGCTCGTTTCGGAGCGGGCAACACGCGCGCTCCGCCCGTCGCAGATGTGGCCGACGACGACCATAAGTCGTAGAAGGCACGCTCCTGCCACGATACACAGACAGACAGTGAGACTGGCCGTTAGTCAATATCCGGTTGTCGACTCTCGCAACAAAAATTCGGCATATTACCTTCTTCTTCCTCCTCTCTGCGGCCATCTCCTTTCTGGTCTTCGTCCAGCCCATCTTAAGGGCGTGCACAAGCTTGGAGACGGCGAGCTGCTCCGAGCGAGACGGCAAGAACGATCTCTTGTGTTCTGGGAAGGCGCGCAGAGGCGTCGCCAACACCTCGCGACTGAACCACTCCACCCACGGCTGAAGAGGAAATCGATGACAATCTTATAGACCTATTCTCTAAGTGAGCGGCTGGTCATAACAATGATCGACGTCACCTCATAGTCGTCGTGAGTGTCGGAGGGCAGGCGTGAGGCTCTGAGTCTCTCCAGCAATCTCAAGTCGCTGGGAGCCAGCACAACGTCCTGACCCGTCTGTGGGTCCTTTACGGTGCGCCAGAAATCAGGATCCGAACACTTCCTGCGAACGAACGACGAAACCACTCAAAAATTACTACCACTCAGAAGAATGTCGAAAGTGCTCATATCTGAAGTTAGTCATCATTGTAAATTCTCAGTGCTTAGAATGGAGCTGAACACCCACTTAAGGAATTCATCAATCTGGTCCCTCTGTGGTGGCTTGATGATCCTCTCGCCGTCCAAGGTGTATCCGATATGCGGGTACTCATTGTACCACCACATGGGAATGTCACCCACGGTGTTAGTTCTGTCCTCCTCGTCCGATGTGTCTCCAGACTCGTACTCATCTAATAAAATAAATTACAGTCCATGTTCAGGTTTCCATGTTAATTTCTAAGCTCATTGTTATCTTTTACCACCTTTTTGTTGTACGGGTGCTGTCACTTTGTCTTCTTGTATTTTAGCAGACATTATTTCAATACTTGTTTTATTGTTTTTCTTCTTTTCCTGTGTCTTCTTGGTCACTTGTTTTACTTTCTTCTTGCCTCCTATCTTCCTAACTGCCTCATCACTGCTGCCTGTTGTTATCGGCGCCATGCCAGTGTCTGCTCCACTGTCACTGCTCACCTGTTCCTCATTCTCACTACTGTCACCTTCATCTTCATCAGTTTCTTCAACTTCCTCTGAATCGGTCAGGTCCTTTAACATAATTTATGATATATCTTATTATCAAACTAATATTTATTGATAGGCTATTGTAAATTTAAAGTTAGAAGAAAAGATGCAAGGAAAGTAAAATTTTCAATAGAATGATTTATTCTAGAGTACAGAACTACTTACAGAAGATTCAGCTTCTGATGTTTCATTTTCCTGCTCATCATCACCTAATGTTGAATCATGTTCTTCAAACAAAACTTCCTGCAATATTGATGTCAAATACTAAGATTCAACTTTCGAACAGATATTAGAAGATAAAATGTGCTCACAGGGTTTGTGATCTAACATTGATTAATATTGCACCTTAAACAAAACCCAATTATTTCATTATGATGTGTATCAGACAACACAAGTGAAGACATTATGAACCTCACATAAAATATATCTCAGTTTCTTTATTTAAATATAAAATAAAAAGCTGAAAATCATTTGATTGAAGACTGAAAATCACTGAAAAACAAGTGCTAGTAAATAAAAGTGACTTGCATCTCTTTCTCCGTCTGAGTGTTCGTCCTCCTCAGGCTCAGAGTCTGCAGCATCGTCCTCATCATCCAGGAAGCCTTTCACTAACTCCTCTCCCTCATCAGCACTGGTGGTGTTCTATATCATATAATAATTTAAAACAATCTAATAATTATTGTATTTTAGTAGGTGATAGATATTCGATGTAATCATAGATCCGCAGCTTATATTCACCTGTCTACTTTGATAGTAATTAAAGTTTAAAATAGCTATTAAGGCTGTTGAACATGTCAATGAAGCCTTCTATCCATTCCAATTCTAGGACTTGTTCTGAAATCCTCGGCAGAACAAGTAAACAAGTCTACATGCACTAGATAGATACTAACTACTGTAGCAAAGAAACCCCAAAGCTTACCTTGTCTTCTGAATTACTGTTTTTTGACTCTTGGGACTCATTTTTTCTTTTCAACAACCCTGCTTTGTAAGGAGGCATTTTCCCTACAATTTACTCTAACATAACTATATATTTTTCGGTAATAAACGATATTTCATAATAATGTTTTAAGTCACAGCACGTGTTTTTCACGCTGATTTTTGAAGTAACAACAGTGAACAGATCACAGATGTATAAATATTGTCAACTGTTATCGGTGACACTGACGTAGCCGATGGCAGACAACGATCCATTAAGATAAAATATGAAAAAGTTCAAGGCTACCGAATAAAGTTGCTGAAAATTTTATGAAAAAAATATATTTGTTATTAGAAAATAACCCACTAGCATAGGAAACATAGTAGCATAGGCAACTATATAAAATGAAGTTTAAATAAAGCTTTTCATTTGTTTAACAATGAAATTTAATTAACCATATTTAATTAAAGATAAATTTGTTTGGCTTACATTTTTTTCTAAATTTATTATATTAAATATTAACATAATTTTAGAATATAATATGAATATATACAGATATTTGATGTTGACAATTAGAGAACTGAAATAGAGGTTATGTTATGTAAAATAAAATGAAAGAATAGGAGTTTAACCGAAATGCTTGAAATTAAATATACGCGTTAAATACATAAAAAATAAGTTTCAAAATGTTTAGACACTTCATTAAAGCTTTGTTACCTTTTAGGAACCAATTGGTAAGACTTTTACTTAATTTGTAATAATTTTGAACAATACAGATCCCAAATTTTATATTTATTAAAATAATATTGATTGAATGTGTAAGAATGTATGAAATAATTTTTAAAGTACCCTTTTATTTAATTTGTTATAATTTTTTAAGAAAAAAATTATCCTCCAAGTTATAATAATCATTTAATTTCCAGAGCCGCACTGTCGGTGGTAATGGAAGCGCATTTCAACAAAATTGTCTGTCGAAAGAAGAGAAATTAACGGAAGCTCTCAAGAAATCATTGCCCGGTATCACATACATCAGCGTAGAGGACATCTCTGGTGGCTGTGGTGCTATGTATGAAGTAAATATGTTAATACAATCTAACAATGCTTTCTACTGTCATCAAATAATAAAGTTTGGAACAAGTACCTGCTGAAAATTACTACTTTGATTTAATTTCTATTACAGATAAGTATTGAAGCTAAAGAATTTGTAGGGTTATCAACTGTTAAACAACACAGACTGGTTACTGAATCCCTTAAGAGTGACATAGCAGAGATGCACGGCATCAGGATTCACACCACTCCTGCCAAGGGAGACAACTAGACCATGAAGGAATTGACATTTAGAACAATTTCATACAATAAAGTACAACAAATAAAGATCCCTGTTTCTGGGATCTACAACATTTTTTGTTTTATAATGTTTTAAGTAGTTATTAAAAATATTTTTTCTGTGATTCTTATTAAAAGTCCATGAAGCATTAGGTTTGTGTTTCTTCCTTTGAATATTCCAAAGTGAGTTTTTGAGTTTGCATGAAATATTATTACTTGAATAAATGTATCAAGTAGTATAAAATTGATATTTTTATTCAATAACCCTTCTTAGCAAAATAAAGGTATAATATTTTAAGCTTTGGAATCCAACATATAAGTATACCTACCATGTAGGCATCATAGAAAATCGAAAACAATATGCTACAGTTTATTTCTCCTGTCACAAGCTTGTTATTTCTCTTGTGCAGTATGGCTGGCTTATAATCAACAACATTAATATATTTTTTGTCTATTATTCTTTTAGTATACTAGTTTTTTCCATGAGCCTCTTCCACTTTAAGCCACGAATGACTAACTACTTATTTTTAGCTTTTCGTTAGCAGAAAAGTATCTTTTAAACTTTTTTTTTACTTTTCAATATGGAGAGACAAAAGAAACATTTTGTAAAGTAAGTTATAAAAGATTATGAGCTTGCCTCTCATATAACCTATTGGTACCTAGGTGAAGGCACTATCTATAAATCCTACTCTATAATCTATAGGATTGAAGACACGCAATTTGTATTATGCATCTTTTACGGAAGTTTTTTAGGACCGTCCAAAATTGGTTTAAGAAATTAAGAGTTTAAAAAATTAAATTGAAAGATGAAGGCTGCGAGAGGCTCCCACTAACGACGAATACGGTAAATATCAAGACTTGCTAAACATCCGCGATACAGTGCGAGTGAGATGAGTGCCACCTGCAAAACAACATACGTAAACATTTAATGAAAATGAGATGTGTAGAATACTATACATTTTGGGTTTCTTCTTATTAAAGGGGATAAGATTGCTAAACCGTGTTTTTACGTCTGTCTTTGAGTGCGATTTGCCTCTTCAGCGACACGAAAGAATTTATTTCTTCAAGACCTTAGAAGACCAATGTTCAGACCATAATTTAAGTTAAGTTTCGCCTTGACTATAGCTCTTAGCCCTGATGGCTTTGACAGCGTCACTGTGAGGTGATAGTTTAAGTTAGGGCTTATTAAGGAGCATTGAAGAAAGCTACAATCTACTTACTCGGAACTTATTAGTACAAGTTTAACGTTCACATTGCCTAATATAATATTAACTATTGATTTTAATACATAAAAATAAGAGAACACTTTTGCAAAGAAAATGGCAGTGGCATGTTGCAAATCAAGGTTATATTCAAAAACCTTAGCAGCTGTTTCACATTCATCGTCCTTGATCCTCCTTACCACAATTTATCTTTTACTCATATTTGCTAGACAAACTTGGCCATGGAAGAAAACTAATTGGCAAAGGCACTTTCTGAAGGTGCATCTGATGCAATTAGTAATACATAGTGCGTACCTTCCTATATTAAAAAGAAGGCAAAAAAGTACCTATTTATAAACGACAACAGACACTCGGCGTTTAAAAAATGGTGATGTTGTAGGGTGTTTTAGGGCAGGACGTCATATAGAGGGTGAAGAAGTTTAGGGCAGTTGAGAAAAAGCTAGGAGACAGTTCCTTCATCGAGATTACATTTGCAATTGGGTTTCTGGAACTAATGTTGTGTAGATGAGATGGAATACACGAATGACCACGAGTCACGACATCAGCGGCAAAGAGATGATATAAATAATTCTTCGAACGGTAGATTTTCTAGAATAAAAACATGGGCGTATTGAAGTACAATTTAATGTTAACATAAATATTTATTTCGGTAATTCAACAGCGCTTATCATAATGACATTATAAATATAACTAAATAATACTAAGACCAATACAGGATAATACAGTTACAGTAAAAGTAGAAATATAAAAGTAACTTAAGAATTAATTAATCATAAATTACAATACTAATTAGCAAGACTGTTCGTTGTTGTGTGCGGATGTGCGAATGTGTTTGCGTGAGCGTGTGTGTGTGTGTGTCTGTGTGTATGCATTTGTATTTTTTTATAATAAATTAACATGTAGCGTTTTTAAAGCCTTTTCTAAATTCTGGTTTCTTCATATTAAATATGTCTAAGTGAGAAAATAAGTCGTTGTAGATAGTAGCTAAACGATATACTAAGCAGTAGCTTTCATATTTTGTGCCCATCGGCAGTGTATTAAATAATGCTGTTCGACAAGTACGTCGATTTGGTATACGAAATTATAACAAGGTTATCAGATCGTTGCAGTTTATTTCATTAGACAAAAGTGAATAAGTATCATTATATCATAGGGCTTACAACGTGTCTCTAATGATGGCAAGCCTCAGTATAGATAGCCAATCCAACTGTATGTTTTTTTTTTCATTTTTTTCTACTCAAATGTTTGTAGTGCGATCTGCTGCTAACAAGCTGCGAACTTATGCAAAGTATAATTCACGTTTTATGTATCTCAATTGTCTAAAAGCTTTGTCAGTTGTGATTTTATCTGCTCATTCTTTAGTAATTTCGAATGAAACTGAACCCCAAGTTCCAAGATCGCGTACATAATAGTTTTTAGGAATTTCAATGTTATTTATTTTGTATGCATATGTTTTTTGTACATCTGCAAAATTGAGAAATCGGGATTGCTGTACAGAGGTGTATATATCATAAACATATACATTATATACGAGTGGACGTAGTATTGAACCTTGGCGCATGCCAGAGCCAGAAAGAAAGAAAGAAAATTTTTCTACAGAAACGAAATTACTGCATGCACCTCCAAAACCACCGCTTGCCTTCGTTTTGTAACATAGCAACGAAACCATCTATGGATGTGACCACGTATGCGAAGTCAATATAAATTGCGTCAACTTAATGCTTTTCATCCATATCCAAACATAATTAATTTGTAAATACCGACAGATTTGTTGACGTTGAACGTATGTTAACGAAACTAAGTGGGTCAAGCTGAATAGATTTATGAATAAAAGGTGCACTTTGATTGATTACTGCTTTTCTAAGATTTTGCTTATAGTGTTATAGATAGATATAAGTGTTTAATTTTGTATATTTTTTAAATCCCTCTTTAACCCTCCTTCCACTTGGAAAGTAAGGAAGCTAACTCGCTAAGAGATTTATGAAATATAATTATTAATGGTTCAACTAAGCTTTCGGCGCAGCGTATATAGAATATGGGAGGAACTTTATCACTTAGACAACCTTTTGAGGGATCCATATTCTTATCTTAAAATAGAATCTTTTGGGTTTGTAATGTTAGCAATATGTTCTTCAGATTCAGGTACGGAGAAGTTGTAACTCCCTTGCTCGTTCACTTCCGCCGAAACATAGAAGAGAATTCGAACGTTATCTATGCCAAATTTGTTTACTAACTTATCAAAATATAATATTTAAAATGGACTCTCGGGGTATTTCCAAACACAAAGTCCAACATAACCTAACATTCCATGTGTTTCCGCAACAATATTTTAGATATGTCTTTCAAATGTAAGCCCCTCATCAGGATTTAATTAAAACCTCATTTTTAATCTTAAATTAATAGAACGATACCCAACCTCAGATATTGATTCGTATTTGCCTATTATAGGTCGGAAACAAAAACATTCAGTCCTTTACATTATACAAACATGACACACGATGCACACTAAAAACGTTATGAATGTCTCCGAGAGACATTTCGTTTGTCATTTACATTTCGTAACTAGGTATATTATTTCTAAACGAAAATCTTCGATATAAATTATGTCAATTACTGTCTTGACGTCTCTTAAGCCTATCTGTCATTCTTTCAAACAGTTCAACATGGCACTCAATTTGTCTGTAAAGATTCATCCTGTTGTTTTATTTCAAATTGTGGATGCCTACGAGCGTCGAAATGCAGACTCCCACCGCGTTATCGGCACTTTACTTGGTAACAGTCCGTCTTGGGTTTAAAATATCGTTTCGGTTACAAATAATTTCAATCCTAACATCGACGTCACAATTCCAACCCATTATTGCATTTATTCTCATTTGTTAAGTTTCTATAATAGCAATTATAAAACTATGTGATCAATTTAATGAAATATGCTGTTCTTAATGGTGTTCCATCGTTTGTTCTTGGTATCGTTCTTGGTAAGGTTAGGTTATATTGATATTTTTCGGTTTTATAGGCACATCCGACAAAGGTGTTGTAGAAGTCACAAATTGTTTCTGTGTTCCACACAAGGAACATGCCGACCAGGTCGAAGCTGAGCTCAGCTATGCTATGGATGTTTATGAACTCAACCGAAGAGTCAATGCTTCAGAGAACATTGTCGGTAAGTTGTCATTACTAATTTTGTAGTTATGATGCACTGCTGTTTAATCTTTATTACTGTCTACTATATGATAATAAAGCAAGAGCCGTTAGCTGTTAGTATAAAAGTAGTGGAAGCCTTAGATCAATTGTAAGCCAAAGGCTTTTTCTTAAAGCTTCCTTAATAAGGACTCTAGAAATCATGCAAGTAGGTTATCAGTTTAATTGCATACTGAGGCATCGAGGTTGTTAGGTCTGAGCTCACATGACAAACCTGTTAGTGCTCGAGTGAATGAGTCATGCTGTCCCTTGTCCATATCTATGACAAGTTGCAAACTTTTACTCTGGGTGCATTAACATTTTTCTGAGGACTTCGACATTGAGTGCCAAAACAAAGTTGTGTTTGTTGGACTGCTGGTTATACTCTAATTGGGATTGAATTCATTTTGTCCAAGCTATACCAAAGATACAAGTATTGCATGTTCACTGCAAAATCCCCCCAGTTTGAGAATCCTTCTTTTATACCTCAGTGAAACAACCTTGGTTATAATGAGATCTAAGATTTTTGCGAGTATTCATTTAAATGAAACTAGTATTATTCGGATTTACTATGCGGATTTTGGATTTACTACCGTGCACACCTCGTCTGCCCGTGATCACGGTTGCTGCAAAGTAACCGAAACGTCGGGATTATGTAGTTTTTAAATAATAAAATCCGCGTAGTAAATCCGAATAATACTAGTTTCATTTTAACCTTGGTTATTTCAAGGCTTTAGAAATGGACAAGCAACATTCAATTCTAGAGTATGTTTTGAATGACTCCCTACTTTTCACATTCAAAATGTAGAACATGGCTTGGAAACCAAAAAAAAAACAACTACACAACCATTTTGAAGAGCATTCTGAGTGTCAGGGGTCCATCAATGTCGGCTGGTCAGCTTACTTCAGGGGGCCCGCATTTTCGTCGAACCCTTATTTTAAACAAAGCCAATATTTATTTCAGGATGGTGGGCGACAGGCAACGAAGTGACAAATCACTCCTCCGTGATTCACGAGTACTACTCCCGTGAATGTCGGGAGCCTGTTCACGTTACGCTGGACACGTCGCTGGCCGGAGCCCGCATGGGTCTACGTGCGTACGTGTGTGTGGCGCTCGGAGTGCCCCGCGGCAAGCAGGGCTGCATGTTCACACCCATCGATGTAGGACTCACCTACTACGAGCCGGAGGTGAGCTTACTGATGGGTGTTCAACCCGGACGACGAAAATGTTACTTGTATTTTACTGATATTAAAATTAATAGAATATAAAGTGCATTAATGATTTTTTAAGAATTTTAAAATAACTTTAAATTGCAATCAAATCTTTCTGAACATGTTGTCTTAATAAATGATATACTATTGTTGTAAACGGCTGTGTAAAATGAAACTATGACCTTGATATTGTTAGCTATTTTATATTCTTGGATAGTGGTTGTTACTTATTTGTTATAATTTTTTTTTTTATGAAGGAACACTTCATAATTTTGTATAAAACGTCTACAACTTATTTTGTTGCTAAGTGTGAACGTTATTGACTCGATAAACAATAGTGTAACGTGTCTTAGATCGTGGGGCTCCAGCTGTGTCAGAAGACGATGGGTGGCGGGGGTCGCTCGCGCCAGGTGACGCCGGCCGCTGACCTCGCACAGGTCGCCGACGCGGCCAACAAGCTCGCCGGCCTGCTCGACCAGGTACCGTTCCCCGATAACCTCGTGAGGTCGCGCTTCAATATCTGATTCATTTCCGTGCGAATACCTGACGGTTAAAAAACGTCACTGTCAAGCTGTCGCTCGGTCATTGGCGGCCTCTCACACGGAGAGTCTGTTACAGGTGTTGTCGTACGTAGAGGAGGTGGTGGCAGAGCGCGCGGCGCCCAACAAAGCGGTGGGAAGGGAGCTGCTAGCGCTGGCCGCCTCGCTGCCGGACCTCTCGGCCTCCTCCTTCGCCGACGCTTTCGCCTCCAGCGTCAAGGACCTGCTCATGGTACGACTCACATACATACACACACACACACACGCACACGCACACACATCTACAAAAGACATCCCCATATGACATGAGCGGTTGTTGGCGTGTTCCAGGTGGTGACGCTGGCACAACTCATCAAGACGCAGCTGCAGCTCAACGAGAAGCTCACACTACTCACATCTCAGTGACGAGACCGGAGACTAACAAAATAAATTCTTATCAAATTCGACACTTTTATTAGTTAAGCGGCTCCCTAACATCCTGCTTCTATTCTGGTCACTAACTTTAAAAAAAATTATAATGTTAGTTGAATACAAATATGATGCCAGTTTAAACTCGGTTCCGTCTCAGTGCAGGTCTCTACTGAGTACATGTTGAGTGTAAGTCGTCAGGGAGGTGCTGGTGAGGTGGAAGGCAGACAGCTGTCTCCACCCAGCTCAGCGTCCACGGGTGTGGGGTGTATTCAGTATTATTAATAGGAACCAATGTATGAGGACTCATCATTGTTTGCGGACCAATACGTGGCGTTCTCTGGTTGCCAGCTGTTTTCATGAACCTTGCTTTATTCTATGATCAGTTTTTATTAAATAAGAAAGTCTTCTTAACACTACAAAGGCGAAATACTCTCACCAAGAACGACGGCTGGGGGTCGAGTGACCCAAAAAGTGTATTTAAGGCGGGACTGTGATTCAAACATTAATTAGATTCGTGTTGATATCGTTTTCATAACTACAACGTTTTTATTAATTTATTTACAATTTTGACAAAGATATATCTTTGATTGATTGCATTGTCCACATAATGGTTTTTTGCAAATATCACGTTTTATTGGATTCATTATTACAGTTAGTATTTTTTTTTACTTCTCTATACGACGCAGAATATTATCATCCAATAAAAGTTTCCAGGCAGTAATAAACTTATCGTCAATTTTCTTTCTTGCGTACGGAGTCGGAAGAGAGTGTTCAGTCAAAATGTTGTGCTGCGCTCGTCGACCTACTTGACCAAGCTCCGTTCCAGAGTTTTTTCCGCGATCCTCCTCCCGCCGACACCATACTGTTACCATCCGCATCATCCGCAGTTTGCCTTCGTGAATCTCACGCCTTGCCTCCTTCGTCCTCTTCCCCTGAGTGATATTTGACGTTGCACAGCAGCTTAAAAGACAACGAAATATATTCAAAAGTTATCGTAAGATATGTCAAATCATCTACGTCGGTAATTCTCATAATCAATAGATGCAAATATTCTTATAACAACCTAGTGGCGTGCGGTCATTTGAGTCTTCGGTGCTTGCAGAACTCTTTTCGGATGGAATTATCTCTTCTTCTGAATCGCATTTACTTTCTACATCTTCACCCACACCGTCTGACCGTCTCACGGCTCCTCAGGCAACGATTGTAACGATTATAATATTTGATGGTCGCTCAGCCTAGACATTGTAAAGTAACTAAATGACACTGTTTGCTCCACGAAAGCAGCAGTTGGTGAGATTCTATACAATTAGCTTCACATGTGACAACCTCAGCTGGAAACGGATAATGTAAGTATCATGACCTACCCTCAGAGGGATACTGTTTATCTTAATAATTGCCGCTTGGTGTGAGGACCCGGCGCCGTCTGTGTCGGCGGATGTGATGTTTATTTAGTTCAGGGTGAGACTATAGCCATAACATCGACGGCACGTTGAAATATAAACTATTCCATCAAAGCTCGCGCCGCGCCCACAGTGATAGTTGCGATGTTATCGAACGTGAACGTCAGAATGCGTCGCCGGACCCCTCCCCGTCTTTCCAGTGTTAAAAGGTAATCTTTCGTCTCCGGGCGTCGTTCGTTCCTTCCCATCAGTATCAAATAAAACTTGCTAATATCATACAAGACATTTATTGTATAGTGAACCCACAACAGAATATTGAATCAGAGCTGTGGTCGCTACACACGGTCCCAGCGATCAGTCGAGCGGCAGCAGTCGTCCGCGTGTGTGACACTCCCACAGCCAAGCGGGGTTGGAGGCGGACGACGAGCTGATGGTGTACTGCGGCGCCTCGCTGGCACACTGACGGACAAACACACCGAGTTAGAGACAGGACATTCGAGTATCAGAACTCTCCTAACAACAGCTGCTTTCGGGAATTCATAAGGATGGGCGAGAAACTTAGCTCTCGGAAGACAACTGCTGCGATGTTATAGAAATAATACACAAGGTCACCGACTTCACGGCGAATTCTGTGTTGCCTCGTGCAGGAGCGGGGGCGGCCGCAGATGATAGTATACATTACACCAGACCGACCTGCAGCACCACCCCGCCGTAGGCTGTGATGTACCGCTCCAGGAGCGCGCGCTCACACACCGGCAGCTCCGGGCACAGGGAGAACGTCACTCCCGCCAGGAACGTCGGCAGCGACTGCACACACACGCCCTAATTATAACACACACAGAAACGCACACACGTTTTGAAGGACGCGGCCTAACATTCACCAATACAGTATATAAAATGTATTTTATGATTTCACCAACAAATTCATATTTCTCCTCCAACTCTGTCCTGCGATCTGCTGAGGTCGTCTCCCGTCTCCGGGACTCTTGTTACACTATATTGAGACCTGACTGTCACTCGACCCCTCACCTTACGGGCGTCTATCTCCTCCCGCCTCTGTTCTCCGTCCTCCTCGTCCGTGTCGCACATCACATCCCGGTCTTCCTCCCCTCCCTCTTCTTCCTCTTCACTGAGTCGTTTTCTCTTTTGTCGTCGCATGACTTGTTCTATTTCGTCGTCCGTGTCATGCTCCGTCTCTGCGGAGTCACCGTTACTACATCGCCCCCTCCCTCCTCCTCCCCCGTCTCCCGTCCTCTCACTGTCCTGGTGGCGCCCCCCCGCCCCTCCCCTCGTGTCGTATGTCGTCTCCTTCAGCCTGGTCCCCGAGCGCAGACAGTCTTCGACCCACTCGGCCTTGACGACGGCCACGCTTCCCCGCACCAGGCGGAGTTTTGGAGTGTTGGGGAAGGCACAGCTAGGGACAGACAAACATGTGTGGTCTTTGTTTAGGGTTCAATTAAATCTAACCAGAGAATGTGTAATCGATACGTTTCCTATACGTCGCTGGAGCCGGTCGTCATTCGAAAGCTAAGTATTTTTATAAATCAATTCGAGTACAGAGCGTGTATGTCTGTGTGTTAGTTTCTTATATTACATGAGATGTGTGCAGTCGGCGGTGACGTCGGGCGTGTAGTGCGCACCCATCCGGAGAGCGGCCGCGCGGACCGACGCTCGACGCGGGTTCACGTATCCCGAAATAGAGAACACCACATCCGACAGAAGAGAAGACAGGGGACGGGCCGGAGCCCGGGATGGGGCTGGAAGTAATACATATATAACAACATTATTAAATAAGATGCAAACCTTTTATCTCGTCAAGACAAGTGTTTCTAAGACACAATGAAACAATGAAAAATGACATCAGACACGCACATAGAGATCAATACGTAATACACAGTTATGTTCATGAACCAACGCTGTGTGTAGTAGTGCATCTCATACGACACGCTCCGTACCTTCCTGGGAGTGTTTCCTTTTAGTGGAATTCATTAATGTAGTATGTGTCTGGTCCTGAGTCCGATTGTCTGTATGTTTTGTCTCCTTGTTCTTCTCATCTCCCTTACTTTCTTCTCTCTTACTGCCGGTCTTCTTCTTCTTGGCCTCCTGGTCAGTTTTCTTTTTTCCATCTTCTCTCTGTTTCTCTCTCCCATGTCTTTCTATAACTCTATCTATTTTCTGGTGTGGTTGCTCGTCATCCTCTGTATACATGAGACTCCTCTTTTCTCGAGTGGAATAATTCGAGCTTTGATCAGACGGTCTGTTGCTAGTTTTCGATATTGGCGTCTTTGTTAATCTGGTGGAGGAGTCGCCTATGTTGTTCAGTGCCCGCGACGTCGCTTGTCTGATTTGTGCATCTAGAACAATTAGAAGTTTAGATTATTTGACTTGTAATATGAATTATCCAGATATCAAGTTCAGTTACCAGTACTATTATGTGTTTTCTGGTCTTGTTTGTGTTTATGGAACAGTTCCCCAGGACGGAACTCTTCATCCTCTGAACCAAGCTCCTCGAGGCGGAACGTGCGAGAGATAGACAAGGCTGTGTGACCGGACAGAGTTGGACTTTCCGGTTCAAAGATATGAACAAATGAGATTCCATACTGGAATTAAAATTGAGTATTAATTTCAATGTCTTGTTCCATCAAAGTTAGTATGTTTGTCAGTTCACCTTGCAGTGTCTGTTGTAAGGTTGTGAGCAGACTAGTCTCAATCGGTCCCAGCGTCTCTGTCGGACAGATGTCAGTTCATCTCGTGTAAAGCTCTTCACTCTCTCAACTGGTGCTCCGCGAGCCTCTCGTGGAGAACACAGCACACAACTCGGGACTAACACCTACACAAATATAATAGATTATGTTACAAAATTTCTTACTATTGCATGTTTTGTTTTTTTGTAAAATCACAATATAGATATTTCTTGCATAAGTCACTTGAGCAACATACCTCAAAGGTTTCATTGGGCTTCTCTGATGATCCTACTAACACCTCTAACATAGACGTGTGGTATGTTCCAATCGTGATCGATTCTATCTGTTGAAACACTAAACATAAGTATGTCATTATATCCAAATTTTTTTACTACAAATCGAATTATTAAAAAAATAAACATTGTAATTCATTGTTAGTGATTCTTAAAACTAAATTAAACCAACATTTTTATAATTCTTTGAAATGATATCATTTAATACCTGGACAGCCTTAGTCAGCTGTAGAACTACTGAACAAGAGGTCTCCCCCGTCTTACAAAGCCATTTCTTTTTATTTATTTCCCACGATAATAAATTGTTTGCCGGATTTTCCTGAAAATTAAAGTTTGTAATTGGGTACTTCACTTCTAAAGATAAACAACTGTGAAACATGCCAACTAAATGTAGTTTAATATTTATATTCAATTGCAGGTTATTTGAAAACGTAGTCAGATAAAGTTCTTACAGGGTCCTCACTGCTCATGCTCACAACGTAATCAATTTTAACTCGAGGCATTTTTTAGTCAGATTTTTTTTGGAATTTGGATACTAGATGATACTTTTAAAGGTCAATTTAAATATTTAGTAAACATCAACGTCAAACTGACAGTATCATAAATGAAAAAGTTACTTCAAATTGAATAATAACGAAGATTTGCAAAAACTGCTCCGTCGTGAAATCTGTCCGCTATCGTTCAAAATTTGTTCATATTATAAAATGTCACACATAAGAAAATTATAAGAATCACATTATTAAATTTTTTTGAAATATTATGTTGTGATTTTTGAATCCAACTAAATTCTATTTGTGTTCTAAGGCAATCTTTTTTTCTTTTATAAATATAAAAAACTCATGCAATATCTTTTTAAAGATTTAATAAATACTATCTGATCTCAGAGACTTTCACGAGACATATTTTTTTTTATTTATCTTTTAAAAGAACTTTTTCGTACTTGGCTGTGAAAGGTGAATATCGTTTTGGATGATAAAAGCGCTTTTTCAGTTATACCCTATTCACTCTTCCCTTAAAAACTTCCAAATTGTGCGCACCAGAAATTACTATCGAAGATAAACTGTTGCGATCCGTTGCTGTGTGCATGAGGAGGGAGGAAGCGGACCGCTTTGTCCGGATACGACAAATTTATACTTAGAAAGATTACTTTTACCACAGTGCCTGTGACAACTCACAACCAAAGGTTTTCTGGTGGTAAAGAGATATTTACGTTATAATGATATCTAAGGTGAAAAATATTTTTTTTTATAACAATGAGTCCGTAGTATGTAATTTGTAAATATGTATTTACATACAAGGAAACGCTGGCGTAAAAATTGTGATTTTATTGAATGCTTAAGAAATGAAAGTCAACGAAATAATCGATTATAGTTTATGCAGTACTATAGATTGGTGACTGTGATGTTGATGTGAATATGCAACCTATAGTGGCTTAGAATTTCTATGTCTATCGATAGTTCTTTGTTTGTAAAATTTTAAGCAAAATCATCATAATCAATAACATGAGTAACAGGACGCCAGGTTTTGTGCTTTTGGAATCCATCGAGCGTTTATTTTGCTGGATCTGGACCGTTCAGTCTTAACACCCTCTAGCCCACCGTTACCATGACCACAACCTTATCCAGGAATCATTAGCCGCTGTAGACTAAGGACCTTAAACTATTATATTGAGGTGAAATTTTAAACTTTACTGCAAACCTTATATTCAAGATTTCCCCATGTATAGAACAAACAATAAAATAGTTTCAAATGGTCTTCATCGTTATCATAAATTGTATTTAGGTACTCTAAATACATGAAACAAAAAAAGGAGTAAGATATTTCTTAAAATTGAAGCTAAACTATTTTTTTTTGTAGGTATTGCTATTTATCACGGTTTTTTTTAAGATGGTAGAGCCTAGCCGCGGTCAAGTTACTATAGCTCGAACATGAGCTGGCTCGACCGGGGAAGTACCAGCCTCTCACGGAAAATAGGTGTGAAATAGCTCTTGATGGCTGCGTTTCATCTGATGAGTGAGAGAGCCGGTTGCTCTTTACCTGTTCCCACCCTTTCCTGCTATCTCCTTAATCCCACCCCTCCCTTTCCTCAAAAACCAAGGTTGGCAACGCATACGCAACATCTACATTGCGGATGTCTATGGGCGATGGTCACTACTGCCCATCAACTAGGCCGTCTGCTCGTTTGCCACCTTTTATATAAAAAAAAAATAATTATGACTTGATTCATTTTATATAAGTATTCGGCGTCCTGCTGTACTAAATAAAAGCGAGAGTTGTTTAATAAAAACTGTTTCCATTATAATCATGAATTCTGTCACGCTCATAGCCGCGGCGTCTTCCGCCCGGACGGCTTCTGGGTGTCGACGTTTGGTTTCACATGCGACTTTATTTATGAAGTAAATTGTTGTTACTTTCAGTGATCACCACCGAAGTATTGTTACGGAAATTTGTTTTACGATTTACAATGTTTGAAAATAAGTACAACATATATAAATTAATATATTGAATTTAAAAAACGGTCTGTCACGAATTAAATAAAACGTTATATTTAATGTTAAAAAAAAAAAATAATTGTTATCAAAGATATACTTTTTTATTCATCCTTATGAGCTGTTCTTAAAATAATTTTTTTATGTTAAAAATATATTATAATGTACACAAAACACTAGAACTATCACATGTTATCATCGAGGAATAAAAAATTCAATGTATGACGCGATATTTATGTATGCGTATTATGACGGGCTTCTGATCGTGGGCCTGAGGCGAGGAAAACGTCTGTATGGGTGAGGGTGTCGGTGAGTAGTATGAGGAGTGCGAGGACTGTGAGGGATGCTTGCGGTAGGAATACCCGCCGTACTTGTTAGGTCGCGCGTAAACCACCACAGACGAGGACTCTTCGTCATACGGACTGCTCTTAGGGTACTTCTGTGGACTTATAACTTCTACTTCTTCAGTGTCGTAGCTGTATGGTTCATATACTTCTTCATTGTTTGATGAATCATACGCGTAGGCCTCTTTGTATTGGTTCCGTTGAGGGCGCGGTTTGACTGGTTTCTTATTTTTGGTGCGGTATCCCGGTGTTATGAGCTGGAAAAAGGGCATCGCTGTGTTCAGAGGGATGGCGGCCATCGCGTACGGCTCATACTCATCCATGAAGGATTTTGCGTAGACAGGGTGAGTGCCTCGGCGTTCCTCTATCATCTGCGGCAGAGGCTCCAGAGCGCTCGCCCATGCGCTGAGAGAGAGCAGTACTGGCACCTAATAGGTAAATAATGTTTAGCAAGTTTCCCGGGGGCACTAAATGAATGAATAGTTCACACAGATTCCTTTTGTACAGAACTTTAAAAAAATCCTATACTTTAAGAACCTTACAATATTTCTGTTAATTATTAATGTAATATTCTACTCACAAAGTATTTCATGTTTGTGCGCTATTCACTCGGCCGGCTCCTGACTCGACCACTACAACACTGTCCGTTCACCGGCCGTCCGAGCCGCGTCTCCCCCTGCCGAGCTGTCTATGTAAGACCGTTTTTTTCAGGAGGTAATACTCGTGTTATATCCTGCTTCCCTTACTGTCGGTGAATGACAGAAAAGTGAACGCACGATTCAACATTATTTCTTGTTACTTCACATGTCTACTGTCTTCACGTAATAATTAAATAATAACTTAAATAAAAACATAAATGTCTCGTTTATTTTAATTTCTACTGGTCTATCATAAGTTCCTAATTAAAACAAAAACTTTAAGAAATTTTAATTTAAATTTATAAGAAATATTGATTAACTAAACTATTTAAGTCATTCTGAAGCATGTTAAGGCCACACGATATCTGAGTAATCCATAAAAAACGACCAAGTCCTCAAGTCAAACTACCCTATATCAAATATTAATACCCGATATCAAATAGATAGGGGGTTATTACTGTTTCAGGTGAAACAGCTCTCTTATTAAATTATACTTACCTCCTCTAATATACATTGGAATCATATTGGTCTCAGGCTGTCATCGTCATCATCATCAGCCTATCGGAGCCCACTGCTTGTCAGGTTTCGAATCCGCGCCCTCACACATGGGAGCCACTCCTTTAACCTCCAAGCCACCACGACTCTCAGGCTGTGTTTTTATTGAAATAATAAAATGTGACTCCAAGTTAGCAGCGATACACTACATACCCCGCATTTCCTTTTTCTCATACAATAACTTACTTCAATACGGTGACTTGCGAAGATTACTGAATGAAACAAGGGAAACGCTCCGTGTTGTGTGACGATGCAAGCTTGTGTTAAAAATAATGGTGTCCTCCACTAATTCTTTTACTCTTTTAAGTTGAGATCAAATCTTAACATTATAAATTTTTATTTTGCTTGTAGTGGTAAATTTATTTCTAGGTCAGAAATGAAATGTATAAAAGTTTCTTTATTTAGTTTCCAATATTTTTAAATATTGAAATAAAACTATATCTTCGGATACGATCAGAGTTGTTATTGTAACATTTTTATTATTCTGAACCCGTCGTTTTGCATACTGAATACACAACACCTTCATATTTCTCATCAAGCATATAAACTGCTGGAGGCTTGATAATTGTTAGGCAATAGGGGTCAGGCTCACACTTTCTTTAAGTTTCGATCCAGCAATCCTAGTTAATCAAATCTTGAGCGTTGCCATAGCATCCATGAATATGTGTGGGTGGATTATTGCAGTCACATCTGGGCAGGCGTTGCCAAATGTCAACTCACATGCTTGGACTCAGTGGAGAGTCAATGAAAATCTCGTCAGCCTAGAGTACGGGCGAAAAGTAAAAGAGGATACACTTTGGAGATTGTACACGGGAATTACAAGATTTAATTCCCGCATCTTCTTTCTATCATTGAACAACATGTCGGACCCTGGGCCTCCATCCCTTAGTTGTAGACTTCCTCCCATCTGGGCGAAGCGATATGCTTACTCCTTCCTCATGCACGCAGTAAAGGGGATTTGAACAGTCTGCCTCATCTGTGTTTCCTTCGAGGTATAATTTGGGTGTCTTGAATAAAAGGGTAAATAGGCTGATATTGAGAGTCCATCACCTACGACTTTATTTCCATCTTCCAACCGGTGGAATGACAGTCGAGCATCATCCAGTCAAAATTATAATGTATATACAATGTCAAGTTCAGTACGATTTCTCGTGGAACAGCACATGTATCAGATTTTCGCGGTCTAAATTTAATGATGTCATGGAATACAATGTGCCTTTTTTGTCTTACGAATATTTTTATGAATACGATATTTTGCACTGGCCATTTCAGAATAAATACATTGTCCCTGAGCCGGGAACTTTTACACTGAATTAAATAATCAATATTTCTACTATCCACTAACAAAAACAAAGATAAATGAAATGTATGGGAGTTGTCGCGATGTTTCCAAAGCCCAGTAGGACTCAGTATATTACTGTATATTTATAAGTAAGATATCGTGGCGCTTCAGTTGTATTCATTAATTATTATCATTGATGAACAACAAGTAAAACAATTTACGACGTCGATTAGTGCAGTGAGTACTGACTAGTCATTAGTTACGGTCGACAGAGGGCGTCCATTTCCCTCTGCGTGAAAATATTCTACATTATTGTAACATTGGCTTAATTTAATTTATAGAGGAATCGGTGCGACGTGTAATTAACATAACAAGGTATATTTACTAGCAAATGTTTCCTCAGACGAGCACGCCAGTTGTAAGGTATTAATAATAATTTATATTTTTTTATACAGCTCGGGTTTTGCCCATAATATTGTTATTTTTTTTTTGTTTTCACTTGATATTCTTATATTTACTCAATATTGTGAAAAAATATTTGTTTTCATTTTTTGTACGATCGGAAGGTTTTACATCAAAAATGAATATCTTTCTATAGAAGTGGTGTCGACTGTAGACTTAACCTCAAGACGATGGAATATAGACGAGCAATGTTTCGCTCAATGAGTGAGTTGGAGTCTAGCAAAGTCTGGTGAAAAATCTTAAAATTTGAGATATCTTATGTTAAATAATAACTTCAAAACAAGTGTATTTATTGATTCATTGATTAGACGGTTGCTTACATTAATACTCATTACCTGTTTTCTATTTTATCTAGTAACTCCTCTCTTTGTACGTGTCGTAGGGTTCTTCCTCTCTCCCCTTAGCCCACACGTCAACAACATGTCACCCTCTCACAGAGCCAAATAAAGTTAGTATTATAATTAACTCGTCTGCCATTCGAAACATTAAACATATAAGATGTTGTCAACATAACCGATACCTCTGATATGAACGAGATACAAAAAGTTAGTGATCACCAATTTACAATTAAATCTCGATTAATATATCGGTTCACATATTTTTTAGTATGTCACCAGTTAGTAATTCGCCACTTCATCACATCGGTAAGGTTTTTGTTATTTAAGTTTTTAAATAAATACATTTATAATAAGTTTGCACGAGTTAAAAAGCCATTTATAATGAAGTTAGGCAACACCAGGATCTCATGATAGTAATAATAATATCGTAAGATCTAGGAATATGATCATTAATGTCTCCTTTGATCTTGAGATTTTTAATGATGTTCTTTAAAACATAGTTTTGTGTTTTAGGTCAATGTTACTAGCACGATCTCGATACTATGATATGTTGCTAAATATTTAAATAATTGAACTCATTAGTAAGTGAGCCGCTGTCGTAGCGTCGCCGGTGTTGAGCAACGTGTGCTTCATCCTCGTCGTGAATACAGAATTTCCACAAAACTGTTACAATTGAGATGGTCATGTCACACGTCTCGAGTGGCGACCTTCGACGCTCCGTGAATTATTGAGTGTTATTTAGAAATTGTGTGAACTGTTTCTTTGACGAAGGATCGAAGAGAAGATCAATCACTACATTTACCGTTTTATAAATATTACATTTAAGGAAGATGTAAATGTTTTGTAACTATTAACGTTAAAGAGAGAAATGTAAAATAAGTTTTTATTATCTTATAAATAGTTTTGGTTGTAGTAAGCCTCTGCTCGCGGCGTCTTCTCAGGTTTGCTATTCCCTCTGACACTCATCTTGTATTTTATATTCCTGTTTATTTATTGTCTTTCTTCTTGATGTATGTAATGTTGTATGATTTATAAACGATGTATTAGAAGTAGTAATGGAGAGTGTCTCTGGAACAGCAGCACTACACTAATGTGTTATAAGATGTTCACCACCAGCCGTGAGACAGAACTGGAGCGAAGTGGGCGTCCTCCACGATCTTGGACACCTTGACGACATGAGGCACCGAGACCACCCTCGGCACGGACACGATCTTTTTATATTCAACGACCTGAAACAAGGTCAATAATTATAGGATAACACACAACTACCACAGTTTGAGGAAGACCAACAGGGATAACATTATTACAGATATTTATTCTCCTGTCACATTTTATTGTGAACTAATCAAGTACCTATAACTACCATTCTTTGATTGTTATTGTTTCAAGGGAATACCTTCGGGACCTCCACGACTTTGTGTGTGGAGATGATCCGGGCGGGCGCGTGGTAGCTGATGTGAGCGTGGTCGTCGTAGTGTCCCAGGTGGTAGGAGCTGTGTCCTAGCTCCAGACCGCCGCTGAATCCGTGCAGGAAGCCGCGCTTGTCACGCTTACCTTCAGGAGCGGCGAGAGACATGGCAGCTAAGAGGACCACGCAAACCTGGAGACATGACGATCATGATGACAGAAAATTGTGCGTGAGAACAGAAAAATCAGACAGATAAGTTTTTTTTGATATTACCTACAATGTAAAAAAAAATATTTCTAATCAAACTAACAACATGGAGAAAATTTATGATATTAATAATACTTACTACTTACTAATAAAAAAAGCTGTAAACAAATGGCCGTCTTATGGCTGAAAAGAAATATCTGCTAGACTATCAAGAACTTATGTTCTGTCAAAGGGAAATTTTCGCACATTGAGTAAATGATAAGTGAAAATAACAATAATTGTAGACTCCAGCCTTTATTACTTACGAATGACTTCATGGTGTTGTAGTGAGGGTGTCGGCGGTTGGTATACTTGAGAGAAGTCTCGCGAGTTGACTGATGACCGTTTGTTCAACAATCTGGCATATATAGAGGGAAGCGAGCCCCGTCAGCGCCGGTGAGGAGAGCTTGCGTAAGTTACCATTAAACGTGGCCGGGGTTCATTCACTATACGATTTTTAGTTTACTTTTATTACCAATATCTTGATCCCAGTATATTTATCATTCAATATAACACTTTGGACTATCAATCGACACGATATATGTTAGTATAAGCCATGTCCCCATGTCCGGGCTGTGCAGAGTTTAGTTCGGCGATAATCACATTGATGAATCAACTTACGCAACCAATCAGTCATCAAGTAGAAAATAAGATTGACAGTCATTATTTTGAATATACTGTAATGTATAAAACACGCAGCTCACACCGCAAACGAAGATCTGGTTAGTTTTTGAAAATACAAAATAAAGTCATATAACTAATTTTGATGACGTTTCAAGTTCATAAACACTGTAGTGAAATGTTCAATTTTGTTTAACTATAAAAGGATTAAAGTATGGCACAAACACACTAACATCAGTGTTGTCAATTCATTCTATACATATATTATATATGTGTGCAAATCATATGAATTAATTTTTAAGGGAACGATCGAGTCAACCATGAATCATGAATTATCCCACATTTTGTATATAAAGTTATTTTTGTATCTCACAGTCCGCATCATTTAAGCATCCTTGCTCTTTGAGTCTCGACCATTGTTATCGAAATGTCTCACATTACAAGTTCGTTACCAAATTCGTTGATACAATTACACACTAATTACTCCGCAATGCGAAATAACACTTGACTTTTTTTTTATAATTCGCACTACTTTATATATTGTGCGAGTTTTCGCAAATATCGAGAGGTGAATAGTGTTGAGCAAGCCGTAGGGCACGGGCGGTCTACGTCATTATAATAAGAAATTGATCAATTGAAATGTGTCTCAAATGTTTAGAGACTCTTCTATGAATATTTTTCTGTGGTGGGTTTAGCGACAATTGTTAAAAATATGTTTTAGATCTATTTGTCGTAACATAAATAATATAACATGGAACTGAGCAGCTTAAGGAGACACTTGCTATATAATGTCTTAGATGTTATGAGATATAAAACGGCTTGTTCCGACGTCTATGAAAGTAACTGAGAGTAATATTAATAGTGTAAGTCGAGGAGCGCTGTAGGAACCGTTCTGCGATATTTTCTGCTTCTATTTAATGTGCTCGTATATAGAGTGAGGGAAACGTCTCTAACTTCTCTATCAGAAGCTATAAAACAATCAACGAGTTTTATTTTCAACAGCTCGTCGGCGTCCTCTGCGTTTGTTCTTACAACGTTATGTTTTGTTTATTATCCAGTTTAATCGTTCTATTATTTTTTTAATTTCTTAAATGCGATTTATTTAACGCAACATTAATACGTTTATATTAAACCAGGTCGGTAAGTTTTATTGTTTCTATATTAACAAACTCGACATCTGCAGCGGAGCGGTCTCCTATCACATTTTTTATAATTGCCAAACGTTTTGCTGCGGAGGCTCGAGGCTGCGAGTGTCCGGAATTATATTACATAGTGTTTCTAATGATAAGCATCTAAAGTTTAACTCTAAATGGGTGTTTTTATTCTATGGTTTATGTAATACAAGAACAAACCTCGCATCAGTTACGAAATTGCTGTTTAGTAAATATTTTTATGATAACAAGATTTAAAATAGCATGATAAAAGAAAGACACATTCTCCTAACCCGGCGAATTTTTAAAATGATAGAATTTTTGTGAAAAACATATAATTATTTTATATATGTAAGCATCTTACAAAGCCTATGACATGACTTGATTCAACACTTTGATTCAACAACACGCACACACACACACACACACACACACACACACACAAACACGCGCGCAGCTCGTCCTTGATGTTGGTACATTACATTACATACGGTATGACATCTGTTAGTATTCAGAATGACAAAACTATCGCAACACTCCTCGATGGCCGATGGTACGTGGTCGGTTGATGTCGGTCGGCGATCAGTGAAGCAGAGCAGTAAGATAAGAATATAAACCGTCCACAAACAATTTGGTAATGATACAGTTCGCGTAACTCGATCCGACGACATCAAGCAATGCTTAATAAAATGTTGTAGTGTAATAAACCTACATAGTGTTTTGATTACCTTTCATCGTACTCTCAAACATTTCTTACAAATTCTTTTTTATTCCACATCACTTGTGTTTCTCCACAGTGTTATTGAATCTTATTACGTGTCGTTATTGTCGGTGAACATCTAACACGTTGAAAGGTTGCTTTTAATATTTTTGTGGCTGTTGTTGTCTGTTACATAACACTATCTCGGTCCAGATCACTGAGCCGATATGTTCTATAGAGTCAGAAAAAGGCATTCAGTTCGGGTGTCCGTATAGTATTGTTAACTACATAGCAATATAATTAATGATGTCAGACCGATCAAATATATAAACATTGTTTTTATTCGCACGAAAAATAAGATATTGTTTTTATATTGGCAAAATACATGACGCGATAGGTAATATATTTTGTAATACAACTAATTACCGTGAATTGAGAGGTTATTGATAGGAGTATAGAGTAGAGGTATATTTAAATAACTATATTAAACATTATTCTGTATATTCTGGGATATTTATAAAGGCTGAGGTCAGAGCGGCGGACAGACTCGCGGCAAATCTGGCGGCGATGAGCTATTAGTATCTGCTATATTAGTAGTATCGTCAGAGGACCACGATATTAGAATTATTATGTAGATGAGCTAACTCCTTATGAATTGAAGTTCTAGGACATGACATAGAGATCTGGGGTGCATTTGTCGAATAGTTGTTATAGTTATAATTCTGAAGTAGCCAGTTAATTTATAACATAAATATTATCTTTTAAGAAATGTAAGTTGTGTATTTTAAACTTGAGACATTGATGCTCTACGAAGTTTATCGTTTACCTTGTTTTTTAATTAAAAATGTTTATCGTTCTAAATAACCCTTTATAATGTTATAAAATTGCTTAAATTTTTCAATAAAACACCTCCATAAAAGTAATGTCACGATTCAAAGAACTTTTGGAAATTGAAAATGTAAAGATACAATCAATAAACGAGATTAGTTTACTTCAGTCAGTTTACACAAGTCCCCTACCAGCAGACCTCGCGCCGGCTGCTCCTGGGTCACTGAACAATATCAGGAGACGGTAACAACTGTCCACCAGCTTATTATTCGATTTATATTAAAAATGGTATTTTAATCACGTGTGTTCAGTCAGTTCAGTACTACACACGAGTTAAAGGACTGCAAAACTACTATCTTTATATCTATGACTTGAAACACGAGAACAACTTTGGATGCTATAGGAAATGCATGTGAACCGGATACGTCTTAAAGTTATTTTTAAGTTTTACTTGTAAGGTGGTAGAGCCTAGCTGTAGTCAGGTAACTACAGATCGAACATGGTCTGGCTCGACCGGGGAAGTACCACTCTCTCACAGAAGATCGGCGTGAAGTAGTAGTGAAGTAGTTAATGGCTGCGATTCGTCCGATGAGTGAGAGAGCCGGTTGCCCTTTCCCTTTTCCCACCCTTTCTACGCCTTCCCTTTTCCCGACTTTCCCATTTTTTCGTCCCCCTCTTCCCTAATCGAGGGTGGCAACACATCTGTTTAGCATAAAAACGGTACTACTACTACTTCTTTGATAAATATTTAATATAAAAAAGAGTAAACAGTAAGAGTATTAAAGGGCAAACAGTTTATTTCTCTTATAATTAATATAAACGACCTAATTACAAAATGACTAACAATACAGATGAAACAAAATGATACGTGAAAACTTTATGTGCTACTTATTTTAATCACCATGCGCTAGAGTATCCGTGGTCCCAGGCCGAAGCCAGTCCCAATCCGCTGTCGTAGGAGCTGTAACTGGGAGCGGCCACCAGCTTGTTGACGGACACCACTTGAGGCACGGACACCACCTTGCGGACGTTCACTACTTGAGGGACGTCCACGACGCGGTGAGAGTTGACCACTTTGTTGACGCTGACGAGTTTGGCAGCGGGAGCGGAGTATCCGAGGACGGGTTCCGAGAGGCTGATGATGGGAGCGGAGTAGCCGCTGTACACGTCCGAGGAGTGCAGCCCGCCCAGGAAGCCGCGCTTCTCACGGGGGACGCCGGCGAGGGCGCACGCGAACAGGCAGCATACTACGATCTACAAACATACGAGCAAACAATATTATTAGTTCATTTTTAATTCGGTGGTCATTAATTACAGTAGCGGATATAACACTTGTATTACTTACGAAGGATTTCATTTTGAGCTAGTTAGTACCACAGCTGTGACTTGAATGTCTCGTTTAGTTTTTTCTTATGTTTATATAAGATGCGCCGTCCGCTGTGATGCAATGTATCCTCGAAACTTATCAAACTCACTAGAACATACAACATTTTTATTCATAATTATTAATATTTAAAATACATGTAAATTTTTTTCGTTCATGCTTTTGATATATAACTATATTATATAAATTAAACATAATATAACACATGGTTTAGGTTTCATGAAGCATATCGGTAATCAAGCGGCTCCGTCTTCTGCAGGGACTGGCTTCCCTGTGGTAGCATCGCGCTCAGAGAAGATAGTGACAAATATAAAACTCTCGGTGTCATTTTATGTGTGGAACAGTTGAGTCTCCTTTCATTCCATTTTTTCAGTTTCTATGTTCCTTGTATACCCACAGGAAGCCTCCGTCAGTGTCATACCATACATACATATACATGGACATGTACTGGCTGGCTCTCTCATTATAAAAATGTGTAATCTAATTTGTCAAGACATGTATATTTATTTTTTCTTTGATTATTTAATGTTATATCTTAATATATTATATATACAAAACATTTATATAGAGTTAGTATCAGGAAAGTAGCATGCCCATGCTTGCCCATGTATCTATATTTAAAAAGGGGACTTCCTAAATGAGAAAAGGAACGAGTTCCCTATTTAACTAACTCATTATTAAAATTTTATTATTGATACGATTACAGGTTTTTTTGACACCCTTACAGTTCCAATGCGATTTTAAATAGTAGTTGCAATTTCTGTCTTACACTGGTTCAACGCCCGGGCAGGTGAGGCGTCACATCGTGGAGATTACCTACATAACTACACCCTTCCTTACAAATTAATCAATTTTCTTCATTATTATTGTTAAAGTATTGTAAATGTTACAGCCAGGGTCGATCCAGTAGCCTTTTTCCAAAGAAAGTTTCGATTTCGATTGGCATTAAAAGTAACCTTTACGTCGAGCGAAGTCGCCGGTGGACAACGGTCATGACCGTTGACCATTTGTTCCAGTTTAGTATTAATTGGGACACGATCAAAGAAATGCACTAATTACTCCTTGTAAGGTAATTTTGAGTTATTTATAATTTTTCACTTCAATGTCTCAAAACGAATGTGATTTTCCGACTGTTTCATAATATTTGAGACTAAATATGTTTTATCATTCAGTTATAATGATTAATAATGAATCTAAGATTTTCGCGAGTATTCATTTAAATGAAACTAGTATTATTCGGATTTACTACTCGGAAATAAATCCGAATAATACTGGTTTAATTTATAATGATTAATGCTAGTACTTTAATAACAAAATTGAAGTTTTAGTGTAATATCACAATTTAGATCTTTTTTTGGGGTGCATTCTGAGTAAATAACATGTTTTTATTAAAATTTCTAAAATACTAGTTCCAGTCAGCAAGCGCTATATCGAGATGACTTCGTTTAAATATTTAGTCCCATATTTTATGATACGTCAGAAAACATAAAGTGTTCAAATACAATAAACACGTTGGTCTTGGGAAATAAATATATCAACGAAATCGATAAATTAAATAAAAATAAGATTTATTTCTTGTAGAAAAGTTGTACATTACATTAATGGTTATTCAATGAATATAAAAGTTTGTGAGTTTTTTATTAATAAGGTTTCATTAAAGATTGAAACACGGTTTTTATTAAAATGAACCAAATATTCAAAAGTGCAAAAAGAGGAGCATCAATTGTAAACACATTAATATTTTGTTGATTGATGAAATTAACATAATTTTTATCTTTTGAATAAATGTATAAGTAATTTCTAGAACGCAAAGCCGACTTGCGTCACTAGTAGGACTCGGAGTGACATATAAAGATGGTCCGCGCTGTGAGGACAGGCAATGGAAATAGTTCGCTAAGAGACTGGTCAAATTAATTATTTGTTAAAAATGAAATCATTTGTAAGTTCAATGGTTTCTTTTGAAGTTACTTATATTGTTTCAAATTTACAAAGGAACTAAAACTTTCAATTCTTTTTTTTTATTAAACATATAGTAACATAAAAATATTAATATTATGTTTGTAGATCGTAGTATGCTGCCTGTTCGCGTGCGCCCTCGCCGGCGTCCCCCGAGAGAAGCGTGGCTTCCTGGGCGGGCTGCACTCCTCGGACGTGTACAGCGGCTACTCCGCTCCCATCATCAGCCTCTCGGAGCCCGTCCTCGGATACTCCGCTCCGGCTGCCAAACTCGTCAGCGTCAACAAAGTGGACAACTCTCACCGTGTCGTGGACGTCCCTCAAGTAGTGAACGTCCGCAAGGTGGTGTCCGAGCCTCAAGTGGTGTCCGTCAACAAGCTGGTGGCCGCTCCCAGCTACAGCTCCCACGGCAGCGGACTGGGACTGGCTTCGGTTTGGGATCACGGATACTCTAGCGGATGGTGATCATCGTACCCTGACGACAACATCTAGTCTCATTTGTTTGAAAATACTGTTATTTATTTAAATAAATATTTTTTTTATTTCGCTATTTTATTGATGGTTTTAGAAATCAAAATTTATGTACTTATTGTTACCGTTGGCAACTTTCAATATATAGAAGTTGTTTTGAGGCATTGATTATAAAACTATACACACTTCAAGTAAAGTCACTCTGCAAGGTATTTGATTACTGTATAATTTTTCAATCTTGCAGCTGCAACCCGACATCCATGTGCCTGTGGGTTAATAATATTTTGAACAGACTATTTATCTTGTTAGGTCATTTTCATTCATTTCTGTTTTTATCGTGACACATATTTCACAGATCTAACAGTGAAATTGTATTAATTAATACAAAAAAATGTTTCACTATGTACAGATTCAACACGTAACACTATTGACTATAGATCTTTTTTTTATAATGTATATGACTCAGTGTATCAGATAAATTAACCTTTAAAAATACAAAAGTCACAAGTTAAGGTAGAAGGGTAGTAGAAAAGACAAAACTAAAATTAGATATTTTTATATCGCAAAAGTGTTATTACTAGAGAGATTTTTATTGTGTTTACATCCTTTAAATAATAACGTGTTTATAATCTAACCTGCTGTCTCCAATTCCGCGTAGAAATAAACAACAGCAGGAATAAGTTCCCATTAATAGGTCATCACTCATCTGTGGTGACAATATTGTGTTACTATTTAAATTCATAAATAATAATAAGTAATTCGATTACAAAAATAAATTGATTTTCAATTTACAGTCCTAGAAATGTTGTTACGAATTCATGTTCCTTAAAAAAATAATCAATTTGTAAACAGACATTAGCGCAAACTACAACATTTATAAAGTATTGAAGTGTTCACAACAATATTGTATACATCATGATGATATGTCATGTCTTTCTGTACCTGTTCATAGTTCTCTCGTTCGTTCTATTCTTCTTCAGTTCTGAAGTGATATCAATCAATGAATCAAGCTCTAGATCCAGCCGAGTCAGTCTCTACAAAGCTTTGTTTTTGTAAAAACATCAGTCACGTTTGAGCAACCGCTGCCTAATATCACTTCACGACATTGGACCCCTCGGAGTGTTCTGCAAGAAGACTTATTAGGGATCATTTTGGTTACAACCAATTTAGTCAGCCTTCAAAACTGGAGAAAGATAGTCTACCATTCGCTAGTTTATAGGATACAGTTGAAAAAACTGCACGGAGGAATGGACGAATAATTCCGCAACCCCGTTCCGTTCGTATTGATTGGAAAAAAAAAAACCAGCATTTTTGATCCTGTCACTTAATTAATCCTTGACCCTCAATTACTATTCCGATATTCTTTTGTCAGTTTTCAGCTGTATATAAAGATATTGCGATATTTTTCATTGAGCAAAAGTAAACTCTCCCGCGCTCTGACTATAAACCCTGTCTTCCCTCTATTTCTCAAATATAAGCCGAGTGAAACTATTAGTATAGAGTAGTTACACAAATTATTAAAATTCTTTATAAATATCGTAAACTCTTACGAATCGAAATACGGCCCTTAAAATCATGTGAGAAGGTTACTTATATGTACGACCTACTGTAGGTACTTCTGGTCTAACTTGAATTTAGCAAAACATTCAACAATGTGTATTTTGAGAGCTGGCACAGTTTATTAATTTATATCCACGTAATAACTTTAACCTCTAACTCAGCTGCTGGTCTACCTCAAGGAGTGTCATTAGTTGCATCTTCTCAACTGCCATCACTATTATATTTCTCAATTATTCTACCCTCTGCCATTTGTATGTTTGCAGATGACTTGTAAGGTACCTGACTTACAAATTAACGCTATCGAGACTGACGCACCTAACTTTTTTTGCTGTCTGGATTAACTGAAGTCTGAAACCTCTCTATAATTATAACTTTGAGTAAACCAGATGACATGTGACAACCAACAATGATGCTTAGAATCGGGACATCGCTAAGAAATGTTGATATTGTTTGACGGTATTAATGAATACCCTTCAATGATAACGTGTGAGTCTTGATGTAAATGTCACAAGCAACTAATTAGTTTTTACAATACACTGCGTCATTACAACTAACATATTTAAATAACACCTTTATATATAGGGCTATATATAAAAATCAACAATTATTATAATCAGTTAAAATATGGTAAAAAAATAATGTTTCATGATATTTGTAATGATATAAAGGCATTCGTCTAATTGTGATCAGAACGATACTGGAATATGATGAGAAATGTTTGTTCTTTAAATAGTATACTTAATATATTATTATACCATGTCGAGGACAAAAAAAGTGAAGTTAAGTAGAAACTATTTATTTAGAATAAATAATGTAAAACAGAACTTAATTGGAACTTTTAAACTCGATCGTTAATTTGATCACCATCCACTAGAGTATCCGTGGTCCCAGCCCGAAGCCAGTCCCAGTCCGCCGCCGTAGGAGCTGTAGCTGGGAGCGGCCACGACCTTGTTGACGGACACCACTTCGGGCACGGATACCACCTTGCGGACGTTCACTACTTGAGGAACGTCCACGACGCGGTGAGAGTTGACCACTTTGTTGACGCTGACGAGTTTGGCAGCGGGCGCGGAGTAGCCGAGGACGGGCTCCGAGAGGCTGATGATGGGAGCGGAGTAGCCGCTGTACACGTCCGAGGAGTGCAGCCCGCCCAGGAAGCCGCGCTTCTCACGGGGGACGCCGGCGAGGGCGCACGCGAACAGGCAGCTTACTACGATCTACAAACATACGAGCATACAATATTATTAGTTCATTTTTAATAAGGTGGTCATTAATTACAGTAGCGGACATAACACTTGTATTACTTACGAAGGATTTCATTTTGAGCTAGTTAGTACCACAGCTGTGACTTGAATGTCTCGTTTAGTTTTTTCTTATGTTTATATAAGATGCGCCGTCTGCTGTGATGCAATGTATCCTCGAAACTTATCAAACTCACTAGAACAAGCAACATTTTCATTCATAATTTGAAATAAGTGTTTGAATTTATAAATTTTATTTCTTTCTTTATTTATATATTATTTATAGCTCTAACACAAAACTGGCGTAATTCTCCGAATAAACAAATATGATAAAGTGTCATTAACTTAAATTGAAAAGAAATAGATTTTACTAGTAAAGACTAATGCGAATAAAACATACTTTTATGTTGAAGAAGAGTTTATAATAACAAAAGTTATATAAAATGTGTTTATGTGTATATTTTGAAGGTCGGAAGAAAGGATAGGACGAGTGTTTCATACAGAGATTGCCTTCCCGATGATACACATTAATGTTTTTCTATAAATTTTGTAAAACACATTGTTATGGAAATTACTCAAAGTGTAATTAATTCACAGGAATTTCACTTATAATTTAAAAATACCTATCGAAATAGTTTTAATTAAATAATTGAGAAAACGGTTTCTTTATGTATTATATGGACTTGAAGTTGAAGAGTAAATGAGAAACCTTCAGCCAGTCATCATCATGGTGGGAACAGTCCTTCACTCGACGGGTTGTGAGGATCTCAGTGTTGTTCGTTCATATATGAATAATTTACTTATTTTCATATTTTATATACTATGAGTCCCTTGATGATATGGTGGTTGTCACGGGAACCGCTGACAGCGTATAATTTTGTTCTTATTTAAATATATGTTATCGAAATATTCATATATGTTCACTAAATCAACATTAACTAGCTCTGTAATCGCGTCAGTGAACTTCTAAATTCATCTTTTATAATTCTGATTACTTCTCGTTCTTGACACACTTGTTTCAAACCGTGTAAGGTGATCTGCTTTATATTTGTGTTCCGTAATTCCAATTTCCTTAGAATTTGTAAATTTTCTATTTGTAATATTTTTCCATTTCTTTTAATGTTTTTTTTCTAAAATGGCTCGGTTCTGTTGTGGTTGGGTGTTAAGGTTCCCGTTGTCTTTTATTTAGTTTCTCAGTTTATCAGAATGATACTCATCATAATAACAACAGGGCGAACACTCCTTTAATATAATATATCCGTTTCACCTACATAGACGTTTTTGATTTACATTTACTTTTGTGATAAGCTTAGAATAGTTTGGAGGAAGGGACGGTTTACTTCCAAAGGGGAAGACCAAATCATAACAATGTATAAAGATTCTTTTCTTGTTACAGAAATATGAACGAATTATATTAAATATAAATGAATACATGTTAGATTATTATTTATTATTCTGAATTAATACATATTTCTAGGACCTGTCGCATCACACAACACTCTGCGATTCCCATACATAGTAAAAGAATACTACGAAACAACATTCAGCTACAGACGAGTAACGGACAACTAGTCAAGTTGAAATCCCTCGTAAGTTATTTTATCTGTTGGACAATATTTTATTAGGTATAGACCCTTTGTAAGTTTCTATAACAGAAACAGCGTTTATCCTTATAACGATATTTTAGGACTACGTGTATCATTTACAAATTAATTTTAACTATTATTTTTAAAAATGATTATGTTTTTAACGATACAATTATTTTATTTTCAGATATTTTGTTCTAGATCGTAGTACGCTGCCTGTTCGCGTGCGACCTCGCCGGCGTCCTCCGTGAGAAGTGCGGCTTCCTGGGCGAGCTGCACTCCTCGGACGTGTACAGTGGTTACTCCGCTTCCATCATCAGCCTCTCGGAGCCCGTCCTCGGATACTCCGCTCCCGCTGCCAAACTCGTCAGTGTCAACAAAGTGGTCAACTCTCACCGCGTCGTTGACGTCCCTCAAGTAGTGAACGTCCGCAAGGCGGTGTCCGTGCCTCAAGTTGTGCCCGTCAACAGGCTGGTGGCCGCTCCCAGCTACAGCTCCTACGGCAGCGGGCTGGGACTGGCTTCGGCCTGGGACCACGGATACTCTACTATAGTTTTATCAATCTATCGCTGTATATTAATACTAACAATCGCCTCAAAGCGAGTGGAAATGAATCCTTAAATGCTGAATACGTACTTTTCCAGTGATAGTCTATTCTCTCTTCCCTTATTTATTCCGTAAACTAATAGACAGATTGCAATTAAAATTTCGAGTGTAATATCTTATGTTCTATTGATTTCAGCTCACCATTTCTACTTTCAATTATTAACAAAACTTTACAACGGGATCGTGACACCTAGTGTATTTATTTATGTATATTTCCCTATTTATAATTATTTATTTTTTATAGTGTATTTATTTATGTATATTTTCGATAAATACTTACGAAAAAAAAAAAAAAAAATTTCGTTATCTTTGTATTTCATAAAACAGTACAAAAATCATTTTCGTTACGAGTGTACGGCTATTAATTAATTATTGTAAATATCCCCGGTTTCCATATCCATTTTTTTATTTTAAGTACATACGTCCCTTTTTTAAAAATCGAATTAAGGTGGGTTTCTTTTTTTTTGGCTTAAAAGAGATTAAAAGATTTATAGATATTACGTACAAAAAATATTTATTTACAATAAATACAAACAATATCGTAATTTCCTTGAAATTATTAATAAACGTAGAGACTAGATGTTGTCGTCAGGGTACAATGTTCACCATCCGCTGGAATATCCGTGGTCCCAGCCCGAAGCCAGTCCCAGTCCGCTGCCGTAGGAGCTGTAGCTGGGAGCGGCCACCAGCTTGTTGACGGACACCACTTGAGGCACGGACACCACCTTGCGAACGTTCACTACTTGAGGGACGTCCACGACGCGGTGAGAGTTGACCACTTTGTTGACGCTGACGAGTTTGGCAGCGGGCGCGGAGTATCCGAGGACGGGCTCCGAGAGGCTGATGATGGGAGCGGAGTAGCCGCTGTACACGTCCGAGGAGTGGAGCCCGCCCAGGAAGCCGCGCTTCTCACGGGGGACGCCGGCGAGGGCGCACGCGAACAGGCAGCATACTACGATCTAAAAATAATAAAATTTTGATAAGGTATTAGAAAGTGAATTAATAAAATCTTTAAAATTCAGTAAAGAATAGATAAAAATGTTGAGTTTCATATACTCACAAAGGATTTCATATTGAATGCTGTTCAGAAGACGGCTGTCAGTTGAATGATGTCTGCCAGTTCTATTTGTCCATGTTATATATGTATCACTCTCGAAGACTACAGTGACGTAATTTGTTCTTGAACTCGGCAAACTAGAGCTTTGTATTTCTTAAAATATATTACGCGACTTCATTTTATTCAAACTGATTCACATCATATCAGATTTATGGTATCGCTTTACTGTTGCAATATTTACTATTAGAAAAATATCTGAGAGAACATGAAATTATGATCTGTAGTGTTATTTAATATCAATTATAATTTATGATTTTGTTAAAAGTATATAAATAATCCTGACAGCCTCATTATTATGTTTACTATTTACGACTTATCTCTGTTAATGGGGTTTTATTGACAGAAGCTGGTTCAAAGCGATAGGTGCCAACTAAGGGATTGAGAGCGGTAGTGAAATTATAAGACAATTTTTAGCAATTTATTTTTCATAACAGAGAATTATTATTCTATTATAACAAAGATAAAAATACAAGAAAGAAATAAGTAGATATTGAGGAATTTTAGATAAATTTGTCAAGAGTGAAAAATAAGAAAGATAATTTAGAAAATATCTATGTATTTTAGAAACCTGTTTCAGTATTGGATAATAGTGTTGAGAATTCTTTAATAGCATTTAAAAATCACCATCAACCATGGTTTTTATAGAAAACTCTTTCTACGTGAACTGTTATTATATGCTTCCATTGAATGACGTTTAGAATCCCATTTTCAAAACTGAACATATGTAGTGTGGGAATACCATTATTTTTACTTTTTAGTTAAATGATTTGTGACAGTCATAAAGTACACGGATCCTGGGTTAATACCTAATCTTCTTCTTGCTCTCTTACTTGGGATCTCTCGTCGGCTTCTCTCGGACATTGCCATGTGACCAAAGGCGTTTTTGAAGAGTGGTTAGCGGTGACTATTTTAATTTAAATATCTCACCGCTAATCGTGACCATATTAAATATTTTTAATAAGGAATAGGAAGTAAACATAAAAGAACTCGTGAAGTATCATAAATATACAAAAATATAACACAAACAATTATATCGTCTAATAAAAATAAATCAACAACTGGTACAAAAACTTGCCTCCTAAAGTACTTTCCACATAAAATAAAAATTGCGAAACATTAAAAGACTGTTCTGCGGCGGCTTCTCTTCTGTTACTTATATCTCAAGGACCTCGCCGTAACTCATTTTTACTTCAGATTCAAACATAAACAAGTTTGTGTGACATTGGACTGATTACTGATGATACCTTGACGATACATAATAATATATTTATTTTGCCCAATGTTGACATTGATGTGAGTTTAATTAACGAATAAGGAGTGACTGACTCTTAACATCCCTGAAGAACAAGTTTTCATAAAAAAATAAGAGTGGAAACATCTTTATTGTTACATCTAGTAAAATAAAACCCTAATCGAACCATTTGGAATTGATGTAACTACACTCAGTGTTATGTTTTGTGATGTCTTATTGTTGGAGGTATGTACGGCATTGAGAACTCGAGTGTGAATGAGGATATTTCCTGTCGCTTCATTTCCTTGGTTCTTTCTACTCTTTTCCAGATGTACACAGTTCGCTACTTCTTATACGGGTCTTGTGAAAACACATCACAAGATACACTGGTCTTTATCTCAGGGCAGTCAGTTTTCATCAGGGGGACCTTTGCATAAAATATTTTATGACATAAAGAAAGCAACAAACTTGGCCATCGGAGCTTAATGTTAATGTACAGTAACTGTAAGGCAGTCAATAAATTATTATATCGTTAAATCTTTTATCAACACAAACATTACACAAAGAAGTTCAAACAACTGCTGGGAATAATTCTTTTCGTTCTTTCGTTCTTTTTCTTTTCCTTAATCTTTCATGTTGATGAGTGTATCAATACACGGTTTATTATTTAGTGAGTGACAAATTGATCTTATCAACAAGAAGTTACATCTAAGAGATCGCTCTCAGTCTTATGTAAGAAAGCTGCCAGCTGCTACGATATAAGAAATGACATTTAAATTAATAAATATTCGGTAGTTTTATTAATATAAAATTATTTTACACCATCTATAGCAAGTGAAATAAACTCACTTTCAATGAGATGAAATGAATTGTCTTGAATTTATTAATATTAATAAGCACTTAATGTTTCAGCCGTAATTTATATTCATAGAACGCTGTGTCAACCTTAACAGATATTTATTCTTTTAATGTTGCTTTTTATGTAATTGATACACTACAGTTGATTTATTTGAATGATGAAATAAAATGATATTAAACCGAGTTCCTGAACTGTGTTCCATCGTCATGTTACAATCACATCAGATGTCAAATTGAAATGTGAAAGTAATTGTCTTCTGAAGGATTAAAAGTAAATGACATCAGAAGGATTTGTTCATCTTCCAGCTCCACGTTTGTTATAGATTATACTGTAATTTAAACTATGTCAAATTTGAGCAAAATAAATTTTCATGCATTTCCTACAAACTATTTATATATTAATGAAGACATAAAAATATCTTCTTTGACTGTAACATGCACGGTAACTTACGATCCATACTCGTATTAACTACATATTGTACTCAGAATGTGTCCACCATTTCCCAACATCTGCGAACACCAGAAAGGTTTTTAAAACGAAAAAAAGATTAAATTGATAATTTTCTCCACTATATTAAAGCGATACCATAAATCTGATATGATGTGAATCGATTTGAATAAAATGAAGTCGCGTAATATATTTTAAGAAATACAAAGCTCTAGTTTACCGAGTTCAAGAACAAATTACGTCACTGTAGTCTTCGAGTTATACATATATAACATGGACAAATAGAACTGGCAGACATCATTCAACTGACAGCCGTCTTCTGAACAGCATTCAATATGAAATCCTTTGTGAGTATATGAAACTCAACATTTTTATCTATTCTTTACTGAATTTTAAAGATTTTATTAATTCACTTTCTAATACCTTATCAAAATTTTATTATTTTTAGATCGTAGTATGCTGCCTGTTCGCGTGCGCCCTCGCCGGCGTCCCCCGTGAGAAGCGCGGCTTCCTGAGCGGGCTGCACTCCTCGGACGTGTATAGCGGCTACTCCGCTCCCATCATCAGCCTCTCGGAGCCCGTCCTCGGATACTCCGCTCCGGCTGCCAAACTCGTCAGCGTCAACAAAGTGGTCAACTCTCACCGCGTCGTGGACGTCCCTCAAGTAGTGAACGTTCGCAAGGTGGTGTCCGTGCCTCAAGTGGTGTCCGTCAACAAGCTGGTGGCCGCTCCCAGCTACAGCTCCTACGGCAGCGGACTGGGACTGGCTTCGGGCTGGGACCACGGATATTCCAGCGGATGGTGAACATTGTACCCTGACGACAACATCTAGTCTCTACGTTTATTAATAATTTCAAGGAAATTACGATATTGTTTGTATTTATTGTAAATAAATATTTTTTGTACGTAATATCTATAAATCTTTTAATCTCTTTTAAGCCAAAAAAAAAGAAACCCACCTTAATTCGATTTTTAAAAAAGGGACGTATGTACTTAAAATAAAAAATTGGATATGGAAACCGGGGATATTTACAATAATTAATTAATAGCCGTACACTCGTAACGAAAATGATTTTTGTACTGTTTTATGAAATACAAAGATAACATACATAAATACACTATAAAAAATAAATAATTATAAATAGGGAAATATACATAAATAAATACACTAGGTGTCACGATCCCGTTGTAAAGTTTTGTTAATAATTGAAAGTAGAAATGGTGAGCTGAAATCAATAGAACATAAGATATTACACTCGAAATTTTAATTGCAATCTGTTTATTAGTTTACGGAATAAATAAGGGAAGAGAGAATAGACTATCACTGGAAAAGTACGTATTCAGCATTTAAGGATTCATTTCCACTCGCTTTGAGGCGATTGTTAGTATTAATATACAGCGATAGATTGATAAAACTATAGTAGAGTATCCGTGGTCCCAGGCCGAAGCCAGTCCCAGCCCGCTGCCGTAGGAGCTGTAGCTGGGAGCGGCCACCAGCCTGTTGACGGGCACAACTTGAGGCACAGACACCGCCTTGCGGACGTTCACTACTTGAGGGACGTCCACGACGCGGTGAGAGTTGACCACTTTGTTGACACTGACGAGTTTGGCAGCGGGCGGGGATTAGCCGAGGACGGGCTCCGAGAGGCTGCTGATGGAAGCGGAGTAGCCACTGTACACGTCCGAGGAGTGCTGCTCGCCCAGGAAGCCGCGCTTCTCACGGAGGACGCCAGCGAGGTCGCACGCGAACAGGCAGGGTACTACGATCTAGAACAAAATATCTGAAAATAACATAATTGTATTGTAAAAAATTTAATCATTTTTAAAAATAATAGTTAAAATTAATTTGTAAATGATACACGTAGTCCTAAAACATCGTTATAAGGATAAACGCTGTTTCTGTTATAGAAACTTACAAAGGGTCTATACCTAATAAAATATTGCCCAACAGATAAAATAACTTACGAGGGATTTCAACTTGACTAGTTGTCCGTTACTCGTCTGTAGCTGAATGTTGTTTCGTAGTATTCTTTTACTATGTATGGGAATCGCAGAGTGCTGTGTGATGCGACAGGTCCTAGAAATATGTATTTATTCAGAATAATAAATAATAATCTAACATGTATTCATTTATATTTAATATAATTCGTTCATATTTCTGTAACAAGAAAAGAATCTTTATACATTGTTATGTTTTGGTCTTCCCCTTTGGACGTAAACCGTCCCTTCCTCCAAACTATTCTAAACTTATCACAAAAGTAAATGTAAATCAAAAACGTCTATGTAGGTGAAACGGATATATTATATTAAAGGAGTGTTCACCCTGTTGTTATTATGATGAGTATCATCCTGATAAACTGAGAAACTAAATAAAAGACAACGGGAACCTTAACACCCAACCACAACAGAACCGAGCCATTTTAGGAAAGAAACATTAAAAGAAATGGACAAATATTACAAATAGAAAATTTAGAAATTCTAAGGAAATTGGAATTACGGAACACAAATATAAAGCAGATCACCTTACACGGTTTGAAACAAGTGTGTCAAGAACGAGAAGTAATCAGAATTATAAAAGATGAATTTAGAAGTTCACTGACGCGATTACAGAACTAGTTAATGTTGATTTAGTAAACATATATGAATATTTCGATAACAAATATTTAAATAAGAACAAAATTATACGCTGTCAGCGGTTCCCGTGACAACCACCATATCATCAAGGGACTCATACTATATAAAATATGAAAATAAGTAAATTATTCATATATGAACGAACAACACTGAGATCCTCACAACACGTCGAGTGAAGGACTGTTCCCAGCATGATGATGGCTGGCTGATGGTTTCTCATTTACTCTTCAACTTCAAGTCCATACAATATATAAAGAAACCGTTTCCTCAATTATTTAATTAAAACTATTTCGATAGGTATTTTTAAATTATAAGTGAAATTCCTGTGAATTAATTACACTTTGAGTAATTTCCATAACAATGTGTTTTACAAAATTTATAGAAAAACATTAATGTGTATCAGTAAAATCTATTTCTTTTCAATTTAAGTTAATGACACTATTATATTTGTTTATTCGGAGAATTACGCCAGTCTTGTGTTAGAGCTATAAATAATATATAAATAAAGAAAGAAATAAAATTTATAAATTCAAACACTTATTTCAAATTATGAATGAAAATGTTGCTTGTTCTAGTGAGTTTGATAAGTTTCGAGGATACATTGCATCACAGCAGACGGCGCATCTTATATAAACATAAGAAAAAACTAAACGAGACATTCAAGTCACAGCTGTGGTACTAACTAGCTCAAAATGAAATCCTTCGTAAGTAATACAAGTGTTATATCCGCTACTGTAATTAATGACCACCGAATTAAAAATGAACTAATAATATTGTTTGCTCGTATGTTTGTAGATCGTAGTATGCTGCCTGTTCGCGTGCGCCCTCGCCGGCGTCCCCCGTGAGAAGCGCGGCTTCCTGGGCGGGCTGCACTCCTCGGACGTGTACAGCGGCTACTCCGCTCCCATCATCAGCCTCTCGGAGCCCGTCCTCGGCTACTCCGCGCCCGCTGCCAAACTCGTCAGCGTCAACAAAGTGGTCAACTCTCACCGCGTCGTGGACGTTCCTCAAGTAGTGAACGTCCGCAAGGTGGTATCCGTGCCCGAAGTGGTGTCCGTCAACAAGGTCGTGGCCGCTCCCAGCTACAGCTCCTACGGCGGCGGACTGGGACTGGCTTCGGGCTGGGACCACGGATACTCTAGCGGATGGTGATCATCTTAGCGCTCAAATTCAAAGTTTTCTACTGCTACTATTTATTTGAAATAAATATTATTTTTACATAATGAAGTATTTTTATTCAAAATGTTATATCTTAAAAAGATTTTTTCGCTAATGTGAAATTTCTTAAGCGACTTCCAACAAGTTGCGTTAAATTTTTAACGCTCCTTAGGAAGGGGGGATGAAAAGAGACAGACCAAGAGGTGATGCGTGGCGCAATTGTGACTGGTTCGTAATGTTAATAAAGTTGGTCCTAAATAAACACTAAAAAAATCCTTAAAAACAATTTCTACCCCATCCTGTTTTCATTCCAAAGAGTTTTAAATTCCACCAAAACTCTTATTGATTACAACTTCTGTTATGAATGGTAGCGTATACGGGTAGAAGAGGTTGTTTCATTTGAAACTGTGTTGAGTAAATTTTTTACAATCGGTTTTAATAATATTCCCCTTTTATTTCACTGCAGTAACTTTTTAAAATAATTAAAAAGTTGCAATAATTATTTAAATATTGTTACTCCAGTCGCTGTAGTTGATGAGCTCCAAGAAATTACGTAAATGATGTGGAATATTGTAAAAAGGGTTTAAGCAATTAACTTATTACTTGAATCTTTTTAAAAGAAATTTTTCTGTTAATAACTCTCAAAGAAAGCTTCGTATCATAAACTCACTTACGTATTATGAACTTTCGTCACTATTGACAATATTGCAACACGATGGGTACATCAAGATTTTCTCTGGTAGTAACAGAACTTGTCTAGAATAATATTCGTTTTTCAGAATCAGTACAATAATATAATCTTTGATTTATTATAACGACAGCAGAATGTTTAATTTTCATTAACATGTGAAATCTTCCAGATGAGTGTTCAAACGGTGTATCACATCTCAGTCTCATATAACAAAAGCAAAAAATAAAATCTGTATTAAATTAGTAATTCCTTTTAGTTGGATTTAGACTATTGAATTTCACAAAGACCTCAAAAAAGTATGTGTAAAACTGACTCTGTTCCCATGTTCGGAGTAAACCTGCACTCGGAGATCGGTTCTATATTACATATATTAATCAATGAATGTTGTAGGTGGTAGGGCCTAGCTGTGGTTGAGTTACCACTGCTCGACCATGGGCGGGCTCGACCGGGGAAGTGCTACCATCTAACAGAACATCGGCGAGAAGTAGTCTTAAGTGGCTGTGTTTTGTCCGATGAGTGTGAGAGCCAGTTTCCCTTTCCCTTTTCCAACCCTTTCCTCTCCCTCCTTTAAAATCAAGATCGGCAACGCATCTGCAACATCCCTTATGCAGCAGATATCCTTGGGCGACGGTGACTACTTTTCATTAAGAAGGTCGCATGCTCGTTTGCCACCTTTGATATAAAAAATGAATTCCAAAGTTAATTTTTTATAAATGACATATATATTAGAGGGTCAGAGAGGAAAAGATATTATATTGATTTGTGAATAAAAAATTCTTTGGAAATTATTTAAACTGTTGATCGCAAACTTTCATGGACTGCATGTCTTCCATTCAAAGATCGTATCAGATACGAGATGTTTAATTAACTTGAATGAATAAAAAGATTACTCACTTTAAAACAAAAGCACAAGTGAACTGGCAGTATGATACGGATTTAAATATAATGATTCACTCTGCTTAAAATAGGTGTTTTAAAAATCTTTTATTTTTAATTAAAATATCTTATCGCCATACTGTATTGACTTGCCGCGTGTGTGTGTGTGTGTGTTAGTGTGTGTGTTTCATATCGGCGATGAAGCAAGCAGACCGCCGTCCGCCGTCCGCCGTCCTCGGTCCGCCGTCCTCCTCGCCGAATGTCGATCATGAGTCATTATTACAGACTCGAGTGTAGAATGTTAATAAATGATTATGAATTACATTTAATATTTCATTTCGTAACTAATCAAGATCAGAGTCTGTTTTGAAAGAAATGATATATCCTTGAATAAATAATATTGAATAATATGTTGATGATCAAAAAATACTAAAGCTATATATATTATATATACATACGTTAGACAGTAACATGTTCAACGGTTTGATCAACAGTAGCGGCAGCAACAGACGCAGGTTAATCAGACTATAACTGAAAATAGTAACTTCTATTATCGTAGATATATTTTATATGAAGGACCAGCAATCAGACAATTTAAACAGCAACTAGATAAAAATATAAAGAAAGATAAAAATATAAAGTTGTAAAAATCGAACTGAGACTGAACTGTTTTAACGAGGTGTTTATATTTCACATTCTCATATCTTGTCTGCGACGAGATCCTTCCCAGCGATGAATGATTTATTTTTAAATAAGGAATCCATGAATGATCCAAGATTTGGACGAAAACATAGATAAAATATAATGCAAAGATAAAAATACCTCGAAGTCAAGTGTAAAAACCTGCACGGAGTTATAAAAGGAACTAAACAGCGAACCTATTTCGATCTTAACAAATTCATTACCAACGACGCTTACGATCGTAAAAGCACACACTGCTATCTGATTCCGATTGACTTAACTATGTTCCAATAATCCTATTCGGAGAACTGCTCATCTTAAGTTTTATTTTCAGACGTGTGTCTCATTGTGTTCTCTTCCATTTGTTTGAAGAAGATAATAGCCTAACCAAATTAGTAAGTCAGCGAACCATCTGCACATCACTCTAGAAATACGTATGGTATTAAATTCCATTGAATTCCGCCATGCTAGAACAGGTTAGAGATCTTTGGTATGTCTGAGCTTACGGCTAAAGCTTCACCTTTAATTTCCATACTTGAGGCTGAAGATGAAGTTCAATAAAAATGGGCTAACGATGAAAAACAACTTTCTGTTTTTATATTATTTTGCACCATTATATGTGAAGTTAAGAATCTATATAACAATAAAATAAAATACATCACTCAATGTATATGAGTAGATTCCTTCAAAGTAATTGCGAAAAATCTATATACCTTCCAATTAAGATTATGGTCGTATAATACTGGTATACACTCTTATTAAAACTATGACTTTTTTTAATAAACATTAATACATTTTCTACAAACTACTGATTTGTTCATGAAGACATAAATTCAAAGAAAAAAAAATAATTGCAACTGTTTTAAAAAATTAATTATCTCCGCTTTTATAAAAAAATATAAACATTTATAATAAACATTTGTCTCTTTAAAAACCCTAGAATAGTAAGTAAAGTTAATCTGTTTAAAAATTAAAGAATTTAAATAAGAAAGTAATGATTTTTTCCATTTTTATATACTATGTATATATAATTGATCATAGAGATTTACTAATAGAGAAATATTAAAATAGTAAAATCCTTGAATGAAAAATAATATTAGCGATATATTAGCACAAATAGTTACCGAAGTATCTGTGAGTTGGAGTGAGATCGAGGACGACTTGCGTCAGCTTGGCTTATATATACGAACATTAACAAAACAGTATCATTCATCTCTAAACATTGTAAGAATCAATATTGAAAATGAAATCTTGTGTAGGTTGAAAACTTAAACAAACAAACTGATTTGAGAACAAGCTTTTCTTATGTGCTTAATTTTGCTTATTTCTTCTACTTCAGATCGTAGTATGCTGCCTGTTCGCGTGCGCCCTCGCCGGCGTCCCCCGTGAGAAGCGCGGCTTCCTGGGCGGGCTGCACTCCTCGGACGTGTACAGCGGCTACTCCGCTCCCATCATCAGCCTCTCGGAGCCCGTCCTCGGCTACTCCGCGCCCGCTGCCAAACTCGTCAGCGTCAACAAAGTGGTCAACTCTCACCGCGTCGTGGACGTCCCTCAAGTAGTGAACGTCCGCAAGGTGGTGTCCGTGCCTCAAGTGGTGTCCGTCAACAAGCTGGTGGCCGCTCCCAGCTACAGCTCCTACGGCAGCGGACTGGGACTGGCTTCGGGCTGGGACCACGGATATTCCAGCGGATGGTGAACATTGTACCCTGACGACAACATCTAGTCTCTACGTTTATTAGTAATTTCAAGGAAATTATGATATTGTTTGTATTTATTGTAAATAAATATTTTTTTACGCATTTGTGTCTTCTAATATTTGTTTTATCATTATATTCTTTTTATTAATTTAATTATTGAGTAAATATTATGATTTGTGTGTTGACGCGAACCTGTCAGTCCAAAAGTTTGCCAACGAATTATTCCTTTTAAAAGGCGGTGGTGATAGAACTTGAATAGTTGAAATTGGGATTTATGTAAGCCTGAGAAGCCGGGGCGTAGCTGATACCTAATAACCCTCATCGTCATAACTGACTTACTTCCTGATGTAAGTTCGTTCCAACATTCATAGCTGTCGAGTATAATATAGATTACCACAAAAACCTGTCACTGGCTCCTTCATGGTGGGCATGTGGTAAGTGGATACATTAGAGTGACGGACAACCTCGCTTTCTGAAATAGACTCTCAAAGGTCCAATATCTCAAAACGGTCACCGAATATCGATGTGCCGAACAAGCTTATTGCGTGGTTTAAAGGTTTCTGGGTAGCCATTCGAAGTAGATTTTTCTCCATTTCGGCCTCGGAAATAAAACCTTGTGGAATACCAAAACTAACATGTGGTTAATAAAATGGCTATCTCTACTATCCCACAGGATTTCTTTTGCTCTGAAGGCAGGAGTCTAACAATCTTTTAAAATTTAAGACCCTCTCTGGCAGCGGTCTGCTACCTTCAGAGTCTCTATAGGAGGAATGTTGAAAGCGTACGAGATGTTGAGGGAGATAGTAAGCATTCCCCCTCCGCAAGTATTTCCTCTTTTTTCCATCTTCATCATACTTTTCTGAGCGCATAGGGTTAACGACCCACAGTGAACCTGATCTGTGCCTCTTAAAGTTTTTTCCTATCTCGTTAAGATGCAGGATGAGGTGGCTCACAAGAATCCTGTCGAAGAGTTTCTTAACATTAAATACACTTAACACTCATTCCTGAAAAATCTTAAATTAAATTTAATTGAATTGAAGTTTAATATTTTTTTATTATAGTTATAATTTCAATTAAAACACTTCAGACAATTGTGTAGACACGCTGGAGCCTTTTTGTTATTTTTTGTATTTATAATTGCAATATGGCTTGGAAGGTTCTCTATTCTCAAAAAACAGTATTTCTGATTTTTTCGTATAAATTTAACATTGAAACATTAAAAATATTAAATGACATATCCTTTTAATATCATATATGCAAAAACTCTTGAAAGGTTGTTGATGGGATTTCTACTGATGTAGTCTAGACACTAAACATATGGGATACAATTTATTCCTATAGTCTGTGAAGTTGCTTTGGGAACAAGGAACGAAAGTTGCATTTTCTATGAAGTCACGTGTAACAGTAATTTCTGTCTGAATCAAATTCCTAAGTTCATGATTACAAAAACTAAAATTAGTAGCAAATAAGATTCAGTGGGAGGTTCCGTCTTTAAAAATAAGAAATAATTTGTTACAAATATATTAGCTTATAAACTATAAGATATTGTAATGTATTGTAATAACCTGATATTTAAAAAGGTGATTCAAAGTCAATTATCAAGAATTGCCCAACTAAATCAACTAAACATAAAAGCCGTAAAGTGTTATCGAATATCCTGAACACAGAATAATGAATGATAGTATGGACACCGATACCCTTACACATCACTCGTGCTAAAATCCAAAACCTCATCATCATCATCATCAGCCTATCGGAGCCCACTGCTGAGCAAAGGCCTCTTCTCACATGGAGAAGGTTTGAGCAGTAATCACCACGCTTGCTCAAGACGGGTTGGCGATTTCAAACTTATAATTTGAAATTATAAGACTCAGTTTCCTCACGATGTTTTCCTTCACCGTCTGTCAGTGGTGTCTAAATACTGTTAGAAAGTATATATGACTATGAAAAATCACATTGGTGCTTGCCAGGTTTCGAACCCGCGCCCTCACGCATGAGAGGCGGTCCTTTACTTCCAGGCCACCACGACTTTTAAACCAATACGTCTAACATTTTTACTTATACCTGAAAAGGCACAATTTAATGCTAGTACTTTAATAAGTAAACGAGGATTATTATGGAAATAGATTTATAAAATATATAACAAATAAAAAAAAAATAACCTACTTTGGCCACCTTGACTTCCCCCCACCCTTTTAAAATAATAACAAAATTTATCAAACACTTGATTTTTTTCACGCTTTTTATTCGCTTCACCTGTATGTTTGTAACCGACTTCTTTTTTGTAATATAATAAACATTGATTTCATTTCTTTAAGAGTAACAGGCAATCACTTTCCTTTAGTTTATGAGGTAAGGCTGTCTCAAGACAGAGTAGAAATCCCATAAGTACGCAAACAATATTAATTTAATTTACTGGTAAAGTTTCTTGAGGTAACTTTTGGTAACTATCGTTATGATTTTTCCACAGAAAGAATTTATACTTATTTTTTTATATAACGAATCATAAATATAATATGTCGGATTTAGGTTTAGCATTCGAAGAGTTGTGTCGAATTCGAAACTCATATTCCCTAAGAAGCTGTCAGCAATGAAGCTGTAAATACTATATTCTATGTAGCTGAGTTGCTTCGATAATTATTTATCCATATCTGTGTTGTTCTACTTGTTATATATAAGACGGCATACAATGTTTATTTCAAAAAGAAAGTGTGTTAACTATTCTCTGACTACTAGTACTGGTAATGGCTTTGATATTCAGCTTTTTTAATACTATAAGCCTGTCCAGCTAAAAAGTTATAGAATTAACGAAAATTTTAATTAATTTTGAATTTTAATAATTGGCTATAGCCAGTTAGCTAATAGATACAAAAAAGTTTCCTTTGATTTAAACCGAGAGGTTTTGTCAATAAATATGTAAAATCAAGGAAAATAATTATAAACTTTACCCACGCAAGCAAAAAAAAAAATTATTGAAAAATTGGTTTTGAGGTTTTAAAGTAAAATAAAATATTAGGATTAACAAAAAATATTGTTTATTTTGGAGTATATCATAAATACTTTGTAGAAAAATAAAAGAAATCTAAAGCTTAATAAGATTTTGTGGCTTCAGAATATTATCACCACCAGCCGTTGGAGTATCCATGACCAGAGCTGTAACCCGATCCGTATCCAGAACTGTATCCTCCGTAGCCAGAACCGTGGCCGAAACCAGAACCATATCCGGAGCTGAAGCCACCGCCATAGGAGCTGTAGCTGGGAGCGGCCACGACCTTGTTGACGGACACCACTTGGGGCACGGACACCACCTTGCGGACGTTCACTACTTGAGGGACGTCCACGACGCGGTGAGAGTTGACAACTTTGTTGACGGTGATGACTTTAGCGGCGGGCGCGGAGTAGCCGTATCCTCCGCTGTATCCCCCGATACTCCCCCCGTACCCTCCATAGCCGTGTCCAAGGTAACCTGCACTGTGGCCTCCATAGCCGCTGTATCCGCCACTGTACCCGCCTACAGAGTGTATGCCGCCGAGGAAACCGCGCTTTTCGCGTACGTTCTCAGCTACGGCACAGGCCACCAAGGCGCAGACTACGATCTGTTAAAACATGCCATAATTAATAACGCTTTAATTAATCAAAACTATAAGGTAAGGCGATTTGGACAAACATTGACCACAACCATACATCGCAGAAGATAGGCGGAAGAGTTCTCGACAATATGACCAAAAATATTTTCCTTACTAATTGGGACCTCAAACATCAGATTATAAAAGGAATTGGGGCTTTTCCTGTTGAAGTACATCGTTGTTATAATTGGAAAGGCGTTCGGTCTACTTGGTTACACGTATTCGATGTCGCAACACAATGAGTAGTTGTCGTTTGAGACAGTAATTACACTGAATATTTCATAAACATAATAAATATTACAAGTAATGCGACTTACGAGGGTCCTCATGTTGTTCATGTTGCTGTGCTCGGCTTGTGTTGTCGAATGCTAGCCTGCTCTCATTTCTCCAATATATACTCCACTGGAGTGAGCGTTGCGCAACTCATCCTCGACCACATCCTAAAACGTCATTTTGCAAATTCATTTTTAACGTTTGTTTTTTTATTTTTTATTCCAAAATCATTTATTATTAGTATTCAGTATAACAGTTTCCAAATATTCATTCATAAATTATATTACAGATCACAGAGGAGGTCGTAAACATCGCTTTCAAGGCAGCGATGTGACTAACATCACAATATTCATATAGATAAGGACATTTTTAACAGATGGTGGAAGTGCATGTTTGTTTAGACTTTTTTATTATGAAAAGTGTTTTTCAGACTGACAATACGTTTTTAGAACTTAACCACTCTGCGCCAGGGTCAAACAGTAAGTTTCAGGTTTTAACCACCGTTTACTCAAGGTGGACGCATGAGTATAACTTATATTATATCGTTAGATTTTCGTTGGCTTCAGTGTTAATAGATATGTTGATAAATTTTAGGAATTGCTGCAATGAGAAGTTAATTATAACGAAAACTGTTTCATAGATGTCAATGCTAAAGATTTCAGAGTCATAATATGAAACACATTTATGTTTGACGTTTCTTTGATTTATGAATGTTATAATGGAAAGTAACGAATCCTCAGACCTCCTGATTGTATAAAGAGAACTCAAAATAAATTTCTATGAAGTTGTTTGTTGTTATTGACAACAGTTGGATGCTCTGTGATAATTCACTTTTTTTGTTTTAATCGCACAGACGGAAACAATGCTCTTTGCATTCTTTGTATATTTTCTAAGGAATAAGTTTCAAAACTTTTAAGCAGGTTGTTATATAAATCTTGATAGAATGTTCTAGACAGGCCTCCAGGGGTTACTGTAATTTAAGAAAAGGCATTACTACAATAAGATTAAGGTAATGTTTTGTTACATTCACTGTTATTCCGTCTGAACTCTTTATATAAAAGCCGTTTTTTCATTTCCCAGTTACATAAAAGTTGAATGGAGAAAAGCTAATTTTTATAGAAGGTATATAGGTAATTCGTATCGAGAAAGCTCATACAAAACCTACCGAAGCCTACGACAAGAGGAAGTAGGTCATGACATAATGTTCGTTATCAAATAATTAATTATTAACCTCATTGAATATATTATGTTGAGGTGAGAAGAAGAGCGTCGGCACAAGGTGACGGTCAGCGACCAACAACGCGAAGTACTTCATACATATGTATGGTTTGAACATTATTCATAAACATACCTACATACAAAAATAGTCAATTTGGCGAAGAAACTTTTGTCTTTAAGGCAGTGTTTACAGGAAGTTGAATGTGTCATTTGAATGAACTTATGAACCGGCTCCAACATATTGAAAGGTTAGGGTCAGGTTTTTATAATCGTATATATTTAGAGCAGTCGTTGTTGTTTATAACTCTTTGGTTTTCAAACGGTCGAAGGCTTTTTATAACAGCAGTAATATATAATATGAATGTGTTCTTGTTTAAGACATTGATAATAACAAGAAATAATGTTATCATAAATAATGTTAGTAACTGGAACAGACAAAGTTACGTCGAAGATTCGAGACGTACGCGGAGTAAACAATATTTACAAGTTATTAAATATAAGCGAGGAAAATTCCGATATGAAGTAAGTTCACTCGTTTATTATCAAAATTGTGACACAAATGACGACATATAGAGCTGGTTACAGTAACATTTAGTCGTCATGAAAGTAACCGCTGCTAATTATATCAACACAGGTAGAGGTGTTCAAGCGGCGGGTGGACGGACGAAAGACCCGGCACAACACTCCTTCATACTTGTATCACTTTTACCACCAACTTGAATTATTGAGAAATAACGGCTCATATACATCAAAAAATATATTAATGTAGGCTCTCTCTTATTATAAGCAATGATCAATATGAAGATGGGTAAATGGACTACAGAAAGGTAACACAATCTGTAGATCGTATTGTTTTTATAAATCTGTATTATTCAAATTTGAGTATAAAAATAAAATAGATTAGAATGGCGGGTGTTGTGTGGTTAGAACGAGTAAACAGACCCGGGGCAAATGTTGATTATATTATAAATGTTGCGAAAAATATAACCAGGAGATATTGAAAAAAAAACAGCTTTTTACATTTACACGAACCGAGGATGATATTAAACTTTTAATTTTTTATGAAGTTTATCAAAATATATATATATATATATACACATATATATTCTTACATATTATATATATATACATATTAAATATGAAATAATAGATTTTTTATTTTTATATAAACTTAAATAATGTCTTTCTTTGAAATCAGATTAGTGCTCTCATCGTCGCACTACTGACGAGGCATTTCACGTTTCTCCTTCACTAACCTACGTTAATTCTCTTAACGTTCAGTGCGCATTGTGACGATGCCGACTCACATTAAGCGTACAGACACATTCATCACTCGCTCTAGTTATTTTTTATTTATTAAACATATAAGAACCTCATGGTTACAGTAACAATTAGTCGTCATGAAAGTAAACGGAGCTAATTATATCAACACAGGTAGAGGTGTTCAAGCGGCGGGTGGACGGACGAAACTTGTATCACTTTTACCAACCACATATTCAATAATCTTTACAAGATTAAATGTTTACATCAGTGTGACGAGTCTTACGCGGTATTGTGTAATAAAGACAGGCGAGTGAGGGAGTCAATGATACCTGATGAATATTTATATGAAACACCTTACTAATAATTATGTTTTTGTCCATGTATCAGCTCACAACTATTTCCCACTATAATATTGTTATAATCGGACGAGGGCGATCATCTCACACAACCTTGACCGAGTAAATGATTAAAACTCGTTCAAGGTCAGTGACCGCACTTCAATCGACCCGTTTGGTTACAGACAAACAGAAAATTTACTTTCTTAACTTAAAAGCAAAAAATATGAGCTTAAAATTATTTTGAAAATCGTTGTGTACTTTAAAATGACTTAATTTCGTCTTCACTCGAATGCTATAAGTTATTGATGAAATTATTCTAACATGTAACATCTATTTTAGTCAAACTTTGCTTTATTTAAGTGCGACTTTAGAAGAATCGTAATATTTCATATTTACAACACTGACGCTATGACTCGTGCATTACAAAGTTAACAAATGCTTGAGAATTGTTGATTTAATTATTAAATTACTTCAACTAATATTTGTTACATTGCGACAGTTTGTTTTTAATAATTTTTTTTAAGTAAGTTTAATAACTCTGTTATTTATAATGTTTTTATGAATTGTCATATCACTGTTAGGTCAATATATTATTTTGTTTTGTACTATAATAAAATTAAAGAAACGACAGTGTCATAAAAAATAAATCTTTATTATGTTTAACGCAAAGACTTAAATAATTAACAATAACATCTGGCATTGACTAGACCCCATCACCAGCCGCTTCCATAGCCTGTCCCCGCGCCGTACTGGCTCGCGTACTGGCTCGCGTACTGGCCGCTCGAGTTTGGGACGGAGACAACCTTCTTCAAGGACACTACTTGAGGTACTTCGATGACTTTTCGTACATTCACTACTTGCGGCACAGTGACTACTTTCTTTACTTTAACGACTTTATTTACAGTTACTACACGAGAGGAGACCGCTGGCTGCAGTTGCTGGTAACTGGCTGCCGGTCTACTGTAGCTTACAGCTGGTGCAGAGTAGGAGACTGAAGAAGCAGCAGGGGCGGAGTAAGAGATTGCAGGAGAGGAATAGGAAACTGACGAAGCAGCTGGGGCTGAGTGTGAGATTATGGGAGCAGAGTATGACCCTAGAGAGGGAACAGGAGCAGAGTAGGCCACTGAAGAAGCTACTGGGGCTGAATAGGAAGCTGCAGAATGAGAGTAAGAGACTGCAGGAGCAGAGTAGGATACTGAAGAGGCAGCAGGTACAGAGTAAGATACTGGATAGGCAGCGGGAGCCGGGTAAGAAATCCCAGGGGAAGAGTAAGAGACCGACTGAGCAGATGGTGCGGAATAGGAGACGGAAGGGGCTGAGTAAGAGGCGTGGGACACAGCTGGAGATGCATAAGAAATTGGAGAAGAGTAAGAGACCGCGGGACTAGGATAGGACACAGCTGGAGCAAGAGGTAATGCAGGAACGGGGGACACTAAGGGAGAGGAGTGAGAGGCTGCAGAGGAAGAGTAAGAAATACCAGAAGAGGATTGGGATAGAGAAGGTACACTGACATATGATGCAGCCGGAGCGGCGTAGCTTAATGCGGGGATCGCAGCAGAGGCCGCATATCTCGCTGGTGCTGGATAGCTGTAGCCCTGAGAGCCGCTGGAAACTCCGTTAGCACTATGGAGACCGTGGAGGTAACCTCTCTTTACACGGATATTGTCAGACGTAACACAAGCCACGACGGCGAGAAATAGAATCTGCAAGGAGGAAATAGAAATTAGAAAGAATTAGACAATTTTATATAATTGGAAGATTGTAAAAAGACAATATTCACATAAATGTTTGATAACATTGTAAAACTTACAAAAGTATTCATGATGTCTTGAAGATGTTTGGCAGAAAAATGATGTCCCTTAGAGACCCCTAAGCGTTTATATAGTTATTAATATATACGGTGTCGAAACGGCGTCCTCGTACTAACCTTCTTAAATTAAATTAATGTATGTATGATTTTTCAAAATATTTGTCGTAAGGCCTATTAGAAACCGACTCATTTAAATGATGGCTCATTATTTATGTAAACGTGTTGTGAATTAACAGTTTCTTAATAATATTAAGCCTATAACCTAATATTATATAATAGTGACATAATTTTGCCCTTTTGAATATTTTGAATTTAAAGCTATTAAGCACTTGACATAAGAAGCTTCTTAATTCCATTGAAAAATGTTTAACATGAACCGCAAGAAGGCAGATATAGGAACATTTGAAATTAAAACTGATTAAAGTACCATTGAATTCTATACTCAGTCATCATAATTCATCAGCTAACATGAAACGACTGACCTCTAGGTCTTATGAATATATTTCAAATCAATACTGAACGCAACTCTTTCACAGCGAACATCAAGTGCCAAGTGGCGCACAGCTCTCACACACTTGTAGTAACTAACAGGATTAATAAATAGTTATTACAATATATTCTTGTGTTTGATGTATATTAACGATCCGAAGGCATGGCTCGAGTCCTTAATTTATGTTCACGATGACTTCACTTCCTTGGTTCAAGGTAATCACAGTAAAGTCAAAACAAGCCTAATAGTAGTCTATCTTGACACTAGAGATAAATATAGGCTTTATTATTTGATGAGGAAGCTACAAGAGCACCTCTACTTGTATGACGATGACAATATATTTTTTATCTCCCCCCTTTATTTTTTTATTTAAATGTATATCAATATCCGCCTCTTTAGTTACATTGTCTGTGATGCTCTTTTCTCCTTCCATCTTTTTCTTCTTATGTTCTGATGACACAAACTTACTGTCTTGTTGCCAAGACGCTGGAACACAGGAGCCAGGTGTAACATAACTTTGCTTGTGTCGAAGACATCACAGACTTGACTACTCCCTACTACTACTATTAAAGAAAAGTTTTTAATTGGTTTTTAAATAATACGTACTGAAATAACCTAACTTTGTTGAAACTTATAATGATAACGGCCTTTACTATTATATACTACAGAACTTAAACTATTTCTATGTTACCAGAATTATGTTCTCACCAGGTCCTCACCGAAGAACATCACGGACGGATACACAATAAGCGATTATTACAATCGTTTTATCATTTCACACATGGTATACATACATACATATAGAACGGGACATTTTTGTCTCACAAACATAAGCCAATTTGTATTTCATAACTTTTAATTAATTCATTGAAAAATCAACTCGCATAATTCTAACTAACTAATTCTAACTAACTAACTAAGATGATATCACTCTCCACATGTTACATTTGATCATTTTTCTTATGGGTGGAGATTGTGTTCACAAAATTAAAAGTTATTATTTAAATCTTAATAAACACAAACAGGTAGCTGATATTACAACACAAATATTTTTAGGTCATCCTTCGCAAATAAAAATCTCTGTAAATGTCATTTGACTATTTAAATAATTTATTTACTTATTAATTTCTATGCACAAAGTATTTTAAGGATTGTAATAATACTCATATTTTTCGGATTTAATACGCGTTTATTATTAGTTCTCAGACATTCCCATCCCGTCTGCCTGTGATCACGGCTGCTGCAAAGTAACCGAAACGTCAGCAGTATGTAGTTAAAAATAATTTTAAAGATTAAAATCTTTTTATTTCATCAAATATATCCGTGTCACATTTTTGTCCACCAAATGAGTAGTGCTGCAAATAAGCGGTGACAAAATCTTTATAGTTGGATAAAAAGAAATGTCTTTATGTCCTTAAGGGCCAAAGGAGCAGATGACCTACCTAAGGAGAAGTAATCATCGTCGTCCATGGACATACTACATAAGAGGAGTTGTAGACGCGTTGCCGACCTTGATAATGAATGAGGCACCTAAACACATGACGTTTCAAATACCCCTTACTTATTTTACCGATAAAAGTATATGTGTTGATTTGATAATAACTTCTTGCCGACATTACTTGGAGCCAATATCGATAAGACATGAATAATTAATCAGTATCTCGGAGACGAACCACCAATATTGGTTGACTATATCCTGATATGAACAGAACTGACATTTGAAACGGGAAAATACGCGGGCTAGAAGTAGTTTTAAGTTATATCAAATTATTTATAGACTTGCATTTGTAAACAGTAATTACATATGAGTCAGTGTGGGGTGCCGTTAAACAGCTGGCACCGACACACTACAACGTCTGAAACAGGTATTTAGTTGTTGTGCAAATACGATCCAGATTGTACGTTAAATATCAGATGCTGAACTAAATATTGTATGTTATGTTATATAATAGTATTATTTATCGGTTTGGTAATACGCTATGTGACGTAATATTGCACGCGCTCAGGCGGTGGGGTTGCGTGCGGTAACAGGGTTGATTATAAATCATACACAAACAAATATGGTGCAAAAAAACTTGACAAAATAAAACAAAATTTTAAAAAGCCGATGTTTAATCATTTATATTTAAAAATATACATGTTCTGTACCAAACTTTGTAATTTTCAATCTAGCCGCCTGCACTCGTATTCATTTTAAATTTTTCAAATAAAAAAATAGTAAATAAAATAAATGCTTTTCTGTTGTTCTGTATGTTTTATATGCAGATGGTTACTTTTTATTAAAATGCTTAAATTCGATGAAATATAATAAACAAGGCTTGAACCAGTTAAACAATAAGTATTAAAACATCCTTATTAACAGTCTGAAACTCTGTGGTAATAGAGTTTTGCAACATGAGGCAGGTAAATTTACAACTTCCCGTCTTATATTATTTAAAGGAAATTATAATACGCATAGGGTAATTATTTCTTCAGGTCAACTTAAAAATTTAGAAACATATTTATGTATTATAAATGTGAATTTTTGTAAGGATGTATGTTTGTATTTTTCTAAGTTTAATCTTCTTTTACCAAAAACATTTTGATGCAATTTTACAATATTTAGCAGATATGGAACAAGACAGTATATATTTTTTCCCGAAATTCGTTTTCGGTTGGTCACTATACCTATAGTTTTAACACAGCTTACATAATTCTCTTTGAGCTTAAATCCGAAGTCCACGTGGACAAACTTGCAGGCAAAAACTAGAGTTCTTTTATATAGGTTTGTGCTTGTTCATAAACTAACTACTAAAAAACAAGTAATCCCGGTAAGCAGCAACAGGCAGTAATCAGTAACCAGGAACAGAACAAACACAGGACAAAACCACAAACATCTCGTCACTTCCTGCCTATAGTAACATAAGTTACACGAGCAACAAATAGTGTACATTATATATTAATAGACAAAGTAACGTAAATGGTTCAGTATATCAAAAACGTGTTATGACAAAGCTTACTCTCACTGCTAGAAACAAAACGGAACGAAAAAACACGTCTTCATTGACAGACCAATAAATTGTTTTCATATAATAATCTGCAGAAAGAGACAAGTTTCTTTATACGAAAATAACTGTATTACATACAACAACTAGTGATTAATCAATATTAATGGCTGTAGATATTGCAGATGTTCTTAAATAATTTGTTCTATAACGAGTGATGCGGTAATAATGTAAAATATTAAGTCTCAGCGACACGGAATTATTGATCACTTCATGGTCTGAGATAGATTGGCGAAGATCCATTATATGAATTACAAACAACGAATTTAAAAAACATCAAACTAATACACTTATACAGTATACAGAAATAATCTTATAACCCTCCGTCCTGATTTGAAAGTTTAATATACGAGTAAAGACTGCTTACATCACACTACAGCTGTTAGCTAGTTGATAAAGAAACTGGAATAAAATGTTCCGGAGCTTGGAGCTATGAATCCTTTCCGGGTCCGTGAGTTTGTCATTCTCTATTGGAAATTAAAAGTAACCTGATATTTAATTGTGTGTATACAAATGTTATATTGATTTGTTTGTTGGCGACATATTTGTTACGCTTAATATATACGACACGAAAATAGAACAAGCGACGTCAACGGCAAGCGTGTTTATTTAATTATAAGCGCTATCAATAATTTTGCAAAAATGAATATACCTTGAATCTGAATGTAAGCAAATGGAACTTTATATGTGTGTAGTTGGTATCAGTTTATCAAACACACCAATCACCATCCACTTTCACAGAATTGGTCCCAGTTAGTGTTTAAGTCTCCACAGAGGCTATACTAGCCATATCTACATAGTGTTAATTAATGGTACTTATGTTTATATTTACATTTAAACATTTTACGTTATAAGGGCGATTCAAAACCAACAAAAAAGAACAGAATTACTTAGATATACTTTCATTTTGAATTGTATTATAGATTCAAACGCAGACGGTGGATTAAACGAGTGTAGTGAAACATCGTGGCTGAGGTGGAAACTTATATTGGTAAAACTTGCTGATCGAATTTAATATTAATTTCAGGGGTTCAGCAGTATCGGTGATGCGTGGAACCAGTGACGGTGCTGACCGACACATGGAAGTGTTGTAATGATTACTTTATAATAAATATTAAATTAAGATGGTGCAATATATAAATAGATTTTTAAAAACTAGTTTTTTGATATCTATTTATATTTATTTTGAAACACTTAGATCACCTGACCTGTAACAAATGTAACAAATCTAGATCTAGGTCGGTTACTAAATAAATATTGACAAGAGAAATACAAGCTTCAGAAGATAATACTCGGATCGTAAATAAAGTATAATCTCTCATAATATATTCCGACGTCTCGAGTGCAACTAATGTTTATGAATACTTATTAGTAACGAAGTGTTCTTTATCTGTTTATTGGTACACAAAACATCGATGTGTATTTTGGTCAAGTACACATTACTTTTACTTTTTTAAAACTGTAATGAAAAGTAAAATGTTTAGATATAATTTTTGTTAATGTGTATGTTTGTAGATAGATTCTAAACGATTCAAGTTCTTTAAGACACCTGATGAACTATTGAACAAATGAATAAAGAGTAAAGTCGACAGGACTCAGTATCTATTAACCAGTTAAATAATTGTCTTCATCAAGTGAAACGTCGGTTTTGCTTATTAAATGATGATCAGTGAAATAGTCCTTATAAATGTATGTCCTCGTATCTATCACTTCACACGCCCTTCCATTCCATGCCCCACCGTTATTCTTCGGTCTTTGTATTTCTAAATTTTATCTCAAATTTATCTTCAGCTTAATTGAGAAACTCTTTAATATTAGAATTATACTTTGTACTACACCAATGTACTAAAGTATATAAAAAATACGATAACATAAACGGACGTAACAAATTAATTATCTTTTATGATTACTTAATTACTTAATTTTTAAAAGATGGTAGAGCCTAACTGCTGTCAAGTAACTACAGCTCGAACATGGGCTGGCTCGACCGGGGAAGTACTACACTGTCACAGAAGATCGGCGTGAAGTCGTCATTAATGGCTGCGTTTCGTCCGAGTGAGTGAGGGAGACGATCGCCTTTTCCTTGTTCTCACCTTTTCCTGCCGTTTCCTTATTCCCACGTCTCCCTTTTCCACAACAACTAAGATTGGCAACGCATCCGTAACAGAGATGTCCATGGGCGACGGTCACTGATGGCCATCAAGAAGGCCGTCTGTTTGTTTGCCACCATTCACAAGAAAAAAAAATTACTAGTTTAAAAATATATTTCATATATAATCATTGACATTAAAGACTACAACGAAAATATTTATCTTGCTTTATTTATGAACCGATGGAACTCGTTTTCATATTGATGCTTTACTTAAAATAAGTTGAAGAAATGTAAGCTGTTTAAAAAGAACATAACACTAATTTTCTTTACAGCTGACATTAAGATAAAGGCCGTTGGAAACTTCCCAATTAATAATTAACAATTAATAATCAATGGACTAATCAGGTTAAAACAATATTCAATTATATCTTGTCAATTCCATAGCAAAATTTATTTCACTAACTATATAAACAAACACAAAATATAATAACTGACTCTTTAATAAAAACGATAAGTAGAAGTAAAGTTTTATTTGTGTATCACAGTTGTTTATACAATAGAATAATATACATATATAAAAGTATCACATGGCCTCGAAACGAAAATATAATATACAAAAACGGTAATTTAGAAAAGCTACAGAGTTAGAAATCACCAGCCACTGTTCCAGCCTTTATTCCAACCACGGTTCCAGCCTCCGTAGCCGCTGTTCCAGCCGCCGCCGTACGAGTAAGGGCGGGAGTACACTGGAGGAGCACTGTAACCGTAGCTGGGAGAAGACCAGCCGCTGCGGATGTAGCCTGCCGACACGGCGCTCACTGCCACCGCGAAGGTAATAATACACACCTAGAATTAAATTTTGATCAGAGTTAAAGAAGTCACCTGTCAAACTCATTTATATCAACTGGGTACTCACAAAGAGTTTCATATTGTAGGAGCAATCACAAACACAGTCAGAGCCTGTGATCAAATATACATGTGAGGTGTGTCCTGGTGTTTATATAGTGCAGCAGTCTCTCACGAGAACACTACTTTATATTACAAGTCATTAACGCGACAAAACAACATTCAAATTCAAACACAACATAACAAAGGACGAGGTCTTTAAATAAATCAAATTACATTCCTCATTAAATCGCTAATTTTAGAAGTTTGTTTGTGAATTTTAAATGATGTAAATTTCTCACCGGATAGGAACCGTCGAGGCTGCGCGGAGGTCGTTGTTAATGTTGGCAGTTAGTTAGTTCAATGATAACTAACTAAGACCACATCGGTTCACATTACAGCTTAACATTTGCTCTTTTAAATAAACAATTCTTATGAATATTATATCAATGAAAACAGAATCAATAATATAGATAAATAAAATACATTAAATGTATGATACTAACGTATGCACACTACTTAAAGTAACTTAAAGTACTTTAAGATGTTCATGAAGTTTTATGATACATGATCATTTTGTATTTCAACAACTCTATTTCAATAACTCTATCTATCTATCTATATCTATATATCAGTTTGAATCCCTATCGATAACACGGAGACGCTGTAAGAGACTAAGACTAAGCTGTCTGAAAGAACTTATAGTCGGAACTCTTTTAAAATGGAACAGCGGCTGCAGTGGCTGGAACCGTGGTTGGAATAAAGGCTGGAACAGTGGCTGGTGATTTCTAACTCTGTAGCTTTTCTAAATTACCGTGTTTGTATATTATATTTTTGTTCCGAGGCCATGTGATACTTTTAAATATATAATTCAATTGTATCAACAACTGTGATACACAAATAAAACTTTACTTCTACTTATTGTTTTTATTTAATTGTTACTTAACGGTTATTCAAAAGAGTTAGTGAAATATGTTAGGCATAGCATCGAAAAAGAGTATTTTAATTATATTTTAAATCACTCTTAATTTTTTTGCAGTCTTTAGAAACATTTAAAATTAAAAGCGGGGAAGTTCAGTAAGAAAAACTCAATTCTGTCGGTACAATGATTATAACAAAGTATTTGTTCTTATTTATCCCTCATTAAGGCATACAGATGACGACATAATTATAATACAGGTATTGTTATTTCAGTAAGTGAACATTAAACATAACCACGGAATATAAAGATGATGGGTATTTGTTAAGATATCCAAAGACATTATCAGAAATATAAAAAAAAATCTTTTTACTTTCATGTTGTTAATGTTTCGTTATGTTTTTCATTATATTTTATTTATTACTAGCAATTAACATAGAACTGATAGACTAACAATTGATTTAATTATTTGAAAGGTTTTTGTATGAAATAAAATAACAAATTCAGCTTTGAACTGTTAATATGATATAATTAATAACAAATTTAGCTTTTTTAAAATTAAAACTGGGTCACAGGTATATTGCATATTGATTTATTTTGCGGATAGAAAAAACTATTTTGTTTGTTAATTATTGGAATCAAAAAAATAAACGAATATCGCCACGGTAACATCGTTGTTTAATTATTAATATCATATAACAAGTGACGCTGCTGACTTCCCGGAACGGACTTCCGTCCGTGTGGACCAGGAGGTTGCTGACGTCACGCGAGAAATACGAGGGTCTTAAACTAAGTCCCGGGGGGGCGTGGAGTATAATGTAGAGGTTGTAGAGTTTAGTTGTGTTATATTTATTATAATGTACACATAAGTCAGTTTGGTAACTTTCCTGAAACCTCCGGCGGCCGTGAACCGCGTCATATACACTTAATTAAAAAAAATATGACTTGTATTGTAGAACCACCATCAGTCCCATAATCTGTAACACTGCTCTATGACACGTGGTAAGATTTATTTAATACATTGTACTTAGTTAACGTCGTAATCATTATTCACTCTCTGGATGTTGGCACGACCGAACATCACACAGTAACATTCACAGAATCTCCAAGTGAAAATGTTTCTCGAGCTCTTGTAGTTGTTGGGGTTTATCGTAGAATAGTTGATGGAAGTTATCTTTAAATTCAACTACATATCTTAACTTATGTATCAAGTTACAACATTCATCATAATATTATATACCATAGCATATTTCGTTACAAGTGTTTGTTTTTCCTCCGACACGTTAAAGAAAAAGTTTTGTCAATTGTTTCTTCAAAAACTCCGTACATCATGTATTAAGTAATAGTTACTGTTCCATAAAGCACTGCAGTACTTTCTTTTTATTTTAATATATTTTTTACTTGTTAATAATCATAATAGTGAGACGATCTAACCAACTTGAATGTCTATTATACTAACCTATTCGATTCAAACCTTTGAATCCGTAGCGAGGCTACACTAAGAAATTTGAACTTGTTTTAACATGTGACACAATCACGAAACCTAGTGACAACAGAAATGGTTGAAGAACATTGTAATTTTCCTTCAATTTTAATTAATACGACAAACATACAGATAATAATCTGATTTGTTTTTTAATATACGTAGCTTCAGATCCCTGGTTTCATTTGGAGAATGAATGAATTGACTCACACACGTTACATGTCCTATTGATTGAAAAAAATCTCTCGATAATTTAATAAAACCAATAAATATTAAGAGCAAAATATTTATTTTCGTATCACAGTTCTCTTTTTAAATAGATAAAAATTTAGAAACATAATATGTTTGTCACCAAGAGACTCAAGATAAGGAGTTAATGCAAATCCGACATTGTGCGAGTGTAATTATTGTCTTTCCTACTCCAAGTGTTTACCAGCCCTTCCAGCCACCGTTCCAACCACCGTTCCAGCCACTGTAGCCGCTGTTCCAACCACCGTGGCCGCTGTTCCAGCCGCCGCCGTACGAGTAAGGGCGGGAGTACACTAGAGGAGCACTGTAACCGTAGCTGGGAGAAGACCAGCCGCTGCGGATGTAGCCGCCCGACACGGCGCTCACTGCCACCGCGAAGATAAGCACACAGCTCTAAAACATCAATCAAAGTATTCTCTATGATATCTTTGTTGAGTTTTGCCGTGAAAATATCTCTATCTAAATTCAAATACACCTGATACAAGTATTAAAAACAATACATTTTATTATCTCATTTACTTACGAGTAATTTCATTTTGTACGAGCGTTTGTTTCCCAAACTGGCGATCGAGTATGCAGAAGGAGCTCATCTCCGAGCTTATATACCGACACATTCTCATAATAACACTATGTTAGGAACCTGACGTCGATGTTTGCAAAAATTATAATATTTACCACAAAAGGACAAAGTAATAAATTATCCAGAAATAGTCTCGAAATTGCTGATTTATTTATAAAGTCTGCTTCAAAATTATAATCAACATTATACAAAATTAATTGAATTAACATTATTTCAAATTAATTTTAAAAGGGTTTTTCATAGTATATAACTTTTTTGTTATGGCAACTGGACAATAAAAGTTCCAAAAACTAATAGATATATATGGTTATGAACGTAACAATGTCTCTTCTGTAGTGACACTATTTTGGTCATCATAAAGTATTAGTAAGGTCAATTCTTTATCTAGAATAAATGTAAATATTGCTGATAATATAATAGTGTCTGTGTGTGTGCTTGTTTGTCTGTGTGCGTCTGTACGTGTCAGAGTTGTTGAGGAGTGTAATGATTGATGACAGTGTCGTCCTCGCGTCATCCATATTCAGCGAAACACATCACTTATTATAAGTATTGATTGCAATTCATTAACCTGCGACCTGTTGATTGACTTCCACAGAACACTAACATATAGATCTTCAACAGCACAGTAATAATATTAATATTATAGTCTAGAAACATATTAAAGGTAATATATTCGTATAATGTTCTATAATCAAGTTATTTAGTTAAGGCTTCATCGTGTCAAGTACATTGAACTCTCTCATTGAAGGTGTAGTAAATGTCAGCCCTTCCCATGAATTTTATTCGGAGGGCTTGATCTTAATCGTAGTCGTAGTTGCTCATCGAATCCTCGCCAACACGAGACGGACTCCGCAAAAACATTTTGATATTATCAGTCGTTAGTAAATATTGACCAGGTTTATTTTTGTAAGTTGTGTTTTAGGAGGTGTGTTGTAATGATCGTAACTAAAACACATAATCACGGACGAGACCGCAAGTCTACCGCAAACTGAGACATGTATTATATTTTAGGAACTTTAGATGTAGTCGTTGAAGGTATTGTTTTACAAAGACTATAATAAAATAATTAAATAATAAAAAAATCTCTAATCACTATTGAATTTAAACCCTCTTAGGATGTATGACCAAATCAAGCGCTTAATTTTTGATGTTACATATTAAAATATTACATTCTATATTTTAGTTAAAATTTAATTAAAAAAAAGTAATCTTAATTTCTGATATGATATATATTTTATACTTTAAAAACTGAGTTCGTCCGTTGTACAATTACAAAACATGAAATATACAGGAAAAGGCTCACTAATAATTAATTTGTATTAAAGTATGACTTTTACAGTTCTTTGTCCCACACATCCTTCTTGTGAACTAACTGTGTTATCTTTTATTTGTAGTGTATATTATTTTACAGAACGACAGACAAAAAAGCAGTAACAACATCCCTCCCGTGAGATGCTTCCCCTTCAGACGGCTGTAAAAAAACACAAATATTTGAACCATCAAGCATTGCACCAACAAGAGCAAGTTGCCCAACTGATGACTTCAAACCTTCAATGACATAACGAAAACTATTCGACTGGAATATTAATGAAATTGTGCGCAAAAACATAAAATTATAATGAGTTCAGTTTAACATAATATTTATAATTAATGATGACCTCAATAATTATAATACCATGCTCGTGTGGAGGGCGCGGCTGTGACGTCTCTAGTGTCGACACACAGACACGCGGACACGATGCTTACCAACTATTTTTATACAGATATATATGGAGGCTTTTAATTTAGCACCTTTTTGTTACAGTTTAAATTGAGCTGTTATTTTGTAGATACATGTATATTATGACATATTAAAATATTGTTTGTTATATTTCAATAACATTACTAATCTTCGTGTCTTGTCTTGTATAAGTTTCTTCAACACCCGACAGCTCCAGATAGCAATGACTATATAAAAATTAAAAAAATTTTCAAAAAGATAGAATCGTTCTGCGGACGGTTCGAGTGACCCTTCCAAGTGAATTAATTCTACAACCAGTTTAATATTAAACATAAATATAGTAACCTTAACTCTTAATTTCCAGTTCTACTTCGCAGTCGTTGAGGAATAAGCCGATTAGTTTAATAAATAGATATATTTTAAACTTCATATACATATGAAGCCAGAACGGAAAATTTTAATTCAGGTGCTGTCCTTGTCACTAATTCATTAGTTGCAGTTCCTTCACTGTATCATGTGACAGTTAATGCCATTAATTGTTTCCTGTCTTCGGTCGTAATTCGTTACGACCTCCTGTCCAAATATCTAGAACAGTTGTGACGATAATAGTCGAAACAGATATTTTAATAATATATTGGATTTATGTTCAGACTATAATTTATAAGTTATTTAAAAGATTCGTAATGATTACATTTATTTAAAATGTTTGACTCAACTGCTATAAAGCGAGAGAAGTCAACATTTAATTATAGTACATAATATATACATACGTGGGTGTGTGTGTGTGTGTGTGTTGTGTGTGTGTAGATAGGAATGTTCAAGAGGACTCAACTCATAAATTCCCATGTGCAGATGTTTTAAAATGTATCTCTAATAGTTTATTTATTTTTAATTTAATCTTTCAAAAAGTAATATAAGCAAGGAACCAAAGACGGATCTTAGATTATAATGAATATTGTTTACGACAGAGTCTAACTTCCAGTAGAGAGGTTGTTTCTCAAAACAGCTGGCGATCCTTGACACTAATCACTAATATAAATCATATCACATTTTACATTTTGTCTCATAAAGTGTTAGATTCATACATCTGACTGTTCTGACACTTTAATGAAATTCGAAATGGCTCTGTACGGAGATTGAAAGGCTGTTTGAAAAATATGGACATTTTAATATGTTCAGATAAATTATGGAGTATTATAAGAAAGAGTGGAATTACTTGTATTTTGAGTATAGAGAAGTTTAAACGGATGTCTCTGACAAGCTGCTGATAGAAGTGTCGCAGTCGTTTGTATGGGGGACTCACAGAGGACTAGAAATAAAATTGCTTTAAATAAACATCTGATCATATAATTATATATTAAAAAATAAATGGAAAGCGTAAAATATGTCACGGCACGTCACTGTGAATGCTACATCCAAGAGTTCTATGCAAAAATCCTCAAAAAAAGTCAAAGCTTGAAGGAACAGTCTTCAGACTGAAATGACACTTGTCACATTAATTGAAATCTGTAATTTGATCTATGTCTCTGTCACACACGACGTACACCAGGCAACGCATGCCACACGTCTTATATAAATGATAAATCTGTTGAGAAAGATACAAAATAAAACAATAAAGTATTGTTTTATATTGCCTGTTGTAGTACACGCGAGCTGTTCCCTGGCGTCCTCCTGTCCTCAGTCACTCGGTTCAGAACGTCACTTATTATTGTTTGTAGTTTCGCTGGGTTCAGTCGATCTTCTGTCTTTAATATAGTATAATGTTACATTTGGTGGCCGCGTTGTTTGTCAGTGCGTTTTCAACCGTTTTCTTCTAAACTCTGTATTATTCAGCACCATGGGTTCGAGTTCCAGCCCCCGTTCCTCTGGTACACGAGTGGAGCGTGGTTGTAGGTTCTGATGGGCACGGTCTGGACGGTCTGTACGGTCTGGACCGGTCTGTAGATCTCTAATGGTCTGTAGGTCTCTACGGGTCTGTAGGTCTCCACCGGTCTGTAGGTCTGGATCGGAGTGTAAGTCTGGATGGGCTGGTAGTTCTGGACGGGGGCGTAGGTCTGGAGCGGCTCCCGGTAGACGACTCTATTGATGGGGTAGGTGTACGAAACGGGTTCCTGCACGTGATACTCCTGTTGTGGTGCCGAGTACTGGAAACAAAACAAAACAAGCTCTGTGAACGCGTTGATGTCTTTTGTACTGAAAATTTATTTTATCAATAAAAGAATTGAACGTTCACTGTAAAGTAACAGGTACAAGCTTACAGAAACCAGGTTATTGTTTTATTAAAAATGAAACATTTTATGGTCGAGATAAAGACAGTAATAATAATAAAAGAGAATAATAAATAATATAAAGGACTTTAACAACATATCATCGATAAATACATATTATAAAACAAAGTCCCCCAACGCGTCTGTTTGAATGACGTATGGTAGGATTGTATATCTTATATAGGTCTACAGAAAAGTCCGCGGTGGCATGTGTCTATACCTTAAGGATAACATACTATATCCATTTTACAACTTTTATAAATTGGCATACCTAGAGCGTTTATGGGAAAGCTATTTACATAAATACGGTATTAAGTCTTATCAAAATAAATATTTCGTTTTCAAGCCTACATCAAACTACTTTTTGAAATTACTTTTTGAATCATTTGAATCGAGCGTACCATTTGAAGGTTATCTTAATATAAGTTTAATAATCCTCAAAATTAAATTCTCGCGATGGCTCATTCAGTCGTTTTGCTTGACGCGGTAGCTGACCCTTTCCTCGCATCTTCTTTCCTACTGTTTCTCTAGCTGATGAGCCGAATTACAGAACATACGACTGATGACTGTGTGTTCTTTCTTTTGTTTTCTTTAGATAATTAATTAAATCTTATTGCAAATCATCTCAAACTTTTTAGTCGCATTTCTTCTTGTCATTAAATAAACAGTTTATAGTTAGACAGTTGCTTACCGCGGGTTGCACGTTGTAGACAGGTCGGTGAACCTGCTGCGGCTGTTGGTAGTGGTAGGAAGGTTGAACCACGGAGTTCAGGACGGTGGTCTGGCGAGTGTTGGACTGGTATGAGGTGGACTGCTCCGTGTTGGACTGGAGTGAGGTGGTCTGCAGGGCCCCGGCCTGGACTCCGGCCTGCTGCAGGCCCACGGGACCGAAGCTGCGCTTGTCACGGCTCACAGACTCACCGCTCGCCAGAGAGATGACGGCTACCAGGAACTGAGGAACGATGGAACAGTGAAACGTCATTCATATAAGACACTCTCTTATATATATATTGGTATAAGCAGTCCAAAATCCCTGGGACAGGCGGCTAAAGTAAACTTCAAATAGTTTAAATACATATACATTGTGTACTGTGACTTATTAAATATTTATACTAGGTATGTCAATGATGACACGAATCTTCTCCGACTCGTTTCATTCATAATTACATGTATTTTTATTATTATAATGAGATCACATACTGTCGCGAGTATTCATTCAAATTAAACTAATATTTTCGGATGTTCTTCGCGTTATTTTATTATTTCAACTATACTTTAATATACTATTTGTTTAATTATGATACACTGATCACAGTTCGGTCGTCGTGTCTAATGCTAAGTGCCTTCTAGACTTCGCTCCGCAACTCACCAGAACCTTCATATTGCTAGGCGTTGTATGGACACACTCGGTAACTGACTCACTGACTCGCTCATCAACAATACTCACTTATATAGTGAAGATGTCGCGGATATTAATAATAAGAGCGAATCTCGAGGGACGGGACGTCAATGAATTTATTACACAGTTATGGCCCATTTTTTAGGGATCCTCGACGTTATGATTAAATCTTTTACCCTAAAAACATTTCCCATTCATTGATTTAATATATAATAAAATACTATATACATGAACGCGAGCCCATAATGTACAATACGTAATTCTCGTCAACAGTTACTGGTTATGTTGTTGTGTTGTACTCACATTACATATTATTATCATTGAATTATATAAATATCTAATACAAATTGACCAGAACCACTCAAATATACTTTATAATTATTCCAATCGCTGTTTGGTTTTAATATTTGCTAACGACTTGGAAAGACCCGACATAAAATAAAAATATGATTCTATGGCGACCATGCCGAGGACCGGTCGAGTTACATAATAGATAAAAGGATTTTGGTTGCTTTGATGAACTCACACGTTTAAGATTACATCAGGGACGGAATATATGGGAAGGTGAAAAGGTATGATATGTAACGTTTAAGAGCTGAAGAGTTGTATAGTATTAGTTCTATAGTAGTAGTTGTGTAGTAGTGTTTCGTTAACAATTTAAACAACAACTCCGTGATCATCTGTTAGAAACAACATTCATACTGCGGAAATGTTATATTTTTCTTCCTCCATCTAAGTTTTATTGTAGAACTCCAGCTAGTATTGTTGCTCTCAGACTACTCTGAGCGTCCGTCAATGTAAAGCAGCTCACAGAAGAGAAGACATAAGACATGTTCAGTTCGTCGTCTCTCCGCGGGTCGTGTTTGTCCAAAAACTTTACATTATCATAACCAGTTGAATGTTTGTGTTATGAACATACACCACTCCGTCATTCCGTCTCTGAACACACATTCCTATTAATTAGTAGTTTCTTAAAGACTCGCCCTTCAAACATATTAAATAAATAATATATTTTTCGTTTACTTACATATATGTATATTATCTAACTTGGAAAACTTAACTTAACAAATCTTAAGGCGATAAATATATTTAAGTGTATGAATTGAAATGATTGTCTCTCTCCCGTCTTAACAAACCTAGTAGGTTTCTTCTGATACTCTATAGAGGCTCTACGTCTTGTGTCGTGTATAAAGAATCATTATTGTGAAGTTTTTTTAAAATTCAAAACAACGACGTTTATAATCCAAAATAAATGAAATAATATATTAAGTAATGCAGCCAGGTCGTTATTCTACTCGGAAAAAGCGCGGATAGAGCTAGTACCACATATTTTTTTATCTAATTATTATCTGAGGTCTGTTCATCAGCTGAAGCTTTCGCCCTTGTTGCATGTTACAAACTTCTACTGTCCTGGACAAGGATTGGCGCGACTTTGGCAGCTGCTACGGGAAACAATCTTTGAGACGAATGGAATTAAGAGAAGGGGTCAGCAATCTCCTGGTCCGCACGGACAGGAGTCCGTTCCAAGGAGTCATCAGCGTCGTTATAAGACATTAATACTTATACAACGATGTTACCGCGGGAATATTCGTTTAACTTTTTAATAAATATTTCACATACATTAGCAAAGAATCAAGTTTATTAAGTAAACTGTTTGTATTCTAAATAATAATAAAGTTTAATAATTTAAGATTGTAATTTGATTGCGAAGACAAAAGTTCGTCGACCGATAGACCGAACCAGTTTGTTTTGAGGAAATTTTTTATTTGAAACTAATTAAAATAGAAGTAGGTTTTTTTTTCATTAAAATGACGAATATTTGAAGTTACGTTATATCATATTATATTTCTATCATAAATTAAGCGGACTAAGTGTCATAAAACTTAACAGAATACAACTTCGGTTATGTTTATTCGGTTTAAATTAAAAATGCCTTTTGATTAAAACATGAGCCTGGTGACTTGTCGTTATAAGGCAAAAAAATAGTTTTGAATTGTATTTGGAAAAACCGAAAACAAATCTCAATGAACACAGTTGTGCTGTGATGTCCTATTAGTTAAGTTTGTGTTATGGACTCTGTTTTTAGTAACAGCTTATGTCTGTTCCGAAATATGAAACGATTATACATTTACTTACAAAATTTAAAACATACCTTCTGATTGGATTAATGAAATTTCAGTGTAAAAAATACACAAACACATACACACACATGCATACATACATACTAAATTGTGATTAATTGTAATAAAATATATGAAACGAGTCTATTAAATTTAAATTATAAATACATCATATACTTGAATTCTATATGAGATTTTTCAAATAATAAAAAAAAAGATAATTGAGTCAATGTTTGACTGAATGAGTGAATGAGTGAGTGAGTGGGTGGATAACTTGTTAGAGTACAACAACTATTCACATCACACTTACATCGAACAGACTTTTAATGCTGTGTGCAACACTGTTTTTAAAGTGGCTACGTTTTAGAATGTAGTTGGCGTTTTTCTCAAACATATAGTTGATTAAGCAATAATGTCACTGCATTCACATTATTTTCTTTCCAGAATTTTCGCAAGGTTTGTCAAAGAATCTAGATCACAACGCGCCCGACAACAAATAATCAGAATAAAATTTTTAAACACATTACACATGAGCAACATTACTTATATTACTATATTATGAAAAGTAGATTAGTATATGTTGTAGTGTGTAATATAAGTAACTATAGACATGTTCTCTATGAAACATATTTCATAAACTTTACAATATTTATTATAGATAATAAAAATATTGTTTAATATAATTTTTGTTGTTGCGTATTTTGTAAAGTACCTGAGGAACTTATTTCGTAACTCTTAGTATTCAGTCGGCACGGTGTCGCCTGAGCCCTGGTCACGCCCGGTCGATACACTCGTACCAATTTAGTATTCGATTATCAAAGGTTTCTTAAACCGGTCCTTGCTACTGAATGAATCTCATCTCAAAGCACCCGTGTGTCACAACATCCGACCACAGACTTCCTCTTACGACATTATCTTGGGAAACAAATTAAATCATATCTGGAAATGTTACTAAAAAACGCCGACAAACATTCATCATTCATTTAGTTCTCCGTTTAAATAAAAGTTAGCCTTCACATTTGCCTCCTTCTTACTTTTAAGCTATTTTTAAGAAATTGATAAAATGTTATATATATTTTAATGACAATGGGGATTTTTAAAACTATTGATAAACCAGAAGACATCGCTAGTATGGAGCAGTATTCTAATACTTGTGAATAATATGATACTGTCTTTTGGAAATAATAAACAATATGAATGTACACAATTTATTGATCTTAAAACACACTGAGAGCTGCAATTTGGCACAGACGGACCCATCACGAGGGCCACATGATACAAGACCTAATCTCTAGTTTAAACACAATATGGAGACTTACACAATATATAAGTACATATATTACATTTATTTGACGTAAGTTTAACGCCAGCCATGACCGAGACCTAGGAGAGGTCCTCCTATCAGACCGTGACCTCCGAGGTGACCGCCGATGAGACCGTGGTCTATTATGGGAGTCGCGATGCTATGGCTTATGATGGGAGCGGGCAGGGCGACGCTATGACTGACGATGGGAGCCGAGGCGATGCTCAGCCCGTGTCCTCCGTACAGACCGAGCCCGTGTCCTCCGTACAGACTGAGCCCGTGTCCTCCGTACAAATCGAGCCCGTGTCCGAGCAGCGGAGCGCCGTACCCTAGACCGAGAAGACCGCGCTTCTCATTCTTCTTCTCCTCGGCTCCGTAGACTGCAGCCGCCGACAGTAGGAATAAACACAGCTAGACAAAAAAAAATAAGGATATGTCTTGGAAACGGACTGTACCGCTATGGAAGATGATTTCTGAGAATAGCTTTAAACAAAAAGGATCACTCTGATCAATTCAGCAAACAGAAAGGCTTTTACACAATGTGGTACTTGATGAAAGAAATCAGTGAATTATGGGATTTGGTGAATAAAACGCTGAGAAAACTCTGAGTCAATGAAATAATTGTTGTCCTGAGAAACCTTTGTTTGATAAAGTATTAGCGTGCTGAGAATTATTCTTCATTGTTGTTGCACATTCATTACCATTTTTAATGTTTTTTTTTACGGATCAAATATATACTAAAAATTTACTTTGAGGATTTCTCGTTAAATTACTTGAATATCCGGTTTTTAGTTAAGCATTTATTTAATCTTGAAATATTTATTATAGACGTGTAGATTATGACATAATAATAACAATACGGTTCGAATTAAAACTATATATTACCAACAAGGCTTTGGCTCATGAATGTATAAACTCTCTAAAGTAAACATTAAATAAAATTTTATGAGTATTGAAAAATTATTTCTCTTTACTTACAATAGCCTTCATGGTAAATGTAGCGTTGTCCTAGACTTAATACTTAGCACTCAGTTATCTGGCGCTTTTATAAACCTAGCTTTTATATATCTCAAGCCTCCCCTCTAGGTTGACTCTCAACACCGAGGTACTTAGGGCCCACAGGCTAGAAACCTTAAATTGACCAATGATTCATCCGGTCTCACAGTCCCTATAGTATTATAAACACTCGCTACCTACTCTTGGTATTAAAAAATCTTTTCCTATATCATATATTTAATAACTCATTCATGTAGTTTAATTAATATTTGAGGTCCTTAATTTTTATATTAATTTAAATATTTACAAATCTACTTCAGAGTAATGAAAGGACAATATCGTGCATTCTGATTACTTTTCCGTTTAGTTAAAATGTCTCATAATTCAAATAGTTTCACACGATATTAAGATAACTTTGCACATCTGTGGACAGAAAACATTTAGTCTATTACTATTGTAGATGTTAAAGACATTGAATGTTACCATAGATGTATTGAGTTAAAAATTTTTGATCGCCAAGTCCTTCCTTTTATTAATGCGAAACTACGAAACTCAATTACTGTCTATCGATTTAATAATGAGATGTTCCATAATTTGTCTAAATGAATGCGTTATTCAAAGGTATCCTTGCAACAATATCAGTGGCAAAGTTACGTTTCCTTTACAGTTGGAAAAAGGGAGAGAAATAAAAATTGACATGCCATTGAGCCCACTCCTTTTTATTTCATACGGGGATCGTTCAGAAACAACATTACTATTATGTAATATAAACACTTCTAATAATTTAATACAAGTCACTATATCTAATAAAACCTTACCTGATCTGGTGCATTAAGATTTTATTTATAAAAACAGTGATCAAAATCAGTGTATGACTCACTGTCCTCGTGTACTCGTGTTACTGAACATAACAACTCTGGTTAATACATATACTACTAGATATTGGTCGTGAGATGATTGATGAACAGTACATTAATTTACTGATTTAAATATATCAATTAAACAAAGTTCAAATAAACAATAAGTTATCTTCCTTTTGATTTAAAATAAATATACTTTCTCATTTAAAACAATAAACCCTTTATGTGCATTGAAACAAGATCGCCAGTCGAACTGTTAGTATAAATCTTTTGTTGGGATCCTGTTCATACATTCAAAATTAGATATAAAATATTCTTGTAAACTAAAGCTAACCAACGTATCGATCGTACTTGTTGTATCAATGTGTGTTCTAAGTTATTTTATGTTTTGCGGATTCTGCTTGTTCTTACACACTAATGGTAGAATTCTTTTCAATTTATTTTTGGATTTTCACTCTATTACATTGTTTTCCTGCTCCGTACGTAAAACAGCGGTCGCCTGCAGTCCCCGCACAGCCACTCGTACTCCCGAGGCAGTTCCCAGATCTCCCCCAAACAGCTCGTCGCTCCACACCTCGGATGAGGAATCATCTCAACGTAACCCTGGTCCAGGAGCTGCTTGTCGCTCTCGATTCCTCTCAATAGTCTTAAGGCTCTGAGTTGAACGTGGGGACGTAACGCAGCAGGTATGTCTTCTGACGAGTCTATGATAGCCGACACGTCTGATAGTGCTAGTACTATACTATTCAAAGATAGCTTAGATATAACACTCTTAAGGAAGGATTCTTCACTTTTATCGTAAAGACTCTCCATAGTCATCTAGATCAGTATATTGTACGTTAACTGACAAATTGCAGCTTGAAATTAAGCTCTGTGAAGTAAAGTCGAAGTATTTATCGATCCCGATTGATTAGTAAAACAATGATCTCATTATCCTCAGTTATTATCGCTATTATTAATAATGATGATTAAAGCCTAATAATTATGGTAATTACTTTATTAATGATTAAATTTATTTTTACAAATATCTTCACTGAACTATAATATCAACTTTTGTAAATGTGTTACAAGTATCAATGAATATAATAATAATATATGAAATGAAAAAGAACCTCAATGTTTGATCTAGAAATAAGAAAAACATTAAATATTCATCAAATGAGAATCTTGAGTAAGTTTTTGACAGACGTGTGTATATACATACGTAGGTATGTTTATTTTACCTTTGATTTTGAACAATGAGTAGATTTATTAAATAACATATATTGGTGAGGTCGTCGAACTTTCCTTCAATCGGTTTTTATCACACCAAAAACCGAGCAGAGCATTTCTTATAATACAAAAACTACATTAAAATATTCGTTGATCTAAAAGGAGTTATTTACTCCGCCGCATGAAGTAATGTCATAAGTTTCAACATGGCGGATAGATTTGGCGAATGATTCCTTTTAGGAACATTTCCATTACCAATAAAATATTGCACTTACATTTAGAAAAGGCTCCCTTTGAAGTATTTGTCCCCAATTTGGTGATTCATTGATGAGTTATTGATAAGGATTTTAAAATAAGTACGTTCCCTACATCATTGCTTCTATAAACCTAACTAATAATATAGTGATGAATAGTCTTCATGAAATATTCAGTTTAAGTTTTAATGTTTAATTGTTATATCTATAATACGATCAACGAAACAATCTTTACAGGATCGCTTAAAAATCATGAACGGCCTCTTCGGGATCTCTCGGACTATACTTCACATACAGTAGTTAGAGCGAGTGATTTGAACATTATACACTTATATAATATTTGTAATAAACAAACACACGTGTGGTCTGTTTTTGAGTAAATAATTCATAACGTATCCTGTTCGATCGCGGCTTGCGAAATTCTATCTAGTTCATGTGTCCACATCGATAAAATCGAGAATTTTGTTTCTTATATAATGACTAACTACCTGGCTCGAGTTACATGTAAAATGCAAAGGAACTGCTTTGATAAGATAATGATGAGGACTTGGAGGTGAAATTATAGTAATCATTGAATCATCAGACAGCCACCGCGGGACCAGGGACGGGGTTCGTTAATAAGAGTATTACTAATCAATTAGTTTTTTTATTGTTTAATATAAAATCGTGTAAACATACAACTAATAAATAAATAAACTTAGTTATTAATACTTGTCAGTTAAAGAAATACGGCAATCTTTACAATATTACATGACGACATCATCTCTCTCTCTACGAATCGGCAATCATTTCCGAAGTCACCAACTACGCACGTTCACGTGATACTTCACAGACTTTGGGAGTCCTTAAATACTGCCCTAAACTTATTTTTCTAAGAGGTACTGATGTCGCATAAATGCAACGTTTCTATCTCTTCTGTCGGCACTAAAACAAATGTAATATAAAGTTAATATAGTTAGTAAGTTTCACGAAGGCTCGCTCACTGGCATTTAACTAATATTATTTCTGCAGCTGCAAGTTACAAGCTATAACATTATATAGGCGTAACTATTGGAAGTGATCCAGTGGTCTGTCTATCGGTGGCTGAAGTTTGAGAGGTATGTGATTATGGTACTGTTGGCCGCTCTCTTCGGAACTGCGACCTTCTGCTCCTTGATGAGGTAGTCCATATTCTTGACCGATTTGACCTATGTTGTAATCGTTCTGGTTGATGTCTTGGCCGAGATGACCTAAGTTGTAATCGTTCTGATAGACGTCTTGTCCATTTTGGCCAATATCTTGTCCCTGCTGAGAGTAGTCATTGGGCTGTCCGTGCTCTTGACCCAGGTGTTGTGGGACGCCATACTCTTGAGCCGGTTGTTGCTGGTGGTTCAAACTCTGCTCGTACTGCGCCTGCTCTATCTGTTGTTGAATGTGATGCTGCAATTGATGTTGAAAATCATGGTATTTATTGTCAGTGTGATGCTCGAATACTTGTGAACCTTGTTCCTGAGTGAAATGATGTGTTTGTTGCGGATAGTGTCCATCTTGTGCAGAACTCTGATCATTTTGCGATGGTACGGGTGACCAACCGTTATTATCAAATTGAACTGATGGCTGAGTCGGTTCTAAGGGTTGAGGTAACTGAGTGGAATGGAATTGGAAGCCAGGTTGTGGTAATGCCTCTTGACCAGTGTGTAACTGGAACCCTGGTTGTGGTATAGCTTCTTGAGTAGGATGTATATGGTATTCCGGTTGAGGCAAACCTCCCTGTCCCGCATGAACGTGGAAACCTGGTTGGGGTACGGCTTCTTGACCTGGATGTAAATGTAAGCCGGGTTGAGGAAGTGCCTCTTGACCATGGTGTAATTCAAATCCTTGTGGAATAAATTCTTGACTAGGGTGTAATTGTATACCAGGCTGTGGTAGCACATCTTGACCGGTATGGAAATGTACTCCAGGTTGAGGAATGCCTAATGAATTCGGGTGCACATGTACTGCAGGTTGAGCTTGGTGGAGCACCGCTTGCTCGACACCAACTTGGTGTGTGTGGTGTTCTACGACCCCGGAATGAGCTACAGCTTGCGGCACTAACTGCAATGGATGAACTTGTGGCCTTTGTACTAACACTTGTTGTACCGACTGTATACCCGTCGCACCATGACTTACAGGATATATAGGGGCTTGATAACTGTTGATTAAAGGGTACCTCGGGTACGTTGCGAATACCGATGTTTGTACAGCACCGCCGGGACGAATTATGTATGGAAAATGTTGACCTATTGGTAAAGCGGCCGATTGATAGAATGACGCTGTTGGTATAGGGACGGCAGCAGCAGGAAGAAGCGGTCTCAAATTAAGAGGCAAAGGGGCTTCGACAGGTGAGGGCTGAGGGGGAGGAACGGGATGAATGGGTCCTTGGTGAATGACTGGCGGGGGAGCTGGAACGGGATGAGCCAACGGTAAAACCGCATGAGGCGGGGGGACTACGGGAGCGACGTGCGCTACGGGGGCAGCTGGTAATACAGGTAAAATCGGCTTAGGAGCCACGTGGTGATGATGGTGATGATAATGGTGATCTGGTTTTGCTAAATATTTAGTGTGAGGGAAATTTAAGGCATAATGAGGATGCGGGAGACCTGGTACTTTGTGACCCACTGAAACCGGATACCTTGGCACGTGGTGAATTGGAACGGGTATCTTAACTGCTGCTACGGCAGCTGTAGGTGGGTACCTCACTACCAATGGTTTAAGTACCGAATGTGTTATACGTGGTATATCATGGCCGAGCTTGTATGGTGGAACATCGGAGAATATTCCTCGTTTATTATGCTTTCCTTTTGTTGCCAAACTACTGATAAGTTTTGCTTTGGCTGCTTTTATGTGAGCCACATCTGCGATTACTATCCACGCACACGCGCACACTGCCAACACAACCTGAAATATAGATTTTTTTTTAACTATACCCTATATTTCATTAATTATTTAAAGTATATCAATATTTATTTTATTTCGGGTACAATTTCCTCAATGACACAAATGTCAATTGAATTATAATATCTCTGTAACATGAAAGCTGACTACTTTCTTTATCTTCCACTGATTATTATCAATTAAATAACTCTTGTAGACTGTTATCATAATCGTAGAAATTACATTTGTACTACGTCTCTGTACTATTCATTAGGAAAATTATTGATATAGAAGATTAAAATGAACTAAATTTTTCAGATACTACGCGTTCTTAAATTATTGACACAAAAATGACGGAAGTCATAACTGTAGTGAGTTCATTATGTTCGGGAACACCATGCAAACAAAGACAGAACCAGAATACAAGAACACTTGTCGATTAACCAAAAAACCATATTTCACAGAGATCACATCACCAGGTACTTAGGTACACTAATTTCACTGCACTTCCTTGAATACTTACAGCAAAGATCCTCATATTGTGCGGTCGACCACTCGGTCTGACAACCTTTCAGAAACCAGTGCCATCTTCCATAACAACCCATACTTATAACTTAAACTACCTCCATTAGTATGTAGCCAGCGTCTTGTTTTCACTCCGTCTTCCGGACGCAACATGCTGCCTCCTCACGGCTTTCGATCGATCCTTAACAAGTATCAGAACCTCTTGTCCGAATTCATATTAATGTAATATGTACTCTATTTCACTGTTAGAAAGTTTAAATCGGTTATTTCGAATTAATTATAAAGCGTCACGTAGTTTGCCGCCGTCATTCTTGTAACATGTTAGCGTGATCGCATACCAATTGATCGAGAGACGTAATCGAGGGAAAATTGTACCAGAGCACCAGGTACGGCTTAGGAACTCATTTTTTTATTTAACGTTTTCATCTATGGATAATATCCAATAGTTGCATCCAATGAGACGATTAAAAATATTTCAAAGGGCTTCCACGTCTCTAAAGTGATAATACTCCAACTTATCTTTACTTCTTTTTTTAAGATGTTCGTAAAATAAATGTTACGTATAACAATAAATGCTACAATAATAAATGTTCTATAGTAAAATCCCCCGTCACTCCGCGCCTGACCCTCCAGGATATTATAATTCCTGTCACGCGGCCGGTTACCAAATGTTCGTACATCACTTTCCTTTTCTCTGACTGTCTTCAACTGTGTCGCCCTGTCTGCTAAAGTCCCATTGGATTAAACTATTGTATAATGCAACTAATTATAGACAATTATCCTACATTCGTGATTGGAAGTTTCGTAATCGTCTTTGGAGTAATGTTGGTAAACAATACGAGTAAATAGACAAAAATAAATTAAATAAAAAATATTTACTGCTCTCCATCACGTATTGATGGATATTGAATAGAAATAAAACATATATATATATATAATATTCTTATTTTCCGCATAACTTGTTTAGCCATTAAAATTTGTAACAGTTCAAAATTAAACAGAAACTACATTCATGTACAAAAGTTTCAATTTTATTTTTTTTTAATCTAGGATTCTAAGACTGACCTAAAAACTGTTTAAGATAAAAAAATAACAAACTAAAACACCATTTACCCAGAATCAAAAAAACATACCAGTAACATGACTTGTCCCACTACAAAATGATCTCAAATTATTGTACAATAGCTACTAATATATATTTTGATTTAACTACAACAGGATGTAACCAGGGTAATTTCTATCTATATATTAAACAAACAGATAGATAGACACTTTTTTCTCCTTTGAGTTTATAGTATAGTAGTCTACATAACAACCTATACAAATTTTATTCTATTCTTATTGAACCTAAATCAATAAATTTAAATAGTAAGTGAATTAAAAAATATACTTAAAATAATAATACGGATACAAAGGTCACAATAAAGTTTGCAATTATAACGTACTATAGATATCGGCTTATATATGCAGTACGATATTTTTATTAATTTAGAATGTTAGTGAGATTGTTTAGGTCAAGTGTTACACGTTCAATTAGAACGGCTCGTTATTATTTTAAGGAGATGGAAAATTTTTAAACGCTTTAAAGTCTACTGCGTTCTAGTTTCGTATCTCGAGTTGATCTCCTTAGCCTTCAATACTATATCAATACATTTTTCTTCAAGCTCACTATTACGTAACACCAATCTAGGTTTTGTTGACGAATTCAGCATCAAATAAGGGATGGAAAATTTATAGCTTATAGACGTAAAGAAAAAAATATCCTCTATAGTTTTAAGAAGTACTTTAAATAATCTTGTAATGTTAAAAATATATTTCGTAGACTTTCTAATTACAATAACTTAAGTATAATACAATTACTGTTTTAATATTCCCATATGTTATTTCTCAATTCTTGATCTGTCATATTGATATTGACATTAGCCTGTTGCTGTCAGCAGTCAGCTCATAAACTGAGGCTGGCCAAAACTTACTGTGTTGTTATTGCTAATTGCTACACTTGTTCTACATTGGTTTAGTAAACAAAAATATTTTTAACATATAGAATCGCTAAAACTTATTACTTTAAAATAATAAACTAGTTGTAATATAAAAGTTGTTTGTATTAAAACGCATACAAAATGGAAAATACAGTCTTTAATGACAGTACAGTGTGCTGCATTTGTTTTGAAATTCAAAATGAAGCAATTCCATTATATACACAAGAATATGGGATTCCGCTCTACGAGAAACTATTGAACTATACAAACATTAATTTAAATATTGAAGAAAGTATAAAAGCTCTCATCTGCAGACGATGTTTGAACGAATTAAAAGTATGTGTACAATTTTTAACTAAATGTTTAAAGGCCAGTGAATATTTTAAACATGCTAAGTCAACAGGTATTATCCATTATTACTTATTAGTTTACCTTATTTTACGCTAGACATCAGTATAATATATTTTTATTCATTTTTCTAAACAAAACTAACTTATCTAAAATGTTTTATCAAAATTAAAAATTTATTGTACAGTCAATGATATGCATCTGAATGTGGAGGCTCCTGAAGATCGTAAGACAGAATGCAATAATGACACTACACAAGCTAGTGATGTTGAAGTCAAGCAGATGAGGGATACACATGATGAAGATGTTAATAAAGATTCAGACTTCTCCTGCCAGTTCTGCTCCAAAGTATTTACTCGGAAGTTTAATCTGAAGTTGCATGAGTAGGTATTACATACTGATATCAATTGATTAATATTATATATTTAACCGCCAAAGAAAAAAGAGTTTTGGTATAAATGAAACTAATATTTTAGGATTACTACGTGTTATTTTATTATTTTTAAAAACTACACTAAATCTCGTCTGCCAGTGATCACAGTTGCTGCAAAGTAACCTAAATGCCAGGAGAAGGCAGTTTTTAAAAATAATAGAATAATGTGTACTCTTCAGAAAATATTAGTGTCTTTTTAATGAATACTTGCTAAAGTCTTAGATCTCGTAGTGTTGATATAAATTTTTTCCTTGAGGTAGTTCTAAGTTTAGGTTTGGTTTAAAATCGGTCCAGCACTGTAGGAGTATCAGATCTTATTCAGAATGATGTACGACATATTTGGCCAGTGAGTACCGAAGTAAAAGTATAATTGTTAAGGGATGATTAATACATAGTGTATTTAAAAAAAAAACTATGATTAACACTTCTTCTATCTTCTTTTAAGTCATTAATGAAGTAATTGTTGCTTGTGTGTATTAATAAAATTATCAAAGTGAGTAATCTCCTGTCTATTCATTATTCCACAGTTTTTTAATGGTACTATCACTTTCTCATTAATGAATATTTTATTCATACAAACAAGCTCCTTGTTTTCTTCTGTCCCCTTACAATATTACCCAATATTGTAAATATTAGCATCTTTAATAATTTATTATTCAAATTTTATTGTGAAAAACTTGTTTTCAAACTATCATCACTGAGATCCACCCTAGCATGATCTAAAGCCTTCTAATCTCTCTCCTAGACTGCGGCACGTGTCCTGTTCCTATCCCGGCAGTGCTCGCCCCCGGCCCGCCCGCTCCTGTCCGTTGTGTCCAAAGTCCTACACCAGCTACACAAACCTCAAGGATCACATGAGAACACACACCGGTCAGTGTGTTGATCACTCTCATACATAGAACAGAGTAGCAATTGACACTCTGTAAATTTTAATTACAAAGACTCAGTTACAGAATTATAAGGACTCAGTATATGAGCCAAATGTATAATTTTAATTGTGACCCACTGATACTTAATGTAAATTTGTTGAATTTCAGGTGAGAGACCGTTTGTGTGCTCCGACTGTGGGAAAGCTTTTGGAAGTAAAAAGATATTGAATGATCACATGAGAATACATACTGGTGAGGGTCGAACAGATTTTCCCACAACACAGAGAATATTATAGAGTATGTTTAAAGTAAATAATTTACCGCAATGATAATATTATTTTGTTCTCTCACCCTGGGTCCAGGTGTGAAGCCGTACATGTGTCCGGTGTGTGGGAGGCAGTTCACCACTAACAAGCTGTCGGCTCACATGCGGAGACACGCTTCCGTGCTCGGCGCTACGCGTGCTCCGCGCGCCGCCTCGAGCACGCCCCGCGCCGAACGCGCGAGCATGGCCCGCGCGGAGCACGCGTGCTCGCTGTGTCCCGCGCGGTACAACCACAAGCAGTCGCTCAACAAACACATACGGAAGGTTCACGGCCTGGTCAGTATATAGTATGCAAAATCATATAACCATGTTCGTTACATTAAAAAAACATTACTAACACAAAACAGGAACTCCGATATTCACTCTCAATTGTGGTATGAGACACACTCACACACATCTAGATTTTCTTACTGCATATCCCTTTGGGAAAAGGGGATACTCAAAACTTATAATACAGTAAATTATTTTAATCCCCGGCGCCATCTCTGTTGTGATGTATGAAACAGTACGGAACACCCGACACAGATGGCGCTGTGTCTTGATGTCCTGATGGTGAAGGTTTTTTTACTTCATATTTTCTACTTATTCTCTGTTTCAGAATCCTTCGCAGGTGTGTGAGAGGAACGAGGGTGTCGGGTTCACTTGAAGAACCGCTCCAGAAAGATATAAAATGAAACCAAAGATAGAATATACTCCTGAGGGAAATGTAGTGTTTTATTGATAAGACAGTGTTTGATGATCTTACTGTGATAAATATATGGGATCTGAACTATACAGTTGTTTGAATGAACAAAGTTGCGCCGACCTTTAGCTCCTTAGCTAATAAATCAGTTATTGAGTAATAAATCTTAGAAATATTAAACAGTAACTCAAGGTGAGAAAACTTAAAGAAATTTCTGTTAAACGAGGAAAAACAAATATATAAACATGTTACAAATATATTGCTGCACACACAGCAGAAGCATCGGACGAAACGCAGCCGTTAAAGACTACCTCACGCCGACCTTCTGTGAGAGGGTGGTGCTTCCCCGGTCGAGCCAGCCCATGTTCGAGCTGCAGTACCTTGACCTCAGCTAGGCTCTACCACCTTTCAAATTATTTTTTGAATATTTTTATCATTGGTATAATTTGTTACACAATAAAATGTCCTTTACCAATATTTCTCCTCAATTCAACATCTTTCAATACCGCGTTCAGTAACACGGCCTCGTAGTTGACAAGAAGGTGGTCGTTTTTTTGTGTCATTGAAACCTTTGTATAACATCTGTATTAGTCACGTGGGCGACAAAATCTCTATTATCTTTGGTCAAGGCCCCTAAAAATCGATAGACGCGAAGTTTACCTGGTCTCTGAGTCATAGCAACCTTTATATGTGATGGTAATAAGGTCTACATTGCGTTGTAATGATATTTGTTCCACTACGTGTGACCTGCGGACTTAACAGATCACGAAGAGACCTAGAGGGCGAACGTTCCATATCTTTGCCTTTGTTATTATTAATTATTTCTCTATTTACCTGACGTTTTACTTTTTTCATGCTATCCTCACTATAGTTGCTGGTACTTTTTAATTTGTGTTATTTTTAAAAGTTATGATTGTGTTAGATATGTCTACAAGTGACGACGTAAGTTAGTTCAGTCTAACGTTAGTCCGACGGACTGGGAAACATAATTTAATTCGTTCGAAAAATAAATTTTACAAGGAATGGATAAATAAAATCGTTATTTATCAAGTTTTTTGGGTAACAACTTGATAAGCAATAAAAAAAAATTGTATATTTAGAGTAATATAAACATTATTTTCTCTTTCTCTTGTTATTTGCTGCCAGTCTGGGGACTCTGGGGTCAGTGGCCGGCAATCAGTCCGTTTTCTATTTCATCTCGGAGACCTTCACCTACAAAGTCGTCACCGCCTCGAGGAAATCGAATTTCACGCCTCAACAGATCCGACGTCTGTTGTATTGATAATGAAATAGATTTCATGATACTGTTTATTAAGAAACTAAAAATACAGCTCGCTTACTGCTAAATATAAAAATAATAAGGTTTACAATAATACATTGTTAAATAACTAAACGACATGACGCACTCACAAGAGGACACTTGCTATGATAATAAATAATTATAAATATGGCGGGAGGTCGCGAGGGTCACGGGCAGGTCACGCTGCTAGTTTGTTAGTTTTCCTCTTGATGGTGGCGACGAGTGGGTTCGGACTATCGACCTGGACGTTGCTCGCTCTCACGTATTTGTTCTGGTAACCTGTCTCTCTGACCTTCGCGTGGGGACTCAGTCGGTCAGATCGCTCGACCTCGTCTGCCCGCTCGCTATCTCCGGTCCGCTCTTCATCATCCCCGGATTTTTCTTCGCTGTTGACTCTCTCTGATTCATCAGCTCGGTCTTCTTCGGTGTCCTCGTCGTTGCTCTTGTTGTCGTTATCATATTTAATTTTTTCTGGGTCGTCTGTCAGCCGCTCATGGTCATCTAAAAAGTGTTTTTCGTCATCGTCACCTTTCTCTAAGCGCGCCAAGTCCGCGTCTTTTGTCGGAGGCGGTATCGTGAGTCCTCGGAAGAATTCTTCCTCCTCTGACATTGGTAATTTGTTGCCGTAGTAGTCATAGTCCCCTGCTGAATAAGCCTCACTGGAGACGGAACGAGCCCTTCTCTTATTTTTCCGTCTTCGTTTCCGTCTCGGAGGTTCCGTTTGCTCAATCGGTGAACTGTCTTCCGTGTCTGAATCATAGTTGTCTTCGGGTTCGTCGGACGAGTCGACAGCTGTCTCCTCTTCGTGTTTATCTGGTCTTTCCGTTCTGGCGCGGTGTAATTTCTTTGGCCGCTTCTCTTTGTAGATTGGAGGAACTCTCACTGTTACCGTATCGATCTGATTCGGGTTTTGCTCGGTCGGAGGCAAGACGCGCGGTTTTAATGGCCGTCGTGGATCCTGTGTGGTTGTAGTTACTTCGCCTTCGTCGTCATCATCTTCTTGAGGTTTCGGTGAAGGAATACGATTAGCTTTTGGTTTTCTTTTTTGAAGTGTTTGCAGTTTCTCGTCGTTAAGTTGTATGATTTGATTCGCTAAATTCCTATCACCAAAGTGTACATTACGATAATCATTGGCAGGAAGTTTTCTACTTGGTTTTTGTTTTTGTTCCCAGAAGCGATCAACGGCGGTTCCGAATTCTTTAACCGCTTTAGCACGATCTCGAGACTCTTGAACGTATTCGTCATCATCATCCGAATTTTGCTGCTGTTGTTCATCATCATAAATTAAATAGTCGTCGTCAGCCTGGGCGTTGTTGAGGGTCTGAGCGTCGACAGTGTGAACTCTTTGTGGGACCCCATTACGAACTACGAACGCATCCAAATAAACTCGAGGCTTACGTGGTGGATCTTGAGGCAACTTCGCTGCGCGTGGTTGTATCGCGACCGGTGCGATCTGCTCCTGTTCCTGATCCTCCTCTTGTTCATCGTCGGCGGTCGCCGCGGCAGCTGTTGGCGCGACAGGTGCTGATGTAGCCGGAGCTCTGTTAAAATTAAAGTTGAGACGGAAGTTAGAGGAGATGGTCTCCAGGTTAGAATCAGCCTTCGGTTGTGCCGGCGGCGGGGCTGGTGGTGTGCAGGGTGCTGGTGTTGACGGGTTAGCTCGAGGTCTGGCACAAGGCGGTGGCGGTGCAGGTGTTGTCGGTCTGGGCCGTGGTTTGGGCCGAGGTCTGGGATTGGCTCGCGGTCTCGGACAAGGTGGCTGAGTCTGTTTCGGTGGCGGTGGAGGCGGCGGAGGTGCACACGGCGCCACAGCTCGTCCACAGGGCGCCGGCGCCGGCGCTCCAGCCTGGGGTGCTGGTGCTGCTAGCACCGGCACGACGGCGACAGCTTGTAGCGGTCCATCAATACCGGGCACTGGAGCCAACGGTGGGGGAAAAACTACCTGAGGTGGTTTTCTAGCAACGTTATATCCTAGAACATCCGCCAGTCCTCGAAACACGATGTCGCCAAAGGTACGTTTCTTCCGGACCACAGGTTCGTGGTCGTCTTCGGAGTCCGCGAGCGTGTCATTGTGTCCGTCTAGCGCTATAAAGTTAGCCTCTGCTATGGTCTCCTTGGCGGCATCGCTGATAGTCCGTGTTTGGTTGTCGGTGTCGGCGATAACGAACACCTGTGCCGCACGCGTGCCGCGTGATGTGAGGAGCGCCGCCTGGAGCGCCAGCAGCAGCAGCGCGCGTGACATGTCGCGGGCCGTCTAGTGCCGCGCGGACGGTGAGCGCGCACTTTTGTCTCCGCGGGAATTACTCAAGCTGCTCCACGCACCAGCGCGCCCGCCTCCTACCTCACCTCTTTCGCATTCTCTACCCGCTCATAATCACTTCTTAAAATCTAATTAAACTGTAAATTGTAATTTAACCAACTCCTTGGTATGACATTCGATTGAACAAAGCGTATTAAGAACTAGCTTTGCAAACGACGTTACGCCATAGTACCAGTAGTGCAATTTTCATTCTAAATTATATCCCACTCACAAAGAAATATCAATTGTTGAATTGATTAGACCGCAAATTGAGGTTACAGAATTTTTTCATGTAACCCAACTAATGGTAGACCTGACGTCATTAAACAACGATAAACAAATAATTTAACAAATTGAACAAGAGATCAAATTTAAACAACAAATTTTTTTTACTACAACCAAAAACAATCTGATTCGGCTCAAATTAATCTTAGTTGTGATCTGTTTTAGATACATGGTTATTATAATACATAATAATATTATTACTATTTTTATAAAATCTACACATTCGTTAAAATCTATCTCATACGACCATGGGTACGTGGTTTTTGTCTTTACATCAGCACAGCAAATAAAATATTTTTCTCTAATTACATATTAAAGTATAAATATTATATATTTATAAAAATAATTTTAACTTTTCCTAATTTATAATCAGAACCCAAAGTTAAAGATCGTTAATTAGTTACACTTGGTAAATTTTAAAAAAAGTGTTAGGTTTGTTGCAATTAATTTATAATAAATTGTGAAGGGAAACTTAAATATTACACTTGACCTCATAAACTGTCAAATTTGCCTTGTAATTTATTTATAAACCGTCTAAGGTTAAAGATATTATAATTCAAATTACGGAACAATAATAAAAATAACTTAAATATTCAAACCAAATTGATATAAAATTTAATGTTTTCAATGTTACCAATGATACAAGGATATCATCCTCACAGGTTCACTTCACAACCTCGTCCAGGAAACAGGTTCTATTGAATACAATAAGATATAGACAGACAACACCATGTACATGTACTCGTTGTTCGCAAGAGACTTATTCTCAGGCCATGGTCGAACAAAAACAAAATAAATAATTAAAAAGGATTAATTTTAAATCAATCCTTTATGCTGAAATCATGAGAAGTGATAATTTTCTCAAAGTAACATTAAGTAGGTACATGAATCTAAGGACCATATTCTAACATATAACCATTATTTAGTGACTACGGCTAATATCATTAAAATCTAGACAAGAAACCAAAAAATCTATGTAGAAGCCATACATGATCTGCTAGACATGTCACGTTTCCTAATACATGGACACCTTAACCATATGACAGCTAATTTGAGCATTAAGCAAATAGTTCAATTAAAATTTTTATAACGCCTGTTATTAAATAATAGGCAAAGTTTCTATCCTGCATCTTGTCTATTATTTAATACACAGCCACGGTCCCTATGAACAACAACCTAACAACAACAATAGAAAGCTATTATGAGGACACGGTTTAGAAATGATAACTTGTAAAATGATATATGTTTGATATTCATTTAAATACAAAAGTCCGACGTTTTTATTAACCTGACAATCATCATGTTCCACCAGACTGGTCTAAGGGGTTGGGTTATTAAGCGACTTCAAAGGAGGAGGAAGTTCTCGGTTGTAATTTTGGTTGTTTTGCTTTGCTTTCGTCGTTGCGTAGGAGTGTTTAGTATGGTAGATAAGGAAGATGATGGTGGGGGGGTTGCCCGGGGGGGGATACCGGGAAAATTAGATTTAGGGAGTTTCGTTGCGGACGATGCTATGTCGTCGCGTCCGGGGTCGGAGGTGGGAGCCAAACGTCTCTTTTCGGAGATGTCTGGCTCCGACACTGAGACTGGGGGCGAGATTTTTAGGAGTCCGGTTCCGGTGGGGAGACGAGGCCGCGGTCGTGCCCTAACTAGGGCTCGAAAATATCTCCGCAAGCAAGAGGAGGAGTCGGAGGCCAGCTTCGACTCTTTAATGGAAAAGAAGCTGGTAAGGGGGAGGGACGGAGGAAAGGCAAGGGAGAAAGAGGTCCTTCTGGACCTGGACACAATGGGAGCAGAGGCGATAATGGTCGAGGCTGAGAAAAGCCTCGACCTTATCAAAGAATTAGTGGGAAAGAGTACCAACCTAAAAGGGGGGTACTCTTCAAAAATAATGAAGGCCTCTGCCCTTCTCAGGGAGGCGCTGGGCGTGCTTGTGACGCGCACGGAGGCGGAAGAGACCCGCCGTCTTAGAGCCGATATTGGTCGGCTCCAGCGAGAGAACGCGGGTCTCAAAGAGGAGGTGCGCGCTCACCGCCTCCAATTTGAGGAGATGCGGAGGGAGAGGGCGGAGGCGACAAAGGTGGCGTCTGAGGGCCCGATCGGCCGGGACCAGATGCAAGCGTTAGAGTCGAATATCGCCAGGTTGGTTGGCAACCTGGTCGATGGACGACTTGCCGCGCTAGAGTCCCGGCTCCCGCGGGAGGAGGTCACCCGCCCTCCCCTGGCGGGTGACAACTCCGCCGTCGCCATAGCTGCCAAAAAGGCTATCCGCCAGGCGGCCATGCAAAGAGGGGCCAAGTCATCGGCCCCTCCAACGGCGTCATTGGCACCGGTAATGGTGTTGTCGGAGGATGACTTCCCTTCTCTTCCTCCACCGTCCTCCAAGGGAAAAGGTAAGGGTAAGGGTAAGGGGAAAGAGGCGATTTGGACAGCGTTCGGTCCATCCACGTCTAGTGGAAGGGCCGAACCGGTGGCAGCGGGTGTTGGGCCAACGCGGCGGGATGGACGGAGGTGGTCCGCCGCAAGGCCCCCAAGAAGAAGGAGGTGGTGCCGATGACTAAGAAGCCGGCGCCACAGCAGAAGAAGGCGGGCCCTAAAGAGGGCCCGAAAAAAGTGATGCTCCCGCGCTCCCAGGCCGTAGTGCTGAAACTACGCCCTGAGGCAGCAGCCCGAGGGGCATCGTATCTGTCGGTCCTCCTCAAGGCCGAAAAAGAGGTGGACCGAAAGGAGCTGGGGATAGGGCCCCTGAAGATCCGTGCTACAGCAACGGGGGCCCGTATCATCGAGGTTCCCGGCTCCACCAGTGCGGACAAAGCAGACGCTTTGGCCGCGAAGCTGAAGTCCGCACTGGCAGAGGAGGTGGAGGTTACGAGGCCCGTGAAGTTCACTGACTTGAGAGTCACGGGCCTTAGTGATGCGACGACCGCGGACCGGCTAATAGCCGCGATCGCGCAGGAGGGGGGCTGCACCGAGGCCCAGGTCAGGGTGCGCAACGTGCGACCTGGGGTTCGCGGCACAGGCTCTGCCCTACTGGAGGTGCCGGCTGTGGCGGCCAAAAAGTTGCTGCAGCTGGGCAGTATATTGGTGGGGTGGAGCCAAGTGCGGCTCTCATATATGGAGGCACGGCCCAAGCACTGCTTTAAGTGCTTGGGAATGGGGCACGTTGCGGCCGCGTGCTCCAGTCCAAAAGACCGCAGCGGCCTGTGCTACCGCTGCGGCAAGGAGGGCCACAAGTCCGCCCAGTGTTCCGCGTCACCGCGCTGCGCTGTGTGCGCTGACGCGAGCATGCCGGCGGACCATGTGATGGGGGGTCATTCGTGCCGCCCCCCATCCACCCGTGGGAAACTCCCGGCCCAACCGAAAAGGGTGGGGGTTTCGAGGCAGGCGTCAGGAGCTGAGATGTCCGAGTAATGGCTGGACATCTCAGGTTCCTACAGGCTAACGGCAACCACTGCGCCGGGGCTCAGGATCTCTTCCTGCAGTCCATGGTGGAGTGGGCCGTTGACGTGGCGGTGATGTCGGAGCCGTACTATGTCCCTGCCCAACCTCACTGGGTGGGAGACGCGGACGGCTCCGTCGCTATCGTCACGAGGCCGGGCGCCGTGCCCCCCCTCGCAGTCAAAGCGAGGGGCCACGGGTATGTGGCGGCGGTTCGGGGGGAGATTGCCATAGTTGGGGTATATTTCTCCCCAAACCGCGACCTGCCGGCCTTCGAGAGATTTCTCGACTCTCTCGGGCCGGTGGTAGGGCAGTTAGCGCCTCTCCAGGTGGTTGTGATGGGGGACCTCAACGCCAAGTCCACGGCGTGGGGGAACCCTCACACAACACCCAAAGGGAGGGAACTGGAGGAATGGGCGCTAACTGCCGGACTGTCCCTTCTCAACACGGGGACAGTCCAGACGTGCGTGCGACGGTCGGGAGGTTCAGTGGTGGATGTCTCTTTCGCCACTCCGACCATCGCACGCAGAGTGGAGGGATGGAGGGTTGAGGCAGGAGTGGAGACGCTCTCGGACCACCGCTACATACGGTTCGAAGTGTCTTCCACTCCTGCAGGTCGCCGGAGTCCAGCGTCGAGTTCCTCGTCGCCCCGGGAGAGAAGTCGGTTCCCGCGTTGGGCACTGTCAAAGCTCAACCGGGAACTGGCTGAAGAAGCGGCCGTTGTCGGCCGCTGGAGTCTCCCGGAGAGTGCGGAGTTGGGGGTGGATGAAGGGGCTAGTCGCTTCGGAGACGTTCTCCAAAACGTCTGCAGAGCGGCGATGCCCCCCGTAGGACGTCCCCCCCGCGGGGAGCGGTGTACTGGTGGTCGGAGAATATCTCCAACCTCCGGGTCGCCTGCAACGGGGCCAGGAGGGCATATACCCGGAGTAGGCGACGCCGCCCCAGGACGAGGAGCGAGATGGCCGGCTGTACAGGATCTACGTCGCGAAAAAGTTGATCCTGCAGCAGGCCATCTGCCGGGCCAAGGAGGCAGCCTGGCTGGAGCTGGTGGAGGGTCTCAATCGAGACCCTTGGGGCCGACCATACAAGCGGGCGCGGAACAAGCTCTGCGCCCAGTCGGCCCCCATAACGGAAGTGCTCCAGCCAGCTGTTCTGAGGGGGATCGTTGGGGAACTCTTCCCCGACGCTCCTGCGGGATTCACTCCCCCAGAATGGCCCGGCTGACGTTGGAAGAGGGCGACCGCGTTCCGCCCACCGTCACGGAGTCTGAAATGGAGGCGATTCTGACTCGCCTCCAGAGTAAGAAGAGCGCACCGGGTCCGGACGGGGTGCACGGGAGAGTTCTTGCTCTCTCCCTGGTGCACCTCGGGGAAGCCCTCAGGGAGCTGTTCGACCTCTGTCTGAGGTCCGGGCAGTTTCCGAGGGCCTGGAAGGAAGGCCGGCTTTGCCTACTCCCAAAAGGCAGCCGGCCTCTGGACTCGGCTTCGGCGATGCGACCGGTGGTTGTGCTGAACGAGGCGGGGAAGGCCCTGGAGAAGATAATGGCCACCCGTCTCGTTCGGCACCTGGAGGAAGGCTCGGGCCCGGGACTGTCAGAGTCCCAATTTGGGTTCCGAGCCCGTCGGTCGACCGTCGATGCCCTCAAACGCCTAAGGGCGGTGACGGAAGAGGCGGAACGCAGAGGAGAGGTAGTGTTGGCAGTGTCGTTGGACATCGCCAACGCCTTCAACAGCCTCCCACACAGCGCGATACAGGTGGCACTCGAGTACTTCGGAGTGCCCCTGTATCTGAGGAGGCTGATAGGCGACTACCTCTCCCAGAGGAGGGTGGCAGTCGAGAACCGGAGGGGGTCCATAGAGTGGTGGACAGTCGAAAACGGCGTTCCACAGGGTTCGGTCTTGGGACCTGTCCTGTGGAATGTCGGGTATGACTGGGTCCTGCGGAGTCGCCTCCTCCCCGGGATGGGTGTCATTTGCTATGCAGATGACACCCTCGTCTTATCCCGGGGACGGAGCTACAAGGAGGCGGCGCGGCTGGCCGAGGTCGGTACTGATCTCGTGGTCAGCCGCATAGAGAGGTTGGGGCTTCGGGTCAGAATCGACAAGACCGAAGCCCTCCTCTTCCGCGGGACTGGGCGGAAAGGACCCCCGCCGGGTGCCACCCTTCTCATAGGAGGAGGGAGGGTCAGGGTGAGCCCGACCATGAAATATCTGGGGCTCACCCTTGACGGAGGGTGGACCTTCGTGCCCCATTTCAGGGAGTTGGGGCCGAAGGTCATGAGGACGGCAGGTGCGCTGGGGAAATTCCTCCCGAACCTCGGAGGACCCAGCGCAGCTTGCAGGCGGCTATACTCTGGGGTCTGTCGGAGTATAGCCACGTACGGTGCTCCCGTTTGGGCTGATCGACCGATGAGCCGCGGGGTCAAGGCCCTACTGCGCTCGGCGCAAAGGGCACCCGCGGTGAGGGTGATTAGGGGGTACCGTACGGTCTCCTGGGCCGCAGCGACGGCTCTTGCTGGCGATCCGCCCTGGGATCTTGTGGCGTCGGTTCTCGCCGAGGTGTTCTCTTACGTCTCGGGTAGGAGGGCTCTCGGAGAGAACCCTTCGTCAGAGGAGATCCGGGCGGTTCGCCGGCAGGGGGAGTCGCGCCTTATGCGGGAGTGGGGGAGGACCTGGCGGGCCAGCCGTACGGTAAACGTACAACGGCTGCGCTCCGTCCGGTCCTAGAGCGTTGGATGAGGCGGAAACGCAAACCCCTTACTTTCCGTCTGACGCAGGTTTTCACCGGGCACGGCTGTTTCGGTGACTACTTGTGTCGGGTGGCCAGGAGAGAGCCGGGAGGAGGCTGCCATGAGTGCGGCGCTGCGGTGGACTCAGCCCAGCACACCCTCGAGGTGTGCCCGAGATGGGCTGCGCAGCGCCAAGACCTTGTGGCGGCGCTCGGCGGAGTGGGCTTGTCGCTTTCGAGTGTCGCGGAGAAGATGCTTGAGAGTGACAGGTCCTGGATGGCGGTGTCCTCCTTCTGTGAGACGGTTATGTCCACGAAGGAGGCATCTGAGCGGGAACGGGAGGTTGCGGCTGATGCACCCTCCCTCCGCAGACGACGGACGGGGGCGCGCCGGGGGCGATATCAACGCCTCCTCCAATAGCGCCCCTGCACCCCGGGCTGGGGTCGGGCTGGTAACCCGGCTCCTGTGAAAGCCCGGCGTCGTCGGGGCGGTCCTAATTGCCGGGATCACCCCCTTTCTCCGAGGGAGTAAGTCCGGTCTTTGCCAGGACCGGCCAGTCGCTGGTGTGCCCTGTCGCTGACAGATCCGGGGTGCACCAACATAGCGGCCGATGGCTTTCGCAGTGGTTTTAGTGAGTAGGGACCTGCCCAGGTCGAGTCTCACACATCCTCTCCGGCCCCACCAAGGCCGGTGAGACGGCTCGTAAAAAGAGTTTCCCTGCGTCAAAAAAAAAAAAAAAAAAAAAAGGGGTTGGCCTCGTGTGAGTGGTGCTGGCATCTGTTGTAAAGATATTTAATAATAATAATAATGAACGGACACACGGAACAGTGGATCAGTTCCGGTGAAGGAGATGGCGACTGTAGGGTCACCAGGAGTTAGTGGTAGTATGATACTTTAATATGCTTACTAGAATTTCGAAATAATCAGGTAAAGTGTAGTTATTACTTATTCCCTAGTTTATCTCAATAGACGTATATGGAGGGGCAGTGGCGGGTTTCACACATACAATAAACACTTAAACGTATTTTCTAAATATCTGTTTTAATGATGACATAGTTAATAATATTATTCAGTCCGGTCTGTTCCAGCCAGCGTGTCGTATGCAACACACTTGAGTATGTTTCATAATATCTTTCCTCCAACGTCACAAGTCCTGGTTACCACACACCGGGCGACTTCCCGCCAGCTGACGACCGACACTGTGATAGATATGCCCCCTCCTTCATTCGTCGTTACATTCGACTGATTTTTACATCGTATTTTCAAAAAAACTAGCTATATTAATGTTATTAAGGACGAACATAACAATCTACTTCTTAATAAACGAACAAACGAATGATTTTATTTTAAAATTAGTTCGTCTTATCTTTACGACTTTTATTGGCAAGTAGCTGATGTAATAAGAAATAATTTAGGCTACTTGTCATATTATTTTCAATGTCTATCATTGTCAAAAGTTTTAACTCGTCTCCATATCAGTAATCTCATGGAGAAGATCTTCAGCACGACCCTGAAGATGCCGGAGACCTTTTGTATTAAAATTCACACGAAATTGAAACCGAGGCTGTAATTAATTCAACACTTAAATACTATTTGGTAGTTTGAAAGGAAGTAAAGTGTGGGAAGATGGCGGCTCGTTGAGGAAAGGAATATCTCTCGTGTATTAAAACACTTTAGATAAGTTTTATGAGAGGTTCGTTACATTTTAATTATATTTAATTGTTACTATTCTTAACACACTTAGCTCTGCCCTCGGTATTTTATAGAGGAAAATCAAGCACTGAAAATCATCCTAACTGAATAATATTTACGCTACATCCGTCCTCTTTCTATTATGTAAATATCTCACATCCTTAGTAAATCCATCATCTGTAAAATAACAACTTATTTCTATTCATTCAATAAAAACTGTTTCCCCCGCCGCAGCTGGGAACTGGCGTAACACGGAATCATTTAACATGTTGAAGAAAAATGACGACCTTATAATTATGACGTATTGATCGATTTTTAACATCAACGTCGGAGAAAGGAATCTACCGTACTCCGTTATTAAATATGATTATATAATTATTATTTTTTACAACGATCAGTAATTAAAATAAGCATAAACATGGTTTAATTAAATTCAGTGAGTATGTTACAAGAAGAAAGTACTTTAATTATTTATATAAAGCACGCTGTGAGTTGTCATTTAACATCGTATAATTGATAAACTTCACAAGTACGCTTACCACACGTGTCCATCGCCACACTACACACGCTTGCCCTTCCTTACTCATTACACTTTGTTAATGGTATGGGTGAAGATTTTTGAGTGAAAACTGTTAACTCCGTGTTTAGACTGACGATTGTGTGTGCGGACTTATAGTAATCACACTGAAGGAATTTTTTTTTACTTTATTGTGCAGATCTATGAAATTAACTGTCTTTATTAAAACTTCGTATAATACATTTGACTATTGAATGTAAAACATGTATAACATATATGAAATTAACATGTTTTTTCAAGTCAAAAGATACAAATAAAGTGTTAAATATAAAAGAGTTCAACGCGTTTATAAAATTTAACAAACCGTACAGAGAGAATGTAACATCTCACTCGCTCGTTACACATGTCGGTGAGGTCTTTAGTCAATACAGGAGTAACGGGCAAAGAACACGAGAGGAAAAGGGATCTCATAAGATGTATTAAAGTGTTCGTGTATCAACAGGTGTCATCCGCTCCCTCGACGATCACCTTCTGATGTATTTGGCTCGTATTAAACATACTGTGAAACTGTTATCACACTCACACTCACTCACACACGCGTACACACATATACACACACACACACACACACACATACACGCACACACTGACAGTGACGGTGGATCTCTTACAGTTATATAAAACTGTGTCAACTCCGCAAACAGAATTCGGCCGGCGGAGATCGGAACATGTCGGGTACAGAAGATATAGTCTCACAGAGAGGACAGCTTACGACTCATTGATTCATTTACTACAATACATACAATACATTTATGTTCTTCATATATATATATATATATAAAATTGTGTTATTAATGTTAAATAGTAAAATTAAGTAGTGACTAAATAGAACTTTTATAGGTGGTAGAGTCTAGCTGTAGTCATGTTACTACATATCGAACATGGGCAGACTCGGCCGGGGTAGTACCACCCTCTCACAGAAGATCGGGGTTAAGTAACCCACAATGGCTGCGGTTCGTCCGATGAGTGAGAGAGCCGGTTGCCCTTTCCCTATCATTTCATTTCTGACGCCTGCTTGTTTGTCACCTTTCATATATAAAAAAAACTAATGACTGCGGTCTCTGATCGTTCCTGCGTCTATATTCTCAGTAGCAACCGACGCAGGCGGTCATCAATACTTCCACTTCACCTGTCACCGCATGTCATACGCAAAGATTCTTTTCTATACACTGAGAATATATTAACCAATCAATAAATTAATAATCTACATCAACACAACCCATTAATAATATAAAGTTAACACTGAGTGGTCGTTAAAGTTGTTACAATTATTATCACGAGACTAACACGACGGTGACGGCGACGGTGCGATACACTCACACGTTAAGTACGAGCGAGTAGCGACGCGTCACGTGTGTTACGCGCTGTGTGTACAGACAATAAAATTAAAATGAACGCTTATTACCAAAACTAAGACTTGCAGCCTCCTTTCGTATTATTTCTGTTACCGTCAGACGGCTTTCGTAATGACGAACAATTTATATGAAACGTCGTCGCTTCATTTTGTAAACTCGCTCAAACATGTTGAAATGTAAAGAAATATTGTAATGGAGTTGGCGTATCGCTGGGTCGTGACTTTATTCAGTGTTTATTGAAAGAAACAAAACAAAAATTATTCCAATATAATGATATCATTGAATTCTATTAATTTTAGTAATAATTTCATTCAGAACAAACAGTTTCTCTGCGACCTCTGACCTCATCACCTCGAGCCATCGGTAATGACGAACGTGACACATTACATGCAAGAAATAAATAACGTATTCTGTTAATAATACATTGTTTACATCTTGTATACTTGATAATAAAATAAGAAAGTATAATGTACATTAAATATTATCATGAGAGATCAGTATTAAAATGAAAGACACGCAATAGACGTCGAAATAGATTTGCACAATTTGTTAGCAAAGATTGAAACTAAATGCAGTCAAAGTCTGAAATAATTTAGAAAAGTGAGGAAGGTTTCCCCTCGCCTTAACGTTAAGTAAGGCTCGCTTGAGAAAAATGAGATGTCGTTAACAGGCGACTTTATATTAGAGACGTCTTCAGTTAAATTGAACAAGTTTACCGGCCAGCGGTTACCACACACAGAACGACGACGGGTAACAATACACGAGATACTTACATCACATTACTGTTATTATTAAAATAGTTTTCACCTCATTTGTGTTAAAAAACTCACAACGTGTGTTTATTGTCAAACAATCATCGGATCATTTCCGTTGTATAATGGAGAAAAAACAAACCTTCCAGCAATAAGAACGGTTCAAAGACTTGTACAAAATAATTTGATGAACAGAATATTACTTTGCAACAAATTTCATCATGTACGTAACACCAAGTACATGACTTCACAACTCGTAAGCTTGTTAAAAATAAATCTAAAGCAAAAATAGTAATGTTGTCACCGAGCCGTGTGGCGCCTGGTGAGGAGTGTCTACTGAACTGTCATTTCAATATTTCCGTTATGTTGATACTTCCACCAGCCGTTAGATGGCGCGAGTTGTTCTATCCTCAACAAACAAACAGTCCGTGTCGTGAGTGAGAACGATTAGTTGGTAGTAATTAAAGGCATTCAACAATTATAATTACATCAATTGAATTACATTTATTTGTGAATTTGTTAGAGACTACGTTTAAAATGATTTATGTTGACATGTTGGACCTTAATAGAGACATTAAGAGATATATGGAACTAGAATATTATTAGATATTAAGTTGTAAGGTGTTCGCAGAGCAGTGGGACGTTTACAGTCATGTGTCCTGAGTTACTTTGACGAGGTAGGGTCTGCGGACTGTGGACTGTGGGGGTCGGGGGGTCACACGAGGGGAGGCAAGGGGGAGGCCGCGGGGGCGGCCGCGACCCTCTTAATGAACATTATTAAGGTCACCTACACGGAAGCAAAACAATAGATTAGAGTTGCAACCGATTATATATTACTCTCTGTGATGAATACGGAACACACGGATCCTACTTATTTAATAAATTTGCGAAAATTGTTTGTGTTTAATGATGTTTGTAACTCCTTCACGACCACTACTAAGGGTAGGTCCCTTTAAAGATTTTGATGAAAATATACAGTAATGTTGTCTGGACATCTGGTCTGAGTCTAAAACTAGTATTACATAAAACATTTCATCCGGTGTGTGGTGAAAGAACTCAAATACATTACTCTTTTCTTTTCTTTATGTACTCACTTCTGAGAGATGTAAAATTCAGCAACATTTAAATGAAGCTATTTAATTCACTTGACCACACAACAAAATCCCGCTACAAGTTTTGTATATCACATAAATTGTGTGATGCCGTTATAAGTCCGTAGTAAAAGTTTTGAAGGAAAATAATAATTCAGTCATTTTAGTGCGTTTACGGCGAAGAGGATTTTTTTTTGTACAAAATATGTTTTAATTAATTACAGTTATTTACAATATTTTTTATTTGATATTGATTTTGTAAAACTGCATTAAAATACACTAAGCCACCATCTTGGGTGTTCCGCCATGTTGGATATGACGTCACACATGTTGTACACAAAATTATGGCTCAGCTGGTAAAATATCTGCTATAAAAGATGTTTTTAAGAAATACTTCCAGAAAAATAAAACGCTGCAAGTTAATTTGTGCTTATATAAATATTATTTAAAAACGAAACAATATATTTTTTTCATATTATCAATTATCTATCTTACCACAACAAAATATTGTTAAATTATTACCTATTTTATTCCGAATAGTATGTAGATATCTGACCGAATATAATAAAATCCAGTGTCCGAACACGGAATAGTGATTAAATATTTTTGATTTCTACATTTTAAATAGTTTTCATTAATTATATAATAATATGCTAATAGTGACGCTTTATAATGTCTTGTTCACTTCTGAGTTGAATATGAATCCGATTCTTAGAACAGTTACACTCAGCGGTGAGCAGAAACATCGCTTTGTAAACTATTAACGATTATTTGCAAAGCAATATTTAGTATAGAAACTAAAACTAACAGCGGGACTTAGTGGTGTATAATACTGTTACAATGACTTCGACTGTTCAACTTTAACTTACGAGACTCCCGTTCAAATAATTGTCCCGTTTTAAAAAACTATAAACTATGAACAATATGTTAAATCTGTTTTCAATCAGTTTATTATCTCAATTTCAACACGTGAGAGTCTGGAAGGCGATTAAGTATTAAAAAGTGTTCTAGTGTCGTATATACAGTTGGATGTGCAGTCTACTCCAACATTATACTTAGTCAAAGTTTGTCTTTCATTCAACAACCTATTTAATACTATAATGTTTTATTTATTTATTAATACTATAATGATAATTGTTCCCGCTTCGTTATTAGTGTGAGCTTCCAAATCAGTCTCAGCGTGCTGTTGAGATGTTTGTTCAGACGAATTTCTTTCAGGTTATCGTGTATTTCGTTCAGTATGAGTGTATTGGATCAAAGTAGGTATACATGACGGCGCCTGGTCTCGTCAATTTTGACATTAGCAATATCTTTTTATTTTCACGTCTTGAACTCGTCTTAGAACCAATGTCAAACATGATTTGTGAATTATTTATTATTATTATAACTAGGCTACACATTAAACACGAAGACTGGACAAATAAATTAAATAGTGTGTAATTTGATCCAGCGATAGCTTGCGTTGAAGCTTAGCTTATTAGGCTATATCGACTAATTGAATTTAGTGTTTGCGTTCTGATGTTTATAAGACTACTCTAATGTGTAAGGTCAATGTTCTTTTGTTATTTAGCACGTCTTTTAAAAATATATAAGGCTGGCAGGTCATCGGTACAGACTATACAGTGTAGAGAGTTAGCACAGTGTAATGCCGGAGGCAGCGAGCCGTGAAAATGTTAATATTACACACTCGGGAGTCAGGGCACGAGACTCACGGACCATGATCATGTTTACCAACTGCATTCATGGATCTAGCGACTGATTTATATAAAAACAATTGTTATAAGCAGTCCTCTACATACCGACACGAAAAAATACTGTCCGCCAAATTTAAGCATTTCCTACATCTTAATATATTTGAACGTGTGACTTTGGCTGTGAACACAATGACCAAGTTCTACGGCATTGTTATTTGGAAATAGAGATGTTGATAAATAACAATGAAAAACATGATTATAAGAACAACATTATATGAAGTTTATGTTTACAACATTGATTATCATTTAAAAAGTTATTATTCTGATTAATTCTTATCAATTTAACGGCCACATGTCGTCGACCTTGTACTTGATATCGTTCCTTATTTAAACTATATACACCGCCTCCCTGTGTGATATTTCAATTCACTAGTCATATTTTTTGTTTGAACTTCTTTCTAAAGGCTGTTAATAATCTCATTAACATAACCAGCTCTGATGCTGTTTTGTTTAATAACAATATTTTCCGCAACTTATTAAAGTGTTGCCCGATAATATATATAAATGTATCAGTGTTTATTTTCTAAATAAATCTCGCTTTATGTTCTCTTAGACAAGTTCATTGAACCGTTTTATCCGATCTCAGTACAATAGTGTGGTGTCTTTGAACGGATCGCTGGGTTATTATTTATTACAGACGACGTTTATAAAAATATCAATAATAAAATCTACTTTCACCCGACACTAGAGAAACTAAACATTGTAGGTACTGCCAACAACTTGTACTGACTAAGTTCACGTTTGACCGAAAACTACTTCAATGACTTTCCTAAGAATGTAACTATGAAGTAACGAATGTTCACATGCCAGTGTTTATATTAATACTAATACTATCCGGCTACCAGACGTCTTGAGGTCAGGAAGTCTCTTCTCGTGTGAAACGTTCTGGACGGCCGACACGTCGAATGTAAGAAGAAGGTGTAATTTGAAAGTTGAACCGTGTTGCAGGTGATCTTTTCTTGGTCTTATTAGTTTGTGTGTGACAGTGTTGTGATAGTACTAAAAAACATCCCACACCTGCAAGAACTGTCACCTCATGGACGTAAGCTTCACCGAGTTTACAGTGGTGGAGTAGAACATGACTGGTATGGAGGAACCGAATATTTGATATGATTATGAGGACCCACGAACTGTTTACGACTACTCCACAGTCCACGTGCGAGTGCATATTATATAAGTAAAGTAATTCACTTTCATAAATCTCACGACTCACGAGACAAGTAGTTTAAAGTTCACGTATATTTTATTATATAAATGTCATTATGTGCCGTCACATTGGACACTTTCAGCGCCATTATGTTTTTGCTTCAAATCGTATTTTTCTCTTTCATAATATGTAAGTGGTCGCGTGTGTCTTTAACATAATATTTACCACGGGTTCACACGATCACACTACAAACGAAGCGTTTTCCGTCTCTCATTCAATGTCCTACGTTATTACTCTAATGTGACAAGATTGTTAAAAGTGTACAGTTGTACCTGTCGTTTTTAAAGCCTTATATGCTCTTTACTTCCTTCTTGTTGTGTTTTGACAGAATAAAAAGAAAATAAAAGAGTGTTTAAAACAATTTTATTAAAATATTGGTACGAATTATTTCGTAATTATAGCTGCTGCTAGCATATTATACCAATGGCAACGTATGATTACATTGAAAAGACGAATTTGATGGAATTTTATAATACTTTATAAATTATCTATTAATATTAACAATTAGAAGCGACATACGACACGCCGCTCACTAGAGCTAACAGCTACAGCCGGACGGAGACTTGCAAAACTTAACACGAGATGAAAGATGGACCGTAAAAGTTAACGGAGGTCACCGCCAGCTAGAACATCTCACAACCAACAACCTTCATTACTATAACACGCGGAGGTTACTAGCATTGACCAGCTTTGTGCACATAACGAGGAAATGAACCAAAGTATGAAAATATTCAAATTATTATGTGAAACGCCAGTTTCGTATATAAGTACTAAGGAGTCTCCGACGGTGTGAGGCGACTGTCGTGTGGTGTCTCCCTCCGTCTATACAACATTGATTTGTCTTTCACATCTTAGAGCATTAACTTGTCGATCTAAACTTAATAATTATCACACGTACAATATATTAGAAGGTAAAAGCAACCAGCGAATATAACTTACTGACACATAATTTAATAATAAGCGAAGCCGGAGCAAAACATTGTATATTAATTTTATAATGATTGTTGTACAAATTACAGAACGTTCCATCGGTTCCGTGCTGTACCCATAACATATGTAACATGTGTCTACAGTAATCTTAATACACTATGAAATAATATATATATATATACTATACTATATATTATATATTATTAATAATATATACTATATATTATTTCATATATATATATATATATACTAGTATATATATATATATATATATAGCATACAGTGATAATTCAGATACCGCGTCTCATAAAAGTGTCTCCATTATTATTTTCTCTATTTCTCTAGTGAACATAGATAAGTGCAATGTGCTATAGAAAATTTGAACAAAAAAAAAAAATAAACAAAACAGTACTCAGTAGACGCATTTAAAAATATTATCGATCCAAAAACCAGTCCGAGACGCCAGGAAGACATTCAGAATATGTATAAAGTATTCTCCTAGAAATACGATAGACATTTGGAGTTGTTACAGTGAGTGTTATTATTACTTTACGAGTAAAAATAATCAAGCGCCCTCCGACGAAGCAGTCAACTAAACTAAGACCTGAAAAGAGTCGCAACTACGACAAGGAACTTTTAAATAACTTAATCTGTAACTGTTATTATTTGTACACACACTGCAGAGAGTTTCAGAACAAAATATACGTCGCTAAACATAACGTGTCTCAAATATTAAATATCAAGAGCTAAAATAAACTATCATTTTAATGATCTGGAATTCAAACACAAAGAAACCTGAAGTACTGAAAATCTTATATCTAACATATCTGTGATACGAGTGTAGTAATTCTGTCATGTATCAGTGACGAGCCGCGCCCCTCGTCTGCTAGCTGCGTCTCAGGTCCGCGGTCACCACACAAAGAGGTGTCTGATGTCAAACTGTCTCCCTTCACATGAAGAGCCCGAGGTCCTGCCACCTGTGTTCACCGCCCTCGATCATATTACAGTTTTTTGAACTTCCCACCCACTAATTTCCTTTCCTCGGCTCGAGTCAGTATGTTTGTTTGTTTCATCTCCTCTCCTAACCCGCGCGTTCTCACGTCGCTCTTCTATTGATCTAAGTCATTAGGAGCGATATCTTTAATCTGAGTATGTTTAATCACACAACGCTTATCAGGATCCCGGAGTAACCCGCTGTGTGATTCATTAGTGATATTGAAGTGAAATGTTTTTTTACTCATCGTAACGTCACCGAATTCTTGCAAATTAAGCCAACATCAACGGAGTCTTTAGTTTAAACAGACATTTAAGAGGAGAGAAGTTTTTCAAAACGTCGCGGATACTACAGAATTATTGGAACTCTTTCATATTAAGAATCCACTCCGGCTGTGACGAGCTGAATGTTGTCTGTGTGTTCGGCGGAGTGAAGTCAAGTGAGGCCGACCTGTGTTCCTCATTAGCATCACAATGTGACACACAAACAGTCAGATTGTCGGCCAGAGGCGCGGGGGACTGGTGACGGGTGCTGGGTGGTCTCCTCGTGTATTGATATTCAAGCAGCCGTTCGTCTACAGAAGGCTTTATAGCATTTCTAACAGACACCATATGACGTTCTAAACATTATTACCGCTCCATGAACATACGAGCGTCGAGTGAAAGTCACCAAATAATTATATTTGATTTCTTTAACCGATGGCTCTGTAAGGCGGAACGAATCTATGTTTACTTTTAACATATTACTGATCATTTTAATAGAATAAATGATGAATATATGCTTAAAACCTCATTAAATGTATGAGTAAGTTTAGGCTAGCGAGCACAACGCCAGCAAGAAATGTCCCCCGGACTATTAATAAATAAGGGTAACAGCAAAGTACAAATATGCGGTCAAGTACTCCGCTGTGACTTTCTTATTTAAAGCCGAGACAATAAACTGGTTGTCCGTTGAGTAAACACTAAATGTTTGAAACAAAACCTAACAAGTACCTCAAGGATATATGGCTGTGGTTCACGGCGTCCCAGCCGACGACTGCACCTCTCTGCTTTATGTAAACAGACTTTATTAGACTAGTTACAGCGAGACACAATGATAATAGAGCTGTACTCTCTAAGACCTTTTGTTTTACGACAATGAAATATAATTTACCGCCGGGGAAACTAAAACTGGAGACTATAAACTTCAATGAATATTAAATATGTTTTGAAATTTACTTTCTTTAATACATATAAGAATTTATTGAATTATTTTAGAAGTTACATTAAGCAGTGAGCTCTTTGACTGAAACAGTCAGTGTTGTATCAAAGTTATAACAAGTGAAAAGTTTATAAAGAATGAGACGAACTGTGTTCTACTAGACTGTAGCCGTACAGTGATATATAAAATGCGGGCATAATTTAACAAACATACGGTATTGCCACGAGCTGTACGCGACACTCGCACGACACGCGTGGTGTGATCGTCTCTCTGTATATAACTCCTAAACTGTTAAGATCCAGTCATTCGTATGTGGAACAAGTCTCCGTTACATCTCTTGATGTGCCAGAGGACGGGTCACTACACTTCACAACTAATTCATTTATCATCTTCTCGTGAACTAGCCAGTTACCCTACTTTACCCCTCGATATAGATTAGCTACGCATAAACAAAACAGACTGCCGAACTCACAAACCAATATAATTCTTATTTAAATAGACATATGTTATAAATTTGATTATTGTTTAATAATCTTTAAGTGCCTTTGTCTGAGTAAATGAAACCATCAACGCTTCTCATGTTTCTCATTTGTTTAATTACTTTAAATCCAAGTTCCAAATGTCAATGCGTTATTTTTTAGTATCAACTTGACATATTCATATTAAGATTTGTTCACTTTAAATATAAAACTTTAAAGATTTCATTATATATAAAGATTAAAATAAACCTGTCTTATGAAATGTTTCGTTTAAATCACACTCTAAATATACATTTCAATAAAATCTGAATACACCTATATATTATATTTTGTAATATTATCAAATGTTGCAATTTTTCATTGCAATCAGCGACCGTCCCGCGTCCAATATCAACTAACGTGCTAACGACACTATATGAATGCTGACATCTATGTTATAAATTTAAACATTTTTCACAATTTGGAACTATGAATTTGATTAGAGACTAGCTGTTGCCCGCTGTTTCGCCGCACATAAAGCCCGGTTTTATATACGAGTCACCATCAGTATGAGGTTACATCGGATATTTCGGGTCCGCTCCTTAGATATTGACTTGGTCACAGTAGAACTACCTCGAGACAAACATTTTGTAAATCGCCCTTTAATTGAAGAAGTAATAGCAACCAACATAAAGAAAAGACAGCCCGAGTCACTTCTGATATCATTACCTAACTGCAAATGAAACTGGTTAAAATCGGTCCAGTCGTCCTAGAGATTAACGGGAACAAACACATAGACAGAGACAAAGAATTAAAATTTGTATCTTTGGTGTACCTCAGCATAGTTTATACTTTTATATGCATTTGGTAAGAACCTGTTAATTTGAAATTACGAAGAGACAAATAATATTTATTCATATAGATTGATGTGACACAGTCAGAGACAGGTTCGGAGTGAAATAAATTTATAAGAAATGAAATGTACGACTGCAGTCTAGGATCGAATTACATCGTGCTAACAATATTACCAAACGAGCAAAATAGCACAAGGAAAAAACATGTAATAACAATAAGTATCGTAGAGAGTCTTTGTTATTTTGCTTGTAGTTATTTTGGCTGCTAACTAATATATTATACTGAATCTCATCTCTCTCATTTCAGTTTTTTTTTTAATTTGGTCATATCACATAACGAACACCACAAGCGGCCGTCATAATATTATTATCCTCAAGCCCCTGTCCTCAGGCCGGAAAGGTGTTTCTGATGCTGTATCGAGATCTATCAAACTGTTTAAAAGCAAACATGAAGACTGACATATACACATCAAAAACACAGCCCTCCTTTACGAGGATTGATCACAAAATATGTTTATGAAGAAACCATTTCTTTGCCATTAGAATGATTTATTACATCGACCTCTCAAAATCATTGCCAAGATTTCTTTTACGGACGAACGGTGAGTTTGTCTGCAATACTTTCATAAATAGAGCGGCCATAATACTTGGATACATTTCTTTTATGTCTCACAATGGCTGAGCTATTAATCAAGTGCTATGAACACGTCAAAACATTCCGCAATCAGGTCACGAGAGGGCGCGCCGGAGGCCGAGACCTGTATAGGGGTATCGTGGAAATGCCGCAGTGACAAAACAGGAACGGCGCACTCCCTTAACTGATGATACACTTACATCATGATAGAAAAATATCCCTAACATAACACTCACACTGCTACATTCCTGTTATGTGCTCTTGAAATTTACACTTTTGGATATATTTTTAATAAAAATAATGAATTATAAAGAAGACAAAATTCTATTAATATACGTCATATATAATGACGCCAATGAATATTTATGAGAAAGTCCTAGCATGTTTTTATTTTTCAACAATGAATCACAGCTCAATGAGACGGTTTAAACGTCCAACTTTTATTGTAATTAAATTAATCAATGTAACAATGAATTCAATAAACAAGTGAAAGTTCCTCCACAACAATGACGTCAGCGTTCACTTCTAGAATAATGTTCAATATTCGTCGGCAGCTCAGAGACCGTCCGACACTCGACGCGATATCAGTGATAAGACAAATTGAACGTTTGATAACATTATGCCAACGTATTATATTTGCTAAGGAATCTCGGCAGACATGTTGTTATTGCCTGATAGATTAAAACTTATTTACCTACTACTACCTACTAGTTAATATAATTTGAAAACTCAGTTTTTGTTTTCAAATTAACAGCTTTTTACTAAATGCATATGAAAATATTAACTGTAGCTACAACAAAAATATATTTGTATTAATTTTTGTGTCTCTGTCTGTTTGGTCCGAATAATTTCTGGAACAACTGGACCGATTAAAAAAAAGTTACTCGTAAATGGATTAGGTCATAAGGAGTAACAGACTTTAAAAAGGAGGTGGTTCTCATTTCAACGATATGTTTGTTAGACGATTACTCCATTCAAAGCTCATTCTCCACATCATTTCTTTGATCGGGAGAGCATTGTTCTGAAGTAGTTCCATAGTCACGAAGTCCTACTTTGATGAAGTTATCTTGAAGTTCTATTTTCTTTCTCTTCCTGTTCATTCTACTCAACCTAGTATATGTTAATCCAAGTCTCATTTTATCTAATTGCAGAGTTTTATCGAAATCTATTAATCATTAACTCAAAAATATGTACATATACGTTTGTAGATGTCGAGTACTGTTATAATCACTTCATTAAATTATTTAATTTTCATTTTAAGAAACGGTTGTTTATTTATTTTTCATTTTGAATTCTTTCAATGATCGTCTTTTTCTATGTTTTTTTAACGTCTATTAACCTTCTTTTTTGTGTATATATTGTTTGTTTGTCGCCTGTCAAATGTCACATCCGGTGGGGAAGACCATCAACAAATGTCACCACGACACCACCTTCAACGGTAACAGCTTTAGTAACACGCTTATTGTGATAGTCCCACTGCCTACAGACAAATATTGTCCATTAATGAAAATTGTTATCATTTAAAATAACCGTCTGCAAATATGAAGATTGAATATTGTTCGCATGTTGAAACTAACATGTTTAAAAACCTATCCGTTACTGTATTTAATGTTGTTATTTATATTATGTAACGTTTGTTTGTTATCATTAAAACTTTGTACTTTTGAAAACACACATTTATGTTAAAGATATAATAATTAATTTTATTTTAATATATTTTCTTAAATCGTTAATTTTTTATATATATAGCACAGTGCTTAAATTAAAGTTACCTAATTGGGAATTATTACACATACTTAATATATATACTAGAAGAGATATAAATACATCTGGATGTTCTAGACTCTGCATGAAATAATATTTATCGTCCACGAGTGTTGCCAGTTGCCGTGGTTGTGACATTGAGACTATCGAGAGGTTATGTAAGTGGTAGAGCCTAGCTGTGGTCAACTTACTGCAGCTCGAACATGGGCTGGCTCGACCGGGGAAGTACCACCCTCTCACAGAAGATCGGCGTGAAGTAGTCTTTAATGGCTACGTTTCGTCTGATGAGTGAGAGAGCCGGTTGCCCTTTCCCTTTTCCCAACCTTTCCTACCCCTTCCCTTTTCCACTTCTTTCCTGCCCTTTCTTTTTTCCACCTATTTCTCCCCCTCTTCTCTAATCAAGGGTAGTAACACACCCGCAAATCTATATTGCGGATGTCCATGGGCGATGGTACTACCCCCATCAGGTAGGCTGTCTGCTCGGTTGCCCCCTTTAGCATAAAAAATAAGTATTCTATCAATATCAAAGTCACAAGTGTTATTTTAACTCATTGTTATCTTTTACTTAATATTGAAGTCTTCTCTAACTGACCCCCGACGTAATCTCTTTCCGAGGCAGCATTTCGTTGTTTTCTGTTTTTTCCCATATAACAGTTAATTCTCCCGCAGACGTTCACATGTTTCAACCATAAGGCTGTTCCATCCGGCTTTCCTTTCGAAGGAATCCTGACCATATCGAACCCATCGTATCATACGAACAATTATATACCTTATGTGGAAGTGATACAAGTCAGAATAGAATAACGCGGATGTAGAGCTATGATTCAATACAAACCCGTACAAGCGCCTCGTATCAATACTGGAAGATATACTTTGGATTTACCGTGTGATGTAAAAAGTTACTTTTATAACATGCAGTGTATATATAACTGGTGGCAGTGAGGAATCAAACATTATAAAATAAAAATACAACTTTAAGTTTCTATTAAAATGATATTCTATTTTGAACGGCCGTTTTCATATTTCGTTACTATTTTTGATGCGAATGTTTCTCAAGAGGAAGGAGCGAAGGTACAGCAAGATCAGATAGTATAATTGTAATGTTAAATGATCTATAAAATAAAACAATGATAGATATACATCTCATTTACTGTGAAATTATTTCTTGTACATATTTCGTAAACGTTCTTTAGGACTGTATTCAATGATTTTCTTATTATTAATAAAAGTTTTCTCTGTTTAAACATGTGTCACTTTTTCACCAACCTGTCTCAAATTACAATGTTTATTGTGCTATTGCAAATATCTATATATATAGTGATCGTCACAATTTATTTTATAATAATTAGTAACTTCATAAACGACTTACTTTCTTTCAGACGGGTCACTTTTCTTTTGATCTTAACATCCAGAACAAACTATAGTAGAAGAAGTTAGTTAATGCAATCTGAATGTTTTTGTAACTCAATAAAGCACATTTCAGAACAGCCGGAGGTCCGCTAAAATGTAATGATTTGCACAATCCATGTGTTTTTTATAGCTCAAACACATCTTAATGTTTACTTTTCAATTGGGATTCGTTAGTTTCGGTGTCGATGACGAAGCCGTTTTCCTCGTCTCGTGTTCCGCGGAACAACAACTTAATAAGATTTAGCTTACGAGAATTATACGCAATCGGAAAACACGAGATCTCTGATGAATCAGAGTATAGATGTACAAGTCGCTTAGACATATCTATTGTATTTTTAACGGAAATCGAGGTTTTAAATGAAATAAATAGAATTTGTTATATATAATTGTCAATTTTTAGTTAAATAAATAATAAAGGACGGAAACTAACAAAGTGTGTTTATTTATTTATTTGGCACAAAGAAAGTTCTTATCATTAGTTTGGGATTGTTACGGATTTTATCTGTCATAGTTCGCTATCAGAGATCTTAGGGATAAGGAAATGAAGTGATTGGTAATAAATATACAAGCAGAGCAAGTGTCGAAGAGGTATCTCTATAGAATTAAACCAGGTCGATACGTTTAATAGATCTCACAACAAGCACATACCTTCCTGGTAAGCTTTATTTTAACTTATTCGCCATGACGCTTAGCACAAGTCATCGTCGTCACATAACAAACGACAACAGTTTTTCATTAATAAATACTAATAACATATTAACGTAGCTTATTGAAGGACAAACGGGGAACGCTTCGTATGTCGACAGCAACTCGTGATAAGCACATTGGATACAGTTTAAGAATACATTTACTAACCTAGCTCCTGTCAAGCATTATCAATATTGAAGTTGTAAATTAAACTTCTGTGAATCGAACAGACACAAACGAATTAATATTTTGTTATTATACAGTCCTCGGGTCACAGCTCTCCTCTGACAGAGACTTCATTATTCAGACACTTTTTCTACGGTTAATTGGAAACACGCAACTTAACGGAGGAAAAAACTGTTCGTGAGAATATTACAGTACTTTATTAAGTTATATTCACTTGTATTGAACCTTTATAATTACACATTCATAGTAGTTAGAATTTAATACCTTTTCTACTTAAATATCTTTTTCTATTGTCAATATAATATAAGTATATTTTAGATTAATATTTCAGATCGATATTATATTTTTATAATGCATATAACATCAAGCTATAAAAAATGTATTGAAACAAACCGCTTTGTAAATAGAGAAATTTAATAATTCAACAGTCTAAGTAGGACACACGGTTCAAGGATGGGTCATCTTACAGACAGTCGAGTTGGATGATAAGATAGAAGATGGAAGATATAGATCACGAACAAACAAAACATTCCTTGACGTTACTGAATGAAGGATTCCACAAGCATTATAAGTTACTTTTTATAATTGAGATCTTCCGATCATTAGATGTGAGTAGTGATAGAAGAGCTAGTGGCGTTTCGTTTGTGGACTTGTCGATGAAAACACAGAGTGCAAAGAAATATACGAAGGTGGCTCACAGTGAAATAAAAACATCGATAAACTAAAAGGTTTTTATCGATATATATTACGAGCTGTAACATCGCTAACTAAATTTGAATGACGACAATAGTTGATTTTTTTTGCTTACCTTTTGGTATTGTGTAATAATTACAACGTAATAATATTCTAGAAATTGAATATTTTAACTTATGAAGATGTATGAATATATATATATATATATATATATATTTATATATGAATTAATTAGATTTTTTGTACGATAGCGTGCGATGCTGCGGGCAGTCTGTAACTGAAATGGAAAATTGATTAGACAAAGAGCGCACGAACAGCAACACATTACACGTAACGACTGAACCGTTTAGGATGATTAATGACGTGATGATGGACGATGTGCCGCATCCAGCAGACGAGCCTCGACGAGAGGAGACAGAAGAATACAAGTAGCCCTAATACATGAATCACGGAGTAGGTGACCGTGAACACTCAGTACAAATTAATATGTTGTAATAAATCAGCTGATCCTGTCTCTGTTGATACGGGCAAGAGTTTGTTGCACCCAAGAAACCTACATTTATATAAAATATAATAATATATGTAGAATCAATGTAATAGAAGACTATTCTGAAGGTTTGATTTGATTTTCAATGAAATTTCATAAAAATGAAAATGTTATGTTAGTTATTTATTATAAGTGTTGTAGGAAGTGTAGACTAAATTATAAATGTGATTTTTTTTCTCCATGAAATATATAATGGCGTTGTTTTTAAAAGTTTCCTAAGCTGTCGAACGTGTGTAGTGTAATATCAATTATTCCGGGGTGATCCTCGTCATCCGAGGCGGTGAAAGCTCAGCGCCTCTCACCGCGATCGCTGACTGTTCATAAAAGACCCCGAAATATTTAATGTCATCTGATATACCGACCACACCTGATACAGTACGTCCGTCTGTGTGTGCTTATATGAAATGGTTTCCACTCGCGTATCGATATAAACTGGACTGTAAACTAAGGCCATGAATCGGGATATTCAATAAGTGAATTGTAACAGCTGACGCAACATGACACGCAGATAATGTTTGTTGCAACTTCATGATACAAGAGACAATACTTACTATGAGACACAGCTTTAATATTTCCGATTTGGTCTTTAATAGTTTCTCATTACCGGTTTCGTATACTTTAATATTTTAAAATTTTTTATAAACGATTTCCCTTTTCATATTTCGTTGAAGTATCTTAAATTTATAGTAGCTTTCTGTTTTGATAAAGTTTTAATATAATACAGTACAATACAACGACATGACTTGCGAGTTATGACCACCAAAACTGCACGAGACCAAATCTATATGAAACGAATGCTGTACTCGTAAGACCTGTTCCTGAAGATATCTATCAGAATTAAATAAATCGTATATTTATCTAGCTTCAAAATCGTCCGATCATATGTTATTTAGTGAGTCACGTTACTTCACTTATTTCCTTATCTTATTTACCTTAAGGATATATTATTCATTAGATTAATGTATAATAAAAGCCGTTAAAGTCTGTAATTAAGACATAAAATATATTGACGATAAATAATAATACAAAGAATTACGCCGACGTGTTGTTGGCCAATGAAATGTTGCAACTTATAACAGTTGCTATCATTCTGTTTTATGAATCTGATGTCAAATATTCATCTTAAACTCGTAACTAGCAATCTCCATACTTAATCTCTTACTTAAAATATTATCCAAATTTTTTAAATGTAAAGTACGGATACATATTTGTATATAACCAAATAAGTAAGGCTTAAGTATCGTTCATTCTCATTTAATAACATAGTTAGCTAGTCATGACAATATAAAGGAATTGTTTAGTTTGAAATTCAAATAATTGATTTGCGAGTAGTCGGTGAAGAGAGTGTTGGTATTCAGAGCACGGGAACGGACTCATTATTTCGGCCGAGGACGACTTACATAATGTTACATCTCTGGACAAACGCTGTCTCATGTTTATAGAAAGAGACTACGATAGAGTTTATTTGACATTCATTACAGATTATTAACACGTGTCATTTACGAAAGTATTTACGTACGTGTCACCAGACCAGACGTGGACTGTTGACACACGGAGTCAAGGTGACACTGAGGGCTAGAGGTTGCACTTTTGGGGATTCCCGACACACGAAATACGAAATGTCATTCACACAAAGATAGAAACGATATAAAGAACAGAATGACGTATTGACGAGGAAGGAGATGAGAGAGAGAGACAGGACAGGGGGAGAATTCATACCAAGGAGATGAATCAGGATTAGTGACGGAGGTGACCAGCTGATGATGATGATGATTAAATCAGTAATATCATTAAATAAGTAGTTTCCTTATACAACATAGCTTCAGCAGGACAAACTTCAGTATGAACCTTTCCGTGGTCGGTTCCTCTGCGTTTTCTCTGTACCTATTTATTAAATGTTATTGCTCGTAACACAATCACTTGATAACGTGTCGTTCGATAGTCATTATCTGTATTCTGTAATAATAACAACTACAAAGTCATGAAAGTCTTTAATCACAGTACACGTCATGTCTGTCGCGTTCCTTTGATTTTTATTAATTAATGCGGCTTCTTTTACATTAATCTGACATCGTGTGTTATTCCATTAAGGAATAATTATATATTTTCGCGATAATTAAATATATATTTCTAACTATACTTTCTAACTATATTTACTGATATAAGAATATAAATCCAATAATATATCTACAGGTGTAATTGTTTCAACTAGTACTCCTGTGTATAGAAATTTTATATTACTTGAACCGTATAAGTAGCGTTCTATGAAATAGTTTTTTTCTCTTCTATAAACAGATCAATGAAACTTGATAATAATAATAGTTTATTCAACGAAGAATAAACATGGAAATTATGTTTTGAAAACTTAAATTTATTATGAAGTTTGATATTTACTGAAATATATTGAAATCGGACGTTGTTATATATATTCTGGGTTATATGAAAACTTGAAAATAATAGGATTAATAAAAAGAAATTGTTGTAAAATACTAAAACCAAATTCTTTACTTTCTGCTCCGAATGCTATTGTAACTGAACCTATATTAATTATTTATATTGTAACTCTTTTTATAAATCCACTGTTCTTCATCCAAGTCCAATAATTTGTAGATAAAGCGGTTGCTATCTGATACTGTGTCGCCTATTCGTCACCATATTATCTATACACTTAAACATTCACATATAATAAATTACAATCTACAAATTATACCGTTTCATACACATTAACATTCCATGTATTTCAAAATACAATTCATACGTAATAAAGCCATCAATCATTACCTAGTAAACTCTTTTTCTTAACTCTTAATACATTATAATAATCTAACTGCCGGACTGTCAGTTTTTCGTACGTGACAAGATTATGAACCGCTTAATTCCCCGAGACTTATTCACATCGGTGCTACTGTAATAAAGAAAATTTATCACGTTTTGAACATTTGTTGGACATGACATCAGATACCTCACTGACTTATAATTATTATGAACGCCTAGTTTAACAAATAAATCATTTGTTAAAAACCTTAGCTGGAGATGAATTCTACTTGAAAACTTTCTTCGCTAAATTAATAGTTTCCTTATGTAAACATAATATAAATATTTAAAGTACATTTGTTGACAGTTGTGTAGATGTGAAAAAGAAATAATAGCTCAATAGCTCTACCTCTCTATACGATTATTAAAGGGCTTCAGGCGGAAATCTTAGTTGTAATAAATTATTTTCCCACATTATTATTTCACTGTTTATACTTTACTTCGACTAGAATATAAAGAGTCAATGGAATTATTCTTATATTCATATCTTTTCACTTTTGTTTATTAATGATGGTATAGGTTTATATGTAGGTCCTCCAATGAACCTATAAGTAAGACGAAGAGGAAAGTAAAAAAAACGAAACACTGTTTTCATACTCGCAACAAATTAGGTAATTGTATACTGGTGTTCATTTTTTAATATTTTCAAATTTTAATACTTGAATGTTGTCTTAAAAACTGACATAAAACGTCAATAGTATGATTCTATTAAAGTGAACCCGTTACAATTAGATTTTAAACAAATTATTACGTAGGATGTTCTTTATAAATACACTGGATTCAATGTGAGGTCTACAGTCGATATTAGCGACAGAGGCTGGTTTGACATAAATAAAAAAATAACATACCTGGAGCTTTAACGACTGAGGTAAAGCACGAATGTGCACTGACAGTTATATATGGAAGAAAACTCGTTTGTATGAGTGAAACATCAAAGATTGACAAAAAAAAAAATACATCTATACTATAAACATCGGACCATCAATATCAATGAGATTGTAATCTAACATCATAATATGTCTAAATTATTCGGAGCGGACATCCTTATTATTTTAAGAGATTCCACGTCTGGCGTCTGTGACCACGGCTCGCCGCGGAAACGCATTATTATAAAAATGAAAGTATATACTTTCTGACGCTTTAAATTACTTCCACTATACCTAAAACTATAACAAAACCATTTAAGTTAATACAATCGATCAATTAAGTGAAGACTAAGATTGATATAGAATCTAAAAATAACAAAAATCCTTCATTTATTATACTATGTTCTGGTTTTGCTCGTGTTTGGATCAATTACTGAAGTTTTAGTTTCAAATAGACAACAAGAATACATTTTATAAGTTTGAAAAACCCCACAGATAGAAACTCAATGAGTAATCATACGTCAATAATGCCTTACCTTATTGTAAATATTTATACTTTTCACTTCTAGACTGACGTCAGCCAAATATTATCTGTATTTGGGTGACGTAAAACCACTGCAAGGGGACTAGCTTTGTAATGAAAAAACCCGCATCGAAATCGGTTCTTCCCATTGAGAATTAGGATACCACAGAAAGACACACTTCCATATATAATACACCCCCATTTTACGGTAGGAATTCAAAATATAATTTGTTTCAATATACTAATAAAGTAATAATTTCACAGTAACTTTATGAGATCTAAGACTTTCGAGAGTATTCATTTAAATAAAACGAATTCTCTCAGATAACTCAGCGTTTTTTCATTATTTTAAAGCTGCATACTCCCGATGTTTCCGCAGACGAGACGAGAATGTCCCAGGCATGCAGAACGCGTGCTAATCAGAATATGTTAGTTTTGTTAAGTTGCTAATAATATATTATTATTATTAATTGATATCATGTGAAGTGTCGCCGGTGACATATGTCATTGACACAATTGAGCGGTGTGAGTGGAGGCGGGCCGCGACAGGGAACACGATACAGGTATTAAATAACACACGTATGCATTTGAAAATTTATTGCGAAAACCTCGACACATGAACGCAATATCATGAGCGCATTGTAAATATAATAGCTGTATATAAATAGGAATCTTTAAGGCAATTTTGTATCACATTTGTTCAAAAACGCACTCTCAACAATTATTATAATTTAACATATAAAGGTCGCTTGCAACACGGACCGCCGACATGGAGTCGTCGTTGGATTCATATTCATTACTTCATCAAGTTTTGTAAAATATAAAAATAATTTTCCAACAGTGACGGTGACAGCGATACGTCGCGTCGCAAGAGTGCAACTTCATTAACATTGTGTGTACTTCATACGTCATCGAAGCCGCAGATAATAAATAAGTTTAGGAGAATAATATTGCCAATATTGACATACAACAGTATCAAAATGATTATCCGATTAACTATAAATAATAATTATTATTTAATAATGTTAAAAATCTCTAATACATTATAAACAGTAACGACCTACTTTATTATAACGTCATTCTCTTCTAAAATTTACTACAAAAAATATGTTCTGTGAGAGAGAAGAGTTGTGCACACTACTTTATATAAGGCACTGTTTTGACACTAAATCTTAATTGTACAGTGTGTCTGCTATAGTTGTCCTAAATAACAATATAAATATTAGTTAAGTACATCCAGATAATAGAGCGTGGTTCATATTTAATTATTTAATTCTATCGAAGCTAACTTGTATACATATACTTATATTTCAGTTTCTGTAACAATTTAATATTATAAAGGTATATATATTCAGGTCGCTCGAGCCCGCAGTTTTTATAAAATACCCAATAATTTCCACTTCGACCTGAAAACGAACTCCGAAGCATACGGTTGACGGCGAAATTAAAAAAAAAATAATTTCGAACAACGAGAGACATAAAGACCAACAGATAATAAATACGATAGAATGACACCAGCAATTAAATAAATATATCCCTAATACAATAAAAAATCAGTCACTTTATAAACACACGTCTTGGTTCATTCCAAATTTGAATAAACGGGAGTAAACATGCCGAACTAATAAAAATTATAATAAAAAAAACATAATTTATCACATTGTACTATTATTATCCCAAATTCCCACGAAGTCGATCGAAACCTTATAGCGTTTGAAGGTGACAGTGCGGCGAAGACTCGGGACGGGAAAGCGCGAGAAAAACTATATATTTTTTAAAGACGGTGAGCATCGAACAATAAGAAGAAACTGCGGAGTCACATGGCGCGTCATGGAGACCGCTTTCATCACACGCGACGCTGACACACACTCACTAGTGTTCATCGAATAGAGAAATCACTGACACTCCCTTACACTACTCGGATGTTTCTCAAACGACCAACCCCACAGACGAGCCCTCCCGTCCCCCGCACCGAGTTACTCGTCACACGCCGTCCTAACATTACGCATTTATCCCGTTGATGGTATGAACTAGGCCGCTCCCGCTTCCTGTTTCTGTTGTATGATGGACTCCCACTGCGCTATCAGGCGTGTGGAGCTGGGGGCCAGGAACTCCTGGTCGGGGCCCAGGTCACACAGCTGCGCCAGAGACTTGGCCGGCTTCAGACTGCCGAGCGAGTCGTGGCCCGAGCTGTTCCTCGGCGAGGGTGATCTCAGTTCCTCGCTGAGAGCTTCGTACAGTTCGCCTATAGACTTGGTCGCCTTCAGTTTCCCCGGAGGCGGGATGTCTTCCTCCTCCGACTCCGAGGTGACCTCTGAATCGCTCAGTTCTATATCGAAGGGCTTCTGTTTCTTCCTCATCTTCTTGAGTTCGTGTTCTCGGTCTTTCATTTCTCTCAGTTCCTTCTGTATTTTTTCCTCTACCGGCACGTATCCCTTCCTCACCGGTTTTCCCTCCGGGGTGCGGGTGATGACGGGAGGAGCGACGGGTGCGGCTGTGATGGGGGTGAATACTAGCGGGGCCGCAATGGCGGTTGGCGTGGTCGGCGTACCGGGGGAGGTGACGGGCAGCTTGCCCTTGTTGGCTATAAACCTCTGCATGATACCTTTGGTCCCATTCTGCGGAGTGAACCTGCGCGTGTATCCGTTGGTGTTGAGTAGTGCAGGCGTGGCTGGCGGCGAGGGGGCGATGGGTCCCAGCAGGTGCGAGGTGGACACGGCTCTGTTCAAGGTCTTCTGTGGTCTCTCATCACCGTTGAGATGTCCGTTCTGGTTGGTGACGTCTATGGTAGACTCCGACAACAGTCTGCTCATTCTGAAGTGTCCCTCTTTGAACTCTCTCTCTCTTTCCGTGACCTCGATGATCTCCCTTTGTATTCTGGAGAGGGGATCTTCTTTCAGACTCGACTGCGAACAATTATAGTTAGTATTAATAATTTGGAATGTTCGAGAACGTGTCTGTAACCTACATAAAGATCGCTAACTTTGTGAACCGACTACATGTCACATGTTATGTGAACACTGTTACATATCTCAATTCAGAGCGTGTTTCCAACTTGTTCTTATTGACCCTCGACCACGTCGGATGATTCTGTCGCGATATATCAGAAACTGCTTTCATTTATATCTTACGTAATAAACAGCTGAAAATATGATGTTTACACTTGTATGAATCATAAACATTCTAAGTGGGTACACCGTACATGTGTTATGTTAACCTTATAGTGACATATTATTTCAACAATTAATCACTATGGTTAAAATAATTTTGTTCGCAGGTGTACGTCGGATGATTGTTGAAACATTCACCTACTTAAAATAAAATTTGTAATCCGTCTTTTTGTTACCTAAATTGTTCTTTTATTCTTCTTAGTTTTGCAATACGTTTTAATAAATTTGTTATTTAAATTTCGTTTATCTTACGATAATCTTAAGTTATTTAGTTGAGGCGGTATTTTTTATTAAGAGCGAGAAGTCGACCTCGTACGAATTGACCTTATAATAACTGTTAAAGGACTACGTTCGTATATGTAAGTCGGGCTTAATATAAACACTTATTAAATCATAATTATATGGGTTTTAAGACTAATGGTCATAAAATGTGTACATTAGTAACTGTCCGTTATTTGTACTCATTTTTATTTTTTTCGGTATATACATTCCTACAACGAGTCGACGAATCAAAACTATAGAAGTAATTATGTAAATAATACTTGGAATCGTTAAGTATTGATAAATGAGGGAAAAATAAAAGATAGTCACGTTATTAAACAGATAAGACGGCTATCATAATTATCAATATTACAAGAACATTCGATGGCTACAAGCAAAAAATAACCAATATTAATGATAAAATATTCAAAAATTCTCAGGTGTATCGAACTACATGGTTATTTTTTATTTAAGATTGCCAAATGTTGGAATTGAATAAGCTTTCTACCTCCATACTGAACATATCAAAATGTTACGAATAAGCGCCGCGTTTAAGTGTAATTAATAACCCAATACGCGAACGGCACGCCAGCAGCCCACGACGGTATGGACCGTAAGTGCTCAGAGACCGACGACCTACGAACTCACGATCAGATCGCAGGACCAACAATCGGAACGCTCTCAAGTAGAGCACCGCATTCCGATGAGATACTCACTTCACTCATGATGGCAACGGGACCGATCCGATATGTTTACTTTAATATCCGGCACTGAATTTCATGATATACACATCACGACACTAACACCTGCCACGCTCGGGGAACAATTGGTTAGTGGCGTTCAACGCGAGGCGCGACACTGGGGCGGACGCCGGACAGTCGCGTCTGTCGGCTTACGTTCTCTGCGGTGCGTAATGTAATGTGAGAGAGAGAACGACGGTGTTACCTGTGAAAAAAAAGAAAGGGGCATAGCGATACACCTGAAACTGTTTTATCGACGTACTGTTTTAGCGACTGCGACTGTTCCAAGTTTGAAATTCGAGCGCGGATTCACGCACCGCTGAATAAGGAAGGGCTTGTGGGACCTTGGAATAAAAAAGGGTATACTTTGGAGGGAATTCTTTAATAATAACCAAACAGTAGTAAAGTTATGGCGAAACGGTCGGTTTATTTAATTATTTTGGTACTCAAATAATAATAGTTGCAAAGTTTAATACATATAGTTTGTGTCAAATACTTAGGTATTTAACATAACGTCCTATGTATTTTTTTTTTTTTAAATAAGTAACAAGTTATAGGCATCGACTTTATAATCTAGTTAGAATTCATTCGATATTCCATTACCTATAGAAACCATAGCTAAATCCCGCCTAGAACTTGATAATTTGGAAAGTGTGTTTTACGTTTCTTCAGGTACTCAAACTCCGTCATAATTATTAATTAGTAAACGTATCACATTACACTTATTTAATGTTAATACAATTACTGATGATATCGTAAATAGTTTCAATTACCTATTTTATATTGTAAAATAACAAGTTTAAGGTGGCAGTGGGAGTCCAGATGTCTTTGTAACATATACGAAAAAAAAAAATGATTAGTTGTTATACGTTTTAGATAAGTTAAATGATTGATTTAATTGTTTATGTTTAACTAAATCTACCTTATATATCAATAGAGGTCACTGGTAACAACTTAGGTAATAAATTAATACATAAAACATTTCAAGTATGTACCTATTTGATTACTTACTAGATAAATGCCAGTGTTTTATGATATGACGACGGATAGTACTCAGACATACTTTAAATATAATTTTATACGCCTAATTAGTAAATCAAATCAGAATACACTTAGAATAAATAGGTTAAAGAGACTCATATAACTTAAAATACAATTACAATGACTAGTTCAATATAAAATTATGAGTTTGTTTACTCAAGCGAAAGACATAGTTTTGGGTAGGAGAGTTTTGAGCGGAGGCTTAAATTGTATGTCCATATGACTAGCTCGTAGGTGACGGGAGAGATCACTAGTTCTGAAGAACCTTCGTGGGCAATGTTGACAGGTGTAGGGCGTATGGTTAGTGTGCTGCTTCATTAGGTGGAACTCGAGCATTGTCGCCGTAGGGAAGGTTTTGGAGCAGTCACCAATAGAACATTTGTATTTTCCGGCGTTTTCATGCTTGAACATCATGTGGTGGGCTAAACTCCTTTTAACAGAGAAGGCAGCATTGCAAGTTCCACATATGTATGGCTTTTCACCTGTATGCTTTCTCATATGCACTTGTAAATCTGAAAATGTCTTTAAACAAGTGGAACACTGACCAGATTTCTCAGAGTGTATTCTTCTGATATGCGTCTGTAAGTTACCCTTCATGGCGAAAGCCATTCCACAGAAACTACACACATTCTGTTTCTCGTTAGTGTGTAGCCCTATGTGGACATTTAAAGCTGTTCGGGACTTCATGGACTTGCTACATAGGTGGCAAGTGTATTTTTTCTCATCACTATGAACACTTTGGTGTTTGGTGACAAGGCTTTTATGAGCAAATTTCTTATCACATATGGGACATGCATATGGTTTCTCTCCAGTGTGAACAATCTGATGTCTATTGCGTGAGGCAACTTGTCGGAACCTTTTAGAACAGTATTGACAAACATATGGTCTTTCATCTGTGTGAACTCTCATATGTGTTATTATATCATTTTTCCTAAAAAAGCTGCTGCCACAGGTCTCACAGGTAAATTTTCTCTCCCTAGCTAAGTGGTAGGTTTCATTGTGTCTCTTTAAGGATCCTTTAGTGGGGAATTTAGTATTACATGCCATACACATGAAAGGTTTTTCTCCAGTATGGGTCCTCATATGTATCTCCATAGCTGATGGACTGGATGCCATCAGGCCACAAATAACACACTGTATAGGTCCCATTTTCCCTCGACCCAATTTTTTTCTACGATTTTTGTCTTTAATACTTTTATCATTTCTACAATCTCCAAAAAATGCTTTTGTATCTGAATTATATTTTTGTGGACTCTTATGTTTTTCTTCTTCCTTTCTCAAATCGACGTCATCTCCGTCATTATACCGTCGCTTCTCGAAATATTGTTTCGAACAATTTTCCAACAGGAAGGTTTCATCGAATTCGTTGTCACCGTCATCAGTTTCGTTTTTGATATCCTCTTCTTTAATATTCATGATATCCACTTGAAGATCCGAGTATAGTTCTATTGGCGTGCTCAAACATCGCAGTGCCTTATCCGACGCTTGGCATTTCTGCACGAATTGATAGGATAGGGATAAGTCTCCGGCACAACCCTCACAAATCATACTAGGTAAGCCATCATCCTCATTTATAATGATATTGACTATTTGCATTATTTTACTGCTGTATTGCATATTATCGGTTTCACAATCGAATATAGATATGGTGCCGGTCTTGTCCAGACAAATCCTACATATCAATGAGTCCATTTTTTAATTTCTTTCATTCGATGGAGCACCAAGTTGAAGAAGGTTACACTGATTTTAAATGCTTTTACAGTACAGTCATCAATATTTTGTAAGACTAAATATATTGAAAACAAAATATGTATGTATTTATTTGTTTATTAGTTTTGTGACATCTATGACAAGTATTTGAATGTTGACAGCAATCAATTGTCACTTATATCAAAGGGATCTCAGATTTTTTTATTTATTTTGTATTTTAAATACTATATCACAAAAGAAATAGTGATACGTAAATGGCTAAAAATATCAAACTGGGAATTATATTAAATTTTTTGAAGTAACGCCCCCTAGTGGTATAAGAACTTATTATCGTAATGCAACTAATTATTGTAATAAACTACGTTTTTTTTAGTCTGTGCTCCGCCATTTCGGGATTTGATAATCTGACTGGCTGTCGAATAAGAACAGTTGTTATGTTTTCCTCCTACCTTCAAATTTAGCATTTATTTTGCACCGTTTACCACGTCGCACGCGTGGCCGTCTTTCCGCCGTCGCCCCCTGAGAGAGCTGCGATCCCAAACCTGGCTAAATTAATCTGGAAACGATCAGCTGTCACCAGTCTGACGTGTTGATCACAAACAAATCTGATTTTGAGAGGTGATATGCTGTTAGCGATATGAACGGGACGTTTTACGAGCAGCTCGGGGGTGTGGCCAAGATGTTCGAGCAGTGGGGCACCTGCGAGCGGACGGTGGTGGCCTGCGCCCTCGCTCGAAGAGTGCCGTGGCCAGGGTTGCGGTTGGTTCAGAGAGCGGTGGAGGCAGCCCTGCAGAACCATGTAGGGGATGAGCGACTCGAGAGAGATGCGAACGACGAAACGTTACTCGCCAGCCTCCTCGCGGCCAGAACTGATGAACACGATGAAGAAGGTAAGTATCTTTTCACGACATTCAAATATTATACAGACTGCTCTATTATTATAATAACAAAATTTCATCACACATAAATATGTTACTCATTTATATATATGCTTATATGTTAAATGAAAAAAGGAAAATGTTCATAATAAATTCCTATTAATATAGAGACAAGTGATAACATTTCAAAAACTATTCAATTGATGCTTTCCTTGGTGATGACATCACCAGTACCCCATGTTCACTGAGAGTCAAAACTCATTAAAAGACAATGTTTGTAATAATCTCAAATATATTTCAATTCCTTCCTAACACTATGATTCACTGAATTCACTAACTTAAAAATCCACTAAGTTTTCATGTGTGTTTGTGTTTCCTACACCTATAAATAATTGTATAGTATATTATATATGTAGTATGGATATATATATATATTAATTAGATATATCAGTTGGTACTGTCATGCATGACTTGCACAAAACTGTGTGTCTTATTTAGAGTAATCACCAATTTTATAATAGTTACTATGACTATGTGAATGAGAACCCAACATTCTTGTTAAGTCATCAATTACATTTATTGTATTCTCTAAAGTGATTCTGTCAGTCCCTGGCTGACTGGTGTTCGCTATCGGGTACAGATTATGACAACAATAGAAAAATATTATATTATAAGAAAAACCATAATATATCTGAAGTGTGAGGGGTTCATTCAGTTAATTCTACAGTATGTGTGTTATATGTAATGAATCGTACAGGGTGGCGACCCGAGGTTCCAGGAAAACTACGAAACTTACACATATATTGTAATAAGAATAACATATTAAAACTTACCTTATAACTAAGACTACATGATTGCCCCGATGATAGAATAGCAATCCTATTCTATAGCTTGTGTGGTATCAGGAGGGATAGTATCAGACACTGTTCTCCATGTATGTGTGTATCTCCAGGCTATACCTCATGAACCATCATAATAATAATGTTGCCTCTGTACTTTTTATTGTATTTTTACCAGTACCAGTATAACACCAGCGCGTCATTTGACACTCATGTGCAGGTTACATAATTTATTAATATTAACATGTGACATACTATATTTCCAGACGGCGAACGTCTCAGACAGCTCCTTGCGCTGCTGCCTCTCCTCCGTACTGACAATGAGCGTGCTAAGAATGTGTACGTGTCGGCGACCCCCGGCCTGGTCCAGCGCTGTGTGGACTCATCCAGGTCACCTGCAACCCCACACCTGTGTAGACAGCTGCTGTCCTACCAACTGGTACATCCAGCCTTCACTGTACATGACCAGAGGTACACATGTTTTATAGCTGTTATTGCTAAGTTAGTGGAAGAAAACATCTTATATAATTAATATATCAGAGTGCTTCCCTAATACTGATAGCAGATACGGGGCTCGTGATATGATCATTAAAATGAATAAGAATATTTTCAACCAATGAGAGCAAGTTCTATATTGACTGTATGGTGTGTGTGTCAAGTAACATAAGATATTCATAAGTTTGTCAATTGATTGAATTTTGTGTATATTAACAGTTTTTATGTTAATCTCCAATTACTTAGTGTCGGTGAAGTGTATCAATGATGTCTCCCCAGAAACATTTTGTCAACTTTTTTAATTTCAAAGTACTTAATCGTCTTTGATGTCTCAAAACGTTTATCGAGTCGTGAAATATTTTTCAGAACACTGACGCAATGGCTTCGCTATTTAGAAAATCACATATCTGGGAACAGAAACAGTGAGACACCGTGGCAGCAGCGGATAGAACCGGCCCTGTTGCAGGACACGAACATCTGGTCGGCCAACAACACCTTCCGCCGCACCATCGGCAAGAACGTGGACTTCCGGGGGATGTTGGACTCGTTGGAGCACGCGGCCTACACGGACGTGTTGCAGGAGTCCTTCTCCAAGAACGGCAGGGACGTGGATATCGGCCTGGACGGAGACGCCGCCCACTACGAGGCGCAGACCAAGTCACACCGGTCCAATAGTCTCACGCCGCCCTCCACCAACTTCATGCAGATGTCCTCCTCGGCCGAGAACCTCAGCGACGAGCCGTTCGTCCAGAAACCGAGGAGCTTCTCGCTATCCAGCGAGCACAGTCTGACTCAGCTGCGGCCCATAGGGGTGACGTACGGAACCACCGGCAGCGAGACAAGGCTGGATGACCTCCGGACCAACAACTTTGCGGAACATCCCGGCATGTCCACCGTGGGGCAGTGGCTCAAGAGTCTCCGGCTGCACAAGTACGTGTGGCTCTTCACCAACATCACCTACGAGCAGATGATGGCCATGGACGACAAGTACCTGGAGAAACTGGGTGAGGGAGAGGGAGAGGGATAGAGAGAGAGAGGGATAGAGAGAGAGAGAGATATGAATAAAACTATGTCTGTGGAATGTAATCTAAAATAAGTTATTTATAGACCGGTCTCCTTGGACCGTGACAAAGGACAAGAAGAGTTGACAGGTTACATGCAGAATAAAAAGAAAGAAGTGAATCTAACAGACATACATAGTATTATTGCAATGTGTCGGCGGTTAATAAACAAATTCATGTTTCTGTATAAAGTTAAATCTCCCTTGAAAGACAGTCTGCAAGGTTGCACGTAGAGAACGTGAATGTCCATCGTATGATAATCTGACATGTAGTATACACAGCTGGTGAAACATAATATAATAAAGGTTTTCTCCGATTTCTAATGCCCAGGTGTGACGAAGGGCGCGCGTCACAAGATCCTGCTGTCGATCGCTCGTCTGTCGGAGCGGCCGTCTATCTTGGAGTCGGTTCGGAGTGAGCTGTCTTCAGGCCGGGTGTGCAGAGCTCTGGACCGTCTCCGGAGCGTGCTGCTCTCGCCTATGCCGCCCGGGGACCTGCCCCGGGCCGTGGTCGCAGCCCTACAACACGGTGAGTGTTCCTCATACTCCACCGACTACTACAGACCACATTATATTTTAACACTCAATATATCTCAGGAGTAACAGAAATCATTCTTCTATTTTTAATCATCTCACTCTATTTTTTGTCATATCTTTATCTCTCTTTTTCCATATATATCATATTAAAATATATGTCCGTATATTTCAGCGTCCGAGTGTTTGTCGGGAGGCGCGGGATCAGTGGTAGCGGAGAACGAGCCAGAGGCCGTTGACCCCATGTCGCTGCATTGCTGGCTCATAGAGAAGGTTCCGTATCTACATATAATCTGTGTCACGTTATATGTCTCCTCTCTCATCTCATATCATCTCTCTTCTGCAGGCTCTCCACCACGAGTCGTTCTCGTGTCCGTCTCTCCAGTCATCTCTCCGCTGTCTCCGCCACCGCGTTCCGCCTCGACAGTTCTTCCACCTTGTGGGAGACGCACCTCACAGGAGACTCAAGCCCCGTTGGCGCGCCCCGGCCGCCGCCCGCCGCCGATGGGCGCCGCCCGCCCGCGGCAAGTCCAACTCGTACCCGCCGTTCCCGCCGCAGGTCGCACCGCCGCCGCCCCACGACTACTCCAGCCTGGACGCGCTCTGCCTGCAGATGACGGAGACGGCCATCGACTAGGCCGCGTCCCGCACCTCCCGCACACCGACAGCCCGTCACTCGTTCCAGTAACAGTGCGTGACGTCACCGCTGACTGACCGCTGTGTGCGTGTGTGCGCGTGTGTGCGTGCGTGTGCGTGTGTGCGTGCGTGCGTGCGTGTCATGAATCGAAGCATCACATCGACAGTTGTTATTGTATTGGTAGTATCGCCGGCGAGGTGGAGTGTCCGCGTGTGTATAGTGTGTCTGTAATGTTTTCGGTGCTATGCGAACTGTTCGTGTGTGTCGGTCGTGTGTTATGTTAGAGCTAGCGTTGTTTTAGACACACTGGGTAATATGGCAGAGCTTATACGGTAGGTAGTACCGGCACGGGTCGGCCTAGCGACGGACGAGGCGGTCCGCTCGTACGATATATATATAGAGATATATAGATATATATAGATATATAGTTAGTACTGACTAGCGGCTGTAATGAACTGGGACTCAGTTCTCTGCGGCTCCGGTTGACTGGATCAATGTTGATTGTAATCTGTGCAATGTTTCTGTTATGTAATGTGTGTGCGGTGTTGACGACTCTGATGTATTTATTACACACTGAATGAAACTATTATATTAATTTATTGTTTTATTTCTGTGCGCGTCTCGTGTGTGCGTATGTGTGCGTGTGTGCGTGTGTGCGTGTGTGCGTGTGTGCGCGTGTGTGTGTCTGTCTGTTAGTTTCGTTCTTCGTTCTGTTCTCATCTCATCTGTGATAAGTCGTTTCATCTCTATGTACAATATATATATATATATATAATAAATGAATAATTTCACTTTTTGAATTATACAGATAATGTTACTGTTAGTTTTTTATTAAATACATTTATAGCGAGCCTCTTCGTTCCCTTCTCATGTTCTGTTTCCTTTCTTTGCACGTTCCTGTGACTCTACTTGAATGCGATATGTTGTTTACATATTTTATTTTGAAAATTAAATTTACCAATTCACGTAACTGTACATTTGTCTTTATGATAGATGGCGTTGTCGTCTTCCTAAAAACTCGAAATAATTTAATATGCCTATGTGTGGAGCGCGGGAAAGGAATCGACAGTATACTGAGTGACATGATACATAACCATCGGTCATGTGCCGTTCAAATTGAATTATTATAAATTCTGTGACGTCATACTTAATGTGTTAAACATTACTCTGTGATCAATCTCCTGATGCCCTTAGCTGGCTCACTACAGGAACCACCCCCTGATTATTTTCTTTCTTTTATCATTCTTTATAAGTATACTAGTTTTTACCCGCGACTTTTGAATTATAATAATATTCTGAAGTGCCGCCAGCGACATCTACAGAGCGCGTCACGTGACTTCACACACGGGACAGCGATCACGCCTTGATCACGTGAAGTGAACGGGTTTTAGAGTAAGTTACAGCCTCTGTCTCTTCCTGTGTGAGCCGCAACCCTGAAAGTCTCATTAAAACCCGTTCAGTGATTCATGCGAGGAGCACCGACCGGCCTACACGGAACCCAAAAACATTTTAAATAAACGACGTACTCTGAGTTGGTGCTTGGAAAGAGATACTCCTGACAGACTCGCAATGACAGTGGTCTTCTGTTAGAAGTATTTTACGATTAAAATAATGCCATACGAGTAAGAAAGTCTCTCCGGAAGGAAGTGTGAATAAATATAATAATTTGTCTTCAACCAGAGGACGAAAAATAACAACTTTTTAACCAAAAGTAACCAAAGAGAGAAGGGCAAAGTCATAGTAATATCGTTGTATTGAAGTAGTCGTATGTTGGAGGTCTGGCAACACACGTCTCACTGACACACGGCGCAGGTCGTCCCAATTCTTAATGTTCAGTGTTCTAGTGATGTCCTACAAAATGGCTGAACCAATATTTAGAGCCAAGTTGATATAGAAACGTTGCCATCACTACATTAACACAGGTCCAGTAATATAAATAATTATAAATAACAACTATTGCTTTCAATACAATTGTAAGATATATATGTTTTAAAATTAGTACGGCAAAGATGGCGCCACTTGCAACAATACATCATTAATCATATCCTCACCTAGTAAAGTTAGAGAAGTAACTTTAGTACTATGAATGACAAGAAGAATAACGCTGACTGCTGTAATAGAGTTACTACTTACTAATAAAAGTATTAAAGTATTCTGTACGGTGGTAGAGCCTAGCTGCGGTCAAATTACTAAAGCTCGAGCATGGTCTGGCTCGACCGGGGAAGTACCACCCTCTCACAGGAGATAGACGTGAAGTAGTATATAAGGGTGCGTTTCGTCCGATGAGTGACAGAGAGGGTTCCCCTCTTCCTTTTCCCATCCTTTCCTCTCCCTCTTTGCCAATCAAACTTATGAAACTTATGAATGGCTAATAAGGGATCCTATAACAAAAGAAACATCAGAAGACCAAGCTCCTGCGCTGTGATCTGGAAAAGACATTTAGAATGATGGCTGATGATGGCTGAGTTTCGTGTTAATGAACTGATTGCTTCCTACATCGGTACGCTTACCACGAGTCTGTATCGTCACACTACGTACGTGGCGTTTCTCGTTTCTCATTCAATAAGCTACGTTAATACTACGATGTGACAGGACTTGTGGCTGAGGAATTGTTAACTTTCTTAACTGTATAGGTTATAATTTTTTTTTTTAATAAAAATTAACAAATTAGATCTAAGACTTTCGCGAGTACTTGTTTAAATGAAACTATTATAGTATTTATTTCAATGAAAATTTTGGGATTACTACGCTCATTTTATTATTTTAAAAACTACTTACATACCTGCTCCTGAAATGTCAATTCATATCTCGTTTGCCCGTGATCACGGTTGCTGCAGAGTAACCAAAACGTGGGGAATGGGCAGTTTTAAAAATAATAAAATACACGTAGTGATCCGAAAAATATTACTTTCTATTAAATTAGCAAACTATAATGTATCCCGTCTGGAAGAAATCAAAGACTTGGAACCAGGTGCATACGGCGGATGTGGCAGGCTTTCAAACATGAGTTGTACGGCCTTGAGGTCTTTAATAGGGAATAGATGAGTATATTACGACGATTTAACATCAAAACTGTAGAATATAAAGTCAACAAGACAGATAATACATGGACATTCTGTGACAGGACATGTCCCTATAAAAAAAGACAATTTTAATCGAAATAATATAGCATTACTAGATGCTGTTAGTATTGAGAGTGACCAAGGTCTTGTATAAAGTATGAACCTGGAACTGGCTGCCTCCTTTTTTTTTTTTGTTTGACGCCAAACGCAGCAACCGCGGACTGCCGCCTCCTCCATGGGCTGACCCCCAGCAATGGACCAAGACCCCACAAGGAGGTCAAGGTCCTCCCCCCCGTGACTGATTGCACCGGTTATCCGGTGGGCGATGGGGTCGTCACGTCCCGACGCCAAAGAACTGGCTGCCTCCTGCCTCAACAGATGGTAACTTACAGATTACTCGGTTTACAGTTTGGAGTGACGTCCAGCGACCAGCGACCCGGCCGCGTTCAGACTTTACACGTAACTTTCAGGTAGTTTTGTGAAATGTCTTTTTAATATTCGTATATTCGGCTATCACTACTGACATCGCTACCGAAATAAATTTATTGAATACTTGTAAACTACAGAGGTGATGGTGATAGGCAGCGTTTTTATAAGTTTAACTCTTATTGGTACTAGTTAGTGAGATGGCTGTGACAAGGCTCTGATAAGGAAATTATTCTAATAAAAAAAAAATATCGAAATGGAATGACCACAGCGGACCTTAAATATGTACCTATAGTGAGAATTATCTAAAGAAAAGAAATGTACACGAGACGTTTACAGTTCCAGAGAAGCAAGTAATACATGCAGGGAATGTGTAAGCAGAAGATAAGCTAGATATTGTAAACACACTATTCATTTTCAGAAAATTTTCAAACCCGTTTCCCAGACCTCTTTATGTTGAACTGATTATATATTTTTGACAACAAACGGACGCAGCTTCACAGTTCGCGGCTGATAACGGTTCAGTGTTTGGTCGTGACCAAGTGAAAGAATTATTTAATTATACTTAATTTTTCTCTGTTTTATTCTTTTAGTTGTTTTATTGTTTATATAATAGAACATTTCAAGTATATCTTACTGTGATTGTTCCTTTTCACTTGCCAAGTCGGTATTTCTGTGTCACCGTGACCACCCTGCTGTAAGTTTTAAATCTTTTCGAGTGCGGTGATGTATTAAATCTCATTGCGACATTCTACTTCATAGTCCAGTCACTTAAGTAAAAAAATTAGGCAAAAGTTGTAACGTTGTCTCTGTTTGGTAAAGATGTATATTTTGTTAGTTTGAAAATTAAAAATCCAGGTTTTAGTAAATGTAAGATAAACGTCTTAAGACATTCAAAAATATAGAAATAGATTAAGACAAAAGTATTTATATCGCTTCATTCGCTCTGAAGCCATCTTAACACTCTTACTTTAAGAACTACCTCCTTGTATATCTCTCTTGTATATTTTTAACAGTAGGTTGATCAATAACAACTCTATGAGCGGTGTATAATTAGTTATATATTTTATTACGTAATATCTCTTATAAGGAAAATTTTCTAAAACTATAGTCTGAAGAGAGCAATCTTATTTTTCATACAAACTTTTGTTTAATTCATAATATAAAATTAATGTAAAGCAGGCGAGCTCAACAATTGTTTAGTCTAATAACAATGATGACTTTTAGACCAATTATTTTGGTGTCATGTTTGTCACTCCGCAGTTATTGCAAACTCTTTAAACAATAGGCATCCGTCGAGAGAAAGCCATTCGCAGAAATTACTTACTCCAATTGTTCCGCGGAACGGTCCAACCCTTTGTGATTTGCGAAAATGAACGCAATTCCATGCAAATTATACAATTTGTTTTGAACGGGACCTTCCTTGTGGCGCACTTTTGAGAGATAATAAACCATCAATCACTTTAAGTGACAGCAGTGACACCGAAGGTTTCTATTGATCAATACATTTCCAATCCACGAGATATCGTGATTTATATAAATTGAAGGTTTTTCTAATAACTCTATTAATTGTTTGCGTTTCTAATAACGGAACCCTTCCCTCTTAATCTAAATGTCATCTACGAATAATATTGTCGGACCGACGCGTGTTAATGTTGTTGTAGAGAGATTCACGTGTGAAAAGTTGCAGACTGAGTTAGACTCGATACAGATTAGTATTGTGAATAAAATATTAATGTATGTCAATGACAATAAAAATAAACTAATCAGGTTTTGATCTTTTACTTAAAAAATCTGAATAAATTCACTTTGATATATGTATCTACATGTCTCGGATGTAGGTAGGATTTGTTTTAAAATTAGTTGAAACAATAAACGAAGATATGTATGAGTGTAAATAGTATTAAGATAAATCTATAACATAACTCAATAACTAGTTAATTAAAAAAAAAATAGTCAAGTAATGACCCATTTCGATTTTGTACATTATTTGTCGAAATCTTGGAATACCAAAGTGAGGACTCGAATTTAATTAATCGATTCAAGGACAACATTAATATCAACGTGTTAATTCGATTACAGCATCCCGAGAGTTGTAATAAAAATCAATAAGACATCTTTATGTGGTATCCTTGAGGCTTAAACGTTACTTTTGAGCACTCAAACTGTATTAAATAACAAACAAACACGACAGAGAAATTTACTAGCGATAGCTAGGGTTTAGACTTTTAGTTAATTTAACGCTATTTAATATTTATTATACCTATATATCTCAGTTCTTATAACCCGTGGAGGATATGTCAAATACTTTTAATGATAAACCACAGAAATATAGAATTTTCAACTAAGGATTTAAAATAAATAATCTTAAAGTAAATCACTTTTTTCTTTTACATATTTATTATGTACCTACACATGACAGAGCGGGCTTAAGAATAGTTTAAGAAACATGTTTTACAAATGATGTAGACAGGCTTAAAAGACAGTTTGAATGAAAGCTATAAAAAGAAATTTCTCCCATAAAAACAGATTATATGCAATAATAAAATTAGTAGAACTATTAACTTAAGGATGAATACTCGACGGTCGGCGTCCGGGAGACAGACAGTTAATCTTGAGAGAAAAGGAATTATGTCCCTAATAAGTAAAAAAACAATATGCAGCATTTAACTAACGGTTTTAGCAAACAAAGTATATGCAGGTTGTAAACATTTGTAGACGACGTTCAGTATGTAATAATATAAATATAATCGTCAAGCGTATGCACAAAGTGAATAAATATTAAGATTTAAACCTATTTCATAGTCGCATTGAGTCGTACTAAGATCCGTCGTCAGAATCGATTTTCCGATCTCATTGTGTCTCGAATGCAATGTCAACTTGGACAGTGGTCGGTTGTGTATTATCTGTGGCATATTATGAACGTCTCACTTATAACCCTTTCAATGAAGACCACCTCCGGACATTATTTGGCTAAACTGGATACCGGAAGCCCCACAATAGCCGGACTTCGACGACAGTTGCCGGCGACGCTTCGATGACTTTTGTGAAATGCGCTGGACATCATTATATAGATGGAACCATTAATATTAAAAAAAATATTTTGCTAATAGACGTTTTTGTGGTTCCGGCATTACGTTTGACAATTTAATCTGAGACTGACATTTGTTTTGTACATATAAATTCGTTATTTACATCTCACTACACTCTACTGCGATTCTGACGACGATATACAATAGTGCAGTATATGTTATATATTAACATACGTGACAACTTGCGAAATAACTTAATTTAAGGAAGAAATAGGCAGTGTATAAGTCTTGGCATAAAAATGTTGTTAACATTATATTAAAGGTATGTATTGAATTTTTTGCTTATCGATTTTAAATAAAAATGACAATGTATAAAGGATAACAGAAAATGAGACAGATTGAAACCGCATGTTGCAGAACAGTTAGATCATCCATCTTGAAATACGTCAACAATACAAAATGGTTGCAGTTATATTAAAAGGGTTGTGAGAAACGCGCGAACAATTAACAAGTTGGCATTTATTGCAAAATAAACTCTGTTACAGCTGTTTAAAGTGTATTATCATTTGTCTGTTCCATTGAGGCAGATGCATTTTCTTCCGCGTTATAACTGTTCCTCCGATATCATTACATTATATTGTATTTATGGACGTCAGAGAGAATTTTTTTACCACCGGAGATATTTTATAACAAATTAAATCAGTTAATGGCTTGATATTGTTTATATACATTGATGGAAAAGTTTATAGAAAGAGAAAATCGTAACCAAAACCGGATATGACAAAATGAATTTGAAACTGTAATAAATATTATATGTTGATATATCTGAACTTAACTGACAGAATATTTGATGACTAACTAAATTATCAATTTAAATGAGAGTCCTAGCCTTAACCTTTTTATATGCTTTGAGAAGGTTGATATTTATTTTGAAACAAATCATAGGTATATATTTTTCTTAAAAAATTTTGCAGTTTTGAATAAATTTACGATATGTCAAAATGTGACTGTAATTTTATTAATTTCATCAAACTTCTTCTCTTCGCTTAGCGAGGTAATAATTAGTACAACAGTTAATGATAAAAATATTTTAATAGGTGATCGTTATATATAAATAGTTACTTAACATTATTCAATTATATAATAAATGTTTAAAATAAGAAAACAAGTAAAAAAATAGTGAAAATGTTTAACTAAAGCGAATATTAAAACGAAAATTAAATATTAATTTCCGCATCGCATCTCCCCGACCGTTAGAAAAACCAGGTAAGGGATTAACCCTACCGCCGCCCTCGGCCGGCCCACTCCCGGGACGGACTTGGACACAATCAGTGACAGACAGTTGACAAGAAGACACGATGGCGTTGTGGACTCCGTACGCGGAACAAGCCCTGGACTTAACCAAGAGTTCCCAGGACCGAATCGAGGACCGGTCCACTAGACCGACCGTGCCGGACTTCAGATACTCATCAGAGTCGCCGGTCGACAACAGATATAATAATTATATATACGAGTACAATCAGTCTCAAGTATACCCTGACTGGTCGTACCAGAAGGCTCCGTCGCCGCCGCAGTCTCCCGACGTCATCGAGGTGGATTCGTTGGCCGATGACTTGGAGTATCAGGCCTTCGAACGAGACGCGCTCCGAGCCATGGCCGAGAAGAACGGAGGAATCTTACTGGGAAATAACCCACGGATGAGGCGAGCGGTGCAGACAAGTCAGGAGGCTGACGACCTCTACAGGAAACAGAGGGAGAGAAATAACTTCGCGGCGAAACAGAGCAGAGACAGGAGGAAGTTAAGAGAAGTCCGACTAGCGTTCCAAGTGACTTTCCTGAAGAAGAAGATTGCGGATTTGAAGGCCAGACTCGGAGAAAAGGTCTGTGGAAGATGTAAACAACAATGTAGCTGTTAAATATACCTAAGTAGTGTGTGGACATAGACCTTTAATATATGTGTAGGTACCGAGTTTGTGATTGGTGTAAATAAGAAGATATGAGATTGTATCTCGCATGTGTGATGTACTTACTTGTAATTAATTTGTAAAATAATAAATTGTATAGTATGTTATTCTAAAGTTTTATTTCTACCTCTTGTATTTAATTTAAATGAAATTAATATATTTCGGATGTGACACACATCTCGTCTGCCTGGGATCACGGTTGCTGAAAAGTAACCGAAACGTCGGGATTATGTAGTTTTAAAATAATAAAATCCGCGTAGCATATCCTAAATATATTAGTTTCATTTAAATGAATAAAACTCGCGAAAGTCTTAGAACTCTAGTATTTAATTTAGAAGCCGTTACCTTCAAAGTTAATAAACATTAAATGTTTCTTCCACCACTACACTAAACTTCATCGAGATTTCTAAAAATAAAATTTGTCTTTTAGTTATGACAAACATATAAAACGAATTCTGAAACAACCTTTGAACTATTGAATAAGTTCAATAAACATAGACAGACTCAGTAAAGATCTCCTCCCTCGGTCTGCTATTGGCTGTAAGTATGTGACGAGAACTTGCGCACGCGCAGGCCGCGCCCACACCTATATGAGTATTGCGTACAACACGTGTAGTTGACATGAAGAAAATTTATTGATGTTCAATTTTATAAATCTAAATAAAGGTTTTATGAAAACTTTTCGTTCTTTTTGTAACAAAATTATTTTAGAGTTTTGTGTGTGTGACCGAAACCCTTAGATAATATGTTTGTATAATGCGTTTAGTCCCTTAATAATATAGTTTGTTTGAAATGTGTCGTGTGAAAAGTTAGAGATATAAGTATCTGTTGTGTTGTTGAAGTCTGTTTTAAAGGATTGTTAATGTAATGATGTTGTTTTGTTATTGAACATCAATCATCAGTGACTCAACACACGGCTAATGATGTTGTTGAAATGCAAATCAATATGTTCACAACAACTAATTTGTATAAAATAAATAAATGTCTTCTGCAATAATAATATCCATACCATATGATTAATAAAATAAATAATAATAACATATGTAGGAATCTTCATAGAGAAAATTTAGGTTAGACTAGAATAAGTTTATCCTTTCACGAGTTCAAAAACGTTTTTTTTTTGTAAGACTATTATGATTAGTGTTTCCTTTCATTGATGGTATCGATCCTCGCTCCTCGTCAGCACGTGGCACGACCGTTGTATAAATATGAGACGCACAGCGGCTCATGTGCGCACGCGCAGATATAACAACGAAATATTAAACCGTTTACTATACTTCAATATAAAGCATAAACGTTTATTAAAACATAGTATTATAGTAGGTATATATTGTTGACTGTCCTTGTTCCTTTATAATGTAACACGTACCTCTTTATACGAGTGTCAACATTTCATCGTAAACTCTTACCGTAAGCTGCTCGTGTGTCACCTGACACGGACCAGCCTCCAGCCTCCAGCCTGGTCCAGCTTGCAGCACGAGCTGCCTGTCGATGGGATAACATATTGTATTGATAAGATGACAGACAATCAGATTCCTGATAACATCATTTTTGTAACAATATGTGAGTTATGTCAGGGTAGACTTGCAAAATTGTATTAAATAATAAATATTTTTATATGGTTGATTTCCTCTAAGTCTGTTACTAAATAATTTTATTTTCGTCAATGTAATGTTAAGGATATCAGTTTGTGCCTAATACAGTAAAATACAAATAATGACGCTCACACATTACAATAATTATTTAATCAATCACTATACCTATCGTCGGTCAGTTGCTTCATTGTTTCAATGCAACAAGATCGACTCGAGCGATGTTTTCGTAATCTAAGCATATACTTTATAATCGATGTGTCAGAAGGCTCACCCGTGTGGGTTACATGAAGGAAATACGTTTGATGTTTTATCGGTAGGAAAATAATAAAACTCCTCAATTTTCTGTTTGAAATCTTCATACTTTTATGACGAATATTAATAAAATAGAATAAAATACCTGTCCAGTTAATGTATTAAAGTGTTTGAATAGAAAAATAGAGTGACCTTATGATACGACGTTACTTCAAAGGATCACCTCTTTATACAGAGGAGCGCCTTAATAAATTTATTGTTAGCTAGTTATATACAGAAATATTAAACAACAAATGTATTTCAGTTAAAATGATAAACATTGTTGTTGAAATCTAGTTTATTCCTTTCCCAATAGTCGTGTTCAATTCATTGTGGCCGCCAACAATGTTCGCACCCCTCTTGCGTGGGGTTGCATGGGCGTTGCGAGGGTGCAACCCCATTATGTAATAATGAACATCTTATATACAGAGGAAGCAAATACAATTATTGAGAATCAAATCAATGGCAGTTTGGCTTCACCCGAAAAATATTAATATCATCTGTATAGAAGTAATGTAATAAAGAGAGAGACTATGAACAGTAGGTACCTCATTAAAGTTGTAATTGCTCTCTATAAAAAGATTAAACGTCGCTCATATTTCTAAAACCTTCTCAACATTTGAACAAATAAGTAAGTTGTCAAGTTCTTTGATACCTTATCTAAATCCCGTGAGGTTTAGTCGTAGATCGAACATCGTTCCCGTTATTTCTTTCTGAGAAAATATTTGCTTTGCACCCTTTTATGTTAAGACACGGGAGACCAGTATTCAGTATTGTCAGTTGTGATGTTTGTAGCGATTTGCATATTGTTATAGATTACTGCTAAAACATTTGCAAGTACGAGGACCAAGTCAAAGACACTCACTTATTTGTTACCTACTGATTACCAATTTTTTTTACTTACAAATCCATCCACTGTATAAATAATTCTGTATAAAACTTTTCTCTTTTCAACTATTTTTTTTTTGTACAAATTCCATGCAATATTTCAACTGGCGTTACTTCAGTTATGGCGTTCTTAAAGGCTTTATTTAAGGTGTTTTGGTTACTCCTGTAAAGAGATATGTATATATTGATAATGTTCAAGTACTCAGAAAATGTTTTACATATATAAAACACAATGTGAGAACACACCCAAACCAGTTGTATTCTACTTAAAACGAATACTGAAATTTTAAATAACGTAAAGTGAAAAAATATATGAATATAAAAAATAGGTAGGTAGTTACAGATAGGTAGGTACAGACGAGGAATAAACATAGGTAATGTTTATATTAAGAAATGAATTAATATTGGAATCAATTTAAGGTTTTCAGAATTAAATGTTTATAAAATCTCTTTACGACGATCAAAGCTTTAGAAAATTATTAACATAAGTTATTTTGAGAAAGAATCATTAAAGAATGAACATTTGTTTGATATTTAAAGTTAATGAAAACTCTTAAATAATACAAAATATAATATGGAAATAAGTATATTTTTATTAGAATTAGATTTAGATATATGTGTAAGGAACTCAGGCAGCGTTTACATAAAAAGAAAGTTTAGCTTAGTAGTAGGTACGCATAACTCATAAGTAAAAGAAAATTATTATTTGGACTAAATAAAAAGTATAATAGAATTATTAATGTTTTAATCAATCTGTTATATAAACTGTTATATCGAATTCAAATCGGAGGCGAGGAATAATATTTATTTCTTCCCCATTTTTATCTAGCGACTATTATTTTCTCTCTGGTTCTGTCATTTTTCATTTTTACGTTGTTGAAAGCAAAAATTAATTACATCACTACAGATTAAAGATCCTCTACAAGAGATACACAAATATTTCGTCACAAGCTTCAACTTAGGGCTTTTCCCTCAAACATAAATAGAATCCTTTCTCACAATGAAGCCAAAATATAAAAAGCAAACATAGAAGCCAAATATTAATCCCATTCCGCGACAAAATATTAAATGAGCAAGTTAAGGCCTGCAGTCCGTTAATACGCCTGACACGTGCCGCTGGTACCTGCAGCATTCATCAGCATTCATCAGCAACACCGTTTATTGCAGCGCAATAAAGCTTGCGCAGTAACAGCAGTAAACAGCCCGCATTCACGGGATTATACGACCATTGTTTTATGGTCTTAAGCTACTTAACGGTTAGGTTTTTAGACTTGGATTATTTAATATTTTTTAGAACATGTCACTAATAAATCTACGCCGTCGGGTTTTTGGGGATTTGAATTTTATTATTGTATGTACATGTAAGATTATTTAATAAAAATTGGATACTAATAGTCCTAAACGTTTTATAGGTTCTCGTAACTTATCTTCTGAAGTTTCCATGATACAGCAGCTGGCGGGAGTTCTCGCACGACTGGTTTTTATGAAATGAACATTTAAAAATATAATCCTTGATGGTTAATACATTAATATTTTAACAATTGTTATAAGTAATTGCTACAGGATGTTGACAATATGGTTACCTGTTACATATATGTCAATACGGAGTAATTAAGTTTACTTCTCTTCATAGTTGCTTTTAATAGAACTACATTCTCGAGGCTATAAAGAATTTTAAAATTCTGTTTAGTCATGATAACTTTAACATGAAACAAACAAAACAATTTTTTTTGGTGTCAAGAGACGGATTTATTTATTTCATATTCTTTGACCTAAACGAAAATGCAATGCGATATGAAAAATAAAAAAAATAATAATTTTAACATTATATTTGAACAAACAAAAATTTCTTATTCTTTGTTATGATATTACTAATTAAATCTTAGTTGTAAGAACATTAGTGTAGCCGTGACAGTAAACAAACAGATCGACTAACGACGATCACAGCACGACAAAAACACATACATTAAGATTCGTCATCTTTATTATCTCACAAACAATCATAATCCCGCATCATTACTTACACTCATTAATAACACAAATTATAGATATCTATTATTAATATTACATTTTAATGACTTCTTCTTCACAATGTTAGGTCTACAACGACATTGTGTAATAGTAACCACTAACCCATATAATATATCATTCTTCAAAGTAGGTACTTTATAAATGTATGGTAAATGTTATAAATTTAATTAAAATGTCATTAAAATCATTTTTTACCAGTGTTACAGCCATCTATTCTTATCACCTTACTTGTCACCTCGTCATTTGTGGTGTCAGAGAAGACAATACAGAAGTCTTGTGAATGTAAATACGCAACACAATCAAGAAGTATTGTTTTTCGTTCCCGTTATCAACCGCAGCGAGCAGGTAGAAAAATCACGAACCCTCATCTGTGGTGGGGATAGCACCCTAATTTAGGCCACGCCTCTTTACGTACAAATAGTGAGGGGTGTCCGGTGATTGAAGTAGTTAACACTGGACCTTCCTCACACTAACTGTCAACCGCGATCACCGAGATGTCTCTCTGGACGCCCTACGCCGACGACTCAGCGCTTGACCTCACAGTGAAGTGCAAACCTGAAAGGATTTCTCCGGCTCCCTTCACTGACTTCCATTATCAGTATCAGAGCTCGGCAGCGAGTGTCAATCCCTATCCTTACATGACCTACCCTCAACCCATGTACGTGCCGGTGGCCGAGTCCTCTCCACTCTCATCGTGCTCGGGCTACATCCCTCAACCAGCTCTCAGCCCTATGAGGACGGGTGTCATATCTCCTCCAGATTCCCCCGTGTCCGTCAATGACAGGAAACGTCCTGCGTACATGATGGATGTGGACTCACTCTCGGATGATCCTGACTTCCAAGCCTTCGAACGAGACGCCATCAGAGCCATGGCGGAGAAGAACGGGGGAACTCTCCTCGGCAACAACCCTCGTATGAGACGAGCGGTGCAGACGACTCAGAACGCTGATGACTCTTATAGAAAACAGAGGGAGAGAAACAACTTCGCGGCGAAACAGAGCAGAGATCGAAGGAAGCTGAGAGAGATTCATCTCGCGTTAAAAGTTACGTACTTGAAAAACGAAGTCGCCAAACTCAAGTCTCTCCTGGCGACGAGCTCCTGCCCTAGATGCCGCCAACCTTGCCTCTGCTAGGACACTTCTTTAGAGTTACTTTATTTATTGTAAACTTATCAGTCAGTAGTTGTAAGTTACTGTAGCGTGCAATGTATATATAAGATAATTTATAAAGATGATTTACTTATATTAAACCTAATGTAATATGTGACGTGTAGTCACTAATAAACAATGTATTTCAAAAAAGCTTTCAACTTATTTTACCCAAGTTATGTAATTAATTTTCGGAATACCTTGTCATAGTTTGCAAAGGGAAATAAGTCAATTATTTTGCAAGTATAATCAAGACCTATTTCCACTATACCAAGACTTTTTTTAAATTAGTGATTGGTTCATTAACTATTGAACTAAACTATTTTTAAATGAAACTAGTATTATTCGGATTTACTACGCGGATTTTATTATTTAAAAACTACATAATCCCGACGTTTCGGTTACTTTGCAGCAACCGTGATCACGGGCAGACGAGTTGTGTGTCTTAGATCTCATTAAACTATTTTTAACATTACCCTTAATTAAATAAATATAACTAACATTATAAATACATTTCGGGAAATGCCTTATAATACTGACTATATACATACGACAACATTATTCATAAGGGGTGCATCTGTCTGTCACTGCCTTAATCGAGTGAGCGATCACTGAAGGGGGATTCTTTACATATGTACCTTGTATGGATCGGCCGTATATAAAAGGCGGGCGTGTCATGCGCACGCGTCGCTTTTAGCAAGCACTCATCCAATCGCAATGTCTTTCTGTTGTTATGAATAGTTAAGTTATAGGTATTTTAAGTATTTCTGGTTTTTAGAACGTTAATCTTTTGACAGACTGCCATAGAGACGTTGTTTTGAGCGGAATTTTCCAGAACGTAATAAAGAGTCAGAATACAGCGCATTCTAATCTCGGATTACTTTTATTGCTTATGTTATTTTATTCGGTGGACGGTGCCTTCTCTCCATGTATTTGTTATACGACAATAAAATTAAGTCATTACAGTTTATTGTTCATTCAAAATTAAAATCTAATCCTTTCGCGAGTATTCATTTAAATTGCAACAACCGTGATCACGGGCAGACGAGATCACAGTTGCTGCAAGGACCCGAACCGCCGGGAGTATGTAGTTTTTAAAAATAATAAAATACACGCAGTAATCCGAAAAATATTACTTTTATTCAAAGTTTTTCTAAAGGGATTATTTTATCCCTTGTTTTATTGTTATATTCGCAGTCATACAGGAGATGTAATAAGGGAGACGGGGACATACTTTGGTTCAATAGTTAATTAATTAAAATGTTACTGATGCTAGTTAAATGTTTTTGTAAATATTTATGTAAAGAAATAATATTATATGAACTAAATATTCTTCCGATGTACATGATTATAAATGTATGTGTGTTGTAGAAGTTTTTCTAATTTCCTGATGATGCATGTGGAATAAAACTCTCCGTGAATTCTTAAGGTATTTATTTTAGTCTACGCAGTTAGTTTCTATTCTTTTATACTTTCTGTTTGATGACATGAGGTAAGTCGAACTTGCCTCGGACACACTTCAACTTCACGCCGGGACAATCCTTTACCCTGAAATAAAAATTATAAATAATAAATACCTACTATTTAATATGAAGTTATCCTAAGTGTCATATCTGCTCTCTACTATTATCACACGAACCTGCCAACTCTGACGAGTACGATGTTATGTTCCTGAAGGTTGTGTCCTATCCCGGGGATGTAGGCGACCATCTCCTTACCGTTAGACAAACGCACTAACACACACTTACGATTGGCCGAGTTCGGCTTCTTTGGCTTCTTTATCAATGTCTTTAATATCACACCCTGTTGAGCTCAAAATGACAAATCAGTAATATGTTACGTCATTATTTTAATAAAATATTAATATTCAAATAACTTGTAAAAAGAAAACAATAAAATTACTGAAAAATAACATATACTAGGTACTCGTATTTAATTTAAATTGTTACAGATTCTTACAAGTTTAGTTTGAAGAAATCATTCAGAATGTTATGGAAGTCACAATCAAAACTATACAACATAATTAAGCAGTGTTCTTTCTGACTTAGGGACTTTCAAATTGTCTAAAATCTTGAAAGGAGGAACTATTCCTTTATTCTCGTATAACAGTTATGAATAATGATGTATCCACTATCAGGCGAGGCATACCTTAGCAAACGGTTTTCCGTTCAGCGGGTTTCTGGACTTTCTCTTCTTGATGTGAGGACCTGTCTTGTGCATCTGAGCGAGAGAAGCCATCGCCCGAGAGATCAGACCCTCCGGGCGAGGAGAGAAACGGGACAGTGTTTGAGAGAAATTATAAAGTGGCGAAGGAATGACTGATGCTGCTGAAAAGAATATAAAGAGCAGTTGTATTTGGATGCATGGTTTTGTATTTTATTGTACCTAAAATTACGGTTAATAATATATAAAAATATACGATAACCGTAAGAATAAGTCTGCTGTATGCATATTTTGTTATAAAATATGCATTATAGGTACATATAGCGATCAGTTGTCGTTGGATTGAATCATAACGCACCCACACTAGGAACTCCAAACACTCTACCGTTACATGACAATAGTTTCAAAGCCGCAGGTGTCAAAAGACACGCGGCGGAGGATAATCCGTTCCTCATAGCACACAGTGCAGTCTAGACTGTAATATAATACACATAAGATAAATATTACATTTATTATGCATCGAGATGTGCAACTAATACTGAATGTATGCAAAAAAATATATCAATAGATTGTCAGAAATATTTTAATGGATGGGTTTATATGAGTACTGTTACAGAAGGACGGCTGGCGACGCGGTTTGAGGATTGTGTCAATTGTGATGATCGAGAAGTAGCGGCGTGTGATTGACAACTAGATAGCGATTAGATACAGTAGGAGCGACAAGTGTGGTCTGCAGGATATATGCTATATGAAATGGGAACTAGGGATGCTCATAGGATTTCGCTTGGGCATAAGATCTGGTCGAGAGATCAGACCATTTTGGGGAAAGCCAACTGCTGTCCGTTCATATTCAGTGGAAGCGACGTACAGTTTATGAATCGGTAAATAATTTTCCAAGAAGCCAAAAAACAGAAGTTATGAGTAAGTGAGTAAGGCGAGATGTCGCCTCGGACACGTCCGACTGTTGTTGTTTGGGATCAGTCTCTTGGGATGAACTTGCATCTGTCTAGCGCAAGCAAATATTTGTGATAGGCCCAAGTCACGAACTGAGGACTTTGGCCTCTATCGGCTCTTAATAATAAGATATCAATAAAAATATGTTAAATGCATTATTTTAATTCAAATTAAATTTACACGAATTGCAGAAAAGGGTGAAGAAAATTATTTTAAACTTAAAAACTTCAAACCCTTTTCTTAAACGTTTAATTAATGTAACTATCACTTTATTCAAAATTCTGATCCTAATTAGTTATCAAATCATTGTCCATAAACTAATGTGCAAAATGCAATGAAATTAAATATAATGATCGATTAACAGACTCACGACCAGCCACTCGCTCCAGCTCATGGTTTGGGATGTTTGGGAGACGGAGAGAGTACCTGCTCTTTTTGAGGATTATAATCCGCTAATAGTGGGCATTGTCCGCAGATGACGGACCAACGGAGATTTGAAATGATTCTGACAACGTTCACACAATGACAACATTAAGAAAAAAATTATAAACACAATAGGATAGAGTTGGACCGCGGCCGTATTGTTGCTTCCCAGAACTGTTGTAAATCATATTTGTGTAACATTAATGCCACCTTATCAGTCGTATCAAAGTCTCCAACGTTCGCAAACCTCGACTCCTTTCAATACACTCAAACGTGTTCTGAAGATAATCCAAAGATGGACATATATTCATAAAAATATTGTCATTTCTTAGAACCGTATGTAGAAGATAAGAACTGTACAAAGTTATACAGATTATGCAACAAATAATTAAACTAGTGACAGATCAAATACAATATTAAACAAACATTTAATTATTTTTAACAAAACGAAGTCAAAATGAAAATTGTGTTAAATATAATTTCTTCTGCGACTCTTTTTGCAATCAAAAGTAAATTTCAGCGGAGCGATCTGAACACAATAGTAAGTCGCCCTGAGAATGTGTTACGTGTTGAGATCCCACGCAGCATCCGGACCCAATGAGATAATCAACATAAGTTACTTTAAGAAACGCATGCATCAGCAATATAGACAGACAACAACTAGTCGCGGCTACTGTGTTATACACTACTATTATTTTTATCAGATTAATTAAATAGATTTCATTTAACAGTCTGTAACCAGCCCGAGGTATCTACAGTCTAGACTAACGCAAACCATAGAGTCCTAGTTGTGAGTCTAGAATGTGAATAAACATCAGATGTTGATGACACAATAACATTGTAATTAAGAATATTGGACAAACTTTACAGACATTTATAATAATATGTATTTTAAAGAATTTATTAGTGACTTTTATTCAAAAGATAAAGTCGAATATAATAAATCAATATAAAACATAGACAACGAACCATTGAATGTTGTATATTTGTGTTTGTGGTAAAATGTATTGGGAATCAAAAAGACATTCTAATGTAGGTACATCGACACGTTCAGAGTATTGTCCAGTTTGTATTGTGTTAAGCGAATCTGCAAGTAATGCAACGTTGAAGAGAGAGGGAGGCAACGCCCGGGGCCGTCACTCTAGATTCTGACCCTATATCACACTATTAGTAACATCGGAAGATAAATTATATTTGGGAAAAAATTATATTCGTTTATATATAAATTACAATAATATTATATGTCAAATAACTGTATTACGATTTTTATTTTCAAACATTTTAGTGTAAACTAAATCCGCGTACAAAAGGTGAACTTGATTTCATTTCCGATGAAACTATTTAGTGACTGAGAGAAGCTTTCTGTTTTTCGGTAAGCAGAACAAACAGAAAATGAATCTAAACATTATTATTTTCGGGCAGTTTTTTTTTCTGACGCTACTTCATAGCAGTGGACATCATTCGGGTCCACGCGGAAGGGTTCCACACTAAAGGCAGGCGCGATTCGAGTCCGTTGCAAATATACTAATATTTTTATACTACAATCAACTTTATTACATTATGAATAAGGTTATATTTGTTCTGTGATTGTAAGCAGCTGTCCTAATCTGCCCGTGATGCAGATGTCGATGGAAGTGACAGTTATTTACGGTTCCTATATACTTCGCTACGGTCAGGGATTCCGATTTCCGACTTTGAAAGATTTAAATATGTTACTATATTTGTGTAAGTAAAATTATAATATATATGGAGGCATTATCTTAAAATGTTGTCTGTATGTACGTTCGCGATAAAATAGAATATAAAAAATGTTACAATATTTTTTAATCTCCTCTAGTCTGATAAAAGATAAGAAATGTAACGAGGACTCAGGCTAACATTGTTCAACTTCCCACAGACGGCTCTCAGGATTTCAATTATATTACATACTTGATAATATCCCGAACTAAAAAGTTATGAAAGAAAAACTGGAAACTGGATTCAGTTCGAGAGAAAACTGGAGATACAAGGACGAATGTGTTTTCATCAATACAGAAATATTGACCGTAGGATGCGATATACACTCGTAGTTGAATGTTCAATTAAATCAAATGATATATCGCAATAAATATCAATTGAGATAAACATTTTTTAGGAAATTGTTTTCCTTACTTGGTGCATAAAGTTTTCTGAACACTTAACTCCCTTATGTAGGTGTGTTGACAAACATTCCAATAGGACGGAGTGACGGAAGCATGTCGTCTTATTAGACAGATACTTCACATTAGACAAAAATCACATATACTCCCTCCTCGAGTTTATTTTATAGTAAGAAACTGTTTGGATAAATTCTTATTTTGAAATGCACGTGTGTTATACGCGAAGAAATCTTAAGCGAGTAATCACAAACCAAACATGCCTTCCATCTTTTTGTAACATTTATACTTCTGAACAGATATTAACCAAACATAGCTGGAACGCGCCGCTATTAAACTGGTTATTAGAAGAAAATATCACATCAAAATCGGTCGATCCGTTTGAGAGCTACGAGGCCAGAATCCTACAAACACTCGGACACAAAAACAAACTTATAACATCTTCTCTTTGCGTCGAGTATTGGAAGGGGAGAGAAGACGACTTAAATAACAGTAATTTAATATATAAAGTGAAGATTGAACATTTAAATGAAACTAATATTTTCGGATTACTACGCGTTATTTATTTTTTTTTAAACTCCATACTCCCGACGTTTCGGTTACTGTGCAGCAACCGTGATCCCGGGCAGCGAGATGTGAATGTCTGTAAGTTGGTCTTGTTATTTATCTACCGCCATCGATTTCTTAATTTTCTTTCGTATGGCTCTGGATGCCTGCAGACTGCGCTCACTGTGTCTCGAGGTCTTGCGGTGTGGTCACGGGCATGGGATATCATATTTTTAAGTGGGTCCCAGGTATTGGGACCTTACATTGAAAGATAAGAATACTGTTCAGTGGCGAATGAAGTGCTGTCGGATACGGTGCTAAGGGGCGTTATATACACCGCTAGTGGTGCTCAAGTTTATGACACTATTCTTGAATTCGTTACTCCAAGAATACCGAACCATATATTTTTTCCAAAATAGAATTTATTCTCACAAAAAATTTAAGGTCACATGAGATTTCATGTTATGAAATCGAAGAAAAAATATGAATGAACAAAATTACAGAGAAAAAGGTGATTATGTATATGTAGCTCAGTGAATACTCTAAGTCCTCAAGGAATGGCTCGGTGTCTTCCGAGGTTCCTTCCTAGGTTACGAGGTTAGGAATTAAAAGAAAGGATTCACATTTCACATTAACAAAAGCTGAAGAAAAATGGACTTAAAGTCATATCCAAGATAATAACAAGACTAACAGATACTTTCATCTCGTTTGTCCATGATCACGGTTGCTGTAAAGTGACTGAAAAGCTGGAAGTAGTGCAGATATAAAACATTAAAAAATGTTTTATAGATGGAGGTCCATTGTTACTAAACCCATATATAAAAGGAGTAATTGCTTTCTAACATATCATTAAAAATATTAAAAGATGACAAAACGAAAATATAATTATATAATTAGGTTTATATCCAGGACCTGATTAATATTAATCTTTATTTACAAATACCTCTATAAATACCTCTGCAGGGAGTTTGTTGTGTTCTTAGACCCAGAGACAGCAGAGACATTCCTCTTCTTAATAAATTCATCTAAAACAATAAATTATTAGAGAAAAACGTTTACACAATCATCATATGGGTCAAATTGAACTTGAATACCCTTTCGTCTTACCTTGTTTATTAAGTTTTAATTAAATAATTACAGGTAATGTTTAAAAAAAGTAATTTTAATTAGTATTTTTCACAACATAACCTAAATTTTCAAAAAACAGCTGTCACAAAATATTTGACATAACTTTTACTGACATAAGGCTATGTCCAATATTTATTGGAAATATGATACAATTTTATATTAATGACTGAGTTTAATTGTAACTACTTTGATTATATTATATTTAATATTTTAATTCCCTTGTAACAATATTTTATAAAATAACTGACAGATAAATTAATGTTAACACAGATGGCGTCACATTCCGAGTAATGTATTTTCTACATACAACAACAGATGTCGTGTTAAACGATGATTTAAATTATGGTATTGTTTTGAATAATCTGTGATTTTTATGAAATACGTTATATATATTTTAATACATAGTATATGAAACTCCTTTTACTTTATGTCTGCCCATTGCTTAACTTTTATTAAAAAAAAATTGTTTGTAGTTTTAAAAGCGACATATTTTATTTTTGTGGAAGCGCATTTTAATTAGAAGAGCGTACTGATATATTCTTAGGATAATGGAAGTATCATATTTAACTATAATTACAAATACCTAGTTTACAATATCTGCCCAACTATCTCATATAAACCGATTCATTTGTCGAAGGTAAAATTGTTAAATTTCAAATTTCATTTTATGTTATTTATAAAACGATTCAATTGTGACGCATAAAACAATATTATATCCTTAATTTGATTACTCTGAGGTTTGTCGAGAAACCTAAAAATTTTATTCGAATTCTACTTAACGATTAACGTAGAAGTTATAAATGTGTCATGAAAAAATGTCGCTAAAACAATAATTGTGTAATCTGAAATGAAACGGCTGGTGAGAGGAATAAAACGGTTTTATTGAATTAAAAGTTGACTTTGAATCTCTCCAAGTTATATTAGCTTCTACTTTAACATTTACATGGCGTGATGACGGTTTTAACATAATCCCTGAATGTAAAAGATTTCAACATAAAGTTATTTAAGTATTTATTTTAGATCGTTTTCATTGAGTTGCCGTTTAGTTTATATTGCCTCATTTACTTAAGGAAAAAAAAAACGAGTCATAGTTTATAGAATTTTGGAAAATGAGAATGAGTATTGTTGACATCATGTAGATGACTATTTTCGTCTTTCGATGACTTTTATTTATGTATGGTCTGGTCTGAAGACACATTATTGCTTAAGGTGGGTGAAGCGTAACGTGTATTCAGAAGCTCGTTGTTATTATATTCTGTACTGTAGTGATGACATAGACATTAACTCTGTTTAACGAGAGCTCGCCGCCTCTGAAGCGCAAGGAGTTATGATGTAGGTCGTGTGTACACTGTACAGGGTTACTGATGAGATGTTTAACGTATAGTGAGGTATCAGGCGTGAGGCTCCTGGCGGACTCGAATAGACCAACAGCGAACAGTCGAGTTATCAAAGTGAGATAAAGAGTGTTTGGGGTGAATGGGAATTTGGGAATGTGAGTACTTCACTAGCGCCATCTGTGTAGATGTTTATAAAACAAACGAACCAAGCAGAAAACTTATATGATTATTAGGAAGAATAATATTCTTGTAGTTAAATATATTATTTTGATATATAACATTACACAATATTTCAATAAACATTCTTTTAATGATATTTAGTTTTAAAAATACATTAAAATATTCGTTTCAAATTTTATTTTTATACAAACTAAATGTTAGTCTAATATTATGTTTACTCTGAGTTGGGCTAGGTTAATATTTTTTGACAGAAGTATGGTTGGTACTGGTGACACCAGAAGTCTCTGAGACCTGGGTTTACAGCGTCCAGACCAACACAGTGGGGTTCCTCGGGGGCGTCGCTGGAAATAATAATATATAGTAATAAAGGATTTCTTTCTTCGGCTAATCTTTAAATATGAAAAATCACGATATATTCAACTGATAGATGTTTAAGTCTTAGGTGCACTGTTGTGGAAAAAAATGTACATAAAAATATGATAAAGCATATTAAGAAACGGATTAAACAGCAAAGTTAGCTCTATGACAGTAATTTGTACTAAATATTCGGTTATTTTACGATACAATTTAATCCGAATCAATATTGTTCCTTACAACATCGGCTTTAAGTCTCTTAATCCGGTGATGTGAAAATAACTAATGAGAAGTGAATAGTTGAACTCGTTGACGCATACAGTATAAATGATACTGTAAATTGTGTGTAAATAATCATGAACGCTTTTAATATGAGTAGTTTTGATCTTTTATTTATCTATATTATGTTATTTCCTTATTTAATGACGTTTGCCAGTTCGAAATGAGAACAAAGTATGGAGAAGATATTTAAGATTATAACCTTATTAACCAATAAGGAGTATTATATTGATAAATAGTTAAATCGTCTTTTATAGACATAAAACATCGGAACTACAATAATGACAGAGGAAAAAGTTAAAGGATTGGATTTTTGTTAAATGCTGGTATGAGAGAAGGAAAATCATAATGTAATTTAGAAAACGGTATAGAAACGACAATTCCCGACCACTTTAAATTTGTTTATAAGCATATACTGCATAAAGCATGTGAGGTGTGAACCTTAGCTCATGTTAGCAAAAATTAGATTTTCTGTAAAAGTATGTCTGAAATCGAGTCTCCTTTAAAACTCGTCGTTTGATAATGGTTTTTAAATTACCTATATCCTTGTCCGTTGAGACCAGCCCATGTGTGAAAGCCAGTGTCAGCGATATTTTCTCCTAAAACATGAAATTATAGTTTACAGCAAAATTATCGACATCAATATCAATATTTATAGATGTTTATTATAAGATTACATTAAAGACTTATTTTATGTACTAAATTTGTATATTGTTTTTACACTAATAATTATTGATTTGTTGCTATTGTTATTAATTTATTATCTCATCTTCATCGTACGTGAAAAACTTTACAACATTGTCAAAATTTTAGTCGAGAATAGTTTTTTATTTATCATTCTTTTAATACAATAGAGAATCTCGGTTCTGTGATTTATGAGACTAAGTCAAAGATTAAATAGCTTCTAATCACATAAATATTGACGAAATGAAACTGATAAAGTTGATGTTGATTTCACTTTGATTATTAATACTCAAGCCTTTAAACAATTAACTTTAACTAATAATTAAATATTTTTTAAACCATGAGATCATTTGTTGAATATAGCCTTTCATTATAATTTGGGTAAATGGGTAATGAAGAATCCGTCTGAATACATTAGATTGAGTAGCCATTTTCTTTGACAACAAATTTCAGTCCCAGTAATATTAAGAGTGGGTACTTCACCCCAACTAGCTGCAACTAGAAAATATACAGCAAAAGTAAGCTTAAAATTCAAAAGGAGAATTACAAATACATGTAAATTTATACCGTAATGTAAATTTGAATTAACGTAAATTTCTTTCCACCTTCAGCCGCAGCATGGCGATATTACCATGATTTATTCTAAAGCCTTTCCCATTAAACCACGCTTACTATAGGATTTATGTTTCCACATCCTAACTCTCAAAATGGAAGGTCAATGATGGCCATACCTTGCATTTTACTAATCGAGCCTCCAACGGTATACGTTTGCGTTTTATTATAACGCTCCTACATCGGAAATTATAAGAATAAGTTAACAAATTAAATAAATATTACTAAAAGCATTTTTTTGACATATTAATACAATAATAAGTAACAATTTGTTTGTATGTAAATACATATTACACATAGCCTGTCCAAAACTGTTTTATAATATAATTTCAGAGGCGCACTCATTCATATAAATATTGTAACTCAAGACAGATCGAAGTAACGATACTTAACAATGTTACGAACCGTCAATATTCTTCCATACAGTATAATTCTGAAGATTGTTGATCCCGAGCCAGACGAGAATCTCCAGACTACTGTTTTTGATTCGAGGGTACTGCATCGCTCGGACTAACTTCTGCAAGAACGAGAACTGCTCCTGTGGATTAATGGACGAATTTGTCTTACAGACTTACTGTAGCCATGAGCCAGACGAATGAAGATAACTCAAGTAACCGAAACGTAGGGAGTATGTAGTTTAAAATAATTATTATAATAAAAATTTTAAATAGTTTAAAATAATAAAAATTATAAATAGTTTAAAATAATAAAATAGGCGTACTATTCCGAAAAATATTAGTTTCATTTGAATGAATAGTCGTGGGAGTCTTAGATCTCATTAAGTAGTCTTTCATATTATATTAAATGATTTTCAAGATAAATGTCATAAATATGTTCAGTTGAACTCCATTTTTTTTAATTAAATTGGTAACAAGAAAAGGGACAAGGGATTGTTATCCAACGATTTACAGTTCTCTCAATGTAAGGTCGTCTTGTATGTCTGTTTGTTTAGGACAATGTTAAAATAATTGTATGGTCACTTAACTGCCAACATTTTAAAAACCCTTTTTGGAAAACCGTTACAAAAAAAAATAATTGTGTTTCCTTCGCAAAAAATACTTCTTTTATTTTATTCCATTATGATTAAAAAACACTGTTGCTATTAAAATCTTTTAAAACATCTTTATTTACGAGGGTTTTAAGTATATTATATCTGCTACCTATGACATATTTGTTCTGACGAGATAACTTCTGAGAACTACCCTAAGACTATTCAGTTTCTGATAGAGTTTATACTATTCCATATAAATAATTATAATTATCTCACCGGTGTTTTGGGAACAGCAAGTTTTGACCCTTCGTCCTCACACTTCTGCCTGGCTATTGGCCAAGGCTGCGCGTTGTATACCAGCCGGTAAGAGATGCCTGTACTTTTATCGGTGACATAACCTTAAATTAATGTATTACTACACAATATATAATAATATGTAATAGATAAACATATTCTTCGTCCCATTAGGAAGCTACTGATGTCGCTGCGAGAAACAAAGACACAATAAGTAACATTAAACACTTATAGTTCGCGAATCATCAAATAACTATATTAATGAAGTGTCTTTCAAGACTTAATGACTATCAGACAAACAATGAATTTGCCAGTACAAGAGCTCCGGGCAGTAGTCGTAATTCATATTTCAAGTCTTCTATTGTGTAGGAGATTCCGATTGCATTTTTTATTTCGCTTTATCTGTAAATTGCGAGATAAAAGTAGGGTGAATGCGGCTATCGACGACTCCTTGGAAATGTTGCAAAGTTACTGATTACCGTCTATACAACAGACACGTGTCTTGACATTGAAACGTTAATGATTGGAGTCATGTCATTGGACTCTATGAGAATTTATTTTGGTCCAAGAAAAGACAAAATCTTTGTTGTTTCATTGCCATTTGAGGAGATATTTCAGGATATGAAATAAACGCCTTTTTATTTGGTGGTAGATTATAAGTATAGCAACCGTTATCATTGCTGAACCGTTAATGTCATATGAGTAAGGAAATGTTGATAGTATCAACAACAGCTCGGTTCACTTCTTGGAAATGATTTCTGAATATTCCATTAAGTCCACTATATAAATAAAATGTTAAAGTAGGTCTTGCGAACTTAAGTATGAATTACTATAATTATATTTAAGAGCGTCGCTAATAGCCGCACTCACTTCAACACAGCCGCAAAACGGCGAGTATTTTTAAATCACTAGTTTTGTGCAATTTACAGCCGGAAGTCACTTGACTGTGTACGGTCAGCGGACGCGGTTGCCGTTAATAACGTATACTGTAATATTGAATATATATCTACGTATATATTTCTTATTTTATAACAGTTTCTTCTATTTTTTTTGGAAAATACAAATTAATTATATATATATATATATATATGAAAGTGACATTACCATGAAAAAAATATATAATCACCGATGTGTATTCGACTCGCTTTAATTTAATAGTTATAAATAATATATTAAAATCTTCAAAACTTCTATAGAATATTAATGTGCTGCTTTTTAAAGAATAGGACATTTATCTTATGATTTCGATAAAGAAAACTTACTAAGTATAGAAATGAATATATTATTTTATTGCTGTCGTTACTACCTTACCATCGGAGGCACATCGCCCGCAGGTCAACACTGCAAAGAATGCGATCTGGAGTCTGCAATCAGGAGATGACATCCTTTGACATTATGTTCCTTAGTGTGAGTGCGGGTGTGAGCTCGCTCAATGCACTCTAATCCAGACACTAACACGTACCAGTTACCGGCGACATACGGGTCATAGAAATTAATAATGTTCAGAGATTTTAAGACAGGTTTGGATCGCTTAGTGGGAGATAATGTTTAAAAAGAGCGGTAACGAGGTTTGTTACGAGTTTATATTTGCCAGCGGTGTTCACGACGGCTGTTTTGAAAGCCGTGAACTGCGGACGAGAACAATTTCACGATTACTGTCAAGCTCATTAATGTGGAATATTCAGAGGATTGTTGATGTTATCTGTTTAATGTTCTTTGAGAGGAATATTACCTTATTAATGATTACAAAACAATAGTTTCTTATTTGTTTAAGATTATTACCTCTAATTTTATGTAACTCTCCCTGTAACATTACAGCTAAATAAATGTATTTAAAATTGATGTAATGTTGTAACCTTATATTCAACCACGTGACTGTAACTTTGTTACTTTAAACCGATGTAATAATGTAACTCTCTGTAACTTTATAACTGTGTAACCGTGCCATTAGGCAACCGTAACGGGGCTCCGAGATAAGTATAGCTGTTAGTTTTATTAACTTCAAGAATTTCAAATAACTCGTTAGAGTTTAGGATTTTTTTATTAATAAAACTATTCACTTTAAAATATATTTGTTAGAAGGTCTTACTATATATATATATATATATATATATTACTTAAAGTAATTCACTGTATCAAAATACGTCAAGAAATAAATACAAAGACTTTGATGCCACTCACCTCATGGCGGGTTCTGAAGGATCTACGAGCAGTTTAATATCTGGAACAAAGTGGAATTTCACTAGAGGAAAATGTCTACAACAAAGTAATTTTATGAATGCAACTTTGTTTACAAAAACAACCTCTGACCTGAAGCTAACACGTGAGCTGATAATATAACATAAACGAGGAACAAAGGGGATAGTAAAACCAGCGTATAAAATATTATGACTTATTTATGAATACTCATAATTATTCAAATTAAGACGCACTTCTAACTTATTATAAGTATATCATCTGTCGGTAAATATCTCAGTATAATGAAGGAAATGAAACACATATCTCCAAATAACTCTTGTTAGAGCGAACCGTATAAGTATATAAATAGTACTTACTTAGTATTTACGATAGATTGACACTTCATAAGTTGACAGTATTCCTTAGATACATATACAGTGATATAGTGACATCACACGTTATGTCAGTTTAGTGTTAGTGATGATTTTAGTGTCGCTGTAGTGTTGGTGTCGGTGTCGGCCAGCGCTCACAGCGTGGAGTGAAGTGAGGAGTATACGTGGTAACGGAACGTAACTGTACACGTTGACTGATGAATACAAACACTCAATAACAAAAAGTCATGTTAATAACACGCTGAGTGATTTAAACTTGTCACAAATCATATTCTAAGAGGTTACGTTTTATTATTTTGTTTAATATAGAGCTCGTATCATGATGCAATTTAGTTTTAAGTGTATTTGTTTTAATCGATCGATAAGTGCATTGCTGGGATCAACGGCCGGCTAATTAATAAATATGTTTTATAATATGTCAAGTATTGCACGGATAGCGTGTATGTTAAATAAATGATTAAATATCAATTGCAAACTAAAAAACATTAGGTACGTGTAACTTGTTAATATGATATTCAATGTTTATCGGATCGTTTTTACGGCACATTAGCTCCTGCTTTATTAAAGCCGCAACCCGTTGTGATGGGTCGAGATATCTAACAAAAGACTTCTTTCCCAGTATAATTTATTGCTTCTGAGTCTTCGTTATCGATTCGGGTATTTATCTAACACGTATTTTGTAACCGCTTTCCTTTTAGAATGATTTGCCAGAGTACACACGTAGCTTCTCTTAATAATATATATTACACACATTATTTCTTAGTATCTACTTACTGCCTACTAATTATGTTTTAATATTGTTTTTTTAATTTAAAACCAATATCAAAATCTAACTCATTCTTATTGTTCCCAAGTTTTTTAATCGGAGGTAATGATCGAAACTATTCAGCCGATTGAATGAATTCTTCCTAAAATTACCGAATGAAAAAACATCTATTGTTCCTTCAGAAATAAATATTTTTTTCGTAAACAAATAATTGGGGGCCTAGATTAATGAGAGTATAAAAATATGAATTCCGCAATAGAAATTTGTGTTCATATATAGGGCAATTGCTTTTTAAATTCTATAGAGTTCAACGAAATTTTCAATTTTATTTATTTAGTAAAGTCATAATCGCAAAATTTCTATACTGTAGTGTACTATTCATATTCTATTTAATATTTTTTATTACCTTAGATAGATGCAGAGTAATTTTATAGTAATAGAAAATAATTTCACTTGACAGTTGACAGTGGAGCTTGACAGTCAACATGATGGCTGAAATCAAATTCATTGTATTACATTTCGTTCGCGACGCGTGTAGTATATATCGCCTGGCAAATTAAATGTTGCAATACGCGTACAGATTGTTGCTACTAAAATACAGACAGGCGTGCGACTATACTTTGAATCAATCTGATAGTAACGACTTGATTGATGATTGTTTAGTTTTAATCAAAACGACATTATAAATATAAATCGGAACTGTAATCAAACAGATTTTACATTTTAATAATAATGTCATACTTATATATCTTAAAACATTTTGAATATTTTTTTTTTATTTTTATTTCTAATCTATAACCTGTCTTTTCTTGTATCTATCTGTGTACAACTTTCTCGAAATACACTCCTTGAAGTAATTCCAATATAAAGTGACATGATGTAACATGCGCTGACAAATGACAGACAATATTTATTTATATTATACTACATTTACCCGCGGCTTTTGTCATGACGACTTTATTACACAAACACATTCTTAGAGACAATATAAAACTTCTGACACATTCAAATGTATAAAATATTTAACACACTATTGCAGATTTATATCTAAGACTTTTGGCGTGTACACAATTAAATATGTATTTCAGTTAATTCGAATATTAATATATCAAAAAAATATTTCTATTTAATGCAGCATTTTAATTAAATTTAATGATTTTAAACATGCTATTTAGATAACTCGAATCATCTTTGCATTCCTTAAAATCTGTAGATCGTATTATAACTGATACAAAAAAGTAATGTTCTTCTTGTCCACACAAATCAGGGGATCATTCTGGAAAAGGTTCAGTGCGGATCGCCTGAGACGAGTTATTAACGACACAGATTTATGACGAAACTTGCTTATGTACAGAGCAATAAGTATACCTAATTAATATGAGACATATTTTATGATTATATAAATAACCCTAGTACCTATAGTATAGTATAGTGGGAGGCAAATGGATGGCTTAAAATATTTAAGACAAGGAGAGTTGTTTCGCATATTATTATAAGGCTAGCATAGGCGTTTTGATTGAAACAATTAAATGAAGAATCGAAAGCTCTTTATATTTCGCGGTGAACTTCTGTTTCTCCACATACCGATATGATGTTTCTATTACCACTGTCATCTCAGAATCATCATTTTAATATATTATAATGAAATTTATTAATTAATCGTTTGTGTATGTTGGAATTCTCGTACAATTTCTAATAGGTTCGTATTTGCTAAGCTCTCGAATTTTTTGCAGGAATTGTGAGTTTAATTAAAGAATCAGATGAGATACAATTACTCAAGTGACAATATTTAACCACAAACACGAGTATAGCGTTTAAATGTTGAAGTATTTTTTTTATTTCTTTGTTTATTTTAATTCGCAGTTTAACAATTTAAATAAGGTAAATCAGATGGGGAAAAGTGGTTACGCAAGAATACAATGAAATATTTACATATATTATTTTTTCAGCAACCACATTTTTTGAATGGTGAAAGTACTCTATAAAAATAATTTGCTTTAATTCAAAATATTCGGCTCAAGGCTTTATAGTATAGAGGAGTGTAAAGAATATCTTTAACAGTCTTTTTGTAAATCGTTCGAAGTATTGTACACTCGAAGATGGATGATCGTATACGCTAAATGAATAGATAGTATTAAATCTGAGAAAGTAAAAAGGGAATAAAAGATATAGAGTATAAAGTAAGGGAACAATTAAAGACGGAGACATTGTTGGAATTGCTTTGTTATGATCGTTCTTAAAACAATTAAATGTCCGTAACAATTTGAACTTAAAAGTAATTTTGTTGTGATGACAGCATTTTGTTTCTTTGTTTATTTTACAAGTTTTTATTTAACTTACGACGTATTCACATATGGTGTAATTGCTAATTTGTTAGATTTGAACCAACTAATTTAATTAAAATTTCGTTTACATTTTTTGGGATTTTTTTATGTTTAAGTTTGTGATGTAATTTTTAATGTGGCATGTTGGCAGTCCCAAGCTGGCAGATTAGTTATTTTTTTATGACCTACCAAATAATGTTATGTGAAAACACTTGAAAAAAAAATGCTTTCGATTCCACATTTAATTAATTGATGCGGATTCTGACCGAGGGAAGCAACGTTTCTGTTGATTTCCTAGTCGTCTTGGGCCTTTGGAATGTAGAACAGTACATTGTTTATAGTTAGGAGAATATATTCAGGAGTGTTAGAGCAAATATTTTCAGGGAGTCTTAAGTCAAAATTCTAAGGAATTAGCAAATTATATTTGATCCTCGTCTTCTACAAAACGTGAATAGATAAACTAAGATAAAATCCAAACATAACTAGGAGAACATTTTCTTTGATTTTCAGATTTCCGGTCGTATACTGTTTTTGAATAAACAATAGTGTATGGCTAAAATTCAATTTACATCTTTTTATGATTTACAAAATATTTAAAACAGAGCATTTTTCAAACAGTACCCTTCCTATCAAACTTGTGTGACGTCCAACGAGGGTCATAACCGGAAGTTCCATTAAAACTTTTCCATGATTTCTGCCTTATTTCTTACTTCATAACTGATTACTAAAAATTCTCAAATGGCAAGGAAATTTGTGTTTTAGTTCTTTCTCACTAGTAGATACCAGAATTTCCAAAAACAAATTACATTTCCACACTCTAATCTCAAAATCAATAAAATACTCGAAGATATAAATAAATCCAGATCTTTTTTCCAAATATGTAAAGAAATAAATAATTTTCCATAAGTAATGGATTAATCAATAAATATTCTAAAATCTCAGTGAGGAATAATAGTTTGATTGACTTTTGTTATACTGAAACAAGTTATAACATATCAGTACTACAATAAAATAACGAAATATAATTTTAATTCCAGGAAATTAAAGGCATATTGTTTAATAGATAGTTTATTGCTTAACCATAAGCGTAATGAAAGCCATGGCCGGCCCCATGTCCTCCAAAACGCCAACCGACTCCGTAACCGCCGAGAGGATTCCTGTAGAGCTCACGGTCGTTGTTCATCCTGTACACATTCTCAGTCACCCTGAGAGGAATCACTGTCAGGTCGTGAACTGGTAGCAGGTTGTGAACAGGTATGAACACCGGTATCGAGTTGATGTGGGAAGTATTACTATTCAGCGGTATCACGTGCAGGTTTGGTACATAAAGTTGTTGTATCTGGTACTGGTAAGGTAAACTTGGACCTTTCTTTTTCCTCGTGGATGAGCTTGGTATGACGTTTGATACGATCGTTGCTGGCGACTCGGTCGTAGCTGGTACAAGTAGTTTCGAGTTTGTTATTCGACTCGGCAAGCTCAGCACTTTGTATGGTATTATCAGGATCAGAAGAAGATGAATTTTCATCTGAAAAATAAATTTAATCATTAGATAGGAAAACAAAAACTATCAGATAAGATAATTTAATATTTCTTCTTAAATTAAAGATAACATTCGGTTCAGACAAACAACAGTTACACATGAAATAAATGTTTTATACATATTTATTTGGCCACTTATTATTTAATTCGTGTTTTTGAACTAACATTACTGTTTAACTGAAACTAATATTTTTCGGGACATACTACATTACTTTTGATAAAATATTTATTCTTGAATGAAATGGCAAATATGAAACAGTATTTTGTCCTGTGTCTTACAGCCGAGTTGTATCTACTTGAGAAACGAAAAGTAAATTTAATGTAAAAAATTTATATACTCTCCGTTTAAGCGTTGTCATAAATTCAGTATGACAAAAAAAAAATAATCATAATATACAACTGTTACTACTTAGATACGATAAGCCTATAAGACGTATAGTTAAAAATTACCTAATCAATGAAAAAAAAAATATTTTATTTAATTTTACATTGAAATTTAAAATGTGTGTAAATAATGTTTTACTGAATGAACTTACGGAAATCGGTAAATATAAAAATCCTCACAAACTTAATGAAATTACAATTCACAGACATAGTTTGGTGAATTTCAAATAAACATGTTATTTGATCACAATTATGGAGGAGACGGATAAATACGGGCTTAGTGAATGCACGGTAGGTACATAAACTAAGCCCCTTTCAGCGGCTCATTTCATCTTTTTACTTTGTACAGTAATGAACATTGTCTTTTATAATTTTACAGAAATGCCAATATTAAAATGTTAACAGAGAATGCTGTGTGTTTAAAGATCATTAAAACCATCCATATGATCAGTCGTTGGATAACTTAGGGAATGATTCGAGGAACGGGTCTTGTTTCTGTTAATTTAAGAGGGACCATTTAACCCATTTCTAATTACACGAATGTAAAATAAACAATGACCAAGGAAAGCCACGAAGTTCTTGACCCATACTGACTCGTGTGCTTCCACTTCAGTCGGCGATCCCCTAACTCATTAGAACTCTTTGGCTTTTGACATTTAATCAAGTCCAGTCAATAAGTCGTTAAGAAGATTATTCTCAGCGTCCGACCTTAGCAGAATATTAACGATTTACTACAAGAAATAGTTTCAAGAAATTAAACTGGGAGATTGGATCTACACGTGGTTTTTTTGTTAGTATATATACTTTTTTCTAACTTTAAGAAATTTCTGTGTACGTAAACAGCTCTTTAATATGAATTACTAGCATATTCAATAAAGAAGAGAATTATAAGTTTGTCAATAACAGGAAATATTTTGTTCATCAGAGAACTCGAAAGGATACAGTTAGTCAATAAAACGATTTGTTAGAAGTCGTCGAGTGTTATTGATCTGATGCAAATACAATGAAGGAACGAAAGTGACATTTTCACCGGAAAAACAACATCGAATAAACATAATTCCGGAAAGCTTTTGTCTGTTTACAAAGTGTTTTAGAGATTTAAGATTAACGGACACGACTTATGTAAGTACCGCAATAAATTCAACAGACAGCTATATTTTAAAACGATAAGGGAAATTGTGTGTCGCGGAGTTCCTTATCTTGGAGGAATCTCCTAATGACACCCTTTATAAATACAACATCACACGATCTTAGATACTTATTTATATTCACAGCATTATGTTTTATTTAAATCAGATTGGTTACTTAGAAAATCGTATTGTATTGGAGATTTTTTTTTGTCTACCCTTTAGTACAGTGAAAACTCCCCCAACTTTATATGTATAATCTAAGAGTGTATAAAAGCCAAAATTCTTCAACGCTTAACCTTCATTTGTTTGTAGATCAGTTTAATGATATTTTCGAGTGTAATCGAGTTTACATATTTTAACGGCAACATTGAGTATACTAATTAATAGCTAGATAAACTTAACCAAATAAGCTTTCCTACATTTCGTTGTCGTTTGTTATGAGATCAGATACAAATCGAAATATTTTGACATAAAAAAGAATAATATCTTGAAAGTTCGGTTATTAAAAAAATGCCGATTCTTGCTAAGCTGTTTTATAGCAATCATGAGGTAAGTTAAAGGATGATGGGTGTCAATATATTATATTATATCATATATTTCTATTAAAAATATTAATAGGGCCTACTGTTTTTATTTTTTTTATATATTTTGTACGTACTTGATATTTACTTACTTTACTAAATATTTACTTAATTATTCCTGCATGCTAAAACTCGTATGAACCATTAAAAGATCCTTATTTCTCTACTTGGACTGTTGCCAATGGAGGCCCAATTTTAATTTTTAATCAATATCATTTTAAAAAAAGTCAACGTTACTTCAAATGACATGTGTTGGCAAAGTTTATCGCGATAAATATACTTTTTTAAGAAAATAATTTTAATAAATTTATTAAGTCAAAGTATATACTTTCTTCTTATTATTTGTACTTCATATTGATGTACTTTTACTTGGCATTTCTCGCTGTTAAATTCCTTATTTTAAGTATTCAAACAGAGCATTCGTCACATTATTTTATTCACCTTATAAGGATATTTATCAACGTTCTCTGCATTTTAAAAACTTTTAAGGTCCTTCAATATTTTAGTTAGTGGATTATTGGTAATAAATATAAACACAGCAATATTTTTTGTATACCGTGGAACCTTTGACACTTAATTTGGAAATATTTGTATGTTAATTAAAAATAATATAATAAACTACCTCCCTCCGCCAGTTAAGACAGTCGGCTGGTGATACTATAACATGCAATCTTATATTTTCACTCGTCCCACTATTGAGTTGCATTAATCATATATTCAGAATCGGATCATTTACACTAAGCGTCTCACCACACACGTGTGAATAATGTAAGATTATATGCATTGAATAATATTGTCGTAGTGCAGAGGTCAACTTCTCCCTCTCCTGTTGTCTGGTATTACGTCATATAAAGTTTATAATCTGTTTAGACACAGAGTAAGTACACAATGAAGATCGTTATTAAATTTAAATACGTGTCTGTTAATGTTAAGGCTAATGTTAGAACCAACTATAAATGTGCCCATATAGACAAATAAATGCTTTATATATTAAAAATAAAATATAACTATAAAACACTGTATAATTTTATAACACGTAATGTAAACACGGATAACTATAAGAACGTTTAGAATTCACGGAACTAGGGTTAAAAAAAAGAATAATACCTTATGATAGAATCGGCGATACATCGACTGTCGAGCGAGTCACTAACACAGTTTCCCCTGGAGGTGTGTATATAAGGCTGAAGGGGTCGGCGCTGCCTGCACTGCTCTGGATCAGAGCCGGTATACAAAACACTAAGGCCATACTAACAGCGGGTAGTACTTTATATTGAGGTAGCAGACGGAAAAAACATATTTACTGAGATAAATATTAGATTTCGTGGCAGCCGTCTGCTGGTAAAACAAATCATATTTCTTATTTAATATATATTTTTTTTCAAACATGCACAAGCTTTGGACAGTCGCAGCTGACAAAGTTAAACTGAAGGTCGACCTACTTACAACGAATATTAAAATAAATTTTAATATAATGAGCGTCTGTTTTAATGGCCACGTTCATAGCATTAATTGAATGGGTTTACTAATATGTCATGAGAAGTTACGGGTTCCAATAAGGCACACTATCAATATTGTATTAGAATTCTTTTTGCGGGACATCATGCAAATAAGTGTTGTCACATTAAATCAATGTCACAGAAACACAGCGTCTGTCTGAGACTAACGGACATTTTGTGAAACTGGTGTCCGTCATTAGGCACCACATAGTTTTACTGGTAGTTTTACCACATAGTTTTGCAAAATGAGATATATTATTCGGAATTTCTTAAGCATTCTTGCATGACCTCTTATAAAAATTGTGATTCGAGATTTAAATTAGGTACAAAACATTGTATGTATGATTTATAATTTTGTGTTTTATTCAGTTCTCAAAAATCAACATAATAAGAATACGCGGTCTTAACAATATATATATAAAATCTGCATATGTAATATATATATATTCCTATTATAATAGGAATTTTAGGAATTTTAAACTGGCGTTATTCCATTGTATGAGTTTTAGTATATTCTTGATAGATTAATTCTGGGGTTCCCAAACTTATTTTGTCTACAACCTTCTTTGAGAATAAATTATTTTTAGCTCCGCCTTTTTCCTAGGTCTCTTATGGGTACCCTTAAGGCTGGCAGCGCCACAAGTGGATGTAAAGCCTATATATATGTATATCCAGCCCACTTTTGATAGGCTGGATTAACTAAAGGTGTATACTTTATGAAACCATGCAATAATAGAGCGAAGTGCTTATATGGTATAAATTTTTAAATTAAATCTCAATATTTAAAAAATGTGCGTTACATTAAAAGAAACAACTCATTGAAAACTATCTAACGTCCTCATGTTGTGTTGTTAACGTTTATTGAAAGTCTAATAAGAACTAGGAAGCTTAGCGCCTTTTCGTTAGTAGATATCATTTGTGAAGTTTTCTTAACATAATACTAAACATTGCACAATACATAGTTTTTATTCAAACATTAACGTGGAAACCAACAGGGGTCAACGCTCGAACGATGGATTTTACAAGGAAAATTCTTAAGACCAACGAGTATGTCGTTTGTAGAATTGTTATTAAACAAATTAGCGAGGTCGTGGTATATTAAGTAGTTTGTGAAATAATAACCAGACTATAAAGGGTGTTATGAATTATTACAGCAATTTGAGGTCCAATAATGGCAAATAAAAACGACATAATGCTTTGTTTTCCTTAGAATTAATGTTTTAATGTCATTGAGGAAAACTGAAGCTACCTTGTTAATGTTAAGCTGGGAGTATTTTATACTGCCACCGAACTATGCTTACGATGATGGCTGACATAAAAACAAGCATTCGTAGACAGTACTTGAGAGACGGCTACTCTTGAGTAAGTTCGTTTGAAACATGCTTAGGTACTAATGTAATAATAATAATAAACTTTCAATAAACTATATAAAGTAAGAATGTAATAAAACAAATTGACTTTAATAAAACATATTTTTTTTTGCTTTTCCACTGAGCGCATGATAGTTTTTGTTTTGATTCTTTCAAAATAAACTCACCAGTGTTTTTATTTTTCATCAATAAACTTTGACTGCGAGTCATAATTATATCAATAGATTAAAATAAATAACAAAATTGTTTGACTATAAAGTTTGACTTCATTGTTTTACATTTCGTTTGTGTGCTGTTAATGTTATCAACGCAGTTTATAAATAAATTAGCCTTTCACTGTACTTGTCTCAATGTGTTCTAGAGAGCCTTGCCTCACAGAGGTTGATATTGAAGCAGGTTTCGGTAGGACCGAATATTATAACCTCGCCAAAATCTCAGTCAAAGCTAATGGGAGTGCGGTGTGAGGTCGATCGGAGGTCAGATCATTTGAATACGTTCCAATAACACTACTTCACCGTTTTGATGACGTTTCCAGTCTTAGTTATACGCTTATTTTATACATTATTTATATCATAGATAATTTTAACATCTATTTAAGTGAAAGTGACGTCTTAAATAAATTGAAATGTCTTTTTTATCTTAATTTAATAAAAAAGTATAAGTGTTATAAGTGCGTCTAGCTTTAATTTAAAACCTTATATATTATACAAAATACAATGAAGAAAGACAGGACGTAAAGCTAAGTTTAATTTTATTGCTCAGATCCTGATATTTGTTAATTTCAAGTTGAAATAGCCGAAGGAGCATAATTACATGTCCTTTGTTGTAAGAACTAAGAGGGTTTTGCAGAAGCTATCAAAATATTTGGATCTCGCCGTCATAGACTGTGACTTGTTTGGATGCTTTAGGGACAAATTTGCTTTAATTATATTATCTTAGACTAGTTGTACATTTGTTTCTTAATTTTATTTCTATATAAGGCAATGTAATATATAAAATAACTCGTTAACTTCACATACAACACAAGCTACAGATTTTAACAGAAAGTAACATCCTTATTTTTAACTCCGGTTAAGTGTCAATTTATGTTTATAGGTGTAGTAATCATCTAGGATAATTTATTTTTAATTCTATTTTCAACTGTAAATTATTAGAAAAATTTTCAGCCCAACATTAATTGAAGGATAAAACTAATATTTGTACTCACTCTACGGATGTTAGTGTTGATCTAACATCTTGAAATAAAATACTCGTAACATTCTAAAACTTCCCTCAATTAAAAGATATTGTTCCTTTGAGTTTATTTTTGAACTGTTTTAAGGACAAAATAAATGGAAACGAAAAGTAATAGATATTTCTTTGTATTGTCTTACGAATTTGGCAGCGATTCAAGTTGTACAGTGCTTTCAAACAGAGCATGAAGAGATCGTTATGGTAGAGTTATCTTGAGTCCCAGTTTGGACGCCAGTATCGGGTCGACGAATATCAAATGTCTGTAGGTACGAGTACAGCAACGTATAAATGCTGTATGTTAAAAGATTTTGATGAATAACAATTACAAAAAACTTTAATCTAATAAACGCAGTTCTATTACAGAAAAGCTACTTAATACAAACATACTTAGTTATAACTTTTCTTTGTAGATTTTTTATGTCCTTTTTATATTTGACAAATCAGTTTCTTAGTTGACGATATTCTTATAATTAAGTTTTGAATTTCAGTTTTGTTTCAAATGAAAAACTTAGGATAATTAAATTAACCTTTATTATTACATAGTAATAAGTCGAATATTAATAAGGATGATATAAAAAAATAATGTAATTAATATTAAATCACAGGTATCTTTCAAACGTGACTTCGATCTCCCGACTGGGGAGAAGCTCATTATACTATGAAGCCTCAATATAACATCTTAAACAACGTCTCGTTATACTTTAAATAAATATTTACAAAAGGAATCAATGATTCGCGAGCTATGAGACAGCATGTAAGTTATACTCTCTAGACAGGACTTCTATTATTGCCTTATATATTATATTATAAAGCAGTTTTTAAATTCATGCAGATCAGTTATAGTTATCGTTGTCGTATCAATGCTGGGAATTTCCGAAAACAGACTGGGCGAACTTTCCGAAGTACTGCACCGGCGGGAAAGTCGGAAGTACTGGAAGTGATGAATGTGCTGGGACGGCCTGTTTGTATGACAGGCTCTGTGGCTGTTGTTGAGGGAGCTGTTCGTTAAACTGAGCCTGGATCGGAGACTGCTTAATGTACTGTTGGTCTACAAAAGATTGTTGTGCGGCTTGTTCAGGCTTTTCAAAATATTGAGGCTGAGGCTGAGGCTGAGGCTGTTGTAACTGATAGTACTGTTGTTGTTGTTGCGGCAGCTGTGATTGAAGTAGCTGCTGCTGGAGTTGTTGATACAGCTGAGCCTGGTTGTCTTGGTAGTGTACCTGCGCCTGGGGTTGATACTGCAGCGCTTGAGACGGTTGGTGTTGTATTTGTTGCGGAATTTGTTGGTACGGGATCTCTGATAGCTGTGCCTGTTGCTGTAATTGATAAGGTATCTGTTCGTAAGTCTGTCCTCGATTCTGGTACTGTTGTGGTTGAGGTTGTGGTTGAGGTTGCGGTTGGAACTGTTGCTGCTGAACATGTGTTTGTTGAGATTGCGTGTACAGTTGTTGGTTTTGAATTTGGTCATATGAGGGTTGGGCTGGCTGTGAGGACGGGTTGTATGTGAAGCTCGCGAAACTCAGAGCTTTCTGTGATTTATCATTATACACCTGAGAACATGAGAATATATTGATCGCTGGGCCTCGGCTGTAAATATATGTATACATAAAAAAAAATTATATGAAGACTACACTATATACCTGTTGCAAGTTTTGTTTGTTGAATATTTGCGCTGGTACCGGTTCACTCTTTATATCTCTTTGCTCAGGACGATGTTTCTTTATTAGTATGGGATGTTGTTGAATATTTCTCGGGATAATTTGTATGGACTGACCCTGGACGAAGTGCAGTTGTTGCTGTTCCACTTGCCCTGGGAGCGCTTGGTTGTATTGTACCGGTTGGAAATTATTATTGATAGCGTTATTGGGAACTTGATGAATGATTGGCTCGTAGCCGAGATTTTGTTGTTCAAACGCTGGTTGCTCCTGGGACTGCACGTAGTTTGATAGTTTCTGAGGTTTGGGACTAAAGTGAAGAGAGTTAGCTGACGGCACACTCTGTTGGTGTTCGGTGTACGCCAGTTGTGAAGGAACTGGAGCTGATACCTCGTATGTTGTAGGGTTTTCAAACTAGAAAATAATGAAAAAATTGTTTTTATAACCATCGGCATTCTGGAAAGATTCCAAAGTAAAGTGCTAAGATTAATATTCACGGTACCCCAATGTATTAGCAACAAATACATATATCTCGACCTAGGCATAAACACTGTTCGTGAGAAAATAATCCAGGCAAGCCTAAAATACCAGGAAAAATTAGCAACCCATGCAAATGAACTCGCACAGGCCTTGAGTGGAGAGGGTGGTCTACATTATAGCCGACTAAAGATATAAGGCATTCCCCGACTCGCCCAAAGATTTGTAAACTGAGTCAAAAGGAGGGTTTGCTGGATAGTTTAGCAATTGATTGGCCCTCGAAGAAAACCATTATAATAACCAGGATATGTAGCTCCAACCAAACAAGTGGCTTATAGATTTCGAACAGATTGCCACAGTGCAGAAAAATCAACAAAAAAAAAAAATAACCAATTGGGGATGAAGAAATTTTTATAACAAGACCAATTAAGATGTTTTAAAGAAATTCGTTGTAGAATTTGTAGATTTGTAGATCTTAATTTGCTCGTTATTTAAATAAAACTAAAATTTTTATGTGTTTCACACCTCGTCTCCTCGTGATGACGGTTGCTGTAATGTATCCAAAAATATTAGTTTCATTTAACTGAATACTCGGGAAAATATTAGATCTCATTTTGCTCGTTATTGTCTATGAAATTAAAAAACTAAATTATGGGCCAATATTATATTGAAAAGTTTAGAACTGTTTTCAAAGGGGCTTTGTTAAAGTTAAAAGTTATATAAAACATACTAACTTTGGGATTATAGACAGACACCGGCGAGTAGAGGTGACTGGCGATAGCGGAGGGGAATGTTGCCCCATGGCCTGTCAGGAAGTCTGAAATCTTAGAGATCTGTGGCTGAGGGGTCGCGTAGATTTGCTGTAAGTTAAAGGAAAACATATTAAAAGTTGAAAAGAATTCAGTTGAATGTCGACAAGAACTTATAATATTTTTTTTATAATATATTCGTCTCCAGGTTATTGCCGTGATTCGTTATAAAAATATTATAAAACAATTGGGATGAGACCCGCTCTTATACGGCGCGGACAATGATTACATTTTGTCTTGACTTCGTTTAAAATTACTGACTCCATATTATTTATAACTCCATTAGGAATTGTTTTCGTTATTGCTTTCATAAAAAAAATATTGATTCAACAAATTTAGTGCTACTTGAAGCTTCTCCTGTGAGTAGTCTTAAATTGTTCTCGATTGATTGTGTTTGCTGATGATATCTAAAGAATATTAATCAATCAATCAATCAATCAAAAATCAATGTTACAATGTCACGAGAAAAGGAATTTCTTAATATATAAATATAAAACATAAATCACTGTGCACTTCAATGAAGTCGTGTAACAATGAGAACGAGCCGAGGATCTCTCCCCCGTCGATTTCTAACTGCAGGCTATTTTGCACCCCAGCTCCGAAGATAAGGCGATTAGTGTCATCATATTATTTCATGGACGAGACAGATCTACGGGGAAATTGACTCAAGTAAACTGAGTATTTGTAAGATAGAGACCTTGAATTATCGCTATGACGGAGGACACAGGCTGGGATGATTGTGTTAGGAAACTTGATTGGTAGTTACGTTTAAATAAGATTGTTATAGAAAATATACGATTTTTGTGTGATTTATTCGATTATTATTTAAAGAGTAAGTCATATATGTCAAATAATATGAGTTTTGAGTCATTTTTAACATAATATTTTGAGTATTGTATGTATTTGAATTATATCATTTATATCGAGTACTTTTAAATCATATTTTATTTTATCAAGTATTAAGAGTATATCATATTTCTCCCATATTTTAATATTTTTTTATTATTCTTTCTAGGAGTTCCATAAAAGATTATGTAATAAATATGCGAAATAAAAATAATTAAAGTGTTTCTAAGTACCAGAACTTTTATATAATTCGTATTCCGATACCGTCTTCATGATTTATGTAGGATTGAGTAGAGGTGACTTTCCATTTGAGAATATTCCGAAAACAAAAAGGTTCCTCTTTCTATACAAAACGTATTTCCTTTTTAGAATATGTAGACTTTAAAATGAAAAGCAATTTATAAATAATAAACAGTAATGGTCACATATTAATAAAGTCGAGACAGATGTGGAATATTTTATTAGTTCCTCCACTGAAGGTTCAAGGATAAGCTCCCGGTTTATATTCTATATAAACCATACTTGATTATTGTTATAAAATATTACTGAGCCACAAAATGTATGCTAACTGTTTGTATTCTTTGTGTCGTTTGTAATAAAGTTCATTATTCAAGTGGCTTCACACGATGGATGCCACATATTATATAGACGTTTAGATGCTTTTCAATTATAATGTAACTAGCTGTGACAGAGCAATGCAATACCTCAGTGGAAATTAATACCCCGGGACACGATCGGCGTCCATTATTAATCTGTTACAAATTACTTGTATCTTTATTACACTATCTAATAATTATATTCACGATAATAGTTCATTTGCATAAATGATAGAATAGAATTATTCTGTTGAAACTTTTAACAGATTGTTGAAGTTTTTCTTCTGAAAAAATATTTCCTAAAATTTGATCAACTGATGAGTTTTGAGACATTTAATGTTTAATGGTTAAGTACAGGTCAAATGAATATTCGCGAAAGTCTTAGATCTCATTAGGTACAGGCTGTTGAGTGACTCGTGTCTAATGAGGATGCAAATAGTGACATGAATACCGTAGACTAAGGTGTACAGACTACAGCGAGCTAAGAGGGAAGCTCACAGTCAAGAGGCTTTTACATGTTAAAGTGTTACAAATTATACATTCTCTTCAAATATGTATCACGTTTAAGGAAGCGACTCAGTTCCCGATTTGAACTTTAATTTCAGTTAAAATTTTATGATAAACATGTTCTTGGACTTACGTTAAAATTGAAAAAAAAATATGTTGTTAATGTTTATATGTCCACCCTGTACTAATGCATCAGGACACATCGTTAAAATCTTACATATCTTGATGACACCACGATCACTAGTAAACTAGACCGATCTTCCAACCAGTCGACCAACTCCTGTTTGCTAGATTTTAATACAATTTACATTGATTGCTGCTATTACAACGCAGCTGATAATTTTGGTGACAAATAACCGTCCCGAGATAAATATCACTTAGAGAATAAAATAAGCCCGTCAAGATTAATGCGCATCATTATAGTACAATAATTTATATTATTAATAAACAGAAATATTACGTTGTAACGGACGTCTTTTACATTTAAACAGATTACAATGGCTCCAATCAAGCTCCTGGTCGGTTGTCAGATGTCTGACAAACTGACAAAAACGTAAGCATATTTTGGTGATGTTACAAGTTACATTATTTTATATTAATGTGAGTACCTTATGAGAAAACCACGGAAGTATGTGCATGCATGATTGAATTGGTAAGGTTTTTTCAAGTGACAAATAATTGTATTTCGATATCAGCTATCAAAGCTATCAAAGGTAACTCCTGTGTTTTTTCTGAATAATGAAAGTACTTTGGTGTATGAAACATAAGTAGAGAGAAATACCCGGAGAGCAAGTGATGATATAAATAACATGCTTAATTATTATAATATTGAAACGGCCAACAATAATTTAACGCTTGAGTCGAACAACGTCTCTCCATACATTTCATTAAATGTAAATATTAAAATGAAACCTGATAATGAAAATTCCGTTTTAATTATTCTCAGTGTTTTTTATTTCGTTTCGTTTTAAACGTTCTTCGGCAATTATCTTTTTGTTGGACGTCAGCTCTTAATGTTTTGTCTTTAGTCATAAATTAAAACATTAACTTTGGCGTGACTTCCCCGCGTTTAGTTTGGATATTATTTTGCTAAATTTATCTTAAAGGCGTAATAGTTATTTACGAGTTAGTCTACTTAATATTCGATCGAGAATTGACTAAAGCCCCACAGTTGGATCTAGAGTTTTAATGAAAATACTTCACACATTCAGGTACAGAGGGGTTCACCGCGGATCAGTCTCAATCAGTATTATAATATATGATAATTTTGTCTTAATTGCAACTTCTCTGTGTAAGGAATCTTGCAGCCTGGCTAATGTTATGAATAAAACATAATGTACTAACATCTGGCGAAATTTTTAGAGCCGGCTCGGCGGGGCGTCGTAATGATATGTGTTTTCGATTTATCTAGATTTCATTATATGCAACCTGCTCTAATTGACTATTCTGATTATTCTTCCAAGATTGATTCTTGTTATTTAATCTGGAACCAAAGTCTACTGCATCAACCGTTAAATATATTCTTTTTATTCTAAACTTGTCTCTTTCTCATTGCTACATCATTGCATTTTTTTGTCGTATAGGTTAGAAACATTGTCAGTATACGTAGTAGTTATATGGCAATGTTATTTCAGAATGTATAATAGATAGAATAATTTAATAAACACTGTATTCACAATCCCCTTAACGTATTTGTAGAATGACAGTGTGAGGACAGTGCTGTGGAACTTAAATAATTTGTACATTTGACGATGAAATTCGTTATTTTGAATTCAACAAAGATCACTTTTATTATTTAATGAGTGAATATTTATGATTTATTTATTGTTATTTATAGATATTTGTATCACATCTTTCCACTGTATATTTTCTATCCAATATTCTTTCGACCCTAAGTCATTTGTCTCTGACTGATACGATGTATCGTAACAATATTATCATCTCGTGAGACATCGCAAGTGATCATTTATCATCATAGGACAGGTCGTTGTTTCCGCTTTCACTTATCGACAAAATATTGAGAATGTCTCACATAATGAATTGATTCTACAAAATATAACTGTTTAATCAGTTTTCGTTCCATTCACTGAACATATCGTGGAATTTAATTTGTTAAAATATAGAGAACGCCGGTTTGTTTTTAAAATAAATGAAAGCAAATAACAAGTATTATAAAGTTAACTGAAAACGTTTAGTTTTGAAAACCTACATTCCACTGTCACTATAAAACACACACTAAGGATGAAGAGGTGAATTAATTCATGCCACTGCACTCATGTTTATGTATGATGAAGGAATTTAGACTTGAAGCAACACATTAAACATTATTTCCCAACTTCACCATTTAAATCCAACTTGGAATATAAAGCAGTGAAAAACTTTATATACAATTAATTAAGTCTTATATTAGTCTGTTATTTAAAGTATAGTAAAATACAGAAATAAAAAATATTTGAATATACTTTGACGATCCTTCTGAAAATATAAATTGGTGAGTTGATAATTTTCACGTTCATACAAATCAATATATAGTTAAATAGAGAGCGGATTCATCAAATGACGTCGCATTCAGTTATTGTAGGAAGTAATATTCACATATAAATAAAACGTGGGAGAAATATAATTATTAAAATTCGTCGAAGATTTGTATCGGAATTAAATAATTTGTAATGGCTCGCATCACTGACTATTGGCTCGATGTATTAATTTAATGTTATTGAAAAAAAAATAACAAAAACATTATCATTTTTATTCACTTGTTATCTCGAGAATATTATGAATAGTTTGTAAATACAACTTCGAATTGAAATGTTTTCTTAATGAGCGATATAAATGTTATACGTATTCTACATAGACACATTCAATGCGGTTTGACGCGAACAACTCCTTATAAGAACCAGCGCCGTTTTCAAGTTTTTCTAATTCGTGTGAGAGGCAGGTTTATATAATTAAATAATATATTATCACTGACCAATATTCTGCTTGTTTTGGATCAAAACAGCTCTCGGAGTACTTTCAAATCGTTACCTATTCAGTATTCAGGGATACGTTTTTTTCTCTGACAGTTTTTTATGAAACCACGTTGCATTATGTAGTTGCTTTGACTTTCAACTTTGTATTGAGCAATCGTAAAAGTAAAAGTACTCTTAAATACTCCTGATGGATGTACACCTGTTGTTCATTTTTGATTAAACGATAGTATCTTTTTAAAACTACATTTGTTAGTTAAGAGAATATTTGAAATCACACCGCAATGATCATGCTGATGTATGTATATAATTATAACATTTTTAGTTTCGGCTTAAAATTACTTTTAATCTTCACCGTGTTTTAAACTGTTGAGATGATCTCGCTGGGGACGGATGATGTCCAGAATTAATGAAAACCCTTTCAAGTAACGGTTATATTTATTACTTTTGTAATTTATAACGAGAATCTTAATGACAAAATTTATCGAAACTTTTATTAATTCGCTGCGAGATTTAAATTTTCCTTTTTCATTTTGATTTAAATGGTGTGAAATTTTATCTCTTATATTTTGTTGTAACATTTATTTTGTATGAGCGTGTACAGTTCTACGTTGAGTAACAACTGAAATTGAAGTGACCTTTAGTTGAGTTTCTAACAAAAATATATGAAAGTTGTAAAAGCCTAGAAGTTTTTTATTAAATTAGTTAGGAAGTTTTTTCATAACTCACAGGCTTCACCGACAGAGCTCCACTTAACGGATGAGGAATATTACTAAAAATGTAAACTCAATAATGGACTGAAGGGAAACGTACTATATCAGAGAACAATAATTGAGGAAGTTTTGTTTTTTGTGCAATATAGTTACTATTTCTACCCTAAAACTATTGAATGTAGTAATATCTTTTGACTTTAGTTTAAAAAGTAACGAGTTCCTGTATCGTAGCCACTAATGTATGTCACGCGATTTAAATCCTTCAACACGGCTTATTTCCACACTTTAAATAATTATCTACAGAATTATCTTATCCGTGGAAACAACATTCTCAACCGGTGTTATAATTAAACATTTTTAAGTAAACCTAAAATCTTACAAGTTGTTATTTGATAATTTAAAATAAACACACTTCTCTTTTTAAAACATACCAATACAACAGTGATAAGTATTTCCAAAAAAATATGTTCTACATAATATCACCCAAAACATTCTGCTAAGAGTTTGGAATTACTAAATCAGCCAATGATACATTATTTTTGCTAAAATTATTGAATGTAAATTCTTATGCACATTACGATTAACGTAAAAACTAAAGTATGTATGTGTGTCGGTATGCATTGATTACTCAATCTCATTAACACTACCTACATTATATGGTATGTAGGTATAGAGTTGGAATGAACAGGTTTGGTTTATATTAAGCATATGTGTTGTATAAGGCGATTAATGTTTTAACATGACCTGTGTGGAATATTCGGTAGAGGTTTTATTCTGTGATTAAAGTGGACTTACCTGGGATGGCGACTTGTCCGGGAGAGATTGTTTTGTATTGGCGTACTCCACTCGAGACGATGGTGGAACTATAATTTATAAACAAGTTAAAACATGCATTTATCTAATTATTATATTCTACAAAACCTTAGCTTCCAAAATTAACAACCAGTTAACAATATAAATTAAACATATATTTTTGGATGTATTTTATTATTTTAAACTTCATACTCCCGACGTTTCGATTACTTTATAGCAACTGTGGTTCAGGGCAGACGAGATCGAGACGAGAAAATCTCGTCTTATCTAGACATGGGAAAATATTAGTTTAATTTAAATAAATACTCGCGAAGGTCTTAGATGTCATAACTTAATATTGTGTCTTATGCCAGAAATAAATCAAAATATGTCAGTTCACACCTGTGGGTAGTAAGGGCGCTCTTTTATCAACCCCAGAGTTTCCTTCGACGAGTCCCCTCTTTTCTTGTTTATCTTCATTCTTCTCTTGACTCTTTTTGTCAGTTCTAGCAGCGTTGCTAACTGCTGCTAGCAAAATGATGGCCAGCTAAAATATAAAGTTATTGATAAAATAAGGATAAATATATTAAAAGTTTAATAAATTAGGAATCACTAACTCATGTGAAAATAATATATATATTTTAATTTAAACATTTGGTCATATGTAAATTAACTAGTTTTTACAGATTATATTATTCTTTAAAGAAGGTTTCATATCATTAAAATTAATTCTGTTAAGTATCAATAAATCATAACGAAATTAAAATGTTAACTTCAATAAATTATATATATTATTATTATATATGTACACAAGATTTCGTTTTATTCATTATTAATTCTAACTGAATCATTGGCGTGTCGCTTCTAGCTGTAATATATAATTGATGAGTGAAGGAACAGATCTATGTTTAATTTTAATATCACTTCAAACACACAACTGACCGTAAATTTCATTTTATCAACAAGCACGGTATATTAAACTATAGAACCCTCGCAGCTTTCGCCGGGAGCCTGCGTGTGAGCTGGCCGGCGACTCGCGAACGCTTTTATTGAGATGAAACGTCGTTACGCCATTTTGGAATTGCTTTGATAACTTGGATAAGGAGTCAATATATAACATTCAGATCAATTTATATTTAATATTATTAATGTTACTCTAATATATTAAATATTCAGCCAGTTTAAATGTGGTATTAATTTTTTTAGTTGCATGAGTTCATAGATTAACTCAATTGCTTATTCTATGCGGCCTCGTCGTGGATTTTATTAAACTATCATTAAAGGAGAACTTGATGTCTGTTGACTGAAGCAGGAAATGTAAAATAGATTCAAAAATAACGAAATATTCACAGCCTCGCTTATACAAGATCTGTTTCTCAGATTTGTTTAGATATAACCTACATTAAATTACTATTACAATGAAACAATCATTCGTATCGCCGCGCCGCGATGTTACTCACCAAATTTGTACTTAGGAAATCTCTATTGTATCTTGAGATCAGGTTTGTGAGCTCTCACACTTTAATTATACGTAAGGTACTTAGAAAAAGGTATCAGATTATAATGTATTATATATCAGAATACATAAATAAAGGACTTCATATAAATAAAGGTTCAGATTAATGTTTAAGTTTTGGGTCCGTCCTACTAACCATTAGCAAACATTACAACATTGAAATACGAACAAACACACGCACCGACCCAAACAATTTCATGATCTGAATAAAATTTGGCTACATTATATTCTCATGATACAAAATTATTAAAATTATTACAAAAAAAAAAACATAAATTTTAGTACGTTGATATTTTAAGAGCAAACTAATAATATTACTTTAGACCAAATATTTATCCCGAAATAACACCAATAATGACCTAATCGGGACCTTTGTCCATTCGGGATGTTTTTGTTTGAGGTTTAATAGATAGGTTTTTATAAGGCAAAATCAATCGTGTCGGGTGCTACATATAAAAAGAAAGCTAAACTTTTTCAGCGTTTTCCCATTCATCTAAAGTTGATTTGAACTACCTTTAAAAGGGATAAAGATAATCTCTATTCTATCGTTACAACGACTTCACATCACTTTGGCAGTTTAACGTTCAGCTTTAGTATAAGGAAAGAGTATATAGAGTACAGTCAATAGCATTCTTTTTTTTTACAAAAGATATATAAAAAAGATATGTATAATAATCATACTTGACTATTAATTGTAATTAAATAAATTTAAAGTTTAATGTTTTGCAGTTTATATTTATATTTTTTATATTATATGTATGTATATTTTGTTTGATGACTTTGGACCTGTTACTTAATAATTGTTTATATATCATTTATATTTTATTTTATATTATAAATCACTTTTTAAATTGCCATGTGTCCTGCTATTGTAATTAATAATAGAATTTATAGAAAGAAGAGCACTGAAAATGTTTTCTCGGTTCTTATTGGAAGTTCATAAGGCGGAGGGTCATGGTATGTGTGTATTCGTACGTTACCAAGACCCCATACCACGTTTTAATTGAACCGCAGCTTTGTGTCATAAACCGCAGAAAATAATTTAAATTCATCGATCAATTTATGATCTTATAATTAAACCAGTTCTCGGTTAAAATATTTCGGCAACATTTTTCGTGTTTTCACTTAATCTATAACTTTATGGTTAATATTGGTAAGTGTTGAAATTTAAATTTTATATTAAACCAAGTCTATTTTAAGAGCGGAGAGAATTTTATTATCGGCTTATGTAATGAATGCATAATTTTGTTAATATAAATTCAACTTTTATAATGCAAGGATCGATTAAAAACATCAAAAACGAAAGGTAATAGACGATAAAGGCTAGATCACAATTAAGAAACACTTGATATTTATATTAATAGTCTTTTAAGAATATGAATAAGCGAAAAATAGCTTGACCTATGTATATAATATGAAGGCTTTGAAGGACATTTCGTTTCATATTAGTATATACGATGTTTAAGACACTGATTGGCTGAATGTAAATATTTGTTGAGTTCAGATAGTTTGGTAATTCTCATGAAATATAAGTAAATGAACCAGATGCAACCCTGATGTCTGATCACAGTACTCGAGGCATTGTGTAGAACAAATCTATTTGAAAGTACAAAGAATGTTGAAATTTAAGGTTTTTTTGGTAAAATCGTTATTAATTCATTCCTAGCTGTGAATCAATTCACAAACACAAAACTGAATTCTCACAGGCTCGAGGTCGGACTTAGATTCATAATATAAAACATCTTGCGACAGTTTTGGATGCAATATATGTATAGTATGTAACACATGAGTAGAGCCATGTAAGGCGGTTATTAATAAATAAGGGCTTTCCGTGCCTTGCGCAAAATTCCGCTCAAACTTACCGACACTTAGCTCCATACATTCTGATTGATCTCATCATTAATACTGACAATGTTGAGTTTTGTAACATATTAAATTGTACGATCTGAATTCAATGTACATTTTGACTCCAAAAAGGCTCAAATAGTAAAAATTATAAATCAATTTGTTCCATCAAAATGGACTGTTATTTGCGAAATGCAAGTTCAAATTAAATTCGAGTCACTTTCATTATATATAATTTCAGTCGCTAGCAATTCGCTTCAATAAAAGTCACGCTTGGAATAAAGTATAACAATATACAATTTTATTTAATGTAAATGTCATTTATGTCTTTATTAAAAGCTTCGTAACGAGCTGAATATCTTTTCTAGAAATGAATTCAATTATTTGCTCTATATATTTAATATTTGATGTATTTTCTTGTTCTTCTCACGGCCTAAGTCAATTAACAAATTATTCAAAGAATTAAAGTCGCTGGCAGCGCTTGCGCAAGTCGACATACCCCGCCGCCGCCTGGTTCCATCACACAAACTCCTAAGCCAGATCCGTTAAAAATGCAATTTCCTATCACTGTTACATTTAAATGTTCTTTTGTATCCATTTGTATTAAAATAGAGGAGTTCGGTTGATCTTTATTGCATAACACACAGACATACGTACATACTCGTAAGTGTGTTAAGTAATGTGTCGCAGACTACTTTCACAATGATTGCGTCAGGGTCCAAAACCGGCCGCGTCCGACTTCCGGTAGGTTTCTGGATCGAATGATAACAACACGTAATAATTACTATCATTACATTTCAAGTAATTATAATAATAGCTGGTCTTATAACTTGCCAACTGTCTCGAGAGATTTACATCTTTTGTCATAAGTGACGGTTACATAAATGATTCAAGAACCATATCTTTTTAAATAAGCCCCTTAGACACGCGATCTTAATGAAACATTTTTTTGGTATGTTTATAATACTATTTATCAATTTCATTCTGACTAACTGTAATGTTCGTACTAGTCAATATATATTAGAGCGGCGGGTAGGTGCTCAAGACACGAGTGAAAGCATTCGATAGAGCAACATTAATAGATTCATATTAATTCCGGCCCACAGACGAGTCACTTCACATCTATTTGAATGGATTCTATGTTATTACTGGAGCCATTGTTTTGATCGTTTGTTTAAATTATAACAAATATTTATTAATTTACTTACATGTTTTTATATTATTTCTCTTGTCAAGATTTTGTAATTATTTGTATACAGTGTTTTGTTCTTTTTAATAATTTCTCAAAGGAAAGATCGTGATTGCTCTTAAGATTAGTATTTCTGTAAGTGATTTTTGATATTTCCTTACAAAGGTATGTCACTTATTAAAAATATCATCTTTTTGTTCTCTTCAATAGAGTAGTATATATATAAATATGTGTTTCACTGGTCAGTTATTTCCAGTCTGCCGTCGAGAAGGAAGCGAAGCCAGGATTTAGTTTAAAAAGTGATTGATATCGCTACATTAACTAACAGTGTAAGGAACGTATTGTTAATAAAGTAAGAGAAAGTGAAGTGAAGTTAAGGAACGGGCTCCTGCCGGGCCCGGATTGGCTACGAACCAAATGAAATCATCACTACGTGTAATAAAGGATTTCAGTTTTAAATAATGCTTAACTGATACCACTTTAACACTTCATATAATCATATATCCCGTATTTCCAATCACTTCGTGAGTGAAGTGAGTTTAAACTGTACTTTAAGCTGTTTACCTACAAGCTAGCTAGATTTGATTTTACGAAGATTGTGAATAAATCTTGCAGCAGATTCAAACAGGTTTTCAATTTCATTCACCACTTCATGAAACAGAATTAGATAATAAACAATTGCATAAATTGGAAAAGTTTTCTCGTTTTTGGGGTAACAATTTTTAAGGCTCATGAATGTAATAAGTGAGACTTAATATATATTTATAATGAACCATATAGACATATATGTATAAGATCCATTATCAAGATCTAAAAAGTATGCGATTCTAAGATTAAGCCGTAATTATTGTCATAATTCATCTTCTTAGCTTGCAGGTTTCCCCAATAATGGTTTGAAATTTTAAGGGCTTGACTAAGATGCTGGATGGAGTGCAAAAAGGCGACGGTGTGGCTGAAACTCCACTGAGCGTGTGTTGGTAAAACTGCAGTGATCGACCTTAAGACGGTTTTCATGGGTCGGTCGGTTCGGTTAAAATGAAATAGTAAAATAAATAATCTTAGTTTTAATGCAATATTTAACTTTATTAACTTAATATATGCTTAATAAATCTATGTTAAATAAATAAAAAAATATTTTATTTCTTACCAGCTAATATCATCAAAGTTTTCAGAGGTCTATATTTTCGTTTTGTTAAAGTTAAATTATCTTATATAGCCAATGATAATACCAATTCTGTTATAATAAAAGATAACTCATTTAAAAAACAAAATAATAAATGTCCTCTCACGTAATGTAAACGTATATCTCGCATGAAACGTCAGCGGACACGTACAATAATATAAAAATGTAAGTCAAATAATTTCAGAGCCATAATCAAGTAACGATGTGCTGTTTCGGAAATATTTATCAGCCGTGCCAGGTGTCGGCGGAGGGGGAATAAAGCCAGCTCGTCGTAAAGATAACGTTTCGACTCCATCATGACGACCCAATAAAATACAAGTTTTTAGATGTCGTCGGCTAATTCCATATAATTGAGCCGGTAATTTGGAAGCTCCTCGTAAACCAAACGTATAATACAAACATAACGTGAGCTCTTAAAGCGTGTTATGTATATAATAATGTTTCCACATTAAATTATTTATGTACGGTTGTTATGTTGGAGGAAATACACAAACTTTCAGATCAAATGCCTCCTGTCTCGTTATCAACACAATTTTGTAATAATTGTTGTATATAAAGTAGATGCTGTTTGTTTGAATGGATATTTTTATTATTTTTGTCAGTGTGTTCATATATTTTGTTGACATAATATATTGTAAGTTTAGTACATTTTTTAAAAGAGACACTTTACTCCCATAATATATTCAACGTAACGAAACAAAACAAAACATATTTTCTTATAGCGGATCATTTATAATGTAGCCGTCCGTCCGTCGCCCGTGTTGTCATGCAGAAGACGTAGGTGTTATAAACTCGTGACAGACGTATTGTAGCGTCTACTTTATAAATTGGATGGACTTTATGGACTTTTAACATTCACTATTATTATACAATATAAACATTGTCACTATTGTTTATTTTATTAAAGAAGAGAACAAAAATTCCCTTGTACTATGTATTAATAATGTCGTTTTAAACGTGTTGCATCCTATTTCAAACCACGCTTATATTGACATTGTCAGAAATGATTCAAGCGACAACGTGTAAATGTCACCTGTGTTATGTATTAATATAACGTGTAGACGCTCAGACCAGCAAAGATACAGCGTATTTAATATTTTCATAGGCTCATATGCAATAGTTAAAACAGCACTGGAATTCTGATGGGACTAAATCAGATCATTATAACCGCCCGCTTGTTAGTTTAGATTAACCAGTTCATTGAATAGCGATTGATTTAACTAAACCACAGCCTAAATACCGGACGACTTTGTTTAGTTTTAATACACCGGTCAATGTAGACTAACAAATTAATTTAACAACAAAATTAAACTACATGAGCACATCCTAGCATGATCGCGTATTACTTATTGCCACTACAGAACATGCAGTGGATGAGGAAGCAATACGCTTTAAATTTATTAAAGCCTGTTTTTTTAAGTATTACTCTTTTTGATCTCGGTTACAAGTTTTGATTTTTTTTCTTTACTTCCTCAGATGTAAATGTATCTACCAGGAACAAAGAATTGGGAAAATATATTTTTTTGTATGAAAACACTTTAGTTGTGGAAAATTAAAATTTTACTTGAAGAATCTTTAAATGAAAATCAATACGTCAATGAACTATTTATGAGACAAAAAAATATTATAAAGATAATAATTGGAAATTCCAATGATATTTCAAGTTTAATTAATCTTTTTAAGGAAGCCATCTCTTTAATAATCAGAGCCGGGGCGAGGAGCTAGTCAGATATAAAAAGGAAATAATATTAAATGATGATAAATTAAGGATAAGTCTCTAATTAGTTTCTCGGTATGTTCAAATGTTATTTTTACCTGAAATTTAGTTCCTTATTTTCTTCATAAATTAACAGATAAACCTTCGACGAGTCTAAAAAACCCCAACACCGTAAAGAAAGATTAAGGTTGTTTTACAAGAAGTGATAGCTTAATGCATAAAGAACGTGTATACACAGCTTTATGCGCCTCTGTGCTTAACATCTGGTATTTTAGATAAACGAATTATCAAAATATTTACAAGCGAGTACGTGAGACTGTCACGACGTAGGAAATGACAGAACGTTGAATAATTTACAAACGGAAAGGAAAATTACTGTAACGAAAATTTTGGATAAAATTAGTAAAGAGATAAGTTTATATTATTATCACATCTCGTCTGCCCGTGATCACGGTTGCTTAAAAGTAACCGACACGTCGGGATTATGTAGTTTTTAAAGTAATAAAATTCGAGTAGTAAAATCCGAAAAATATTAGTTTTATTTTTAAGTTTATACTTATTTAATATCTCAGGGCTATGTATAAACATCTGTAGTTTGTACAATGCACATTGAAAAAGGATTATCGAAGACAATTATGTAGCCTGAATGCGTAAGGCGTTTCGTGGACATAATTTCAGAAAACTCAGCTCAGCGACTAATCGCCGTTTCTTCCTCACCCCAGCTTTATTCAGGAATTAATTTTCTTGCCAAATATTGGATACACAAGAGGCGACTTTTATATGTTTATCGTATATACGGTTAAATTTCGTAGATTATAGTTTAATATTGTTTCATGAATTCCATATATGATGACAACACTTCGCGTATCAATATTGACGATTTAATAAAAACATAACAAAATTACGGTGACAGAAAGTAATCGCTACTTTGGATATATGTCGCATTGAAGTTTTTTGTTCGTTGGAAAAGCATTCTACTAACAAATACAGAAGATTTTAGTAGTAAAGGATTGAAAATACTTGAAACGAGCAAACAGTTTATAACATTATAGACGTGGAACAGTATTATGAAAGGTTCTGCATGTAGCAGACTCGAGCTAGAACAGTTAACGGATTAGCGATATCTCACGACAACACTCTTCCCTTTAATTATAATTTGAAGCGTTCCGACGGTTCACGGGTTTATTTCAATGCGATGACTTTATGAACCGGCTCCTATACGTAACTATTATACAAACCGTTATATTTGGCAAATATAATTTCCTACTTTTTATAAATATGATACGAGTCTCTTTATTTCACTCCTGAAATCTCATCTCAAATATACTCGTATTAATGTTAACGCGGTCTAAGTCGTCCTAGAAGGTTGAATAAGTTTCCCATGGATTGAACGGCGACAAGAATTTAGTAATTTTAATATTCACTAAAATATTTTCAAAAATTAAACAATATTTGAAGTTGAGATAAACAAATGATACCTAAAAAACGAGTAAAGTATTGGGACGACAGCTTATATTACAAATTTGTCCAAGAAGCTCTTTTACATATTTCCGCCGACCCTAAGTGGCGGGGGCGGGTCGGAATAAAAATATGGCATTCACTGACTCTTAATTGGTTTGGGTCAAATTAATTGTTTAATTTTATTTTCGCAGCCCCGAGACCTTTGCACGGCCCAGATTTCCACACCGCTTTTGATTCAATTTAAAAGCATTCCTGTTATTTGTCTTGTATTTATTTATTTTTTACTAACAAAAGAACAGTCATTATTCAATGTGATAGCGAGTGAACGATAAATTACATTTTAAGTATGCAAATTAACAGGCATACGTTTTTCTTGGTGATGTTACTCGGCACTGTGAAGAAAATTGGTCCGTGGCGACTAATTTATGTGATAATTTCTTTCGGCGTTATTAATGAAAAGCCTCGCCAGTGAAAATAGCTCCTCGCTCTATGGCAATAAAATACATATTGCAACATCTGCGGCGCGGTGGCCCAACTAACATTGTGTATGACAGTCCAAGACAACAAAGTCAGCGTTTCAAATGAAATAGGAAGGCAAATTATTAAGTATTTAGGTAATTAACTTGTTATTGTGCACTTCGTGAGAAGTAAATAATATGATTAATAGAGAACGAGCGATTAATCATATTTCTATTCATTTTTTTCTTTCGTTGAAAATTTTATACACAACTTCATATCAGATATTAGCCGTGATCACGGGCAGACAAGATGAACATGTCGTCTCGTCGTTTCACAAAGGTTCCAAAACGTGGGGAGGATGCAGTTTTAAAACAATAAAAAGCGCGTAGTATATCTGAAAACCTTAGTTTTATTTAAATGAATACTTGCAAAAATCGTAGACGTCATTAGTAGAGTCATTTATAAGAATCACTCACTCATGCATGTTACTTGCTATTGGTTTTATTTCAATTACAACCGGCGTTCCTTGATATGGATGGCGGCTTACGATTACACATTTAATTATAAGTTTACATATAACAACATAGGCTATGTGAAAAATGGTTACACGAATAACTAAACGTATAAAATTTAAATAAAATATATAAAAGTAACTAGAACATTGGATGTTTATACACAACATAATGTCCGTATGATCGATGCCTAATATTTATGCTCAATTCCCAAATTCAAATTTGATTTAAATTTACAGTAAATTTTTCTTTAACTTTAGCTCTTTCCGTCTCATAAACTTTAAACTTATGTCCCACGAGAAACAGTTAAAAAAATTAAAGGATAGTACGTCCGTAACTAAGTACACTTGTTTGAAATTTACTTTGAGACCTTCCTTTCTTAAAATTGAGTTAAGCGGTAGCCTTCATTAAAGACACTAGTAGTAGTAGTAGTAGTAAGTACTGAAACGAAATTTATCAAAAATTACAAGTGAATTATTATATAAACTGATAATTGTTTGAAACATTATTATAGCTATTTGCTGTATGTTATGAACCGCGGGGTTCTCATAGCTTGTGGTGTCCGCAGCTTGCAATAGTCTCGGTGATAAATAACAAGCATGCAGCTAGCGCTAAATTAGCTCGCGTCATCTCGCTCCTGGGTTTGTTTTGGGAAATAAATTGGGACCCTGTCATATTCCTGATCGCAGACTTTTTTCATTACTATCGTACCAGGATTTTCAATGTTATTTAAGCTACAATATGTGCTACGTATTTCTATTTTTAATATTATTACCATTATTCCGAACTCGTTACTTTGTAGCAACCGTCTTCACAGGGAGAGGAGATTCATTACATCCATTTAAAATAAACACTTGAGTCATGTTCGAAAACTAGTTTTATTTTAACTTGTATTTGGAAATATAATATACAGAAATATGTATTTTTTTTTAATTTAAATATTTATTTATTTATCAATCAGTATAAGAATAAAATTAATAAAAACCTAATACCATCTCGTGTGTCATGTTGTATGTCGTAAGTCTTACGTTCCTCTTCTATCAGAGTGCATGTATGTAGAATATTTAAATTTCTCTCGAAAACCACGTCAGTCGCTTCAGCCGCATCAGCTTCTTTGAAAACCAGTTCAATTTAACTTTAAAAATGTCTTTGATGTCTACGATTTTAATGGCCTTCTTCAAAAATTATAGTATGTAATTTTTAAAAGTACTTTCACAGTTAATATAAAAAGTAGTTTTTGAGAAAAATATACGGAATACATCTAGATTATAAAATTGAAATCTAGCAAAGAAATGCCTAATTTCTACAAACCCGAAGGCGCTATTTTGTTATATTTTGAGACAATAAGAAAATTTTAATCGCACGTCCGAATGACTTAATATTAATTACAACTTATACGGACTCTGTAGTCGTCGTGATCGGTTCATTTCCTCGATGTATTTGTCTGACAAAGAGTGCCACAAATGTTACTTGTTATACAAAGATGAAGAAAATGAACACGAAAATATTCAGTTTTTTTCAACCGAGACAGTACCAGGGAGACATGATTATGCGTTATATAAATACCTTGAAGATTTTATCTTCTTGTATCCATAGGCGACGATTAGTTCTCTCTGACATTGAGGTCTTTAATGAGTGGTGTACGTTAGGGTGAGCTGTTGAACGCATTCTGAACGACCTCATTAGCATAAGCCCAGTGTTTCCGGTTATTCTTTGGTTTTCTTGAAACTTCCAGCGTTAATTATACCTTGTTTATTATTTCATGCAGATCAGGATAAAAAACTGATGCCATAAATGACAGTATCATTGGTACCAGCAAATAAAACGAGGTATGAGAAAATTTTAAATAATTTATTTAATTACGCTTTAATACATAGCTGCTTTCTTAAGATCTTTTCAAAACCATCCAATAGGGTACGATCTCTGGGAACAGGTCCAACAAGAAATAAATATATGTATATATACATGTGACATATATGAGATCGTTCGCTTCATATGAGAGAGAATTTGACGTAATATAACATTATCGTTGGGTTATGCATTCAGCGACGAAAATTCTACAACAGATGTTAAGGAAACGCAAATCACTATCATTACATTTTGTTTGCATCGTAATCTCAGAACCGCAGCCAAGCTTCATTTAAATATTTAAACCTTTTAGAAATTAATTCAAGTGTTTATTAACCGTAGACTACTTCATTAATATATTTCTATGTAGGATGTTATTTCTCGCAGGTATCGATGTCAGTACTCAGTTTAATTAGTCAACAGAGCTGTATCTGTTACAGGATGCCAAATGAATTGCATAATTTGCCATTAACCGTCTATCGGCAGTGCGGTCGAGAGGAGATTGCATCGTTTATTGTGGTCACACTGCGATCTGCCCCACAACTAGGAGGAGCAAAACACACACCTCAACAGTGAAGGGTAGAGCATGTTGAGTAATTAATAACAATGTTTCTATAATTAAACATTATTAATTATAAACACTTTAATGAGTTCATCACATACAAATATTTCTTTAAAAAAAATTGTCCGTTTTATTTTTTGTCTCCTCAAATATATTTATAAAATTCAACTTATATTGTACATTACATTAAGTATTACTGGAAAGATCTTTGTGTAAAGTTTAAAAATGAAAACAGACGTGTTACGAAAATTATCCATTCACAGTATTTATAATTTGTTTACGTGGGCTTTTAGTTAATCGGCTCGGTTTGCGAAATAAAACATCAATTACATCCACAACAGTGTCACACTAGACGTCCAGAACTGTTTGTTATATTTTATGGAAACAAACGTTAAAATATATTCCCTACAATCGTTTTACAATTTAAAATAAAACAAAGAAAACGAAATTCGGATTTAATAAAATTTAGGTTGGACTCCTTGGAATAAATTTGCAATAAATACACATGGTATTTATTTTAACGAGTGTACAGAATTTATTCACAAAAATAGTTTCCTGCTTCGAGCGATACTAGAATCATGTTAACTAGGAAGGAGTAAGCGTTGCTTTGTGCGGCCATTAAGATGGCGATTACATCACAATAATATTAATAGTTGTATTGTAGTTGTGTTGAAGGGTTCGTGTTATAACTTATTGTTGGATAATAATAAGTGATTTACTTTGATTATACGTTATTATTAAGCAAGATATAGACGGCTCAGAAGAAATTCTTTACTCGTGATAAGTGATCGTGTTGCGTATATTTCATGTAGCTTCCGTGTCCTTTCTATGAGTCTTGATGGTATAAATCAGAAGGTCCATTTTATTGGATTTTTTTAAATTATACATCATTCTTTTGCTCCTTAAAGGTTTTATTAAATTATCCTATTTAAGTGGAATATTGCTCTTATTCTCTTTATGTAAGAAACGTTACTCTTTGTATTTTTTTTGAGTAAACTATAAAACTGACGTAGATGGGCTTCTTTTTTTAAAGCTTTTATATTAGATTGTGCTATAATTCTTACTATTATAGTATGTGTTATAATTCTTAAATTAATTAATATATCAAGCATGGGAGTTTTGTCTTTTTGTTGTGTGTTTGGGTTAATCGTGAGAATTGTTAATATTTTCCTCTTATATATTACATTTTTAAAGATCTCTTTTGTTCAGAAAATTTAATTTAAAATGAATAATTCTAAACGTTATTGGTATTGTCGTTAACTCAAGTACATGATTTATTAATTTCGATGGAGGTTTAAATTATACCTAAATATTTGATTGAAAGCAAAAGTTTTTTATATTGAAGAATGTAATTTTTAATTCGTTGCGATTTTATGCTTGGATGCATTAAACACATAGCGAATTTTGGGATGTGGTTGTAATGGAAACTTTTGAATATACAACTCTAAGATGCATTACATTTCGTTTTACAATTACTTTTAATGGAGTTATTTTATATCTTAATTCATTTGTTAAATTTTCATGTATTCTCACTTTTTACTTACCGCACCATACTGCTGTCACTGACTGTAATTTACATTTAACTTCGTGGTAGTTTTATATATATTATCACCGGGTCCGTGTCGTGGCCACACAGCCTCATGTAACGTCACGAGTATGATTCCATAAAAGCGATTTCCATTCTCAAACACCAATGTTAATGTGTTACGATGTCCAACGCAAAACAATTTACCGTTCTGAAATAAACTGTCGGCATAAATGTAACGAGCTCACTGAAAACAGTTTTTAATTAATACAACAACTTTTATATCTTCTTTGAGGTTTAACAAACACTATTCAAATACTTTCAGAACTGGTTCAATTTAAGAGAATAATTAAAAATGATGTTGTCATTCCTGACTTTATTTATTTTCAATATTTTCTACAATTTCTTTTAACATTTCTGTTTTTAATTTAAATCTTATTTACTACAATTTTTTTTTATTTCTAAAGACTCATTAAACCTTGATGCTTGATGCTTCTTCTGAAGCAAATTGAATTCTATGGTTGACAATATCCGTATAAAAAATATTATGATTGAAGCACGAATAATTTCCTAAACCGCTATAAATGCATTGTTTGTGTTTATATCACTGACAGGAAACTATTCCCTGTTGAGAGCTTACAAAAATATCACGAGCGAAGTCACAATAACAATATAAGACATTTTATATTAAACTTGTCGACGTGACAGTTCACGACAGTCCTGTGATGTGTAGCTACTTCTACTGATGCTTTCGTGTGTTGGTGTTCAAATATAGAGATACTTTATTTCTTTAGCAGACTCATAAATCCGTTAGGTCCATCTGATTCATTTTAACAGTACACGGGCTTCAACGGTTCACTCAAGTTAGTTTCTTATGAGTAATTGACAAGTTACTAGTAATAATTATTGGTGACAAAATACTTACAGTCCAATGTCCAGTTGTATTGATAGTTGGTGGAGGACAACTGAAGCTTGTTGTAACAGACATTATTATGTCTAAATAAATACATTCGAAAATTCTCTTCGTCTTTGTAGCTTTTTCTTAATCATATAATATATAAAGAATTAAAAAGCTTAAATTCAAAAATATCGTCAGTATATGGGAACGTACTCAAATATTTTGAGAGCAAAGTTCTTTACTAATTTTTAGAAAACATGTCTAATAAAACTCATGACATTGAATGCACCAGCTTGCTCAAATAAACACAAATTGTTATTGAAATGTTTCGAACCTTGGAGGAAATATATACATATCTTACGATAAATTCGATTTAAACTTTTAAACACTTGTATTTTACACAGAACGTACATAGTATATAAAGTTACAATTGCTCTGAACAGTTTTCTATCAAACAGCGGTGTTTCTTGTAACATACGTAGTGTGTACAAACTCTCTTACATTGAAATTTAAAAGGAAATTAATTGAATACACCGCAGGAGTTTTCTTTCAACATGTCGTACTCTTGAGTCGGCAATTTTAATTAAACGTTCAAGTATGGAGATGAGATGTTGGCTGACACTCCAAAGACTCGTTACGACACATATTATAACATACAATTTAAAAGAGATTTTTTTTCTTTTTAAAATCTTTTAGATCCTTTGCTTGTACCCCTAACATATGCACTAGGTTTGAGGTTTTAACTAACGTCTTTTTTATTGAACTTTTGATGCAAATAAAGTTTTATATACATGAATATACGATTACAAATTACAGTGAAACAAAAAATCACCAAGGAATAAACTTTAAGTCTGATGTGACATAACCGTAGAAAAGTAAATAAAGCTTGGCTTATTGTTTTACTTTGATAAGTTCTAAGAAGTTTTCTTGTAATTAATTTTTTTTTAGAATGAAACAGAAAAAGATTGAGAATCCAAAACATGAAATAAACATTACTTTAATTTCATCAGTAATTTAAAAAAAATATTCCACGTTTATAAACGCCACCTTCAATAGAGAAAAACTACTTTAAGCTTTAGTTACTAAAAACATTTTACACTTCAGAAAAATGAACTCTTTACGTTTATTGCTGTAAAACCAACTTACAAATTATAAGACACTTTGAGACGTTCCAATCCTTCTTTATAATATTTTATTATAGTGTTGTATTTGTGTTTCATTCAAAACTGCTGAATAGATTTAAATGTCTTGTATAATTATGAAAAAGTAACGAATAGGCAACGCTATAAATGAGTGAAGTTAAGAAAAACGAAATAAAACTCGAGTCTTTAAAAGTATTTTAACATTATAAAAGTCCAACGTAAAACGTAAAGTATTTGTTTTATACGTATGATGATATCTTAGTCACGAAACCGGTAATACTATCGTTAAAGCGTTAGATAAGGTTTAAAATTGTATCAGGTTAAACGAAAACTTTATTCTGATTTTGAAAAAAATCTAGTTATTGTCTAATTAATTAAATCTTGTAGAAAACAAACAAAGTTTTTTTTGAGAGCTTGTACTTCATGTTTATTTTGTTTCGTCTGAAAGAACCTTTTAAACAAAGTCCTGTTAATAATAGATAACTTACTGGTCTTGAATTAAAATTGAATTGAATAATGTGGAATAATAAATTCATGATCTGAGCAGGATTCTAAAATGAACTTTCGAGACACGGCGTCTTTTTTAAGGTTTGTTATCTATAAATAATATTTTTATTTTGATTCATATTTTAAAGTTAATCAGATTTTTTTTTTAATATCATGCAAAATGGTGTATGACAGTTGGTTTTAAATTAAAACCACAGGCCTCCGTATAATTTGAGAGCAATTTTCTGAATAAACGTGTTCATATATTTTTTTTTGGCAGGCGCTATCAACGCTGAGGATTGTGAGTATATATAAATTTCAGCATTTCATATTGATGGCAATCCATCGATGTGAGCCCATATTCATAAAAAAATGTTAATAAAGCTTTTACTTTTTTTTACGTTGATAATTATAAAGTATTCTGAAACAATTATTTACTTAAAAAGATAAAAGTTTTACAAAACTATTACGTACTTATTACTTTATCAACTGAACACAAATAATACTTTTACTTAAAACATTAAAAGAAGGTTTAGGAAAAACTTCTTGTACATAAGAAAATAATACAAAAAAAACAATGTAGGTGCTAAACAAATGGCGGCTTTATCGCTAGAAGCAATTTCTTTCGAAACAAACCTTACGACACAGGAAATGTAAGAAAAATATAGAAATGAATTTGGGCTGAGATACAGTAATAATAACATACATTATATATATACATCTTAAGTTTGATAAATTACTGCTTTTCTAAATAATATACGTATGCAATAAAAATGTATTGTGAAGCTAATACGTACAATGTAATTATAAGATTTATAAATGTGCAACAACACTGTGCTTAGTGAGATAGGTAGTAAGGACTATGAATAGAGAAAGGGAACTTTGAAAGGAAGATGTAAGGAAGGTCTGGTTATTGAAAGTAAAATATTGTATTTTTGAATTGTCAAATTGAAATAACTTTTACAGCATTTATCTGCACAGAACATAAAAATATCTCCAAAACTTTTTAATTCAATTTATAACTTGTGACAAATCCAAAACCTTTTGTTCATATGTCATCAGTGACACGAACAGATTCAGCAAGTTGGCTATAAAAACAGAAACTGATGGTTTTTAGATAAAACTAATGTTCACAGTGACTCAATATATGTATGAATAGGAAATAAGAAGTGCTCACAGACAAACACTTTAACGATACGAGTTATCTGTCATTTAAGTATATGTTTCATATTAATTGGTCACTTATTACAAAGTAATAGATTTTAAGGGTTACCATTTAATGAGAAAAAATGCCACAAGCAAGTCACTCATATGAGACCCTCGACCTCTCGCGCCAGACGCCAGATACTTTAAAGTTTAAGTCGTCCCATACTCATATCTTTGTATTTAGATTTCTATAAAATAAAAAATAATACTTAAAATAATTTGAAATCAAAAATAAAAAACAAAATATATAAATTACAAAACAATTGATGGCAACAAACTTAAACGGAATATGAAATGGCTTCTCGTCACAGGAGCTGGGGTAAGGGGAGCACTCCTTCTCATGTCTTATTCCTTCGGTTATCAACTACGTTTTCATGGAATCATTAAACACTACAACATCTCTTCTAAGGACCGAAACGAACCAATTGCACCGAATTGAATGAACCATCTAATATTTTTTTTTACTTCATTTGTTTCATTCGCATCATCACTTTTAATAAAGCAAAATATCTCAGAAACAGAAAATGTCTTGGAATAATACAAAAGCCGCACATGAGTCAAGCGGTGGAGGTACCACAATATGAAATAAATAATAGACACGTATTCTGTAACTAATAAAGATAAAAGATAGGAACACTTAATAAGTTATTTCATTAAGGGGTTTTTCTTTTGTTTCGAAAACAATGCTATTCTGCAATAAAGCACACAGGGAACGAGCAATATGTCCCAGAGCTCTGAATGAGCGGGCCGCCGTACTCCAAAGACGAAGACTCCTTACACGTCAAAAGGCTATATTATCTTTGAAGGAGACTTGAATAACTTAATGCGCCTTATTTTATCCTTATTGTGCTATTTTGTGTCTTAATGTTTTGCTCTAGATATTTCTAAACGTAGCCCATTAATTTGTTATATTTGCTAAGGAAGTTTTGTAATTAATATAAAGTATTTATGTATATAAGTATTTATTACATATGTACAATTTATTTTTACAACATTCGCTGTGTATATCACAAATATAAAAAGAGAGTTTGATTAAAGGTGTTGGTTTATTTGTCATGTGAGCTCTCTTGAATGGCTTTGTCATAGAGTATTAGTATTGAACACAATAACGCCTCATTTAATGGTGTCCGTAGTAGCCAAGTCCGCCAATTCCGCCAAGTCCGCCGTAACCATGGCCGTGTCCGCCATAGTAGCCGCCGTAACCGACGACCGGGGAGGCGTATCCGCCGTGACCACCATAGTAACCATATCCGCCTGGAATATTAAGAATCGTTCAGTGAGTTTAATCTCTTCATAATAAATAAGGATGTAATACTTTCTTTTTAACAGAATAAAATGAATTAGCAGAGAATAATTTTAAAATCTATGATATTAAGACTTTAACTTTAACATTAATAATTGCCTTAAATTTACTTATGTATATAAACAATTAATATCTAACGAGTTTATAGTTAAATACTGACCAAGGCCGTTGTATCCACCAAGGCCGGAGTAACCGCCATATCCGCCGTATCCGCCAAGTCCGCCGTAGCCTCCGTGAGAGGTGGTGTAGGCCACCTTACTGACTGCTACTGGAGCTGTTTTAACACAAAACAAATATATTTAGTTATTAATTACTAAGCATCTATAATCAAGTCAGGCCAAACTTTTTTAATTTTTTTTTTTTATCAAATAGACAAAACCATTATTGAAACTTCTATCGATACACGTTACTATAATCAGAGTAGAGACTTCACATCTGCTGTTTAAACTCATTCTAATATCGCATATGGATATTAAAACATTTTCTTGTCAGAAAAACTGCGAAACAAAATGTAAATGTTGTTTAAAAATGAGTAAGGTAGGTTTCATTATTCATGTAATGCTTCATTTTCTTGCTGAAGACGAGAACTACAGATAGAATATCTTCGAAAATATTAATATAACTTTTATTAACGAAAATACAAACAGAGTTCTATCGAATATTCCTTTATATTCTAAAATAATATAGACTTTATTTATTTTTTATGTTCGATTGTTAATGATTCATAAGTCAATGGTTTGGAAATATAACAGATTTAGACTGTAGCGAGGCAGTGGAGCGCAACTACCTCATAACATTTCAATGTTAAGGTCGTTTAGTTGTATACAAAAACACAATATTACATAATTATTCGGTCCAGTAAATATTGTATAGGCCGCAGTCATTTGTTTTAAGAACTTATACTATTAAGAGGACTCATTACAATACACGGCTCGGCTACTCAATGACGGTATTACTCGATTTCTTTTGACGACAAAGTCTTTGTAAAGTTGATTATTAGTTCATAGACGGAGAAATTCGAAAGGATCACAGTTTCATTGATGCAAAAAAAATATGAACGGCCCGTTAATTGGACGGCTGATATTTCCGAGTTATTATAGAATAGAAATAAAAAGAACAATTCTATATTGTGACAGACTTTTAGGACGCATACGGCGAAGCATTCGTCCGTTGGTAATTTTCATTAAAGTGTACGATATGAGGAAACTGTAATTACGTCGATGTGTGCCAAGGAAATCACATTTCCCACGTCCATAACACGCGACACCGGCGGCCGTTCCTATAGCAATCGACATCATAAACACCCATTATTATAATATTATCAGCGTGTGAACAGCGTCTTTAATCAGTGTTTTATATATCAGATAAAACCTTGATTGTGATTTGAGTTTTACTACAAAACAATATGTTTTGTGTCAAGATGAGGTTCTCTGTTTAATGATTGTCCTCTTGAATAAAGTATTAATAACCCGTTTCATTGACATCTTTTGATAATTATAACATATAGAATTAAAACTTACTCGATACTCGAGAGCTAGCACACTTCAAACGTTGCGATTATAAATAAGAATTGCAATATTTTAAGACTTTATATTTGTTTAATGTAGTTATATCGGGCATGATTACTAGAATTGACAGTTTCGTAATTTTTTTAAGGTCCTAAAAAATATTTACACAATTTTTTATAATTTTCATTAAGTAAATTCTAGCTAAGTGGAATTCAAAATTAAAATTTCCCTTTTAAAACTCTTTAGGTGAAGCGAAATTCATTTTCATGGAGAGACAAAGACGATGTTTTAACAATTCTTTTGTCTTATTTGGACGAAAAGTTAACTTTTGACAAGTACATTTTCATTAAAGTCTGTTAATTTTAAAAACCCTGTTTAACTTTTGGATAATGAAAAATATTAAAAATAAAGCACTTTTCTTATGAGGAATACAATGCAAACTAAATATTTTTGTAGGTGAGGATGATTATACGCCAGATATTAAATAGTGTTTTCATTTTAGGAAATACACCACTAGGATTCTAAATCATAAAAACAGGCCTACACCTTTTTTTTGCTCACAATTGGTGCATTAACACTAGATTATGAATTAAAACGATAAATAATGATTATTTTATTGGTCAGTATTAGGTATTGTGTGTACATTACCTTATAGCAATAATGGGACTGTAGAAGATGCTCTCCACAATTAATCTCGGAGAATGATTCTCCGTTTTACAGCTATTTTATTGCATCTCTAATGTTACTGGCATGCTATACTCTGTTTGTTTTCTTCGATCTCAAGAGAGCAATTTATACGACAGTTCAGAGTTTAATCGTCGAGCATTTTCGTTTTCAATTTAACAAGTTTCCGTTCATTATTGCTTCTAATTAGTAATGAATGAAGCTCTTAGTTTTCGGAGCCGAATGAGATCGAAATGGAGATTAAAACAGTGCCAATATACCTCCGAATGAAGTAGACTTGAATTTGAATAATGAGAAATATTCGTAGTATCACTATAAAATAACCTTTCAATAATTATACCTAATGCATTTGTATTCTTAACTTCTTCCGAAAACCTTCCGAGATTATATCATTGTTCAATAAAACGGTTAAACTGCAATCATCTCAGATGTAAAATTTTAAGGTAATCCACAAACCTCTAAAGGCAAACAGAACTCAAACATCGTTTAGCGTCGTTCGGTCAATTTAAACTTGGGTCCGAGTGCGGTCGGACCTGAACTTGAAGTAGTTGTTCCGAGATTATGATACTGCATTTTAATGTAGTTTGTAAAGATTTTATTATTAAAAGTTCTGCTCAAATTGTAGCTGAAAGTAGCGTAAAGGCTTCTTAATTAAACAACTTATTTGAGTAGAGAGTACTTTTTGAATTAAATAAATTTTTAATTTTTTCAATACCGGTCGAGTTAAAAACTTTTTGGCGTACATTCTTTATGACTTTGAATACACAATTGAAATAAATCTTTGATTCCAATGTCCATTCTTCGTTTTAAAAGACGCAATATAAAATGAAATATTCTCACCATATCCAGCGTATCCACCACTATAACCGAGTCCACCGTAACCGGCGCTATAGCCCAGCCCGTGACCACCATAGCCCAGACCACTGTAGCCTAGTCCACCGTAGCCCAGTCCCGAAAGACCACGTTTTTCAGTTTTCTTTTCTTCTTCCGCGAAGACAACGGCAACCAGCAGGGCTACGACGACCTTTAGAAAAACAAAAAAATGTATTATTAATTTGTATTTGTAAAGGATAAAATTTATTTGTTTTCTTTGTGTTTCCGCTTGGTGTCGCTCTATTTGAATAAAAATAAAAATATAGTAAATCCTAGTTTTAAGCCGTGGGTCAGCGAGTCACAGTGAATAATTGTCTGTACTTAAGAATGTACAAAATTGTGTGTCGTAACATCCTTTATAGACAAAGAAATTACACAAGCCGGTATTGTTAGCTTTGTAACGTCCTATTATTTGTCAGAGTTCCAACTTGTCACTGTTATTAACAAAGATATTTGAGTTAGTTCATTTGTCCCAACGCGTTAGAAAAACGATTAATAATTAGATATACATAAATGAAATTAAAAAAAATAATATATTTTTTTAAATTTTGATGGAAGGTTTTATGTATTTTTTTACCTTGGTATATTTTAATTATTTAAATTAAAACACCTTACTTTAAAAAAAATTTATGATGTGTAATTTTTTAAAAATTAATATTACTTGTTATAAAAACACTTTTATGGAATCCTTACCAGGAATTTCATGTTGAAGTAGTTGTTTGGACACTGGACAAGTGACTGATGGCTGGTCTTCTCGCCAAAGGCTTTTATAGGAGGCTCGAGCGCGGACGCGGTTCATGATTGAACGTTTTTACGAAGCCCAAGGATAATGGTTGCGGAACTCTGAGAGGGTTGCAAGAATTTAATTGTTATATTTCGGGTACGTTAGTTTTTTGTTATTAGATTTAAAATATTTAAACTGTTACTATGGAATACTTTCTTACTATGTTTTAGAAGGGTTAGATGCGGGATCAGATCAGTGCGTATGTGCTTATTAGTATTCTAGTGCCTTGTATTAGACAGTAAAGATTTTCTTAATATCAATAATAATATGTGATCCTAAGATTGATTGTATGGTGCTCAAACTCACCAATGTCAGTAGGAACAATGCAAACACATTTCAATAGTTAATGTTAAATTTATGCCATATTACAATAATTACCTTTATTCAGTACTATTTTAAAGTATATTGGATATATTTGAAAGCCCGATTTATTTCCGTTTTCATAATACTCGGATGACCTGACACATGACACTTGATAAGCGCAACTGAATCGAAAATTACAAAAAAGGTTTGTTAATTTTGGGAAGAATTAATTAAAAGTGTGAAACATTGCCATTGCCTTTTTTTGTAATAAGGGATCAAAATTCGGATATAGTTTTACAACGTTAATCAAGAAATAATACCAAAAAGAAGTGTTGTGTAAGAATAATGATAACATTATCAGTTATGAAAACGATAGAGGACCCGGTGTATTCATATTCCTGAGCAAGTCTAGGAGTTCCAAGTCATTTGTGAGTCTGGGATCCTAGACAATTCGAATTTTTCAGCTCTTAATTGAGTCAAGTAGATAAAGCTGATTTAAATTGTACCCGTACCAAGTTTGTAAAAAATACTCCGTGGTGAGACGAACTATACTTTATTAAATAAAAACGTGGATATAAATTTGTTTTTACACCATTAAGTAGGCCAATGTTTGTATCTAATGTATTTTTTTATATGTGATTTGTAAATATAACATCTTTATATAGAATAAACAATAAAACGCTGAGACATTTTGTGATATTTCTAAAGTATATTAGATTCAATAGTATCAAATATTGAAATGTCAATGTTTGTAACAAACAATGCCGGTCGCAACCTTTGAATGTTGTTCAAATGTCTAACAAAGAATGCCAATATAATGTTATTTACTTATACTCAAATATAATAGTTTTATTAAAGTTAAAAGCTCGACTTCAAACCATTTGTTTTGTAATATAAACACGGTCCATTACTATTGTGAAAAAAAAAGATGTGTGTAAAATACGCAATATTACTATTTTAAACTTTAAGTGTGCCAGATCCGATCGGTTGTTTTGTCTACACCAGATTCCCGAACATATTGCCATATATATATATTACAGTTCCTCTTTTCTGACTTCATTTAAAAATTGTTTTTCCATCATCTCTCATCATCATCTCATCATCTCTTCGGCTTTTACAACTACATCCGTGTAAATATAAAAACTACTAGTTCTATTAATTAAACATGGTGCGAATATCAATGTATCATTTTTAATTTCTCATTTGTAACATCGGTAGCGGCTGAACGCTAATAGTTTTCATTGTTACAAAAAGTCCTTGAAATTTACAAGTTTTAACAAGATCGAAACTGAAATATCACGAATGTATCTCATATTACTTCTGTTATAAAAATATATAGACCAATTATGACTGTTGTTAAGAAAATTATTTCCATATTAGGTAATTATGACCCTTGAGCTCGTTTTGCAAGTCGATTATTCTGATGGGAATTTTCTGCCATTGAAATGTTGACAAATTCATATCATAAATGGCTTCATTGTCCGAAAGAATACTCTAAATTCCCGTAACAATTGATAGTTCATTAACGTAAACATAAATTTAATCAAACTATTCGGATTTTTTTATACTAAGTAATTACTTTTCTTTACTCAAAAAATTATGCAAATGCTTTGTATAATAATTATATATCTTTTCATAGATAAAAAATGTAGTAGGTTTGATAATATATCAAACGACAATTACATAAAACATAAATTTTCAAACAATGCGATAGGTTATAAAAGTATAAGCCGAGGGTTCATTAAATTTACTTTTATACTTATTATTACGTCTCAAAGACACAAGTTTCTCGCAATCAGTTTGTTCGAGGGACGTGGTGACAATCTCGCATTGAATGTTTTTCACACACTCAGATGTTTGGATCGCATTGAGGTGACTATAAGTATGGGTTCATATTACTTCACATTTAACATCAACGTGTCTACTTATTACGCTATTAAGGAAATATATAGAACGTTTCTATGACCTTGGCTTGTATTAGTCAACCTTAGCGCTAAATTAGGAAAAAATAAACATCTGTATCATAATTCTGTTTGATAATCCTGTCGTGTTATTGATATTTTTTTTTAGTGTCCTCGTACAGTCACATCCGTTACTCTAATATACTGTTAACTGTATATATAAATAAATTTAAATCTTTTTTAATTTATATTAAATATAAGATCGAAGGACCTAATTGATTATTAATTAAATGCTATAAGTTTTGTGTATACGACCATTGTAGAGGTGATAAAGTTAAAGGTTTGTGACATTTGTTCTGTTTTTTTTTTCCAAATGGTTTACAGGAACAAATGCAGATGGGCAGGCAAGTAGTTAAGGTGAGTAGATCTCGGGGACATGAACTTCTGAATCCTAAATATACAACTTGCCGGATTTAACTACTGTTATCCAATACAGTCATTATGCGATCGCCTGAAAAGTAAGTAAAACATCAATACACAGATGAATATGTTCTCTATATTTATGTTTGGAGATGCCTTTATTGGTAAAAGTCTCAATATATTTGGTCAGGACTCGTCACTAAAATATTGAGATGGGTTGGTTGTTATTTTATTTCCATCAAATACTTTATGTTTGAGATGTTAATGTATTCTTTAATGTATTTAAAATCGATTCTATTTTACTGTTTGGGTTTCCTTGAATTTAAGTTATTGTGGGAAGTATTAAATTCTTTGTATAAATAAGGTTTAATCTATTCTACCGAAGGTATAAGCGCTTATCTTGGGATATGTTTCCGTGTCCTGAGAGGCCACTAATTTCGTAAGGTCTATTTTGCACACAGCTGGATCTAGCAATGTTAATCAAGCATAGCAGCAAGCAGCAGCTATTTACAATAAAACAAACAAAAAAATGTAATTTAACACATAAATATTTATGTGTGCATAACATTTCATGAGAGTTATAGAAGGACGCGACATACGTAATTTGATTTATGGATTGAACGCGAGAGGAACTGGATCGACCTAAGCTGTACACAAAGGTTCCACAAGGGTTTTAGTTCCGGTATGTGACCTCTCAGATGACTACACGCTATACAGAATATACGTTGAAAATACACCAAACACTAATATAACAATTATAGATTAATTAGTAAAAAAATCTGTGTTAGAATATTCTTCTGCAGAATATTTAAGATGTCCTTCCTTAAATAATACATAATTTTACGAAGACATTGCGAAACAACAAATACTATTGAAGTAAACACAATTTATTTAACAAAGATTGATCACTCTAGTCAATTTTAAATTGCTTTAATAAAGCTGGAACGAGTTGAAATCCGTCAGAGGTGCCTCTGTGACAGGCTAATACGAATATTTTTCATGTGTACTTTTCATTTAATCTCCGCTTACATTAACTTCTTCAATTATTACAACCCAAAATTCTGCAAGTTAGTGACTTCTGACATAAGCTTTATAATACAGCTATAATTTAAGAATTATTATAAATAAAAAGGTGTTGTGGAAAGTGAAGAAAATTGAAATCGAAAAAGACATTTCGAGAAGAGAATAAGGAAATCTTTTAAGATAAATCTTAACGAACCAGCTCATTTTTTTCAGATTTAATTTACTGTCCGGTTTATGCATCTTCAATAATTAATAACATTTGTAACGAAAATCTTTGCAAATAAAACGTAACAGTAAATAATATATCAATATTTTATTGTCGTTTTCCTTGTCTATGATTTTCATTTTAAACAATATTCTAATTTTAATATTATCTCAAGCTTGTCAACTTTAAATTATCTTCATTAGGCATTAGTGTAATGTTATATAATACATGAGGCACTATCATGATGTGAGGATCTGAGCGTCTATTGGAGCGGTTAGTTTATAGTTATAAATGTAAATTAGACATTAGAATGAATTAGTCGTATTGTAGAAGGATTAATTACAATTGTATGATTCTGTAATGTAATCTAAAACATCACTCGGATATTTGTACAAATATGTTTGCAGCTGCTCCGCTTGACTGGTACAAGGTGTTCAATGTATGTTTCATAATAGATGGCATCTTTCACAGGTCAGTTAAGGTGACACGAGCAATAGGATTTATTGTTTATTTATAATCACTTCATTGATATGTAAAATAATAAAAATTTATAGCGTTTTCGTGAATGCTGTCAGTTTTGAGAACTGCTTTTTTGGGAAGGGTTTCTTTCGGTGTTACTGTCAGGGAAGTCTTGTCATTTTCTAATAGTGTGACAATGAGTGTAATATTTTCTCGCATAGGATCTGCCTGACGAGCTTATGTACAACAAGCCAGTGCCTGAAGTGTTTATTCCGATCAGAAAAATACATTTAGCTGTTGTAAAAATTTGTCATCTCTTGTTCTTTACGGTATTAATAAAAATATATATATTGATTAAAATTTTTATTCATGTCATTTGTTTACAAAAACAGAAAAGTGGAATATTTTGTTTTGTCTCAACGGTTTTAGCTCTTGTTACATATTACACTAGCAGGTTTTTCAGCTCTTTAGGCGATAGCGCAGTTGATTTACTCTTTTTATTTTAAATAATTTTTTTTAGAAAGATTAATGTTATATTATAAATGTTTGCTATCCTTGGTGGAGCGGATAACTTACATGTATTATAAACATAATTAAAAATTGTATAATTAAAACTAAATTCACCAAGCTGTATCAAATTATGAACGTATCTCTGAGAAGATCTTATAAACACAACTTCATTAAAATTTTAAGATAATATTAATTGACGTATAATTTGATATGATACCGGTTAATTATTTGTTAAAGCCTATATTTTTTTTGATGATATTATTTTTCGTATTTTTTTGTGACAACTCAAATTGATCTATGCCTTAAACAAAAACTTAGAAGATGTGTGTTTATAAAACTATTTAAAAAAAGGAGTTTCTTAATTAGTCTTTTATTTTTCGTGTTTCCACTTCCACGGCCGTCTCGTTCAGTTTTATATTTTTGCTTTATACATACTGAAATATTATCAAGTTAAAAATAATGAACTTTTTATTTTAAATGGCTATTCTTAACTTAAGCTAACAATCATTTTAAGTCTGCCTATGTATGATTTTTCTGAATTCCATATTGAAGTTTAAGACATTATTGACCAATCTCTATTTAGCATTTTCAATTTTAACTTCAGAAGTTAATAACTTAAGAATTTGTTTGTGATATCTATAGACAATCTATGGCTGATTTAATATAATTTCAATAGCAGAACTTTTAAACTTCAATAAGAGGTTCAAGTGGAAGGTAATAATTTTATATCAAACAGGTTCATATCCCGTTCCGGGTGCCAGTTATTCCAATCCTCAAAATTATATAGCAGGCCATCACATCAATTCACTACTTAAGCATCTATTTGAATTTCAAATATCTTAAAACAGCACTTAAGTAAAGCACTACATTTCTGTTTTCTGAATCTGTAATATATTTCCTCTCCGGACTTTACTGCCCTTCTAATGTTCCTTAAATTAATGAATACACTTTTATAAGATCTAAGTTCGAGTGTATATAGGAATCTCTCTGGTAGATTTTATAACTCTGCGAATCGATTGTAGCGAGGTTAGTTAATTGAATGAAATACAGAATAATTAAATATCTATTAATATTCACAGGAGTCAATATTTTATAGCTTCAAAGATCACGGACTTCTGCAATCTATTACCTTTAAATTCTTTAGTGGCGTATCTGAAAAAATATTTCTTTACATCAATGAAAAAGCAAAGAATGGTTCTGAATAAAAATTTTAATTATAGTAAATTTAATATTCAGATTTATTCCGCCCTGCCTCGAGAACACGCTGAGAAAACATTGAACAAATATTAGAAAATAATGAATAATATACATATGTATCGCACGCCGTTGATTGTTTTTTAATTAATTTCAGAGATGTATGAAATATATGAAATGTTTTGTAATGTTTGTAACGAACGTCCGAACACAATTCCTTCATGGAATTAATAAAGTAAAAAGGTATTCAACGCTAAAAAGTTTTTAAATTCCCTGTAGTCGAAGAATGCCGGATCGAATGCGATGAGGTGGAATTAATTAAAGGAAACAATAAATTAGTTTCAGAGAAATTTTCAACACAAACATGTCTTATACATTACAGAGTCTCTAAATAATATATTGAACAACTAAATATATATGTAGCACACTCAAATTATAGGCGAGGACATTTAAAAATATTAAATTTATACAATTACATGTTGCTTGAAGGAGTGTTATGCTTGATCAGAAGCAATCTATTAATTCCTTTGATTCATTCTTAATGGCCATCAAAGACAAGTACAATTAAATATGACGAAGCTTCTTTTAATAAAGACGGGGCTGGGATCGTTTACTAGAGATCAAAATAGAGGCACTTATACTGAAAATAACGTAACAAAGACAGTCTGAGCTCTGGATTTGTTGACAATGATAATGATTAACACAATAGGACTTACGTTGATGATACAAAAGACATTGCATCGCAAGGTGTAAGCCTCGGACTCTTGTAAAGATTTTTCATATCTCTACATTAACAATGTTCGAAACGTCGTGTTAAATAAGATCTGGGTCTTCACACATATATATTTGTGGGTATGTGTAGGTGTGTAATTGAGAATTAAGTTTAAAATATCGTGGTTTTCTCGTTGAGAATTGTCAATAGGGGTTTTTAATATGAATATATAAAATGAAAGGGACAATTCTTGTAAGTAGATGCAATCTTTGTAAACACAAGAGTAGAGTTCAAGATTACTGGAACCTGAGACCAAGACAATAATGATTGTCTCAGTTTGAAAGTCAAAGTTGTCGAGTATCATAGGAACCCAATTAGTAGTTACGACAATACTACATCGACACAGTATACATTTGCTCTTTTCTGAGTTATACCTTTAAGTCCTTTGTGTAGTTTGTACTTTTAAACGAATGTTATATTAATTGGTTAATGGAAAATAGAATTTAATTAATACTTAAAGAAAATAAACAAAAGTATCTTACACACGTGTTTAGTGATTTTTTTATATGTAGGTATATTATGTGATACTTTTGCTATTGTAAAGTATAATCTTTATATTATACGTTTTATTTTGTATTATATATATATTATACAGACTAAATCAAGGTTATTGATAACTAGTGTTATTTTAAACTCAATAGAGCGTTGTAGACGTGAGAACTGACTGTGTACAATTACCTTAAAGTCGAGGGCTCACTGTTGTAACAAGGTTAAGTTATAAAACCCATAACAATCTCACTTATATATTAAACACATTCGGTTTTGTTTGCTCTCTGTTTTAATATATAACGTTATATTGATTCAGACTATTTATTAATAGTCTTATTAGCTTATCTTAACGATTTGGTTCAGATTAAGTGAACTTCAGCTTTTATACGTACTTTAACAAAAATTTTAATTAAAAGGGACGTTGTGAGTACTACTCACTTTATCTAAGCCAAATACTAAATAGAAATTTTCTGTCATGTACCCTTACCCTTACCATTACAATTATTGCAACATGTATTTTTTATGTTTTTTTAAACAAAAACCATTTCAATAGATCACAAAGGAATTGTCCGACCATTGACTCGGCGACGTAATCAAGAAAACAGCGTTCGTTGCTGTATAGTTATTTAAATAAAGTAGAAAATTACTAAAATATATAATGTGTAATGTTTGTACAGCAATTGCTTATTTCCAAACTACCAAAACAAAAGCTCTTTGTGATCTCAAAAAGCAAGCGAATTAGAATATCGGATGCTAATTGCATTTCAGGGACTTACTCTGCAAATGAATGAATTTTGCCAAATAGTAAATATGCAGAGGCGATGACCTCGTGGCCTACTTCTCGTGGGTGCTAAAACTATCAGTTTGGTAAAAAAACAGATGATTGAGTTTCGTTAATTATGTAATGTACAGGCGTTATTTACTGTGCTTAAATATTTGAGATGCTCCACGTCTTTAACACCCGGTGAGGACAGAAAAGATGTCGTGGGGTTACATGTGTGCTATATTCTATGTTGGGCCTGAGAAACATTGAAGTTAAATAGTGAAGAAAATCCTTAATATGTAATTATTTCCTCATATACTACTATTGTTGTTAAAATCTATTCAGCCTTCTGAAATAACAGCGATTTGGACAACATATGGGAAGTTTGATTTGATATTAATAATTTGCCATTTATTATGAAATTGCAAAAGAGAACTTATACTCTATGGTGAACATAAAACAGTAAGGCTCGTATGGTAAACGAAATTTAAACCTTCATCGTATGATACAGTAAGACTATTTTGTTTTATATATTTTACTTAGTTGAAATGCTGTAGAAGAAAAACCAACAATTCAAAAATGTATAATCCTGTAAGAGTCATGCTCGCACAGATATTAATTATCTGAAGTCATTTTCAGGTAGTGTGCGAGTAAAGACAGATAAATTAACTCTGTGCACGCTGACTTATGTTGAACCAATCAATTTTAATGTGTTTATAAATATGTTTCGGTCAATTATCGTATGTTCCACGGATATCGTGATCGTTCACTGCGCTGGTGGCTATCATTTTGTGAGCAATGATATTAATAGGCACTCCGAACACCACGGACGATGCTCATGGTTTTATTGATATATAAAATAATTTAAACGAAATATATTTATATAACATATGGATATATTTCTGACGGTATCTAGCTAGTCTGAAAAATGTTTTTTAAAGCGAGATGATATAGAAACAGAAACTTATATTATTTCTTACTTAGTATTTCTATCGTTTAGATTTTATATATAAAAATAATTTTGTATCAAACTCGGTGCAAAAAAAATTTTATGTCAATATAATAAATGAAAAAATTTTCCTTTATTTTAACATAAACGAATCATGTAGCCGTAAGTTATGTCTGACGTCCCTACTATGAGTGCTGTTTCTCAGCAGTGACTCACGCAAGGTTTACACAATTCGCTGCGTCATTGAAAAGTGAGCAAACAAACAATAATAAATACTTAAATAAGGAAGGTAATACGGAAATTATAATATAATTACTACGATTTAAAAATATATTAAATTTATCATCATATACGAACAATTATAAATATTAGCATGTACCGTAATATATTCACGTTCACACGTTAAATAAAAATAATTTATGACACTTTAAAACAGGCTACTTGATAATAATGAATAATTTTTTTGAAAAGAATTTACCATTTTAAACCTGACGCGAAAAAACCTTTACTGTGGATGTTTGTGTGCGTGTATTTGGTACAAAAGAATACATGATGTGTGAAAATTCAGTAGTAATAAATGAGAACGAGAATCTGAATTAATAAGAAATATCGCGTCTGAATTCCCACAGTATTACAATAGATCATATGATAAGGAATGTGCGCCACATGCGTAACTTAAACGACCTCATTAGGGTCATTAAAGATACGAGCGATGGCGTAAGTTGAACTTGGCTCGGGTCCCCCGCGCCGGTCCGCCGCACGCGACGCTCTGATTCATGGAATGCGTCTGCGCATAATTATGGTGCCAATAAAAAACATTGTTATTATAATTCTATTGAGTAAGAACACTTACTGAGTAAGAACACTTGAAAGAGGTCTTCAGCTGTTTCATGTGACTTGATTCAATAGGTAATTTCTGTTCGTCTATGAACGTATATTATTTTGATGTTATCAAAATTTACAAAGGTATATTTAGTTCTACCTTAATAGAAAAGTTTTTTTTTTATATCGGCTCCATAATCCAAATATAATAAATAATATTAAAGCAAATATTTATCAACTGGTATTAGTGAAAATTGTACTGGACTGAAATTCTTTAGTCTCCAAATTTTTCATTTCATATTACTTTGTCCATTTTTTTAGTTGTACAATCTAGATAACAAAAAAAGTTTGACGCGAATATTTCAAGCTTATATTTTAAAGAATGAATCCTCGTTTGTGTCTTATTGCTCCAGTTTACATCATATATTTGGGCTCCACCGTCTAATTACTTCTAATTATGTTTTTTAACTTTTAAACATTGTAATAAATTACACATTATCTAGATTGTTAGTGGGCCTTGAATTGTCTTACTTTCAATTTTATGTAGTTAAATGGGTATTGTTATTTTTAGATGACTACCATTAAGTTTGTAAGAGAAAAAGTTGGTATATTTAGCAGATACATTCTCTTTAAGGAAGTATTTTTCGAAAAGTATTAAAGTTTCAGAATTGTGTGAAAGTACGGAGGTCTTTTTATAGTTAGACAAAATATAAAGAATATCAAAAAAGTCCCAGCCAACAAATTCATGTTTTAAAACATATTTTTCTAACGTTGTATGTTTATTTCATACAAGTAATTGATTGAATTTTAGTTACAACTCGTACATTGTGAAGACATTACAAATCATTTGTTTGTTATCGAGAAACGTTTATTTTGTAGAAATTTTTCTCATTCAAAGATATATTTTTAGCTTTATCATTATTTTTGAGGCATTTATTTTTATTTAAAGGTCAATGCTTTTTAAATGTCATTGATTGTAAAGACTACTAATGTTGACAGGTGGAGCCAGGATTAGGTTAGATTATAATTTTGAGAGACATTTTTGGTCGATTTCTCAAAAAAAATTATACATTATAAATAATAAAACTCCGCGTCTTTCTTTCTTATATTTGTTTATTAAAACTTCTCTTTCAATAGCTGTTAAGAACCCATAAAATATAGTAATCAACAAATGTAAATCAACAAAGTGTAATTATTAACTTTAAAGTATAAAATATGTTCTACAACTCCAATAGCATGGATACTAGAGAAATACGCTTTAATCAGACGTTACATGAAACAAAACGATCTCAAAAAAAAAAAAATTGCAATCGTTTCAAAAATAAACGCTTATTATAGTTAACTATTTAGTTTAAATCAATTTATTTTATTTTTTTTAAACCAAGAAGCTTCGTTTTATAAAGTGGTACGGATTATAGTTAGAAAAAAATTGTCTCTAAAGCTCTCGTGGTTCTTAGAGAGTAAAGAATTATGCGGTTTATATAATAATTTTTAAATGGCCACAGCGTCAGATCATCGATCTTCACCTCTGCGATAGTTGAAGTGAAGCCGAGCGGATTGTAATCACAAGATTCATATCCAAACTCATCACTCGCTGTTCAGTCGAGTCAGTTAAGACCCTTCTGATGGCGACGATACCAACGGTGTCCAAACTCTATATTGTACTGAATAATGGAAACGATACCGCGATCTAGAATACTACTAGCGCCATCTAGTGACGGAGTTGTTAGTAGTGTTCGAGGTCAATGTTATATTTTGGACGACTGATAGTGTACCGGTAATATTATTACATTATCGTCGTTGACATGAATCGAGACTAATATGGTCATTTCGTTTATGAAAATAGAGGAGAAATAGAAAAACAATAAATGACGTAAATTTGAGAATAATAATCGACTATCTGCCTGATAAAGTCTGATTGAATCCTAGCCCTTCGAGTTTATGTGAGCGTGCGATCAATTCTGTTTGCTCGAAAGTCGTAATAAACAACAAAATCTATAGTTCATAAAGAGATATGATTATAAAAGAATACATTTTTAGTGTTTTAATGTATATGAGTCTATGACTTTATATTACAATAATCGCCTACTAAAATATTATAGCAAAATATGAATTAATGTTCAGTGCTCGGTAATATTTTATTTCTTGAAGACTATTTTTACGTATGTTTACTGTAGTCTGTAAGGTTATTCGATCTTTACCAAATAAGGTATAATTCGATTTCTTACAAAATACACAATCTCTTCTTAACAATATATTCTATTACAAACAGCAAAATACAACACAAATATTTTTATATAAATCTGGAACATAATTAAATACGGCAGAACATTTACAAGGTAAGAAGAAAATTATTATATATACAATCAGCTACACATTTCTTGGTTTCTAAAAGCACTGAAAGTCCAATATGCAACAAAACCTTCAATGTACGTCATAAGATTATTTTTATCCGATGGTCATATTTTTATAGGTCCCATGGTAGAATTTGTTCAGGATGTTGCGCAAATTGGTATAGAAAACCGGAAATGGTATATCACAAAACTCGGTGCGCTCAGACTGATAGGAATTAATTTCCAGACAGATTTTGGATGATGTTTTTTGGTATCAAGTATGAATGAATTAAATTTACTGAAAGGGCGTTGCATTAGAATTACCAGTTTCTATGAATAAATATGAGTACATATAATAGAATCTAAGATTTTTTTACGAGATAACCCCTAATAATGTTTCGGTTCCTTTACAGCAACCGTGATCGGGAGCAGGTGAGATGAAAGTCTTGTTATCCGCCGTCTCCCGCCAATGGTTTCTTAATTTTATAACGTACCTCTGTATATGCACTCATAATGCGCTTACTTTGTGTCAAGGTCATGTGATATGGTCACGGACATGGAATTTTATGTTATAGGAGGAAGTCCCACGGGTTAGCTAGATTCCAGACATCTTCTCTATAGAAATTGGGATGTGTTTTAATTTCAATGGCCTCGCGGATTAGTCTCAGCCTGTACCTGTCTTCACGAGCGAGGATTTGTGGTTTATCAAACTGGATGTATTGGCCTGGTTTGTCCATTGTGTGTTAACACCTGTCTTCACGCGCTCTTAATGTCCCGGACATGTTTTTTTAACTCTTATATCGCTGCTCCTCTTTATTTGTCCAAAGTAACAAGCAAGTAACAACCCACAGTTGTAGTAGTTTCGTGTAAATAAGTAAACATGAAAAACTTAGATATCATTATGTGTTTATGAAAATGCCAGAAAAAATACAGAAATGTTTCCGATTAGTGAGAAATTTTTATTTTTATTTCACTTTATTTACTTTAATGAAGCCATTTTTCAATAAAGTAAATTAAGACAAAACTAATTCGAAACAAATTTATACAAAATCATTTTAAATGTATTTATTTTGGTGTCTATGAGTTTGGCAAAAACAACTGCGAATTAAATTCTTTAAGCACTCCATACTTGAATCACTATAACTTATATATTGTATCATTTATTCCATAATTTCAATTCATATTCAGAAGAAACAACGACACAATTATTATTCACAAAAACGTTTTATTTATGTATAAACGATCTCCTCTAATAATATAGAAAAAAATCTACTTTGTTCTTTCACGGAAGGAATATTTCATCGCGTATAGCCATTATAATAACAAGGATTTGTATTATTTTATAAATCCAATAAAATTATATGATCATAATTACTTTAGCAATTTCACATTATGATAGCATGTTGTTATTTTATGTTATGAGACGCTCATAACTTTCTTTTATTTTTTATATCTTTTCGGACGTCCAGTTTTTTTTAGTAAACAGATTACATATTTCCTTTAGTACGAAGCATTCAGTTCCTTATGAAATGGCATTACTTATAACATTACACGACATTTGAAACCATTAAAAGTAAGAACTGTTACAAATCTTAAAGTATTGTTGAAAAAATAGTATGTAAAATCTTTCCTGCCATCAGAGAATTTTCGACAGTTAGACGGTTTTATACAATACTAATAAATAAAAGTCATCGATAAGTTTAGTAATAAAATAAAATAGCAGTAAAAGTATTTGACACCAAAAACTTTTCATTAATTTCCTTTCCTAAGTTTAAATAAAATAAAGCATTGCTAAATTTTTTTCTCATTGCGTTCCCAATGACCCTTCCGGATCAGAGTAATTTAGTAAGATGGGGTAAAGTTACCGAAAAAACTTGCTATATCTGTGGGAAGGCAGTCGGAACTGCTAAGTATTTGCTGTAAGGTTCAATACTCGCGTCGTCACTATAGGGTTCTGGAAATCATACGTGAAACGGTTAGTCTTTCGATAGCCAGAGCGCAAAGGGAAATAACCATAAACGAGGGATCAGTAGATTTTGTGAAAGAAGGCACTGAGGCTATAAAATCAAACGTCAAGCCTTACTCTATTCTTAAAGCGGCTTCGGATTGGACTATAATGATGGACGTATGAGAAACAATATTAAATCCCAAGCGTCGGCCTTCAGACCATACATATTTACGCATTCACGAATTTTAAAGCGCGTTGTGATAATAGAGCTTACGGTTCTTTGGGAAACCAACATCTACAAAGACCATGCCATCAAGGTCAATAAATATTACGAGCTGACAAACGAACTTACTCGAAATAGGTTCGTCATGGAATTGTACGCGGTAGAAGTGGGAGCAAGACGTAAGACATGTTTAGTCTCGTATTTAAGTTGGTATCGTCATGTGACATAATAAGAGTAGATAATTTTTCCATCATAAATCTTATCACATTTTAGTATTAAACTGCGTTGTTGATTAAGAAAAGGGAAACGTAGAAACAAAAACTTGGACTAAGTATACAGAATTTTTTTCCCCCACATCAGCAAACACGCTTCTGGAAGTTGAAAATGTTGAAGTGAACAAACTTTAATTTAAACTTAAAGTTTAATTCCATAAATAAATATGATCCGTACACGGCTCGAACTCAACCCGATTCTTGAAAACTTATACAAACAAATCATTAGGCTTAGTTTTTTATTATTTAGGAATGTTTTGATCTTATGTTTTTGTTAATTTATTATAATCAATCTCCTTCTTCCACTTTTTATAAGGCACAGTCTTGAGACGTGGTTTTTTATGTGGTAACTTAGATAACGTATAATATACAGAAAAATTCTATGAGTGAAAATATTAAACGTTGTTATTTATAAAAAAGACAAAAAAAATTAATGTGTATGCTTGTTACGTTATGATAGGAATTTTAATCGAACCTAGTACATTTACTCTCAAAGCATTCTGTTGCTTTACTTTGATATACAGGCAACTTCCAGTAAGACAGGAGTTGTATGTGCTAGATTCAAAATTTGGGTCGAACTCTTCTTCTCCTTATTCTTTAAACAAATTTCCTGATTGATTTCTCATAAGCAATGACTAAACTTTAAGCATATACTGAAATTCTTTGACGAAAAGGATTTTTATTCTTAAAATACGAGAATGGGTCAAAAAGTTCGCGGAATGGGGGGTATAAAGTAAGACATAAAACTCAAAATTATTTTCCTTCTTGAGGTATTCTCTTTTAAATCTAATATATATATATATATTAGACCGATCAATTAATTTATTTATACCTTCGAAAAAAATTTTTTGTCTTTATCGTCGATATTGGCCGAAATTGCGCTCTTGACTTCTTCATCGCTGGAAAATTTCTTCCTTCGAAGGTCTTTTTCATTTTTGGGTATAAATAATAATTGCTTGGGGCTAAATCTGGACTATAGGGAGAATGTTCCAACATTTCGAAACCCATTCTTTGTACAGCAGCTATCGCAACTTACGCCCTGTGCACAAATGCATTGTCGTGCAAAAGGAGCACCCTTTTGGTCAATTTTTCCCGCCTTTTCTCCCTCGTAGCATCTCGAAGACGTTCTAATAGTGTAGCGTAGTATTCTCCAGTTATAGAGGTACCCTTTTATTTGCAGTCATTAAGAAGAATGTTCTCTGTATCCTACAAAACATTGGCCATGACTTTTCTGGTCGACGGGTACAGTTTGAATTGCTTTGGGAATGGTGTACTTTTTATGCCACTGCATAGAGTCTTGTTTGGACTCAGGCTCATTGTGATGAAGCCAAGTTTCATCGCCAGTTACTCTCTCTCTGCCTTGTTTGAAGAGGTTGTCCCACTTGTAAACCATGGTTTTGTCAGGGCAAGAGTCCCCAGAAATAGACGATCAATAAATTCCAAAATAATCTGAGGATGTTTTTTTTGCTGGGTAAGAAATTTCATAACTGCGCGAAACTCAATTTTCTCCATGTTTCAAATTTTCTTCCCGATTCACTTGTTTATTGAACTGTATCTTACTAAATTATGACCCGGTTTTTATGAAACTTGGTATTCATAGCCTTAATAAGTGTGACAGGTACTATGGGTAAAAAAGTGACCCTTTTCCGCTATATAAATTTTATGGTCATTATAAAACAATTTTTATTATAACTTCCTTTATTTTGTACCTTTCGAACGATTTTTTTGCATGATGCATGTAGTGCTCAAAGAAGAATAAGAAGTGCTTTAATTGTAAAATCTTACATTTTCACATTCTTCCCTTAAATAATTGTATTTAAGAAATGATATATATGCATATGTATATATATGTAGTCAGAAGGGTTACAAAACAGCTATATCGAATTGTTGTCGCTAATATTTCTCGTATTTTATATTACAACAGTTACTGGCACTTTAATGTTAAAGCAAGAAATAATCTGACAAATCTGACATTTATCTCGTTTTAAAAACCTTCGGTACTCAAAATAACTCAGCTTAAAAAAAATATAATGAGATCTAAGATTTTCGCGAGTATTCATTTAAATGAAACTAGTATTATTCGGATTTACTACGCGGATTTTATTATTTAAAAACTACATAATCCCGACGTTTCGGTTACTTTGCAGCAACCGTGATCACGGGCAGGCGAGGTGTGAATGTCTGTCAGTTGGTCCTTGTTATTTATCATCTACCGCCATCGATTTCTTAATTTTCTGGCGTACCGCTCTGGATGCCGGCAGAATGCGCTCACGGTGTCTTGAGGTCCTGCGGTGTGGTTTCGGACATGGGATTTTATATTTTTAAGAACGGGGTCCCGGGTGTTTGATAGATTCCAGCCATCTTCTCTATTGAAATTGGGATGTTTTTTAATTTCAATAGCCTCGCGAATTAATCTCGGTATATACTTGTCTTCCCGAGCGAGGATTTGAGGTTTATCAAAACGAATGTAGTGGCCTGGTTTGTCCATCGTGTGTTCACACACTGCTGACTTCGACGCGCGCCTGTTTTTGATGTCTGAGATGTGTTCCTTAACCCTTGTACCGATGCTCCTCATCGTCTGTCCAATGTATGACAAGCCACAGTCACAGTCGAGTTTGTATACACCCGCTTGTTGTGTAACTCGCACCACCACCCTATACAGTTAGCTACCGTTGGCAAATCTTTGTTACAGAGAGCCCAACACCTTTGTGATGCTGACCACCTAGAGGCCGAGCTGCAGCATGTAAAACATGCTCTCACCATCAACAACCTGCCCGTGCCTCGCCAGCATCGCAAGAACCACCTGAAGCCACCCACAGTTGAACGACAACCTGCGATACTACCATATGAGAAGGGAGTTACTGACAGAATAGGCAACATCTTGAAGAAGGTTTCCATTAAAACTATTTACAAACCACATAAGAAAGTGAGCCAATTCTTGAGACCAATCAAGAGTAACATTCCTTTACAACAAGCGGGTGTATACAAACTCGACTGTGACTGTGGCTTGTCATACATTGGACAGACGATGAGGAGCATCGGTACAAGGGTTAAGGAACACATCTCAGACATCAAAAAGAGGCGCGCGTCGAAGTCAGCAGTGTGTGAACACACGATGGACAAACCAGGCCACTACATTCGTTTTGATAAACCTCAAATCCTCGCTCGGGAAGACAAGTATATACCGAGATTAATTCGCGAGGCTATTGAAATTAAAAAACATCCCAATTTCAATAGAGAAGATGGCTGGAATCTATCAAACACCTGGGACCCCGTTCTTAAAAATATAAAATCCCATGTCCGAAACCACACCGCAGGACCTCAAGACACCGTGAGCGCATTCTGCCGGCATCCAGAGCGGTACGCCAGAAAATTAAGAAATCGATGGCGGTAGATGATAAATAACAAGGACCAACTGACAGACATTCACACCTCGTCTGCCCGTGATCACGGTTGCTGCAAAGTAACCGAAACGTCGGGATTATGTAGTTTTTAAATAATAAAATCCGCGTAGTAAATCCGAATAATACTAGTTTCATTTAAAAAAAATAACTTGTCAGCCTGAACTTACTTAACACTGATATATTTTTTCATTGAAAACTTCGGTATCATTATGTTTGAAATTATCTCGTGTTTTTTTTTATTGAATCAAGTGTTACATCTTTCTACTGTTTTAGAATAGTTTATATTTTATAAGCTTTTCCTGCATTTTATATTTTAATGAGATCACTAGTCATTGACATAACCTGTACAAAGAAAAGTAGCCAAACTACATACTTTTCTTAAAGCGAGTATGTCAGAAAACATAACAATGAACATTCTGCTTTCTTCGATAAACTCATGAAATAAAATATTTAAACTATGCATTATAATGTTTTGATAGAAAAATCTTTTAATTTAAAAATGTTATTCAAAAGGCTCTTTTTCTGGGTTCTTGGTTTCATAATAAAATTTATATTAGAACAGACGGCGCTTTTTATTATAATAATTTGACAAAATAACCGTGATATATACAGACAAGATTATAAATTTAATGATTGGCGATCTATGTACAACAAATTGAAATTATTGAGGATAATTTTGTTAACCAATGCCATTTCGTTTTAATTTTTGCGTAGGTAATGTTTGCCTTGCATGTTATCATTATATGATAAAAATTTATAAAATATATATATATATATATTGGAATAGTGATCTTGTTTTATTGATGAAAAATAATCTTCGAGTTATAGAAACTATTTGTGTGAGTAAACTCATTGCACCTATACCGAAAGTAACAACACTCACACCTACATTTAAATGACTATAACATATGTCGATGTTCTTTTATTCAAATTGAATTTATATACATTCAGAGGAAGTGTCTTTAAAGAGAAACTATATTAACAAACACTGACCTTTGTATACAATTTTATGTTTCAGTAAATTTGAAAACAGCCTGGAGTTGTATGACCTTGAAACATTATTAATAAAGCATTTTTTTATAATGTTCAAGACATTCTGTAAAAAAGTCATTGCATTTTTTGAATGTAATACGAAGAGCTGTACAATATTTACGGCTATTTTCACATTTTTTTACTCGACTGCACTAGATGGTATGTCGTTTTATTATATCCTTTATGTCTGTACACCTAATAATTCCTTAGTACTCTTTCTAAGATTCCAAAATTGCAATTCAGTATTTTTAAATTCTATAGGGTATTAATAAATTAAAGTTAGATCCGGGACGCGACTCAATTAAGACGGTGATTCAGAAATCAATCAACATTTTCCATATCTACCTGTTTTTGTATAACCTTGTTTGTTTGTGTTAAATATGATTTTTATATTAAGTATATTAAGATCGGCCTTCAAGCAGTTCTCATCAACGTTGTTGATAACATCACAGAACCAAGAATATTGTTACATTATGAAACACCTTTTATTTACAAGTCCTATGTATATGTAATTACTTTCGAGAATTTGTATTGTCGTAAAAACCGATTCGTACTGTTATACTCCATATATGTACAAAAAAATTCCTTTTACAATATTGCATGCACACTTACAACAACAGTTGGTTCATGAGAACGCTTAATTCAGTTGATTGATGTTTTGATCGTCGTTTAGTCATGTCCAGAATTCAGTTTCGAGTCAACAACTTACAATGTTCAGGTAAACAATGCTATTTATTGTTATATAATACCAATACTATCTAAGCTAAGAGTCCTTATAAAATCGCAAGTGCTTTTATTATAATCAAATTAGGAAATAAATCATGAATAGCACTTTTGAAGTTACGTAAATTAAGTTTAATGGTTTTATCTCTAGTGGGCAGTGAGGTGAGTTCCTCTACAACCCTGCTGGAGTATCTCCGGAGACACCTGGAGCTGCGCGGTACCAAGTACATGTGTCTGGAGGGAGGATGTGGCGCCTGTATCGTGAACGTCGTCAAAAGTCCTGGTGAAGCTTCTTTGGGTGTCAATTCAGTGAGTTTTTAATTTATCCAAAGGCCTTTAAATTATTTTTTTTATACAATAAGCTCATTTTATATAAAGTACCTGTAAGTTTGTCTGTTGGTACTTTTTGAACCGTTTATAAACACAGACTATATTTTCAACTATATTTACAATCATACGATATGTTCAATAGTATTTATTTTTTTAACTATCACTACGAACGGATAACCTAGTAATAAGTAATAAAACCAAAGGGCTTTTCCAATACTTATTCTTGTTTATATATAATAATATATAAAAATTTTAAACTGGTTATAATAATAATAACGTTGTCATAACTAATCGATTTACAAAAACATATTTTTTTATAAACTGTGAAATGTCTTTCAAGTTATTTTGTGTTAACAGCCACGCTACTTAATGAGATGATCTCAAAATTTATACGGGATAATACGTTATTAATTAACAGAAATTGTGAGTTTTCCAATGGTTCATTTTTATCTTTGATAACCAATAGGGCCATGAAAATATATCGAAATATAAGAAACTCGAATATCAGTGACAATAATAACTTGCATTTGTAAATTTTATATCAACACTCGTACTAATCCTAAGAGATATGCTATTCGTGAATAGTTATTTAAAAAGAAATTTCCATGAAAATTGAGACGGTCAATTTGATTTATGCTACATACCTCTTGTTATTTGTTATTTTTAAGTCTATTATCCGCATACTCCATATTTTTCAAGAACATCACCAGATAACGGGAAACGTATTTAGAAATTCATATAACAATCTGCTGGGAACGAAGATATATCTTTTAATTCCAATTTCTATCAATGAACTATATGTCTTACTAACTATGGCCTGCGGCTTTGCTCGCATATCCACCTCTTTGGGATACGTTATCATTCTATGAGGTATCCTTCTTCAGGTCCTACCGCTAACAAACAGCCAGACAAAAATAAAAAATAAACATATTTGATGTCGCTGTTGATATAATTCCACATGCAATCCGTCAAAACCTGTTACTTCGAAACTACGACAAAACACAAAATGTTATTAATTATAACTAATGAATGTTGAACAACTATTTTTTTGACGTTTTAATGTAATATTCTGCGAGGCGAATCATAACAAGTTTGCCGGTAATTTGCCGGGCGTATAAATTAGTTTTTATTTGGTTTAGTATAATTATAGTTAAAAAAGCTATTGTTATTTAGAAAGGAGAGATTGGTAATGACGTTTCACTTACCAAACTGTTTGAGTTGGTGAAATCGCAAACTTAAACTCTTACGTAGTCAGATTCAGTTTTAAAGTATAACTAATTAGTATTACTATTAGTTATGTATTAGTAGATAATAATTTATTAATCTGCTCGAGGAAAAGCACCAGAAAGACAATAGTATGCAGTCTGATGGTTACTTATACAAAATAATATTTTTGAAATTCCTTTCGCGGTAATTCAAGAACATGTTTGCTTTCCGTGAAAAATGTTCAAAATATTATTATTTTATGTTTTTATAATAATATTAACTGTAGTGCATGGTGCCAATAACTTCTTGCAATGGCTGGGATATAACAACTATAGAGGGAATCGGTAATCGTTTGAAAGGTTATCACCCGATACAAGTGACACTCGCTGAGAACAACGGCTCTCAATGCGGTTACTGCAGTCCAGGATGGGTCATGGCATTATACAGGTTATAACTTATATTGAATTTAACATTTTACAACATTTTAAAATCTTGTCTAAAAGCAAAATCTCAGTCAAACTTACAAATAAAATTTTGTATTGAATTTTTGACTTCCAATTTTTCTTCTTGACTTTTTCAGCATACTCAGAAACCGACGGCCGACGATGCTAGAAATAGAACAATCATTTGGGAGTAACATATGCAGATGTACAGGATATAGGCCGATTTTAGAGGCGTTCAAGAAATTCGCAATAGATTCTCCTGATGTTAAGGTTATACCAGATATTGAAGATTTAAGATTATGTGAGAAGTCTAGAGAACAGTGTTCGAAAAATAGTTGTAGCGAGTGGGATTGGTGTGTAATAAACAAAAGCGATTTGACTGATGACATTCCTCACATTCAATTACGTGATCACCGAGATTGGTTTAAAGCGACCACTATTGATAATATTTTCTCACTTTGGCAGCAATTTGGTACAGAATCCTATATGCTGGTTGGAGGAAATACGGGAAAAGGTAAGCATAGTTAATAATTATAAAGTAATCATAGACATGAATATAAATATACAACCACCCTTCCAGGCGTTGTTCCAATATTGGAATATCCGAAACTTCTTATTGATATAAATCATATTCCCGAACTACATGGTTATTACGTGGATCAAAATTTGGTGATCGGAGCATCAACGACTCTGACTGATTTAATGACAATATTTGAATTCAAAGGTGCTACTAGAGAATTTAATTATTTGAATATCCTCAATGATCATTTGAGAATGGTAGCTCATATAGCTATTAGAAATGTAAGTATTCATAAATATTTTTTCTTAGAGAAATGATCCCTATTTTTATTATATGTTCACATTTTTTTACAGTCTGCAACTATTGGAGGAAACTTAGCATTGAAAAATTTACATCCTGGATTTCAATCTGACATTTACATAATTTTGGAGACGGCAGGAGCCCAATTGACCATATGTAATTATTATTATTTAACAGTTCAACCGTTTTTCTCTGTTACTATTGTCGTACATATACTTTTACACAAGCAATTTATATATGTTTATGTATTTTTCTATCTTTCTTCCATATGCGTATAACAGCGTCAGATTTCAATAGCCGCAAAGTTGTAACTATGCAAGAATTTCTCAAAATGGATATGAAAGGAAAAATTATTAAAAACGTCATTTTACCTCCTCTTAATGATAAGCACAAAATTGTGACGTTTAAGGTAAGCCTAAAACACTTTCAAAATATTATTCATATTTGTTTTAAATGGGTTACATTTTTTTTTATATATGTCCTCGTTAATTATTATAATCAATATATTTAGGTTGCGCCTCGAAGCCAAAATGCACACGCGTGGGTCCACGCCGGTTTTCACTATATAGTAGACACGTATGATATAGTTCTTGATTGTATTATCGTGTATGGTGGACTTTCGCCTAATTATACCAGGTCGTGGAAGACTGAGCAATATCTAGTTGGTAAACATTTATGGAATAATAAAACCCTTCAGGGAGCACTAAATGTTCTGAGTGAAGAGTTGCAAGTGTCTGAGAGTCTACCGGATCCCCCGGTACAGTTTAGGCGACAGTCTGCTTTGGGACTATTTTACAAGGTACTGTAACAAAATTCAAATGACTAAAACACTTCAAGTGTGTTTCTTTATTTTAAAACCAAATAACGATAACTGATCTGAACTGAACTGAACTAAGTAATGGAAATGTTTTTTTTGTATTAATTCAATTTTGTTCTTCCTTTACTCTTCTGAGTTTTAAATAAAACAAAAATATTAAAAAACATCTTATTAAACTATTGAATACAATTTTTATCTTACTTAAAAAATAAAAAAAATATTAAATTAAAAGTTTGCTAAAATATTGAGAACAAAGTCTGTTTAACGGTATGTATTATAAATTCCTTTAAAATTATTAATTAATTATGTTTGAGTTTTATCATAAGCTATTATTTTAGGGTCTCCTCTCACTTTGTCCTCAAGAGATACTAAATCCTCGTTATATTTCTGGAATGACTAAAATTCATAATACTCGTCCTCTTTCACAAGGACGGCAAAATTTTGAAACTAATCCTGCCCTTTGGCCAATTAATTTGCCAATACCAAAACTGGAAGCCTTAGTAAGTTACTATCACTAATACCATATTATGTTCACAACAAACGAAAATTGATAAATAAATATATGTTGCAGATACAATGTGCTGGAGAAGCTGAATATACAGAGGATTTACCAACACTTCCGAGAGAAGTGTATGCAGCTTTCGTACTTACTACAGTTCCTCTTGGAACCATCACTAAAATCGATGCTAGTAAAGCTTTGGTAAGTTCAATAAATAAAAAATAATAATAGATATCCTATCATCACTTATCAGAAGATCAATATGAAATACTCTTAGTTATTAGAGACACAGTTTAATAGCTCAGAGAGAGTTCCAAAAAGAAGGTCCCAATTTTTCTCATTTTAACGGATTTCCAATACTCTATTTTATCAATACTAGTTACAATACTTTTCTATATAACAAGTATAAGAATAAAAGGATTAGAAACATTTTATTGTCTAAAATAAAATTAATATCTTCTCTTATTAAGGCAGTCCCTGGTGTTATTGCGTTTTATACGGCAGCGGATATTCCAGGAAAAAACAGTTTTGTACCAGCAGTGAATGACACTAATAAAGCTGACGAAGAAGTGCTATGTGATGGAGAAGTCAAATATTATAATCAACCTTTTGGTATTGTTGTTGGAGAATATCAAGAAGCTGTGGACAAAGCTGTTATTTTGGTTGAAGTCACATACGCTAACGTTCGACAACCGATTCTCGATATAGCCATAGCTAAACACATACCTGAAAGGGTTAAATTTTACGCTGCAAATAATCCTTCTGGAAGAGGACGTGACGTTTATAAAGTTATTAAAGGCGAACAAAATATTTACACACAATATCATTTTCCAATAGAAACAATAGTGGGTATAACGCAGAAGACAGAAGAGGGAATACGAGTTTTTAACACAGCTCAGGGGATAGATTCTGTGCAAGTAGCAACATCCAGGGCATTGTTAATGGATCAGAGTAGGTCCGTAGTTATAGACTGTTATGGTTAAAAACGACAAGGAGGGCAAAAATTTATTGTATATGTTCTTTGTCCATAGAATAGATGTATTTGTGCGCCGACTAGGGGGCGCTTACGGTTTAAAAATAACCAGGTCGACACAAGTTTCAATAGCTAGTAGTTTGATTGCATACAAGCTAAATCGTCCTTGCCGCTTTATACAATCATTGAGAGCTAATATGAGAGCTGTAGGAAAAAGATTACCTGCTTCTTGTAATTATGAGGTAATAGGTTATTTATTTTATTTTCATTTACATATTTATTTCTGTTTACTAAAGTGCATGGTATAAGAAAACTAAACCTTATGCTGACAGAGCTTCCATCTTGGAGTTATCAAGAAGTGAACACGTTTAACAATATTAAATAAAAAAAGACGTTTCGTTTATTAACGGTTATAACATTCATATATATTTAAGCGTTATTATAAATACATAAAAAGAGCAAAATATAATGTGACAGATAATCAACTAATTTACAATTTATATCAAGGAGAGTTTTGTAGTCTATGTAGAGCTACGAATTTAAAATATTTTTTATAGTTTACTACTATGGGCCGTTCACTGAATAGATAAATTAACGCTTCTTTTTATTTTTTGAAAACGTCGTCATGCAACACTTCTCTAAACTACGGTGCAAAGTGTTAATTAGTAATACAGTATTGCCCAAACAAATAAAATCTCCTTGAAAGCCTATACAATCTTGTTAGTTTCTGATTGTTTTGAATGTTTTAGTATCATAATCAAACAAAAAAATATTTATATTTTATAACCACTATGGTTATCAAGTATAAATAATTTTTTTGTTTTGATTTTTAATGAAAATTATAAGATGTTATTTAAAAAGAGGGGATAAAAGAAATCGATAATTTGTTAGCAATATCTTGAGCGTCAGACACTATCTGAGTCTAAATGAATGGTTATTTCGTATTCTGTTTGGACTTTCTTGACTTAACTAAAGACAACAATAGGCTGAAATTAAAATGTTTGTTAGGATGAGTAAACGAGGTTAAACATTTACTTCCCCCGTAACCGTCATTAATACAATATATATGGGATTTGTGTTTAGGTTGCCATAAACCACGACGGAGTAATTCAGTACGTAGATTATGACCTTTACAGTGATAACGGTTATATTGTTAATGAAACTCTTTTGGTTGCTGGCACCGAAGACTATAACAATGCTTATAGAAGTGACAAGTGGAAATATAGATCTTTTACTGTTACAACCGACACTCCATCAAATAGCTGGTGTCGGGCTCCAGGTAAAATTATATGTAGATATATTAATATTATAATTACATATATTTTATACATTAAAACGTTTTAGAACTAAGATTTAAAATAAATTTTAATAGAAAATTTAGAATTAAAAATTTATCGATACTAGCAGGCATCGAACTTGCCACCTCCGTGATATGGTATTCTTGTTGAGTAATTGTATTTTTTTTTTTTGTTAATCTACTTATTAGTTACTTAAAATTACTTTAATTTGAAGGTTAACAAAACTAAGAAGTTACAGAAAATATTTCACCTGATTTCTTTTATCAAAAAGACTTAGAAATAATGTTGTAATCTTATATAATGTTAAATACTTAATTTATATACATTAAATGACATGTTGACAATTTTATACACTTGACCTTTTTAGGTTCGTTGGAACATGTTGCAATGGCCGAAACTATCTTAGAAAGAATAGCGTATGAAATGAATATAGATCCATTTGAAATTCGTCTAAAAAACTTCGATTCAATTAAATATGATGAGATGATAGGTATGATAACAAGAATAAGAACAGAGTCTCAATACGATGAAAGGAGAGTTCTGGTTGAAAAATTTAACATAGACAATCGCTGGAAAAAGCGTGGTCTAAAAGTCTCATTTCTTAGATGGAATACGTCTCGACGTAAATATTTAGATGTTAACTTAGACGTTTATAAAGATGATGGGACAGTGGCTATAACGCATGGCGGTATTGAAATGGGTCAAGGAATGAATACAAGAGCTGTGCAAATATGCGCCAGTTTTTTGAATATACCTTTGGATAAAATTCAAATAAAATGCACTAACACTATTAACGCACCGAACAATAGCGATACAGAGTCGAGTGTGACATCACAAAATGTAGGTAGAGGCGTACGTAGATGCTGTGAAGAACTCTTGACACGATTAGAGCCAGCAAAAAAACAGCTGCATGACCCTACTTGGGTGGAACTTGTTCAAAAGGCTTATGCCATGAATATTGATTTGCAAGTACACGGTTTTGTAAGTCCTAATGATGAAGTAGACCAAACTATTTATGGAGTTACAGTCGCCGAAGTTGAAATAGATGTTTTAACAGGGGAATGGGAAATTTTGAGGGTCGATTTAATTGAAGATGTTGGAAGAAGTATTAATCCGGATCTGGATGTTGGTCAAGTAAGTAAATTATTTTGAGTTGATGACATCTTGTTTTTTCTTTAACTGTTATCATTATTTTATCAACCTTAACTTGTATAAATTTCCACTATTACTGCTTAATTTTTTATTTAAATTATGTCCAGATTGAAGGTGCTTTTGTGATGGGCCTTGGCTACTGGACGACAGAAAATATAGTGTATGAACCTGAAAGTGGAGAAATTCTCTCGGACCGTACTTGGCAATACTGGGTGCCTGGAGCCAGAGACATCCCACAGGATTTTAGGATCTACTTTAGAAAACGGTCGTTTAGTAATGATGCTTTTCTTGGATCTAAAGGTATTATCGTTACCTGGAAAATCTAAATTAATTGAATATTTTAGTATTCTAGTCTTTCATTTTAGCAACGGGTGAGCCAGCGACATGTATGGCAATTGTTATACCATTTGCAATGAGGGGGGCCATAGCATCAGCTCGCGAGGAAACTGGCATACCTAAAACTGAATGGTTCCAAATAGGTGATTTTTAGAGATAATTTATTTATACATAACAAACCATTATTTCACACTAGATTTATGTAAATTCAAAGCTACAAATTGTTATAAAACTTTTTTTCCTTGGTGTGATAAGGTCTTGTTATATTAATCTAAATTTTTCACTAGTACTCATTAAAGTAAAACCAAGATTTTCGATTACTTTACGCGATTTATTTTATTATATTATCTTAGATGTCATTATGTGAAAAGTCTTTTGTCAATATTTCAGATGGGGCATTTACTATAGATAAAATATGCGTCGCATGCAATTCGCAATTAAAAGATTTCTTATTTTATTAAATGGATATTTACTAGATTTATATTCATACTAAACAAACTGTTCCATTTAAAAGAAATTACATACCATGAGAACAATCGCTATGCTAACAGTTACAGTGAATAAGACAAAAAAATAATGAATTCAACGTGATTCATGCAAGCAGAGTCAAGAACTTGGTAACAAAGATGATATTGTTGTACTTATGTTCTGTACACAATTATATTTTAACCATGATTATTCAGAAAATCATAATAAAATATAGTAAAGATATGTTCAGCTTTAAAATTTGGTTTATTTATATGTTACCCCTACAAAAAACATACTTTTACTATTACATTAAATTAATGTGATAAACTTACGCTAATTTTGACATTTATGATTAGATATTAAATTTATATTTGAAAGATTTTATTTTATAGATTAATGATTAAAAAACAGTAGTATATGTATTATATTGTTATTCATGTTTTGTTTTAGAATTCATCACAAAAACTCTTGCCAAAAATAAGATCCCGAAAGATATTTCACAATAATTTACTCAATATTATAGAATATATCTCACCGACACCACTGATAAGTCACGTCGTAACTAACGTTTAGCCTGACACTAGAGAAGACACTGTTTTCTTTAATTATAAAAACGATTTCATGGATACGGATGTTAATTTTGATAAAGAAATTGTTTATATTTTGTGTTGTATATATTTTGTGGGGTATTTAATCGGATTAATGCGAAGTAATAATTTAAAATAGTGTTCGTTTATTAACATTAGGTGTTTAGTCCATTTTTATGAGATATTAAAAATTTATTATTAGATAGGTTATGTTCGTAAATAGTATTTAAGTGTAAAATTTTTTTTTTGCTTTTTAGTTTTTGTGTTTTTATGTTATTGCAAATTTCGCATAAGTGAAAATTTATGTTACCTCACAAATTACATTTGGAATTTTTCAATACTAGTTACATGAATAATTTTTCTTTTTGATTGATATACAAAAATGTAGGACTTCGTGAAAAGTCACACCTGCGCATAATTTATCGTTGTTAGTTAATGAATGTTTTTAAAATTCGTAAAACTCCTCGTAACGGAAGATAAAAGCTTCGTGTTATTTTATTCATATATATATATATAGTTAACTTCAACTATAACTAGGTATTTATTAAAAAAATAGGCGCAAACATTCAATAAGATTACCATAATCTCCTTTTGAACATGGACACTCCAAGTAATGATTCACATATTTTTAATAAAAGAAGTCATTTTAGAAAACGCATCGTTGAAAGCCAATATGATCTATTTGAACGTTAAATTTTTGGCATAAACTTCCCCCTTGCAAAAGAAGGAACAACTAACCTTAAGACAACATTAAGACTTTTTTATTTTAAATTTTATAATTATTTTTAGCATCAGTACAAGCCTGACCTTTTGATAATTGCTTTATAAGGCTATTTAATTTATCATTTTGCAGATAAACAGTGAAATACCAGTAATCAGCGGTTATCATATTTATATTAGGTACCATCGAACACTTGAAAATACTGAATGTGTTTTGTTGACTTAGTTTCATCTATTGTCGGATTATGAGCATCAACATGCTTCATATTGTATGAATCCCGGTCTTTATTCGATCTGAATATCATATTCCTGGATCGTAAGCCACCACCTTACTATACGAGGGATTAAATCCTTTTGGAGTATGTATACATCACAGCTGAACAATCGGTAACAACTTTAATTAATTGTCCATAAACATATACACGGATTTTCTTAAAGAATTAACGATAACTAACGTCTCAAGTTCATAACTACGAAAAATACTTTCTTCGAGAAAAGTAATCCTACTTTAATAAAATATTTTGATTATGATGAGTCGTATAAAGTCAACACAGGTCGGGACATAACCTTTGTTTCAATAAAACGAAACAATCATCATTTTTACTATCCCACATCCATTCATATTTCTTTTTTGTTAGATCTGTCAACGGTTTCGCTAGAATTGCAAATTTATTAGTAAACTTTCTAAAGTCAGTAGACAGTCCTAAAAACTGTCGCATTTGATGTATATTTTGTGATTTGCGGGCCTAACACCGTCCGAACTAATCTCATAATTTAGAAACGAAACTTTTGTTTTAAGAAAAGAACATTTTTTAAGGTTTAATTTTAAATCTGCTTTACGCAACTGAGAAAGTACTTTTTATAATAATTTTAAACCATCAGATACGCTTGAAGTTGATAGTAACATTAAATTCATAAAGGTAACAATTTCATCACTACCCACAAGTTTCACAATTTTTTGGTTTCCCTCATGAAAACTGACGGGGCATTGGCTAACCCGAATGGTACCCTTAAATATTCATAAAGACCACCAGGAGTAATGAATGCCGTCTTATGGATAGAATCTGCTCTCATCGATAAATTATGGTACCCGAAAATAAGTCTAAATTTGTAAAACATTGTTTACCCGACAACCTTGTTAATTGGTCATCTATATGAAGCATAGGGAATCTATCTTTAATAGTTATCCTATTTAATTACCTGTGATCAACACAAAATCTATAATCACCATTTTTTTACGTAATATTATAGTCGGAGATGCGGTTTGGGAATTCGATTCTCTAATAATACCCCCTTTTATTAAATCATTTATTGTCTTTACAACTTCCCTTTCTTTAATCTATATGGCTTCAAACTACCGGTTTGTTTGTTTCAAGTTCTATAGCCATTTCACCTAAATTTGTACACCCTATGTCGGTAATACTTTTAGCAAAATAATCCTCATACGACTTCAAAAGATTAACTAACGTTACTCGATAATTATTCTCAATCAGATGTTTTACCTTGTTCCTCATCGATTGATAATTCAAACTGTACCTCTCTTAATTCTCAAACTGAATCACCGTGAAATCCTTTTAACACTATATTTGTAGGTATAAGCTTGAGTTTGAGGGTATCAGATGCTCTCATGAGTAGTATATTAAGTTCGCTATCTGTATCTAAATAAAAACGTCATTTACCCTCATTTTCTTCTTATACACATCATTCAACTTTGATAACAATTGAACTTTCCTTACAGGATTTGCTTCTACTTCTATTGATTTACACATATTCGCCAGGTGGCCTAATTTACCGCACCTGAAACACTTTCTCTTATCCGGTAATTTAAATGTTGCAGCCACGTGCCCTGTTTCTTTATAGCGATAACAAATCGGTGATGTTTTTGAATATACATCCTTCTGCATGTGATGTGTTGAGGGTCTCAATTGTATGTATTGATAATTGTATTATTTGATTTAGAGGGTAGATAGGAATCAAAAGCTGACAAAAATCCTTCATATAACTCATCCGGAGTAGAACACTGAAAATCTTGAGCATTAGCACGTAGTTCATTAGGTAATCCTCGTACAATACAAAATACCGAAGCTTGGTCACTTATCTGACATCTTTAACACATGGCTACCTTCTCTTGAAAATATCTGGTCATATCTGGTCATTCTGACGAAATTTTCTTCCTTGCCATAAATCATCTAATAAAGTGGCGTAGTCATGGTGTCGCGGAAAAGCTCTAATAATCATGAATTTCCATTCTTCCCATGTATATTCATATGAATCTAGTCTATTAAACCAAATTCTAGCTTGTCCTTGCAACTTTGATTGTAAAATAAATGATTTAGTCCCATTGTTCCAACAGTAAATAATACCCAATTGTTCAATTTTGTTTATCCCATTTTTTCATTTAAATCACAGTTGTCTGGATCAAAATCCGGAACCAATTTATCAGTATTTTGTGATTTTGCTGTTTTTAATTGTTATACTTCCAGATTATGTTAAATATTTTTTAACTGTTTTACTAACTATTTTATTGATTAAGCCTTTAAACGATGGAGTATAGTTGTCACTCACTTGAAAATTTCTACTCTTTTTTGATCGTACGTAATATCCTTGACGCCCTCCGGATCTCTCCATTTTAATAATGTCTATTTGTAGGTAATTTCACTTCTGACTATTACTTTCATTACAAAATACAACAGACTTTTTAAAGAAAACAATTTAAACAGTGCGACTTCTTGGTAAATCACTTGTTTATTTTCAATTCTGACAAAATAATGAATAATTACATCCAAAAATGCTCTTTAAATAATCTCTCCTCACCTCACATCTCCTTTCCTCTCCTCTCCTCTCCTCCTGATACATCACACCACTCCACGCCTTGCCCACCGCTAATTCACCCCTTAGTCAATACAGCTCCTCTTTATTTTTGTTACAATAAAGTCCTCTTATTACCTGACAATGAATCCATTGACCTTGTAAAAAAGACCCCTCTCAGTTTAGTTCTTATGAAATCTGTTATATATTTCTTATTACGGTTACTCTGTGCACTATTTTGCTTAAATCTACAGCTTTTGTATTTAATTTGTTCATAGGAAGCGTTTGTATGTCTGCATGTATTATTACAGTGTTTTAGGTTGACAGGCATTTTAAAATTGAAAGATACCATTTAATATGAAAAAAAAAACAAACAGTGTTGTTTTATTTGTTATTTTGTGGTAAAGCCTTCACATTCACCAGATTCATATCTCCTCACCTAAATAAAGCAAAATGATTTTAAACGTCATGCAAGCTATCAAATGTTTTATAATAAAATTACTTCTTCGACTAAAGCCAACATGTAAAAGTTTGATATTTGTTAGGGGTCGATTTGATGGCTTCTTTGAAAACGACTTAAATTATATATTATTAATGAGACCCTTTCGATTTATACGCGGCTTTTCTTTAGTCAAAGTGTCCCCCATTGTAAATAAGCTTCGGATCATTAAGTAAGGGCCTTTGATATTGATAAATTCTTTATTTTACTTACTAAGAACTACTTGCAAATGTTTTTTGCAAATTTCGCCTTTATTACAAACTTCTTCAAGTGTTCTTTTTATTGTTTAATGTATTAACTTAAATTAAACAAATGTGAAAAAAATTACAAATCAAATTGGTTACGTTACGTTTATCTCAGATATAGACGACCTAGAATATTTTAAAGACATGTAAAAGACCGTTAATATTAGTTTTATTCTAGAGAAAATATTATCTAGAGCATGTGTATCTTTTCCCGTTACGACCAACTCCCCGTTGCTAAATTTTTGCATGATTCTTATTAGAAATATTTCATTCATCTTTAATTTTGACCCCTTAGAAATTCAAATAAGCCCGACCCATTTAATAGGTGTTTTATTAAAGTCCCTTTTATCAAAATCTCATTGTATTTTGAGTATTTTAGACGACAGGTTAAAGTGAATGCCTTAAGGCTTTGTTGAGTGCGAACAATAAGGGTATCTTCGAGAGGCATTCCCAAATCTCGAACCGACTTAGCTTAAGACGCGATGATAATTTTAAGTGACGTCCGTCAGCCTCTCGTCACTAGTGTAAGGTATATGAAATTGTAATCGAATTAGCATTACAACATTACTTAACATTAATGTTTTAGAAAGGTGTTGTATTTTTAATTCGGAATATTCTTTTATTTAACTTGCAACCGTGAATAGTGTGTAGTAAAAATATTAATATATTTTATCTCTATAGTAATACTGTTACAGCTGTAATCTAATGATTATACATTTATTTAATACTTATACCGAAACACGAATACAATAAACAATCATCGTCATAACATAAATAACTATAACTCTACATAAGTGGTATAGCAATGACTGTGGTTAATTACTAAGTCTGGAAACTTAAAAATTACAATAGAGACTATGAATTTAGCAAGTTTTTGACTTATAAAATAATATTAATGATACTATGTTGATATGGATCGGTACAAAAACAGGTAAAGATTGAGTAGTGAGGGGAAGGGAATTAGGCGTAATATATAATAGGTCTGAAAATTATTTAAAAAATCTTATCAACTACCTCGTATAGTTTAGTATAGTTTAACAATTAGATGACATGGGAACTGTAACTGATGCTTTGTTTCCTAAGGGATTCTTCACGTAATAATGAAAAGTGCTCAGTGCAATTGTACAACTAACGGTGAATGAATGGGTTACTGAGGATTTTACTCCACAGAAAGGAAGTAAACAAACTAGAACTTTCAGACTTTTTCTTTATAAATGGTAATTACCAAGCCGAAAGTTTGATATTTCGGTATTAACTTATTTACTTACTCTATTTAAGCAATTGAGGATTCTTATCTAATATTACTAACTCACGGAAATGTTTTTTTAGTTTATTTTTTGTGATCGTGTTCAGTTTTCTTTATAATAATGATGATCTTTTCTTTTTATGTAAAGTCGTCTGTTTATGGCCTTTTCCAGTTTTGGATACTCAAAAAAGTCACACGGTTCTACATCTAAGGACGTATTCCTTATTTTTACGACGAATTTCTAGTGAGTTGTTTTAGGATAAAAATTACTACACAGTCAATAATGTGTGAGCAGTTCCATTATCCTTTGACTAAATTGGTTCCATTATCCTTTGAATAATTTTCTGGATAGTCCAACAGTACCTTAGAGATGTAAATGTGTTACAGTTTTTGGTCGAATTAGTAAAAATTTTGCAGCGACGGGGGCTTAAAATCTAAAGTGAAGTGAAGTGGAAACGGATCACGTTAAGATCCGTATAAACTCAAACAATGCGATACTTTTTGAGAAGACTAGGTGTTTACACATTACTGACATATCAATCATATAAAAATCACTTCAGTTATTTATTACTGTTTATTTTTATACATTATGGTCACTTGAAACCGTAATAAAAAAAATAAACAAAGAAAACTAGTGGGAAAGGTTGCTTCTACGTATGTGAGAGTGTTTGCGTGGCAATGTGTGTGTATGTATGTTTGTATGTTGTTTTATTATTATTGACACTGGACAATGATGCTTTATCATCCGACTTGATGGTAACTGAAAATATAGCCGTAAATAGTAAGCGCATTATCTCAATAAAAGTCTATACACCTTCTTGTCTTGAGACAACCAAATTGTAAATTGAAGGATTTATAGACACAGGCAAATTGTTCTAATTCTTTGATACTCATAAGAAAAAAGAAAGTGTATCGCTACATCCGAATGCGAGGAAGGTCTACAACGAAAGGATAGAGAGCCTACGTGCCTCAGTTTATCTGATGGTAAAAATTAAATGAAGGAATTAATTCGTGCAATTCTGACTCATACTGTCCAAAATGTATTTTATAAAATACCGAGTGACTGGTTTCTTTCCATCTGTGCTGAAAATGACAAAATTGATTTCTCTAGGTAAAACTGCTCCAGCATCACTGTTGTTTTTCAGAACTTTCCCCCATAAATGGAAAAGTGAGTTCGTAGGCATTAAAATGCCGGAGCTAAAAAAATGCAGTATTTCGAGCTTATAATATAAGGTTGAAAATCATATTTTTCTTCAAAATAATATAAAATCCTTTGACAATTAAACCTCAAACATTTTATATTTACGTCTTTTATTATATTGATATATGTAAGTATACAAATACGAGACATCTTTCATAAATCTTTGTTACACAACTAAAAATGGAGTGTTAAGCGCACACCATGAACATTCTTTGATCTTTTATAATGGAACTCTTTTAGCTTTTAGAATAGAAGATCTTTTAACAAAAAATATTCAGAAATACTCTTAATTGGAAAGGTAACTGACGAGGGTAACATATTGTGATTTTACTTTTTAACAAGAACTATTTTATTATTTTAATGTTGACGATGTGTGACAGATATTATATTATTCTAAGTATGTATACATAAAAGAATATAAACTTTATATTTGGAAGTTGATGAAGTGATTTTCAACAATTTGAAAAAGAAAAATATTCGGATTTTCTGTAAATTAATTCATTTCCGACGATATAGACAATTTTAGTTTTTCTTGATCATAAACCATGCTTATGATGTGCTGCGATAAGCTATAAACCATATGGGAATAAAACCATAATAGGTTAAATCCGGTCTGTTTTCTTTGTAAACAAAATCACCAACCACAATATTTACCAATGACTACTTTTAATCTATCCATGTGTGTTGCCTATTATTTATTATTCAGTTTGAGTTATCGGTATCCGGTTATTTATAATTATAATATATATATTTATAAATAAATATTGGAATAGAAAAATCTCGTATGGAGCGAGCGGTATACATAGGGAGGACTGCACTCAGATTAAAACAAATAACTACGTTAGCGGGTTTCATACTATTGGCAGTGATATTTAGTTACCAATAGTGATATTAATCTGCAATTATTTTATTTTCTAAGGAATATTACCCATAGCTGTAAACGCAAGGCACCGACATTAAAAGGTGATTCAATATTAAGAAATTGTCTATATTTAGTAAGGTATTAAATTAGATTATTGGAAAGTAAATAAGAATAGTGTGCGTTTACCTGCATTAGGTGTTTAGTTTATTTTTGTGCATATATTTAGAATTTATTATTAGACAGGTTAAGTTAGCAAATAGGACTTTAGTGTAAAATTATTTTTTTGCCTTTTAGTTCTTATGTTCCTGGGTTTTTTATTAAAGTATTTTTTTTTTATTAAAAATATCTTTTTTCTTTAATTTGAGTTTACTTCTAAAATAGGTACGTAGGATAGAGTAGCAGTTTCAAGATGGGGAGACCTTCCTTACGTGGATCTCGTAAAAGAAAGAGTCGAGCTCAGGAGTTTGAAATTCACAAAAATAGGCGTCTAAAGATGAAGGTCAACTTCCTCATAACGCATTTATATAAAAAGAATTGATTTCCCTAATTTTTTTTTTTAATTTCCCAAAATTGTTAAAGGATCAGATTATAATAACCTGACTTTGTGACCATAAGACCACCTGGGGAATGCAACTTTTGAGATAAAAGAAAAATGTCTTAAATCGTTCCGATAGTATTCATGAAATGAAGGAACATACATAAAAAAAAGATTTCAATCAATTGAGAACCTAAGCCTCTTTTTAAATCGGCTAATTATTAGATTACGAAATATTTACTTCGACAATGAAGGTCACACGTAATACATATTAAGTAATGCCAATACTTAATGTGTATTATATATTCCTATAAACTTAAAGATTTTCCTCAATTTTCCCAGGATTTCATAATCAGGTCTTGGAGTAATCATCATGAGACCATCTGGGAAGTCTATCCTTATAAATAAATAAATCGGAATCGGTTTTTGTTGAAATTACTCGTTCATTTGTCGTACAACTTAATGCTTATATTAGAATTATAAGGTTTTCTCATGGCTGTCATTGTCTGAATTGAACCAAATTGAAATGGGGTCAAACGGGAAGCACTAGCTTTTGAATAAAAAGAAAACATTAAAATCACTTCACCCAGTTGAAAATTATGAGGTAACAAACATGAAAAAATACTGACGAATTTTTAGCCTTCTCCATTTTTAAAGTCGGTTGAAAATATGCTTCGATTTATTCCTATTATCTTTTATCTACAGTTATATCAAGGTTTTTCCTTAAATATAAGCAAGAGAAAGAAAAACACGGTTAGTCAAATAGATATTTTATGACAAGCATTTCACATTTACTAATTGTTTACGTTTTTAACATTTTTTTAACCATATTTTAATAATAAATATATAGTTATACATAACTGGGTATGCACTGAAAATATATAACAAAATAAGAAAATAGAATACCAATCTATAAGAATTTTTCGATCCCTTACCAGACATTTTTAATTTAAGAAAGAATTTAGGAACATGTAACATAGCGTAAAGCCCATAAAGTAGACAGTTACACTCTACAACATTCCCTAAATTTAAACGGATTATGTTGTCTTTAATTAAATTAAACAGCGATGTTGTAAATTGCATCCACTTCTATCTACTCCGAGAATGTTGTGTGATGTGCGTCGTCAATGTTTACTTCGTATCCCGTCTTTATATAAATAAAGATGGTAATTTACTCTTAACTTCAACTATAAAATAAATAGAGCATATTTCGTACATTTCACAAAAATACTCTCCCGAGGAAAAAACTTTTTCTTCGAAACATTTTGGAGTCCAATCTCACTTGATAACAATTTCGCGACTGAATAGAAGTAGTTATAAGTTTGAGGGTTCTCAAATTCTTAAAACCTTCGATAGACCACGGTCTTTTAGCAGTTGTGAAACTTGGATATAGACTTAGTAAAAGGGTGTGTTTTATCTCGAAATGGAATAATGCAGGTGAGAAAATATTTTTTAAGTTGTTTTCGTCCTAAGGTCTTCCGTATTAAAAACATGCCTTACCGGAAGTTTTCTTATTTAGATAGTGAGTAAGATAGTTTATTTGTGCATCTTCTAAAACTTTTTTTAAATTATTACGATTAATTGTACTGTACTTGTAATTCTAGTTCATTCGTCCAATTACTTCTACAAAAGACGAACTCTACATAAAATACTTTTATGTGCGTCATCATATTGTTTCTACCAATTTGGTTTGTTTAATACTAATACTTTTTAAACTAAACATTGTTTACACAAATAAAATATTCACTATATCTGTTCGAATATAATTTATATTATAAATCTTTCATACTATTTTTGAACTAATCTTATGAAAAAAGTAATAATTCAAAAATAGTATGCAAGATATGCTATAAAGGGTCCCATGCTTTGCTCATATCAATACTAATATTTTCCGCCTACTGTTATTGTTAATGTTAAGATTATTTTTTATTTTTAGTTGGGTTAACCAGAAAAACATGTTTTTTAGTTTTTTTTTTTAACTATATTTTATTTTTTACTTTTTAGTTCACTTTGTCTCCAACGCGGATGTGTTAATCTTCTAGACGACGAATGTTTGATTTTACTATCAAATAGCTACATTAATTTTTCATCCATTGATATATAAAGCTCTGTTTACAGAGTTGCGTCTCCAATTCGGGTACGTTCTAAGGCTTTTAGTGTTGTTAGCATAAATAGCTATACTTGCGATCAATGTACTAGTGTAACGTATTATGTAAAAAGACCTATTGGTCACTTTTTATAAATTAATATTTCGTAACTGATCCATTTAATCTAATGCTATATATATATATATATATATATATATATATATATATATATATATCTGAATATTAATCTATATATACTCACATAGTTCGATTCCGGAACGCATCTCCCTGGTTGATCCTGTCGGTAGTCATATTTGTGACATGGCAAATTTTTTGTATTTATAGCGATTAAGGTTAAAATCGAGTTGGAAAAAGTCGGTTACAAACTGAAGCTAAATAAAAGCATGTAAAAATTAAAACGTAAGCGCAGACCCCAACGCCTGAGCTTAAGATTTAAGACCTTAACTTGGACGCTAGTTATTAAAACTCTTATTCTGGCGATGTTATTTTCTAATTATATATACTAGTGTATTTTATTTTCTTATAATATATCCATCGTAACAATGAGATCTTACATACCAATATCGATGTTGTCAAATCGATTTTTATATGCAAAATAAATTATAATAGTTATTATATAATTATTAATAAGTGAACTAGATTAAAATGAAAATAAGAAGAACAAGGAGTAGTTTTATTTTAATGTTAATATTATGAATTCAGTCATTTTGATATCTGTACATACACACACACACACACACATATATATATCTTCATAAAAGTATTAGGAACTAATCTATGTTTAACTTTGTAATTGTAATTCGAAACATATTTTAATATTCTAAAACATATTAAAAAAGAAGCGTTATCCTCTACATACTCGTACATATTGTTTTCGAGTAAAGAGAAATAACATGTATTTTTATGTTAAGTTCCTAGTTTTTTTTTCATCTACGTCACGATTTCAAAGCAATCCTTTGGTTAATAGCTACAAAATATTGTAATATTTGTAAATAAATCTATTTCTTTGTGATTTTTAGTAAATCTTAATATGGTTTGTTGTAATTTGTACGGGGACTTAATAAGTGAGACACAGTTGTTGGTGATAGGAGGAAAACGAGTCCTCTGGAGAGGTTTAATGCCTTGTTCTGTTTTATTAACAAAGTGTGTTGCAAGTCTGAACAATATAACAACTATTTCCGTGTGTTAATACGCACAGAATATGGTGGTGCAAGGTGATAAATTTATAATGAGAGAGTAGAAGGATCGTCAGCCAAACTTCGTTTAAAGCGAAATGAATATCTCGTACAAAATATATCAAACATAATTTTATTCACTGTATTGTAGTGTCCGTGTATACTATTTATTATAATGCATTATTATTATAGAAGATGTCACAAACATAAAAAGGTTCCTACAACTTCCATAATTTTATCTTAGCAAATTTTTTTTCATTTAATTTATATGTCCGCTCAATCGTTACAAGCAAACCAGCTTATCGACAGTTCCTCCCGGATGACTGTAAGTAGTGCACGCTATGCATACAAATAAACATTACCTGCTTAATACGGGTGTTTAGACTTTAGAGATTCATAACTACATTAGATTCCTAATATGCTATAAGGGCCATCTATAGGAAATAAATAAAAACACTATCGACCGATCGCTACTATTTTGGCCGGCGCGGTGTACCGATTAAATATTTTTTCACTTTCTTGTTTTAATTTTCCGAGCGCAAACAAATAAACTGGAATTATGTTATTAGTGATGTGAGTAACGTGTTATTGAAAAGGATGTGAGATGCGATTTAATGGTGTGTTTAAGTAAATTAGAAACGTTTAACGTCTGCTACCGTGCTCAGATCTGTGCACGACCTTGAATAATGTACTGGCAAAAGTTACAATATTTATGATATAATATTATTTGTACTGAATAAAATAAGTAAATAAATAAAAAAGTTTTATACTTCTTGCATAAAACAAAATGTAATAATGGTATTTATAACTAATAAATAAAAAAATGTTTGCCTAATGCCTAACGTATCTTACTTACAACAGTATAACTACTATTACATTATTTATTATATTTTAGTCTGTAAGAATCCTTCTGCAAGTGAAGGCCTCCTCCAAAGAAGCCCATTAGTCTTTATCTAGAAGAGTTTGCATCCAGCCTAGGCAAGCCGTCTTACCGATCTATAAGCAGTCTTCCTCTAGATGATTTACCACTTGGGCTCTCCATCTTGTTACTCTTATGATCCAGCGCTCATCTGTCATTCGTATTTTTTGAGATTTCTTAATATTAAACCTATTTCGTTCTAGGCCGCGTTGATTGGTAGTAATTTTTCTGTTTATATCCGCTGTATATTTCCAGGTTTGACAACCTTTAGATAAACCTTCTACGATAGAAGGCAACTCGACGTAACATTTGCTTTAATTTTTATTCGCATATTACTTTTAAAGATTTCCTTCAGACTCCAATATTTGTTCCAAGTATGTTGCATTCGCCTCTCGATTTCTAAATAGTTATTCTTCTTATTAAAACTTATTTGCTTTCCAAGTATATATGTATATTCAATTGTATAGGTTAGATTTTCGTCACCGACAGATATTGTATTTCTATGTTTATCATTAGCATGAACTTACTGAGATAAATCTCTAAACCTACCTCTCGGATCAACTCGTTTAATGAATTTATCATTTCTTGTATTTGCGAGCTAGATTCTGAAACAAATACTAAGTCGTCGGCAAATCGGAGGTAATTCAGGAAGTTGCCATTTATATTGAAAACACTGGTTTTCTAGTTCAGTTTTCTTATTACGGACTTTAGGACAGCAATGAACAGCTTTAGGGAAATCGGGTCGCCTTGCTGTACTCCTCTGTTGATTGGGAGGCTTTGTCCTAGGTTTTCCAGTTTAACTCTACCCGTGTTTCTGCTGAAAATGCTTCTCATTATTCGATATCTATCCCCTGTTCTATTAATGCATTCCAGGTGCTTGGATGTGATACGGTATTGAAGGCTTTTTTGTAGTCTATATAGACGATGTATAGAGCTCTCGGAGTTTCTTGATTAAAATACTAAAATTATGTTTCCGTTTCCAGTAGTCGTGATATAAACATCCCTCCAGTGTTGCTCTGAAACAAAGCTCAAAATAAAATAGTTACAATCAAAATTTTAACAAACAAAACCTGTTTAAGTGATAAACTTGGTGGCACAAAGTTGTCGAAGTAATCGTCATTGTGTAATTACTGTCATTTACAAAAACACAAACATAGAAAATACAGAATTTGGAGTAATTGGAGTATTAAATATTTACGGAACTATTTTTAAATTTTAAGAACGTTACGGTCATAAGGGTTGCCGACGAATAATTTAAATTTCTACTTCTCTTTAACAAAATGAAAATAGAATGGAAAAAGAATCGAAGGTTATACAAAAGAATATTCTAAAGAAACTCTTGAAAAATGGAAGGCCCTACTACTAAAACTAAATGAAGAGCGAAATGAAAGAGATATCACCTACTAGAGTACTTAAGTACATAACATTAGCAATTAGTTATCGGCGAACGTAAAAACAAGAAACAATTAATAAATTCAAATATGTAACAACAAAAAATACTCCCCCAAGCTGACTGGTCCTCGAGGGGGAAAACAAACAAGACTCTCTAAAGGAAAATAAATAAACATCAGATATACCTTTAGAGGAGGCCTGTGTAAAAGATAGGATGTTTTTGAGCCGAATCCGATACACGCATTTAATTATTAGTAATATAAGATTAGATTAATAAATAGTCCTGTTACATTCGCTATAAATTTGATCACAGTTACATGAAATATATTTAAGAGATATCTGTGCCAACTCAAGTATCATGAGATACTAAATCCATTTTAAGACATTTAAATTGTTACACTACTTCGTGTTCATGTTTTTAGAAAATATAAGAAAGAAAAGAATTCAATTATGAGAATAAATTTAAGAGAAACAGACATAATTATAATTAATATAAAAACTAAACAAGAAATAGCAATATTTTTGACATGTCGAAATCATTTTTGATATCTGAATTTTGCTAAAAAGAGGCTTTTATAAAAAACATATAATTCGTAATTCACTATAAAGACGTCAAAGTGAATTTCGTCAAAATATATTGAGAACGTGTGAATGTTTTTGAAATACCATTTATGCATCTTTCAGGTAATTACTTTTCCTTTTCTTCATAAATCACTTGTACTGACATGACATCTGAATCGAAACATGACTCCAGGAGGTAAATTCAGACTGCTGTAACATTCAAGTTCAATACGTACATTTCATAAAAATTACCTTTAGGTATGATCATAAATATTATTAATAACAATTCAGATTTATCAAATAAATTGCTTTTACGCCGACATAAGTGCTTAGTAATAATTGAGATCTGCCAATATTAAGTTTACGAGTCTGAAAAGGATTTCAAACGGTTTTATAAACAACTCGCTTTTTGTCCTGGTTTTGCTTCAGTGTAATTGGAAACTTTATCCTTTTTTTTTATATATTAATTTTCATGAAAATTTCTAAGCTCGTAATTATTTTTTTTATCATTAAAATTTGAAAAACGTTTAGCCAATAATTTTTATCTAACATACAACAACATGCTTTTTGTTAAATATAACAAATCCTGAAATATATCTCTGAAAATTCTAAGTTTTGACAGATTTGCCTTTAAAAGCTTTTGGTTCATGTCTCTGAGTTACAAATCATAAATTTTCTCACCCAAGTAAGAGTCTATGAATCGAAGCGTGTCCGTTTGTTTAATGAGATGACATAAAAGGGGTGGGACGAATGGCCCCCATAAATTATAGTGGTTTCTGAACACACCATTGAATCTCTCGGAATGGCTTTGAATTGATATATTTATATTAGTTACATAAAAAAACCATTACCTTGGACATTCACATATTCCCCTTGTTTACATTGTTGCTTTTCAAATTTAAGGTTTTTTACAGTCTATGCAGTAAACATTTCCTACATAAGAACTGTTCTAATTAATTTTTTATTCTCCAATAGTTCTCATCCCGTATTTTTTTACTTTTGACCACTTTCAGTCGCTTCTACCATGTTTTATGAAATCAATTCTACAGCAAATTAAAAACTATCCGAATGACAGGTTTTCTTTTTTTCTTTGTCAACAAATTTGAGTCTTTCAAATATGGTCATAGTGAGATCAATAAAATCTATTTTGCGGTAAGAGATAATATAAGAATATATATTTAAAGTTAAGTATAATATCAAAATTAATTACAAAATATGTTAATAATTCAACCAAAGTTTTCATTTATGATGAAAGTTCTGTATTGTTTGTAAATACATTGAGTCTTTATATTGTCCGTCCATATTAATGGAGAATATTAGTATTTGGTTTGCAATAATCTAGTATATAAAATTCTTTTGAAACTGTTTGTGGCCGAACTCCTTAGGAACCTCTTACCCGATTCATTATTTCTCTCTGAATCCAATTCTGAAGTCGAACACCACATCTTGGCAGAAGCTAATCATATGCGTTTAGCAAAAAAGATGCTATATAAGTTTTAATTGATTTGAAAAGAAACATGATTATTCGGTATAATTTTTATTCTACTTTTTTAATATTGGCCATATATTTATTTCCTATTTAGTATTTTTTTTAAAAAGAAAAAATAAATGTCGTGAAAATGTTACGATACATTTATTTGTTTACTTTGTTTTTATTTATAAATAACATATATTCTTTGCAATATGCATCTGATGTTGATTCAAATGTTGAACTTTATAATAAGAAATCAAAACTTAATACTCGTTTAAGGGGAAAAAGAGAGCAAAATTATAACAAACGTCAAGATTACGAAATGGAGGATGAAAGTGATTCCGGAGCCCAAATTGATGTGGCTGGTTTTATTCAAAGTCCAGATAATAGTTTTGAAGAAGATCAATTTTATCAGCTTGAAAATGACAGGTAAATAGGTTTAAATTTATCTTTAAATTTTTACTTCTCTCAAATGCAATAAATTAAAATTCAAGGAAACAATCCGACTACGGTGGCTCTGTTATGCACGATGATGAAGAAAATAGTAGTGAAATTATACAGGATTACCAGAATTTAAATATAAATAATATACCAGAAGTAAATATATATAGCAAAACAACACACATTGTCCCACAAAACATAGATTTGAACGCTATCTCTGTGAGTGATCACAGTGACCTAATGGACACATACAAATTAAATGGTATAACAAATAATGAAAAGTCGTCCCTTAATGCGGGACATAGGAGTGAGAAAAAGTGGTGAGTAATAAATAAAGAGATACATTTAAATAAAATAGTTGTAAGAAAAAAAAACGATATAAAATTAGTGAAACCAGAATATGCATAAAAATGTTTATATTTAAATTGCATATTTTGCATAGTCTACACGGGGAGCAAGATGAAGCTAACTAGCCATTATTCAGGCTTTATACTTTGACTGCTAATAATGGTTAATATTATCTTATATCATACCGCATACGTCGCAAATGGTAAAAAAGGTTTATTTAGAGATTTTGCCAATGTTACGCAACGAGATAAACACTTTCATAAGAAACTTTGTTGTGTTGCTATAAATATTAACCATGATATCTAAAACATTACATCAAAAAAATAGATCCTTCAGGCGGACGTTACAAGAGTATAATCAACTTTACACATAAACCTCGCCATTTCGTCTAGTTAGTGACATCAAAGTGGCATCAAACAACAAAAATTCTATAAAATAAAATACTCATCTCAATATTTTAAAAATGTATTTATTTATATATGTAGTCCTAGAGTTAATTTTAGAAACAAAAATTTAATAAAAGCTTTGTAAAATTTTAGCGCTTTAAAAAATATGAAGATCCCGTTTTTTTCCCGTAATAAAGAGGCAGAAGCAAAGGAAAGAGCCCAAAATAAAAGGTGGCTTTTTGTATTTGGCAAGTCTAAAAAACAAAGTGCTACAAAAAATGATTTGAATAAAGAATTTTCGGAAGTACCACGTTTTTCTAATAAAGTAATAAAGAGATCGTATAAGAAACTCTGCCCTGCTTGTCGAGAAAAAAATATTGAAAATGAACTAACAAATGCACTAAGGAGTCCAGCTTCGAATGATATAATTCATAATAGTAGACAATATTACCAAAGGAGGAACAATAAAGAGGAAAGTGAGCAATTGAAACCAAGTTTAAGCAAAATAAGTAATAATTTGAAACAAAAGTTTGATCTACATTCTATCAAAAATGGAAGGTTGAAAAGAAAAATCCAGCTTTCACCCGAAGAAAAACAGAAAATCGAATTAGAAGAACTTGCAAAAAAAATAGATAGCGTTAAAATAGAGACTGAAAACAAATGAAGGATAGTTGGAAGAGAGTTTAACTTTACATAAAATTTTATGTGTATATTCTTAATTATTAGTTGACTAAGATTAGATTAAACTGATTGCATAACTTAATTTTAAAAGTACTATAAAAGGGCTATTTTTATATTATTTTATTAAGTAAACACCGAGATGCACTATATAAAAAGTTTAATAATAAAAGTTAAATAAATAACGTGATCGTGTTTTATATGTTATCACTTTAGTGCACCCAAATACACGCAAATGAAGGATAACCAATGTACTCGTATTAAAATACAATAAGTATAAAAAAGTAACAACGAACGATCGCATGGCCTAATGACATTTTTACTTATTAATCTTATGGTTACTAAGAATTTGAACATTAAGACTAAGTACTTGTAGGTGGAAAAAAAATAATAAGCAAATCAATTATACATGACCACAAAAAATAAAACAATAATGAAGTACAATAACACTGCTAATATTAACTATAACAAGAAAAATTATTTCGTTCCTCCTCGTATAATTGTCTAGTAAAAGAAAGAATTTTAAGCTTGAAGATACTAAGTAATCAGGTATCTAAATAAATAGTATAGCATATCAGGCAAATAAAAAGTATAGCAGACAAAAAAAGAAAGTTAAAAATAAACGAATATTGCTTCAACGGTAACCTTAGAATATGGTAAGTAACGGTCGGCGAGGAAGATGCACAATCGGTGCGATCGGGCGCGTAAGGGAGTTGGCGGATCATGAGATCTCTCGAGGTGGGGTGTTATGGGCGGTTTCTTTAGATATCTCCAATGCTTTCGACACCCTGCCGTGGGAAACCATCAGGGAGGCTCTGGGATACTATGCAGTGTCCCTCTATTTTCAGAAGTTAGTGACGGACTATTTCGCTGGTCGCCGGAGTGCGAGACGGGTCTTGAAGGGAGCATATGATGTCCTGCGGTGTTCCACAGGATTCTGTCCTTGGTCCTGACCTCTCGTTGCCGGTCATGGTAAGCGCCATGGTCGTAGGTGGACAGGATGTTGAACTCTATGCCAAAACACTGTTGTCGGCTAAAGAGGCAGCAGAAAGGGATTGGGAACTAAACACCACATCCATCCGCATGCGTCGCGGGAGAGGTGGCTGAAGGTGTTGAGCGTACGTGGCTTTAGTTATCACGTAACAACATCTTCGTGCGTTGGACGGAGCCTATGGGCGGCGGATGGGGAATTCCGTCGCCCATGTTAGAAGATCGGGGTTGGTTCGCGCCTCCCATATTCCGGGGGCAACATTGACGGGAGGAAGTGTACATCCGGTGAGTTGCGGTGCGCAATAGCGAGCCCGTGACACTTCAGCGGAGCGGCAAGTATCACCTGTTTAGGTTTAGTGGATCGGAGCATCCCCTTAAGGGGCATCCTTCCTCCCCCTTCTGGGGTGGACCACCATCCCCATGTACCCCAGCCCTGTCCCCACTAGGTCGGGCATGTGTAGAACACATTCCCCCGGGTTAAAAAAAAATGGTAAGTAACTGTCAGTAGCGGTGAGTAAGTTTTTAAAAATATTTATTTCGTATATAACAAAATTGTATGTATATTTTGACATAAACAAATATTTAGTAAAATCGAAAATCTTCAAAGTGTGAGGCACATGCCAAAGCTATTTTATAAACAGTGAAAGGACCATCTGAAAAGAAAAAAAATCATATTTAAGGATATATTCTAACTATTAATATTATGAAGGTGTCTTGTTTGACATATTTTTTTGTTCTGTTGTCTTACCAATTTGAGTCCATGCAAGCATTCCTGATTCTTTACGTGCTGAAGTTATAGCTGCTCTCATAGCAAATGCTACGGAGATTCCCATACAAGTCGCAGGTTCACCAGTTGCTATAGTAAAAATAGATATTTACGAATTTAGTCATGAATTTTGTAGCAAATGTTAAACCATACAAATTTTTGTTAATGACATATTATGAATACAACTCTTGTCAAAATACCTTTAGCTCCCAGAATTTTGGCTGTACTGAAAGATTTTTCTCTGAAATAAACTCTGAAGTCCTGAGGAATGTCCCTTGCACCCGGCACCCAGTACTCCCATGTACGGTCCGTGAGAATTTCTCCACTTTCTGGATCGTAAATGATATTCTCACTAGTCCAGTAACCGACGCCCATTATAAAAGCACCTTCGATCTAAAATTGGCAATAACATAAACAGGCAATATTTTCTTAAACTAAGTATCAATAGGAAAGTTGTTACTGCAATTGAAATATATCACAACATTCAACTTACTTGACCGACATCCAAATCAGGGTTAACACTTCTACCTACGTCTTCAATTAGATCAACTCTTTTTATTTCCCATTCACCAGTCAGAACATCTATTTCAACTTCGGCTAGTGTTATACCATATATACTATACTTCTGTTCATCTTTAGCATTCACTAAATCATGTACTTGTAAATCAACATTCATTTCATAAGCTTTTTTCACCAATTCCTCCCAAGTTGGGTTATTTAACTGAGCTTTAACTGGTTCAAGTCTTCTAAGCAATTCTTCGCAACATCTTTGAACACCTATTCCTACATTTTGACCCGTTATACTCAAACCAGTTCCACCTGCATTAGGTGAAATAACAGTATCATTAGGTTTCACTTGAATTTTCTCTATGGGGATATTAAGAAAATAAGCTGCTATTTGGATTGACCTGGTGTTTATTCCTTGTCCTATTTCTATTCCACCATGTGTTATAGCAACGGTGCCATCATCGTAATAAACACACATGTTTACATCTAAATAATGCGTTCCAATGGGATCCCATCTCAAAAACGAAAATCTCAAACCACGTTTCTTCCATCTATTTTCATTATTAAATTTATCTACTCTTATTTTACGTTCTTCATATTGTGAATTAGTTTTCAATGTTTCAAGCATTTCAAGTATATCATTATATTTTGTTGTATCCAAATTTGCTAGACGAACATCAAGCGGATCTAAGTTCATCTCATAAGCGATTCTTTCCATTAATAATTCAGACATTGCAACATGTTCCAAAGTACCTGGAAAACAGTAAGTATTTTATAATTTAATAATATTTTCGTAAGCGCCACTATTTTTATTTCAATCACAAGTCTACCTGGAGATCTACACCATGTATTTGAGGGCGTATCAGTTATGGCGTTATAAGATTTATAGGTCCAAGTTTTATTTTTGTAAACATTGTTATACAAACCAACACCCAGATTTAGTAAAGTTTCATTTACGATGTAACCATTGTCACTAAAAAGCTCATAATCCAATGATTGTATTAGTCCTGCTTTGTTTACGGAAATCTAAAAATAAAAATTTATAGATCATCTTTCTATTAAATTCAATTTCCATTGATAAAATAGTAAGGGTAGATTGTTGTTCAAGCGTCATTAATCAGAGGAATGAACAGATTACCAAATTTTTTTTATTAGGCCCTTTTATCTTATCTAAAAACATGTTGCTCTTTTGAAAGTGCTTACGGTCTTTTTGATCTTTTTCTTTCGCACACACAAGACAATTCCAGTAATTTAACGTCAAAATCACTATGTTATTACTTGCAATATGAGAGGTGACATTGAATTTGGTAAGCTACTCTGTACCTTTTTATCTTGTTTCCAGTTATCATACAAGGCACACATTTGCTATTGCTACTATAAACACTTACTACGTTTTTAATTTATCATACTTTTCTAACATATTTATCATCACCATCATTCTTACGTATTATATTTACCGAAAAAAAAAATATGTTTGCCGTGTTGGATTGCCTACTCAAAATTGGATACTACAAAGAAATAGAAACATTCATGGACCTCAATCGATTCGTACAATTTATTTATAAATTTATTGCACAAATACTTTTAAATATTACCTCAAAACTTGTAGAACATGGAAATCGTTTCCCGGTAGCTCTCATATTAGTACTAAGGCTTTGTATGAAACGACAAGGTCGATTGAGTTTATATGCAACCAAAGCACTTCCTAAAGCCACTTGTGTAACTCTTGATAACTTGTAGCCATACCCACCACCCAAACGACGGACATGAATATCTATTCTGAAATATTTCATCTCAATTATTTAAGAGTATTAGAAAACTTGTTGTCAGAATATGATTAAATAATTTATTTAAATACAAAAAGTGCTTTTACGAAAGTTAAGATTCGTTGAAATAAAAAAATTATAAAATTACCTATTTTCATCTAGTAGAAGAGCTCTTGAAATCACTACATGAACTGAATCCATCCATTGTGTTGCTGCGTATATTCTGAAACCTTCTTCTGTAGGATGTGTCACAGTTACCAAAGTTTCCATAGTGAAGGGATATTGTGTATAGATACTATGTTCACCTTTAATTACTTTAGCGATATCTGTACCAGCAGAAGTTGCGTTTGTCGTTTGAAACAATTTCAGTTTTGAGGGATCATGTTTGGCAACCCTGATGTCAAGAACCGGATTCTTTATATCAGTATAAATAACTTGTACAAGATGTACAGCTTTGTCTGCAATGCTTTGACATTCGGCAACAATAATTCCAAGGGGCTGATTAAAATATTTAACTTCTCCGTTGCACAAGAATTCTTCATCAGCTGTGTTATATGCATTAACAGCAGGTATAAAACTATTTCTGCCTGGGATATCTGCTGCTGTATAAAATGCTATTACTCCTGGTTCCTCCTACAGATAGCTTTGAGTTTAGTTTAAGATTGATAATTAATCCACTATAATTAAATAAATAGAAATAGTACAAGCCTTTTGTTGTACTTTTAGTAATTATTATTTATTAACAAAAAACAACATTAATAAATACGACTGCAAAAATATACTATTGCTTAAATTAAAATGAATCAAAGAATGCTTTGAATTTTATCAGATCATACGCACCAAAGCAAGGCTGGCATCTATATGTGTAATTTTTCCTAGAGCTACTGTTGTTAAAACAAATGCTGCAAAAACTTCTCCTGGACATCTTGGAATGTCTTCAGAGTATTTTGCTTCCCCGGCACATTGGATCTTTAAATACATCCATCCAATCAAATAAGTTACCTGTATTAATAGGTAATAAAATAACTTCTTTTACTAACCAAACCCTCAAGTTTCGGTATTGGTTGGTTTAGAGGCCACAGAGCGGGATTTACATCGAATGTTTGAGTTCCTTCAGACACTGGTCTCGTCTTATGAATTTTGCTTGCCCCAGACAAATAACGGGGATTTAACCTGTCTTGTGGACATAACGAAAGTAGACCCTAAAATCAAAACTATATTAAAAAAGTCATAGAGGCATATTTTGTTAATATTACAAAGAATATATTTAACATACACTAAGGCCAGTGGAATTCTGATGGATATGATAGTTAGATATAATGATATTGTATACATGAGGATGTGAAGAATTTAACAAAAATTTCGTGTTTAGGAAAAAATACAGATATGGAGAGAACATGTTTATTCTCCAAGTATAAATATTTATTTATTTTAACACAAAATGATTAAATGTACAGAAGAGATTTAATAAAGAAAACACATACAAAAGGTGGGCGTGTTTTCAATTGGCCCTCTCTTCCTATAACCTAAGTCAGAAAAAAATGACTGAGGAACATATGTGGACGCATCGGTAGTATAAAAAAAACAAGGACGAATAAATATGTATTTGTAAAAATAATATATAATAATTATTTAAATATTCATACATATATGTTGTATATATGCATGTTGTGTATTTTGAAGACACTAAGACCGACTATGACTTCTTAGTCTGTCAAATTTTATGAAAAGAAAGGCGTCGTTTTACTATTTTTAATTTTTTTTTGTGGAGTGGAAGTGCAAACCTTTACGAAAAATGCAACAGTCATTTGGGACTTAAAGCTAGATTGATAGAATCACGGGACTGTCCCTTCGTTTTGTTTTATTGAAATGATAACAGAAAAACGTAATTAATTAAATAACAAACCTCTTGCATTACTTTTTATTCTCCCTACAGTGTCAAATAAAAATAAAAATTCTCCGATATTAGAAGTTGCATCGAAACGTAAAAATGAGTCAAAATGTATTGATTGTAGAAGAGGGAGAGGAAAGGGTGGCAAAAGTTAAAGATCAAGAAAGGGTGGAAAAGGGGGAAGGGGAACCGCATCCTTCACTCATCAGGCGAAACGCAGCCATATAAGACTACTTCACGCCGATGTTCTGTGAGACCGTGGTACTTCCCCGGTCGAGCCAGCATATGTTCGAGCTGTAGTAACTAGACCACAGCTAGGCTCTACTACCATACCAGCAACTGTGCTCATTAATTCAAACATTGAAAGGTCCAACTTAGAAAAATGGCGACGCCACATAAAAGTATAATCTTAAAAAAATTGATTTAGAGGCGCGTTTACGGTGTTTGCCTGAGGATTTGTCTTTCAAATTGCGAGATATTGAAGGAATCTACAATACCATGACGATAAGCAGGCCGTGTAAAACATGGCATTCCAAATGACATTCGTAGACTCATGTATTTGTTTATTATTTATAAGCCGGAGCATAATCAAAGTTAAGTTTCATATACTTATGATGTCTGAATATTTCTTTATGAATCTTCGAAAATATCATGAGTTACTGCTAGCATATAATAGTTAGAAATAAAAAATTGGTAATTATGTCTGCAAAAGACTTTAAATGGGAAATAATTATCGAGAAATAGTTTCAACTAGTTATAAACAAATTTCTGTTAATTTTAAAGAAGAAAATTTCATATAGTTAAAAACTGAAACCAATTCAAGATGAATTTTTATTTATTTACATTAACTGATGGTGTTCTTAAAGATATGAAGTAAACGAAGTGATGCGGATGACAAAGACAGAAATGATCATATTATGGATACTCTGGTCAACACTAACAGCTTGAGAGAAAAAAATAGCAATTTCATTTTAAAATAATTTTTATAACTAATTGTATTGAAATGAACGTTTCATAATATATTAAGTTCATATTTGACTTGAGGCAAACTTGTAGATTTTTTTTTAACTCAAACTTAAAAATATATGATTTTACTGGAAATACTCAATCAAAATCACCTTTTCAACATAATTTGGCTATTATAGATACTTTATACGGATTTTCTTTGAGAAGATGATAGTCTTTCGGTAGTCAGAGCGCAAAGGGAAATAACCACAAACGAGCGATCAGTAGGTTTTGTGAGAGAAGGCACTAGGGCTATAAAATCAAATGTCAAGCCTTACTCCATCCTTAAAGCGGCTTCGGATTGGACTATAATGATGGATACGTATGAAAAACAATATAAAATCCCCAAGGATCTTTGAGCGTTGGCCTCCAGACCAGACATATTTATGTATTCGCGAATTTTAAAGTGCGTTGTAATGAGAGAGCTTACGGTTCCTTGGGAAACCAACATCCCCAAAGACCATACCATTAAGGTCAACAAATATTACGAGCTCACTAACGAACTCACTTGAAAAAGGTTCTTCGTGGATTTATACGCGGTAGAAGTGGGAGCGAAAGGTATAACGGCTAAATTTCTCTACAACCTACTAAAAGACTTGGGCCTGTCCAGAACTCACATCAATCCATTCTTGGAACGTAGTTCGAAGGCAGCTCTAGTAGGTTCTTTTCAAATTTGGTTAGGTAGGGAGAGGAGCTTAGACGGTGGAGGTGAGCGTTTAACGCGCGTTAGATAGGGACCCCTTAAACCTACACCTGGGTCGCAAGTCCCAGGCATTGTTGAAGCTCCTCTCCCTGCAACGGGATGGACCCGGCACCCGCACGGTGAATCCGTTGAATGCTAAGAGGTTTCGTCTCTAATGTTATTGAACCAAATCAAATAGGGGATACAATTCATTGTCTTAATTATATTTACATTACCTTATAAAATAGTGCCAATGCCACTTGATGTTTATACTGTATTGGCGGATCTAGTAAGCAATCAACTATCAACAGCTCTGAGTCCAAAATTTTTAAAGCTCCTTGCAACGTTTCATTCCGAAATAGCGATTTGCCAACAAGATACTTTTCAGTTTTCCAAGATCTGGTATATGTTGGCGAAAGTCCTCCGTAAACAATTCTACTATCTAGGACTCTTTCAGCATGATCCACTTTGTAAAGAAATCCAGCATGGACGAGAGCATGGGCGTTTTGAGATCGTGGCGTAATCTAAAATTATATTAATGTAGATAATTAATCTTATACTTTGAATACAGATACGTTTCATTAAGTTACGGTAACTTAAAATGGAAAACTCTATTGAAGATTCCTAATAACTTACTTTAAAAGTTACAATCTTGTTTTCAGTACTCAGCGGTGGAAGTAGGACATTTAATATTATTTTGCCATTCATATTTTCTGAAAGGAACGATTGCATTGTGATGATTTTTTTTTCAACAGGACTAGTTACTGGAAAAGAAATACATTTACAGTTATCATCTGATTCGTCAGCTTTACTCAGGGATCGCAATTGTTTTGGGATGAATAGGAAAAGGTCGTAAGAGCTGTATAACCACCTAAGTGTTGCCAAGAGGCATATCTGAGGAAATACGATTATACGTCGTTACATAGTGATGTAAATGTGATAGTATAAGGAGTGCCTTAAAGACAGAGATGCCCCAGAGCTAGAGTCAAGACTTCAATTCCATAAACATATTATGTTAGGATCAAGTAACAAGGTCAAAGATACGGATATATTAGTTTTTCATTCGGCAAGACGAGAATGTTAAATTTAAGATCCATGCAATGAATTTAGAAATGAAGAACGAGTGTTTAGACATAGGAGATTTTTGCATCCCTTTAGCACTTAAATGGCGCACCTTAATTCATGATTGATCACCAGCACTGCCAAAATATTATCTCAATGCATTTCAGATGACCCTCCAAGATCAGTGTAATTTAGTAATATGGGGTAAAGGTACCGATAACACTTTCTATATTTTTGGAGGGTTAGTTGGAACTGCTAAATATTTGGTCAATACTCGCGTCGATAAGAAAGGGTTTTAAAAACCTTATGTGAAGCGGTTAGTCTTTCGGTAGCCAGAGCGCAAAAAGAAATAACCACAAAAGAACAATCAATAGGTTTTGCGAGAGAAGCTACTAGGGCTATAAAATCAAACATCAAACCTTACACCATGCTCCTGATTGGATTATAATGATGGATATGTGTGAGAAACAATTTGAAACCCCAGAGGATATTTGTGCGTCGGCGTCCAGGCTAGACATATTTTTCATCCCTACTTGGAACGAACTTCGCAGGCAGTTTTAGATGGACGGTCGAGGTTAGCGTTTAACAAGCTTTAGATAGAGGCTCCTTAAACCTACACCTGGGTCGTAATTCCCAGGCACTGTTAAAACTCCTTACCCTGTAAGGTGAGGGACCCAACACTGGCACGGTGAATCGTTAAAAAATTTAATTTTTGCGCAAATACTGCAGAATATATTCTGAAGAATACCGAGAGGCTGACTACTTTTCGTTTAATCAGATCTATAGGGTTTTCCATTAAGGGCGCTTGATCTTTGAAATGCAAAAAAAAATACATGTAGGAAAGATATTTGCAAAATTTTTTTTTTAATTGGAAGGTCTATCGACCCCATTATGTATGGAATATGACATCATTCAAATGACCGCCACGGCTTCGGTTGGTGGCGCGCACACGAAAGGTCCAATTTTCGATGACTCTGGCGCACAAATCGGGCTGTATTTGATCGATGGCGTGGCGTATGTTGACTTTGAGGGCATCGGTGGTTTGCGGCTTGTTGGCATAGACCTGCGACTTAAGAAAACCCCACAAGAAAAAGTCCAGCGGGGTCAAATCGCACGATCTCGGTGGCCAGTTCACGTCGCCTCCGCGCGAGATGACCATGTCCAGAAATTGCTCGTGCAGAACTTCCATCGTAGCGTGTGCTGTGTGGCACGTAGCGCCGTCCTGTTGAAACCACATGTTGTCCAGATCCATATTCTCGATTTCAGGCCAAAAGAAGTTGGTTATCATCGACCGGTATCGCTCACCATTGACGGTGACGGCCACACCATTATCGTTTTCGAAAAAATACGGACCAATCACGCCTCCGGCCCAAAATCCGCACCAAACAGTCACTTTCTGCGGGTGCATTGCCACTTGGTGAACCTCGTGTGGATTGGTCTCGTCCCAAATACGGCAATTTTGCTTGTTGACATAGCCATTCATCCAAAAATGCGCCTCGTCGCTGAAGATGATTTTTTTGCCAAAATCGGCGTCAACTTCCAACTGCTCTAATGCCCAGTCAGCGAACACACGGCGCTGTCTATGGTCATTAACCTTGAGCTCTTGGGTCAGCTGGATCTTGTACGGGTGCAGGCTCAAGTCACAACGCAAAATTCGCCAAGTTGTCGTCTGCGAAAGGCCGAGTTCCTGTGCGCGACGCGGAATTGACTGCCGCGGGTTCTCGAGGACACTGTCGCGCACAGCGGCGATATTCTCGGCAGATCTCGCGTTACGTTGACGCACGGGAACCGGCTGATTGTTAACTGACCCGGTTGACTCGAATTTGTCCACCAATCGACGGATAGTCGACTCGGCAGGACGATCATCGCGACCGTAAAACGGGCGAAGTGCGCGGAACGTTGCTCGAACTGAAGACCCATTTTCATAAAACAATTTTATGATTTGCACGTGCTGCTCGACACTGTAACCTGCCATGGTGGTTTGGGAGGACGGAATGAATATAACACACTGCATTTGACAGCTGTCACTCAAACAACATGGCCGCAATCAGCTGTCAAAGTTCAAGCGTCCCTATTGGAAAACCCCATACTATGCGCTATATGCTGACTTGATCAGATTTAACCAAGTTATGGACACCAATAAGCCTTTACCACGTCTCTCCACTGAGTCCAAGCTAGTGAGGTAATATAAAGAAACTCTTATTCAGATGTGACAGGAGTATTCCACATACGACCGGACTTGTGCTTTGTATGAACAAGAAACTTTTTCGACCTGAAATACTGCCGCACTTTTTCTAGGACGCTCAGATTCATTGCAGTTGTCTTAGCTTGGGACTTCATGAATCGCCCAAAGATGAGATTCGAGGAAACTTCAATACCTAACGGCTGAAGTCGGGGAATGTACTCAAGAATACATTCAAAAATGAATGAAATGTGAAATTTGAAATTAAATTGTGAAAACTGAATTGATATCCTTTCACAAATCTGCTATCATTTGCATAACCAAAACATCTATTAATCGATAAATGAGAAGAGAAAACATAATTAATAGATCCCTGAAAAAGCCCTCTATTCACTGCTTTTGGTTTAAGCAAGTAGATATTAACAACTCCTCATAAACTCTGCTACCCCTACTACTACTGCTATTCAAGCAATGAGAAACCTTACCAAAAAAATTGCAACAATGCTAATAAAACTTGTAAATAAATCAATGCAAAATTATATAACCATCTTTTTACAAAAATTGCTCGGATCAAATAGGAAAGAAGAGTAATGTTTTTGTAATCTATCAAAATTATTTACATATAGTAAGTTGTGCACCAACAGTCTCAAAAAGTATGAAAATGTCGGATTTAAAATCGAGGTGAAAATTCTTCAGCATAAGATTACCAGCAACTGTTGCATTCTGAAAAATAGAAAATATAATGTTATCTTTTTGTACGTAGTTAAAAATTAATTCCATGCACAATTCGACATATGAATGTAAAGAATATTTGAGCACACTCATAAGGACAACTTTATACATTTTTACCTACAAGACTCTTGAGTTTTCTTTAGAATATCACTGAGCTCTGATAAGAATAAACTTTGAAAATATAATTTAGTGATTATAATTTCCTAACCATTTTATATTTTCTAATAATGATTTTTGCCAGACCAAACGTATAAATAAAATATTTTTTTCTATTTATTAATATTTGCTATAACTTAAATAAAAAAATTACACATTTATTAATATATACTTTGGCATGCGGAACAAATCACAACTTACATTTCTTATAGTAATGTGTGCCACTTCCTCTAAGTGGTCTTTCAATACCAGCAGATATCCAAAGTATTCAGTGTGACCCACTGTATCGAATATATTTATCAGTTCTGTGAGGGTCGTCGCTCCTCCAATCACTAAGTTTTGGTCAATATATTGTTGCCTCAATTCCTTGACATCATTTACATTTATCAATACTCTTGGATACTCTAATATTGGAAAAACGCCTGCAACATTTTTGCAAAAAAATCAAACCGAATTGAAATCTAAGATTTTAACTAAGGGAATACTTAAATAAACTATATTTTTTTGGATTAACACCGCTTGTCGCTTATTTAACATTCTAACCGAAGGCTCGATAACTATTTAGTAGTCGCAATTATTGTCGGTGGAAATAAAACACACTTTGGTAAAATGAAGAATAATAAACGAATATGAAATCTTACTTTAACTGGGATACATTCTAAAAGCTTAGTACTCGTAATTTAAGAAAAGATGTAACAATGGCTCCATTTTAAGCTCAGATAGATTCAACCTTAAAACAAATATATAATCAATGAAACTTTAACGTAATTTAATTATAATATTTACCTTTCCCTGTATTTCCAGCCAGAAGCATATAAAACTCAGTTCCCCATTTTTGGAAAATTTCAAATATGTCAGATATACACGTCGCTTTGAACCAGTCCCTGTTATCATTTAATATAATGTGCAGTAGTTTTCCATTAAGTTCGTTTTTAGATAATAAACACCAATCAGATTCGTCACAACTATTCTTCGCACACGGTCGACCAGACTTTTTACATATTTCTAGGTCCTCGATATCTAATACATCGTGAGCATCTGAAGCGAACTTCTTGAACGCCTCTAAGATGGGTCTGTATCCAGTACACCGGCAGATGTTGCTTCCAAATGACTGCTCTACTTCCAACATCGTCGGTTTTTTATTTTTTAGAATACTGAAAAGGCACAAAGTTATCCGTTTTATATTAACCGATCTGTGTCATTTAATAAATTGAGTTTTATTCTTCTGTTATTAAAGTTTAATTTCACCTGTACATAGCCATGACCCATCCTGGACTGCAGTAGCCACACTGTGTGCCGTTGTTTTCAGCCAGTGTCACCTGAATTGGATGGTAGCCGTGCAGACGATTCCCGATGCCCTCAATTGTTGTTATATTCCACTCGTTACATGATGTTATAGGTACCATGCACTGATATAAAATCGTTAAGGTGAATATTGCTACAGTGAAAAAATTTTTTTTTAATGCAATTAACATGCAAACACTTGAGAAATTAGTGTTTATTTTAAAATCCTTTCTTTTCTAGTGATATCTGTATTTTGAGATATGTCTAATAGCAGAGTGAAATTAAACGTATAAACGACGGCATGACAGAATAATAAAATGTTTATTAGTATTAAGGAATATTGAAAAATGTTTAAGGTATATGTTATGTGTTCCCACAAAAACAACCAGTTTTGAATCAATTATGGCCTTTGTGTAATTCTGATGTCTCAACTAAATTACTCCAAATATTTAACAAAATCTAAGTTGTTTTTATGAAAGTGCGACAAAAACCCATACATCCATACAAACTCACAAACTAATGATTTTCCAATTAATATATATTATATATATATTAATTGGAAAATCATTAGAAAATTCATAAAAAGTACGTTACGCTTTCTAATTCACATATAATTTTTCATTAGTAGTACAAATTTCTACCAGACTTACTTTTGCATATTCATCTTAAATTTATTTGATAGGACTCATTAATTGTAATCAAAGGTTGCAATATATTTCTTTATTGATTTCATTGATTTTCATACCTATCAATTTATTATTGATAGCTGTACATTATTGAGAGCGTTCAAACCAGTTTGGAATCATTCAAAATATAATTGACAAGTGCGAGTCACGCGGCTTGTGAGTGATTTTATTGTTGTACTATCTACTGTGCAGTATATATATATATATATAATTTTGTCAAGTATTATATGTTTATTAATTAAATTATTTTATTTTCGTAACTTTTACTAATAGCCATGTTATCAAAGTAACATTCTTTAATTTTACAAAAAACACCAATACAAATAGATAAGTAGCAATTTACTTACTTTATTTTGTATGTCATATTTGTTATATAACTGTACTTATGTACTCTGTTAATTTATTAATTGTACATACGAAAAAACAAATACATTTATGACATAAAATTACTCATAAAATAATTATTTTTTTATTATTACTTATGTTACTTCAAATTGTATTTTTTTTTTTCACTATAAGTAAAATAATGTTCCTTAATAGTAAAATGGTAAAAACATTGTGATAGGAAAAACCTATCAAATTCTTGATATATAACAAAAATTGCAAAAAATGATATTAAAAATCAAGGTCAAAATCAAACCTTTAAAAAAGCCGTATAAAGTCAAACCTTTTGGTGTTTAAATCTCTTTAATATATTACTATTTACAATAAATTAACTCACAGAGTTGACTCCTTGGGATTCTCCTCCAGGATGTTTTGTGACGTTCACGATACAGGCTCCACATCCTCCCTCCAAACACATGTACTTGGTACCGCGCAGCTCCAGATATCTCCGGAGATACTCCAGCAGGGTTGTAGAGGAGCTCACCTCACTGCCCACTACAAATATATCATTCGTAATGTATATTTTAAAAAATATTTTCATTTATGAGTATAACTATATATTATTCAAATGTTCAATCTCTTTACATGCATATAATTTTACCTGAGCAGTGCACTCCGTTGACTTCAAAGTGAATTCTATCCATGACTGTAGTTTTCGTTAAACTCAACAAAACAGTGAGTGGTGGGTATAAATATGTTCTTTATAAAGTTAGGCAATATAGAAAGTTATTGTATATAACCGGGCAGTAAAAATGTAAAAAAAGGTAAGTAGATGTAAATAATACATATGAATGTACGATGGTAGCGTGCTTATCAAAACTTTTAACCTTTTGCCATAATCAAGACAAGTAACTCGTTACTTTGTATGTACTGTTATATTGATCATTACATTATAGTTATTAGATTAAGTGATTCATTCTTTTCCCAACAAATATGTTTTAGTAAAATAAAATCAATTATTCGACTGCTCTCGATAAAAATTGTATAGATTTTGGTGAAACAAACCATTATCAATGTAATGTCAATAGCATAAGTAAAATATTTCAGATTTTACCTCTCGGTTTCTGGGTTCCTAGGTAAAGAATCTAAAGGACTCGACAAAAAGACTTTCCTACTAATTGAATCTTATTATGCAACCAAGCAAATAACAAACCGGTCTAACATTTTTCAATATAACATTACAAACTAGTATTTTTCAAAATTAACGATATGGTCATAAACATCTTGTCAAATAAGAAACTTACACCGAGTAAAGAATCTCATAGCATTCGGTTAAATTTTAACGTAATCGCTGATGTGTGGTGTCTTGTAAACGTATGCTTTATACATACGTACATACAATGCAGATACGTTAAAATTTGTGACTTACATTTAACACGCAGATAATGTTTTAAAATGAGACGGTGCAAGTTTAAGAATTTTATTTTTTTTCGTTTGTTTTACACCAATGCTCATTTGGTACAGTTTTACATAAAATAATTATTTTTTTATTACTTTACGCAATATAGTAGGTTCAATAAAAACAGATATCTATAATCGTTTATATAAAAGTAAAATTACAAAATTAGGTGCATTTATTGTTCAATTTCATTTATGAAATATAATTGAAGTGCAATAAACATAATAATTGAGCTAATGACACAGATTTTGTTAACCTTGTTGCTAACATATTTTTTTTATATAAGGTGGCAAACAAGCAGGTGGCCTACTAGATGGAAGGTAGTCACCGCCGCCCATGGATATCTGCAACATAAAAGATGTTGCGGATACGTTGCCGAATTTGATTGTGGAAAATCAATTAGGAATATACAAGTTCATGAAGTATAATGGTTCCTATTTGTCGTCGATATACACATAGACGAGTTTGAGAAGTGGGGTCTTTGAATATTTTTTTTGTGTTTTGGGTTGAAAATACTCATTGAGCCTCACCGCCCTCGCGGAAGGGCGAAGGGGACTGCCAGACTATTACTGATTAAAAACCAACCCATGTTCGTCATGTGCCCCTGTGTCAGAACGGCGGGTATCGCCGTAGCATTCGTCACTACCCTCCCGACAGGTATCGACCCATCAGATGGTCAGACGGGCCCCGTCACCCACCTGTAGTTGTTGTCCGACGACAATATGCCCCGAAATCTGCCGTCCACAGGCCGCGCCCTACGGTGGCCGGAATTCAGCCACCCTACGGCGACCAATACTTTTGCTGCGGAGTGAGCTCTTTACCTTAAACATATTTAGGAAAACTGGAATGTCAGTAAACAATTAATAATAAATTAAACGTTTAAAACATATCAGTGTAATGTTGGACGTCGCTGTATGACGACAATTACATTTTTTTGATTGTATTCAGTTCAACATAATTTTTATATGTAAAACGCTTTAAACCAGAGCCTTACTGTTTAACATTACGACTAACCATCTTTTTCTGTTGACCACAATTGATTATCATACACATAAAGTTTTATCTCAAAATTTAACATCCATATTAGAATAGGTCATCGGCATTTTATTTAATTTACTATTATGGTTACATAATATTTAAGAAAAAGAGAATTGCATCGTACTAAAGAAGTCAGTCATATTACTCAACCTAAAAGAGCTCAAATAACTAATTAATAAAAAGGCAACACAAATTTGTAATGGTGTCAAATCAAAATTGAATCACAATTTCTTGCATTTACCACCCGATCTAGTAGTGAGCTTCGGTTAACAACTTCAGAGATTTATTTTATTTCTTTAACGAGCTAACACGTATGTGACAATAGAGTTTTTCGAAATTAATGAATATTGTTGTTGTTTTTTGGTATTTGAATGACAGATATTATATATAGAGCTACTCTGAAAGCCAATGTCATCTTGTTACGTAATCATAGCCGAGGAATAGTCTTATAGTACATCAATTGTGCTAAGTACCGTATGCTGACTCTGAGCCATCGGTGGGAATGGGAAATGGGTTTTAACATATATTCAGTCTAGAGTCAACCGCTGACTTACAGACACCTATTTAGGATGTATGTAGTTGGTTAAAAGTCTTAATTGTAACTAGAATATAGTTGTATAAGTAAAACAGATTTTTCTTGCAACCCCGCTGCCGCCAATCGTAATTTTGGCAGTCGGTAATATATTCGAGTTATATCCGGTAAGGTCGCGTGACTTACCGATATCGAGTATCCGAATCTACTTGGCAGCTAGCAGAGATGAATCCCTACATCGATTCGGCAAGTAAATTATGTTCATTATAAGTACTCTGAAATTTTGACATCCTTACCTATCCTAGTTTAAACATTTTTTTACCATTCCAAGTAAATTTTATAAATTTATTATTAAATTTGTTTTAATATATAGTATATATATATATATATATATATATAGAGACATCGTATGAACACTGCTCTTTATTTCTAGTGTTTTAATATTAATTCTCAAAATTTTTCATCCAAGAGTATCAAGTAACCGTAGTACGTGTAGAAGTAGACATTCTAGACTCGATACTATTGACGAATTTAGATAGTTAAGTGAATTCAATATACATATACTATATCACTTAAATATCCCAGTACAAAATAGTAGAAATTTACAAGTCACTCAGGGTTTTGCGTTACATTGAAGGTAACCCACACGTATTAACTCGTTTTATAAATGTACATGTGATTAATTAGTATAGGCATATTTTGCAACAGAACCGGGTTGTGAGTCAACCAATTTGCCACTTATTACTGGCATATTGAACAACGTTACAAGCTCTGCAGCAATCTTGTTATTTTACACGGACTCAACAAATGTTCCGTGTTTCACCTCCAAATTATAATGCGTACATTAATATCTTTAGAGCTCCACATAAGCCATCTTTATAGTCGACTAAAAATTTTAATAATATGACATGTCCTAAGAGTCGTATCAGTCAGTTCATGTCCAAAACCTTACCTTTGATTGGACGTAATTAGCATAGAGACCGCGACCTGTCACCGAACACCTAACTATTTCAAAAACTCGTGAAATTAATGTCTACGAATTGGACTACGACTCATACACCGGTAATATAAAACAAGAAAAAATTTACAGGTGGCGATATCAGGAAGGCTAAAAGTTAATTTTAGGCAATTAGGATGTATAGAAATTGACGACCCTCTTAAAATCCCTCATAGACACGGGAGCTTATCGGTCTTTTATCACCTCAGGCACTCCAAAAATACTTTTCTCACATACCTCTTAATTATACTCATGTTAAGGAACTAACAACTACAACGCTTATAATCAGGATTACTCTGTAACCTTATCTAGTTTTTTTAGAATTTTATTATTCGTTTTGATTTGATAGACTTGTAGGATTTTAAGGTTGATTTTAGAAATAAAAAGTTAATTACTAGAAATACTTATTTCTAAATATAATGCACCAAATGTTAATCTTTACGAAGTAATAATTAGTAAAACTGAATATTGATTCGAAGGATGGGGGTGTATTAGTTCCTAACCAGATAATTAGTAACTGTTTAATTTTCGATTGCCTCACTAACGTACAGAACAGCGGAGATTAAGTACAAATTTTAAATAATTCAAATAATGATATAGTTTTCTCAATGAATCGTCCTGTTACAGCCGAAATATTGAATATTAAAAATAACTACATAAGATAACTTTCTAATCGTGCTAAAGAAATTTTAAGGCGTCTTCGTACACACCATTTGATCCCAGAGGAACTAGCTAATTTAAAAAAGTGCCGAGTGCATCCAGATATTTTTTCTCTTAAAGAAAAACCACTATTATTCACGAATAACATCAAACGTAAATTAATGCGACTGATGAATTCTTCATTAATGCTACAAGTGATAGGTATCTATATTATATACATACACATATCCCGAAACATAATATTAGAGATTAAATTAATAAATGTTTGAACAGATTATAATAAGACCTTCAGGTTACGTGCGGAGCTTTCGTATTTGGGTAGTTTCTTAAAAAGGTAGACGCGTTCGATAAAACCAAATGCTGTTTTAATAAATTTTCCATTGAGTCATAAAAAACTAAACGAAAACACTACTGACGGTCGGTAATCCATACCCATATATTTTAGGTTAGTCAGATAATGGCTCTGAATTCACAAATCAGTCGTTTGCTGAAATTGTAAAATTAATAATAGAATTCAACATATTAGAATAGCAGCTCACACTCCAAATGAAAATAGAATTATTAAACGATTTCATAAACATTTAGAATAATTACGAGTCTTAAAATTGGATTTAAAGAATAAATCTGTTATCGATTTAAGTTATTTTGCTCTTTTAGCCTATAATAGTTCAATACACATTTTTACCAAATAAAGACTATGTTTTGTGGGTGTTGTGGGTCAAAGTATCCAGTAATACTTTGACCCACAAAACATAGAGCTGAGTGCCCATTCGTTTCAACAGTGAACAGTCAACACAGAGATGAAATGAATAAGGCTAATAATTTAATTCATGAATATAGTTCAGTGCATACGAGAGATTTGAAAGAGGCTCATAAAAATTCTATAGACCCTGAAAACCGGTACTTTCTGAGGACCAATATATTTGTTAAAAGTCCATAGGATTCTCGTCAAAAGTTACGCTTATTTTAATTAGTAAGAAACAGTTTTGGTTGTTCTCCCAATACTGATATATACCCGACAGAAACGCGGGCCAATCAGCAAATCTAGGCTAAAGAAACTCTCTATAAGTAACGGATTACTCTCCTATTACTCCAACTGCATCCGGCTCTAACGCAGGACATTAAAATTGAAAATCTGTATATTACGTTTCAAATTATGTTTCTGAAATATAATATCTCAATAACATTATTTTTAAAACAAATCGATATCACAGAGTTACAAGTAGGTTAACAGTAAAATCTCTCATCTTAATAATTTAAATCTTTCGTTATTTCAGCCTAATATTAATTATATAAAATAAAAGCTTCAAACCGTTCTCGATCAATTGCAGTCATTTAAATTTAGTTATACTAAAAAGAGGAGTTCTTGACGGTCTCGGTTCCGCAGTTATAAGTCTGACTGGTAATCTGAATTACTTAGATGGATATATTTTAATAACGCAATGAAATCACTTTAAGATATCGATAGTAAATTACAAACAGAATGTAACAATCATATTTGCCTGACTAAAGATTTTGTAACTCAGTATTCGAAAATCATAGAAAACTTAGTAGATAATCAGAATTAACTATCATCATTAGATACAAATGTAATAAGTAGTTTTAAAAAAAGCCACTAAGAATTATATCAAAATACGCTTTTAGGACAGATTATTCTCATATTTAGCGATAAACTTGATCAGTTATTACATCTACGGTTCACCACGATGTCATTAGTATGAACTAAATAAGAACTAAAAATTATAAGTGACGTAGTACTTTTTTTTTATAAAGGGGAAAATCATCAAATGTTCCCTCTAGTCTTGGGTGGCGCGAGAGGGAGAGTCAGGCTCCTACTGACCAAAAATCCCCCGTACCTTCTCCTGCTACGAGCCAGGCCGCGGTACATCACTGCGCTTGCACCCGCAACCCGGTTTGACAACGGCTCTAGAACCCCATCTGTGGTGGTCTGATGGCTTTTTGAGGCACACGTGTTCTGAGGATCTGATTCTGATCGGGCGACAAACTATCCTTGCTCGCCGTCCGCAGACCCGCGCTTGGGGAGGCTGGAGATCGTCTCGCGATCCCCAACGCCTGAAGCGTCCCCTGCTGCGGCTGGAGCGTGAGGAGAATAGATCCCTCATACGCCTGGCATTCTCCGTAGCTAGCATGACTGCTTTGCAGAAGGAGGAGACGGCTTCGTAGTGCCTCGCTCCGCACCATGGCCTGAACTAAGGCCGGGCCCGAGAAGTGAAGTAGTATTTGCGGTAGTAATAAAATACTGGATATAGGAGCCCGAGAGTATTATAACATAATTAGGTTTATATTATGTAAGTAATAAGATAATTGAGAATTTATTTATATATATTAATTCCCAATTATTTTATTCCAAGCATATGACTTATTTAAAATATCTATAACCAATGAGCCTTTACCATGTCTCCTACTCCAAGCGAGTGACATAAGGCAACTCCTATTCAGATGTGACAGCAGTATTCCACATACGACCGGACTTGTGCTTTCTATAAACAAGAAAACTTTCCGACCTGAAGCACTGCCGCACTTTTTCAAGGACGCTCAGATTCATCGTAGCTGTCTACCCCTACTACTACTGCTATTCAAGCAATGAGAAAGCTTACCAAAAAACTTGCAACAATGCTAATAAAAATAATTTATATAAATCAATGTAAAATTATATAACCATCTTTTTACAAAAACTGCTCGGAACAAATAGGAAAGAAGAGAAATGTTTTTGTAATCTATCAAAATTATTTACATATAGTAAGTTGTGCAAAAAAAATCGAGGTGAAAATTCTTCAGCATAAGATTACCAGCGACTGTTGCATTCTGGAAAATAGAAAATATAATGTTATCGTTTTATACGAAGTTAAAAATTAATTCCAAATAATCAATGAAACTTCAACGTAGTTTAATTATAACATTTACCTTTCCCTGTATTTCCAGCCAGAAGCATATAAGACTCAGTTCCCCATTTTTGGAAATTTTCAAAAATGTCAGATATACACGTCGCTTTGAACCAGACCCTGTTATCATTTAATATAATGTGCAGTAGTTTTCCATTAAGTTCGTTTTTAGATAATAAACACCAATCAGATTCGTCACAACTATTCTTCGCACACGGTCGACCAGACTTTTTACATATTTCTAGGTCCTCGGTATCTAATACATCGTGAGCATCTGAAGCGAACTTCTTGAACGCCTCTAAGATGGGTCTGATTCCAGTACACCGGCAGATGTTGCTTCCAAATGACTGCTCTACTTCCAACATCGTCGGTTTTTTATTTTTTAGAATACTGAAAAGGCACAAACTTATCCGTTTTATATTGACCGATCTGTGTCATTTAATAAATTGAGTTTTATTCTTCTGTCATTAAAGGTTAATTTCACATGTACATAGCCATGACCCATCCTGGACTGCAGTAGCCACACTGTGTGCCGTTGTTCTCAGCCAATGTCACCTGAATTGGATGGTAGCCGTGCAGACGGTTCCCGATACCCTCAATTGTTGTTATATCCCACTCGTTGCATGATGTTATAGGTACCATGCACTGATATAAAATAGTTCTGACGTAAAACTATTTAATTGAAAATACGTTTTGAATTATAAACAGAGATATGTTTTACAAAAAAAAAACCTAAATATATTTTTTTAAATATCACAAATGTTGCGCTTCTTAAAATGATTTTATGAAATCAAAGTATAATTTTGTCTGTTTGTTTGTATTCCCTGTGTAACATAACGTGATAAAAACTGCCCTCAAATCTCGGACATTATAGTAGTATATTATTAATCAGGCGTCGACGATAGCCTCATGATAGTTAATTATTAATTATTGGTCTAGATTGATAATGTATCCAATTTGTTGCTTCATTATTAGTCATTTAGAACTGGTTAATGATTTACAAAATATAACGCTCGAACTGTTTTGGATATTATTTTTCTTTTTTTGATTAAACGACGCAAGTGATCTTAATTTAACAGCCCAATGATCTGGAAACCTTAAAAAACTTGTTATTTGGTTCATGTATGAGATGCGGAATTTTGAGTACATTTTAATATTAAAATAGAACAAGATATCATTACTTTTAAATGTTTATACAAATATTCACCCGGTTTCTTGTACTCGTATGTCGACTAAGATTGCCACCCGGAATTTTAGGAGACCGCTTTTTGTATGACAGTGTTTATTTTCCATTTAAATTATCAGTATGGGTTACGTCAGCGAGTCGTGAGTCGTGAGTCGTGTTCAATGAATCGTACATAGAAGTTGATTGATTTGGTAACGCTGTATAAATATAACAAAAAAAAAATAATAATTTCTTTTCCTTAAAATGCATTCAAATAAAATTTTAAAAAATACATATTTTTATTTAGTTAGCTTAACGTAAAAATAATTAAAGATAGAAATTATGCAAGGAGAAATATTGTTATATAATATAGCGAACTGTAGAGGGAATTTACATCATTTAATATCGTCCAAATACTGTACTCTCTACTCTCTGATGCAGATTCTAAACTATCCGGTTAAAAATAATGACATCAGTAATTTCCTTATAAACTTATAATTAAAGTAAAGTTGAATATTATGAGTTGCGTTTATTCTATCTACTGAAATATACAATCTGCTTCATGGAAAAAAATATGAAATAGATTTTTTATTTACTTCAGTTAAAATAAAACTAATATTTTCGAATACACTACGAGTTTTCTATTATTTTTAAAACTAAATTCTCCCGGCGTTTCGGTTTCTTTGCAGCAACCGTGATCACGGGCGGCGAGATCGTGTCTCGGACGTTAAAAATAGGCGTGCGTTGAAGTCAGCAGTGTGTGAAAACACCATGGATAAACCAGGCCATTACATTCGGTTCGACAAACCACAGATCCTTGCTCGTGACGATAGGTACATACCGAGATTGATCCACGAGGCTATCGAAATTAAAAAAGATCCCAATTTCAATACAGAAGATGACTGGAATCTGTCCAACTTTTGGGACCAAATTCCATGTCCAGGATCACACCGCAAGACCTTGAGACACAGTAACCACATTCTGCAAGTATCCAGAGCTGTACGCTTAGAAATTAAGAAATCGTTGGCGGTAGCTGACAAATAACAAAACCAACTGATAGACATTTTCATCTCGTCTGTCTGTGATCACTATTGCTGCAAAAGAACCGAAACTTCGGGATTATGCAGTTAAAAATATAAAAAAAGCGTAGTACATGCAAAAATATTAGTTTTATTTAAATGAATAGACTCGCAAATCCTAGATATCTTTACTTTAATTAATTCTGTCACTAACGCAACCCGAATTTAAATTTAGCATTAAGTCTCTGTTGCTTAAGAGTACAGTACACTCAAAAAAATATTATTAGCAAAACCATTTCGGCGCTTCTAGAAGAATAATTAAGCCTTACAATGTAAATAAAAATAAATATTGTGTATTTAATATACATACCTTAATATACATAAACATACCATAACTATTCTACAAAGGATTCATATAGGATTGATGTCCTCATACTAACCGTAACATCTACATATTTCATTTATATTGACAAATATGTGTGAACCAATGATAGATATTTTTTGCCTTTAGTACCAAATCGCACCTGAAGCTCATTTTATGTTTGCTGCGAATCCGATATCATTGAATATTTTTACATAAAATTCTAATAAAATATAAATGCAATGATTGGAAATTGACTCCTGGTTTCATACCCGATTTTTTTTTAACATTAAAAGTGCGTAAATATGCTAATAAATAAATTATAAGAAATATGCAGTTTTTCTTGCATGTCTGAAATCATAATATTTTTTGTACAATTACAATGCGTATCAACTTTATTCTAATTTAAAATATGATTATAGAATAAACATTGTGTTGTGCAATTGTTTTTCATTGAGTCACTAAGCCTGAAATTTTGTTTAGAAAAAAAAATATATAAAATTTCTTTAAGACGTACAATATTGGTCCAACTCGAACGTGGTATTCCCACATAAAATTTTGCATCTTTACATAAGTCTATGAAGCAATCAAAAATTACAAATGGCCGTGGGTTTTAAATAAAGAACTGGTATATATAATAAAGAAATGATTTTTCTTTGATTTATAACACATTCAAGAAGTTTGTTTATATTTTTAGCATAAAGTTTGGGTATTGCAAACGGTATATTTAACCCTTAAATTCACTATACCTACAATATTGTAGTAGACGAACAGTTCAAGAGTCATCAAGAGTTAATACAAACAAATTCGGAAATCTTTTTTGTTCCCTTTTATCTTAAAATGACATTGATTTAAATTATACTTACCATGAAGTTATGGTCATTTGTATCTTAACAGTCAGCAGTTATTAAATAATTATTTGATTATTTATTCGTCGACGACAAGCAAGAAATTAATTAGATATTCATATCATCATAAAGGTGTTAGTAAACTTTGTAACAATTGAACAAGGCCGACAAGGCATCCGCAACACCCCTTGTGTTGAAGATGTCCATGGGCGACGGTGACTGCCTTCCATCAAGTAGGCCGTTTGCACGTTTGCCACTTTTGATATAAAAAAGAGGTAAAAAGTTACTTAGAAGAGACAGATGCCTATATTTATTTAATACGGTAATTAAACCGTAATTGTTTCGATCTATAATATTGTGTGTACTTTAAAATTTGATATATTTACTTAAATTATTGTACTATTTTCGTGTTATTTTTATAAATAATATTAAATTAATAATTTCCGAAAAATAAAACCAAAACACTTATTACTTTTTGAAAAGAATTTTTTTTTCACTTCTAAATTTCCTGTTCAGAGTCAGTATTAAATTGTCTTATTTTATGCCTTTATGTGGTTTATACACTAAAGACGTTTTTTGAAAGAGATATGAGGACAACTTAAGACGAAATTTTTTGTGGAAACTGAAAATAGTTTTTACTTTTATATATTAAATTCCACGGAGACGTAAGTTACATGGGGCGAGCGGCTAGTATTATGATAATAATTCTTAATAAGATAGGATTTTTTAAAGTTTCTCTCGATTTGTTTCGGATGCCATCATCATTATCTGGTCAAAGAATTACGCCACAAGTAAAGACTAATGCGAGTCATCAAAGAAACGTATATATATATGTATATATATATCTTTGGTCGTATTCAGAAACTTCAATTTTGGAATTTATTTTAAAACGAACAAATATCGGTTTTACTCACAAGCCTGTTTTCTAAGAATTTATTAATTTTTATATTTTTATATTTGCACTTAAAAATTCTGTAAAAAGTTGGAACAACCGAGACATTTAAAATAAAATTTCATATTATTAAAACTTTAGCAACTTTTAATGTTATTATAATATATTTGTTATTATTTAGGAGAAAATAAAGAGTTTCATAATGTGAATTTACATCATATGTCTCCGAAATTAATAATTCAGTTAGTATCGGATATTATGAAAATATGTGATTCATGTTATTTCTTTTTATAACCAAACTTTTGATATACTTAATATCGAAAATGGTAACAATTCTTATTATGTTACGTTATGGTAATGAAATTTGTTTTTGTTCTTCCACGTCTCAAAGTATCTATGAATATAGTAAAGTAAAGTATATTTTAGCCGTTTACGACTCTTGCTTTTTTAATTTACCAATCTTCCTGAGGTTTACGGTAACGGTACAGCAATTGTGAAGATGAGAAGACGAAATGAAGATGTCCTAGTAGACAGGGAATTTGTGAGACCCAGAGGACTTAAGACGATGTCTTCTACGGATGATCAAATCTATGAAACATATCAACTGATATCCCGTTATTTACATAATTATCAGTTTTTCATTTTAATTTTTTTTTTTTAATTCATTCTACACGGACTTTGAACGTTAATAATAATAGGCTCGTCGTTTAAAGACGTCTCTGACGACGGTTAACATAATTAGTTTAATATTATCTTTCTATTTGTTTCTTGATGTAAGCTTACACATTATTTTGGTTTCTTGACGTGTTCCGATTGTTTGTTTTTCAATTTTAATTGTAAGGTATTTCATGTTATTTAAAAATTTTATATTAAAAAAAAAAATCTTTTTTATTAAACCTCCAAACGAAGTCTTTGAAATATTTTAGATAAAATAAATAACTTTGAGTAGGCGCTTAGCAACAAAATTAATTAATTAAATAAAATGTGATGCGTGTCGGTGGCGCAGCGCGATACGACCCTTCTATGGAACATAGAACACTCAGGAAGATAGTGTCAGCCAAGCAGCAATTCCAACGGTTATACAGCAATAGAAGTGACGGAACGTGTGGGTCGGTTACTTATTTAAATTAAAAATATATGTTAATATATCTTTTATATTTATTCAGTGAATGCTTGTTGTGTACTCAAAACTATTGTATATAATTGTTGTATTGATAGAACGATACAAGAAGGAAGCGATCAATAAATTAAATCCTTATTTTCCTACCATTTATTTGAATTTTCTGAATTGAGAAATGTACGCTTTCCAATCAAGAAAGGATATATCTGACTATGAACAGCACGGTCAAATGATATGCGTGGTCATTAAAAAAAAACTTACTCGAATAAATGAAATCCTGATTCATTTTTTATCGGTCAAAGAGAATATACCTGAGTCACTGCACTCTGATAGCGAGTAATACTAACAAATTACTTACTTGCTGTTATCAATTAGTTATGAAATAGATATAAATAAATTTATTGATTTGTTCACTGCAATTAGGTGGGAGTGAATCTGTGTAAATGTAGGTGAAGTTGATATTGATTCTTTTATGTTTTCAGAAATTTTCAAACTAAGTTTTCAATCACAAGGAAGTCTTCATTAATTGGTCTCTTAATCTAACTATATTAATTCATATGAGTATTTACTTAAAATTAGATTTTTTCTACTAAAAGAAACTAAAGGTCTAATAAAAGAAAAATCTTGCATTACTTATTTACAAGTGACTTCTTAATATAAATTATCTTATACAAATTTAAAAGTTTTACCAGATGTTATAACTAAATAAATAATATATTTTGATGTTAACTATTTAAAAAAAATATTTTCCAGCATACATATAAATATTGTTATTTAATCGTGAACCTCAGTTACATATAAAGAAGAGTGTTAAAATGTATATGAATTATATACATCGATCTAATAATAATAAAAAACCTTATATTAATAATGTCAACAAATTTTGGTTCATTTTAAAGAAGATTAATAAAATTTGAAATCTGCTGTTCTTGTCATGCTTCCAAGACATTTTGTCAATCGTAAAAGCGCCATCTAAAAGAATGTCAATAAGAAATATTTAAAATTTTTATGTGAAAAAAAGAACACAATAAATACTTTACTCATTTGGAACCATTGAGTTGTAGGTATTCCAGCTCCAGGCGTGCAGACGCTATGGCTGCTCTCAAAGCAAATGGTATAACTATTGCCATACATGTTGCTGGTTCTCCTGTGGCTGAAATATAAAAAAGGATCGCAAGAATACAAGTGAAAATAATACTATTATATATAAACTGTCGAGTTCTCATTTTGAGTGAGGAGTTCAAGTATACAACTTTTGGCTCCCAAGACAGCCTTATCGCAAAATGATCAATCAATTAAATTAACAATCAATTAAATCGTATCCGTATCTTAAAATTTTCCATTCTCCTGTTAGCATATCTAGCTCAACTTCAGCCCCTGTAGCGACGGAAATATCGTATGTTATTGAATCTTCCGGACTAACAAAACTGTATACTTGTAAATCAATATTCATAGAAAAAGCTTTTTGGGTGAGATCTAGCCAGGAGGGGTTATTTTATTGTTTTCTTGCTGGTTTTAACTTTCTTAATAGTTCATCACAACAATTTCGCACACCTATTTCAACGTTTTGAGTTATCACACTTGAATCTGATCCTTTATTATTGGCTGTTGATACAGTTTTACTAGGTTTTATTTGGATTTTTTTCTATGGGTATGTTACGAAAGTAAGCACATATTTTGAGTGGCAATAGTATTTATGCCTTGACCCAACTCGATTCCAACGTGTGTTATAGAAACGGTTCCATCAACTGAGTAAAAGTTTATTTTAAAATGAAAATACTTTGGGACAGATGCTTCAAATCTAAGAAATAAAAATTTCGGGCCTCGTTTTTTCCAACGATTTTCAGAATTGAATTTGCTTACTAGTATTTTTCTCTCGTAATAATTGGAATTGAATTTTTTTCAATCATCTCCAACATTTAACTATAATTTTGTCTATCTAAACTTTATACACGGTCATCAAATGAATCTAACTCCATTTCATAGGCGATTCTTTCCGTCATGATTGCAGCTATGGCCACGTGTTCTAAACTACCTGAGATCGATTGTTACTGTTTAAAGAATGAAAAATTCAAAAAAAAATAATCTACGTTATCATTTTAAAATAGTAATATAAAAAGTGTGAAGATTATATTTTGTATATTTTTAATATTCTCAATTTTTAACGACAAAGTAAAACAGGGATTCATATTACCTGGAGCTCTTACCCTACTATGGGATGTTGTATCTGTGATGACGTCAAATGAGGTATATTTCCACGGTCCACTTCTATAAGTATTGTTATAGATGTTATACAATTTCTAGATTATGAATTATATAGTGATCATGGATGTACCTGCCAATTAAAGTCTTTAGTTGGCAATACATCCATGATCACTATATAATTCATAATCTAGAAATTGTATAACCTCTTCGTTGGAAACACCAATCTAAAAAATATAAACCATTAAACTATAAAATACCAAAAGTCCATATTTTTAATACACCTGATCAATATTTTTTAAATTACTCAATAATTACAAGAGCATGGTGATCTTTTACCAGTTGACTTCATGTTATTTCGCAAAGATTGAATGAAACGACAGGGTCGATTTAGTTTGAGGGACACTAGACTACTCGCCAGTGATACTTGTGTGGATCTAGATAACCTGCAACCATAAGCCACGCCAAGACAACATACGTGAACAGCGATTCTGAAATATTTTTTTCTCTTGTTTTCACTGATTATCTTATCTACATAGTTCTATGACATACACATCAGGTTTAGCTTTAAATGTTGTAGAAAAATTACTTCAATAATTTCTTCTACTGAAAAATTACACAAGGTAAAAACAAACTTACTAAAGCTCTACTGGCATCGATATGAGTGATAGTACCTTTTTTTTTTTTTGGTAACGAGGGGAAATCTTCTGAAAGACTTCCGACCGAGGGGGAACCCGGTCGGGGTATGTGGGATTTTTACCCACTAAAACCACCTCGACGTTCTCGGCGCAGTGCGTAAGCTAGTGTAACGGGGACGGCCTGCCATTCATCCGTTCACTACGCACGAGCCCCTAAAAGGGGACTCCGCCTTCGGTAGGAGAGGTGGGCCCCACCCACACCCCCCTTCCTTCTCCAAGAACTGCCTGCCAGAACGTAAGGCCTGCAGCTCTCCATTTGCCTGGATCATCGGGCATCGGATTACCCCTCCGACACCCGCAGGCTCCTCTCACTGGGGAGGCATTCGGCGGGCATAAGCCCGCTGCCTACGACCCAGCCTACGTCGGCGCATCGGCGCCGAGGAGGGATCATCTTCCCTCCCCCTTTCGGCAGTCTCCTTCCGCGAGATGACAACCTCACAGAAAGAGACCACCGCCGCCCAGGCCCTCTCACTACCTACCATAGCCTTGACTACGGCCGGCAGCGAAAGGTCCGCGCCAACTTCGGTGATTAGTTGGCGACGCTCCGCTTCCCACGAAGGGCACTCCGCTAATGTATGGTCGGGCGTATCATCCACGCAACTGCAATGGTGACACGCCGCCGTCGGCTCTCTTCCGACTATGTAGCACAGATACCGCCCGAAGCTACCGTGCCCCGAGAGGATCTGCACCAGCCGGAAGGTCAAGGAACCGTGTCGGCGATCCACCCACTCCTTAAGGAGCGGTCGAATCGCCTCCACGGTGCGCAACCCGGCCACTGGCTCGGAGAGCCGCCGCCTCCATCGACGGAGTAGCTCCTCGTGTGCGGAGCGTCGCCAACCATCCACCGGATCCCAGGGCGGATTCACACCCTGGGATCGAGCTCGTGCGCGCCACTGGTGCACCTCCGCCAGAACTTGGGCGACCAAGTCCCAGGGAGGCGTCCCAGCGAGCACGCAAGCCGCCTCGTGGGAGACCGTGCGGTATCCACGCACCACTCTCAAAGCCATGACGCGCTGCGCTCTGTGCAGCGACGCCACGTTCGGCCTCGAGAGGGCACCGGCCCACACTGGTGCTCCGTACAGCGCCATCGAACGCAACACGCCGGTGTACAAGCGCCGGCATGTCGCGCTTGGACCACCGAGATTAGGCAGAAGCCTTCCGAGAGCGTTCGCCGTCCCGAGTAATTTCGGGACGAGACCGCGAAAGTGCTCCCGGAAGTTCCACCTACCGTCCAGAGTCAGCCCCAGATATTTCATCCGGGGACTGAGCTCGACGCGGGCGCCGCAGATGTTGATGCTGGCGCCCGGCGGTGGTCGTGCTCGAGGGCCGTGGAACAGGAGGGCCTCGGTTTTGTCGAGACCCACCCTCAGCCCGAGCATCTCGATGCGCCGTACTATCGAGGCGGCTCCCGCTTCAGCTCGCAACGTCGCCTCTGCCAGGTCCACGCCTTGGGCCCCGACGAGCGTGTCGTCCGCATAGCAGACGACGCTCAGCCCGGTCTGGAGGGCGCCGCGAAGTACGAAGTCGTACCCCAAGTTCCACAGGAGCGGCCCGAGGACTGACCCCTGCGGAACCCCGCAGCGCACCTCGTGGCGATGGACCCTACCGTCTCTCCCCACGAACGAGATCTCTCGTTCGCGGAGATAGGACCCGATGGTCTGCCGGATGTAAACTGGCAGACCATGGTATCTGAGGGCCTCTTCAATGACACCGAACGGAAGGGTGTTGAATGCGTTGGAGATGTCCAGGGACACCGCCAACATCACCCCACCCCCCGAAACGGCATCATCGGCGAGTTCCCTCAGCTTCGAGATGGCATCGATCGTAGACCGGCCACCCCGAAAACCATACTGGCACTCGGCCAGGTCGGGTCCGTTGCTGCTTAAGTGTGCGACGACACGGGTAGCTAGGATACGCTCGAAGAGCTTCCCCGCGTCGTCTAGCAGCACTATGGGACGGTATGCAGATGGCGAGTCTGCAGGTCGACCTTCTTTCTGGAGGAGAACGAGTCGCCCTTCTTTCCAACACGATGGAAAGCGACCCGATCTCAAACACTCGTTGAGGATCTCCACGAACCACTCGGCCAACTCGCCCAGAGCCAGGGCCAGGACACGTCCGGGGACGCCGTCCGGCCCAGGGGCGGTTTTCTTGGCTTTGAGAGGCCGCAGAGACTCCTCGAGTTCCTCCAGAGAGACGGGCGGAATAAATTCCACCCGGTCCGGCCCACGTGAAGTGCCAGCCTCCGCTAGCATCGAGTGCGCCGTCTCCGCAGGGAATAAGGCACTCACGACGCTTTGCAGAAGCTCCGGCTCCAGACTCTCCGTGACCGGGGCCATCTGGGCCCGGATCTTATTCCGGGCACCGAGATACGGACGCCCCCACGGGTCATTGTCCAGACGCGCAAGCAACTCCTCGCGAGCCGACTCCTTCGACCTGCAGATTGCGAGCTGAAGCCCGCTCTTCGCTCCGTTGAAGGCGTCACGAAACCGACATTCGACGGCTTCGTTACGAGGGTGCCGCCTCCGTTGTCGGATATACTGGCGTCTCGCCACCGCGCAAGCCGCACGCAGCTGCGCGATCTCTGACGTCCACCAGTACACCTGGCGTCTGGGGGAGCGTTGCGCGACGCGAGGCATCGCAGCATCGCAAATCCGCCACAGGCTGTGGCGAAATTTGCGCGCCTCCCCATCCACCGAAACGGGCTGCTCCACTCGCATCGTCCAAGCTTGGACGATCGACGCCTCCACCGCCATGTCCCTGTCGAGCTCGGTCAGGGACCACCGTGGGAACGCCGAAGCGTTCCCGACGGGTCGGCGGCGGAACGAAGAGCCATCCTGTGGGGCCAACTCGAACCTGATGAAGAAGTGGTCCGACAGCGTCTCAACCTCATCCAGGACTCGCCAGTCACGTACACGCGTTGCAACCGCAGGAGCAGCGAACGAAAGGTCCACTATGGATTCGCCCTGCGGTCGTACGCACGTGACTGCATTGCCCCGGTTGAGGAGGGATAGGCCAGCCGCTGCAGCCCACTCCTCCACCACCTCCCCGCGAGGGTCCGTAGCGGGCGATTGCCACACCGTACTGTGGGCATTAAAGTCACCGAGGACAATTGCTTGTCTCGGCGACGCACGTCTGACCTCAGCCCCGACCTCGTCGAGGAGTCTTTCGATCTCCACGACGGGCTTCCTCGGAGCGAGGTAGACGCCCACAAGTATGAAGTCGCCCCACTGAGCCACGACATACCCTTCTCCCCTTCTGATGACAGAGAGAGGAGAAGAGGAGCGCGCACCCGGTGAGATGACTACCGCCACAGACTGCTCCGCATCACATACCCAATTCGAGCGATCGGGCACGTAATACGGCTCGCAGAGAACTGCCACATCGATGGACCACTCCACCATGGACTGCAAGCAAAGGTCTTGCGGTCCAGGGGAATGGTTCAGGTTCGCCTGGAGGAACCTTATGGTTGTGCAAGCCATTACACTTCCATGGGCACCTCCAGCGCGGCAGATTTAGAGGGCGGGGGGACCGAGGATTTTCCGGGTCCCTTACCCTTCCTACGCTTCGGTGGGTGGCACTGTTTGCCCCCCACCATGTGGTTGGAGGCGACTCCCGCCTCCGCACAGATCGGACACTTCGCGTCCGACGTGCAGGCCTCAGCGATGTGTCCTTCGCCGCCGCAACGGAAGCACAGACGGCTGCGGTCGGTTTTGGACGGACATCTGAGGCCCGCATGTCCCACCTCCAGGCACCGGTAGCACCGCATAGGGCGTGGCTCCAGCGGTGTCACCCGTGCCGAGCTCCAGCCGACCAAAAGGCGGCCGGCTTCGGCCAGGCACTTGGCAACCTCCACTGGGCACCTCACCCAAGCGGCCCGGTGCTGAAGGACCCGCGGGAGCGGATCGGCCCTACCCGTATTTGCTCGACAGAGCAATTGCCCTGCCGAGCGACCGCAGCGAGGACGTCCTCCTTAGTGACGGAGTCGTCCAAACCGGTGATTCGCAGTTCCCCGCTTTTCACCGGTCTGGCGACTTTCACCTCAGGGACGAGCTCCCGGAGTTTTTGCGCCAGGAGGTCGGCTTTCGCCTCCCCCGCGCTCTCCGGCAGCTCGAACATGCGGGCTCCCGTCACCGTCTTCTTGCAGACGAGACCCATCGGCAGTCCTAGCTCTGCCAGGTTGAGTCCCGCCCGCGCCGTTTTGAGGACATCCTCGTACGTCCTTTCTGAATCCCGCGGCAGCGTAATTACCACCGCAGGATTCTTCACGCTCTTGAGGCTCCTCTTCTTCTTCTTCTTTGCCTTCTTCTTCTCCTTGGCCGGCTTCTTCGCCTTCGGCCCCTCTTGGGGTGGGGCTACTGGCAGGCCGGTCTTCTTCTTGCCCTTCTTCTTTACCACCTCCGTCCATGTCTTGTCCATGGATGGAGGCGGTGGGGGCAGAGGTCTCGCCGTCTTCTCCTGTTTTCTTGTGGCACCGTTCTTTTTCCTGCTCGCCACTCTACCTGCCGGCTCAGCCACAGCAGCCGACGCAGGCGCTGGGGGTGGCCTCTTGTCCGCCGCTAGGGGCGGCCTCAGGCGCTTTTCGGGGAGCAGCCGGTCTGCGATCCCCTGGAGCTTCGCGTCCATCATGGCACCTAGGTCCCTCATGAGGGACCCGCGAAGCTCCTCCTCGCTCTTCTCGTCTCGTGCTGGTTTCGGGGCAGTGGCGAGCAGGTCCATGTCTGCCCGCAAGCGGGCCTGCCCCTCTCTCAGGAGCCCCAGCTCCTTCTCCAGCAGCGAGCTCTTCTTCCTTTCTTCCTCTAGCCGGGCTCGGAGAATCTCATTCTCCTCGCCGCTGGTCCGCTGCAGGAGAATCTCTTTTGCCTCCCCCAGGAGTGCCGCCGACGTCTTCAATGCCCTGACGCATCCGCCCTTCAGATTCTTGGATTTGAGGGCCACGTCAACTATGACGCTCAGGGCCCTCTCCATCTCTTTCGCGAGGCACGAGGCTGGCAGCGTCTTAACCGAGGAAAGGGCCACCTCGACCCGGCGCGTCGACCTCGCCACGTTTTCCTCCTCCGAGTTCGATTCGCCTTCCTCAACTGCCCGTCCTCTCTTCACCGCAGTAGCGAAGGAAGCCTTGTCACTTCCGCCAGACGAACTCCCACCTGGTTGTCTTCTTGTCGCTGGCCGCTTCCGGAGAGGCGTCAGGCTCGTCGGCGTACCGGCGAAGAAGGCGGAGCGCGTCTCCTCCGTCTCCATCTCACTTCCGCTCGTTGTACGCGGGCTCCTTCTGGTTGCTCTTCCCTTCTCACCGTTGGACGCTAGTGGCTGGCGCGCCACTGGTCGCACCGCCGACGCGTCTACAGGCTCCTCGTCAGAGCTTACCACCATCACCTTGTCCAAATCTTTTGCTGATCGGTGTCCTTTTCCCAAGCCAGGTCCCGTGCCCACTGCACCTCGTCCCAGAGAGTCCTTAGAAGAAGGACTCCCGAAGCGGTTGTTGCCCCCCCCAGAATACGAGGGGCAGACCGGCGAACCGGTGAGGGATTCTCCAGCCGCGGCGCGGCTGGTACCCTCCTGGGGTAAATCGTTTTTACAACTCGCTTTCATTTTATAAAAACTCTCCGATGACCTACATCGTCGTCCCGCCTCGGGGGCGGGAGCCCCTTGGTCGCTCGGTGGCTGAGATACCCCCCAGCCGCTCCCGAAGAAGCATCCCCTAGCCGCGCCCCGCAACTAGGAGAATTTGGGGATTTTTTATAGAGGTTTACTCCTCGCAGCTGACGCCCCCGTGTCCTCTCAATGAGGGTTACGGTCTGGCCGGCGGGTAGTCTAGAAGACCGCCCGCCGCCCGATCCCACGTCCCCGGGGTCCCCTGATACAGGGGAGCTGGGGAGCGGGTTGTGCCGAGAGCAGACGAATCCACTCGGCAACGTCACGAAGTGACAGATCCGGTATCCCGGGGTCTCCTGATACAGGAGAGCTGGGGAACCAGAAAACGGCACGCCAAAAATGGCACGCCCTCACCACCACTACACTACACACATATACATACACATACAAACACCAGGTCCGCGATCCACCGCACCAGTCCCGCAAGCGAGACCATTGCCGAGAGACCGCGGAACCTGGTAATCGGAAAGAAAGCTTCCCGATCCTCCTTTCATACTCACCTCTTGGATACCACGTCGCCGGAGTCCCCTGCTGCAGAGGAGCTGACGAGTGGTATTACCGCCGAGTGTCCTGCGTCCCCAGAGTTCCTGCGAACAACATTAGGAGAGCAGGAAGCCAGCGCACCGTAGGTGCACCCGCGCCTCCACCTTGCATACGAGCAAGGGCCCTATCCCACAGGCAGATGTGCCAGGAGAGTCCTGAGGCCCCGCTCACGCACGCACACACACCATACCCAGCCAGCCGAGAGTCCGAAGACCACAAGGCCAGCCCCCTTTCGCGAGTCCCACGATCCAACCCCACATTCACTCAAACTCACGCACGCACACACATGCACGCGCGCATTCAAGCTCCCCAAGGGAGACCCATGTAGACCGACCGCGAGACTTCCTCCCTCCCCGGGCTACCGGAATTCCCGCTCCCGAACGAAACGCCGCGCGAACGCAACTTCACGCCCGGTGTTGAGCGAGAGGGTGGTCCTGCCCCGGACGAGCCAGCCCATTGCGAGCCACAGTCCGAAGACCGCAGTTAGGCTCTACCACTCCTTGTTCCCACATCCCCGGAGTCCCCTGATACAGAGGAGCTGGGGAGCGAGATAGTGCCGAGAGCAGAACGAGTCCACTCGGCAGAACGAAGGATCCTGCCCCCGGAGTCCCCTTTTCAGAGGACAGGGGAGCAAGATGACCGACACACCGAGACCGGCACGCCAGCCCCTTCGCACAGATTCCGAGAAGGAGCCCTAGCCCACGGATGGGGGTCCTCGGGCCCCTCTCCGACCCACACGCCGGCCAGCCCAGAGTCTAACGACCACAAGGCCGGCCCGCACTCACCGGCCAGGCCATACGGCCACACGACCGCGCCACCCCTAGAGTCCCACGAACCAATTGCGTAGGCTCCGAAACGAAACCCACGCATCCGGACCATGAGACTATCCCCCCCCTGCGGATATTAGCCGCCGAAGAAAGACGCCTGCTATGCAAACATCGTTCTCCGTCGTTGCCCAGATTGCACCAGGCCCAGCTGCTACCCTTCCCCCCGGACCGTAATCCGTGAGGGACCGGTAACAACCAGGCGCTCGAGGAGGTTTCCGCGTCGCAACCCATGAGTGATAGTACCTACTGCAACTGTTGTCAATACAAATGCTACATACACTTCTCCTGGAAATATTCGTAGATTCTCTGTATATTTAGTTACACCGGCACACTGAATATACAAAAATATGATCAAACCAATGCACATGAAGTCTTTATATTACAGGAAAAAGGATCTTTAATACGAAACTAAATTATTTTTAAGATAGAAACTTAAATTTCAGGATAATTTTGTTTTTATAAACTTTTATTATATTGATAAACACCATTTTTCTCTCATCCCCGATCTTAGTATACTCGATATCAATATACTTAAAGTAAAACTTATATAAAATAATTTTATTTTTCTTTTATTTCTGAATAAGAGCTAGTGTCAGTTTCTCTTTAAAAGAAAAGGCTTGTTTTGCTGTTAAAAACATGAATATATGAACCTACTAGTTTTATTGTCTTCACTTACCACCTCTTCAATCTTTGGAAATGGCTTATTGAGTGGCCAAAGAGAAGAATCTGTTTCAAAATATTGTCTTTCCTGAGAGACCGGTCTTGTTTCGTGAATTTTAATGGCGCCAGAAATATACCGAGGATTCAGTCGGTGACGAGAACACACTGAAGGTAGACCCTTAAATTATTACGATGCCTTAAATAATTTTTATATAGTTATCAAATTTGTTACTTAGAGTTTACTTCAAAAATATTAGTGGAAGTAATATTTTTGAGAAAAAAAATTGCTTTCAATAAATACCCTATAAAACAAAGCCAGAGCTACTTGTCGTCCATAAGACGTTGGTGCATCTGGTCAACTCTCTGTTACTATCATTTTTGCATTCAATATTTTTAAGGCGCCTTGCAGAGTTTCATTCTGGAATAATAATTTTCCAATCTTTATATAAAAGATAGAAAGATATTTTTCAGTTTTTCAAGATCTAGTGTAGAATGGTGACAGTCTTCCCTTCACTATTCTACATTCTTTGACTCTTAAATTGTGATCAATTTTGTAAAAAAAACCAGCGTGAACAAACGCATGGGCGTTTTGGTATCGTGGGCTTATCTGAAATAAATTTATGTTAAAGATTTTCATAAAAATATTTTGAATATCGCAATTCTTCGAACGATTCTTGACTTACTTTGAACTATTCTATTTTATTTTCTTCGTTCAGTGGGGTAACAAAATGTTCAATATTATTTTACGGGTCATATTTTGTTTAAGGAACGCTTGCACAACAATAATTTTTCTTCGACTTTTACTTTTCTCTGTACATAAATTAAAAAGTCTTAAGAGGAATGTTGAGTCATAAAATATACATTTAATTAAACAAGACTTTTAATACTAAATTATATGTTTGATAACATTAAAATAAAATTATTATTTTGAAGGTATACAGGGGTTTGAAAAGATTACGTTTTAGATTTCTTGGCGTTTTTAGAACCATGGAACAGGACATAAAAGTCGCATTACAGGGTTCCTCCCAGGTACTCTCACAAAAACTTTAAATTGATCATGATTAAAGTTATATAAGTAATGTTTTTTGATCCAGCACACTTAATCATATAAGCATAATATCTGCAGTAATTTTTAATTGGTTACTAAGGTCGTCAATGCAATTCAATGGATATGTTTCAGAGGTGAGTTTATCGTGAAACCTCTTAATTAGATAAAGGTAAATGCACTGAAATATTTTCAAGTATTATTTGTTGGAAGAGTTTGATTGGTAAATAATTAAACTACTTAAGAATGTTTCTTATTCCAATAACATAAAGTTGAAATTCAAACTTAATAAAACCAATAAATTCAAAAGTATAGAAATCAGGTTAAAGGTCCCTGACACGCCAATCACCGTTTCGGATAATTTAACTTCGAACGCCATAAACGGTTTTCATACATCAAAGTCCTCAAGTAAAATTTAAGTTAAACTTCCTTGGATGTTTTGTTCGACAATTGTCAGGTTTGCCAGTGAGCTCCTTTTTAACTTTTACTGATATTTGAAAACCTGCCTCTCAAAATGTTTAAAAAAAAATAATAAAGGAACGAATCTCGCAAATTCTATAACAGTATTTAGTATCTCAATATTTGGCTATTACAAAAAACATCACCAACACCACAGGTCTTAAGAATGCGAGCAACTTCATATTTACAAGAGTTAAGTCTTAATATTTCTAGTCTTTTAGAATTTTTTAAATTAGTTTTTAATAATATCTGGATCTATTTTATATTTATAATACACTTCGGATTATTTTAAGAAATATATTTTAAGGGTTAAAAAGCAAGTACCAAAATTTTTACGTTTTGTTTACAAGTGGCTTCGTTTTAAATAGATATTTCATGATCGAGATGCGTGTTTAAATGTTTATGGGCACTGCTACCTTCAATGTGTTTTTAATTTTTAGTGACTTGGCACTAAAGAATAATATAAAATTTAAAATTGTTCAGATCCCTAAGCTAAAGCTAATACAATTTTTTTTTTAATTTTTCATGTGCAAAATAAAACCAAGTTGGAATATCTATTGTAAAACAGATAACTGCCAAACTAATTGCTATCAAATCTTTGAAACTCTCCCCGTTTCTTTCACTTATACAAGGGATTTGTCATAAAAAATGTCACATCTATTTCAGTTGAATAGATAATTAATAGAGATAAATGTAAATGTGGCTTAGATTTAAGTGTTTTCTGTCTTTTAGGAATGATAAACCAATATGCGATGTACGTACTAATTTCAAAGATTGTCTTAATAGTCTGAATGGATATAAACGTTGGTTAAATTTTTTAACAATTGTAAAACTCTATAAATAAATTTAAAGCAGATATTAATTTGGTCCTCAATGGGTTTGCAGTTAAAATAAAATAAAACAAAAACTTTATAACATTAAAAACTATGGAGTTTTTAGATGATTAGGTTTATTTATAGAAATTTTAACACATCTTTACGTTTTTACTGGCCATAAATAAAAAATGGTCTGCTAATATGAGGTATTACTTTTATTCTCTTCTCATTATTTTAAGAATTACCTGAAATCCTTTTATTACCTATTAACTTTACACTATGTTAACGTCTAGGGAATTGAAAATACTTAAGTATAGTTAACTGAGTTCAGACATTTTCAGAAAGGAAGGAAATATGCCATTTAACAACAGGATAAAGATTTTTTTAGCGTTAGATTGCCAGCGACTGCAGCAGACTGAAGTATATGAAACATAATTGAAACGGTTTTCATTTATGCAATGTTATTCAATATTAAGTTATCAATCATCCAACACTTTTATTCTTTTATGTTTGTAAAATTATAAGCATGTATTTTTTAATTTAGTTTCTTAACTATTGTGAAATATAATGAAAGACAAAGTTTGAAATCAGATATAGAGCGTCTGTTTTTTTTTGGAATAGGCACCTAAAACAAATTTATATTCAATATTGTCATAACTCTTAAGATTTTATTTCTACTTAAATTTTTTATAGCAATATATGCGATTTGTTTAATATGCTCATTCCTTATTTTTATGGGAGTTAGTTTTGTATGGGAGATAAATTTTCAAATAAGTTCAAAATTTCAGTAAGGGTAGTCGCTCCGCCGATAACAAAGTTCTGGTCAATTTAGTGTTGTCTCAGCTCTTTAACTTCATTTATGTTGTTGATACTCTTATATATTCCACTATAGGATAAATACCTAAAACATGGTCATCACTTAGAAATTCCTAATCTTTAACCTATGTTTATAAACCTGAATTATAGTGATAAAAATTACCTTTTCCTGTATTACCGGCAGATGTTGCTTTCAAATGACTGCTCTACTTCCAACATAGTTGTTCTTGAATTTTTAAGTAAAAAAAATCTTTATTAACATTATTTCTTACACCTAATAAAATAAAGTTAACAAGGGAATTGGTTTTGTAACAGAGCATGCTGCACTACCTGTACATGGCCATGAGCTATCCTGGAGTGCAGTATCCACATTGTGAACCATTATTCTCCGCGAGCGTTACTTGCAGTGGATGGTAACCTTCCAAACGGCCACCAATGCCCTCTATTGTAGTTACGTCCCAAACGTCACATGATTTTGTTGATACCAAACACTTAAAGATTTCAAATACCTACACAGAGAAAACATTAGCTTTCTAAAAATTATTACACATATAATCGTTGTTGTATTTCATAACTCTCTGGTATATTTTAAGGCTTTTAAATACGATATCATAACTTCGTAACAGGGGTAAGCTACTTTAATATAGTTGTAAAATTTACCTTAAGAAACAAATTGTTGAATATTTATACTCTTTTTGTAAGAGTTTTAGGATAACATTAAGTGCCAAAATATTTATATACATAAATAATGAAAGAAAATATTGTAGGCAGAATAATAAAATATAACACAGAGATAAACGACAGAAACAATATTATTACTTTTTAACAAAAGAATAAACTTTATCTTAAAATGAAAGTTTAATTTTTAAAAAATCAAAATTTATTAATTTCATATTAAGAATATTGCGGTTTCTGTGGATAAAGACATGAAGTTTAATAATTACTCACAGAGTTGACTCTTTGGGATTCTCCTCCAGAATGTTTTGTGACGTTCACGAAACAGGCGCCACACCCTCCCTCCAGACACAAGTACTTAGTACCGCGCAGCTCTAGGTGGCTCCGTAAATACTCCAGCAGGGTTTTAAAAGAACTCACCTCACTACCCACCTTAATAAAGTATCATCTAGACAAGTGGCAGCGTGACAAGCCAAGTTTAAGCAAAAGCAACTGGCTATCCTGCGCCGATTGCATCTTCTATAACTCAAAACCTCTTTAATGTAAACACAAAGGACATGTCGATAAGGACAAATAGAAGCCCAAAATTTCATGAAGCTAGCTAGTCGTCAATTTTAGCACTGACTGACTGATATGTTATGCCTAAATCTAACCTCCTTACAGATGACCTACAAGGATGAAATTTGAAATCCAACTCGGTAATTGTGTATAAGCGTGGAATAAAAAAATAATAAAAAAGAGTCTTAAAATAAGTAATATCCCCATACAAAAAACTTGTTATACGCAATAAACAACTAGCTATCGTCGCCTCAGTTAATCAGCATCACCCTTTAACGTATGGTACAAAATTAAAAGCGGTGGCGATTTGGTTAAAATTTAGCGGGTCAATTGGTTTATACCTGCATGGTTGTGATTTTGTAGTCCACGGCTCACTAAAATAACAAAGATCAGTGCCCAACGTTCATTTCTTTGATTTCAATAAAAAATAAAAAAAAGTAGTAGTTTAGCGAGAGATAAAAACAAATGACAAACTTACCTTAAAGAGCTACAAACAAATGAGGAATAGTCAAAGAAAGGAATAATTTATATCTGGAGTATTCCAGCTAGAACTCAAATAAATTAAGTCGAATGACGCAGCATAGAACACAATCGTGTAAGTGGGTTTCACTAAACAACCGGTCATAACGAGGACGCTGCTACTTTGGTTAATTCGAACTTTAAGTCGTATAGCGCTTATGAGCCGAGCAGCTAACGAGCGTTACCGCGTCTAGTTGTGCTTGTTCCCGCGTACAAGCGCAAGGCGCGAGCGAATTAACCAATTTATACATTAATCGGAGACAATAAGACATCGATATTGGATCTTGGTTTACATCCACATTAACTTTCTTTGGAGGAGCAAATCGTTCAAACTAATAAATCTGTACCTTAACTAGTATTGTAAGTTTTTATCAGAATTAAAATAAAAACTGGCCAAGTCAAATCTAACTTACGTTAAGATCTCACATTTTTAAATAAAAGCAACTGTTAATTATAGGTATCCAATAAAGCAAAAAAATAGAGTTTAATTTTTTTCCATAATGTTATTTTGTTTTTATAAATACATACATTTTTACATATTTCTATTTTGCGTAGAACTTAACACTCATTTAGATCTTCATTTATCTCAGACCTATTCAAAGTAAGTAGCAAGGACGTCTGTAAAATAATATGCTATAATTACTATTGCTGGTTTTAATTCGACGCCAGCTACCAACCAGTAACAGGGCATATGGAAAACTGGAGAATAGGAAAAGAATTAATAAAGATTTTTTATTACATTTTTTATTTCAAAGAATTTTATTTTTTATTACAAAGAATTTTATGAAATAAATAATTTTTAGGTATAATGTTGTATCTAAGAATAAAATGATTTTAGCGTCCACATAAAGTAGGAAGTATCAATCTATTATGCGAGTGAACAATCTTTGTGAACATATAAATTATACATATCGGCGCAATTGTTATTATTTGAATAACTAATAATTAAGGGTAGTTGAAATTATCAGGTGTCACCCACATAACCGCCTGCGTAGCCACCTGTGCAAGTGTAGCCACAACAATGTTGGTATGAATAGAGGCGAGAGTACAGATTACATGGAGTCTCGCTCAAGCCGTAGCAGGGTACTGACCTCTTCGAAGTAAGGGATTCGACAAGCCGTCCACGAGGTTATCTTCAAGAGTGAGATCCTTATGACATTTAAGAATAAACGCATTGGTGACGTCAGTCATGCTGACGTTACTCTTTTTAAAAACCATGGCTTCCAACAGAACCCAACATACATATGAATGAAAATAATATTTTTCGGATTACTACTCGTATTTTATTATTTTAAAAAACTACATGCTCCCGACGTTTCGGTTACTCTGCAGCAACCGTAGTCACGTCTCGTCTGCCTAATCTGATAGATGACTTAAATAAAATGAATTAATTTATTTACATTTATCTGAAGGACATTTATAGGAAACGTACAACACATTTGATTAAAAAATTATTGTTTGTACATTCATGATTTATATTAAAACGGTTTTCACTAACATAAACATGAAACTTTAAACCACTGCCTAAAATGCTCTAAAATAATTCTTAAAAAAAGAACCGTAATATTAACTGTCTTAAGTAATTTTATTAGTATTTAATCTTAATTTGTATTTAGATAAAACGAAACAAATTACTAGAAAACAATGTATTATTTCTTAAAATCTAATACTGATTTGAAAAAGATGCCATTTTAAAAGCAACTAGTTACGTACCTTGGATTTATAATGATTCTAGGTAAGTTTTATTCCATTTCGATTTAAACTAAAAATTATTGCTAAAAATTGTTGATCTGATGAAATGATGTTTGATATGTCAACAGGAAAGGGGTAAAACTTCAATCTCTAAATTTGACCCAAACAAATAGGTCAATGTAAATAAAACAGTTCAAACATCTGTGTATATATTAATATAATACATATATATGGTCCCATTCTTTTACTTCAGACTAGTTTATATTAAGCTAAGTAAGCGTTATAAACAACTTCTATTTATTACTGTAATTAACATTTTTTATATAATTTATTGCTATTAAGTAAAATTGAAAATTTGTCGACTTTGAACCGCAGGACAATGCAATTTTGTCGATAGTGAATGGCCCATCTATCTATCACCTATGTATTTATAATAACATTGGCTATCTCTACAAACAGAACTTATTAATTTGAACTTTAACAGATTTATACCTTTAGTAATTTATAAACTGAAAAATTTAAAATAGGATTTTTGTTTTCATGAAAATAGCCGGTGAAAGATTTCTAATACTTAACAATAAAAAGTAATGTATCTAAAGGATTATTCTTTTAAAAACGACATTGTTATACGACTTTCTATGTTTTTATATTAAATGTATTGCTAGTTTTTTTTTTCCAGCCACTCAGAGTGTGTATTTCGGATTTAATACATGTTTTGTAATTTTATAGGAATTATTTTACACACAAAGTAAATTACATTATTTATTTAAATTAACCTAAGTGTTATCGTCACATTTATTTTCTCCAGTTTGGTCTGGATGTTCCTACATTGTTTGATTCATTTCATTATCGACTTTATTAGTTCTTTAGATTAAAGCTAACATCAATAAAATAGTAAAAATGATGAACTCTTTTTTATTATCATGCTTGTGTTATGAATTATTGTTCTTTATATCTTGATTAATAAAAACTCAAACGATCGCAATGACTGAAGCAATATAATATAATTGTTAATGCACTTCTTGTGTTCCCTCATTCAATTTAATTTACCCGCTTGTTTATTTGGCTCTAAACACTAAATGATTATCCGCAGTGGCAACATTTTGTAATACATTCATTCTATGATTAATAAATTCTCTGAGCTTGATTGAATAAACATGATAGGTTATAAAAACTGATACTTGAAGCAATATCTTTTAATGCTACTTCTCGTCACAGGCAATTAACTAAAGAGTTATTTTTTATGAAATTAAAGAAGACAGCCGTGGTATAAGTGTAATTTTAATGTTTTAATAGCTATAAGGCTCACTTTTAGCTTCTAATTTTTTTTTTGTACTGAAAGTTTTTTTTCTGAAATAGACTTTGAAGTCCAGAAGAATGTCCTTTGCATCAGGCACCCAGTACTTCCATGTCCGTGAGAATTTCTCCACTTTCTGCATAGTAAATGATATTCTCACTAGTCCAGTAAAAGACGCCCATTATAAAAGTTCCCTCGATCTAGAATCATTCACAACCAATATAAAATTAATCCTTAAACTACATATATACAGGAACTTTGTTAAAGCAATTGAAATTTATCACCATATTCAATTATTCGTTTCAAATTTGGTTAGGTAGAGATAGAGAGAGAGAGAGAACCTTGGACGGTGGAGTTGGAAGTTTAATGCGCATTAGATAGGGGTCCCTTAAACCTAAACCTGGGTCGCAAGTCCCAGGCACTGGTTAAGTTCCTCTCCCTGGAATGTTGACAAATTTTGTCTCTGTTTATTCCGAAATCAATATCATCGTATAAATTCACATTGCAGATAAATATATATATTATGCGAAAGGTGGCAAACGAGCAGACGGCCAACTTGATGGGCAGTAGTGACCATCGCTTATGGACATCCGCGACGCAGATGTAAAAATGAAATGTCGAAACTTTTTATATTAAAGGGACGATATAAAATTATATTCATATTCTTGAAATATTGTAACAAAGCGTGTAGATAGATAGATGAAACATTGAACTATGTTCTTTAATAATGTCTTTATATTGTCGTATTTCGTGTCATATGTACATGTTCATCTAATGATCAATCTTTAGATCAATATACTTTTATTCAAATACAATACATTGAACACTCGTGCGTATCAGAGTTATGTAACTGCATCACAATAACAACTGGTTGACGGATTTCCCGTTAAATCACGAAAACACAAAATAACGTATTGAAATGAATACAATTCAGTAATTAAGGGTAAAATTATTTACACGAACAGATTTCCAATCTATGCGCTCTAAGGATGACATAACCACTGTTTGGTCAATAAAGGTTCCGGAAGCTTTAACTCCAGTCAGTGAATTAGTAAAATTAATTAAAGATACATATATATGATGAATATCATCAATCAATACATATCATAAAACAAAGTCCTACACCTCCTGCCTTTCTGTCTTATAGGAAGGCTATTTATATAATACTTATTAAATCTTATCAAAATAAATTTCTTCGTATTCTATGTATAATATGTCTATGTCTTGCGGATAAAATACCGTGTCTATTTTAATACTTTAACAAATGGGCAATAATAAAGCGCTAACTTGGAAAGCTATTTACACACATACAGTATTAATCTTTATAATTTTAAATAGTTTGGTTGGCGTAAGCATTTTATGAAGATTGTTTTTTTCTCCTTTACATCAAGCAAATTAAATAAATACTTTACGAGATAATGCAAAATAAAAATAACGCGAAACAAAACTAATTTCTTGCTGCCGTGACTAGGCTGGCCCGCGCGGACGGGGTGGGGGAACAAGTTTTTCAGGGCTGAGTACCCGATCCGGGTGGCGGGTTTTCTTTTCTTTTTGATATTGATAATAATAAAATTAAAGCGTCATTTGTCTGTGGTTAGTAGTTTATTATAAGAATTTCTTCGGTTTTAATTTTAATTATTATTACGTAGGTAACGTAGGTTAGTATTTGATTTTCATTTTGGTATTAATAATAATAAAAATAAGTACTTACAATAAAACAAAGAAAATGTAATTTGTCTGTGATTAGTAGTTAATTATAAGCATCTTGAAAAACATATTTCCTAAAGGGCACGAGAATCTTCGCTGGATCATAATGTACAATTATCGATGGATCCTGAAAGGCTTGTTTCCCAAAGATCACGGGAATCGTCTGCGGATCGTACTCTTAGATTATCGTTGGATCATGTTCAAAGAGAAACAAACGCCTGAAGATAGACAAGTCCGTTTGGGTAACGACCGTATTTGGCATAGAAATTTAAGGAATGCTTCACTAAATAAAAACAGTACACACAAAATACTAATTTATGATCCAATAAAAGAATATTCTGCGATGCGTTATGATTTTTCAGTTAATTACAAAAGCAATGCGATGGTGTCCATAGAAGCTCCGTTGATTATTTGCCAATAGTGCTCGGCTTTAAAATGGAAGGATGAGTTCAACGGTTTTTGTTGTGCTAATGGCATGATTAAACTAAACAAAACAGTTTGGCCACCACAGCCACTAAAGTCGCTCCTTCACAGAAGTCACCCGAGGCATTCGGAATTTATTCACAATATTTGTCGGTATAATAACGCGTTTCAAATGAAGTCTTTCAAAATCCAGCGGGGGATTCATGTCAACATTTAAAGACCAAGGAAAGGTTTACCACATTGCTAGTCATCATCTTCGCAAGAGTCTTTGCAGACTCATCGTGGTCATCACGCATTAGTGAAACATATACATCATGACTTTCATGGGAAGATAGTTGCAGTGGTTTCCCCTAGCCTTCTGCATCAGCACTTTTTTGGTGCTATTTAGACCCCAAGGCTTGCTGAAGCCTTTTCCAGCCAGTAGTGTCTAAATACTCTTAGAAAGTACATATGACTCGGAAAAGATCACGCTGTTACTTGCCAGGTTTCAAACCCGCGCCCTCACGTATGAGAGGCGGGCCTTTTAACCTCTAGGCCACCACGACTTCACACATTACAAGTAATAACACACTCCACTACACACTACATTGCAAGTAGTAACAGATTTATTTTATTGTCTATCCCGAAATTCAAAGATCTACTAGATGTACTGTTAATAATAATAATAATAAATCGTGGTGATTTATTTCATAGGTTAGATTTTATTTCATAGGTTTTTAATCAGGTCTCTGTAAGATATGTAGCATTAATATAAAAGATACATTCAATCCTTTAAAACTGATATGGAAAGTATTCCTCCTAAAGTACCAGATTCACTTGCACAGACACAGTGGATGTGTACCCACGAACGCACGCACGCACGCACATACACACACACAAACTTCCATTAAATTTCAATTTATTATTAGCCAAAGGAAAATTGCCCTATCTGTAGCATCATCGGGCATTCCACATTCAAATTACCATTTAAAATATGTAGTGATGACGTCACTAACATTTGCAATATTTCTAAACAAATTAATATTGACAAATTAATGAGACATCGTAGTCTAATCATTTGGGACGAGGCCTTAATGTCTCATAAGCCGTTAGCGGAGGCATTAGACAGGAAAATGGAAGTTGGGAGATGAGAAAGGGAATAGGAACTGTCCAATGTGTGGTTGTACTGTTTTATTCTTTGGGGATTTTCGTTAAATTTGGCCCGTTATAACTAGAGCAACTAGAGTAGATAAAGTCAATGCATCGCTGAAAAGGCCTAATCTTTGGCTACATATAACGAAATATGAACTTAAACCCAATATGGGGCGGGGCTTTCATCGGCAAGCGACGATAATAGGCAGCTTACAATTTCCAGCAGAAAATGTCTGTAAAAGTCTCAAAAATGTATGTATTTTGGAAACTAATCTAGAAGAAATAATGAACGAAGTTTATTCCAATATTAGCAACATATTAAACCAAATACTAAATTAATTTCAAAAAAGGGCTATGTTAGCACCTACAAATGAACAAGTTGATAACGTAAACGAGTGTATTCTTTCCAAGTTCGAGGTGTCATCGCAAACGTATTATTCTGTTGACACAGTAGTGAAAAGAGAATAGGCAGTGCATTTGGTTGACAGTCTGATGTACTATTTTCATACACATGTTTTCATTTGACAATTTAATATCCATATTAGAATAGGTCATCGGCATTTTATTTTATTAATTATGAAAGCTACCCAATATTTAAAGAAAAAGAAAACTGTATTTTACAGAAAGTTAGGTTACTCGAGCTAAAAGAGCTTAGACAATAAAATTGCAATGGTGTCGAACCCAAACAGAATCATAATTTCTTGCATTTACCACCCGAACCATAAATATTGTTATTGTTTTTTTTTGTTTATGTATGACGTATATTGTCAGCTTGCCTACTAACTTACGTTTTGTTGTTTCGGAAATCTATGAAGCAAAATATTTTTCAAACTTTTTGTCAAACTTTTTAATATGTAAAAATATGCATATAATGGTAGATTCAGATCAATAAAATTTCAGCTACAGGTATGAGAAAAAAAAGAATATTTAACCTTTCAGAAAGTCTTCAGTTCTCTAAATGAACCTCAATGTACAATTTTGTCATTCCTGGATATTTATGGACGACATGCTACTCTCTACTTCAAGCATAATCTTATAGCAAATTGTTACTAGAAAAAATATTGTCGTGGTCCAGCTAATGCGATTCATAATTTTACAATAAAAAGTTCAATGGGAGAAACAGTAACATCTCCATTAGGTTATAAAATCACTATTGAGAGTGTTAGTCCCGTTGATAGCATCACGCGGGCATAGGAATATTTTATAAAAAAGGACATATGTACTCGTATATAATAATTCATTTATTTATTATTTATAATACTTTATTGCGTAACAGAATGCTTATATTCTTAAATAGTTAGGGTCTATATTTAAGCTTGTTGTCGTTGCGTTGTGCATGCTCTCCCCATGTGTATCACATAAAATAAAACTAGACTAGACAATTTATATTTTTAAATATATTTTATGATTATAAGTCTTTAAAGGTTTGTGTATATATAAATATTTGCACAAAAAATAAAGTTTATGAATGAATTTAACAATAATTGTGTCTGCTCATAATATGTTTTTCATATAATCTTGGTATGGCCTGTTTGCACTCATAATATGACATTTCATAGATTTCAGTTTTTCTATCGGTTTTATTACACATTTGAGACGTTTATCATATTTTATATTGGTGAAGGCCGTCCTCATTTTTTGAATCTACACCGACATGTCCGTTAGACCGTTAATGTTTTTTTTTTTTATTCAAATCTCGTTAAACTCAATAATTTAGGGAGGAGGTACAAACTTTAAATGGAGTATTTTTTTTAAGTATGTGCATATTTTTTAAATGTGCACTTTGTACCCGCATCAAAGGCATGAATTTAGTGTTACATGCACCACGCGAAGTATTAATGCCACTTTCCTTATTGATTCAAAAGGGCAATACATATTTCTTTAAGAAATTATATTAACCAGTTCTTGAGGTACCATTTGGAATGTCCTTATATACTACATAACTAACTCAATTTTTTTATTTTATTAGTAATGTAGTCCATTTCAGGGTTCCAGCATGATGACTAATCAACAAAAACACAAGTATCTCGTCTATTAAACATTGCTAAGGGATAGGGATGGGACATGGTGTGTGTTTTTACTTCTCTTTATAAATGTGACAGCTGTATTATTATAATATACCGTATAATTTGTGCAATTGTCAATAAAAAGGATGGTTGTAGAAGGATGTCTTGAGGTACACCCAATGTTATTTTTCTCTTATAGCTCTTTTTCTATTATTATTAAGATTTTGGTTCAAAGTGTTTAGTAAAACTTAAAATCTTCAAACTTTGTAGCACATGCAAGATAAATTTTATCAACGGTGAAAGGACCATCTGAAAAAAAAATAACAATGTTCTTTAACGAAAACATAATGGGGACGGTTTGCATGTGTCTAGCACATACACGTTATATGTGTTCAAGGCAAGTGTGACTAGGATAACAGTAGGATGTGGCGTCTACCATATTAGGGTACATTTCTGCTTATTATTAGGTGTAATTATATACTGAAAACTGATTTGGTATATAAAATTACCTATTTGAAACCATTCAGGCATTCCAGACTCTTTTCTTGTTGAAGCTATAGCTGCTCTCATAGCAAATGGCACTGATATTCCCATACATGTTGCAGGTTCACCAGATGCTATTGAGACAAAAAATCAGAGAAAATTTGTATAACTACATCCATGCATACAAAAAATTTGAAAACCATTAAGAAATATCGTTAATTAAGTAATTTAATCTAAAATTTTATTGCAATGTGAGGAGTTGGTTGGTTAAAGTTAGTTTTACCTTTAGCTCCTAAAATTTTCTCCGTACTGAAAGATCTTTTTCTGAAATAGACCCGAAAGTCCTGGGGAATGTCCCTAGGACCAGGCACCCAGTATTCCCATGTACGGTCCGTGAGAATTTCCCCATTTTCAGGACCATACACAATATTTTCGGTAGTCCAATAGCCAACGCCCATTATAAAAGCACCTTCAATCTAGAATTGTTAACGGGAGATGTATTATTGGAATACATAAAAACAAGGCAATAGGTATCGAATTCAAAATATATCACAACATTCAACTTACTTGACCGAGATCCAATTCAGGGTTAACACTTCTACCTACGTCTTCAATTAGATCAACTCTCATTATTTCCCATTCACCAGTCAGAACATCTATTTCAACTTCGGCTAGGGTTACACCATAGATATTATATTTCTGTTCATCTTTAGCACTTACCAAATCATGTACTTGTAAATCTACATTCATTTCATAAGCTTTTTTCACCAATTCCTCCCAAGATGGGTTATTCAACTGGTTTCTAACTGGTTCAAGTCTTCTAAGTAATTCTTCACAACATCTCTGTACACCTATTCCTATATTTTGAGACGTTATACTTCCCCCCGATCCAAAACAATTAGGTGCAATAACAGTATCATTAGGTTTGACTTGAATTTTCTCTATGGGGATTTTAAGAAAATAAGCTGCTATTTGTATAGCTTTAGTATTAATTCCCTGTCCCATTTCTATGCCTGCATGAGTTAAAGCAACAGTGCCATCATCGTAATAAACACACATATTCACCTCTAAGTATTGAGTTCCAATGGGATCCCATCTCAAAAACGAAAATCTCAAACCACGTTTCTTCCATCTATTTTCGTTATTAAATTTATCTACTCTTATTTTACGTTCCTCATATTGAGAATTAGTTTTCAATGTTTCAAGCATTTCAAGTATATCATTATATTTGGTTGTATCTAAATTTGCTAGACGAACATCAAGCGGATCTAAGTTCATCTCATAAGCGATTCTTTCCATTAACAATTCAGACATTGCTATATTTTCCAAAGTACCTAGACGAAATCAAAAAGTAAACATTGAACAATGTTTAAATACGAGTATAACTAGTGTCATTATAATATTAGTTTTAAATCTTAGCATAAGGTACCTGGAGATCTACACCAAGTATTCGAAGGAGTGTCTGTGATGACTTCATACACGTTATAGTTCCAAGTTTCACTCTTGTAAACGTTGTTATACAAACCAACGCCCAGAATTACGAGAGTTTCATTTATTACATAGCCATTGTCAGTATAGAGGTCATAATTTATTTTTTGAATTACTCCCGTCTTATTAACTGAAATCTGTGGATCAAATTTGTCAATTTTCCACTAATCCATGACAATTTATGAAAAAATTTAAGATATAATGTGTACACATCGAATACATCATTTTAATAGCTATCAATTATTACAAAATTCCATCCAATATCTATTGAGGGAAAGTAAAAAAGTACCTCAAAATTTGTAGAACATGGCAATCGTTTCCCGGTAGCTCTCATATTAGTACTAAGGCTTTGTATAAAACGACAAGGTCGATTGAGTTTATATGCAACCAAAGCACTTCCTAGAGACACTTGTGTAACTCTTGATAACTTGTAGCCATACCCACCACCCAAACGACGGACATAAATATCTATTCTGAAATATTTCATTTCAATTATTTAAGAGTATTAGAAAAATTGTTGTCAGAATATGATTAAATAATTTATTTAAATACAAAAAGTGTTTTGACGGAACTCAAGAGTTATTTGAATAAAAATTAATACTATTACCTATTTTGATCTAGGAGAAGAGCTCTTGAAATCACTACATGAACTGAATCCATCCATTGTGTTGCTGCGTATATTCTTAAACCTTCTTCTGTAGGATGTGTCACAGTAACCAAAGTTTCCATAGTGAAGGGATATTGTGTATAGATACTATGTTCACCTTTAATTACTTTAGCGATATCTGTACCAGCAGAAGTTGCGTTTATCGTTTGAAACAATTTCAGTTTTGAGGGATCATGTTTGGCAACCCTGATGTCGAGGACCGGATTCTTTATATCAGAATAAATAACTTGTACAAGATGTACTGCTTTGTCTGCAATGCTTTGACATTCGGCAACAATTATTCCAAGGGGCTGATTAAAATATTTAACTTCTCCGTTGCACAAGAATTCTTCATCAGCTCTGTTAAACAAATTAACAGCAGGTATAAAACTATTTCTGCCAGGGATATCTGCTGCTGTATAAAATGCTAATACTCCAGGCTCCTCCTGTAGATAATTTTAATTTTAGCAAAAATATAATATTCAAAACTGTTAAATATGATTTAAATTAAACTAATATATTTCGGATATACTATGCGAATTTTATTATTTTAAAACAGATATTTACATCTCGTCTGTCCGTGATCACGGTTGCTGAAAAGTAACCGAAACGTCGGGATTATGTAGTTTTAAGATAATAAGATTATGTAGTTTTAAGATAATAAAATTCGAATATTAGTTTCATTTAAATGAATAAAACTCGCGAATGTCTTAGATCTCAGTGTTAAATCTGAGTTTAATGAGCAATAATCAATTATTTATATATTTGTGAAATGGTATGAAATTTATAAATGAACATGTGCCGTTTATTATTTAGAGTTCGACTATAATATGCTTACCAAAGCACGACTAGCGTCAATATGATTAATTTTTCCCAGAGCCACAGTTGTTAAAACAAATGCGGCGAACACTTCTCCCGGAAGTCTTGGAACGTCTTCAGAATATTTTGCTTCACCGGCACATTGAATCTTGAATCGAATGGAAAATTATTGAGTATAATACATTACAATATATATAATTAAATGTAAACAAGTATTTACCAAACCATCCAGTTTGGGTATTGGTTTGTTTAGAGGCCACAGACTTGGATTCGTATCGAATATCTGAGTTCCTTCAGACACTGGTCTTGTTTTATGAATTTTGCTGGATCCAGATACGTAACGAGGATTTAATCTGTTTTGTGCGCATAGAGAAAGAAGTCCCTAAAATTATGGGAACGTTAAACATTAATTTATTGGAGTTTGTAAAACTATAATGTAGTAATAAGATAAACTAGTTGTAATCAAATTATTATATTCTAACAATATTTAAGAGGAAATGAAGTTAAGCAAAATTTCCTATAAGGGGAAAAAAACAAGTAAATATACAGTGAATACAAAAAAAAGTCAATGAACACCGAGTTGTAAGTTCCTAAAATGGGTTGTTTCTTTGAATTGTAATTTTTTGTTTTGTTATAGCCAGCTATCGGAACTTGATATGTGAATATACAGTTATCAAAAGTATCAATAGGTCAGTATAAATATATTTTTAATACTTGAAAACAGACATCTACATTGAGAGGAACATTTAAATTGAGAGCAATATTATTAATCTAAAAGAATAGTTCTACCCAGGTTAAGCTTGACTGTTACGAGTTCCAATTTACTGATCAACTCTATTTCCGTTACCTTGTAGAAAAGTGCTAAAGCTACTTGTCGCCTGTACTGTACAGAGGGATCTGGCAGACTTTCCGTAACTACCAGTTCTGTGTTAAGAACTTTTAAGGCTCCTTGCAACGTCTCATTCCTTAAAAGTTGTTTACCGATCAGATATCTTTCTGTTTTCCAAGATCTGGTATATGATGGTGAGAGTCCTCCGTAGACAATTCGGCTTTCTAGAACTCTTTCATTATGATCTACTTTATAAAGAAACCCAGCATGGATAAGAGCATGGGCGTTTTGGGATCGCGGCGTTATCTGAAATATTTTTTATGTTTACGGCAAATTTATACTTCTCACATTATTGAGTTTGTTTAAATAACAGTCAAATATGGATGGTTTTGAGAACTTCCTAATAACTTACTTTGAAAGTTACTATCTTATGTTCAGTACTCAGCGGTGGAAGTAAAACATTTAATAATATTTTTCCATGCATATTTTCTGAAAGGAAAGATTGCATTGTGATGATCTTTAGTTGGTTGCGACCAGTCTCTGAAACAAAGTATATTATGTTTTCAAAACAATAAAAACATTGCGATGTTAATTTCAAAATATTGCTAAAAATTATTTCTAGGAGGCGGAATAAAAGGAGACTATTTAAAAGTAGTTTATTATATTCTTTGTCTTTTGATCTTTAATAATTTTCTTTTTAAATCTAATAGCGTTAAAGTTAACGAAAGACAAATATAATTTCCTAATAGACAAAAAGATTTATAACATTGTTTTTTATTTTATCCGACGTTTCGGTTACTTTACAGCAATCATGTAGTGAGATGAATAGGATGAGATGAACAGTTTAGTATATAATATGTACGAAAATCTTAAATTTTGTTAAATTTTGAAGTTAAGTTTTAAAAATGAAAGTCATTTGATAAATAAAGTTATTTATAAACAGATAAGCGACAAATACAATTGAACCCATAGTGTTTTGTGATGTGCGTAATAAAAACTTACGTATAGTTAACTGAGCTCCGATTGTTTCGAAAAGTATGAAAATGTCGGATTTGAAATCAGGATGCAAATTTTTTAGCATAAGATTACCAGCGATTGTTGCATTCTAAAATATAAAATAAATAAATAATTGTATACAATTGGGCGATTCCGTCGATTGCATGTCTAAGGTGAAATCTTGCACATTTATATTAAGGTGAGTTAATTCCAAATGGACTGTGGTAATAAATGTAGCATACATATTTATTACCACAAAAATTAAAGCTAGGTGTCGTCATTGTAAATCCAATACTCGTTCTAATTCCCTCCGAGACAGCGGAAGATTAAAAGAAAAAAAAATTCTCCCTTTATAAACTCTTATGAAAAGGGGTCGAATTTAAGGATTCGCTGGGAAGACTACGTGAAATAAATAATTTCACTCTAAGTCCGATATGTAGGAAGGATTGCTGGGTGATAACCTTATTATTATCTTTTAATTCATGATAGACTTCACTGATAGAAATCTTGATGAGGGGAGAAAGCGTTATGAAATCTTAAACTATCCTTTCCTTTTTTCTCTCTCTCTTACTATTTCTATTGTGTGATAATAAAAAAAGTAATCCTCAAACTAAATAAAATTTTAGTTCACTTAAAATATTTTAACTTAATTTTATCAAGTTATGCACAAGTATACCTAACCATCAGCTTATAAGTTTTAAATAACTAATAATAACGATACGTACGTTTCTAATAGGAATATGGGCAACCTCTTGTAAGTGTTCGTTTAATATCTTGAGATATCCAAAGAAATTGACCCGGCCTACTGTATCGAATATGTTTATCAGTTCTGTGAGGGTCGTCGCTCCTCCAATCACTAAGTTTTGGTCTATATAGTGTTCTCTCAGCTCCTTGACATCATTTACATTTATCAAAACTCTTGGATATTCCAATATTGGATACACACCTGAAATATTAAAAAATGGTGTATAATTTGTTACTTTTATCCGTTTGTATATAATGCCTAAACATTTTTATTTTCTCTTTCAGTATACTTCATGTAAAATTAAATAATCAGCAAATTATAAATGTTTTTAACTAGCTGTAATTTGAAAACGTCAAATTATTTTCTGTAGACATCTCTTTACATTATTCCCCAGAAAAGGTTATTTGTTTGAAGTAAACAACCGCAAGCATATCACGGTAGGGTCCATGTGCAATTAAATATTTCGTTTTATTTAATGACCGTGAATTAAAGCAGATATAATTTCCTTCTCTTGTGGTATTTTTTTGTTATCATCACAATATATATACAACTTTTTTATAACCTAATTTTATTCTGGATATTCATTTATACATCTTACTGTTACAGTAGTTTTTGTGATAATCAGGTTTAAGGGAGTCTAAGCTGAAGGTTGATCCAACCTAGAATGTCAAGTAAACCTTTATTTACTTGAGCTCAACGAGCATCTCGACTGTGGGAATGACTAGCCTGGGAACTGTCCTACGACTCATTATGATTGTTGTGCCTGATCACAGCTTAACGAACAATCCATTAGTATTGGATGATTTCTGTCGATCCTATACTTATATTCAGCGGAAATAAAATAAATCCTGATTGACTTTCTTCTATAATATGCACTTTAACTTGTGCAAATTTATACTCTTCCTTTACAAAATATTTAAAACACAAAGCCTCGAGTTGTAGGAAATAGTACGTAAATTGCAATTGTAGCTAGTTAGTATTTACTATCTCAAAATATCCATTCAAATCAGTACGACTATAGGTAAAGGCGGGCCGGTCCGGCTTTTTCCCCATGTACATGAATTATTTGACCCAAATCCTCTAAAATCTTTTATCGAAAATTAGTCTTACCATGACTATCAATTATGAGTTCGTTGTCAAATACAATTTAGATGATATTTTTTTACTATATATGGTAGTCAAATTCTTGTTGATAGTTAAAGTTCAGTAAAGCGGTATGAGAAGACATGTATGTAACTATTCTATTTTCAAACGAGATATCAGTAAGATTAAAACTTGGACACCAAACGTTAATATTGCGATCGCGTGAAGTCTTGACTAGGAATCTCCAGAAAAAAGGCGAAGTTATTTTTGTAAAATTAAAGAAATATTTTTACCTTTTCCTGTGTTACCGGCCAACAACATATAAGATTGTGTACCCTTTGCTTGAAAAACATCAAATATATCAGACACACATGTTGCCTTAAACCAATCCCTATTATCATTTAATACGATGTGTAACATTCTTTCATTAATTTCATTCTCAGTTACAAAACACCAATCAGATTCGTCACAACTATTCTTCGCACACGGTCGACCAGACTTTTTACATATTTCTAGGTCCTCGATATCTAATATGTCGTGAGCATCTGAAGCGAACTTCTTGAACGCGTCTAAGATGGGTCTGTATCCAGTACACCGGCAGATGTTGCTTCCAAATGACTGCTCTACTTCCAACATCGTCGGTTTTTTATTTTTTAAAATACTGAAAAGGCACAAAGTTATCCGTTTTATATTTACCGATCTGTGTCATTTAATAAATTGAGTTTTATTCTTCTGTTATTAAAGTTTAATTTCACCTGTACATAGCCATGACCCATCCTGGACTGCAGTAGCCACACTGTGTGCCGTTGTTCTCAGCCAGTGACACCTGAATTGGATGGTAGCCGTGCAGACGATTCCCGATGCCCTCTATTGTTGTTATATCCCACTCGTTACATGATGTTATAGGTACCATGCACTAAATTAAAACCGTTTCTTAGAGAATATAAAATAGAAAAGGTAAGTTTTTAAAGTGTAGTTTTATATTATGTTTTTTTTAATTCCTTTTATTAAACAAAGTTTTGTGGACAAAGTTAACGTCTAGCGATAAGATCTCCTTATATAATAAGCAATGATATTTTAACTCTTCCGTTTTGTTGATTATTTTTGTGATGTACACAAATATCTACCATTATTAGCAAATCATTTACGATCTTTAAATTATTATGATATCGGAATGACTGAATCATAATAAACGTGATATTTATATCTAATTAAAAAAATTAACGAGTTGGAAACCGCTGGATCCGGTTTTTGTACACACCTACTTATAAAATTTGTAACCGCAATCAGTTTAGGGTTCCGTAACTAAGAAAAATAAGGCCCTTCTTTCAATTTTTTATTTTATGGTTCAACATTACTTTTTTTTTAAACCAGAAAATTTTAAATTTATAGCTGAAGAAAATATTTATCTGTATCTACAACATCTGAAACGAAACTTGCTTGAAATATAATATAAAAATGTATCTATTATTTAAATATTATATAAATATTAAGCTAATTTAAGTTAAAACATATAATTTAAAATTGATAATCTGTAAAGATAAGTCATAAATATTTTATCAGATATTATAAAGCATCTGTTCATTGATATGTAACCCGTTTAACCGCTTCTGAGATTGTCAAAGTTATTATAATTTTCCCACAAAACAATGTTTCAATTTAAATATTTTGTGATTGCACGAGGTGGCATATCAATAGTTTTAATCTTTCAATTATGTTTTGTTATGTTGATTTGAAAAAGAAAAACCGGTTTAATGTTTTTTTAATTATAATCGACGTCACTCAAATGATTTTAACTACAAACAATCAAATGAAAACTGTCAAGGAACATAGTTTTGTTCAAATGTGTACTACTAAGACTACTGAATTAATAGTTATTACGAATTACCAAAATAACAAATTTTCTTAAATTTTACATACTTTTATTCAGATATTTTCTTTAAGGAGAAAATTATGTTACGATTTAAAATAATTTCTTGTATTTTATTTTCTGTAATTGTTATTTGCAATACGTGCATGGCCACACAAGTATAGTTTTAAACAACTGGAAATTTAAGGTATTAGTACTATTGCATACTAAATGTATAAGAATATTTTATGTGACATAGTATTTATTAAGTTTAATTTTAAAAAAGTCAAAATTAAAATTAAACTAGGTTTCTCAGATAATATCCGATTCTTATTTTAGGAGGTTTTTGTTTTTTTTTTTTCACACGAAAAAATCGTCGATATATTTATAAAAAAAGTCGTAAACTGAAACCGTTTAAAGTTTTATAAAATACGCCCAGAGTCATAGAGATCTTTGATAAATAGGTTAATTGCTTCTAGGAAATCTGAGATAAGATTATGAAAGCTAAAAATGTAATAGTTCAATACACTCGTCTAATAATAAAATGTTTTCACTTTTACTTTGAGAGAATTACATAAATCATTTTAATTATATAACAGTAATAGTTGGAGCACGTATGTTATAGTAATATAAAAATTAAAAAAAAATACTTGTACTCTTTCACCGTATCATAAGAAATGTTTACAATTTATACAGTAATTAATGTTAATTACATTAATTACTGTAAAAACAAACATGTGTTTGGAAGGTGCAGTTTCTAAATGTACCTCATATTATAATTTTAAATAAATAGAGCTTGACTCCACTGGTCATTGCGATGCTAAATAAAGAAAAAATCTTCACGACCACCAAATTCATTTTAAGAAATCGTCATTAAATTTATATACTATAATTAAAGCAAAAGGACATGCGATCAAAATGTCATGAAAGGTGATACTATACTTAACATTGGACGATAAAAAGTTGAAAGTTTCGATGAGCTTTTAAATTAACTCACAGAGTTGACTCCTTGGGATTCTCCTCCAGGATGTTTTGTGACGTTCACGATACAGGCTCCACATCCTCCCTCCAAACACATGTATTTGGTACCGCGCAGCTCCAAGTGTCTCCGGAGATACTCCAGCAGGGTTATAGAGGAACTCACCTCGTTACCAACTACAAGTGGTACACAACTTACGATATATAACAAGAGATTTATTGCTAAATATTGTCGAGAGCAATAATAATTTAAAGCTTTCGATGTCAACACATTTTTTTACCCGAGCAATGCACTCCGTTGACTCTGAAGTGAACTCTATCCATGACCGTCGATTTCGTCTGACTTCATAAAACTGAGTGATGTGGTCGTGCCTATGCTCTTGTATTCATTATGAGTAGAAAGTTGTTTGTGGTGCTTCAAAATGTTATATTGGTCTGATTTACTTTTCTAAAAATTTTACAATAGTAATGTAGGCCACGGTGTAAAGATGTCATCAATAAACATATATTAGTAATGATTTAAGTAATTTACACATAAAAATCACCTATTAATTAATAAAGAAAAACTGTAAGACACTAACTAATTTTATTCTCAAATTCTTGTGATTATCAACCAAAATTAATAATCATATTAACAATCGAGAGTTTTTTTGGGGCAAAACTAATATACGTTGTAACACATCCCGTCCGATCTTATTAAACATTATGATATGTGTTGATGTATTGATTTATAACTCGTATATTTTTCTGTAAAGTAACCAAAGACTTCCAAACTGGTTTGTTATCGGTAAAATCAGCATTACGAATTTTTTGTTGATTTAATGTAAATATTTACAGCGTTTTTGTTGTTTCAAGGTTATAAGCTTATTTTTCTTCTCTAAGCTAGAGATTAAAGGCTGAATAATATTAGAAAAATAAAGTGTTTAAAGAAATATCGTCTACGTGTAACTTCTGTAAGACGTACTAAGGCTCTGTTTATATACAGCTAATGTATTTGAATTCAATTTTTGATATTTATTTTATAGGAAAAATATTTATCTAAAAATTTAACTCTCGGAAATAATTTAATTAATAAATACTTTTTAGTCCTCAAATTTGTGGAGAATAGGTATCCTGTGGATCTGAAACTGAAGTTCAAATGTAAAAGAACTTGAACATTATAAAGTTTTTTTAAACATATATCTACTAAGAATTTTATCTTTATATTATTTAATGTCTTACTAACATAGTTATAAGCCTTATTAAAAAAATATACAATTTAATGTAATGTAATGTGTCTATGTAACTTGAGTAATATGAAATAAAATTAAAAAGAAAAATAAAAAAAGGTTTAAATTATAAATTTGGCTTTCATTATCCTATTAAATAAGCTATTGGGGATTTAAGTATTACATCTTTAGTAAACCCACTCATACTATAGATAGCTAAATATAGCATCTTATAGGGATATTTCATCATAGGATCTACTTTTAAAACAAACAACAAAAGCAATTCTTATAGAGTGCTATTGTTCCCTTGGCACAAGAACACTAAGTTTTTTTTTCAAAGTTAAACAGTCGTTTACAGAAACTAATGTTTTCGCAGCGTCCGGTTGAAAAAATCCTTCATTCAAGTTCTCACAAAAAAAATGATAAACAAATTGGTAATTAAAAGGAAAGCCCTTATTGATATTTTGTTTTCTCTTACTCGAGTCGTGATAACACATAAATGTGAAACGTGATGAAATTTACACGACTTGTCTGTATTGTGACATATTGTGTCTCATATTTACTTATGCGGTCTATTTAAATGTACCTTATTTACTATGACTGGCCTGATTCGTGTGTTATGGAGACAATAATATGTGTGTCTTCATATCAATATAACTTTTGTTAAATATATTCTATTCGCTACATTTGAATGTTTCATCTATATAGAGGTGAAAAAAGCGAAGTCTTTCAGTATAATAACAGCACCTTTATCACTATAAAAAAGTCGCTTCCACTGTCTGTTCTGTCCTGAATTATACTTAGATATTTGAAACTTTAATTTGATTTTGAAGAGGTTTTTCGAAAGATACATTGATTCAAGAGCAAGTTTAATACGTATAAGGAAACGGTAACAAGTTTTGTTGTCCAAATGATACTAATATATGTGACGAGATGTGAGTGCACTCACTCTGCCCGTGATCACGGTTGCTGAAAAGTAACCGAAACGTCGGGAGTATGTAGTTTTTAAAATAATAAAATACGCGTAGTATATACGAAATATTTAAGTTTCATTTAAATGAATAAAACTCGCGAAAATCTTAGATCTCATTAAGTTTTGTTGTCATTAATGTGTGTATCGTAAATAAACACATTTTTTACATTGCAAACGATAGCTGGTATAATGTACGGTGGAATTACATGTCCTGTATAATGCTACTTATGTCCTATATAAAGTATGTGTACCTCTAAAGGATAACCTTTTATATCTATTTATATATTTAAAACTTGACACTTTTAACGCGTTAATTGGATTGCTATTCACATAAATATTCCATTAATCCTTTTCTTTACTACAAAACAAGGTTGTCGGCAACTGCCATCTATCTGTTTGCAATGAACTCTAAAACTTCTACACCAATTTCACTAAAAAGTTAATGTTCTCGGAGTGACGCAGCTAGTTTATGATTTCTTTGAGGAAGCGGCCCCAAGCTGGTACCGCTTTGGGTTTGATGCATTACTGCGCCCTTGTTTAAAATAAGTAAAACAACATTGCTTTTTAAATTAAGTAAGTATTCAACTTTCAATCAGACTTTGGTTACGTGACTAACTCACATTCGATAAACCTAAATATTTCTATTGTCAGGAAGACCTATATAAAGTATAGGAAGCATACATTTATTTTACCACGTTTTAGTAAAGGTATGAAGGTCAAAAGACCTATCTAATAATCTAATATGACTAGACATTGTATCCATGCCTTATTTAAAGTAGTTATATTTCAGTGAGGTTGTGGTTTAGAATCCTTAAAAAATCCGACTGATATAATTTTTATTTGATGAAGTAATTTTTTTAGTTAGTTTAATTTTTATCATTGTAAGATTGCTATAAAATTCTTAAAGATTCGTAATTCATTTTTATAATTCTCTTATAGGTTTCGATAACTACAAAAAATCACCTAAACCTGACACATCGATGTTTGTCTGAATATCCGGTTGTTGTCCCATGACCTCATGATTATTATAAAACGTTATGTTATTTTAAACACTAAAGTATACTAGGCTAAAAATAAATATATTTTTTGTTATGTCTAACTTTTGACGCAAAATATGTGTGATATAATCTTGATGCCTGTGTATGTGCGTGTGTGAGTGTGTGAGTGTGTATGTTCATCTGTGGCATCATAGCAGTCTAATAGATTTACCGATTTTGGTACGTTTTTTTAATTGGAAAATTCCAGTTGCTGAGAGGGAGATCCCTCGTTCTGAGATATGTTATATATAGATATGAATTTCGGTCTAGTAATGTAAGAGTACTGGCTTCTATTCCAAAATGATGTAAGGTATTTTGGCTTATGATGGGGTACCTACTTGATTAATCTCCTCACGCATGTTTATATAATCGTTGGTTAAAATTTTTTAATTTGAAAAATAAATTAGTTTTATTATAATTGCCACTTATTTTTTAATAAACAAACAAAATGTGAAAGAATTCATAAAATTGTTAATGTGTTTAACTTGTTACTCGTCTACCCTCACAACGCAGAGGGAATCAGAATATATTAGTCACTACTTAAGAATCAATGTCATTGTAGACTAAGGTCCCATACCTTATAAAGGTTATAAGTATTAAATATAAGATTTTAAACTCTTAAGTAATGTATATTGTTTTCCCTAATCACCTAACTAACCTTGACCTTTAATAACATAAGACCGTCCCATTCAAAACACAAATAATAACTTTAAATTTAGTAAGAATTAATTAAGACACAGTTATCTAACTGTTTGTGTAATAAAAGTTAATTTGTCTATACTCGTATATTATTTGTCATTATTAGGATCGGCTAAATATAAATAATTTTTCAATAAGTTGTTATAACATTAATATCCATTGTGTTTACGTGTCATATTTAAATCTATATCGGATGGGAGCTTGACATAAACAAAATTTGTTTGTGATAAATTGATGAAAATAACATATTTTTTATAGTGGCCTCCTGTGTTTTTTATGTATTACAATACACGACTGAGTATTTGCTATTTTTATTCAAAGTAAAAGGGTTTACATTTTTTTAAGAGACATAAATATTCTTCTACAATCTATTTGCTTTAATTTTATAAGAAGTTGTAACTTTTCACCTTTCGTGGCATATTAATTTTTTTATTAGTTGTATTGAATAAATAAATGGTGGAGACGAAACCATATCCTCCCCCCGCACCGTATGATAAACTACTAGTCCAGGTTTCTTAGAAACAATGATACGGACGACTTAAAAACCCTTTCAAGAGTTTCTAAAAAATGTAATGTATATATTTAAAATTTTGTCGATTGTTTAAATTTTACATTCCAGACACGAGGAGATTGCATTCTACTTATTTATTATGGAATCATAAATTAGTTTTCAAGTAAGAACAGTTACGATCAGTGATGAGTGGAGTTGAGAAATAATTCAGATAAGAGGAGTAATTAAATCTATGGTAGCGTGGTGTTTAAGTCTTTGGGACGTTATTTAGATTTGTTTGTGAGGAATTTATTCCGCCTTCACTAACTGAGCCAATACGGAGTCAGATCTACAATAACTATAATTTTATAAGTACAAATTACATATCAAGGTTTAATATAAAATTTGCTCAACAGAGTAACACTACAACGGAAAAAAGATCCGTCATTTCAAACGCTTCACCTGTATTACTTTTAATTTCTGTCGTCTAGCTCATTTTGCATGCTGAATTAAAAAAATAGGATGTTATTAAAACACAGCAGCCTTGCATAGCTGCTAGTTCTTAATAGCACTCTTTTAAAATGACGCTTAATAAAGTGTTACTTTCAAATAAGAATAATTTTTCAAAACAATTTTTTAATCCCAGTACAGTTTAAAATTTTAAAAACGTAATAATATTAGTCAATCGCGTCTGTAGTCTACAAATTATGACTATTGAGTCGCATTTCTCTAAAATTACATTTTCTAAACTAATAGTACAAAATATATTTTGTCGTAATCTACCAAAGTGTAAACACCCTCTGATCATTTATGACATGTAGGTATGTATATGTATGTACATGTATGACACATGACACTTCTCTACAACCTTTATTTTACTAAAATGTGTCAATATCACAGCCCTCCTGTCGTCTTCAAAGACCGTATCCGCCCGCCATTAGCTGCGGTCAGGTTCTATCTACCTATCTATGTACCTATATATATATATATATATATATGTGTACACAGGATACATCTTAACAGATTTAACTTATACTTATAAATTATGTCAGTGAACTGAAATTATAAATTTGTTTAATAGTTATATATATGTATATGTCGGAGTCAATACCTTTTTTTTATCTTATTAAAGGATTCTTTTCTTAAGGATGTACTTGCTCATGGTATATAACCAAATTACATGGTGCTCCGGAAAAATCAAGATTTTTTTTTCCATAAGAATAAGGACCTCCGTATATTCGAGTATATATATATATATGTATATATATATATAATGGCAAAATATATCACAACCAAAAACCATGTTTTAGTCATAAGACCCAGGTGTAATCTATCGTTTTTCTCGCAATCATAAAAAATATTTTTCTTTGTAATTGTGACCCTTAAATGATAATATTTGAATAAAAATATATATAACAAATGATTTTAAGGACTGAGGACTGCACCTTTGAAATATTTTTTTGGTACAATAATTCATCACTATAAACAGTCAATTAGGTTTTCCGTTGATTGCATATTGTTTGATTTTCATAATTGACAATTTCATATCCTTATGTACTGAACAAAATAATGTCTTTGTTTTTATTTGTCCAATGTCCAGTGCACCATAGAGATTTGTTTATTTAACCAGCTTCGTCGCAATATAATTAGATTAACTTTAGATTAACTGGGATAGTTTTAGATATCTCATCTAGCTATAATGCTGTTGAAATATAATAGACGTGTGGCTTGAAGCCCGATGTCAATATAGTTTCCATTGTTAGAGGATAAAAAATAAATGTCTTTTTACGAGTTTTTCCCTTCAAAGTCAGTCAACGATTGCCCTGTCTGCATTAAACTGAGTTTTATGTTAGACATTTTACTAGCTTTAGATGTGGGTTCTGTGTAAAGTACAAAAACGCTACCAAGTGAGGCTAGTTGAGGTAGTTTTAATTGCATTTTAAAAATCATCCTAAATTTCCAATCAAATTATAATATTTGGATGATGATTTAACCGCAACATATTTGTTTTTATTCTTGTTAGTAATTTAGTTGACGTTTGATTAAAAATAAACAAAATTATGAAAACAATTATACTAGTAAATTAAAACTTCTTATCTTTATTTAATAGGATAGCAATATTCTGATATGATAATAAAAAGGATTGCTTATAATTAAATAACTATTATTTAGGATCAGTATAGAGAACGTTTTCATAATATTATTTCTAAAGTAAGACATTAGAACATTACATGAATATTAGTTTATAATAAGCTTATACTACTGTTGTCATCAAAAAAAAAAATCAAATAAGTCAAATACGACTTACTAATCAAAAACCGACATTTTCAATAGTGATGTTCTCATTTAAATGTGTTGATGGAGACGAATGTAGGGGATTAATGTAAGTCACAGGCCTCTGGCCGCAGATGACACGAATTTGGCTTAGTTAGAAAACTTTGGTTTAGTGTAGAGAACAGGTGCCAGCTGTACTTTTATTGTATATTATACGCGCAACATATATAATGCTTGTAGTGTCATCGTGGTTATATTGTGTCGAGAAAATAGTAAGTTAAATAATTAGAGCACTTAATAAACCTCGCGAAAATCTTTTTTATATAGTTTAATTTTTTCGTTTTATCGCTTTCAAATATAAGTTTATTTTTGAAAAGGTTTTTAATGATCTAAAATAACGTTTAAACGACTTTTATCTATAATCTAACAATTGAAATAATAGGCACAGAGTAATCACACTGTACCATAATACATATGAATATTTTCAGTATTTATTAATTTTTGTTATTATTACTGGCACAAAGAAAAGAAATACACAATCACATAATGAAATAAACCACAACAAATAAAAGATAAAAGTGGTATATGTATGTTACTGCAGTGTTATTAAATTAAATGACAATAAAAAACTTTAATTCTAAAATGAATCTAACCGAGAGCCCTATTTGATTTTCACTAATGATGATTTAGTCATTATTATTAAAACAACAATTTTCTCGGATTTAAATTCGATCTCATTACGTGAACCAGTACGGACTGGAAATCGCAAACAAAATACGCCGGTTGAAGTACCTTAACACGAATGTTAAGATAATTTTAGTTCCTCTCTAAAAAGGGCACACCTCTAGAGAACTTTATAACTACTTTCTTCAAAAATAAATCAACAGAATATTTTTTTTTAGTAGCTCATTGTATAAAATCCTTCATATACATTTTATAACAATAAATATATCATCTAATGTTCATTACTAAGGAAGAACAAAAAAATATAGATTTCTTGCGACGTATATTATTAAAAATAGTTTATCAGGAATTTGTCCTTAAGGTTTCGTCGAATATGCCTTAGACAGCCACTACCTTTATATAAATACTACAGATATATTTTTATTATATATTTTCACTTAAACCTAACCTTTTTTTAAGAATCCCATGACTAACAGAAAAATCTGTAAAGAAATGATTTTCGTAGATATATCTAATAATGAAAAAATTGTTTATAATAAAGCTTTAATTCAGTTCTTTATGTTTATATTTTTTTAAATACGATGACAGGTTTGTTATTACTGCATTGAAACTTACTATTCTTTTGATTCACGAGTTCAGTCATCTGCTAATAATAAACAGAGGTTAAATTTTACGGATCTTTAATTTCTTTTATTTAGAGTTCGCTTACTAGCAGAAAGTTCTGAATACGTTATTTAATTTTTTTTTATTAGAACGCGAATGCGGTCGTGATATCGGAGTAAAAGATGTGAGTGCAGTCCTTCGGGAAATCACAGTGCTGCGTTCTACAATACGGTTTCAATGCACTTCATTGTACCGACAATGGGTCATTCAGGCGGACAGACTGCAGTACACTATACTGATCGCTGGATTAGTTTTATAATATACCATGAAACTACCGTCGGGTCCTCACTCTTACCAACTTAATTAAAAAGTAATTACATAAAACTGTTATGTATTTATAATCTTTGTAATGTATACTTAATAATTGTAAGTATTCTGAGTGTATAAAATAACACAACAATTGAACTTAAGAACAGAAAATCAAAAGACTATAATGTATATTTTTCTATTGTTTACTGTTTTGTTTACGATTTGTTACGAGATATAATAAATCGGACGACAATAATACCAAAAATATGGTAAATATTATGACAAATATTTTCTACCAATCAGCAAATTTACATGACCAAGTTTGTCTCGGACAGAAACTTATAAAATGCCTCCGAGTTGATGAAAATCCTTGAACATTAGCTTGGGCATCGAGGGTAGGATGGGTAGCAACAGCCTCGAACGCACTAAATTAAATACTAATTCAAATTATTTCCTGTCGTTGGAAAATGTTCTAATTTTAAATAATCCTATTGTAATGTCTAGTAGCTGCATCATTTAAATAGATACATCGGCTCGTGCATACCAGTGGCGGGTTGTACAGTTCGTTGTAAAGCTCTTTTTGGACAGACGGGTTGCTGAGCTTATACTAGTATAGTGGTCAGCTGGTTATTATATATTTGAGTGTTTGCGAAGTGTTATAGTAGCGAACTCTATAGCTATTCTTTGAGGAGAAAAAATCAGCTGCCTCTAAATGGTGAATAATATGTTCGATAGTCACGTGCAGGTAAACATATGTATAATAAATATAATGCGTATTTACTAACACTACTACCAATGGTTGTGTAAGAATAATAACTTAATTGCCTTTCTCTGTGAAAGAAATGTTTTATTATAATAACCATAAATTACGACACTTTAGTTCCACCAAAGTAATTACTATAAACTAGCTGTTGCCCGCGGCTCCTCCCGCGTTTTGGTCGCTCTTTGCGTAACCATATATACATCAAACTTTATCAAGTTTTGAAGCAGTGCTTGAAGTAAGTTTTCAATTGACCATAACTTCTTTTTTCCTTAACCGATTTTGACGAAACAAGGTTTTGACAATGCTCCTAATTATATGTAATCCAACTGTGAAAACCGCGTTCAAATCCGTTGAGTAGTTTTGAAGTTCCAAACGTACCAGACAGACAAACAGACAGACAAAAATTGTTTTTTTAGTTTCTATGACTCTTTTTTAATTGTCTCCTATCAGTTTTTCGGAAAAATATTTAATGTCCAGACATTCGATTTTTACTGACTTATTATATATATTTATAGATGTTACAAACCTGTGAAAGAAACGACTTTTAAAGCTATTTATTTATTCCTACTTTTATTAATTAGTTTTGTTATAAGCAAAACAATTGTCACCACGTGTTCTCGGAAAGAAATTATTGACATTGACAGCAACGACACCAATGACATCTAAGCGTGCGTTCAAAAACTCCATTATATCTAGTTCACGAACTAAATTACGCGAACTTCATTTGCATAAATATTTATGTCAACAATATCTTATATAAGAATGGTAATAATATTAGAAATAAGTATATCTTTGAGAAAATCGCAGTCTGAAACTCAGAAATTCCTGAATTATTCAAAAACAGCAGTCAATTATGATTATTATTCGAAATACTGCTAGATGTTTCTATGTTACTTGCAAGTTATTTTTTATTAATTATCATCAACTTACTATGCGAGACGTTATTAAAGGGTAGGTTTACTTTTAAACAATATCTGAATTTTCAAAAATTACGAACGGACCACAGTTCTTATACATCAAAATATAAAAAAAATGTCATGTATTAGTTTAATATATTTGACATGAAATACATAACATACGTATATGTGCGTCGTCCTCTCTTAACAGAAATCGGGCTACGTTTGGTCCAGGGCTAAATTCCTTTATGACTTACGGGTATCATCCCCTTGGGGGTATTTCAGTTATTTTCTGTGCTGAACCTTGAACCTTTGTCAGTAGGAATATTTGAACTTAATATAATAAGGATTTTCTTGGTAAAATATAAATTTATTATATATTTGAATATGCTTTAAAATCTGGTCGTGCGAAGTGTAACTACTAAGACAAAATCCATAGCACAATGGACGGAAAATTTGTTCATTAAAATGTGTTAAATGTTCAATATAAAATCGCATCACTTGACCTCATTCGAAAGTAGATTGTATTGATTGAATCTATTGTTTTATATAAATCTTATTGATAGATTTTTAGGATTTAGCTTTACCTATTTCCTTAATACAATATCTTTAAATTTGCTTTTATTGTTGTTATAGAAAGAAATACGGTAGTTTTTAAGTTGATTGGTATGATATTAAATTTAATGTATTGTGAAGATCAAAACGAAAATTTTCTAAACACTGTGAGAATAGCGATTGTGATAATTTGTTCATTTACTATCTATTTGAAATAAAATTATCTAATTGAGGTTTCTCAATCCAATGTTTCTATTCTGCAGTCCTCAATTTTACCATACGACAACATGATTAATATTTTACGATTATTCACTTTAAGTTTTATGTTATTCATATCATTGTTATTCCAAAGGAAAATATACATATATATCGGAGCGAATACCTTATATTTAAGTAAATAATAATTATAGATCTGCGTAGCCACCTGTGTACAGTACAGTAGGTGCAGTAACAACAATGAGTGTTGGTTGATATAAATAGAGGCGAGGGTACAGATTTAAAATATTCTCGCTCAAGCCGTTACAGGGATGGGACCGCTTCAAAATAAAGGATTCATCTAACCGCCTAAAAGGTTACCTTCATTAGCTTGGAAGCCTGACAACAGGCGAAAAGAAAGGCATTTGGTGGCTTCAGAGATGCTGACGTCATACTCTTTAAAAACTAAGAGGGGGACTCTACCTTCAATAATAATTTCATTCTACCTTCTACCTAATAATCATTCTACCTTTAATAATTATATGGATATATTGTTAAAATGTTTTACTTGAAAGATGAAAGCTAGATATCGCCTACTACTATTACTATACAATAAAAATATGCATTTCAACACTAACTTTTAAGTGTCCTCGATTTTGGTCATAGTCGCTAGAGATATTTTGTTAATTGTATACGCTCCGTCTAAAAAGACGAAAATACAGTTATAAATTGCTTTTGCTTATAAAAAAGATTTGTGAAAACTTAGAAATGTTTACAAAATTCACCCATTTGAAAGCACTCCGTTGAAGGGATTCCTGATTCTAGACGTGCAGCCGTTATGGCTGCCCTCATAGCAAAAAGTATAACTATAGCCAAGCATGTTGCTGGTTCTTCTGTAGCTATAATTATAAAATAAAAAATAAATATGAATAGATGTAAAGTAATAAATAACTTTTCTAACTATTATTAAATTTTAATAGTACAAACTTTTTTCTTAATCAAGATTTACTTTTAGCTCCAAAGATCGAAACTTTGTCAAATTCTCTTTTCTGAAATAAATTTCTCTTTTCTGAAATAAATAAGTCCTGCGGGATGTCTCTAGCCCCAGGAACTCAGTAGTTCCAGGCACGGTTTGTCCGAATCTCGCCTTCATGTGAGATTTACGAAGCTCATCTTCAGATGTTTTTCATAGGCTTAAACCCACTATGAATGCACCTTCCACCTGAGGATTTATTATCTGACATTTTTGGTTCTTAAAATATAAGTACATTATATAAATAAAAATATAATATTAATAATAGTACTCGTATGTTAACAAATACTTACATATAGTTAACTGAACTCCTATAGTTTTAAAAACAGGATGTAGATTTTTTAGCATTAGATTACCCGCGACTGTTGATTTCGTAATTTCGAAATATATGTGTAATATGTATAATTTCAATTTCTATAAACATGGTCACACACATAAATGCATACACACGAACTTGAAAACATCTATGGGATAATTATTATTAATCAAACATAAAACATATTTGGGATTTTAAAATGTATAATGTTCTAGGAATACTAATGAAGAATAATATCTTTCCTGTTCCTTAGCCTTACGTAATCTACCTACATTCCTAATAGTGACATGAGCAACTAATTTTAAACGGTCATTTAAAATTAGCAAATATTCAAAATTAACGGAGCGGGATATCAAATATATTCATCAGTTTGTTGAGTGTTGTTGCTCCACCAATCACTAAGTTTTGATCGATATAGTGCCCTTTCAACTCTGTTACTCCACTGATATTTATCAGTACTTTAGGATATTCTACTCGTAGTATGGGGTAAACTCCTGAAATAATTAGGACTAATCAAAATTAAATTTAACCATGTTTTGAATATATAAATTATCTGCTTTCTGAGCAACAAGGTAACGTAAAAGTAGAAATAGAACTTCATAATAATAACTAAGTGATTCAGCTATAATAGAACTTTCACATGCTACATCATCTTTTAGGTCTTACTCTATTTCAAATTATATTTTTGAGCTTTATTTGCATGACCTACCCTTGCCAGTATTACCACTTAATAACATACAATATGATTGTGTTCCGTTTTTGTTAAATACTACAAATTTTAGAAATAGACGTCGGTTTATACAATCTCTACTATCATTTAACACTATATGGAGCATTTCATTACTAAGGTCCTCTCTAGATACAAAGCACAATTCAGATTCGTCACTTTGTGCTTCGAATAAGGTTGGAATGGCTTTTTGCATATTTCTAGGTCCTCAATGTCTCAAACATCTTTATAACTTGGAGCATCTGTATCGAATTTCTTAAATGCTTCCAAGATTGGTCGGTGTCCGCTACTTGTGCAGATATTACTTCCAAAACTTTGTTCTACTTCGAACATTGTTGCCTTTGAATGTTAAGGAATACTGAAAATTTTATTTCCTTTATGTATACTTAATTATCCAGAGTAAAAAAAATAATTTTGTTATTTTTTTAAATTTATTTTTTAAGTGTTATTAATACCTGTACATAGCCATGAGACATTCTGGAGTGCAGTATCCACATTGTGAACCATTATTCTCCGCGAGTGTTACTTGCAGTGGATGGTAACCTTCCAAACGGCCACCAATGTCCTCTATTGTAGTTACGTCCCAAATGTCACATGATGTTGTTGGTACCATACATTAAAATATTTTGCATATTGTGAACTTTAATCAAAAGTTTTTTGAAATTATGAAATTAATCTTGATACTTCACTGTGGACCAAGGTAGGATTATCTCAGGACTTCATTGAATGCGTTTCTAGCAAGCTTTCATAAGACACAGAGTTGACTCCTTGAGATTCTCCTCCAGGATGTTTCGTAACGTTCACGGTACAGGCGCTACTTTCTCCCTTTACACACATGTAATTGGTACCGCGAAGTTCCAGGTGGTGCGGAAGGTAGTCCAACAAGGTTGTAGAATAATACCTTGTAGTTATACTAACCTAACAAATAGAATTTATATTTAAATTCAATATCATGTTATACGAAAAGTTTCACGTCTAAGAAAAAAATGTTTATCTAAATATTTCTTTTTAACTTCCACTTGCTTCAGAATTTATTAAAGAGATAAAATTCTGTAAACTATTTAGTATGTATTTTAAAACAAATTTGTTAACATACTCAACTGTATTGTGAATGTTATACTGTTATTAATTGTAATAAGTTGTAGTCATAACATGCCTCTTATCGTAGTACAGATTTGTTATTATATTCGAACTTTTGTTAAATTGCATTTGTATTTGTTACCTGTAGAGTAGAACTTGGCTGTTTAGATTGTAAATTTATTGTATTTTAAGAATTGTAAATATATCTATTTGTAAGAAATTTTAGGAGGGGTGTGATGTAGGATTGGCCACTACACTTCATTGTAATTTTTCCTATAATCAGCAGATTTGATACGTAACGAAGTGTCGTGAAACCAGTAACTACGGTACTCTCTATAAAACCACTCACCATATATTCTAAATATAAAAATTATTGTGTAACAGTGTAGGTGAAAAAAATAAACTGTCAAAACTGAAATCAGACTTTCCTTAAACATATCCTTCAAAATAGTACTTATATATGTGTATGCTACAAGGTTTTATTGCAATCATCATGGGACCATTTGTGAGGTCTGACTTTATAAATAAATATATCGAAATCTGTTGGCGTAAATGTTACTCGTACATTATAGGCTTATATGGTTGTGGTTTCCATTGTCAGAACTGAACCAAATTGTAATGGGATCGATCAAACGGAAAGCATTGGCTTTCAAATAAAAAATAAATATTTAAATCGCTGCACCCAGTGCAAAGTTATTTGGTAACAAAAAAAAAAAACTACAAATGAATTGATAATCTCCTCCTTTTTCGAAGTCGCTTGAAAAATGTATAAAGAACAATACTTACCCGAGTATTGTTTTCCGTTTACTTTGAAATTAATCCTTTCCATGATCTCAATACGCTAGTTGATCTCCAACTGAGTTATATCATTTCTATTTAAATTGTTATCTTCTAGCACCCTTTAATATTAACTTATCTGAAGTTACCATACCACCACACCAACATATTAATTATATCATTTACCAGGAAAGTAAAATTACATATTGCTTTATATCTTAATTAAGTACGTAATTTTTAAACCAAAAAATGTCACGTTCAATATACTGCTGTAATTTTAATATAATTAAGTTTTAGATTTTAAAAAAGATAAATATCTTAAGATTTAAACAAACCGCTTTTTAAAAACAGCTTTACCTTAATTGTTGTTGTTTTTTTCAGCTTTTCTAGTACAACAGCGATAATTCTGACAACGCACACATTCTAGAATAAAATATTTAACTATTTTCAAAGAGGCGTTAAGAGGTCTATAGAAAATTAAATAGATTATTCAACATTATATCCAATTAAGTAGATCGTGGTACCATTTGGTTCATTAGTTTCTATTTTTTGTATTAAGTCAATAATAAATGGTTTTAGACGTGTTTAAACTAAATTCTAATTAAAAATAATATTATATTTGTGATTAGACGCTAAGTAATATATTAAACAGCAAGTTATGTTTTAAATGAGTCTAGTTTTTATTTAGTTTTTTAATTTATTTTATAAATGCCCTAACAAGCTGATATAAATAAAGTCGCACAAAAGAAGGAGATATACAATTCAACAACGAGTCTGCTGTCAATATTTCTAAGTTATGTAATAAAACTTGATAAATATGGGTATTTGGTCGGAATTTGCAGCCACTGCAAAAACATGGCCCCATATTGGATTGCAAAAAACCTGAATTAATACATATATTCCATTATCATAAATTGAGAACTTGATACAAAATCAGTTCCATGTATACGGGGTTTCCAACACAGCTTTGAAAAGTACTGCAATTAGGAATACACTGTTTCTTACGAGATATCACGAGCTGGCACCCTTTGATTGTAAAGATATTTTACCCTCACGTGCATCGGTGAATTGAGCTGTCTATAGAACAATTATAGATGGGCGTTTGTCATTTTTTAATATGAATAGTACGAAATATTATTAAGGGAGGAGTAAATGAAAGTCTCAGATAAAATTTTCTATTTATTCTCAATTTAATGGGTCTGTTAACCAACCACCAGCGACATCTACCCTCAATGTCTTGTCGTCGTCACTTCAAGATTTATGTGTTAATGGGAAAATTACACGGATTAAGGGGATAAATTATATTCAATATGTTATTTCAATGTCTAAGCTATATAAAAGAAATTTTTTATCAAATCTGTTCACTACATTTTAAGTGAAAGAACTACAGAGATCCATATATCGCTACAAACTTTAGCATTTATATTATTAGGATTAAAGATACTTAAACATAAGAAAATGGCTCTATTCATAAAAGTTTACAGGGAGATTTTTTTAAACATATATGATGAGGCATAAAAAATAATATAGGTAAATGTTTATTCAAATTGTTCAATTTGATTGGTTTTCGATGTTTTTATTTTATTATCTGTATAATAACTTTGTAAAGTAGTGCTAATAAAGCATTAAAAATACTTTAAATTTAGTACGATCAGTACATACTTATAATATGGCTACATATAATTTAATGCAATAGAAAGTTTCTACTGAGTCCTCAAAATCTACAAATTCAAGGCGAATTTGCGTCTTTTAAGATTTTGATAGCTAGATATTTTTATCATTTAAATATACACTTAAAAATATTTTAAGTCTTAAGTCTTTTTCTTATCACTTGCAAACATTGGCATGTGGCAAACATTTCAAATCATCAATCAATATACATATTATAAAACTAAGTCCCTCGCCGCGTCTGTCTTTCTGTCTGTTTGCGATAAACGGAAAAACTGCATCGATTAATTATCAAATAGTTATCACCACTCGATAGCATAATTCTCGAGGAAGGTTTTAGTATAATTTGTTAAGGTTTTGTATTTACTTGTGTGTACCTTAACGATATTTGTTGAAGATGTCGGGAAACAGAGGCCGTCTGAGAGCTTTTAATGAAAACGCTGCCTAAATTCTTTGAGATATAACAAAATAATGTATGCTGAAAGCCATCGGCCGCTATGTTGGTGCACCCCGGATCTGTCAGCGACAGGGCACACCAGCGACTGGCCGGTCCTGGCAAAGACCGGACTTACTCCCTCGGAGAAAGGGGGCGATCCCGGCAATTAGGATCGTCCCGAATACAAATAGACCCTAGGCTAGACTATTGGTAACATGAATATTATGCTAGCATATATATATTTTAGTACAGTTAGTAATTTTTGATGATATGAATAATTTAAATAATATGGTAGCCATAAAAAAGTACCTATAGTGACTATATTTTTTCAAGTTATTTTACCGTTCATAACTGTAATATAACCGGTACTCTTCATCAATTCATTGTATTTGGAACTTTTTATATATTTTCATATTAATTAGTGAGTCTTTAAGAGACATTTGTTAATGTAATACTAATTATTCTTTATTAGGTTGAGACTTTGTAATTTAGAAGTTATTTTGTCAGTCTTCAATAAATTAGACGAAATACACACGTTTGGTAAAAAGTAAATCTTTTATTGTATTAAATTGAATCTTTAATACAAAAAAAAAACTCTTAAAAGCAACAGTATTGTAGTGGTCACATGGCAGGTTTCAAAAAAAAATTATTACTTTTCAATTTCTTGAACATGTATAATAACAGCAAGAATTGATGAAATTTCTTCCGCAGCCATTTATAATATATAATTTGAATACTAATTGTAAATATCACAATTTAATGTATTATGCTTATGCTTTTGAACATTTCTTATTTAAACAATATGTCTGTATATGTATTTTTATGACTTAATTGTTTATTGAAACAACTAAATTTAAATTCGAGTATTCTAGAAAGAAATTTCATAACACCTGAATTGACAGACGACTGCGAAAATATCTTCAGTTAGTTGTACTTAAGTCGGTAAGAAAATTATATGCATTACGAATATAAAAGTTGTCTACAAAACCAATCAAAATCGACAGTTTTACAACTCAAAATATAATTTAAAAGAACTTGAAAATTTCTCAATATTATTATCTTACTGTTTATAAGTATTACTATAAAACCTTAAATTAAAATAAATTGATACCAAAAATTTTTGTTAAAATATATTTGTCATATCTAAATGTTTTAAATCAACGAACATATATACCTAAACGATGTCTTACAATTCACCTATATATAATAAAATATACTATAATAAACAATCAATTAATACCATTAAATATATTACTATTTATTCTTATTAAGACAAAATCTGGCGTTATGATACAAATATCTTCTTAAATATTGTTAAAGTCAATGTTTACAGATTGACTTTCACAATATTTTAACGATAAGGCCCTCTTTAGTTGTTTATATTATTTTGAATTATCCCTGGATGAAAAAAGGTGGAATAAATAAATAAGCCAGAATCTAATTCTTCATACTGTTCTAAATAGTGGCGATAATGGTGATGAATTATTCTCAATTTTAAAAAGGAAGACGCTAAAATATCTACGTATATTAAAAGTAGCAATAGCTCAGAAGGAGCAAAAACCATAAAGATATCACTTTATCACAGCTATTATTTTAATTTTCACGTTTACTGAAAATAACCGTTACTAAAGTATGTTACAGTTTTTTTTTAACTGGCAAATTTTGAAATTCACGTTCCTGTTATCTAAATGTTAATAATGTCAATGAAACTTATCAAATATTTTCCATTTTATTTATCACCCAGTACGGCACACATCATGCTGAAATATTATTTGGAACTTGGTACGCATTTTACTTAGAATGTTACTTTATTAATAAATCTACATCAGCAGGAATTACTATTACAAACATCATTCCAGGTAGCAATTAAAAAGATATTAGCATTATAGGCTATGAAAATTTAAAATATTTTGCTATTCTATATGTCTAGGAGGAAAATGATGGTCATGCCCAATTGAAAATGAATACTTAGTTGTTGCTCTTTTATATTAGAAGTTAAGATTGGAACATATACGATAGTAGTTTGTTATGCGTAAAAAGGAATATGAAAAATATAGATTCCCATTTAAAAATTATTCATTCGCCATCAGTAAAATTTGAAATGATCTATTTTGGTTCCGCTCGACAAACATAACTTTTCTACAGTGTGTGGACCATCTAAAAATAAAATATTCAGTTAACTTTTAACTAAACAGTGTGAAAACTTAATATAAAATATTTACCGATATTGAACCATTGTGTGCTTGGTATTCCACATTCAGTTCTAGCAGATACTAAAGCTTCTCTCATTGCTAAAGGTACAACCACACCTAAGCTCATGGGTGGTTCAGACAATGCTAAAAGAATAAAATAGTGAATGTATATGTTAAAGAGCCTTAGAACACATATTTTTTATTTTTATTAATTTAATTGATTTCTTTACCTTTTGAACCAAACATAGTTTTTTTATTGTAAGAATTGTTCAGTAAATTCACTCTAAAATCCTGTGGAATTTCTGTGGCTTGTGGTACAAAATAATTCCAAGTTCTATCTGTAAGTATCTGTCCCGTGTTGTTATTATATTTCAACTCTTCCGTTGTCCAGAATCCTAAACTCATAATAAATGCTCCTTCAATCTGTATAGGTTACAAATGGTTAAGTAGATAATTGGGCGTTCTTAAGATATCTTAACGTTATAAACGATTACTACGTCGGAATAATTGTATATCATACTTTACTGATTACTTACTTGCCCAATATCCAGTAAAGGACTAATACTTTGGCCAACATCTTCCAGTATATCAACTCTAATGATTTCCCACTCTCCAGTTATGATATCTACTTCTACCTCACTTACAGCTACGCCATAAACATTATACTCAGTTTCGTCATTGAAGTCCACAAAACCATTCCCTTGTAAATTGATACCCAATTGATGGGCTTTAGATATTACCCGTTCCCATGTTGGGTTGGTTATTTTAGTTTTGATAGGTTCAAGTCTTTCCAATATACTTTTGCAAGCCCGCTTAACTCCGATAAGAATGTTTTGGGTCGTTTTACTTGCAGCTGTGTGAGAACTATTAGGACTATCTATCGAGTTTGTTCGCTTTATTTTGATTTTGTCAACCGGTATATTAAGACAGTAGGCACACACTTGTATTGCTTTCGTATGAATACCTTGCCCGATTTCAACTCCACCATGAGTTATTGCTACGGAACCATCACCATGGTATACTGATACTGTTACATTAAAAGCAAAAGGTAATGTTGTACTCCATCTCATAGGAACTAACCTAATTCCCCTTTTCTTCCACCTATTTTCTGTATTAAATTTTTTGACATTTTTCTTTCGTTCCTCAAAATTAGAGCTTGATTGGATATTTTTTATCATTTCCACTAGGTCACAGTAATGATCAGTGTCCAAATTGGTGAGACGAACTTGAAGAGAATCTATCCCCAATTCATAAGAGATTCTTTCCATAATAAATTCAGTACTTGCAATGCATTCAACAGTTGCTGTACAAAGATTTTGTTATAGTTAGAATTTTATACTTTTGCTATCGGTCTATGCTTCCAAAGGCAAACATAATATTCGGTGTAACACGTCCCAATATGTAGGTACGTGGTAAATATGATAACTGAACTTAAGTGAAAATGTAACGAAAATGTTTTATTTATTAAATATCATTAAATATACTTACTTGGGCACCGAAACCATGTATTTGATGCCGTATCAGTAATGACATCAAAACATTTAAAATTTGCCATATTAATTCTATAGCAATTTAAAAAATTTTGAATTGATGATTGTATCAGACGCTCGTTTACAATGTAGCCATTATCATAGTAAATATCGTAATTAATATATTGGATAAGACCTTCATGATTCACACCAAGCTACAAAATAACATTTAATGCTTAATTGGTTACAAAAAAAATAATCTGAAAAATCTTAACATGTTGACACGATTTGACTTTTATATGATATTGCACAATCTAAATTGTATTATGTACCTCGTAAACTGTAGACGATGCCATTCTTTTACCAATAGCTCTCATTTGTACAGACATTGGAAGTGTCATCCTGCAAGGACGGTTCAGCTTATAGGCGCCAAGAGAACTTGAACATGACACTAAGGTTTGTCTCGACAGCTTTATTCCAAAGCTACCACCAACTCTACGAACGGCAATATCGATGCTGAAATGCACAGACGAGAAAAATATAATGTAAATAATTGTATTGATGAAATTAATAATGTAAATAATGTTCCGTGTGTAAAACAGTTTATAAAAATATTGCCTGGATTGTTCAATGTTTAAATTTCTTGATATCATCAGTTGGTCAGAGTCTATGAAATGTGAAGTTGGGCGAACTTTCAAAGAATCTTCAAGTGGCCAGCTTATTGCAGCCATGTTTTCCAAGCAGAAATGATATTGTCCGATCGTCGAATTGTTGCCTCCTATCACCTTCTTTATATCAGAACCCTTTGATGTCGCTTTTTTAAAATAATATAATGTTGTTTTACTCGAGTCCATTTTATTGATACGAATATCAATTTTTGGCACTTGCACATTACTATATGTAACTTTCACTAGGAGTGCAGCTTTTTGAGCTATAGTGTTATCTTCGGCTATAACCAATCCAATGGGTTGATTATAATACTTAATCTGTCTCATGCAGAGCACTTCTTCATTTACCCCTGTGTCAAAACCGTCAACTGGCGTAAAAGAATTCAAACCGGGAATATCACTAGCTGTATAAAATGCTATGACCCCGTCGACTTTCTGTAATATAAAAATAAACAAAATAACCATTTACAGGACTTTTGCTTCGATGCATACTATGTTAACATTGAAAAGAAAGAAAATAAATAAAAATTTATGTGGTTGTTATATTTGATCAGAATTAGGATTAAGTCATTGAAGCTTAAACTACAAAAATTCAGCTGTTGCCAAAAAAAGATATATTATTTATTCGAATTGAGAAAATGAGATTCGCACTATATTAATAGTAGTATTATACGTTACCAATGCTTTGCTGGCATCTATATTTTCTATTGTTCCAATCCCAACTGTACTAAGAACAAAAGCGGCGTACACTTCATTAGGCAACCTTGGTAAATCTTCGGCATATTCCGACTCTCCTGCACATTGAATCTATAATTTTATTAAAATGTTTATAAATTTTGTAATAAAAAAATGGTTTATCTAGATATTTAATTTATACTTACCAAAGCTTCAAATTTAGGAATGGGCTGAGTGAGAGGCCAAAGATTCAAATTGGTATCATAGGACTGAGAGGCCTTAGACACTGGACGAATTTCATGCAATTTGAGAGCTCCAGATTTATATCTTGGGTGTATAATATTATCAGGACTGATGGATAGAAGACTCTAAATAAAAAATACATTTAAATAAGTAAATCAGTTTCAAAGGCCAGAGTAATAGTGAATTAATCTAAAAATTAATAGTGAAAAATGAAAACAAAAACCTTACAATAATAAAATTGGTTAAAACATTTCTAAGAATCCAAATTTGAATTACAAATAAAATTACATATTGTATCTGGAATTATTCGGATAAAGTAACTATCCCTACAATATCTCATACATAAAAAAACAGATAATATCTTGTTAAAATTTAAATATATTCATAAGATTGTTATTATTTTTTATTTAGTAACTATAAATTTCTATGTGTCTTGAATGATCTCTACAAACACCTAAAGTTATTTAAATTTAAATATTTCACTAATATGTGAGCGCAATAGAAGTTTTAAAATTGTTCCATATATTGTCATAATATTTCAGTTTTAAAACCGGTTTTCCAATTATTCTAAAAAAAATCATGATATAAATAATTATTTATTTATTTAAAAAGTAATGAACTTAAATTTGGAATTGAAATATTTTTGATATCTAATATTTAAATTACATTAGAACACATATCTACGCACTTTATAAAAGAGACCAAGAGCAAGCTGTTTTCTGTAAGCAACTGAAGATTGTGACGGATTTTTATTAATTTTAATTTCTGTTGATAAAATTTGTAATGCCTCTTGTAAAGTATCATTACTAAATAATTGCTTTTTAATCAAAGCCTTTTCCGTGTTGGTTGCTCGACTAAAATCTGAAGAGAGACCGCCGAAAGTAATCCTACATTCCAATACTTGATTTTCAGAATTGAGTTTGTAAATAAAACCAGCGTTAACTATTGCAGGTGCATTACGTGATTTTGCAGCAACCTAAAATAGTAAGCAGGAATTAATAATTGTTCTAAAAATTGTAAGCGGAGGATAAAAAATATTAACTTCTAGATACCCATAGTTGTTTTTTCAATTGATATAACATTTATGTTTATTATCTCAGGTTTAGGTAATAAGTAGTAATTTATTACCTTATATGTGATTAACTTGTACATTTTAGTGCGCGGTGGAAATAGCGCGTTTAAAATTATTATTCCTTTCATATCTTCCTTCATAAAATTCTCCATTGTTACTGTTCTTACTGAATCAAAGGACCCTACAAATATATGTATTGGTTTACTCAAATATTTCCAACAAACGAAACAAACGGCAACAGGTTCCGTCTATTATTTTTCATAACGTACGATTTCTATTTGATCACTCTATTTTAACCTGCATAAAAAAAAACTTATTCCAAAAATATACTAGTCATATCATTGAAGAAAATTTTCTCACTTATCGTCAATTCAACCCCTATAACTTGAAATAGGAGAAACAGGTCGGATGCAAATTGAGGATACTTATGTTTTACCATTAAATTTCCAGCAACCGTGCCGATCTAAAAAAAAAAAACATTTTATTAAGTCAAGTATTTAAACTATTAAAATTAGGAAGAATTTTATATATATACTTGCATTTCTAATAGCTATATTACCAACATATTGCAAGTGGTCATTAACTACTTTAAGATATTCAAAGTTTTCAGTATCCGATATCTCTTGAAATATTTCCATTAAATTAGATATTGTTAGCCCAGCACCGATAACTAAGTTCTGGTCGACTAAATAACCTTTAAGTTCTTTCACTCCAGAGATATCTATCAAATTCCTAGGATACTCTTCAATGGGTATAACACCTATAATAATAACAATTACCCAATAAAAACTTTTTGCAATTTCCGCTGATTAAAAAAGAATACAATAACTAATTTTACTTTTTAATCAATTTGTTTTTCTTACCTTTGCCAGTATTACCAGCTACCAACATATAAGAGTCCAGACCATATAATGTTAAAATATTTAATATATCATCGACTGTGAAGGCTTTATGCCATGTTTTACCATCTTTTAAATTAATGTGCCAATTGTTATGATAAATTTCATTTTTGGACACAAAGTAAAAGTCATTATAATAATTATAGGAACCAGAACAAAATCTATTAGGTTTCTGACATATTTCTAATTCCTCTATATCTAATAAATCTTTTGACTCTGGAGCGTCACTAGCAAATTTTTTGAAAGCTTCTAAAATTGGTCTGAATCCTGTACATCTACAAATATTGCTTGAAAGATCTCTTTCAATATCCAACATCTTTAAGTTCTTTCTACTTTTCAGTTTACTGAAATGCCGAAAAAGTCATAATTCTTCTTAAATTTTGATGTAATGAATTTGTAAAATAAAAGGAACTCTCATAACCTGTACATTGACATAACAAATCCGGGACTGCAATATCCGCATTGAGTACCATTATGGCTAGCAAGAGCTTTTTGAAGCGGATGGTAACCATCCTTGCGATTTCCAAGTTTTTCAATAGTTGTTATTTGCCAACCATGACATGATGTCACTGACACCATACACTACAAAATTTAAAAAAAAATCACAATATAAAACATTTACTTTCATAAGATTAATAAGAATGAAGACAGGAACAAAACTTTTAAAAAAATATAAATATCTCACAGAGGTTACAGCTAGTTGGTCATCTCCGGGGTGAGTAATGACACTAACAATACAAGCCCCGCATCCTCCTTCCAAGCACATATACTTGGTTCCACGGAGCTCGAGAGTTGTACGAATGTAGTCCAGCAGGGTTGTAGTAGAACTTACTTCCTCGCCGACTGATTTAAAAATTCCAATAATTAGGACGTATTAAGAAGGAAAAGACTTATTATTATTGTTATTATATATACATTATATATAGATATATGTATAAAGATGGTAGAGCCTGGCTGTGGTCAGTTACTACAGCTCGAACATGGGCTGGCTCCACCGGGGAAGTACCACCCTCTCACAGATGATGGCGTGAAGAAGTCAATTAATTACTATTTTTAGTTCGATGAGTCAAAGAGCTGGTTGCCATTTCCCTGTTACCACCCTTTCTTGAGATTTCTTTATTACCACCCATGCAAGAGGCGTTAACAACCAAGGTTGGTAACGCATGTCAGTGGGCGACGGTGACTACTTTCTCATAAAAAAATATGTATGCACATGATCCACCAATTAAATTACTTCCTAGAATATCTGTTTCAAATAATATGCAACAATACTTTATATTTTTTTCTCCTGATGAATAAATATATAAGTTTGAACCAATTACATGTATTTTTAGAGTATATGATAATGAAGTTGTTACAATCCGTTGTAGATACAAAAAAATTATTGAAATTGAAACCACAAAAATAAATAAATACTTTATAAATTATATATTTATGTATGTATATATATATTTATGTATTTAAATCAAAAGTATAAATTTTACCTACCTGAACATTTTGCTCCGTTAACTTCAAACTCAATACGATTCATGACTTAATGTATAATGTACAATAATAAAGTAAAACGTGCTGCATATCACTAAGTCTCTTTTTCAAAATTATTATCTTTCATATATCGAGTATTTATTTGCTGTCGTGAATAATATTTAAGGTAATTTGCAAAGAGTATATTGTTTAACTTATCGCATATATGTTTAAATACGTATTTTTTTTACTTCGAAATTATAATACCAATTTAAATAATATTTTCGTTTTTTGAACATCAATTTGTATAACAAAGAAAATTGCGTTTGTATCCTTTAAAAAAAAAACACTTTTTACTAAGTGAATGTAGATTTATTCACGGTACATAAAGATATGTATCAGGTATCATTTTTGCAATAGTTGTCTCTCTATCTTTTTGTTTCTTTTCGTTCCGACGACGCTCTGAATTGGTTGGATCTCTTTGATGAAGTAGATATTCGAACAATTAAATTGTAATTTCATACCGAAAACAAATGAACAATGAAAGTTTAGTAGTGAAATAAATCTTTATTCATTATGTAGGCTTCAATATAACCCGCCATTACAGTAACCACAATTAAACAAGCTCTTCTTCCAACCTACTTCCAACCGATTACATATTTGTAAACAATGACTCTGGACCTTGAGATTTGATATAAACTTGATATGCTAAGATTTATACATAAATTGGTTATAGAAGGTAGCAGGATCTAAAGACGGGTTTACCGTTGGCCTCCAGAAGTCGGTGGGTGTGGATAAAACATCATATAATGAGGGACATTCTTGACTGTGCGAATCGAACACCCGATCCGCTTAATCTGAAGATTTTTGATACCAGAGAAGCAATCGGCTTGTATTGCGATCCTAAAACCGGGCCAATAATGTATTCATATCTATATGCCATCAGTTATAGAAATGAAAATTTCCATAGTTACATAGTTTTCCTAAATCCTTTGACTCACTATAATCTGCACCCCATGTAACACTTATTTCATTTTATAAATATTTTTTTTATTATCACTCTTAAGGTCTGTTAATTTAAAAATATGTGTTATAATAAAAAGAATTCTAAAAATACTGTTTCGAGTACCTTTACTCCCGAGAAAACTTTTTGAGTGTTTGGAGATGTTAAATTAATTGCCTTAGTTGTTTAGATTTAAGAAAAGTGAAGATAGGAATGAACAAAATTGGAGATTTAAAAGATTATAATCAACAAAGAAGTAATATGAATACGAATTTATATTTTACGCTCTAATAATTATAAGAAATTCAGGAAAAACTGTGCTTTCTTCTTTAATTAGTGGTAAAAACTTTTCCGTATTTCTAAAATTCAATTGTAATACCTTTTAGTATTTAAAATTTTGTTATTCTTTATTGTTATAACTGTAACTAAAACTTTCATGAAAATTCCTACAGGCTATGTGTAATACAATATTATGTAAACATCAGACAAGGATTATATGGATCTTGGGTTTTTGAAAGTATGGGACAACGATTGTATGTATACTTTCAGCTATTGATATTATAAATACAGTATAAGAGTGCTGAGGTCAAAGTCAATGTAACCTTTACCACGGCGTCAGGATGTGAACTTTGTATTTTTGTGGCTTTTTGATATTACTTTCGTATGATTTACTACACCCATAGGAAACTTTACATTGAATAATTCAAAGAGACATATCGTATATAAATTTATGTCTTCTGTTAAAATTTCAACTGTTCAAATTTCAAAACATATCCACATCAGGTATAATATCGAAATTAGCTTTAATAAATCCTTTATCACACATGACTACATTGAACTACATAATATTATAAATTTTTTACAATAAATTTCGGATATTATCACGAGCAGAAGCTGTTGACATTGTACTATCTTCAAATTCTTTTAACATTGTGACGTCTAAAGCATGGCGACCAATCATGGCCCGTTCCTATTCACGTGGTTATTTTGAAATTGTTGTGATATATAGGTGATCATTAGTTGTAATATAAACTCGTATTTTTCCCTTTTGTGGAATTCTTTGACTACAAATTTGAGGAGTTCAAAGCAGGTTCTAAATTATGATATATTAAACGTTCCGCAGGTGATGTAAGATAAATATTACAGAAAAGTAGAATTTATAGTTAGAGAATAACTAAATTTTTAGCAATTTCTTTTAATTATATAAATTGAAACGCTTCAATACTGTCTAACTTATAAATAATATCGAAAATGACACGATGCTCTGCAACGTTTTAAAGATCAGCCTTTATGATAATCGGATTTACCCTCCTTTTTTATGTGAAAGGTGGCAAGCGAGCAGACGGCCTACTTGATGAGCAGTACTGGCCGTCACCCATAGACATCCGCTAAATAGATGTTATGGATGTGTTGCCAACCTTGATTGTTGAGGAAAAAGGAGGTGTGGGAATAAGCAAATGGCAGTAAAGGGTGGGAACGGTGAAAGGGTAACCGGCTCTCACACTCATCGGACGAAACGCAGCCACAAAGGGCTACTTCACGCCGAACTTCTGTGAGAGGGTGGTAATTCCCCGGTCGAGCCAGCCCATGTTCCAGCTGTAGTAATTTAACCACATCTAGGCTCTACCATCTTATCATTTACAATACTGTTGACATTTTAACTTTACTTATACTGATGTGGCTTTGTAACAAAAAAAATTTATTGAAATACGTAAACATATACATTCAATATCAAGGATACGTATTTAATAAGCGAATTCCAATTTGCAAGAACTAGTATTGTGATAAAAACGATCCATGAGCATCTCATGCAGGAAAAAGATTTTTTTTTGTCAGAAGAAGTAAACAAATAATCAAAATTAACAAATTATTTACTAAAGAAGTTTACCTCAAGAAGAACCATCATAATATGTATGTTTTCTATGAGTCTCTTAGTTGAAAAAAAAAATTTTTTTAGAAGGGATTACAAACAAAAAAGGGAATTATCATTTATTTATGTGAATAATTATAATTATATATTCGTCCATTAACTTGTTAAACTATTATAAATAGCGGAAAAATTAAAAAATGTATTTCTTGGGTGAAAGTTAAGCTGATATTAAAATAATGAAACAGGTTACTTGAATACTAATTATCAAATTACATTAAGTAGTTTGTTTTATGAGCTAGTTCACCTTGTATTTATATTATCTTCTTTATAACATTACACGTTGAAGAAAGTTTACATTTAATATTTTAGCTACAAACTCTGTCAGACAGTTGAAGCGGTCTGAAATTATTTCTCGTAATATATAATAACATAGATCGGGTATTTATGTATACAGAAATGGAATATGTTTTCATAAACAACTTTACTTATAAGATATTAGACTGGCTTGTATATTTTTAAGCTTAGTTAAGTTTGTTATGGCCATCATCTCATGGCAAGTCTTTATAGTGCGTAAGATTCTCTTTAGAGGTAGAGAGATGAAGTCCGTAAGTTGGTAGGGATGTGTGAAGAAAAAAAAACTGCAGACTTAGGCGACTGATTGTAGGTGAATATAATATAATAATATAATATAATAATTATTGAAGTTTATTCGGTGTTTCCCATAATAGAGCAAACCGAACTTGACAGATTTAAAAATTGCTATAGTAAATATAATTTTGTTTTATTATAATTTTTCCCTATACTTCTGATGATTTTGTGTAATATTTATGTTTTGTATTTTATTAAAATATAATTGCCGAAAGTTTTGGTTTGAAAGTGATCTTCATTATCATTAATGTAATGAATGTTCACCTGTACCGTGTGTATCGCATATTATTGCTTTATAAACTTCATTGAGCATGTTTCTAACATGCGAAAAGTTTCCAAAGGTGTGATGTTTCACTTAGCGATATAGATTAGTTACTTGAACGAAACTGGAGCTAGAACATCATTAAATTTAAATAAAATCTTAATTGATAAAGTCGTTGTTATCATGTTCAATAACAATAAGTACATTACGTATGTACTTATGAATATTGAATATTCATAAAATTTGCATAACCAATAATTAAATTTATTGTTCATGTTAGCAAACTAATAAAATTTATTTAAAAATTCTTGAACTTTTGTCTTCCTATGCTCTCATCCGTTTCAATTGAAAATGATAATTATACGGTACTCTGGGACAAATTATTCTTTATATTTCTATATATCCTTCCCATATATCCTATGGACCACTTGCCTATTTTTTTCTATTTAATGAGATTATTGATATTTAAAGAACTTTATTATCAACAAAGACAAAACATTGTCACTTATGTGATAACAATAAATTACAGTATTAAGTACAATTTATCGTCGTTGTCATTATATGTGCTTTAGTATAATATAAAAAAAGAAGCAAAGGCAATACCAAGAATTCGTACCATCTCACAAATCTATTCAAATTTTTACGACGAACAAAATTCAATAAACAATAATTCGATTAAAGTTTTTTAAATATATGAAATGAGTCATCTTTTTTAATATGTGAGGGTATATTGTTATTGGAAGATAAAAATATTTCCTTTTTACAATATAACAAGAATTGCACTTAACTACTCGATTAGATAAATCATAGACCTAAGCTTTGGTCACAAAAGACATATATTTTTGACACAATTATATTAAATTTATATAAAATTAATTATAACATATGTGCGTGCTTATAATATGGAGGTTGAATGATAGGAGACTCAGATATAAATAATGAGATCTAAGATATAAATGTTATAAATGCAACAAAAAAAATTTAAATTAACTCTTTTTAAACTAAATCTCTCTAATTGACTTGCCACAAAGACCGAGATTGGCAGGTTGGTGGCTATTGAACGCGCAGTTTCATAAAATTTACTGCGAATGGCGAATAAGACCCCAGAAGTTACTTATTTTAAATTAACCAAACCAATTAAAGGTCAAATTTATGAATATAAAGTTATATTAGTTTTTGTGTGTGACTTCCTTCACATAGACTTTAGAATTAGACTCAGAGGAAAATGTTTTGTATAAAAGCAATAGTAGTGATAGTCAATTGGTAGTGACATCTGTTCTCTGTACCGTGTTTAACACAATACAACTATACTACTGCTATTTCACAGGAACGATATTTCAGTATAAACTATTTCATCAAAGTTAAATTCGTAGTTTTTGTGTAAAAGACCAGCAAACCCAACAATCTATCAAAAAAAACAATGCAAACTTTCGCTTTTATAAGTAGGATGATTGTAATGAAATAATATAGTATTATTTAACAAAGTATTATTTTAATAGAAATAATAAAAAGTATAAACTACAGATAACCTTAATATGTCTTTTATTTAGTAATTATAAAATAGAATACAAAAAATTTACATTAATATTATCACTTATTACTTTACAAAAAGTAGTTGTAATCAAAATTGCGTAGTTATATTATTTTTAGTTTTATTGCACAAATATATGTCTAATGACGGGTCTTTTAGCAAAATTTCTTGTCAATTTTCTTAATTCTATGACATGCTTTATAAATAATAAGCTGGTGTACCTCTGAGTAAGACATCATTTGATAAATATTAAGTTTTTAATATACTATGTATTTACTTTATTTTATTTAGTCAATTGTGCAATGGTGCGAATGACTTATTATTTTAAATATTTATCATTTTATATTTTAGAGAAAATCTACATCTCAGCCTTGATTACATAAAAGAATTTCACAACATCAATAAAAAAATAATAATTAAATAAAAAAAAAGTTAAAAAAAAAATAAAACAAACCTCAATGTTAAAGTACCTAAGTATGTATTAAAAATAGCAGAAAAATACTTCCCCATTTTCACCCCTACAACTTTAAAACAGTTCAATTGGTTTTCATCAGGCCATGTCTAAAGACACTTGCATAAAAGTCACCGTTAAGACAAAAGACAAGTAAATTGGGACAGCCTCATACAGCGTTATCCGCGGCTTACTTAAAATATTCTATATTTGATGTTGCGTTGAAACTTTTAAATCTTGATTCGAAAAAAGCTGGGCAATGTGGCCTCTTCAAACAATTACATGTTAGGTTTATATAAAATAATCAATACAAACAAATACAATTACATGTTTTTTTTCCTAATTCCACATTCACAAACATAGTTGTAAGTATCAAAAAGGTATTTTTGATTTTTTTCTTGCTTGTTTGTTTGACAGACATGGCATGAGCTGAATGGGCGGATGGCTGAAGTACTATAAAAGCAGCAACTCAGGTGCCTTTTTTTGTAGAATTTTCATTTATCTATTTTTGTTAGTACATTTAAATCATTATACAAAAACAACTATTTTGCGAGAGTACAGTTAAAAACAAATTATATATTTATACATAACCAAAATTATAATGTCGATATATTTTATACTTGATTACAAAGAGGACTGATTAAATATATGTCGGATTCAGTCTTCCTCCCGTAGTTTTTACTCTATTTATACTATATGACGTCAGCATTACTGACGTCACAAATGGACTATGTTATCTTCAAGTTTGCAGGATGTTGAAGGTAACCTAGCAAACAGTTTGATGAATCTTTTAATTCGAAGATGTCCGATCGTTGAGACGGCTTGAGCGAGAATGTTTTTAATCCGCACCATAGCCTCTTTTTATACCAAGCGACACTCAATGTTGTGACTGCATTTCACTCGTAACTACGCAGGTGGTAATGCTGGTGACATCTGATAATTTTAATAATCCTTAAGTATTGATTATTCAAATAAAAGAAATTGCGCTGATATATATCTTGTTCTATTTTAATTAAGCCATCTGGATGACATCAGCAATCAAAAATCAGCAACCAGCAAGTTAATTTAAATTAAAATTTTTAATTATTTTTAATTTTTAAATATAAACAAGTATAGGAATACAATTTCTGAAATTTTTTTGTTGTTAAGTTTTACCCTTTATATTTAATACGTAATAATTCATGTTCATAAACTCAAACCAAGGGTCGGTTTAAAAATTTATATTGCTTGATCTTCGGTCCCGCATAACCTGCTATTATCGGACAGGTTTCAAAAGATTTTATTTATTTTAATGTAAACTTTTATGACATCATGATAGACAACGTGACAAAAGAGAGATGTGAAACGTAAAACGTCCATCTTCCGTCAATCGCATTACATCCAACCATGAAGTTAGGGTAACAAAAGCGCTCGGTTGACAAGTTAGGAAAATATAGCTTTGGCGGTGGTTCTCAACAAGATTTATGTATTTTCTGACTGATTAATTATAAACCCTGCTTTATTCGTTTATTTTTAATAGCTATTTATAAATATATATTTTTTTTATTTTTTTAATACATCAACCGAACTATTGCGAGAAACCCAAGGTACCGTGCTGATCAAGGCGAGGGGGACACCCTCAATAGCCCCGCAAGTATCTGATGCTTCCCCTGCCAATCGATCTTTGACCGCGAATACTTGGTTCAGGTCCCCAGCAGTCGTAACACTGGCTGTAACTGGCATCTTATCAGCGTCCGCACCAATACCCGCAAAATAAAACAAACAAGTATTTGAGGAGATTATGTACGTAAGAGCGTTCGTTCGGTCGAAAATCTCTATATTTCACGAAGAGCTGAAGGCGTCGGAGATCGATCCTTCCGAGAAGGTGTATGTTTTTGAAGAGCACTAAGAGCTCTTCAATATTATTTATAATCTTAATTATCTTTGAGAGAAAGTAGTGTAAAAAAAACTCTCTCTGACTGTCGATGCGCATAATGTTAACGGTATCGATTGCCAAACGATCCGGTTGGCTACTTCAAGTACTTCAAGTCAAGCATCAAGCAGAATTCTTTTAGTTCAAGAGACTTTCTTGAAATCCAGTGCAAAGGATTCTAAAACTACCTACTACACCACTACAAGAATTACCTACTACAAATCTCACAGAGCAGCCACGGTAATTTATTTCAGATAATCTTTTTACTACATCCAACTAGATGCTCCACCCCTGACTAGCCTCGAGACCTTAGAGTTCCAGATAGAAATGATGAGCCAGCTCGAATTCAATTTCGATATCATGACTCCTTCGACACCGACTGGCTACTCTAACGCCTCTAACTCACAGAAGAAGCTCAACGCAGCGCTCTTGAAGGACTTAACTCCATAGTTGCACTCTTCGATATGTTATCCGAGTTAGACTCAGACTATACACTCGACTCCCCCTCGGACTCGGTACTCGGCCACCATCTCCACGGAAGTAATTCTTTTATTGATGGAGGTATAGAGCGAGAGAGATTTCCAACCGTCATAGTGGCTGAGGAGAGATCTCTCTAAATTTTCACGATCTTATAAAGATGAAAAATGCCGCGAACAAAGATTACGATGCTGTTCCCACCTCGATGTGTACAAGTCTGGTACGATGGATTCGTATGCAAGTTGTACCAATTCAAACTGTCAGATATCTTTGTACTTATCATACGAAATTAAGTCTCAGAGTCAACAGCAATATACATTACAAAAAAAAAAAAATTAACATACACTTTGATCTCAATGATTTTAATTATTTTATGATTCGTTTTTTAAAATTATATTAGATTTATAAATTTTCATATATTGATTTCTCAGTGACGAAAGAATTTTTCTACCATTTAAGATTATAGTTAAAATTATTATAAGATTTTATCAATATAAGTCGGATAATTTTGTGTCCAAAACAAGCCAATAAGAAAAAACCACTTGTGCTACTATTTTATAAAACATTATATTTCTCTTTTTTCTTTAAATACTATAAATGACTGAACGTATAATAATTTAGTAACGAAGCAAGTAAAATAAAGTTTTTGCTAAAATATTAAACATAATCTATAAAAATGTATTTAAAAATAGTTTGAAATAAAAATGTATCAAGAACAAAAAAGTAGTAAGGATAATAATCTTAATTAAAACTTAAAAGTATTGAAATGTAATGTGTTACTCGCAAATCTTAACAAAAATATGTTAAACTCAAAATTCTTGCTAATTTTTTAATTTAAGATTTTTCTTCAGCCTGTACTCACTTGACTCAGTATTCATTGTTTTATTATCACAATTCAAATATAACCTAACAAACAAAAACCAAAGTCACTATTAGACGTTAGTATACTATGTTATATCAAAATTATAGTTAGTCGACCTACATACTAGTGTTGGCATTAATCGATTATTTTTTCAATCGATTGTTTAATTTGATTAATTTTAAGCGAATTAATTGTGATTTATTTATCGTATCTATTTATATATAAAGAAATCCTTTTGCCGTTAAGTTTATTTTATATAAAAGTTTAGGCCTTTTATTTATCTATTGAAGCAGTACAAAGTTTGCCGGGTGAGCTAGGCAAAAATAAAATCACTTTACCTGTGATTATGAAACGTAATTTAAATCATTTAACTCAGTAATTTTTGTATAATCTTTTAATTGAAATGTTGCGATTAATAATTCGATGTCTCCTGTGATATTTATAAATGCTCAATTTAAAAATCTGATTAACTAGTTGTTTTTTTTTAAACTTGTTCCCAGTAATAATAATAAATAATGATTACAATTAATAATCGCAATCGTAATGATTAATAATCGGAAAAATTTATTGTAATTAATATTAATCGTGATAACGTCGAATAAATTTTTAATCGTAATTTCTAATAGTCAATACACACATAGAACCAGTCTAATGAAGTAAGCACTTACAGATAATATGTGCTAAAAATTTATTTTCATTTGATTATCGAGCCATGAACACGATGTGTTCGCCAGCAAACACAATAAGTTTTACAGTTAATGGTGAAAAATATTCAGGTATTATATTTCTCATTGTATATGTTATGAAAATAATACCATAATACTATTATATCGTTATGTTGTTGTCCGCAGTGGGCGGTGAGGTGAGTTCATGCACGACCTTACTGGACTATCTCCGAAGACATCTCGAGTTACGCGGTACTAAATATATGTGTTTGGAGGGAGGATGTGGTGCCTGTATTGTCAATGTCACTAAGAAGCCGGGTGAACCTTCACAGAGTATCAATTCGGTAAATAACTATTTTTAAAGTAATTGAATAAATAATTTTATTACTTCAAAACAAGGAAAACTTTGCAAAATTTTAATGTTCATGGCAGAGACATAGATTGTAAAAATAATTGATTTTTAATCTTAAACCGACTAGATCAGTATTATTTCGTAAAATTTAAGGACTCTAAAACATTTTTAACAAATATCTATTTTAAGATTTTGATAAAATAAGTGTATGTTACATTTTCAACCTTACGCTGTTTCTGAATCATTATAATAAGGCAAAATATAGTAAAAGTGTTCGATACATATTTGTTTTTGTTTATTTTCTAAAAAATATACTAAATTTATATTTTAGTATTTTAAATGTGAATATCGCAGACGCAGGGCCTACAAAGCCAACAGACATCAATATCCACTACTCTCTGACGGTGTTACTGTGTGACTTATATTGAAACAAAAAAACCGTTTAATTGAGAATCTGTCTTTTTTAAAGAGTTTCTTAAGCATGACATTTTAAGTTTTTATCCTTTTAACAAAATAATCTTCACCAGTCCATGCCCTTCAGTTTAATGCCATCAGCTTGGCTGTTTGTCTTATTGCTTCTTTTGAGAGTCGATATTTTGCCTATCACAAAAACATAATTTTATTCTGATTAAGATCTTATCTCATGTTAATTGTATCACTTTCTCAATTATCATGCGTATTTTTAATAATACTGTCTAGTTCTACATAAATTTGACTCACGTGTGTATCACCAACATATGTGTATATATTTTACAAGTTTTATTTGTTATTAATTATGATTGCAAATAAATTTAGTTATGTATGTCTCACAAAAACTTTGGTTATAGAAATCTTTAGACTCCTCGGTACTAAAATTGAGCGTTGCTTAATCGGTCGGAATATTATATTATCTCCTTGTGTTCTCTAAACCGTAGACTGGCAAACAGTTGTAACAGAAATATGCAGATAAAAACTTACTCCATATAAATTGAATAAAAAAAATAAGACGATAAAATAGCTTTTTTGTTTAAGTGTATGGTTCTTATAACATCATGCGCCGATTGGGATATTAATACAATAGAGAAAGTAGGTAACCGAAAAGACGGTTATCATGTGCTGCAAAAAGCTCTTGCCGAAAACAATGGAACGCAGTGTGGTTACTGTTCACCGGGATGGATCATGGCAATGTACAGGTATCTCATTCAGAAATACTTTGTCAGTCCGCTGTTCGTTCAGTACCATAGATTTTTGTACCATGACTGAATAAACAATTTGTTACAGTATTTTAAAAAACAGAAGACCTACTATGCTTCAAATAGAACAATCCTTCGGGAGCAACATTTGCAGATGCACAGGATATAGACCGATATTGGAAACTTTTAAGCGATTTTCATCAGATTCTGAAAATCCAATCAATATTTTGGATATTGAAGACCTAAAATTAGAAACATGTTCCAAGAGTGGATCGATTTGTTCTCAACATCGGTGTGACGAGTTTGAATGGTGTATGGTGTCAAAGAATCATATATATAATGAAATTCTGCATATTAAATTAAGGGATAACAGGGACTGGTATAACGCAGGAGATACAGATGACATTTTTTCTATATGGAATAAAAAAGGAACAGATTCTTATATGTTGATAGCTGGTAACACAGGAAAAGGTTTGTTGTGAAGATAGATTTCTTTTAGTATTATTTGTATGTTCCAGAATCAAACAAAAAATATTATAATAAACCTCTCTATGTTATCAATTTTTGAAAACAAGGTTTCACACATAAATTTCTGTTTAAAGCATGTAATGAATAACAGAAGCTAAAATTATCATTATTATCTTTTACTTTTAAATGTAAAAAAAAATATATGGAACATTTATTTCATTTTTAAACTATTACTAAGAAGTTTTCCTCTTACTTATACCTAAAAGTTCCATTTTCTTAAGTTTAATAATATATAATATATCCATTTGTATATTTATGTTGTACGTAATCTGTATTATATAAACAGTACTTGGAATATAACATAATATGATCAATCTTATTTAATAATAATTTATAGTAAGTACATGAAACAGATGCTTTATCTAATTATTTAATCTTTTAGGTGTATACCCAATAATCGAGTATCCAAAAGTACTTATAAATATTAATGAAATATCTGAACTGAGAAAATACTATCTAGACCAGAATTTAGTGATCGGGAGTTCAACGACCCTTACCGAATTTATGAATATAATTGAAGTTGAATCTAGCACTGATAATTTTTCCTATCTTAAGATTTTATACGACCATTTAAAATTAGTAGCCAACATTAGTATAAGAAATGTAAGTAGATGCATATAATAAATCCATACTTTGTTATCATGGACTTCCATGATTCCAGACTTTTATTTAAAAAAAAGGCATTATAACAATAATAACAAGTTTTTTGAAATTCGTTCTTATGGAAACGAAATAATACGAGTAAGCCCTTTTTTCCTTGTAAGTAAGAAGAATTGTTTTTAACTGGGAGTGACATGTAATTATTCAGAGTCTGTGTTGTTTACTATTTTCTAAATATTCTTGTTAATATATAAGATTTATTTTAGATTGCAACTATTGGTGGTAACCTTATATTGAAAAATCGCCATCCAGAATTCCAGTCAGATATCTACTTACTTCTTGAGACAGTTGGTGCTCAGATAACCATTTGTAAGTATTTTTATTGAAAACATTAGTAAATTTAAAAACTCTGTTTTAGTAAATAAAATATTCTATGGCGATCCGTTTATGATTTGAAATAATTATAAATCACATATACACATGAAAACTCATGTCAATCATTATGTATATGTGACGTCACATACTTCTTTGTACATATTTATATTGAAACAATAATGTAGTATGTATATCCAGTGACAGCTCCCGGAAGAAAGCGTACAACAACTATGCAATCGTTTTTGGAAGAAGATATGAGAGGAAAAATAATTATCAACATTTCGCTTCCACCTTTGAGTAGAGCTAATAAAATAGTAACGTATAAAGTGAGTTTGTGTCATGCAATATATGTATCTTAACATTAAACAAAAACTACACTCTCTATTTTTGAGTTTTAGATAATGCCACGGTCACAAAATGCAACTGCCTTTATTAATGCTGGATTTCTGTACAAACTGAACAAAACTGAAACAGTGATTGATTGTAGAATCGTTTATGGAGGACTTTCACCATCATACAACAGGTCAACAAAAACAGAAAAATACATGATTGGTAAAGAACCATTTAATAATAATACTTTGCAAGGTGCTCTGGCAATACTGAGTAATGAGATTGAGGTGACAGAAAACTTACCGATGCCGCCGGTGGCGTATCGACGTCAAACAGCTCTGGCTTTATTTTATAAGGTATTTTGTAATAAAAATTTATGAAAAGTAGTATTAAAATTTCACTGTGTTCAATTTAAAGAATAATTTAAATCCAAATAGTATTCTATTTATGATATAGAGATAAATTAAACTCAATATGATACCATGTATTTTGGAGTCGCAGAAAGAATTCATAAAAGAATTAAATATATGTGCACATAAGGATAAATTTATTCTTATTTCACCTAAGCAAATGATGAATAATAGTGCCTGAACATATGATAAAGAGATGGTTCAAACTATAAGTATATTTTTACTTTAATTATATTCATTTTATTTTAGGGTCTCTTATCATTGTGTCCACAAAGCAAATTAAAACCGCGCTATGCATCCGGCTCTATCAAGATCCACGAAACTCGAAAAGTTTCAGAAGCTCAATTCTTTTATGAAACCGATCCTTCGTTATGGCCTCTGACCAAACCTATACCAAGACTTAATGGATTGGTAAGGACAACAATATTTCTCATACAATTTAAATAAACAACAAATTAAAGATAGTTTTGTTGCATTTTGCGTTATGTCAACAGCATTCAGTTCAAATGCCTGATTCTTTTGTTTGAAATTTCATTTCTTAGGTACAATGTGCTGGTGAAACTAAGTATGTGGACGATTTGGTACAGCAACCGGGTGAAGTGTTTGCAGCTTTCGTGTTGTCTACTGTAGCCCTCGGAACTATTGTTAATATAGACGCCAGCAAAGCATTAGTAATAATTTCACGTTCTTATTTATTAGAAAAATTTATAAACAAAAATTTCGTGTACTTTTTTATTTTATTTTATTTATTTTATTTTTTGTTTATAACATAAATTTTTATGATATGTAGCTATGTAGGAAAATCATAAATTAAAAAAATTACAATAATTGAAGTATTACAAAGTATTATTTATGAAAATACATTTTAATTTCTATTTCTAAAAAGGACCGTTAAATTCTTTATTATATTGTTTAGAAGGAACCTGGAGTAGTTGCATTTTATACGGCGTCTGATATACCAGGAAGGAATAGTTTTGTTCCTGCCGTAAATGTTTTCAATACGACTGATGAAGAATTTTTATGTAACGGAGAAGTAAAATATTACAATCAGCCTCTTGGAATCATCGTAGCGACCTCACAGTGTATAGCTGAGAAGGCTGTCACTTTAGTTTCTGTCACTTACAAAAATATGAAGAAACCCGTGGTTGATGTCCGAGTAGCGAAACGTGAACCAGCTAGAGTAACTTTGTTTAGAACGCAAGAAGCTACCACAAAAGGCAACGATGTTTCAAAAGTAATAAAGGGAGAACAATCTATTTACACACAGTATCATTTTTCAATGGAAACATTGGTCTGTGTGACGCTTCCAACGGAAGATGGTTTAAGTGTATACACTTCCACACAGTGGATTGATTCCGTTCATGTTGTGATATCAAGAGCGCTATTATTAGATCAAAACAGGTAATATGTACGCGATATTATTAACGTGACATTTATAAAATAGTCTAATAACTGTTAGAGCAAGTCATTCAAACACACCGATTTAGATGAGTTTTTTTTATTCACCTATATACTCTAAATAACACATGGAATATTTTCTATTCAATAAATCTCTAAATGAGAGATATGAATGTCTCCTTGAAATATATGTAATATTTAAATAATTAATAACTTATATATAGATAGAAACTTTAAATTGAGCGTATGTGTCAAAAAAGTAAAAATTTATTCAAATCTAACCAGTATTTAGGACGCGTAGTATATGAAAAGCTTAGTTTCATTTTTGGTCGTTCTATACTCACATCTCGTTGACTTCGACGCAAGTCTAATGTCAATCTCTGAGATACGTTTCTTAAACCTGTACTAATGCTTCTTTTTAAATTTACTATTTATGATAATCCGCATGTATAATGAATTTTCTATACACCCGGTCTTATTAATAACTTTAACTCATAAATACTTTTAATTTGTGTCAACAACTAGTCTCGCCTAAACTAAACATAATCAAATGTAGATAAAACCTTGGTAATATTGAATCCTAATAATACTTTGGTATTTACTGCTTGTAAGAAACTCACACATATAGATAGTTATATCAGTAGCAATCCACAGCACCATCCTAGAAAATATTTAACGTTTCCAACTATTTGTTATGGGATCAGTAGTTTAATAACCAAAACCTAATAAATGTTTATAAGGATGAAACTGTCAGCTGTGAATAGCCGAATTTAATTTCTATATGTTTTTCAGGATAAAGGTTCAGGCCAGTCATCTTGGAGGATCCTATGGCATAAAAATATCTAGGATTAATCAAGTTGCTCTGGCTTGTAGTCTCGTAGCTTATAAACAAAACCGACCTTGTCGATTTATTCAAAATCTAAATACAAATATGCGGGCAGTGGGAAAAAGATTACCGTGTTCCACTACTTTCGAAGTAAGTAAGCCCAAGAAGGTTCGAAGTTATTTCATTTTCAAATATTCTTAACGACTTTATATCTCTTATAGGCCGGCGTAAACAACAATGGTGTCATACAATATGTTGATTATAATTTTTACAGCGATAATGGATATATTATTAACGAGCCTTTGATTATGCTAGGAACCGGCATATTCAATAATGTATATAAACTTGATACTTGGACCTACAAGGCCAGTAACCTTGTTACTGATACGCCATCAAACACCTGGTGTCGATCTCCAGGTAACAATCTGCAATAAAATTTATTACTTTTATTTTTATAATTACTAATCTCTATGTGGTTAAAGGTTCTTTGGAACATATCGCTATGGCCGAACATTTAATAGAAAGAATATCATATGAGATGAACTTAAATCCTCTCGATGTCCGTTTGGCTAACATCGATAAAAATAACCACAGCGACATCGTGGATATGATTGATAAAATTATAGAAAAATCACAATACGAAGTCAGGAAGATTGAAATTTCAACTTTTAATTCACAAAATAGATGGAAAAAAAGAGGTCTTGGATTGTCTCTTCTAAGGTGGGAAACAGTTGGATCTCAATATCTTGAAATAAACATGTGCGCTTACAGTGACGATGGCACGGTTGCTTTTTCACACGGAGGTATAGAAATGGGTCAGGGAATTAATACAAAGGCTGCCCAAGCATGTGCATACTTTTTAAATATATCAGTTGAAAAGGTTAGAATTCAACCAAACGACTCATTTGTGTCACCAAACTGTTTTGCTTCTGGTGGTAGTTTTACATCAGAAAATATAGTAATAGGAATTCGAAAATGTTGTGAACAATTACTAGAACGACTGGAACCAATCAGAAATCAAATGACGAACCCAACATGGGAACAATTAATAAAAAAAGCTTACGAAATGGATGTTGACTTACAAGTACATGCTATAGTTACCAAGAAAGATATTAAAACATATACATTATACGGGGTAACATTAGCTGAAGTTGAAATAGATGTCTTAACAGGAGAATGGGAGATTAAAAGAGTTGATTTATGTGAAGATGTGGGTAGAAGTGTAAATCCAGAATTAGATAGAGGGCAGGTAAACATTTTTGAAATTTAAATATAAACTAAAAATTTAATGTTGGACATAAAACCCATAGCTATTACGCTTACAAGTTAACTTTCAAATATGCTTGGAAGATATTACTGCATACAATAATTAAAACCCTATTAATTTGTCACCTTGTCTATCTTGTTAATAAATATTTAAATTTATTCAATTGTTTAACTATATATATTGTAGAACGGATATTTCTGCCCATATCTTATTTTATGTCTTTAGTGTTAAATTCTAATTTCAATTCTGATCCAATTTTTAACTTTTTAGGTAGAAGGTGCGTTTACGCTTGGTGTTGGGTACAATACTTGTGAGCAAATCGTAAATGACCCTCACACGGGTGAAGTTCTTACCAATCGCACTTGGAATTATTGGGTTCCAGGTGCCACCGATATACCCCAAGATATGAGGATATATTTTAGAAAACGATCATTTAGTTACGAAGCTATTCTTGGATCCAAGGGTAAGTATTTTAATGACTGTTATTATATAGGAGGACCACCTCCTGTTAACTATTTACAACTCTTAAGAAACAGTTTAAGCGTTTCAAATAATGAACTTAAGTGTAACTTATTTATAAAAAGTAATTAGTAGAACATAATATAATATATAAGCGTATTAATATGTTTACAAAATAAAATATATATGTTTAATCTAGCGACTGGTGAACCGGCAACATGCATGGGTGTTGCTGTACCTTTTGCGATGAGAGCTGCCATTGTAGCTTCTCGCCAAGAGTCGGGAAAACCCTACAACGAGTGGTTTCAAATAGGTATCTAAAACAACTACTTTTTTAACTACCACAGTACTAATTACCAACGTTATGTAAAATTACTGTTTATGGTTGCTAAGTAATCTGCCGGAAGGAAATTTATATCGAATATTTTCTCCTAAAAGAAAGACCAATTTTTTAATATGTTCTCAAGACGGCACAATTTAACTACGTGTAAAAATCCCATCTTTTATTTGATTTATTTTTACAGTCATATGTTTGTTTTTTTTTAGATGGCGCTTGTACTGTGGATAAAATCGCTATTGCTTGCTCTACCAAAGTTGAAGAGTTTCAATTTTTGTAAATTTATGTCACATAATTTTAATATATTATGTCTTTGTTAAATGTTTCCAAAATATAGAGTAAAATATATTAAAGTGCTTCAGAAAAACGATAATAATACTGAGTTATTAATTACTTGTTTCCTATGATAATGACGTTGTTGTAAACTCACAACTAGTGTTACGGAAGTTATATTTTAAATTAGATTAATTCCTTATTTAAATTAAATAAAAAAAATATTGATTTTATATTGTAGCTAACATGATGAGTGTAAAATAATTATTACCTTATATACACTAAATAAATCTAAACGTAAGGATTTGTTTTGGCTCTTAAGCAAGGTTGTAAAACAAGTAAAATTATTAAACAAGTAAAATTATCCGACCCATATGTTTATCTTGATAAAAGTCCGTGAATGATCTTTGAAACAAATCTAGTCACTTACATTACTTAGCAGATTTTTAAACCTGCATAAAATAATCTGCTTATCTATTTTAAGAATGTCAACTCTTTTTTAGATAAATATTAGATAATAATTTGTCATGTTCACTGTTATGAGATCTTAAGTTGACCCTTAACGTATAAATAAAAGCATAAAATATTATGTTTCAAAAAAAAAATCAACTATAATAGAAATTTAACTGATAACAAAAAGAAGATGTTAAGTTTAGTGCAGTCTTAATATTAAATATAGAGAAACAACTTCCTATGAACTGCACTGAAAAATAACTTAAATACATTTATATATTACGTGTCCAATTACATTGGTAACTCTTTTTTACTTTATAATAAATCTAAATACAATTATACTTACCTTGAAACAAGGCACATTGAAATAAGAAAGGAGAATTCATCTTGGATATAAAATATTATATATGTTTTCTTCAAATTTTTTAGTATCAAGTAAATTGTAACACAAAAAAAAATATGATTATTCCATTCATATGCACACTTTGGTCACCACATACTTTGTTTACAAGGAAAGGCTAGAAATCATACAGATAACAGTTTTATAGTTGCTTAGTTACAAAGGCCATAAAATATTCAATAACTATATTGAGGCTTGCCGTCATTACTATATGGATACCTTAGAGACATGTCGCCAGCACTTTGATATGATGATGTTTTATTTACTTTTATCCTACGAAAAAGATTGCAAAGCATTTTTAAAACTAAACCGGCGTACAAATAGCATTATTGAATACTCTGAGATGAGTACAAATTATTATGTTGTAAACAATCATGGATTACCGAAATAAATAAATAATATCTCGGAAAATAATATTAATTATAATTAAATACCATTATAAAAAAATTCTGTCCACCCGTCGATGTTAATGGCACGAATAAGGACTTGAAATGCCCTACGTGCGAGATAAAAAAACGATAACCTTAACAAATACTATATCTAAAATCTTATTCTCAATTCTATAAACGAAAATGACGCGATTCATGCTCAGCAACAGGTATTTTAGGCCAAATCACCAGAAAGGGTTTTTACTCGGGATTTCTGGATGCCTAGAACACAAAACTTTGCTATCGAAGAGTTTCAAAGATGCTAGAAAAAGCGAGAGGCAAATTACCGTTTATTGGATAGACTAAGAGAACACGTTCGGGTCGTTACAACATAAATTAATGCTAGTAGTGCTAGGATGAGAACTTTCCACCCCTAGTTATTAATATAATCGCGTCATATTACTCATAATAATAGTTTTCTATAATAACTAAAGAAGGCCTTTCAATAACTTTGAGTTACAATATAGGACTATTTCAAGGTTTTTGTTTATCTCCAATAGTTTTTAATCTTGTTATTAATATCTTGATAGATTAACTAATCAACAACGAGAAAGTATGGGGTATCAGTTCAAATTTAATATTAAATACAAAAAATTCATATTAGTCTTCGCTGACAAGTATTATTGAATGAAGTGGATAAATTCTGTGAGTGGACGGATGGATTGAGGACAAAACCAAGTAAATGTCAATGTCAATGTCTGTGTCTCGCTAGGCGGAATACAAATATACCTCATACGATCCGGGATTATCGTTAGGCGGACAATGCATTTCTACGGTTACGGAAAATTCACTATTCAAATTTCTCGGTCGTAAGATTGATAATATAGGTTGTACTCCATCTTCATAAGGAATAGTAGATAGCTTTTTAAACGATCTTAAAAAGTCAAAAAAGCTTGAATCTACGATAATTACTTAACTTCACGTTTAAATTAGCCTTTCCTCATCTATAATTTCAATAAAACTTTTTTGTCAAAATTAGATGCCGGCGTCTTAAAGATACTGAAGTTGTGGCTTGGCCTCGCGCTAACGACTGATTTATCAGCTATATTGAGGGATCCCAACAGTTTTGGAATGAGTCTAAAAAGGGCATCAGAGCTATAAACACCTAAGAGTTTCCGAAAGATATAACCAGGGAAAATCTCATGATGAAGTCGTTACATCGCTCCCTTATGACAAAGATATCCCAGAGCTAGAGTCAAGACTTCAATTCTAAGAGCAGTTTATGATAGGAGCACAAGATCACAGAGTAGGGTTAGAATCAAGTAAGAAAGTCCAAGATAAGGATATTTTGAAGCCTTTTATTCGGCAAGACGAGAATGCTAATTATAAGATCCATGCAATGAGTTAAGTAATGCAGAACGAGTGGTTAGACATAGGAGATTTTTGTATCCCATTAGTACTAAAATGGCGCACCTTAATTCACGAGTGGTCACCAGCATTGCTAAAATTTTATCTCAATACGTTCCAAATGACTCTCCCAGATCAGAGTAATTAAGTAAGATGGGGTGAAGGTAGTGAAAAACTTGCTATATCTGTGGGAAGGCAGTTGGAACTGCTAAGCATTTGCTAGTGTGATGTAGAGTACTCCTGGATGGCGGTCAGTACTCGCGTCGTCACGATATGGTTCTGGAAATCATACGTGATCGTGAACGTGGTTAGTCTTTCGGTAGCCATAGCGCAGAGGTAAATAACCACAAACGAGCAATCAGTAAGTTTTGAGAGAGACGGCACTAGGGCTATAAAATCAAACGTCGAGCCCTACTCTATCCTTTAAACGGCTTAGGATTGGACCATAATGATGGATACGTATGAGAAACAATACACAATCCCAAAGGATATTTATGCGTTAGCCTCCAGAACTGACATATTCATGTATTCGCAAATTTTAAAGCGCGTTATGATAATAGAGCTTACGGTTCCTTGGGAAACCAACATCCCCAAAGACCATACCATCAAGGTCAATAAATATTACGAGCTGACTAACGAACTCACTAGAAATAGGCTTGTACGCGGATTTGTACACGGTAGAAGTGTTAGCGAGAGGTATAACGGATCAATCTCTCTACAACCTACTAAAACACTTGGGCCTGTCAGAAACTAACATCAGTTAATTCTTGGAACGTACGTCTAAGGCAGCCCTAGTAGGTTCGTTTCAAATTTGGTTAGGTAGAGAGAGAGACTGGGACGGTAAAGGTGAGCGTTTAACTCGCGTTAGATAAACCTTGAACCCCCTTAAACTTACAGCTGTATCGCAAGTCCTAGGCACTGTTAACGCTCGTCTCCCTGCAACGCGACGGACCCGGCACCCGCACGGTGAATCCATTGAATGCTAAGAGGCTTCGTCTCTTTAGTCATAATTTTATTCTAACCGAGGGTATTCTTTCCAAAAATACTTTATTCTCATTATTAGTAATATTTTAAAATTTCAAATTTTGCATTCTTATAGTTGTATTCAAATTACAAAATTATGTTGATTCGTGACACTTTAAAGTTTATATTAAAAATCACAGATATCATTATTTGTTCAACTTTAATTTAATATTGTATTTGTTTTTGTTAATTAAGATAATTAATAAGTGTATGTGGTAATATGAGAAGATATGGACGTAAATAAAGTAACCCACCCACATTGGGGTCACGGAAAAAAATAATTCTAAAGCAAACAATAAACAAGATAGGTGTATTTTTTAGATAAAACTATTTATTTATTTTTATTAGGTAACGAAAGCTATTATTAAGTTTATGGGTTATATTTGCTTTGTAAATATACAAAATAACAAGGCATGTACTGTTACGTCGATCTAATTGATCGATATAGACATCGAATCGATACACACGGTCGTCGCACTAGCCCGGCTCATTAAGTACTGTTCTCGTCATCTTTACCTGTCACGTGCTTTGCTCTTTGCTTAAATTTTCTTTTTGTACCTTTTATTCTGTCCTTCAGACACACAGACTTGACATTGTTTGTAGGTAGAGAAGATGGTCCTGCGTGCACGCATCAGAGTCGAGAAACATTGGGATGGCGAGACTTATCCTATCTCTAAACGGAATTACTTGAAGACATTAACGTTATCTACACAACTGGTTGTGATTTACTACAGACCTATGTATGTGAGGAGCGCTATTATTTAATTATCAGCTACATTAATCGTGATACTAGATATTCCTTATTAAGTTGTGACTGACCATTTTATTACAGTAATTTAATTTAAAACTACAATTTGTTTTGGATTCAGAGGCATAAATTAATAAAAAAAAGTATAACACATAAATATATTTAGTTATTAAGTCACAAATAAGGTAAAACCTACACCCAATGAAATCATTATAAAACCTCTAGCCAAATGTAACATGACCAACTACATTTCATAATTATGTTTATGAAGAGCACATTTAGTTCCAGTAGCACCAATTATTATTATCGCTACTAGTCACAAGCCTCGTCAACATTTACCGATCACTTTGAAATCTAATAAACTAAAAATAACTCTTTGAGCGAAAATTGCATTTTTGTAATAGTGATTGAAACTGTGGGTGTGTGGGAATTAAAAATAGTGTAACTAGATTCGAGGCTGTCGGTGATAAAAGCTTAGTCGTATTCAATGTTGTTGAATGTAATGTTGCCAGCTATTAAAACAGAGAAAGTCACAAGACAAGCTTCCAGGGTAAAGGAGATGAAAATGAGAAAGTAAAATGATAGGTAAACGTATTCTAGCGGAGAGAGATAAAGACAGAACAAGCGTGTATTTCACGTCTAAGGTCGAAGTCCTGTGATCCGATAGACGTCCTGTCTGCAAAGCATCTTCGTATAATTTCCTTAAACATATTACCTGCCTGACGGTCAGTTTGTTATACCCATTATTATTAAAAAAAAAAACTACAAAACTTAGTCTTACATAATACACAATACTTGTAATAAACGTCACATTTATAAGACTTATAATTGTTTTTATTTAATTTCTTAAAAAACTATCCGGTATCTCAACAAAATTTAAATCTATAAAAAATTTTATTTATTAATCCTGTTTAAGAAATACAGAGTGTTACAGTTTCATTATCTAATAACAATAAGTAACGAAATTACAACACGAACCCGTCACAATGGAATTGGGTTAATAGATTTTTATCCCTAATTCAATTCTAACTACCGATTTATTTCATTTAGATCGATGAAGGCTTTACAATAAAAATGCCTTTTGCTTAAAGAAAACTGACTGATTTCACCACAGGTGTAAAATAGAGTCACTCGTTGCTTTAAAAAATATTCTGATAATGTCATTTTCCTAGAACATTTATATTTGTACTAACAGAATTAAGTATAATAGTGAGTAATTACTGTTACTTATCTTAAAAAATTACCTTGATTAACAACCTTTTAGATTTTTATCACGAAGGTATATAAAATGGGTATTAGTGAAACTAGGTTACTGATTAAGATACTTTGTTCTAAAGACTTGTGATATTTAATTTCAACACTTTTTACTATTGATAAGACCTTTTATGGAAACTAAGGGAAACGTTACAGCAAATGGAATTTTTAATGATAGAAATGTTTAAAATCTGCAAAAGTTGAAATGGGTATAGATATAATGGCGTAATGGAAAATCTTAAAAGTTGATTTAATCAAAGATGCTAGTAGGAGGTAATAGTCATAAGGTGTTAATTCCCATATATGATGTGGGTGAAATAAAAATTAGTCTTTTTTCATATTTTTGACGTTGGTTCTTTCATATTACTATAGCCAGAATTGTTGAGTAATTCCCAGGTTGAAAGTGCATGTTTATTGGACGATGGATAATATTCCTCACTGACCTAAATTCGAGATTCAAATACTGGGCGCCTGTTCGCGGGAAGACAAGACCAAAGTAATCGTAGCTACTGAAAAGTAATCAAAAAGTAGCTAAAATAAAAGATACACGAGTGAAATTCGAAAAAAGTTTTATTGTAGTCGTTGTACCCTTTGTTATTGAGTACATCTATATAGTCAAGTATATCTTAAACGGAGTTTTTTTCAAATAGATAAATTCTGTAGTGTTTATTTATCAATGTTTTAATTAATAATTACTTTTGTATATTTAGTTAATTTTTTAAAGAATGCACGCACATACTCTAATGCTTTTTCTTCATTGAGGAGGCCTTTACATTTGGCAAAATATATAAAACAAAGTTACTATTACAAAATATATTTTGTTATCGTCAAAATAGAACTCTATGCCATCGATTTAGGAGAAGCAAACATTAAATAAAATGGGCTTCATGACGTTCAAGCAAAATCGAATATTAAGTTATGATAAATGTTATTATTTGTTGAATTAATTGCAAACTAAAGTTATAACTAAATTGACGACATGTGTCTTAAGTTTGTTAAATCTAATTCATTCCTTATGACGAAGGTTGAGGAGAGAAAATAACTGAAATACCTCATAGGGGGTAATCCCGCAAGCCATAAAGGAATTTAGCCCTGGACCAAACTGAAGCCGATTTTCGACAAGCGTAAAATTTTCAAGTAAGTATTAAATTATAAAAAAAAATTGAGATAAAGAAAATAGGAATTGAATGACTTCTCCTAGTGAAATCCATGTCTACAATATACATATATATATATATTAGATATTATATATACATTAAAATTTTTCTCAAAAAAAAATATTTTGTTTCGTTATAGTATGAGAGCACAGCACATACACTGTCTTGTTTCGAATACATGTTTTGTTTATGATAGTAGTTAGAGTTATACTAATTAAAATATATATAGCAAATGACAATTGCCTACAACAATGGGATTGACATATACAGAAAATAAAATGCTGTTTATGAAATAATAATTTTGTGGCATCTATTATAATTCTTCTCTAATTAGGTATATATCTACATATCTACTTTACATTGGGACTAATTATTCAAATGGCAAAATTTATTTATCTCATTTTAATTTTATGTCGCTTTCTGAGTACTTGGATTATATTATTCTTACATAAAATATTCCGAAGTAGTGTTCAAAAATGATATTGTATTAAATATTTATTGCTCAACATTCTACAAAACTTTAATATCATGTAAAATAAAAATAATGAGGGCAAGTTTTAATCTCATATAAAATAGATAACTGAAGAAGTCGTTTAAACCTTGTTAAGAGTTCAATTTATTTAGCACAAACAGTATATTCAAGAAACGTACGATTTTTTAAACAATTCATTCATGATATATCGGACAAGAAAACACAGTTTATTAGATAGTTGTTGTCTCCTCCCATCATTAATTTCAATGACCAATTCCGATTTCTATTTACGTATTATTTAAAAGAAAAACATAAATGTTACATCAGAGCCAAGTTCATTATTGTTATATATGGCTTGGGTCAACGATAAAAGAAGTGTGATCTAAACAGGTGCCAAGCAGGATGGTCAGTCTTGAAAATTATTTATAACAACATAAGACGTAAGAAGTAAGCGTATGCTTTAATATAATTCATATTGGAAGTAGCCAAGTCAAACCTAATATACAAATAAATTAATTGATATCAAAATATTAGTTGCAACAAACATCACTGTTATATTACATCAACTAAACAAATTGCAATTTCTGTATAAAAATACTAATATGACAGGAGCAAGAACATTCAGTTAGTCTAATCATCATTGTCGGCCTATTGCAGCCCACTGCTGAGCAAAGGCCTCTTCTCATATTAAGAAGATTAGAGCATTAATCACCACGCTTGCTCAAGGCGGATTGGCGATTTCAAACTTATAATTTGAAATTATAAGTCTAATTTTCCTCACGATGTCTTCCTTAACCATCTGTTAAGATTCTTACTCTCTTACTGTTATTCTTACTCTTACTCTCTAAATACTCTTAGAAAGCACATATTACTCGGAAAAGATCACATTAGTACTTGCCAGGTTTCGAACCCTCGCCCTCAGGTATGTGAGGCGGGCCTTTAACCTCCAAGCCACCACGGCTCTTAGTCTAATAATCCGTATCATTTTCAATAATAAAATCAATATATTATAATAATTTTGATGATCCAGCCAGCAGTAATCCACGGTTTATATTTCCGAATATTGTTGACATTTAAACCTTATAAAATAGTTAATATAAATCTCAGTTTCATACCCATAGAACAATCGTTGATTGTCTTTGTAATAAAAAGATCGTAAAGTGGATTTCAGTTTTATCCTTAAACAATGGACTCTATATTGGCATCGTATTTAGAGCCACTGCGTCTTCATATTCTTGTATAATTAAAACCAATCATGTTCTTAAAATGTTTCACTCGATATTATTATTCAGTGACTAAGTTATGTACATACAAAAAATTTTCTATGTAACACCTGGTAGAGAGCAAGGAAATTATTTTGTTCTTTAACTATGTAATACATATATGTCGTGATTTGTCTATTAAGTTTACCTGCTTATATTGATGCTCTGTGGTTTATAGCATGTAATTATACAATATTATATTGTTAAATAGACATAGTTAATATATTATATGTAATACATTATTTTTATTTATTTTCCACATTCATTGGTAGGAATACGAAATATACCATTATCATCGAAAATACTCTGCGTCCGTACATAGTGGATATGTGTACATATGTATCTTGTGATAGGATATTGATCCACATACCCATTACGGTTACAATTTGTTTAATCAGATTTGGATCATTTAATCAAAGCTTAGTAAATAATTTCCTAATATAATGTTACATGTAGCAACGTACATTCAGCAACTAATGATGTAATTATATTCTAAAATAACATCGTATTAAGGAACTAAATTTCATGTGTACGAGTAGTATAAAATATAAATATGTATGTTTAGGTTGGCTTCAAATTTGAGCATACTTTGTGTATTAAAAGTTCTGATTACAAGAGTTCTCCAAGAAGATGATCACTTTGAAATGTTGAACGGATTCAGAAAAATTCTTTGTATATTTTTTGCTTTTTAAATTTCCTAAAATTATTATTAACGATAAAAAAATATTGTTTTTTAGTGTCACTGCCCGCAATCCCATTTCCAGAGTTCTAGCTAACTTTGCTCTGATATAAATAATTACTTTGCAAATATTGTTTAATTTATCAATTTTACAATCTCAAAGTATAAGTGAGGTTGTAGTGTTATAATTTCCTTTGTATACATATATGTAAATATAGTGTGACCGCAGCTAATGGCGGCCGGATACGTTCCTTGAATATGACAGAGTGGCTCTGACTCGTATATCGATACATTAGAGAATAATATATAGTTTCTAGAGAAAGGTCTGCGACCATATACACAAACACTATAAAATTGTTTTATGTAGGTCTCTATCGATCATTAATTGTATATTCTGGGGAGTAATATTTTTTGAACAAACAAAAATTCAATTAAAGACGCTACAATATATGTACATTTGTGAAATATACAAAATTTTATTTCGTACTTATAATTTGAAATATTATGTGTTTAAAATAATTTTGTTATCAAATTAATACTTTATTGAGTGTTTTTTACATGTAAATCAAATTTGAAAGGAGCACCGGTGCAATATATTTTAACATATTTTTCCCTTTAAATGGTTAAATTGAGTAGATTTAACAAGTAGAAATAAATTATCTTATAAACTTCTTTTTTCCTTTTATGGTACTACTAGCTGTGCCCTGCCACGCTTCACTGTGAACAACAAAAGGCAGCATATGTTTTATTGAAATTTAATTTTTTAATACTTTTGGGTATACAATATTTTTGTTTTCCCATTGTTTGTGTGGATATAGAGGCTATCTGGTATTCCAACACGGGAACACGCAACATACAATTGTCCGCGTGAAAAGCAATCCACATCCTAATCTAAAGCACACGGTTCTAAAGGTTGATATGAGCTTTGTTAACTGTGACTGAGAATGCTAGTCGAATTGGGAATTGCAATCTTTTAAATTGAAATGGTGTATCGGTCGGGATCATCTGAATTCGAGGAATGAGGAAATCTTCACCTTTGAAAGGCCCATTTAAAATCGTTGCTTCCACTATGTTGTTCATAAAATTTTTAACTGCCAGTCGTGTGCCGTTGTAGAGTTTTAGCTGACTTAGGGGTATGTTAGTATCGTAAAAAATAGATAAAAACAATCCTTGAAGCGTGTTGTATATTGTTTCCAAATTTCCGCTGAATTGGTCCAGAACATTTTGAGCATTTGAAGCATACACAAACCAACTTAACATTTTAATATATAAAGATTGTGATGACCATTCTGTATAATCTCTATACATATTTTACACTAGAATATCAATAACATGTTTGTTAATGATACAATTTATTTTTTAATTATTTGAGTAAAGTTGACTTAAAATTAATTTAGTAAAAGGAGGCTAAATCAATTTAACTTAAACAAATTGAAATTCCCTCTCGAAGTTATCTTTAAGATATCTAAAAACCAATTAGCCTTGAGGATACAGGCCACATACAGAATTACAAATTCATATATCAATCTTCCTACTCCCTTTTCCTGTCAGGACTAATAAAAGGCAACGTATCGTGAATGTTTAAATTTAGAGCAGAGACAACAAGTTGAACCTTTTTGTACAGATCAGGGCACTTAGAGTCCTTTAGTAGCCTAAAGTATTTTATAACAAATCACTGTTGCCATTACTAGACGAAAATTCCAGTCGTTTCAGCTTACTAGGATATAATAGATATATATTGAAAAAACAAAAAATAAGACAATTTATTTACTGTTTTGTTTACTCAATTATCTTAATTAAAAACAAAACCGTGGAATAAATATTAAATATCATATTTAAGTAGGATTTAGAAAGCAATCCAAATTATATATTGGTCATAAATGAAAGAATTGAAATACTCTTCAATTACTTTCAAATTCACGAGCAATGTTATATTGCAATAAAATTACTTCTACTGTAGGAAGTTCACTGTTATAGTATTTAAAACATGTATTAAATATATTTCATTCAAAAAATGTATATATTTTTATACCGTTGATACGTAGGTTTTCTTTATTACAAGTTTCAAGTATCGCAGACCAGAAAATATTACTTTCAGGTCGAGGTACGGTCAATTAAGCTTAGTGGTTTCAGAGAAAAAAATGTACTTCATATGAATTTGATGGCCTTTCCTATATTTATAATGTTGATTGTTTGTACATTTGCAAAATAAAGAAATGTTACGAATTAGGGGGCTGTTTAAAAGTATTTTTTGAGTTAATATGCAATATATATATATATATATATATGCAATATATATATATATATATATATATATATATATATATGTATGTATATATTGATAAATTTTTAATACTAAGTAATAATCTGAAAAGAAAACAAAAACATTTTAAATATTTTTTGTACCCGAATTATTTATGAAACTTAAGAGGTGCACTGATTTTTTTAAATTTCTTAATGGAGCTAGCTCGACTGGTCAGGGACAACCATCACGAGCAGGATGGGTTTAAGGTAGAGTTTTTGCGCTGCGTTTCATCCGCTGTTTGAGAGGTTTACCTTCTTTGCTTCCGTTTATTCTTATTTTTTCATCTCCCTAGTTGTTATCATATGCAGTGCGATGGCCACGCCTATCACTATCCCACTCTTTACCGTATGGTTGGATTAAAAACGTCCAGAGCATGTGGATAGCTCACGTCCTTTAAACGCTTTTTCTGGAACAAAACATGTATCGCTAATCTTCTTTCTATGCTGGTGCTGGATGTGCAATTATATTCTATTAGAAGTTTTCTCTGAAAACTACAACATAGATACCTTATTTTTTTTTTATATATTTTTCTCCAGCTAAAATATGGAAATACTTGCAATTATTCATATGTAGCATATTTCCATAAGTGTCGGTAATCATTTCCCGCCACACGGGCCGTTAGCTCGTTTGTCACTTGATTGAAATAACAAAAAAAAAATATAAAGTTTAGATCATAATTACTTACAATTTTAATAATATATAAATAAGTCCTTCGATCAAAACTTGTATCTAACGAGCCTGGTTTATCTGTTATGATGTTGATAAGCATTAAAGAACCCTTGGTTCCAAATATTGCGGTTAAATTAGTAACGATTTATTTGAAAAAAGTATTTCAAATTAAGAGCTATCCAAATTAGGATGTGAAGTCTTGAATATTCTGCCTAAAGCATTGGTTTATCATATGTATGACAGCACTTATATTATTAAACATTCCATTTATTTTATAGATTGAAAATCAAAACACATAGAGTTTATTCAAAGGCTGCAAATTGTATTATGACAGCAGTTTTATTTCCTCCACTAACAGAAAAAATAAGTGTTCTAAGTGGTAGACTTTTATTATAAATATGCTTAAACAATTTCACCACATACAATATTATTGTTTATTTTTACCAAAGTTTTTTTTTATGTTTTTATACATTTATATAATATTGGTAGTAACTATTTTTACATACTTAGAAACGTACAATAGTATGTTACAATTACAACATGCATTTCCATGGTGTGCATATTTTTTTTTTACTTTTGCTTTTTTTAATCAAGACCTGATTATTTCATTATACACGTCATTGTTTATTTACTTCCAACGCTTTCAATAAATTCAAATCACTAGATTATAACAACCCTTTCGTCACTTGTCAAGGTGGCTTTTTGTGGTCGTTTTAAAACTCAGCTTTTTCTTTCCAATTCTATGGAACCTTATTCTATCGAGCAACTAATATAACGGTTTAAAACAAGTTACAGTAAAATTACCGTTCTATAATCATTTGCATCACTACACAATACAGCAGTGGGTAGTTGTTGTTTAATAAATAAAAGACAATTACAAACAGAATATAATATATTTCCAACTCATCGCGACGTCGCATAGAAAGTTAAAATATACTACGATTGCATACATTTGTTTAATATTAATAAGTGAGCTTATAACTATAGTTAGAAAGCGTTAAAATCTAAAAATATATCGAGTATGTCACATAAAACTTCTTGATAATTAATGATGAATAAAACTATTAGTTTATTAAATTATTTATGATATATTCATTTTGATTACAATATTTACACAAGACTTATTGTGTTCACACAACTGCGAATGGACTTAGCTTAGTTAGAAAGATTTACATTAATTGTATCGTAACATTTTCACACTTACACTGTATGGAAAATCGTCTATAACTTTGATTATAATTAAAACTAATTTTCATCACCATTAAATTTACTTAGTTATTATCATCATCTACACGTATCTACGCGATATATTTGGAACTCTGAAGAATTTTGTAAGCTATAATAATTTCTACTTAATCTATTTAAGGTTTATTTTGAGGTACTTTGAGCAAAATATAAATTGGAAACGAGTATCGTTAGTTATGAGTATTGAGCATTTTTTACAACAGTGGCCAACATAATAATTGAGCAATAGTTAAATTTATTTTGTTGGGAGGTATAGAAGAGGTCAAAAATTTCAATTATGCAGTACTAGAAGATAGCAAAGGCTTATTAATTGAATTTCAGCACACGAAAATATTGATGTAGATACAAAATATATTATTATGAGGTAGCTTCACCTTCTTATAAAGACCTAGGTTTTATATCTTCACACTTTTTTGATGTTTTCTCAATTATATCTTATTGAAAACATCTATGTATTTAATTTATATTACTCTCTTTGTATGTTTTATTCAAAAGGACTTTTCGATAACTCGAAACTTCGAACCATACACACTGGAAGATTAATCGTTTTTTAAAATTATATAGAAAATTTCCCCTAGTCTAATCCGAAAATATAGTTTTATATCAATAAGTTGTTTAAACATTAATAAGCATAGATGTCTTAAGCATTTTTCCAAGAAGAAAACTTATATATGTCCATCTATATTGCTCTTAGTCTAATATTTGGCAAAGTTTTTCTTTAAATATTATTGCTCATTATAATACATGAAATACACAATAATCAGATATATTTGAACAATGAACTACTTTTATACAAACTACCGTATCAAATCACGTCGTGCATTGTCTTTTTGACATTTTGATAAATATTGAAATGGGAACCAACGTGAGATCATTATATTACATTTCAATATTTTTATGACTACACACATACATATATTCGTTAGCTCCCATTGGTAAAAATTCTAATACATCATATTTTACAATTATTTTTATTTTAAGATCCTTTTCTCAATACTATTTAAAATATTTTACTAACATATTTTAAGGATAGTAATAATTTCTGATTAAAATATTTGGTTACTAATGAATATTATAACTGGCATTGAATAAAAAAAATGGAAACCACATTAGCATAAAATTAACACTGGACGGAAAAGCTACGTGGCAAATAAGCAGATTCTATTTAATTTTGATGTATGTATAAGTATAAAAATAGGCAAAAAAGGAAATTTCCAATTACATTAACAAATACAGGTTATTAAATAAACAAAACAAAATTCTACCTGGTTAAAGAAGTCATTTTAAAATGCCTATTAATTGTTTTATCTACAACAAGAAAAATAAATCACAACCTTAAAATAATCGAAACCTAATAAAGCTAACAAGTTTTTGGCATTAGTAAGTTTTTTTATGTTAAATAACATTCAGTATATTAATTATTTTTAGCTTAATCTTGCAAGATTAAAATATAATGAGCAAATAGCTTTAGCTGTAAGATTAAGTTCACACTACATATAAAATTTACAATATTGTTAATAATTTGATATGCTATTATTCTACATTATCATTTTAATTATCACAAAGAAAATGAAATTAATCAAAAATAATATATTTGGCCGTTTAGTAGATCTCAAAGTTCCTACTTAAAATAGTATTCGTTGTAGACCTAGAATAATTGAGTTTTTTCACGACATCACTAGGAAGCTTGTTACGAGAATTAATAATCCATTTCAGAATTTAAACCTACAAATCACTTTACTACCACAATCCTTGTCGATGTGAAATGGAATGTTTAGTTGGAGATCTACGGAGTAAAAACGACCAAATAATCTGTTTGCTAGGTGCTGCATTTAAGTATTTTACGGAATGCCTTTCTGAATTCAGGGTTAAAGATGGTGTAGATAACAGGATTGAGAAAGGAGTTGATATATCCAAGCCATGTGTTGAGTATGAAAACAGTGACGCCCGGAGTAAACTGCAGCCCGAGCTTCCCACAAATAGCATCCAATACATTGCATGTGAAAAACGGAGTCCAACAGAACAGGAAGACACCTGGGAAAATTTAAATTTTAGTAGGTAAATTTCCACAAAGTTCATAAGCCGTTTTAAGTACCATAAAGAAAGTATACATAAAAAAACTGTCATTTTCGCTAAATCTTCAATTTGAAACTTTTAACGAGTTATCGTAAGAATACTTTCCCATTTGAAGACAGTATAAATCATAAGATACAACTTTTCTCAAAGCGTAAAAAAATTGTTTAGGAATTTTATTAGAAAGTTACTTGAAGAGATTCTAGTTAGGTAAGTTGAACAATAAATAGTAGTTCAGTAGAACAAGTAACTAATTCAGTCTTACCAAGAACTATAGCTAAAGTTTTTGTGGCCTTTCTTTCCTTTTTAGCAGAAGATTTTTCCCTTTTCTTTTTACTTGCTTTATTAGCCTTGTAAATAGTGAACCGCGCAGTCGCTGCACTGGCTTTCCTTTCCTTTTTGCACGTGGATCCATCTCGGATATCATAATGGCTTGATCTCAAATCGTCATCTGATCGGAAGGCTATTGAAGCGTTTCTAAGGAAAAGTTTAAATAAGTTGAAAATATAAAATAGATTTATCAATTTTCCTTTTTGAAAAGTAACCAGTAGTTACTAAAGTCATAATTTTGAAGTAGTCTGTTAAATTATATTTAACCTCGTCAACAAAATATAATATTAAATATTAAAAAATTAAAAATAATTTTACCTTGAGTCGCTATCGACTCGTTTTCCATTTTTTTTCCACTTAGTATCAGAGGACATGCTTTTCAAAATGGTAGCGTCTTTCATACTGGGAGATGCTGGTGGTGATATGTGCTCTCTGATCGTATCTTCCAAATTAGATGGAGCGTATCCGGAATCATTGTTACCGTTCGGGTCTTGTATAATTTGCGATTTCATCTTCTTTTTAGGTTTTCTATAAACAGTTTGTTTAATTGAAAATTCACTTGTACTATATTGATAACTGTTACTACGTTTTAATAATTATTAATGAGTGTTTACTTTATCTTATTATCCGCGGAACTGGCAAGAATGAATTCCGTGGATTTATCATTAGGGATTATGTGGCACTCGTCAGCGTCGACCTCTAGGTCCACCGAACGCTTGTCGAAACTGTGATGTAATAACAATGATTATATTAATTTACATCCTTTAAAAATAGTAACGTATACTTAGATTTTGGAAAAAAAAAAACAAATTTTATTTAACACATTTCAAATTGTTCTTAAAAATAATGTTGATATTTACGATTTTCGCAAGTACATTAGAGTACATTTAAATGAAAGAATTTAAAATTATGTGAAACAAGTCTGATATTATTTGATTGTGATATTTTCCATATAAGTATTTATCAATATTGACTATACTGACGACAGTAATACGATCGTATTGATTAGAAATTGAAATACCATATCAACGGTGGACGAAAGTTGAAATTAAAATTATGACGTCATATGTACTCGGGATTGTTTGGGATCTATTGACGTATTTTAACTGGATATAAAAAAACTAATGTATGATAATGATAAAACTTTATAGATTATAAAAAGAAAAAACATAGATTTATCATAAAACTTTTCGTTTATCACTTATTTTTTCTAAATCTAATTTTTTCAGGTAAAATTGATTTAGGTTTACAATTATTCAGTTATCAAACATCAAACGCATAACTTGTCATTTAAAGATTTTACACACAAATTATAAAAATCAAACAAAAATAATAGATTTCAGATCATATCATAGTTCAGGCAGAGGTTTTAGCAAATAGCCTCATCATTCAATATGAAATTTATTTATATGCCTGTTTATAGTATTGTTTTTTTTTTTTATTTGAGAATTAACAATTATAATCAGCTATGGCTAAAGTTAAAAACAAGAGCCAGTTAAAAACAAGAATTAGGGTTTTGTCTTTTTGCTTTAGGTCTCACCTGTCTTCGTGTTCTTCTTCGTTGCTACCAGACCCTGTGTTAGTAGGTCGGTCATCTATGGCTGTTTCTAACTGCCTCGTCTGCGCTACATTTTCTATCACCACCGCCGTTGTTGCTCCTGTGATGGGTTCACCAGATATGGGAGGTTTTTTCGCAGCTCTCTGCTTCTTAGCCCGGTTTCTTAAAGCCTTATTTGGAGCAAAATAATAATATATAACAAAAATGTTATAAAAATTACACGTAACAAATGTATCGTTGGTAAATTTTAAATGTTTTTTTTTGTCAATACTGGTTGTGAAATTACCTTAAAAATATTATAATATAGGAACATCATCATGATACAAGGTATGTAGAATGATCCTAGAGAGGAGTAGAGGACGTAGTTCTGACTATTGAAGAGGCACTCGTCAAAATTCCTATCTGGAGTATCATTGAGGCCGAGAACGATGGGAGCGCCGATAGCTGCTGATACCAGCCACACCAGCACAATCGTGAACCAGACGCGACGATTGTTTTTATGTTTCGCGTATTTGATTGGCTGAGTAACTGCGATATACCTGAAGATAAAATTATGTTAATGTCTGAAGCAACTACTATGAAAAGAAAATATATAAATTCATTTTACTGTTTTGGATTTGTTACCGACATATTAATCCTTGATATGGAATATCACATTTTGTTTGTTAAATGACGTTAATATTTATTATAACTTCTAAATGTTAAATTATGATTATTCAGCTTATATCGATTAAAAACAAATGTTTTACCGATTTATTTTTGTAAAGTGATAGTTTTTTTACGTAGGGTATTATTTAATTTTGTTTTTGAGTATGGTATGATTTTTAAACGGAACTCGATCGGTCACTCGCTGTTAGATACCGATCGAGACGGGTGTACTTGAAAATATAAAATCATTTTAGAGTATCAAGGTGTTTTTTTGTAATCGACTCATCAGGTTTTAACCTACATAAGAACTAGGGTTATATCTTTGAATAACTCTATTATAACCATCAACATTCACATAATTATCAATTTCGTATTCACAATATTATATAAAATATGATTATTTGTTTGAAACTTTAAATAAGTCAGTTGATATATGTTTCTCCTCACCTATCAACAGATATAGCGACCAAATTAAATATACTTGAAGTGGACGAAGTGACGTCCATAGCGATGTACACGTCGCAAATAAACGCGGGAAGACCCCAGGAACCGTTAACCTGCAGACAAAAATAGACTTTATGACATATATAAATATAATCGGATGTTGTAAATTATTTAATTGAATATTTACATAATAATTAGTTTAAACTGATTTCATTTAATCATATTATACTATATGATTTTACCTACAAATGTTGCCGGTAATACAAAGAATATATGCAAGTATTAACTTTAATACTGCAATGCGTCCATAATGCAGTAAGTTTTATTGGGTTATGAATTAATAATATACAATTATGAACTCTTAATAATATTTGCTATATCTATAGATTTTTATAAGTGTTCTTGTAATCAAGGTTCACTTTTGCTGCTAGATATTAGGTAATAACAACACGTCTTTACTAATAGATTTTTTATTTCGTACTAACTTAATGACTAAAAAATGTATATCGTATGATGCTTAATGAACTGAACAATAAGATATATATACATATTGACTTAATTGATAATAATATACATATGTTTATGTACATGTTATTGCTTGGCTTATGTTACAAAGACAGATAGATCCTTATCATGACTTTAATATATTAACAACAAGATTTACTCAAATCTAATTCACGTTTACATGTTTCAATGGAATCAAATTTATTTTAATTGAAATAGATTACATCTGTTTGAATTGATATCTGTAAACATGTAGATTTTATTTACCTGATCTACATTAAAATATCACAGGACACAAAAATAACATATAGATATAAATTCTACTCAAAAATATGAAATGATTCAAGAAAATGTATAATAAAAAAGTTTATGATAATTTTTATAAGATAAAAATATCGTATTTCTGTGGTAGAAATAAAGATTTTATAGAATAAGTAATAGATTTTGTTAATATTATATTTTATTCTATACTGAACCAAAAAAGTTGAGCCTACAAATTGCTGAATAACGCCGGTATAGCTCACATCCGCAGCCAAGCGGTATCCGGTGACGGCCATTACAAGCTTTTGTCCGACATCTTTTGTATCTCATTTAATAACCAAGTATTTATTTTATCGGATACATCGTTTGTATTAACGTGATTAATTAATGACTTCATTCATTCACCTCACGCAGACATACTCTGACTGTTATAAAGAAATTTATTATTTTAATTAACGACCATATACAGAGAGAGAGAGAGAGGCGAAACCTCTTGCATTCCATGGATTTACCGTGCGGGTGCAGGAAATGCTTAGCAGTTCAAAATACCTCCCCGCATACGTAGCAACTTTTTTGGTACCTTTAACCCATCTTACTAAATTACTCTGATCTGTGAGAGTCATCTGGAACGCATTGAGATATAATATTAGCAGACCTGGCGACTAATCATGAATTAAGGTGCGGCATTTTAGTGCTAATTGGATGCAAATATCTCATTCTGGATTTCTAAGCTCATTGCATGGATCTTATATATAGAATTCTCGTCTTGTCGAATAAAACTCTTTAATATCCGTATCTTTGGCCTTCCTACTTGATCTGTTACTTTGAGCTCCTATCATATATATTTTTTTATTGAACTGTGACTTCAGTTTAAATCAAACAAGTAAATATTTTGTTACTTATAATACTATACCCAACCAACTAAAAATAGACTTTAACAAAAGTTTTTTATAGAACCTTTCAGTAGTTATAAGGCTTTAGAGAAAAAACACATTTTGGATGTTTTCTTATATATATATATATAGTCGTTATTTAAAAAATATTTAAATTTATTTATAAGACTCAGAGTATGTCTGTGTGAGGTGAATGAATGAAGTCATTAATTAATCACGTTAATACAAACGATGTATCCGATAAAATAAATACTTGGTTATTAAATGAGATACAAAAGATGTCGGACAAAAGCTTGTAATGGCCGTCACCGGATACCGCTTGGCTGCGGATGTGAGGTATAGATATATATATAATACTAATAGCATAAAGAAAAATAGTCAGTTTAATTTCCAAATGTTAAAGAAGTTAAGATAATCAGGTCCCAAAATCAGTTGCATTTAATATTCGTCCAGGCTAGTAATACACTGATTGGAAACTCATTACAAATAACACACATAATCTCAATTCATTTCATTAGTCTAAGAGCTGGAACACTAAATTCCCTTTCTCAAACAAAGAAATCTTTTTACTCATACTTCGTATATGATCTCTAGTCTGAACCAATCTGTATACGATGACAACTAATTTAATTATTTTTTTCTGGGTAAAATTGTACGTGTCTATAGTCAACGGCAGCCCCTTTCACCGCGAAAATGTTTTATCTTTTACCAGTTTATTCACCACCTTTTAAACTTTTTTACCGTTTCAGTTGGCCAAAGCAAAATATAAAAGATGAAGTTAATTTGCATTCATTCATTACCCCGCTAATAGAGCGTTCACCTATAAAAGCGCTCAGTAATAAAAATAGAAATACATTTTTATATGGAAACTACTTTTAATGATATTATGTTGGATAGATAATAATTAATATCAAATGCACATAAGTTAGTTTCAGTATAAATGTCATGAATAATAACTACACTGTTTCAATTTTCTATTTTATTTTTATTAATTTCTTGTTATCAAATAGCCGACATCCGGGAGAGGGTTATCGTACATACATGTTTAGATAGTTATTTGAAGGTTATCATAATATGTATTAGTAATATGTCTGGTAGTCGGGAAACTGATAAGAAGAAAATTAAATACATATTCTAAAATTCACATACACAGGTCCTAAAATCATGAGACAAGTATAATAGATCAATTAAATAAATAAATAATTTACAATATTATTTTTAAAAATAAAGTTAAGTTGAAAATTTTAATTTGTGTTAACGAATTTTCAAGAGTTGATAAGTTATTTACGGTTTTTATCGACATAAAAACAAAATTATAAATCACTAGCTTACAAACGATTTCATCACTTTCAGACTAATGAAATACAGAAGCACATAAATCATGCACATATTTTTCATGTCATGTCATGTTCTTGGCTACCTTCAACAACCTGTTCTTATGTCTGAATAAAAACTAGTTGCAGTAGATGAATATATTTATTGCAGTGAATAATAAAACGCAAACGTATCAAGGGATAAAGGAACAGTTAAATATAAACATTAAGCGCCGACCCTAATAGTTTCTTAAGTAACGAAACAGTAAAATTCATTTTAATTATCAACATAACGTAATAAGAATAATAGGTTTTGTAACCTATAATTATTTTTGTAACTTACCCTTATAGGGAACAAGTCAAGATGGTTTCATAATGAAATAATATAAAACAATCCCTTAGTATAAAAAAATTAAGTATTGCAATTTAAATAACAGCTCTTACAAGTATCAATTTATAATCTTAAACGTTAGAAGTCTTAAAAATGTAAACATTTTTTCTTAACTACTTTAATTATTTGATTAAACAGTAAAATAAAAAACTAAACATGGTCATCTTTTCTTTAGACTACAAATCCAAATTTAATGTTAAATGCTTAATCATTAGCCCTGTGTGCAGCACGTGAAAAAATGGTTCAGTAAAATTCTATGAAAAACTGCATCCAAGCTCAAGTCGAGGTGACCAACTGACCGCCGATACTGATACTGATATTCCGGGCACGTTTCCAATTACACCCAATCGATTTGGGCGGTCGTTATTAATACCAGCTAATTTAAGATACCTTATTGCGGATAAGTGATGTGAGCAGAACTTAATGGCAAAACCGTTATTCTTCGAAAGCTTATATCGGCGGTGAATGGGATAAATTGAGGTTTTATCAAGAAAGGTTTCAGGGAAGTAGAAAAATGTGAGAGTATAATACAAACACTTGCAGCAGCTACATTGAAGTTGCTAATTTTTCTTTCCTTTTAAATATAATGATAAAATATTTTTTCCTTATTTATTGATATTTATAATACCATTTATAAAAGTTTATACTTTAAATACTGTATTTTATGAGGCAATAATAAATTATTTAAAGCGCAGTTCATGTAGTGCAATTAATTCACACTCTTATCTTTCTGGAACTCTTTGTTGGTCCCAATAAGTGATGATTATTATGTTTTAACATCAATATCGTTTATTAATATCGAAAATAATTAACTTCTTATATTATAATAATCTAACAGTTGTTAAGACGACAAAGAGCTTTAAAATAAATTATAGAATTTAATATATTCAAGACAACTGAAGTAAAGATGTTCTTTAAAATTTACGTAATATGTGGACACTTGTTCGTGTTTTTTTTTTCATAGAAGAAATGGCATATTAAGGTTGTTTTAAATAAAATCAATATTTTTGTTTGACTTATTTCCAGAATATTTTTTGAATTATCATCCATGTCGTAGGATGGCATTAAAATTACATTATCCACAAAATCATGTTGTCTAGAATGAGACGAAACCTCTTAGCATTCAATGGATTCACCGTGCGGGTGCCGGCTTCATCGCGTTGCAGGGAGAGGAGCTTCAACAGTGCCTGGGACTTGCGACCCAGGTGTAGGTTTAAAGGGCCCCTATCTATCACGCGTTAAACGCTCACCTTCACCATCCGAGCTCCTCTCCCTACCTAACCAAATTTGAAAAGACCCTACTAGGGCTGACTTCGAAGTACGTTCCAAGAATAAATTGATATTACTTCTGAACAGGCCCAAGGTTTTAGTAAGTTGTAGAGAGATTTTGCCGTTACAACTCTCGCTCCCACTTCTACCGCGTACAAATTTACAACGAACCTATTCTTAGTGAGCTCGTAATACTTGTTGACCTTGATAGCATAGTCTTTGGAGATGTTGGTTTCCTAAGGAAACGTAAGCTCTATAATCACAACGCGCTTGAAAATTCACGAATACATATATATGTCTGGTCTGGAGGCCGACGCACAAATATCCTCTGGGATTTTGTATTGTTTCTCACACGTTTCCATCATTATAGTCCAATCCGAAGCTGCTTTAATGATAGGGTAAGGCTTGACGTTTGATTTCGTTGCCTTAGTGCCTTCTCTCACAAAACCTACTGATCGCTCGTTTGTGGTTATTTCCCTTTGGGCTCTGGCTAACGAAAGACGAACCACTTCACGTATGATTTCCAGAACACTATTGTGACGACGCGAATGTTGACCGCTATCCAGGAGTACCCTACATCCCACCAGCAACTGCTTAGCAGTTCCAACTGCCTTCCCACAGATATAACAAGTTTTTTCGGTATCTTTACCCCATCATATTAAATTACTCTGATTTTACCTAAAGCATCTATGAATTGTACAAACAAAAAGTGTCTAAAGGTTTCAAATCAAGGGGTTGAAAATATCTGCATCAAAATTTTATTTGCGAGATTGCACCATAAAAAACCTAGACATAATTATGCATACATAGCAAATTAAATAAAAATTTGAACACGATAATCACTGCTTTACAATTGTTGCTAAGGTCTTGTTTTAAAAAGTAATCATGTATAATGTAGTACCCTCTGAAAAAAATACCTGTTGTAACAAAAGGAAAAAGTTTTTTTGTGTAATTTAACTTCACTTCTCTATAATTGTCGTTTAAAAATTCATACATTTCTGACTTTGTTAAAACCTTATTGATACTAACAAAAAATATTTATTTTCTGTATCATAGTTTCATAAAAAACAAGATTTTTATTCTTATCTAGTTTATAATTTAGTTGGAAAAAAATTATTAAATTTTTCTTTTAAAGAAAAATTACACAATACGTAAACCAGGAAGTAGGATTTTTTTTTTTTATAAAAAATACAATGGCTTAGAATAAACACAAGACTCGTATATTTTTATTTTTATATATTGGCATAACAGTACAAAATGTTAGTGACTTGAAATATGAGCTTTAAGCGTAAGTAATAAGGATTAAGACATTAAAAAGCGTAGCTCGCTAGCTGATATTGCTATGAAGTACAGTCGTTTCGTGCAAAGGTTCTATTACAAAAGCTATCCTTTTTAATATAGCTTGCTTTTTACCCTTTGAATTTGAAATAATACTGTCACGCTCCATATTGTACGTGATCAGAATATATATCTCTGTTTGCTTCAATTCGTAAAAGTTCATTCAATATTAAACTTTATTTATCAGTTATAGAAACTAAAATTAAATCACGTTTTTGGTTCGTCCATGAAGAGAGTATATATTTTTGTATCGGTGAGCGGTAATTATCATAATACTAAAGTGGAATCCGATGGGAATCCATTAAATAATAATCAAAATGGATTACTATTCCACATAATTTGAAAGAGAAAGTAATTTGAAATTCTAAAAACTCATAGGTATTGAAAAAATGTACGAAATTTTAATCAATTTCCTTTGCTCCTCACTCTTTAAGTATATTATGTTTAATTACAATTTCATATTATATATTTCATTTAAATATGTATTTTATTTTTTATATAACTGTATGTATTTCCAAATAAATAAATAGTAGTAGTATATTAACGTAAGCAATATCATAATTTTTTAACAATCTTATACATGTTTTTCTGTACATATCAACAAAATTCCGTACATCTTGAACGAAATGTTGTATTAAAGTAAACATTTCAGATTATATTAAGATTTAAAGCTTAGATCGCTTTTAATTAAACACTTAATTTAGAATGAGAATACTTAATTTATTTTATGTATGTCTTTCATAACATCATTATTTGAAAACCAAGCAAGCAAACCAAGCCCTTAAGTCATCGCCATATGACGTATAATCTCTTCCAGTTCATGGAAGGCTTCAGCTTTAAGTACTAATAAATCTAAATTAATTGTATTCAACAACGTTGATATCTGTTCTTCATCAAAATTGACAACACAACTTTGATTAGATTCTTAGCTTCATGGCATACATGAAGTGGGTTTTAATGTTAAAAAAGTGTTTTAATAACTTTTTTAATCAATTCTTTTAATTTTATTCAAGTTTTTGGAAAGCAACTGTTAAATTTTATGAAAGACTTTCTTTTATATAAAGAATACTTGAAATTAAAAATAAATTACAGTATCACAAATCTATCTTCCTAATTACACCTTCTATTAGTGGTAGCTCGTTAAAAGGTTCGCTTAACATGAAAATATCGAGGTACCTTTTGATCTCTGTTACACGTGTTTAATGAAAATACATCGGATGTCATGAGGAAAGTGTATTCATAATGTCCAAATGATTATAAAGATCTAGGTTAAAACGAAAATTCGGTCACCCAGAGTCAAACTCCGGATAGTAAAAATATTTCACAAAAGTCGTGATCCTGTTTGTGGGCTCAATTATTTCCATAAATCTAGTAAGTGGAAGTAGATTAAATTATTCTTATAGTTATATTGTTTTAAAACAGAACAGAACACGAATAAAAGTTCTGCAAAACATTTCTTGAACGAAAATAGGAGTTTTACCAATCTCAGCCTTGATTAAGTGCAAAAGGTAGGAGTAATAAAAGAAAATTTAAAACAAGTCATAAATTTTGTCGAGTGCTAATATTGTGTTCGAAATTCCTTCAAACTTTTGCTTGAAAATAAAATGGGGAAGGTTTAACACCTACTTTTAATTGCTTGAACCTTTATTGATTTATTTATTGTTTAGTATTGATTTATATAATATAAGAATTGTTTTTATCGATAAAAATGTTTTGTTCACATGGATAGTTTACGTAAGAATGGGAAAAAATAATTTGTAAAGGCCCCTTGACACGAAAAAGATACGGGGTTTTTTTCACAAATCCTCCATGATCATAATTCAAAATAAAATATTACAGGCTTGTAGAACTTAAAAGTAAAATACCTCCTTTCATTTTTAATATATGTATATTCTTTCATTCACATAAATAGATACTTAATAAGTTAATACAACGTTCTTATAAAAAAGTTCAATAACAGTTTGTATTTCGTAACGACTCCAGAATTATCAGAAATAGCAAACTATTATAGACTTCTTCATAAATATTAATACTTAATAAAAATACTTATGTTTGATTAACGCCAAAAGTAAAAAAAGAAAATTTATTCACACAAAAATTAATTAAAAGCTCAAATTCATATTTTCATCTTGGTTCATAGAAAAATCCTTTAACAAAGAGTGTTGTTCCGCTGATTGCGAACTCCTTAAGCTGGAAACTCCACAAGTCCTGCTTCCATGAAGTGGTGGCCTTCCTCGGATTCGTCCTTCATATTTATGGCGTTTGTTAATCGGACTGTGTTCACTATCTGATAACTCAGCAAATTTTCGCTTAGAAGATGACGTAGAATCGTTTGCGGTTATAGGTTTATGAGGTGTCACTGAAATGCATTAAGTTTATTGTCATTAATTATGATCAAATTTTTGAACCTAGTGGCTTATTCTAGTTTCCAAAATTCCAAATACAAGCATTTAATGGAATACCAATATTTAAAGCAGAAATTGTCCACCTGATTATTGCAATGAAATATGAATCACCTAAGAATAATTTTGTTTAGTCCGTGGGGTTCCTATTTGTGATTTTTTAATACTATTCGAAAAATATTTAGTATTCATTTATCGTTCCATTTTTTCTTTTGTGCGTAAAAGTCGGTCACGTTCACAATAAAGGTCTGTCTGTTTTACTTACGTGCATTTCGGTCAAAAAAGGTCAAACAACCTCTTCTTTGTGTTTTATGAGTACAATCACGAGTTCCTTACACAGGAATAATGTTTTAACGCAAATATAACCTTTATAACGAAAAGTTTAAGCGTTTGTTTCGTGTACAGCGTTTACGTAATGAGAGAATAGTGATTGGGATAGTAAAACAGTCGCTTTTCTACTAAACCGGCTACGTGCCAAAGTTGTTTATTTTAGTTTCTGGACGAGTTTGTTTTGCTAAATGTCACTTTCTGTTGTATTTTATCATAAAACGATGCCGAAATAACAATATAAAAGTAACACACGCATATATAAATACACACACACATATAATAAATATATATAATACATAGGCAAATTGTAACACTTTTTCTCTTCAAAATTAAAGCTAATAACTTATTACTGTCGAATCGAAAACAATTTAGGCTCATTTTAATATTAAATCCGAGCTTGTATTCTGTAAAGAACAAAACGATAAATTAAATGTACAAGCCTGTTATTGGATTTATGTCAGAAGCAAAAATTAATATTCGTGTAATCTGGCTAACGGGCGGAAAAGATAAAATTCAAGTTGAAAACCAACACTTCAATGTATCTTTGACACCGGCAATATTGCATTTCACTTTCGATTCCTTTCCACTTTGGAATTTTTATGTTTTAATGTATTTTCTTTCGCTTATTACTTTTCCTACGTATCTCTTTCGACGTAAAATATTTAGGGGATGAATTGTGTTCGTTTTGATGCAAATTAAAAGATAAAAGGACATTTGTTCAGCACAAAATTAATATAAAAAATAGATTGTTTTTTTTTTCATTTCTACCTCCATATTGATTGAATATTTGAATGTTACGTTTAATAATAGATTTTTCAATAATATTCGGACCACTAAAATACCGCGTAATAAAGACAAATTTTATATACTAATTCATATAAAAGATTTTTATGTATCAACACAAAAATCAGTAATCAGAAATAAATTATGAATTTCAGATAATTTTTATAATATTGTTCTGTCCTGACATTTTTATGGGGTACATTTAGTAGTATATCAAAAATATTTTTTGCTCAAATTATTCTGAAAGTAACGCAGTCGGTTATATATAGCCTTAGTTACCTTCACTTCCCCAAAATACATTTTTCACTGCTCTGGCGACACTCGACCAAATGTTTTCCTTATTGGAATGATCCTCTCGTTCTATTTCCGTCGACTTCTCACACCCACCGTCTTCAGCAATCCTTTTAACGCTCACTGTTTTTTTCGTGATAACAAATTTAAATTGTATTTCGGTTTCGTCATTAGTGGAGCGTAAAACTGACGTGAGACATGTTTGAAGGGAGCCAGCAATGTTTGCGGTTAGCGTTGTTATTGCATTGTTGATCGGTTGAATGGGAGAATCGACACACGTCCTGAATAATTCATTTTCTTTCCATTGACTTCCCGAGTCGACTACAGGGCTATCATCTTTAAAACTAATAGCTCTTGCTGGCAAGTTGTGGTCTATTGCTGGAGGAGTGTCTTCCAGATGTTTTTCCTTAAGTTCTTTAGTGTTAAGCGGTGTTCTCGCTAATGTCAGTGCCTGGTTTTCGAAACGGTTGATAAGCGCTTGGAAACGTGGATTATGAGTGAATCTAGGTCTTTGAGGCCCAGGTGTGAGCATGCGTTTGGGTTTCCTAAAAACTGTTTTTATTGTAAGTACTTATTTTTTAACTGTTAATAAAATTTTAATAACAATTATGCACATTATAATTTTTTTTTTATTATGATAATAAAATCCTAAACCTATAAATTAAAACTTTGGCAAAAAATCAATTACTTGTATACCTCTTTTTATTTTAGGTTCCTGCTTAAAAATTGTATCATCAGCAAACTTTACTTTTTTGGTTTTCACAGATGTTTCTGTGTTATTGGTACTATCTTGAAAGGTGACTTGTTTGTCAGTGCTGTCTTGACTACCAAACTTAAGGTGACTGCCTACTGCTATTATACTTTTTAATTTTGGAATGTTTTCATCCGTTTTTGACGCCTGAAAATATAATTATAAAAATATATAAAACAATTTCAAATAGTATTCCAATGAGAATAACCGATAAATTTAATAGACGATAAATTCTTTATTATTATAAAATATCTAACAGTACTTTGTGAGCTACATTTTACGTTTCAGTTGTTTAAATCAATACTCTAAGGGTCCCATTTTTATGTAAAATATTTGTTCCTAACTCTTTGTTCATATTTAACAAGATGGGAGGAAAATCCGCAATATACATTTTTCGTTTAAAAATAGTGACAAGTTCTCATCTTAGAAGCTGGTATAAACGGGAATATTGCATTTACAGAATAAATAGTCTAAGCTGGAACATTTTCCTCCATTTTTCTTTGTCATATATTTAAATGATGTGTTTAATATTTTGAGAATATGTAACTTGTATGTAATATTACATCCCATGCTTGAGGATTCTCAAGTTCTTAAGTCAATTGTGGTAATAGGTGGACTATACCTCTTTATCAATGCTTTGTGCTGGGCTATCTGCTGTTTCAATTTCTGATAGAGGAGAATCGTTTCCGGGAGCTGAAAACCAAGCTCCCGCTGCCGGATGGGTTGGAGTACTGGTAGTAACGATCTGAGCTAGTTTTATAACATGAGGCAGATGAGACGTAGGTGTTGTCATTTCTTTATCATCTTCTGGAACTTTTCAAATTTCTCAAATATATATTCATGTAAATAATTCAAATTATAAATTATGCATAATGTTTTCGACCTTTTTAAGCATTCTTAACTCGTGATTTTAAGTAATTTTTTATATAAAGTTTAATGATTAAACCCATCAAAAGTGCGTTAATAAGTAACAGCCTATAGAATTATGATTTTTGAGTGTTGCTAATACCCGCTCTTATTAATGAGTTTTGCGGGTGCTTCAGAATTACTGTTTTATAAAGATATTTTTTTTTATAATTCCTCTTAGTATTTTTTTCGAAGTTGTAATATTTGTATTAAATTAACGTATTTCAAAACTTACCATGTATATTATCAGTAGTCGAGCATGTAGTTTTATTGTTCAAGGAAGATTCATTAAAGTTTTCATCAACTGTTTCTTCATAATCATCGACTACTTTTTGTCTCATAAGACTAACGATTTTCTTAATATGCGGAGTAGCCGCCCGTTGTCTTTTTAGTTTTGGTGTTTTAGCCGGTGTTTTAGACAGAATCTTAGGATGCGGAGTCGTTACTGTTGGATTTTCCTCTTCACCTTCGCTTTCACTAGATTCATAATCAACAAGATATTTTTTTCTCACTATTGGGGTTATTACCGCTGTTTTAGTTGAATTATTGACCGATATAATAGCTTCAAAATTATCTCCATCGCTATTAATTTTTTCGTAAAGGGAATCAAATTTTTCATCTATATTAAATTCTTTTTTAGGCTCATCGTCTTTATCGAGTAATTCAGATATGTTCGTACATTTGTCGATTTCAACTAAATCTTCCATATTCAGAAAAAACTTGTTGCACTTTTTACACTGTAGGGGTAAGTGTTCAGTTGTTAAGTGTTCTATAAAGTCTTGTGTTAGTTCTTGGGGTTGACAAAGGAATCGATGCCCGCGACAGATGGGACAATCATAAGTGAGGCCGTGAGTGGTTCTCTCGTGGTTCCAACGACAATTTCCACAACAAAATACCCGATGGCACACAATGCATCGAACCTAAAATATTGCTTGTTAAGTATTTTTCTAATTCTAAACACATTAAGCAATAAGAACAGTATTTGTGTTTTACTCATGTTATCGATGTATTTTGCTTCAAGTTTTGTATAATAATGATAAGATTAAAAATGTAATATACAAATAGATTATATAGATAATATCCCAAGAAGTTAGTATTATCATTAAGCTTAGCTCGAAATATCTCAAGACGTTTGCTTCCTTAGTTATCACTTGTTACTAATTGGCTCGTTAACCTACTTGCCACAAACTATAAATGTTAATAATTATGAAGGATCCATTTTCAAAATATCAAAATAATAATAGCAAAGTAAATTCAACTTATGTTGAAGCATCACAAAAAATATAGTAATATGATTATTATTACATGTGTAGGAAATAGAATGAAGTGGTTGTTATGATATAATAAATAAAAAAAATAACGTACGTTCAATATAAATATTAAATTCAAATATTCGTTTTATTTTTCTCGACATTAAGTTCATTTAAATATATTTCATTTTTAAAGTTGAAACAAAAAGTAACGGATAAATAAAAAAAATCGATCATAAGAAACAATACAAATATTCATATCAAGTATAAAGTTAAAAATAGCGACCAAAGTCTCTTTTAAAATAACCTCATTATGTCTATAATTTTTTATTATTTGCTTAATGTCTTTTTATTACAAAAACGTAACGAAAACAAATGCTTTGGAATGATTTCCTCTAATTAATATTTCATACCATATGAATATAAATTGATTTATTTAGTTTGCAAATAAGGTATAACAATTCAAATAATATTGAAATCATTCAGTGATTGACACAACAATGAATGTTTGTTCATTACATACTTTACTATGTGGTTTGGAAATCAGTTTTCACCACACCACAATTAATTTAAACGACTAATCATAAAATAAATAATTATGAGCTAATTGAATTATTAAATCGTTTATATTAGTGATTGTTTCGGCATAAAATGATTGTACCGTCAGCATGTTATCATTATTGTTCTATTTATTAGAATTATAGATAAAAGAAATGTATTGCAATCATTATTCAAGGAAAATCAAGAAGCAAGGAAATATTAAGACGTTTTTATTTATGTATACAAATACTCAAAAGAAACTTATAAGTAGAATTAATCAACCGCTTCTCTAGTTTGGAATGTTGAATTTAAGTATAAGACACAGGCAAGAAACTTGGTAAGTTTAAACTCCTTTTAAATTGCAAAATTTACAACACTGACAGAGTAAGTCCTGTAATAAAATTATAGTGTTCCATTATCCGTATAATAAATTCAAAGGTAAATATTCTTGAACATTTTTACATTTCATTGTAAAATTTCTGAAGAACATTATTTTTTAAACGTAAGTTATCCCTGTGCTTAAATTTAAAAGTTACTAGCGCGATTTTATAATACATAATTCAAGTGCATACTATCGAATTTACATGTCACAAGAAACCTACGGTTGCGTCTTGCATTGAAATCAAAATCTTGGATACTAAAGGGGTCGTTAATTTTATATTCGTCGTATGAGCCCATATATCCCGGTATTATAATGTGCCTTGATTTTGTGTATGTCTTTATGGACTACAAAGGTAACCAATAGTTAACTATGCAATGATTAACTTATCCAGGGAGCGAACTCCATTTAAGACAAATTCTAAAGCACAGATCGAGAAGAAATGCTAATAATTTCTAAACGTCTGAATGAGTAATCCGTAAATATGTATATCAAAACTACAAAGACATGATTCTGCTTGATAAAAAGTCTACATCCAAATCAGTTATTTTGTTGTTGAGATTCAAATACTTTCAATGTAAACGCGTTCACAATTTATATTGCGCCGGAAAGATAAAGCATTCGTCAAAAAATTTCTGATATGCCGGTTCAACTTCAGTATTATTTATCTGAAAGTATTAAGCAATTATAATAAAAAAGAAGTTTGGAACTTCTAAGTAAAAACATCTCTTTTGTTAAAGTTATACTCGTAGCCTCATGATTTTATGTAATTGTTTGTAGAATTGTATATTATATTAGGAGAAAGATATCTATAAAAGCATAAAAGATTTTGTTTTTATACATGTGGCTTTAAATGTACAAAAATCTGATTTTTCTAACACTGTAACATATACAGTTTTTGAAAAATAATGTAATATAAATTCAAATAATTTATTATTTGATCATTGTACTAAAACAACGTATGTTTTCATTACTCTGTGACAGCAAGAGTTCAACAATGTTACTCCTTGGCTGCAAATTAATATGACACTCCATATTAAAATTTTACTATATCAAAGTTTTGTTTAACTAGAGAAGTTGTTGGGAAATGTCACTGGAAATTCAAGTCAGATGCACAGAATTTTAAGTAAAACGAAATGATGCAAGAGAACTAATAAAGTGACTTTGATATTATTTAAACTAGCACAATTAAATTAAATAAGTTAACAAGATTGTCGAGGAAAATTTATTTTGTATAAAATGTGCATTAACGATGTCAGGTTTATTATGATGAGGGAGTTGAATAAATTCTGTATACTAGGATCTGTTTCAAACATCACTGTATCAAATGAGAATATTAAAAAATTCTCACAAAATCTTCTGATGAAGGTCATTGCGAATAATGAATTAATAACTTAGAAGTTATTAAAACCAATTTAAAAGATTGGATGCATTTTAAATTAGTTTATCGATCCATTCATAATGATTTCAATGACAGTTTATTATTTGCCATTGCTATTAATCTAGAAATGTCGTTCTCCATTACTTTAATAAATCCTGAATGACATATAACAGAATGTAGTGGGAGTGTCAAATTTAAAGCTAGTAAACACGTAACCTTATTATGATCTACGGAGTGGACGTAAAAAGCAAAAACATGTCCCGGCCAATAGTGTTACGTCCGAACTCGCGTGCAGCTGACACACTGAGAGACGAAGTTACGACTACATGTATATGTTTTACTCTCAAGTGATTAAAACTTAAAAGACACTGAGCAATTACACTAGTGAACATTTTAAGTTTATGAACGGATATAATAGATAAGATTGAATCGTTTTCAGCTGATTCGTTTATGTTTGAAAGATATTTTATGAATAAGTTAATAGAATTAATATAAATATTGTCATGTCAATCATTTGATCGGCAGTGTCTTGATGAACATGATGAATTTAATCTCTTATAATGTCACCTTTATTGAAAAACAACCATGTATTTAAATAAATTTTTAACCACTTAAATTGTTTGTAACGTCATTATTTTTCAAAACCATACCTAAGTAAAGAATAACTTTTAAAATTCCTTCATATGTAACGATATGTCTTACTCAATAAGATGAATTATCGATTTTGTTGCTAACAATATATTTTAACACGTTGATTATTTAACATAATAATGAATTGTAGAAGTATTAACAAAACTGACCTCAACTGAACTCTTCATTGTAAATGTTCATATCATTAATGAAATATGAATCCCCATCAAGCTCACTGGCATTATAATATTATGAATAATGATAATTCCTTTTAATTCACTTATTGATCTTAATTTTCTATAAAATCAACGTCACTTGTATAAAATTATTATAAATCTACCCGCAGTCAAACTCTGCTACAGATAATAAATACGTAACATAATATATTCTATACAAGCTGTCACTAGTCTCGCCGGGGGACGAGACTTAACACATTTTGTAAATCAATTTATAATGTTCAAGTTAAATTACTGTCCGTGTCTCAATTTAAAGTTATGAAATATAAAGTATAATGTATACATATATGGTTATATAAACTAATGACGGATAAAATTTTTGTACAATTGATAAAAATAATACATCGAATAAATACGATGACATCAAAATATAAATTGAATTAATATTAACTAAATGCATGTGAATTGGAATCTGTCAGTGAAGATTTTTTTGTGAACATATAACCGGGAGCGAACAGTTAACAAATAAAAATACTAACAACGATCGCATTTTGAAATTGTTTCAAAATATAATCGAATTTTCATTTGTGATAATTATAATTACATTCGATTCTCATGAAAATTTGTTAAACTCACTTCTGTTTTAATCATAATGCGTTTTTCGTTTATGCATTCTATCTTCTTCTTTTTCGTTAGTGGCGTTGCCTTATAGATTACGCCAATGTCATGTGTCGATATTATACTGGACTATGTAAAGAGGGAGTATGCATTCTATTTTGTATTAATTAATTTAACGTACTGACGTTATGGTTATGGTATAACAACTGGTTATGTTTCTTGATCTTAGTGACAAAGGTTATTGTGCTTTTATTAAATGTATACTATCTGTATAAAATGTATACTATCTAAAAACTTAATTACAAGATAAAGCAATTTGGTTCATTCTTGTTCCGAGAGGAATTAAGTTCACGTTGCTGTAGAAGGGCAACTGATAATGGAATCTTGCACTCAGGAGTCGAATGTTGCACCGGTTTAAATAAATTTAATGTCACCTCTCATGAATCGTTTCACGTAGAAGCCATGAAGTGCTGAAACACTACTTTCTTTTACGACTTATTAGTTTACCACAAACGACTTATTTTTTCTCTATTTTTAACCAAACATTTTCTTTTTTTATATTAAAAAGATCACTTATTATAAGACTTACTCTCTGTGTTTTCAGCATCTTACCTGAAAATAGATTTTTTAAATGCATAAAACAATTTTAATTGAAATAATCACAGTATATTACGACTTACTGATTTGGATAGACTTATAATATGCAATAATAATATATATCCTTATAATAATTCTTTCCTAGGTAAAACATTAGGCACTTTATAAAATAGATTTATTTATAGAAAAAAAAATATTATGAAGATCTTCAATATGGGAATCTAAATTTATAAACATTAATGTCATTGTATTAATTTCAAGTAACGATAAACCTCTTCATGACCTGACCACAAGAATGGTTACAGTTGATAGTATCGTGTGCCAAGATTTATTAAAGAAATATTAAAAAACGTTTTGTATGCACTGTGGTGACTGAAACTTGAGGTGAAGCTACTAAGAGCGATGTCTCAGAGTATTCGCTGTTTACATAAGGATGCCTAATAATGGCTACATTTTTTAATATACTATATATATTTATCTCATAAAGTAACCCTTAATTTTATATTAAGATCTTTTTTACATTTATGCTATATATTTTCTATGAGCTTTAAATATAAAGTTGAATCTATCTTTAATGATATGCCCCTAGCCTCTTGTTCCGATTTAATAGTTTAAAAAAAAATGTAACAATTATACAAATACAGATATAAAGTGACCATGAAATAAGCGAAACGGAAAGTGGTTTTAAGAAAAAAAAATCTTAAACATAAAGCAATATTATAGCGACAATTAAATGTTTTATCTCAGACAAACATGTCCGGCCTTTATTCTTATAATTAATTCGATTACAGCACGTATTTTGTTTGTGACAGGTGATAAGGGTTAACTTTTAAATGCGTTTGTCATCAGCGTTTGTTCTTTGCCGCTTTGTTCGGTTATCGTAAATAAAACTATTGTTGTTTGATTAAAAATGCGGGTGAAATTTTTAAGTAACAAACATTTGTAAATTATCAGGTGGTTGAAATTAAGTATAAAGCTGTCGAGACATTTTATTGATCTTAAAAACCATTCAATCGTGAAAGAATCACGCGAAATGTATTAAATGGTTTTCCAAGTGAATGGGCACCCTGATTGCTAGTCTTCCCTCTCCCGGTTCTCTTCCAAGGCAAACCTAGTCTTGCTACGAACGTCAAGATTTATGATTGTTACTGAACATGCTTTTTTGCATCAATCTATCTATACTAACATGATTTCTATATCACATGTTACGTAAACGTAAGATTATTTTCCAAGACAAAATATCTTCTAACTTAGTTTATCTTCATTGTTTCATTAGTATTGCATATTAAAGAAAATCACACTTAAATGTTAACTTTATTGCTTGTTTCACTTGTATGCAGATAATAATTTGCAATTATAAAATTTGTCTTATTTTGTACTTAATATGACTTTGTTTAACATCTTTAACACGCGAATAGTTTATATCGCTTTAAAATATATAATTCATAATTAACTTAAAAAAAGTAGTACAATAATTTTTACCAGTCAACATTGAACGTAATTCTAAAAAGCAAAACGTCAACAAAAAGCTGACAGAGAAGTGACTTTTCGGTTATATTTACTTGGGCCGGTAAATCTTTTCTAGTGACATTTGGATATATTAATCTGACTCCAAGTTGACATCTATTGGGTGTTAACCTCTAGAGGATTTTATTAGCCTAAAATGGTTTTATTCATATTATTTTTCATTCCCAAAACACTTAGTTCTCTCCTATATTTAATTGACTTATAAGATAATCCGGATTCTTGTTACTAAAATAACGATGAAACAAATTACGTAAAAATTAAGAAAGAAATAAAATTTCACTATCTTCATTACCCTTATATCAATTACGATCTTAATTTTTCCATTAAAAAGCACTCAAAGCTTAGGAAATTTCAAATGCATGCGTAATTGCTTAATTAGCATACCTAATTGGGGGAAACATTTCACCCAGACGTCGTTAAACATCCAACGAAAAGAATAAAACAATACACATTTATTTAGGTCACTGTACCACAGAAAAAAATACGATCTGTTTTTAGTATAGATCCAAATAATATATATATTTATTTAGGTTTTGCTTCAAATAACTCAAACTAGTATCTTAGACTATAAAGATTAATGAAAATACTACTCTAAAATTTTTATTTACATTAATGTACAAACTTTCTAAAATACTCTTTTTTTATAATTTATTTCAGGCATTTTTTTTCTCACTTATTTTTCTCCACATCGTTATATAAGTTGGTACTATCCTTTCCCTATCGTCACATAAAATGTGCCATTTTGATTATATTAGTCAATTTATAATATATGTACTTTTTTGGTTATATTAGACGATGTCATTAAAGCGAAGTATGGCATTATCAAGTTAACATCTCAGATACTTACGTACATATAAAATATGAGAGGTATTTTTATGTTCACAGAAATATTTTATAATGTCAGTAAAGAGAAGATTGTTTAAAATTTCTTAGTTTCAGTGATAGAGGTAAACTTAAAATAAAACAAAACAAAATAAAAATGTAACTGAAGAATGTTTTTATTTTGTATTACACACAACATGTCCAATATCAAAGATAAAAACATAATTCTGATTTAAATATAGCACCATTATAAGATTTTTATTCGTATACTATATATTAAAATGTAACTTCTAGCTTTGATATTTTTAATAATATTGTTATTTCTCCTTCATAAATCATGGTATAGTATAGTGAGTGTCAAACGCCCAACAGATCACCAGATGGAGTCACCGTCGAGAGATTGTTCCATAGACCATAAACCATCAAATTAACCAATTGCCGATAACAGATTGTTAATTACAAGGGCGTTGAGTTGTGTTCAGGGTGATTACTGTCACCTTATTGCTTAAACTGATAATCTTATTATTATATTATTCAGCATAATATTAAGAATCACTCGTTTGTAATTTAATTTATTTTTTAATCTAACGAAATCCGTGATTTTCAAACATTTTATTTTATTTTACATGTATATCGAGGTCGCAACTTATATTAGATATACAGCGAAGAAGAATAAATTTCTCCGACAAAGTTTTACAATTGCAGTTTAGAAACTTAGCTGTGTGTTAAATTTCTAATTCATCAAGTACCAGAGCAAGTTGGTACTCCATATATTATTCACGTCTAGTTAGCTGCCAGTGCGAGACAGTGAATGAAACACGTTTATACAACTCAAATATGCCATGAAGTTATGTTCTTTATTATTAAACTACCAAGATATATAATAGCGTACGACGATGGTTACCTTCAATTAGGTCGTGTTGCCTGCTAATGAATAACATCAAAAACTAGGGACATTTTAGACCGTACATCATAGGCATAAGGATGTCGTAATTATACATTCAAGGGATAATAAAACCTATGGTTATAATATGAAGGCGTGTATTCCAAGTCGTGACGATACTGATGAAAGTTACTTAATAAGGTAAAAGCGCTTGTAATTGAAACTAAGGGTCCAAGAGGAAAACTTTTGGGTTGTTAAGATAAAATTATTTACCGTAATATTCGTACATTGCTACATTTATTTTAAAATACTCCTGTAATTTCCTTAGAAAATAATTCTAACCAATATTTTTCCCCTCAAATTATAAAATATGAGAACAATAAGAAGAAATGATTCCTTTGAGTAATTAAATAATTTACGTAAAAGGTAACTTTAAAGGTTATGGAAGCACCAAAGTCATCGCTTTTGAATATTCATGTGCATGTTTATAGAAAAATTAATATTTACAATCATTCCAAATAAAGCCAAATGGGTGATGATCCAATAATTTTAGGCAACTTCCGCTGTTTATGGATTTCGACAGATATTTTTAAGCAAGCGTTAAATTGTAGGTAAATAAGAAAGAAAATGGGGTTGGATAAAGCGCACGAAGAAAACTTCTGGCAAACGTTTTCATCAAACAAAACACAAACATAATAGCTCCTGTATAAAGTCCTCCGATAAGGCTCGGTACTATAATATAACACTAGATACAGTGAGCTAATGAAAAGTAGATATTCATAGTCAGAAATTTTATATTAGGATATCAAATAAGCCTAATACACATACATATATGTCATGAGTGTGCTCGTCATTGATCTCATCCTTATGAAATAGGATATGTAACTAAAACGATATAATGATTATTGTAAGAAATAGAACGATTTTATCTTATATAAAATTTAATATTTTGTTAAATATAAAAGAACACTTTCGTATAACTTAATAAATTGTTAATAGGACTAATTACTAAAATGCTAATGGCGAGCCAATTTCGTACAACAAAATTCTGTCGTTCTAAAGTTTTGGACATCAATAAGGCTCTTTAACATTGTAGTTCAACTCCCAGTTGAATGATTTTTCGGTTTAAATCTAATTTGTAAATCTAATCGTTGTTAGAAACGTTTAAAAGTAACAAATGCTTTTGGGGATTGTTACCGTTTAGTAAATTGGATTACGGACAAGCTGTTATATATAAGTGTTTTTGACTGGTAAGAAAATTTTTGATAATTTTCACCTACATTCCTATTTGGTTAAAGCATATCTTAATCGAATTATACATTGTTATGACTCAAATATAAATAACATGTTAGAAATATTTTTATTTAATCCTGTCTCCTGTATTGTGGTGGTGGAGTGAGCTGTTGCTTTAAACTTTATAATATATGATTCAAAATATTTTCAATTTAAATTATCAGCATTCGGACAATACGTCTTCGAAGATTTGTCATCGCAATACAATGATATATGCGGAGCTGAGTTTCGGTTTCGGTTTTGATTTTCATTTGGTTATTCTTTTGCCAATACTTTTTGTATAAATCTGAGATCTCGATATAAAACGACCTTCATCGAGATGCTTATTTGATGAAACATATTTCATTTTCGATTTAATATGTCAATAATATTGCATATGGGTTGCCTCATAAATTTCAGTCCAGGATATGAGTAATTAATAACTGAAAAAAGATTAATTTTTTAATATTTCACCGGTTTGACTATTAAACAATTTCCATGCCCATCGATAGTGTAAAGCCCATGGAATATGAAAGCTTTAGGCTATAAAAAAAGTAGCCTTTTCAGTCATAACTCTCGGGTTGCCAGGTATAAACAGGCAAATCCATAGCAACATTTTGCAACGGTCTGATAATTTAATCAAATTTAAATGAAAATAATGATTATTTCATTATCAACACGATAGCATACGGTTGTCTGCGAAAAATCAGTCTGAATTATGGTTGTCGAATTTTAAAAAGTGACATATTGCGGAGACTGAATATGTGCGACTGAGAGGTCCAACCAACCGTCCCACGAATCAGAAAAGAAGAGAGCTTATCAGCTGCTTATAGTCAAAGAAATTAAATAGAAATATTAGGCAGCCCATATGCAATATAATTATTGACATATTAAATTGAATATAAAGTATGTTTCATCAAATAAGCATCTCGGTGAAGGTCCTTTGACATCGTTACTATAGTTTTGTTAGTAATAATTATTGTATTTTAATAATTATAATTTCTTCAACACGATTTATTATCATTTTAATGTATATGTCAAATAAAGCTAAGTGTCTCGTCCGAATCTCTAAGTGATAGTGATTCGGTTTGTTTAAACATATAACTTCAAAATAATGTTTTAGTCTTAAATTGCCTATTATTTTTCATTAAGGGAAAAATGTTTATAGCTATTGTATAGTATACAAATTAAAATATATTTGGAAACAATGATTGTGATAATATTATTGGGCCTTTTTTATAAAAATCACTTTTATATTTTACATAGTTCAAAGTAGGAATAATTGTGGGAGACCAAAAGTAGACAACATATATAACTTTATGTTTTCATTTCAGTCGTAAGTAATAATCACCAATGGATGCTTATATTTTCCATATTGAAATAACTTAATACCTTTTTTAAATCCTATATATTTATATATCCTTCCTTTATATACTTGATAATTATTAAAACTAATTGATTTGTTATATGTTAATATCACTTCACTTGCATAGTTGCTAAATACATACTACCCATCAGTTGGAAAATCGCTTCCAAAAACACAATTATGACACGACGACACGACCCACTTCAGATCTCATTGACATCTGTCACGCTGCGATATGACACCTGACATTTGGTGAATTCATTGACCTTAACAGCTTTTTTCTTCAATGGACAAGAGCTAAGTAGTGTTTAATTTATCAATATCGAAAAAGATTTGAACAGAATGTTGATTGTTATATCATAATGAAATAAATAATGTTTATGAATAATTAAATGATTTGAAACTAAATCGAACCGAACTTAAAAAATAATAATTTATTAAACAAAAAAATGATTTGTAGAATGAATTGTAAAGACAATTTAAAAGTAGTTTTTAAAAAAATCATATCAATCAACTCGTAAACTTCGAGTGCTGGGTAGGGAAAATAAAGTCTTATGCAAGATCGGATGATCCAATTCCTAGGTAAAATTCTTCCGATGCGTTAATGTTGTATGAAGAGCTGCAATGAGCAATTCTGAAAAATCATTAAATGAGAACATTCATTAAGTTAAAGATTTATTTAATAAACTTAACTAGCATTTTCAAATTGTATCATTAATTTATAGGGGCATTATATACATGTGTACGTAAAAATAACAAAACGTATGAAACCAAAGGAAGTGCAAATGACGTGGCTTATTCTAACATATTATTGATGAAGAAGTGACGATCACTTTGAATGAATTTTAAAATTTTTGCCAACCACGACACAGGATAGTAGTATTTTGAATTATCTAAACCGTCGAACACATTAAGCATGACATAGTATAAAATGTATCAAAATAATAAAATAGTATTATATGCTGTGGATAAATAACATAAACCTTTCGAAATTACTTTCATAACTTTACTCCTAACTATTAATTTGAAAAAAAAAGTCTTTTCAGTGATAAAATAATATAGAAAGAATTCTTTTTATTCGATTAGTTATCGGCTTTTGGTCTATGACAAGACAAGTCCTCTTTGTTCCGTGGCCGTAATAATAGGAAAGCTGAATGTGCTAGATTACGCTCATTGGTAGAATGAAGTTAATTTTATTATTCGCACGCCAACGTTCCTAATATAAAACATTTCGGTCAGTCAAGAAACAAAAAATAATGAAGATTAAGACAATATTTACCAATTAACTTCCTTTTAACGGCTTAACAGGTTTTTTGTTTTTTGTGAAATACTCAAACAATTTATCTCAAATCATCTAAATGAACAACATAAAAATTGTGCTTCTATAAAACGCTTATTGTAATAAAGGAGAGAATATAATTAATTTGCTTTTTAAATCGATCTTCAGCGGTGTTATCTAGGAATAGTTTCAATTTGGAGGTCAATCCTTCAACAGTTTTAAAGATTCACTACCAGTAACACCTCCTTATGTCAAATTGAATAACACTTTATGGAGTAGAACAAAAACTAAATAAATGAAAGCAAAATTTCTTCATTCAAATAAGCTTCCACGACACATGGCTGCTAGTCACTAAGTTCCCATATACGGTTCATTCAAATAGCTAAATATAATTTCGGACCTGAAAGACATCTCAAACTGAATACATATCGAGTTTTAGTTACATAAATGTTTATGAGATATCTTTTATATTATAGTCTTGATAGCTGGCATAATGAAGGCTTTTTCCCAATAAGCCTATATACATATGTATATACAAATATATATTACAAAGGATAGACGTTCTCACCCTTAATCACGTTTGAAACGGGTACCTGCTAGTTGTCTAATATAAGATAAAAGAGAATTCATTGAAGGTCTCCGATTTATATTTAAAAGTTTATCTGGAAACATAAGTAACGCTATCAAAGCCTTCAAATTATTAAATTTTAAGTAGAATGAAAAATTCATGAATCCTTTCACATAATTTTTTTTAAATGATCCTTACATAATTCTGAAATCCTTGTTCATAGCTTATATCTTAATCAGATATATTGACAGTGCAGAAAACTTACATGTTTAAATAAATTACCAATCCCACAATCCTCTCTTATTATACAAGAAAATGCATAATTGAGCAAAAAGTAATAAAAGCTAAGTCTTTCACTCCAAAACACGAAGTCAATTCTTCATAACTTTTCACTGATATATGGCTCCTAATTCTTTACACTTAAATTGAATATCTCAATAAATGTGAATTCCACTAGTACATAAAAATTAGGTGATACCAAAGACCCAATAGAAGTCATATCACGTAAAACATTAAATCGTATTCTCTAGAAACTTCACTGAATTGGTTCCAGATTGACTCTGCTATCTTTTATTCGTTTAAATCAAGCCAGATATAATTTGTTATACTATAAGATAATACCACTATACGTAACGCAATTTGAAACTATTGTAATATTAATAGGCAAATAATAGCAATAGCTGTTTACCATAATACGAACATATTATTTCAATGAATATGTATTGAGTAAACTTTTATAATAGAAAAAATTGGTCTAGAAACTGATACCACGAAAAGAATATGATTTCAAATTATTATTTATACTAATCTTTTAGATTTTATTAAAGCCGAGGCAATAAAAGCATTCGCAAGCGATACGTTAGACGCTTATGTAATTTAAACAGTTATACAGATGGTCCGCACAATGAAAAATTATTCCACATTAATTCCTGATTTTATGTATTTACTTGTTACGAATAAACCAAAAATTAAATAAACTAATACTTATTATATAAATCTGACATAACGATTAAAAAGTTACACTCAACTTCGCTTAATTTCCTTCCATTATAACATCAGCAATAATTAAATAAAGTTTAATAGCAAAATTGGTTCTGATTCAAACGAATTATCAACACAAATATTTCATGAATACTAAGTTAAATTAATTCTATTTTCTAGATCGTCAATACGCCAAAAACAGATCTATGAAATCTGTGCTTTCACCAAAACATTCGGATGTCGCTGTGACTTATCTTTGTTGTCATATGTTAAAATATATTGATGCGGGTCTTCGTGTGCTAATCCTCTTTACGAGATGTTTGACTTCATCCGTATTATTTGAGCTTACAGGCTATGTAGGTGTATTTGTTTGCTTAAAGACGGTTTTACTATCATAATAGATTGTACTTATTTTTTTATACTTATCTATAAACCGATAAACCAGAACAAACATTGTTATTGTTGGGAAGAGATTATATTTAAAGTATAATATTCGACAAATATTATTTAATAAATTTACATTAACGTTAAAAAGGACTGCTATATAAGATGGTCCTCAGCGATAACCAAGAGTAAACCAAGAATCTGTATTTTAAAAATGTTCTTAAAAATCATGTTATAATAGCAAACAACATCACAATAACAAAATATTAAACAACGAACTATTAGTTAACAAACTTGTAAATATTTTTCTATGAACATCAATAAATCTCGTTTCACACTTTGAGGTAAAAATCTGTCAAATCCGCATGAAATTATATTCACGTGTTCACTCCGTGAGTCTCTCGCGTTTAGCTTACAGTTTTTATCTACAACACATGGCGATTGTTGTAAAAGATGTATATCTCAGATTCACAATATTTCTTATAAATCATCAGCTGATAATAAAAGTTTTGTTTGAAATTTTAAGTAACTTTTGAAAGTTAAATTTATAATTTGCGTTACAAAAATAATGGGTGTTATTTAGCTCTATACAGCGTCACAGTTAAAAATATATCCTGAACCAAAAACATATTTCGTAAATTGAATTAAAGTTATATAATAAATACGATAATGTCCTTTGACATAACTTTTGTGTACAGATTTACCTTTAATACATTGGTACATTACATTTGAGACAATGTAGGTCGTACATTAACGAATGTCAACACGGAATTCACTTCGGTCATTCTAATGCGGCTCTGAATGCGTTATTAAGCCATTCATCAATTATAATCATATCGGCGTACGTCGACAAATGTCTTTTCTTTTTATTCCTCATCATCTTCGTCATCAGCCTATAGGAGCCCACTGCTGAGCAAAGGCCTCATCTCACATGGAGAAGGTTAGAGCATTAATCACCACGCTTGCTCAAGACGTGTTGGCGATTTCAATCTTATAGTTTGAAATTATAAGATCAGGTTTCCTCACTAAGTTTTCCTTCACCGTCCGTCAGTGGCGTCTAAATACTCTTAGAAAGTACATATGACTCGGAAAACATCACATTGGTACTTGCCAGGATTCGAACCCGCGCCCTCACGGATGAGAGGCGGGCCTTTAGCCTCCAGGGCACTTCTTTTTATTACAACTTGATAATGTATATAATAAATAAACAATGACAAAATGGTCAAACAGTTTAAGATTTAGGCAACATTATTATAATGTTATGTTAATTGAGAAGAGGTTTTTTTTTCTTATCATAATGTTATAAACGACTGTTATTTTTTATTACATATTTATCAAAGAATTGGTTTTCAATTTGTTTTATTGTGATGTAAGGTTGTCTAAATATGTGTATTCATCTGTATTGAACCTTGAAGTTGAATAATCCTTAGCAATATCGAGGGTAAGATCAGTTATTAATTGTTATCTGATAAGCAAAAGCTGATAATGTATTCAAAATCAAAAAAAGATGTTTGCAATTATACCTATCATTCATTATTATACCAAAAACAAAAAAAAATAATCCTTTAATGCTTCTGAATTTAAATGATAATTTATAAAAATATAAAAGTAATTAATATGGTTCAAAATATCTATATCATTACAGTAATTACTATTTCATTTAAAACTCTCCTCATTCTAGTCACTATCAATTTAATATATATATTTAAGCGATACTAAAACAATGTGACTTTTTAGCCCTGAGGATAAAGAATTAAAAAATAACATCTTTAGACTAACAATTAACCTAGAAATTTTTATAAGACATGAATCTTAGAACCCAATATAACAAATGATGATTGTGGTAAAAAAAGTATGAGGTTCACTGACAAGCGATTATTGTATTCGCAATAAGAATGTAAATTGTCTTAACATAAAATGACCTCAATGTCGACTATTAACGTAATCTTTAGCTCGCTCAGCATTCCTATTGTTACGGTTGTCCGTTAAACAGATGAGCGAATATCAATTTAAGTGATCCGCACGTTAGACGAAATTACTATACGAGTATAACATTTCCCTCTCAGATCATTTTGAGAATCTTCTGATGTCTTTCTGTGGTCAACCTCGATTGACAAAGATATTTTTTACCATTTTCTATTCATATTAAATACATCTCGTTGTTACGTTTCAAACTCTTCTTTCAAAGATTAAACTAAAATTAAATAACTGATATTAATTTATATAAATATAAATAAATTAAAACTGTCATAAGCTATTAAGTTATTTAAGTGTATGTTTATAAACACACATTTTTCGTTTCTTAGAGATTCATAATTTACTTATAATATGTAATAGCAAATTTCTTCCTATTAGAGTAGTTATAACAAAATGTGTCGTCAGTAAATTTTCTAACGTATATCTTTAGTACAAGCTATTGGAGCCCCAAGTTTTCATCTCGGCTTGGCAGCCTTTGAAGCCAGGAAAATAAGACAATTAGCATTCGTAAATACAACTTCATTCGTTTATTTAAGCTATTTCCATGATATTATGTTTTGCAGAATACTCTTGCAGGTAACATTTTATTCCACGAAGTGTTTTCATAAAAATAATAACGGACATAGATATATTCATATAAAGAAAAATAGAAATGTAAAAAATTCGTGTACATTTTTAAGAACTAACTGGAATAAAACAAAAAGCACATTTCCATTGAATTCTACCTGAATATTAGAGTAAATACACATAAGCACTGAAATCGGTAGCCTTTCCTTAGATATATATTAAATTTTTTTTTTTTGGTTTTATTAGTATAATAAAATCTTATAAATAATTTAAAGGTTTTATGAAATTTAAAATATATTGTTACCTCCCTGCTAGTGAAATTTGTCGTAATATTATTGTGTAAATAAGAGTATGTACTATAATTCCAATAGCAGTGATTTCCTCCTACACTGTACATGTATATTGATGTGTTTAAGAAGTTATAAAAATATATATCATTTTATTTCAAGGAAGGTGAATTACTAATATAATCCAAATATCAGAGAGATATAGAATAATAAAAATATTTATTTTTGAAATCGAGTTTCGAACAATTTTCAAGTACAGACGATAAATAATCACGTTTCCTGTTGCTTAGATTTTATATTTAATTTAGTTTAATACAAAATTATATAATAATATATTATTATGTTTGGTTAGTTTTAACTTAATATGATATTATTTCGTAAAACCGTCATAGGAAATTTGCATAATAGATTTAATATTTAAGTGATAAAGTTTGGATGTCTTTCTCAAACAACATTTCCACCACAAAATTTGTCTTTAAAAAAAATAAAAATATTAAAAAAATATATTATATAGATAATATATTTTCTTTAAGATAGTTATTCAATTCAATTGCCACATTAAAAGCTCGGTTATAAATATATTTTAGTTTTATATATTATATGAGGAGAGAACTCGTTTGATTCATATCACTTGATACAACAATTGTCCTGAAGTGATGTCTAATTGAACAATGGCTTCGTAACGAATTCACCACCTCATCCCTTCTCAATGACCGGATGGGTTTTGTGCTGGCTTTCAGAATTAATTGACTTACATCGCTGTTAGACATATGTTGAAGCACGATGTAAAATTTTCATTAACTTAGTTTTTGTCAAATCTACGACTATGTTTATGTGGGATTGAACCCATTTAAATCAACATTCTTTTATTTAATTGTGATTTCAAAATATGAGGAACAAATATCAAAAATATCAAAAAGCAGAAAGAATCCAAAAATGATAAATTTAATTTGCAATAGATGTCGGTGTTGGCAATAAACGCAATAACAATTTGAAGTTAAGCGGTTATGGTTTCAGAAAGACATTATGCCTTAAGTTCTACGGAACCTTACACATCTGGTGCGATAATATAGATGTAAACCACAAAATATAGTTAAAATGAGTTTAGCATCCGCTTTCTGAATCATCTCGTAAACACTGCACATACATGTTATTGAAAATAAAATAATTTAAGAAAACTATTTTCCATCAGTACAAAATGAAAATAAACAAAATAATTACTATAATAGAATTAAACGGTTGTGAGAATTTTATATAAAAGTTTGAAATATGCTTAGAAATTACCGGTTTAATTAAATAATAAATAAAAAGTGTTAGCTTAGAGAATGTGAGCCACATAAATAGGGCTTTATGCGGGTGACAGATTCCGCCTCAGTTGGTGTGCAACGAGAAATTTCTATTCAGAGAATTTGGATTTTTTTTTACGGTACTTAGATGATTGCGGAAATAAAATGTACGGCTTGTTTAACCGTTTGTGTTGTTGAGTTTAAATTTAACAATCATATCATTTATGTTGTTTAAATACTATTTGTTTCATTTATTTAATTTGTATTTTTTGTTACGTTATAACTCACTTTGATTTAAAATAAGTATGGTTTTTAAGGAAACGATACCTTTGGGGAATACATAGAATATTTTTCGCGATATCAAATTTTAGATATAATAATTTAGAAAAAGGGAGTTCTATGATAAAAACCTAGTCTGAAATATATAATAATGGCTTCTATGAATACACTCAGATATTGGTACTCATCCATGTTGAAATCAAAGATCGCAATTACCTTAGCCAGGCTTTGTATGGAAAAGCTATTTTTGGATTTTTTAGTTTTATCAATTATAAAGGAGTCTATTTTCTAAATTGTCTCTTAAAATATTTTTGTATATCTCTTGATTGAGAGTTAAATGACTCTAATTATATTCCATGCTTGTCAGTGTGATTAAGTCGGCGAACGAAATTTTTATATGGTGAAATAGAGATAAAAAGTTAATTAAAATGAAAACGACATTCAAATTTAAACGAGAAACACTTTCTACCTGAGTAACCTATAAATATTCAACATACCAATTTGCAGAAAATATAAAGTGCAGTCTTTGGTATTAAAAATATAAATACACACACATACATACAAACAGATATGTATGTACATGTATGTGTGTGCGTGTGTGTATACGCTTTTATGTTGTTTAAAGTGTAATTCAGTTTATATTTATTAGTAATGTGTATGAAAGAAGTAATTTCAGATTAATGAGATATAAAATAATAAATCGTTAATGCTGTATTTTACACTGGTTTGCTAACAGTGTCTAGAGTTTGAAAATCGTCAACAATTCTAATATTGTTGACAAAACAATCTAAAGTCGGGCAAAGCTATTCCGTCTCGCTCTTTAAGAGACTTGCATTCTTTGTAGCTAATTTAGTCTTATAGGGTGTGTTAAAATTAAATTGAATCTAAATACACATACACTAAAATTTCTTTTTATAATTAATAATTAATTAATTACAAAACGTCTTCATAAACTCCTTATTTTGAACTAACATTGCATACATATCAATAGAGATTTTTACTTCTACTTTTTATAAGTTAATCTAATCCTAATAAAATTATTTATTTTAATGAGACATTTTTTTATTAAAAAATACTTGCATTTTAATGGAGGTATCATATACACTTTCATATGGCTTTAGCGAACAGCTGATAATGTGAAATTATAAATAAAATCTTATTTACTAATATAGATAAGTATATACGTTCTATGTACATAAGTATAATAACATGTTATTATTGTTCTTTATAATACGTGTGTTTTTATGCAATTTGTTATTAATGCGAATAACACACACAATACCTTAAAATTGACCACAAACAAGATTACTGTCACTTGTCAATGTCATTGATATTTGATGTCATCGATCTTCATCGATCTGCTCTTAGTGACAGGTATTGAATATCTTCTAATTGTTGGAATTGTTGTTTCATATTAGATTATAATTTAGAGAAAACACGCACCAATCATTATAATGTAAATTCAATTGATGGTCAAATAATTTTAATTAACATCAAGATTTTTTTTTTTCAAACTGGATTGGATAATGCTTGACTATCAGTCTTCCCATTTGTACCTAATTCCAGATATGCAAAAATATTGGTTATGATATATTTTTTTTAATTATACACAGGTCTTTTATTTTTTATATAATACATATTTTTTTTGGCAGAACAATATAATGAAGGTAGTTAAATGAAAATGTTTCTGTTTTTTTTATTAATGTCGGTTTTAAGCAATATCTCCATGCTCAAAACAAATTCTAACAGATTTTAAAATCGTGGATATTCTTTAAATGATATCGTCAGTCTTTCACAAGAAAGTTTCATTTTAATAGTGTTTTATGTTGATAGTATTGGAGATGTAACTATCAAAAGCAAATAATCGTACTCATTTACTTTAAAATTATTTGTTCGTGTTTGATATTGTTATTCTCTAAAAAAGATTTTCAAAATTATGAAATTTATCGTATGAACTTAATAATTAGGTATATATAATAGTGACTTACGAAGTACTCTTTGTTCCACATTCATATAGTTGCCGTATTAATACGTATCTAGATTCTGTCATGATGCCTTTAATTCTAATTATTTCGAATTTAATAATTTGAAGTAGTTATAAAACCAATGCAAATGATAAGCTTTGATTTTTAATGTTTCTGGAGATATGTTTGTTAATTTCAACCCAACAATAGGTGAAATAGGCGAAGATAGGTTGTATGAAACAGATTATTGAACATTTTTTTATTTCAGGAGCGCGCAGTTCCCGGGGGATGAATTTATTTGTTGACATTGATTATTTACCTACGCAAAACCGCCGCTTGCTGTTTGTAAAGGAAAAAACTAAGATATTACAGTTGTATATTATAGGAAAACAAAGCATTAGTTAGACAAATAGAGAAGAAAAATAAATCTTAACAAAACTGTGGAAGTAAAGCAAAAAATTATCATTAATTTTATAATATTTGCCGTCGTCTTGAAAGGCTACTAATAATATTAGCGGCGAACGTCAACTTGGCATGCCGAGAAACTCTTCCGTTATTAAATCTTTAAATTTCAAAGACCGTTTCCTGCCGACAATATTCAAAGGAAGAGCAATAATATTGACACTGAAATGACAAAGTTACAAGAGTCTGAGGTGAATGCCGTTCAAAACAAAATGAAACTTAGCAACTTTACAAAACGCAATATGAGCAAGTGCCATTGCCTTTCTTTGCTTTATTTTTATTTTAAATGATTGCCGATTTACTTTTCTTATTTAGAGTTACAAGTTTTATAGCCACCATCCTAAAATTCTTATCCTATTTTTCTACTACTGCTTATATAAATATTATTTATTAATTTGTATATGAGGAGTTGTTAAGGTAGGTCAATTTTATAATTTTTGATAAATTAAATTGCTTAAATGTACATATATATTGACGTTCAATGTAATTATTACCTGTTATATGCCTTGATTAATAAATTTATTTACGACTATTCTAATTCTAATCCTATTAAGCACTTTATCAGATAATTAACAGTTAATCATCGTTCAATAAATCGTGAGCAAATTATGAGGAACAATATAATGTCTAAGGAAACAAATGTTAGAGGAAATCCTTTTGAAAACATTACCACAGATAAAAATAACATACGCATGTTCACGGTAGAACGTAGTCACTTTTGAATATTGGATCATAAATCATTGAATCACGGGGGAACAGGTTTTAGGAAATAAAGCACGTCTTGAGACGTGACCTGGCTTTTATTTAGGTATCTTGAGAGCGAGCTTTTGACAAACAAACCTATTTGAGAAAGAGAGAGTGGTTCCTGTATTTTTTTATTTAGCCCTAATTTCACATCCCTTTTTATCCCACTCAAAACCAGATAATTATATAAAAGCGACACCAACATAAAGAAACGGAAGTAATTTTTATTTTAAGGAAACGTGTTTATTTACTACATAAATAAATAAATGAAACACAAAGATTCTAATAAAAATTACACAAAAAGCTTGAAAATAATTTATAACTTTCTTTAAAGAATTCATCAGGTTTATTGCTATAGGTTTTTGGGACGTAGGTAGTCAAGCCACAATCATTGCTCATTGTTTTTCTAACTTCCTTTTACCAGCTTGAAGCAGAAAGCTGTCAAATAGTTTGAGAGTGTTTCAATATCTTGAATGAAACAAATGTGACTTCTCATACAGACGTAAAAAGGTTCACATGTCTTGTTATAACCCTTAAAAGTTAGAGAATTAGGTTAGTTACGTAAAAACGAGTATTAAGTAAATGCGTACAGTAAATAATAAAAATTAAATGGATAGAAAAACAACCAATAAAAATTCCCTTTGTTTATAACTATTGAGAAAACTTCTACCTATATGAAAAATCGACGCTAAAAAATAAATAAAATAATTGAAATCTTGCAAAAATTATTCTTTTATGCAATTTATCCTAATGAATTTGTCTTACAAAAATTATTTCTATTGTTCTAAACAGATTAAAAAATCCTTTCATATTAATATCGTGTTACCATCTGACCCCTGAAACTCGTTAAGTGCGACCTAGTTAGTTAGCTTAGATTACATCTGCTCTCTAAGGCTTTAACGATTAATATCTGATATAAGTGAAAGGCCAGTAAACTTAACTGGGAGTTTAAATCAGAATACTACCGTAAGTTCGTACTTTAAGGCATTTAAGTTTTTAAAATTAATTATTTACCTTTATAACACTGAAGTTTACATTTGCATACAGCAACATTGAAAAATTATTTTGTTGTTAAAAATTTAATTTCCTCGTGGCTCAGGTTGCATTTCATGGATAAAACTCAGCTTTCATTTGGAATCCTATCATAATCCCACATAATCTAACATAATCCATCACTTTATTAGAATTTTTAATTAAAATTGCATTTAGGTTTGTTTTGGTAGCTACATTTATATTTAATAATGTATAACAACAAATTAACCAATTTATGTGTTTTAAATGTCCAACAAACAAAATTTTTTGCGTTTTCAAGTAAATATTAATAAATTTTTCCACTCTAATCCTGATTAGTTAATTCGTTTGTTATTATCTGAATGTTTTAAAACGAGCTGAGTCACAATACTATTAGGTTCAGAAAAGATGACTCTTATTATATATCAAAGTTGTCTTGTCATATAAAAATGTCAACACTCTTGTAAAACCTTTAAAGTAATATCGAGTGCACTTGCGGATATAGATTTTCACATCGTCCTGGAAAAATATTGTTTGAAATAAGAAATAAAAGCAATTTAAAGAAACATGGGACAAATTTAATTTTGTCGCTTGATACAAACATGGGGAGCATTTTTCTTATCTATGGCCATAAGTGATTACAAAATCATTCATGTAATATTCAACTTAAATAACTTTATCAATACCAATGATTTGATATCTAATAAAATTTATGTTTTCGGATTTACTACGCGAATTTTTATTATTTTAAAAACAACATTCACATCTCGTCTGTCCGTGATAACGGTTGCTGAAAAGTAACCAAAACGTTGGGAGTATGTAGTTTTTAAAATTAATAAAAATTCACGTAGTAAATCCGAAAAAATATTAGTTTTATTTAAATGACTCGTAAAAGTCTCATTGATATCTAATTTTGTTATGTCAATATTAGAAGGAATGTGATTAGCATAAATGAATGTATATTAATATGTACTGGATTTTTTTTATTCTTTACTTATTGTTTCCTTCTTAAATTAAAGTGAAATGAGATGGAAAGTAGACACGAGTCATAAGAAATAAGGAAAAAAATAGTGCCATAAAAATAATAGTCATAAAAGAGCTTTTCTTTGTGTTATTCTCATTGCAATAGAAAAATAGATGAGAATATTTGCATTTTTACAAACTGGTATAGGTAAAGTTTTGTCAAAACACGTTGTTGATTGTCAATACCTATTCTTTAACTTGTAAGGGTTTTATTTTTTATAATATTTTTTTTTAAAACAATCAGTAATAAACTAAACTATTTGTTTTACATTTAACATTTTAATAAAAACTTAACATTTACCATAACTAAATTTTCTCTTAAAATTGTATTAAATTTTTAAGCGCTAAGCTATTAAAAATAACGAGCGGAAAATTTTATTGCTTCATAAACAACATTCTTTATATGCTTAGTTTAAAAATAAAAAATTTAGATTGTTACCCTGAAGATACATAGAATCCCACAAGTATTTAATATAAATAATTGTAAACTGATTAAGTTTTCTTTGTTTTTACATGAAAATAAGGAAAAAAAAATAACCTTAAGTATTCGAATTGATGCAAGAATGTCCTCACACAACTTGCAATCAGTTGCAGGTTATAAATTCTAAGACCGAAGATCAGAAGACAATTTACAAGCACACATTTCCACTCGCGACGAAACTGATTCGATTCGGTGTGCCGCAAGAAAATGATTTTATTGTTAGTTATATTTACTAAATACGCTTAAAACGTATTCATGAATAGAAATAATTAAAGAATATTAAAGGATCTTGAAAAGTACTACATCTATTGATAATATTAAAATTAATAAATATTATAAAAATGTTTATATTGCGTGGAACTGTTTTAGCTGTTGTATATTATATAGACGAGTATGTATATACGATTATATTTTGTTATACATCTCCGCTATCCGCTTGCATCACGAGGCCTGACATTCTATAAGATCGTTCACGAACATTAAGGCACTCTATATTCAACTCTGCCATACTCCATTAGGAATGACCGCAGTATCTTGATTGCTATAATTTCACTTTTGTCAAAATGCTTACATCCTTTTTATTGTTATTTAATTTATGGTCCAAATTGCTGGATTTTCCTGAAATTGATATTACCCTTGGGACAACGCCTAGATTGTATTCTTAGCATAAAGGATAGACGTTCTACTTGGGAATAAGATGCGATCAGACCAGAATAAGATGCGAACAGACCTAGACCTGAAAATTTATTTCTATTTGAAAAATAATCCCGACTGTTAAATATTGACTTACCAATATCATGATAGAAGGAATGCAAATTGATAATTGAAATCAAAAACCTTCATATCATCAAAAAAAAACTTCCATAGCACTCATTAAGTTTACTTTTATACATAGTGTTATGCAATGAATATTTATTTTGAAGTTAAAGTACTTAATAAAATTACCTTACGAGATTGATTACACGAATGTTGTGTTTCCTAAGTCCGAGGATATTTCAAAATATCTATATATCAAACTTCATTGAATTTCGCTGACTTGGATGTATCATTACAAGGTTTATTTTAGAATTGTTTGTTTCACAAACTCATATTTCCATCTTTTCACACGTAACCTAATTAATGAATAAACTCTTGAAGTACCGAACGAACTCAAACGTTTTACGATAGAATAAAATTTTTATCTATTTCATTATATTCTTTACATCAATTAAAACTAAACAAACAAATGCAAAATACAATATTTATCAAATAGAAGTATCTGACCGAATTAAAAAGATTAATTTTAAAATATTTTTTTTCATTCAAAAGGAACATTAATATAATGTCATTTTAAAGATAATATATCAAGTTGTATGTTGGTCTAAGAACTGAAGAAAATGTACTGAAAATATATACCTGCAATTATAAAGGTATTGATTCAATAGTTTTTGTTAATATGATAAAGAAATTAATAAATAAGGAACAACATCTTTACAAAAATTATTGCAACTATGTTTACCCTATGTGAAGTATCGGTCACAATTCTTTCTGATTCAAACAGATTTAATCATAATATTATTTTAATAATGTCTTAATGTATAAACAGAGTTTGTTTCAGATTAAAATGGCGTTGATTGTTTTTTATCGTACATTTTATTAATTTGTCTTAATTGTTTTAAAAATATCTTAGAGGTTAAACTCTCAGATTGTCAACCTGATTGTGACGATGACCTTGAGTTGAGATCAGGGTTGTTGGAATCGAGTGAACGAACTATAGTATGACTGTCCGTGCGAATAATATAATGAAATTATACTTTTTAATTATAAAAGTTAATAATCAAAAGAGTGTAACCAGCTTAGGTTATTTTTATTATATTTCATAGTTGTGTCTTGTTTTCCTAAACAGTTCTCATATAAGAATAATATTAATGTAAATTATATATTTTGTTTTATTTTAATGTGATATTGGCACATTTATTCATAAAAATTTTGGCAGATTTTTTTAATTACGAAAAACAATTATTATAATTTTGTTTACACGGTAATTACGTTTGGTGGCAGCGAAGGATGCAAGAAATTCAGTTTTACTTATAAAACTATATTCATAAACAATTAAGACTTAAATCTAACTACTTGCTAGAGAGGTGTCTTTAAGTCATCGATTGACTCCAGACTGAATATGTGTTGGAACCCATTCCCCATTCCCACCGATGGTGCGAGGCGTGCGGTGTCGACTTCACTTTCCCATTCAAACCGGCACCGATGGCTCAGAGTCAGCATTTGGTACTTAACACCATTGTTGTACTATAAACTTATTCCCCGGTTATGCTTGCGTAACACGGTTAATAAAGAATAATAAAAATTTCTTTCTGGATAGTGCTTCGTTAGTGAGATGCAGTGATCAAACGACTTCACAGACTAAAGAGCACTTTGTATTGGTTTTTTGACTCGAAGCTTTACTTGGAGAATTTTGTGAAAGTCAAGATAAGCCGACATTAAATACTTTAACAAAACAATAAGTGAGAAAAAAATTCAGAATGAAATTGCAGGAAAACTTATTGGTATATATTTACATATGTATATACTATATCTGTAGAAATCCACATTACAGAGGGGAACATTTAAAGTGCTCCTTTCTACATTTGGTAGGCTAATTTGTAAGTAAATATAGCATAAATGGGTTTGCCTTCCGCGGTATGGAAATTGGTGTTTACCGCAGTCGTATTATTACGTACATATATTATTGATCTGTGAATGTTATTTCAGATTATTAAGACTATCAAACCAAATTACTAAATACGCTTAAAACGTATTCATGAATAGAAATAATTAAAGAATATTAAAGGATCTTGAAAAGTACTACATCTATTGATAATATTAAAATTAATAAATATTATAAAAATGTTTATATTGCGTGGAACTGTTTTAGCTGTTGTATATTATATAGACGAGTATGTATATACGATTATATTTTGTTATACATCTCCGCTATCCGCTTGCATCACGAGGCCTGACATTCTATAAGATCGTTCACGAACATTAAGGCACTCTATATTCAACTCTGCCATACTCCATTAGGAATGACCGCAGTATCTTGATTGCTATAATTTCACTTTTGTCAAAATGCTTACATCCTTTTTATTGTTATTTAATTTATGGTCCAAATTGCTGGATTTTCCTGAAATTGATATTACCCTTGGGACAACGCCTAGATTGTATTCTTAGCATAAAGGATAGACGTTCTACTTGGGAATAAGATGCGATCAGACCAGAATAAGATGCGAACAGACCTAGACCTGAAAATTTATTTCTATTTGAAAAATAATCCCGACTGTTAAATATTGACTTACCAATATCATGATAGAAGGAATGCAAATTGATAATTGAAATCAAAAACCTTCATATCATCAAAAAAAAACTTCCATAGCACTCATTAAGTTTACTTTTATACATAGTGTTATGCAATGAATATTTATTTTGAAGTTAAAGTACTTAATAAAATTACCTTACGAGATTGATTACACGAATGTTGTGTTTCCTAAGTCCGAGGATATTTCAAAATATCTATATATCAAACTTCATTGAATTTCGCTGACTTGGATGTATCATTACAAGGTTTATTTTTAGAATTGTTTGTTTCACAAACTCATATTTCCATCTTTTCACACGTAACCTAATTAATGAATAAACTCTTGAAGTACCGAACGAACTCAAACGTTTTACGATAGAATAAAATTTTTATCTATTTCATTATATTCTTTACATCAATTAAAACTAAACAAACAAATGCAAAATACAATATTTATCAAATAGAAGTATCTGACCGAATTAAAAAGATTAATTTTAAAATATTTTTTTTCATTCAAAAGGAACATTAATATAATGTCATTTTAAAGATAATATATCAAGTTGTATGTTGGTCTAAGAACTGAAGAAAATGTACTGAAAATATATACCTGCAATTATAAAGGTATTGATTCAATAGTTTTTGTTAATATGATAAAGAAATTAATAAATAAGGAACAACATCTTTACAAAAATTATTGCAACTATGTTTACCCTATGTGAAGTATCGGTCACAATTCTTTCTGATTCAAACAGATTTAATCATAATATTATTTTAATAATGTCTTAATGTATAAACAGAGTTTGTTTCAGATTAAAATGGCGTTGATTGTTTTTTATCGTACATTTTATTAATTTGTCTTAATTGTTTTAAAAATATCTTAGAGGTTAAACTCTCAGATTGTCAACCTGATTGTGACGATGACCTTGAGTTGAGATCAGGGTTGTTGGAATCGAGTGAACGAACTATAGTATGACTGTCCGTGCGAATAATATAATGAAATTATACTTTTTAATTATAAAAGTTAATAATCAAAGAGTGTAACCAGCTTAGGTTATTTTTATTATATTTCATAGTTGTGTCTTGTTTTCCTAAACAGTTCTCATATAAGAATAATATTAATGTAAATTATATATTTTGTTTTATTTTAATGTGATATTGGCACATTTATTCATAAAAATTTTGGCAGATTTTTTTAATTACGAAAAACAATTATTATAATTTTGTTTACACGGTAATTACGTTTGGTGGCAGCGAAGGATGCAAGAAATTCAGTTTTACTTATAAAACTATATTCATAAACAATTAAGACTTAAATCTAACTACTTGCTAGAGAGGTGTCTTTAAGTCATCGATTGACTCCAGACTGAATATGTGTTGGAACCCATTCCCCATTCCCACCGATGGTGCGAGGCGTGCGGTGTCGACTTCACTTTCCCATTCAAACCGGCACCGATGGCTCAGAGTCAGCATTTGGTACTTAACACCATTGTTGTACTATAAACTTATTCCCCGGTTATGCTTGCGTAACACGGTTAATAAAGAATAATAAAAATTTCTTTCTGGATAGTGCTTCGTTAGTGAGATGCAGTGATCAAACGACTTCACAGACTAAAGAGCACTTTGTATTGGTTTTTTGACTCGAAGCTTTACTTGGAGAATTTTGTGAAAGTCAAGATAAGCCGACATTAAATACTTTAACAAAACAATAAGTGAGAAAAAAATTCAGAATGAAATTGCAGGAAAACTTATTGGTATATATTTACATATGTATATACTATATCTGTAGAAATCCACATTACAGAGGGGAACATTTAAAGTGCTCCTTTCTACATTTGGTAGGCTAATTTGTAAGTAAATATAGCATAAATGGGTTTGCCTTCCGCGGTATGGAAATTGGTGTTTACCGCAGTCGTATTATTACGTACATATATTATTGATCTGTGAATGTTATTTCAGATTATTAAGACTATCAAACCAAGTAAATTGCTTTTAAATTAAAAAAATATGTTTCTTTTGGTTACATCAATTCGTTAATTTGATAAAGAATTATAAACTAAAGCCTGGATATTTCTTCAACCAGTTGTTTGCTTAACCAGCGAATTTTATAACGATTTGAACCGCGCAAATAAAACTTTATGTGGCTGAAAGATTTAAACGCAATCAATGAGCAGTTACACATTATATATACAGGGTGTAGATTATAACTTGCCTGATCTTGAAATAAATGCAAATAGGTGATTAGGTGAATCTTGGGAAAACAATTTTATTTTCAAACATTTTACTACTTTACTGTTATTTATAATATGTTGTAGTTAAATTTACTCGCATTTATATAAGACGAAATTTTTCTCAGAGAAAAATAAAAAATAAATTATTACAGATAATAAAATTAAGTCAAGCGGTTCTGAAAGAAAATAATCCTTACAATAATAGGATAAATATATATAAATATATATATATATATATATATATATATATATATATATATATATATATATATAGATATGAATGGTTAACCTCTCAGTCACATATCATGGGTTTTAATGAGAAGGAAGGAAAATTGTACGAACCACTAAACTGTTACCGGGAAAACGTCACCCTATTAGTTGTCTGTTTCACAATGATCGCAATCACAGGAATTTTGTGTATTGTTGTGGATTCCTATTCATGACCAGATTGTTACATAAATGTTTCTAGGGGATAGACATATTAAATTATTTAATTTATATTAGGTTGATCCAGTCGAGAATGCTTAAAAAAAGCTTTCAGTGATAAAGCTGTCATACTAATGAAAATATAACAAGTAAGTTATTCTACAAGTGTCTTTTTCAAACCAGAAAAATATCTTTTATTATTAGAGGATTTCGCTACTAGTATTGGATTGCAATTATGTATACTAGCTTTCTGCGTAATTTCATTCGAGTTTTATTTCACTTATTCTTTTATCTTGAGGCCGTCTAAGATCAAAGTTAGCTATAATGTACCTCTCTGTATGTCTAAAAATGTCTCTGTCTTATAGTATACGTGTGAATAAAGAGATTTAAGACTTTCGCGACTTTCTTAATGATTGATTCTGATTCTGCGCAAGGATGACACGCAAAATCGTGAAGCGTTCCACATTTTTGGGATTATGTAGTTTTAAAATAATAAAATCCGCGTAGTATATCCGAAAATATATTAGTTTCATTTAAGTCTAAATAAAATCTGTTGATCTTTTTCAAATATTACCTACTTTGGATACTGAAATAAAAAAGCCATAAAAAAAACAAAATAAAAACTAAGGACTTATTTATTTTGTAACATGCAAAAAGATATAATTGTAAAAAAATAGTTTGTTTTAAAAACAGACATTTTAAAATAATATTTACTCACAGATTCAAATGAATATTTGTGGTTGTTCTGCAAATATACAATGTTGTGCCATTTGATTTCTGAAAGCGACTTCGACTATTGTTAGTGAGCAATAGTTGGTAAAAGTAATTTAAAAAAATCTTAATAAAACTTAAACCATCCAACTGTAACTTGTGTGAATTTATATTATGGTTATGGTTTTTAAATGATTTAAGTACAACTTAAAGCGACAAGTGTATTATGACTTCGGAAATGAAATAAAAACTTAACTATGAAATAAACAAAGCGTAAAGATTATAACGTGTTTTGGAAGGTACATGCCAGTTGTTGGTCGCAAACTTTGAGATTGCAAATTCTTGTATTCGCATATGAAGTTTGGAAAAGTTATGAATAAAAAGTAACATGGATATGAATGAGGGAAGTTTCGTTATCACGATACTTGTGATAGATAATACATTTTTATTCATGTCAAAATGTACTAATAGAGCATCATCATCATCATCATCATCATCATCATCATCATCATCAGCCTATAAGAGCCCACTGCTGAGCAAAGGCCTCTTCTCACACGGAGAAGGTATAGAGCATACATATAGCATAAAATAAGCGCGGTTGTATTTCATATAATATAATTTCCCCAGCATTTAAATTATAATAGTTGAAAGTAGTTGAGTGCAGTCTCACGTGTTTAGCGAAAATAAATTTTAAATACAAGTTTTGCTGGATCTTCGTTCCATTAAATTTCCGTCCATTTTATTTCCTTTGTACTCTTTGTATTCATTCTTCCTTGTACGTTTTACATGTTATATGTAGACGTATAGTATAATACATTTAATTGAAATCTTCAATAAAGGCAACGAAACCACACAACGTAATTTAAATAATGTTTTAATTCATGCATTGAGGGATGTAGATGCTACATATTACATTCAAGAATTTTTTATTAAATATAATTGATATAACTAACATATTTACATTTGAAATGCTTGTTTATTCTAATGACATAGTAATCATCATAAATTAATTAATTTGTTACATATATTAATTATCGTGTAAGACAGTTGTAATTAAAATCTGTGTATATTGGAAGTGTAATTTTTATTTATAACAGAAAACGAGCAATTTGATATTCTGTCGGCTTGATTTAGTAATTTTAAATTCCTTCTCAATTCATCCATCCATCTTTTCAGACTGAGTGTAATTGATTAATGACCTCATAACGTATTCAACACAACATTCAATAACAAGATGATACTTCTAGCGGGGTTATATTGCACTGCTGTGATGAAGTATATTTTAAAATTCACAAAGTAAATTTTGATTTTATTATACAATTTTATTTATAAATTTGTAAAACAAATAAATTTTATACAAACTTTCAAAAACGGTCAAAAATGTTACTATTTTTTTTAAATTAAGCTCGTCAAATATGTAATTCGTATTGAAGGCTTCAATGGACAGGTTCCAACGTTGGTTGAGCTCCAGTTTGGTTCAGCCGAAAAGTTTTCTATTCAAAATCGCCTTTTGTAAGCGAAGCATAACAATACAAATTACAAGAATGTCTAACAATTTGGTACAAGTCCCCGAAACCACAGGATTCGCATAGCGTGAACCTGCTAAACCTACAGGTAATTTAATTTTATTTAAACTGTTGATCCTACGTAAGTTTTCTTTTAACTGATAATAGTTTTACTATAGTATCACATTAACAAAGACTAATGAAACCTAATCGGTTCAGTGGGATAAAAATTTTGAACGTGTCAAACTGAAGAAGACAAATATTTTCTTAGTATCTTTCAAAGCAATAAATAGTTCCAAATCTTTTATAAAGTAAATTAAGAGGTAATTTCAATAATTGTGTTTGATAGATTAGTCTTTCAGATTTCTTTTTCACTTTTAATAAATAGAAGTTATTACATAATCCTATAATATTACAATATAATTTAATTAATGTTTCAATACCTTAACTTCCGCTATCCCGTGTACAAGTCGCTTTGCCAATTAGGCTACTCTGCCTTTAGTTCAGTCGGTGAATAAACCTATCTACATACTTTAACACGACACTTAAAAGGTATAGAGGTTCCATAAATAAGGTTTTCTGATATAATACTAATAAATACTCCAAACTTAAAGAAGAATATCATTTTTGTATAATATCATATTATAATTAAATTATAATACTAAAATAAAATAATGGCTTTTTACAAACATACGTATAAATATAAATACTAACATTATTTTGTAATAAACTTGTTAAATATATGAAGTTATATGTCAAGAGACAAATAACAATTACAAAGAAAATAAACAAACGTCAATAGTTTTGGAGTAACGGCTTTACTCAGAAATTAAATAATCTTATGCTACGACCAACCGGTTTTTGCATAGAGAAAAGTCTATATATTGTAATTTTTAAAATGTAAACTGTATTGACATTATCTAAAAATAAATAAAACACCAAAGAATCCCTTAAGAAATTAATCGCGGTATTAAAGTTGTTTTCAGTACATTATAAGCTTATTATTAAATCTAAACAGGCGCTGGCTGACCAAAAACTCTTCAATATAGTTAGTTGAGCGTCTTAGTTTACATAGATTGTTATTATAATCGTATCGAGTGTTACGTACGAGCAACATCGTTGTATGGATAAAAAGTCATACAATGAGTGACGCCGCTGACTCCACGGAACGAACACCAAGCCGTGTGAACCGGGAGATCCCTGATACCACACAAGCTATGGAATGGCATTGCTATCTTAACATCGGGGCAATCATGTAGTCTTAAGTATAGGATATAAGTTTTAATATGTAATTCTTAGTATCCATATCCATACTCCATACTAATATTATAAATGCGAAAGTAACTCTGTCTGTCTGTCTGTCTATTACGCTTTCACGCCTAAACCAGTGAACCGATTTTGATGAAATTTGGTACAGAGATAGAATAGACCCTGACAAATAACATAGGTTACTTTTTATTGCAAAAAAATAGGGGAGAATGGGTAAAAAGTTGGGATGAATGTTCATATGGAAATTCGTCATTTTTAAAGCTGTAACAGTGAAACTTTGTATTTACACATTTTATTAGGAATGATTAATTTGCAATATTTTTTTTTTATTTATCCATACTAATAATATAAATGCGAAAGTAACTCTGTCTGTTTGTCTGTCTGTCTGTCTGTTAATCAATCACGCCTAAACTACTGAAACAATTTACACGAAATTGGGTATGGAGATATTTTGATACCCGAGAAAGGACATAGGCTACTTCTTACCCCGGGAAAATGACACATTCCCATGGGAACATTCAGGTGGTCCGATCGCTTTTACGCCAAAACTACTAAACAGATTTAAATGCAATTTGGTAAGGAGATAGTTTGAGACTTTAGAAAGGACATGAGTTACTTTTGACCGCGGGAAAACAACGCATTCCCACGGGAAAAAATACTTTTCTGGCCAAGGAAGGAAAAACAAAAAACATCGTATATAAAAATGTATTGCAGTGACCTATCTTCTTCTTAAAATGTATTAACCTTACCTAACCTATGACAATCACACTTAGTATGGCCTCAGCTCATCTCGGCACAATTCAAACATACGTATAAAAAAGTTCAGCTCAGGTTTTTTCATACAATTATACAAAAAAGCTATCCAATGCGGACGAAGTCACGGGTAAAAGCTATATTTAACTAATTCTGAAATTTACGCGGATAAGTCGGGGGCAAAAACTAGTAAAATACATATAAGTAAGTTTCGTAGTTTTCCTGGAACCTCCGGTTACCACTCTATATAAATCGAGTGAAAAAATATCAAAAGAAAAAATAACAAGAACATTTATGACGAATCGAAGTAAACATTAAGTACACACATGATAACTGAAGACAATTGTTTTATGGACAAATCTTGATTTAATTATCATTAATTAAATTACACTCAAAGATTATAACCATCAAAGATAATATACTAACTGCCATCGTCAATGATCGTAATCCTAAAGTGAGAAATTTTTGTTAGCCGTAGTCAGTTCTATGAAATTTTAATTACAAATGTATTTTTTATTGCATTGTTAGATTGAACCAACATGAAAAATGTTGTTTCTGTCAATAGTTACTTATGTAAATGGTCGAATTTGATTTTTAAAAACAATAGTAAATTCGAAACTATTTGAAACATTTATTTTATTCTGAATACATATAAGTTGATTGTGAAACAAAAAAAAAATGTCGTATGTTTAAATGTTTTGTAGATATTTATTAATATAATGGCATAAAAATTTTATGCGAGCGATAATAACTAATGTGGTCGATTTTGTTAGGAAAACATTTGATTTATATTTCATTTTATATTAAAAGTAAAGAAACATTTTATTATTGCTTTAATACATACGACATATAATTTTGTAAATGCTTTAAGTCAATCGTGCAGATGTTAGTGTTGACACAAATTTTCTTTGTATCCGGAGATCTTTCCTTGGATATGTTTCATCCCAATACCTAATGTTTATTGGCATGCATATTCTGATATGAATTATTCTATAGTAACTGTAATGTAAAAGTACCTTTCATAAAAAAAAAATTACTTAAATAGACTTCCAATTGTCTCTTCCACTATTTAAAACTACTATTCCAGATAAACTCATAAAAAAAAACATTAAAAATAAAAATTATAATGATAATATCAAAAGTAAAAGTAAGTAAAGTTAATAATTATAAAGTAAAAAACGGTTGTTAAACAAAACTTATCAGAACGCCTTATGACATATAATATGTTATTTACAATCCGTACTGCAAAAATTAATTTTCCTATAGACATTCTCAATATTTTACAGGTTAATATTTTATTAACTCTCTTTATATTCCACATAAGATGTCTGTATCAACTTCCGCTATTTATTTGACCAACCTCGTGATCCAGGTTTAAAATGTGAATTCACAGCTGGGATGCGAATCGCACAAATACGGCTTTATGCGGTTGACAGATTTAAACCCAGTCGATTTGCAACGAGGAATTTTATTCCGGGGATTTAGAATTTTTGACGGCATTTAGATGATTGTGAAAACATATTAAAAGATTACTTTCATACCTTCTAGACTAACTAGAATATTAAAATATAATGTTTTCCTTCCAGTTTTCTCATAGCTTTCAAGTTTGGTTGATTTTTTATCTGAATCACTAAATTATTTTCGAAACTTCACATCTCGTTCCTGTTAGAGCAGATTTGTCAAATGGATTGATGTATCGTTTGTTGAAGGCCCAATGATGGAAGTGCAACATCAACTGAATAAGATGATGGATTGGCCGAAATTAGATCCATTTGTTTATTTTAATTATCGCTTGTTTTAATGGTACTGCAATAATTTAAATATTGGAACACACTCATAAACGTTTTGGCTGATAACGTAGAGTTGTATCTTACACTGGATTATAAAATAAATCATCACAAACAAATTCCTTCATGATATGGTATTCTTAGTTTGAACTCTAAATTGCTGTCCGTAATATGTGTATAAATATAATTTTTATCTGTAAATTCTAGTAACGGTAAATATTTATTTCGAGGCGGTATACTGAGCAGACTCATAGTCATATAAACTCGTGGCAATAAATTGTAATACTCAAATTCGCAACCGCTTGCTACAGTTTCAAACGAAACAACTAAAGTTCACCCTTTCATGTAACATAGGCTGGTTGCTTTCAAACTTTGAGATTGCAATAAAGAATGTTAACATGCAAAGTTTGTACGTAGAGCTGAATGAAAGGGAATTTAGGGGAGAAATTCTTATCTCGCTACGGACGCTGTAAACAAAACTCTTATTGCAATGAACACGCCAACTTTCTACGTGAATTCTTTGGACTCAATATTGTTTTGTTGTAATCTCTACGCTTAAATATACATGTTATAATGAATAAATTTATTCCAGATTAATAAGAACAAAATTCTAAATTATACGAAGGTTAGGAATGACGAAGGAATCTTCTATGGACGCAATTTATTAATATTCACGAGTTATGAAACTGCAGACCCAAACAAATAATTATTTTTCTCATAGAAGTTACTCAAAAAAGATATTTCATTATTTTCATAAATTTAAACGATTCTAACTTCGTTTATCAAAACAATATATCAATATTCTTCTTACTCATAAAGTTATTTTGCTAATCATCAAGTATTTGGGAAATAAGTTTTCTTAATTTATACTAAATTACTTCGAAACCGTTGGAATAATATCCAATTCGATATGAAAGAAAAATTCTTGGAAGCAAAGCTAGTACTATTCTTTGAATTATTTTTGTTAAGTTTTCCATTATGAATTATATTAGAAGATGCGGTAAGCTTAAGTATCTATGAAGAACCTTAATGTTAGTGGACAATGTTATTTCCCGATACATATTCTGAATGTTCATTTCTGAAGCTTATATCATTGTAAGTTAAAATCTTAAATATTATTTGATATTCCACGTTGTTGTTGATACAAACAAAAATACAAATGCAGTGCAATCATGCCTCGTTCTTATATGAAAGACAAAGTTAAAGAATCATGATTTAATATTGAAACAAAAAGCCAAATAGAAACTCTAAAATATAAAAGGAATCGGGCTCGTCCGGGATTTGAACCCGGGACCTCTCGCACCCTAAGCGAAAATCATACCCCTAGACCAACGAGCCACATATGCTAAGGTTAAAGTACCTTACGGTATAATATTATTGTATTATAATAAAATATATATGAATTATTTAATCAATATTTATAAGTACTAATAAACAGGAGATTGCGAATAATCTTTACTTTTACATTCTATATCAGCTCATGTAAATTAATGTGCTATCTCTCTCTCTCTTCAGCCATGTAAGGTCCATTGCTGGACATACGCCTCCCTCATCTAGTTCTAATATGTAATGTGCTATATAGATGGTTAATTGCTAACTGTTTTGAGATATACTTTTGATCTACTGTGTACTTTATTCAACACTTAAAAATATTTCGTGAAAGACGTATTTTATTTTATATGGAAATCGTCGAAGGTCTTGAAGTCTTGAATTTCTTTCGCCTTAATAATTAATAAACATTAAACAGTATATACATATTTGATGAAATGAAACTTTCGGACAAAACGTCGAATGAACCATGAATAAATAAACTTAATAAAATTTCATAATTAAATACTTTTTAATCCAACACTAAAAATCTTTCCCAACTTTCGGACGGATAAAGTTCGCTCGTTACATCTTCTATTAAATTTTCAAGAGGATGATGATAAATAATTACAGTGAAATTATATAAGGAGCTATTTAAGCGTTTTATGCATAACGGTTTAAGTTATTTAAGAATATGTATTAAAAATACAGGAATAAATAAAAATATATTTGTTAAAAATCGATTTTATAGCTTTAATTATCGCTTAACTTTATTAAAGGTGTATTTACGTACATGTATTCTATATTAAGACAGACAATTCATACGTCTGCGTTAGATCTACGTCTACACACGTCATCCAAGCAAAGCCACTTGAATTTTATAGACTATTAAGTATGCTTTGATCACAAAATAAATATGACGCGATTAAAGAAATTAGATTTCAAAGAGGTTACGTATTTATTTTTCTTTCACGGCTTTCACTAATATTTAATTGAATATTAAAAATTCATTTGAAACTTTGAGTGAGTTTTATATTTTTTTACCATAAAGCAAAATTAAATAGAATAAATTCCAAAGTATACAAAAAACTAACAAAACGTACTAATGTTTATTCCACGATTTAAAAATATCTAGATCAAAACTCTAGTCCTGATATTTATCTAGACTTCTTTATTCAAAATCAACAATGCAAATATTGCTCTAGAGACATTTTAGTTATTTTTTTTTTATTTAGAAACAGATCAATAAATGTTATTACAACAAATTTAATAATAAATGCCACAGCTGTCGCTTGTTATATTTATAAAAAAATAATAATAAGATTACAAATAAAATCATTAATCATTCCATTCCGCAGATATTAAAAAATTCTATTAGCATACCATAAGGATTTCGAGTTTTATTACATCGAGAGACACAATTTTTTTTTTGTATACATATAAATATAACATTGCTGGAACTAACTTCACAATATATTACCATAAATATATAACATTGAAGGTACGTATGTACCTATAATTCATAATGAATGACCGTAGACTTATAAAAATAATTTCAGTAAATTATTACACAGGTTACATAGGTTACATATACCATTTACTATAAAAGAAAGTAGGTATAAAAATCTAATAGGCAAATTCTTCACATCAACATTTTTTTAATTAGTATGCAATCTTTACATTACTTTTCTTTCAACATGACGTAACTCGCCAAGCAATGGATACGTAAATTACTTCTATCCGTCGTCAGCTTGTAACTTAACCGAAGACATATTCTAAGACATCGTTTACGAACATTAAGGCACTCTATTCTCAACGCCATTAGAAATGAAGGAAGTGTCTTGATGGCTCTAATTCTGCCACTTATCTTCAATTTTGAATTTAGTTCAAAAAAATATTATGTCAAATCGTGGATTATGTTTTGCTGTCTGTACTGCCTCCTAGTTTTGTCAAACATAGATAAAGATTATATATTTAAAATATTATGTGTTAGTAAAAGATTTACGTATTCTTCATTACATTCATTTCTTAAGCAAATAGGAAAGTTATCACAATGACAACAAAATAACACAAAAATCTAATTCAGAAGTTATAATATCCAGTATCAAACCAGAAACTCCTTAAATAAAAAGAGTAATGAAATTCAAATATACAGTATTTGTAACTCTTGTAATATGTAACTCCGAGTAAAGGCTAAGTGAGACGGTAGGTATTATATTTAAGCTGTTTGTAAAGTCAGTGTTAGTTTTAAAACTTGCAATTGCAATATAATATTCCGGCCACTCTTTAAATGAACAACTTTCACTTCGAGCCTCTGTAGGAAAGATAGATATTCAAAGTTATAATATTATTTCTATCAAAATAAAACTAGGTCAAACTCGTTTTGGCATCTTTAAAGTGCTCTTCCGTGCAAAGTTTTAATATTTTCTTCTCTAAATATTGGAACTTTTTAAATTTCATCTTCTGGGAGGCTTTATATTTAAATATTTTATACAAAAAAAAACTTTTATACTTGTAAAATATAAAGAAAAATATTTTATAATTATTGACAATTTTTTTTATGAAAATAGCATTAATTTCCAAATTTTGCTACAATTTTCGTATTGTTACACTCATTTTATTTAACTTTTAAGTAAACGGCCTCTTATTATAATGCTACTAGACAATTGACATCATTAAGGAACAATAAATACGGTCGTTTGATGTCAATCTGTCCATCATGTGGTGTTATTATGAGTCACAATGGATAACGAAGTGTTGCCAATAACACTAGCCTTTCAGCCGTAATTCGGAAACAGCGCTGATTTCAAAAACGAACAATGGGGAAATCAAGTTAAATTTACTTCATTGTTATTTAAAATATTAAATCTAATAAACTATAACGAAATGAGGCAGTCAAGAACAAAAAAAAAAATGGCAGAATATATAATATAATTTTACCACTTTTCCGCAGAAGATTTTTCACATGAAACAAACATCTCATTCCTAGACTTTCAACATATTTCTAGCATTAATTTATCGGATGCATGCTATCAGTCTTTTTTCTTTCATGTTTTAGAACGTGGAATTCATATTTGATTAATTATCAAAAAATATTTATAATAACCTCTATTCTCGCTAACGAATCAATATATTAAGATGTAAGATTTTCGCGAGTTTTATTAATTTAAATGAAACTAATATTTTTCTGATAAACTACTGGTGATTTATTTTTGTAAAAAACTACATCCTCCCACCTTCTCACGTTGTTCACGGTTGCGGAAAAGTAACCGAAACGTCGGGAGTATGTAGTTTTTTATAAAAATAAATCACGTGGAGTTTATTCGAAAAATATTAGTTTCATTTAAATGAATCAATATATTATTTCATCACTAACTTTATTCAGTTTTATTCATATTAAGAAGTCCAAGTACTTCAGTAAAATCTTATTAAAATAAAATACTTTCATTTTTGTACATTTCTGTAGTATCTTAATTATCTTGGAGTAAGTTTGTTACATCCCTGTTAGCATTGAAATTTCCTGTGGTCCCAAAAATGTCAGTGAACAAAAACACGATTCGGTTAATTAATTTCTATCGTAAACCTCTTTAATCTGGTTCTGTTATTTAATTTAATAAGATAATATTAATAATAATAAGTAGACCAATGAGTTAAGGTTTCACAACTGTATAAGCCGTGTCTGTTGCTAAACACCAGCGTCACGGCAAACAATGTTCCAATTGCCATCATCATGTCATTAGAACAACTGTACAAACTATAAAGAATTATTGAAGAAGAATAACAAACCGTTATATTAGGTATTTATATATTATTAGCTGTTAAAATTTACTGTTTTCTCAAGTGCTCAATTTTATTTATTTAGCAGGCACTAATAAATTTTATGTAATCTTGAGAATGATACGATTTTATTGGAACATAATTCATGTTTTTTTTTTAAATTTACCAAACTAAATGTTCTATAAGTCATTAGTCAAATAAAATAAAGCCTTATAAAGGATTCTGTGGGTAAACCGTGGCTTGAGCATAAAATAGCACATATTTTGAGTCGAAAAATGATTTTAAACGTTTAAAATCATTTGAAAGCATTTGATTCTGATGCTAGACGTTCAGCATTTAACTTGTACTGTAATAAAGATATATGATAAGAACAGCACGAGTAGCGAAACAGACATGTTTTAACAGATAATAAAATTTATGGTATAATAAATTTTATGGATAACGAAGATAAAGATACGAAGAGTTTAAAAACCAATATAACTTGTGTTTGAAATGATTTAGTGTACCTAAGTTTTAGTATTCATTACGCTGTATACGAAATAAAACAAATATTTTTGCATCCGTTTTTCACAGAAAATCGATTTAGGTTGTTTGTCTTTTAAATTTTAACCAAAACTTATTTTATTATATTTAAATCTATGTACCTACAAACACATTTGAGGTTTTGTTTCTCATACGACCAATATCAATAAGAAGAAAGGCGTCTCAAACACAATAACCAGTTCTAGTATTAGGTCACCTTTCACCAAAAACTATGGTTTAACACAAACCAATTTTAAGATTTGATAAATGTTTTTATCACTATAGACAGGCGGCTCGTTGGTCTAGGGGTATGATTTTCGCTTAGGGTGCGAGAGGTCCCGGGTTCAAATCCCGGACGAGCCCGAAATTTTTTCTTAAATAAATATATCAGTGACAGAAAAAATATTTCTTTTCATATATCAAGTAAATTACAGATTTTCATATTGTTTAATGTTTTTTTTCTTACTATTATAAATATTGTAAGTGAAAGAACTTTCAAATGTTAAAATTTTGTGTTTTCACCACGTGTATGTCATTGAATACAAGAAATAATGGCAGACATACAATATATTAAGAAGTTTCGCATATCTCGTAACACATTTCATCAGCCGCCATATTAAAATATTCACAAAATTATTTCCTTAAAATATGATATATGAAACAAAGTAATTTAAAGACCGCCAGGAGCCTAAGTAAATAGAATAGGACGGTAAATCCAACCTTACTGCTGTCGGAAATGTAATAAAAGGTTGGAGGTAATTTATATCTCAAAGGTTTTAGCAACCTAGTATGGGTTCGTATAATTAACAAGGGTCACATATGAATCACCTACTAAATAAAGTGGGTGTTACGAATGATTTTACAGAGATAATTGACTGCCTTTCTTCTAAAGTAACTGTGAGCCTAATGAGTTATTCGTTAAAATATGGATTATTTCGCATTGCTATTTATGTATGTATATAACTATTTCAATAATTTTTGAAGTTATGAAAACGCATAATTACAATAATAATATTGGATTTTGGCGAATATCTGTAATTACCGAATGCAATACTAATGAACCGATCGGTTCTAGCTTACAAAAAAAATTGTTTTATATTTTTATGTGATCTCCTTCCAGCTCTACAAAATTGTTCGAACCATATTCTATCTTCTTTAAACCATACGCAAAATATGTTTAGAGGAGTTTGTAACCTTGTCATTGAACTCAAATGTCATCCCTGGGATAGACTTTTTCACATTCGGAAACAAGAAGTTGCAACAATACAAATCTGGTGAAAAGAGCGGATGGGGCAGAAGCTTGCAGCCCAATTTATCAAATTTGGCCTTTCCGAAGGCAGAAGTATGAAGCGCTGCGTTGTTGTGATGAAAAAGCACTTTTTTCTTCACAAAAAGAGGCGTTTTTCAACAATTAAGCATCGCTTCGAGCCAATTATTCAGACTAGTAATCATTCATACCCAATAAATCACTATTATTCTTATATTCACTGACAATCTTACTTTTACAGTCTGTTAAAAATAAAGTTCAGTAGTCGTTAATGAATATATTTTCCACGATAGTAATTTTTCATAATCAGGCGCTAAGGTCCGAGGATGTAATTTGTCAACTGAACGTTATTTTAACTTAGCAACAACAAAAGTCGAAGAAAAATTGCTTTGATGACTCACGATACATAAATAACTCGATTTATCATTCGTGAGATACAAAGATAAGGAAAACAAACAGAATGTTTTCATATATTCAATGAGAGTTAATGTTATATAGTTAATACTAAGGTAAGAGAGATCAAGTTTTATTAAAATATTATATTTTTTTTTATTTACCTTATTATTATAAAAATACAAACATGACAGACAATCATTAATAGTTAAAGTTATGTGAACTCCATTCATACATAAAATACACAATAAAATTTTACACTATTTGCATAACATAAGCCTTGTATTTCTTGAAATACTTTGGAAGTAGGTCATGTTCATTATATGCACTAAATGTGCGGTTGAAATATAATATTTTTGGAAAATGTCATACATTTGTGAGAAAATCCATTCCAAATAGTGTTAGTCGTATTGAATGTTACTTGTATAAGTAACCCTCTTCAGTGTTTGTAAGCCCACATTTGTATTGGCACGGTTCCAGAAATACGAAACGAAAAGTAATTACGGGTTCACTTCGTGATTAGTGTTACGGTATATTTTGGAATATTGTCATTATTTCACGGTAAACTTTGTTAACGAATAGGTTTAGGTGTGATTAATTTTTTTGTATTTTTTCATCTTTATGAACAGAGCGGTACTCATAGAAATACGAACGTTTACAGTAGTTACTACACGCTCTCTCTCAGAGTGTTTGCCCAGCTGACTTGGAATTTCAGCGCAAAGTAAATTCAAAATAGAATCACGTTACATGCAAAAGGACTTCAACAATTAAACCCAACAAAACCACTACGAGGACATCAATCGCGACAGTTTATAGCAACGTTAGCAAACATCTAGCGATTAAGAGACCGCTTATCAGTTCATAGCAGCCATAATGCCTAAATGCGTGACACTTGTAAACTATTTGAAATCGAAAACTTTTGACACCATAAGTGTACCATTATAACTTTGGTAACATGTTGCGTAAAATTGATTTGAACAGGAACTTGGTGGCCATTTTGGATCCTAACACAAGTTGCGAAATCTACTAAACTAGTTGCGAAATTGTTTGCTTGACTCATTAGTTAATACTAATGGTGACTCTTTCGCTATATTCCGATAATTAATGGAACGGGTGAAGTAATACTGGAAGAAGATGTTTTGGTATTACGTTTTAACTTTTAAAGATATTGTTTTATCCTAATTCTTTATAGGTAAACAGTCTTCTAAAAAGTGTCTGTAACGAACTTCTGAGTGAGGGATCGTTAGTAAAAACTGTAACATCCAAATTATGTGGTCTATGTTAATTCCATCACATCAATATTAAAGTTGTCAATAAAATACTTTTTCAGCAAAAACTGCCTTTTAAACGTTCTTCTTATAGGTCCTATCCTTTGTAGGTACATTAATTAATAAGTGATTTTTTTAAAAAGTAACCATTTGGGGCTCGCGCACCCTAAGCGAAAATCATACCCCTAGACCAACGAGTCGCTTGATAGCTAACATTTTTTAAGAGTTTAAATTAATTGTACTTACAGTATATTGTTATATGACTTTTAATAACAAAAGACTACGTTGACATTCCAATAACTATAAAGGCTCTAGAATATTTATATGTCATTTTGACAAACATTTTATGGCGTAATATTTTCAAATTGTCCAGAAGGTAGAGCAAGTGACGCTTTCAAAACTGTAAAATTTTCATTTTTAAAATGGTACATACATTTTAAAATAAGCAATACTCTTGACTTATTTTAATATTGAAATTCGTGACTTACATAGATTTTGCTACTTTTCGTTCACTCTCATAATTCTTGCATTCCTCTCAAGGCTCACACTGTAAAGGTTCTACATTCAGACATGTCTTTTGGGTCTTCAAACTATTCAATGTTACAATAAATCTGTCATTTATCTTCAATTTGTTACTTTTAGACCTCGCAACTCACGTCACTCTGAACTTTTATCTCCGATCATATATCTCTTCTTTTATTGGCATTATCTTTATTATAGGTAGGGCATTTTTAATTTGTTCAAATCTTTTGTCCGTCTCTATTATGATTTATCTCTCTAAAAGGGAATTTTATAATCACAGGGCATGTAAAATATTTGAATATCCTTTGCTCATAAATCGATATTTTTGCAATATGAGACCTCTTTGATTTCATCTAATCTTAAGTTTAAACGGTACTATTCGTAATAACCCCCTTTACATATATTTTATTACCGTGTTCACATTTCATGCTTTCAAGTAAATGTTACTGTTATTTAAAAAAAAGCTAGTGACCTAAGAAATTGTATTTCAATTATATTTTATTTCTTTTCACTTTATTACCAACCAAAAAAAAAAAATGGCAGCACATTTTTATGGTAAGTTTACAAAACTGACTATAAAAATTGTAATCACGTAGGACAATCACACTGCTTAATGGTTACCTAATATTTTTTTCTCGTATGCCGATCGTTAGGCGTTTAAATAGAACATGTTTTTAAATATTCCCGTTATTGTTTTACATGATGGTCCTTATAAAATTAGTTTGTTAGTGATACTATTTAATTTGTTCATACATAGCATGTATGTACAAAGAACAAGTATGTATTACATACTTTCATTTCTTTCAATGGCAATTAAAATTTATCTTAATAAAATAAAAGAGGTAAATAATAGAGAAGGTATATTTTTTAAGGTTTTTTTTCTTAGACATTTGAAGCGTTTTAAACGGAATAATAATAATTGTGATATTACAATAAAGTTTAAAAAAAGAAACAACGATTTTTATAAGCACCGCGTGGTAAGGCATGTTTTGTTATCATGAAAAACTTTTAAAGAGAAACAACGCGGAAGAACCCGCTGGTGTCAGATAACCATTAAGAAAATTAGGAACTTATGATGAATAGACGAATTTTTAATTAGATTACAATCATCGATCTAATTGTAGATGCTGAAAATATCGAAAGTAAAAATTCACAAGTAACCGCAATTTAGTAAGCCATATCTTAAGAAAACTAAACCGACACTTTTTTTTTTATGAATGGTTCTTAACTTTATAGAATTCCTATCAAAATAATTATCAATGATACATTCACCTAATTTGAAATAAGTGAATATTCTGCATTTAGGTCCACATTAGTTTTTTTCGCGATATATTTAATAACATTTATTAACTCGAAATTTGTAAATAGGACATGAAAAAACCTTAAAAAAATATATAATTAATATTATAAAACAAGTTTAGATTCATATTCTGACAAAATATTTAAGTTACACGTTGTTTTCAATCCATCGATATCTTTGATATTTTTCCGGTTTTAAGATTTTTGTGAGAAAATTATCTAAGTACGATCTAAAAAAATAAAAAAATAAGTGTTCTGCGCTGTTTTTAAGTTATCGTAGCAATTTTATCCTACGCAATGGCATTATATTGAAGGTATTGAATAAAGGTGTATTTTTAAATAAAAAATGTCAAAAATATTGAAGGACCATCGACCAGTAATATTCGTGAACTATATCTACAAGTTACCTACGGAGATGAAGCATGGATATTTACCGCAGGGTTTCTCCATAAATTCAAGAATATTCAGGTTGCTATGGAAAATGCAATATTCGGATATTAGAGATAGTTTATGCAGCCTGGGGACGGCCTACTGTCAGCAGGGAAGGCTGACTCGATTGATAGTTTTGATTTAAATAAAAATAGTAATAAAATGACAGTGACAGGGACTTCCTTAAAGGAGTTCTCTCTAATAAAACGAATGCTCTGTAACATTAAAAAAATATTTTTTATATATAATAGTATAATATCAAATCCAAACGCGTAATTAAAATTTATCCGCAGAATTAAATTTATATGAAAATTTAAGAAAAAATTGGGCTCGTCCGGGATTTGAACCCGGGACCTCTCGCACCCTAAGCGAAAATCATACCCCTAGACCAACGAGCCGGTTGAGAGAATAAAAATATTTATGCGTCAATACAAAATTATACATTGGATTCTAAAATAGTCATTGACACATACTTTCACATTTTAAAACCTTTCACTCTGACACGTTTGAGATCTTGGCCACATCAAGCTGACAACGAACGAACTCGTTAATGTGATGACCAAAAATCGATATCGATTCTTCTTTTGAAGAGAAATAAATTTATCGTAGGTCGTAGTTGTTATTTATTGTAAATTTCCACGTATCCAGATGTAAGAGAATCAATAAACGAGGAATTTCTTTTGTAAAATATTATTCATATTAACTGAAAGGTTTGTTGCTAAACAGCTGAGCTACTTTCATATTACGGTAAGTGAAATGATTACATTAGCCTCATTGATATAAATTCTGGTCATTTTAATTAATTTTACTTAATGAACAAAAACAAGTGTCACATTAAAAATTTAATTTAATTATAATGTACACATTTATTGGATAATCCAATGAAAGTTTTCATCAAAATAATTAATATTTAATTAGTAATCACGATTAATAGTTAATACTTTTAATTCAAAATTATTACTGTATAAAGATATGAATGAAAACATGTTTGTTTCAGTTACTAGTTGAAAACGTAGAACAAAAGCATAATATATTCAGACAAAGCCCTTATATCAATCCAAACTGTTGTGACCAAAAATCAAATGAATAAAATTATTATCGTACTGCTCTATATTTTATTAAAAAATACCTCATGTGCTATTTTGCATCTAAGAAGTTATACCGTAAAAGGTTTACAAGAGCACTTTCAGACATTTTCAATATGCCTTTACCCACTTTAATTTGAAAATATACATTTATTAAAAATGTAAAAAATCTCAAATATAAAAACTGATAGCAAAATCCATGTACGATAATTAATTTGTATATTATATGTATGAAGGTTCCTGTTAAGACACTTTAAAACTATTAAATATTTTGCGGAGGAGTAGATTTTTTTGTTTCAATAATAAGGCCTTAGAAAAAAAAACGTATTGTGGTGTCATACACTCAATATTCAAACAAAAGTGTTGATATTATTTGTTATTATTTGTTATTTTCGAGAAGTTTTCAATTGTTTTCATATTTAATTAAATGGACTTAAACTTTCTTTAGATTTTCCGTTTTCAAGAAAAGGATATAACTCACTGTGAGCCAAAAAACAAATGAAATGCTTAGTGATTATAATTATTAATAAAATCTGATTTGTATACAAGATCCGATTGTCGATGAAAAGAAATCGCCTATTTAAAAATATTTCTATCGTAGGCAAAACCTTGGCTAAAATGCTGTCAGCTGTATGGGATAATTTTTAGAAGTCCATTAGGCATTGCTTGTAAGTATTAGAAAAAATACATTTACACTCTTTAGTTATTGTTTTTTAAATCATGGAATTTAAAATAGATTCCTTCGATGAAAACTTTTCTCAATCCGTATTATCACCTGACAACTCTTTCTTGGATGAAATTTCTCTAAGGGATGTCAACATTTCAAAAATAAATAAATATTATAATATCCAACTACAGTATGTACTATAGTTAATTCAAATTTTATTCTCCATGATGCCCTGAAGGTACTTCTCTTGTTGTTTTGGGTCATGACCCATTTTTACTAAGAACCATTCCTGTTTACTAAACCCCGGAAAGGGAAGACGCAGCCGAACATGCATTATGTGAGTAGCACCCTCAACTTTTGGGGAAGGAGCATTTAATATCTCCTCAGAAATCCTTATATAACTTTTTCATACACATTTCCTTGTACGAACAAAATAAATCGCTAAGATATCTTAGTTTTTGTTTTTAAACAATAAAATAGGTAAATACAGACATAGGAGAGTTCAATTAGGCTTCGATTACTGATCTCAACCATTTTGACTCTCATATTTTTTCTATAGTTTATTTACAATTAACTGAGCTGGCATCACTATTGATACGTCTCTTTAATCAAAATTTTTAAAATTATATATTTTATTATTAATATTTATTACAAATTTAAAACATTTCTAAGTCTAGCTTTGAGTAGGACTTGCTAAATAAATTCCAAACCACTGTCTTTTACGACACGCAGATTATTTTTTTAATTCACCGTAATTGCCGACTAAAATGCATTTTTATAGAAAGCATTATCGGTCCACAATCATGATGCTGATTTTCCGTAGCTTGTTATTTTATAATACTTTAATAACCTTATTATACTTTGTTACTTAATAATAATTAATTTAAATTGAGATCATGGTTTTATGAGCGCTCTCATTAATTATATTTTATATAAGGTTCGTTTTTAATTAGTCGCGAAATGAACTGATTGCATAGACTTTATACACGCACATAACAAGTACGACAGAACACAGACACAATGTATTGACAATTAATATATATTAACAATTCTTATAAACTAATGTTAAAGATTTTGGAACAACGGAATAAAAGCTAACAACTTACAACCACTGTCCAAATAGATAGTGAATCTTGCCTTATTATAATAAGCAGAAATATGAACTAAAGAGTTGGGAAATTGCTGCTTAAAAGAATTGATATAAATAATTTATGTTTTTTTCTATTTTATATATCAATTTAATAGTGTTCGTTAAATAATGTTTTATCAGGTCACCTAAATTATTATTATTTCACTAATAACTCATAACAATATTACATGCTAGTTTTAGCTGAGGACATCAATCACTGAAATTATTTTTTTAAGTTAAAATTTACATACTATTTATATTCATTATTATATATTTTTCTTGTTTGAGTCTCATTTGTATATTGAGCGGTTAGTTTGGATAAAAAAATATTGTCAAAGTTGAGTGCCAAGTATTTTTATATTAACCTATTTTTATTCTCAGACTCATCTTTTTTAATGTTAGGCGAAGTCAGGACATGAAATACATTTAAAAGAGACTTTATTATGTTAAATTAACAAACATAAATGTGATTGACAGAATATATAATGCATAGAGGTATTTTGTTGTTTCACACAAAAATACTAAACGGATTTTGATAAAACTTATAATAATCTAATTAACACAACACATTAAGATATAGGCTGTTATTTATTAGGTTATCACAGTTATATGTAGAAAGAAGTAATTTTACAAAGACTATATATATAGCTGACGGTCAGTTAATAGTGTCTTATGCTTTAACACAATTAATATATATTTTTTTCGGAACTTAATTCCGAAGATCATGCGGGCGGACTCGCAAGTTATAACTAGTTTAGAAGACTTGATTCGATGATTTGGCAGAAAATCGTGCTGTGGTGGGTAATTAGGTTTTACTTTAATGCGGAATATCGGAATTCCAATCCATCGATCATAACAAACAGCGTCATTTCGAAAACATCAGCGTAATTTGACGTCACCACAATAGATTCCGCGGTCGACCGAGCGGACATCACGTATTGCCACACTGTCCCAGCATACATCCCACTCATATACCATCGACCAGTACAACCCAAATACAACCTTAACTCTCCACTATAATGTCCAAATTTAAACACCAGCGCGGTGTATTTGTCCTGAAAACTGCAAGATTAATTGGTTTTTTGGAATGTCATATAGATTTAAGCTACCACCAATGACACAGCTGAGGTTTTGTGACAAAATAGAACTGATAGCAATATTATATCAATATAAATAGCTGGATCAAAAGGTAACACAGAATATATTTACTTTTAAAATCCGGTTTTGTTTCTTAAAATCACGACAAGTATTGATTGTATATTATAATATGATGTCCAAGGTTTTTCTTTTAATTTATAAATCTTATAATAGTTATAGTGTTTTAGAAACAATATCAACTTTCTCATTACATTTTCTTATTCTTTTAAATAAACAACACTTTATAGATTATCTGAAATATTTTAAAGTGAATTATGATAAAGCGTCCGTAGTTAGTTATTTATTCTGTCCCTAACAATAATTTTATTATGGTGTTAATGGCATATAAATTAAGTTCCGTTGAAACGGAGGCTATTGAGAGCTTCCGATAACTTTATTTCATAGGTTTTTAATAATAGGAAAGAACAGGACTTGCGACTTTTATTCAAAAATTTAGTCTAAAAATGACTTATGACCTTTATAATTGATTTATTTTGCTTATGTAGCCTGAGTATTTAAATATTGTAAGGTTGACAAAACTACTTCAAGAAAATTGAGACAAACTATCAATTAACAATCAAAACTTTTTCATTTTCTTCCAAACGTTTTATGAAAGATCTCAGCAAGAAGAATACAATACTTCAGATTCAAAAGATTAGTTTATTAAGTAGATCTAGCACGTTCATAATTTTTATTTCTATGACGTACAAATACTACAATTTTATATTGTACATTGAAGTCTATAAAATCGCGAAACAGCCATAGATAAAAAGAATGTTTCAATTAATATTTATACTTTAAACAGTCTTAAGTAATAAAATTATATTTATGATAAAGATAATAATATATTATCAACGGATGTTTGTTAGAATAATGAAAAGATATTATTGAAGAGATTGTTGAATTTTTTTATTTATTTATTTCGGTAATCCAACAGTGCTTCTAATAATGACATTGTAAAAATTAACTAGACGGAACTAAAACGACAGGATTACACAGTTACAGTAGAAGTATAAATATAAAACTTAAATATTAATTAATCACGAATCACAATAATAACTAGCAAGACTGTCCGTTGTGCGTGTGCGCTTGTGTGTGCGTGAAATTATATATATATACATAAATATAATTCTACTGTCTTGTCGATATATGTCACTGTACTCCTAGACGGCTGGACCGATTTGAATTTTTTTTTTTTGTATGCATTTGGGTGAAAACTCCGATGATTTAGATCCATATGTCAACACCGAAGAACCCGCTGCACTTTACCAGCTTATTTTAAATAAAAATACTGCAACGAAGGTCACCTACTACGTGTATTGTTCTAATATATTTCATTCATTTCACTCTGAGCTCGACTCTCAATAAAAACTGTCTCTACAGTCTCCATCACTTCACGGAGTTACTACTTTGAAGGTTTATATGCGTGATAAGGTAACACGTTACATGTTTAACTTGTTGAATCTGAAGTAAAAAACCTAAATTTAATTTGTTTAACTCTGATTAAAGTTACCACGCATCGGCTCGTTGGTCTAGGGGTATGATTTTCGCTTAGGGTGCGAGAGGTCCCGGGTTCAAATCCCGGACGAGCCCAATTTTTTAAAATTACGATGTAACTAGTAATTACTAAATAATTAGCTTATCTTTTGTAGTTATATGTAATTATCACATAGCCTGTGTGTTTTTTTATTGCCTTGATATTTGTATTTAATTAATTCTATATCAATGTATGTTATAATTTGTACACAATTAATTTGTACTATGTAAATAAACTTAATAAAATGTATTGCTATATTGAAAAAATAGAGGGTTTAATTTTAATAAATAAAATAAATATAAAAATATTTTTATTTTTATTTATGTTTAATTTTAATAAAAGTAATTTATTTAGTTGATGGTTATGGCCAACTAGAGGCTCAGAAAAACTCAGACAATTCAGATGAGTATACTGTTTGTTTGTTTGTTTTACATTATATGAAACTTTTTAACTATAACTAAGCCTACATTATTTCACATACACGATAGCAGTCTCAAAATATTTACTTGTAACGCAAAGGATTTCTGTGTTCTTTTTCTACAACAAAGTAGTGGTACTGGGTACATAGAGCAGAGTTAGGCTAGTTATTTTAAGATATTTCATCAATACAACCTCGTTCTCTAGGGATGCTTTATAACTAGTGAAACAGTAATGGCGTACGTAAATGTACATTCAGTTATAAAAGCCAAAAGTAAATCTGCTTATGCATGATAGTATTAACATAAAGTGAAAGGTATAAAACAATTTGTTTCCTATAGAAAGATAAATAAGTATAATAATGTAACGGCTCGTTGGTCTAGGGGTATGATTCTCGCTTTGGGTGCGAGAGGTCCCGGGTTCAAATCCCGGACGAGCCCAAACTTTTTATACAATATTATGTAACGACTCTACCTCTCATACGACGAGAATAAATAACATGGTGATGCAGTACATGTTTAGTTTTTACTTTCTGTACATCCTTTAAATATAATAGAAGGCTGAGACAGAACAGTTCATTAACTCCGAGCTATAATACAAAGAAAATTTATTATAGACCAATAAATAAGTAAGGCGTCGTTTTTATTTGAAGTAGTGTTATATTTAAAAGGATAACAAAAAAGTTTTTTAATATTGTTAATGTTTTGTGACAACAAGAGTCGTAAAATGAGATGTTGGAAAGTTGTTATGAGCAATCGCCTTTTCTTGCAAGTTATTAAATAAAGTGGGTCAAAACACATAGCCTATAGAATTAAGAGGTCTATCTATTATTAGTGTTTTTTTCTTTCTTTTAAATTAAGCTATTATTTTAATTAATACAGACAATTGGAACATAAGTAATGACAAGTAACTAATGTAAGCTGAACTCTACTTAATAATTTTGTTAAAAGTAAGTTTAAGGAACAGTTTTAAATATTTCCGGAAAACACTTTTCCCTAGCGTTTGCATTTTTAGATCGAGAATTCTTCTCTCACTGGCAAAGATGTAACCAAAACGTGTTTTAATGCAATTCTAGGTTGTAGCTAATTTTTCAAGAAATGAATTTTAATCATGCGAGTAAAAAAAGAAGTTTTTTTTGAGTCTATATCTTTAATATTATTAATAAATTAAAATAGTTTTTGAGGAAGTCTAAGAACAACCAAACATCAATTTTTGTACTCTGATTTTAAAGATTTAAGAAAAAAGTTTTATTTTTACTCATTCATCTGTCGGCTCGTTGGTCTAGGGGTATGATTCTCGCTTTGGGTGCGAGAGGTCCCGGGTTCAAATCCCGGACGAGCCCGAACTTTTATATTCTTCAATTATCTTGAATTAAAACTATTTTTATTGATAATTGTTATATACTTTTCTCCAATAATTATATTATTGTTAAACAAAATGAATCATGTTGTATTTTGATACGTAAACATATTATAAACTAAATTACTACATAAGAGTGATAACAAAATTTTAAAAACAAGTAAAACGTATCCAAATAAATGAGTCTTATCTACTTAGCTTCTAATAAATACGACATTTCTAAATCCAAGTTTTATGATTGTTATTTAGTCAGTTACTTGAGTGTGAAATAGATTTTGCGAAACAATATATCTCATATATAATTGAAAGTCAAATATGTAAACGCAAGCCGATGTTTATTCGTTATACAGTATAATACATCCTATTCTTAAGTTGTACTGAAAGAGTCTTTGATGACCTTAAACCAAAAATGCTGCACGTTTCACAGTGATGTGATTATGATAATTAATTAAGCGTACACTGTAGTTGTTATTAACAGTATATAAAATAGTCCAGCTCAATAAACAATGCCAGGTGTATGTTTAAATTTATGAAACAAATAAGTTTCTTATTTCATTTCCATGACTACCTACAATTTTATTATTCTGATATCATGTAGCTACTTTCCTCGAGTTCTTCACGTAATACCTCATTTATTCAAAAGACGTCATGCTTTGTTTATTTGTTTTAGATTTGAAGTTTTAAATTCAATCCCGCTGCGACCAGATTCAGTTGCGAAAATTTGAATAAAAGTTGAATAAAATTTAGAGTTCATTTTAACCGACCTTGTTTATTTTGTAAGAATGCTTGTTGTGGAACATTATTTAGAATCGTCTCGCTTTAATAATGTTTTAAATGGAGTATTAATATTTATTAGGAGAGAAGAGAAATTAAATGTTTAAATTGTGTTATTTATACAGGCTCTATATAAAAGTTCCAAAGCAGCTTTGCCATACAAATTTATTATGAATATGAATTATTGTATAGATGTTTATTAAAACAATAGATGTGGTAGTCGACCGACAGCGACATCTATATTCTGTGTCGCGTATCTTCATAAATTAAACAATTGTTATGCCTTGAATTCGCTGGAGTATTCAAGTTTCCGTGATAAATTATAGCCCATGTCTTTTTCTCGTATCTAAGTTAAATAACTTTTAAGTTTCATCGAAATTCGTTTTACACTTTTTGCTTGATAGAGCAACAAACCTCCATTCACCCTCACGATAGATATAAATGCTTATAACCAGTTTGAATATTTTTATTCAGGCTGTTTAATAACTTTTGCTTTCCGAGATGGTAAACTTATTGCCCAAAACCAGATAACCATATAACATATGTAAGTATACTAATATAAAGAGAAAGGTATTATTTGGTTCCAACGTCTGGCGCATAAAGAAAAATAAACATCTATGTACTATCGGCTCGTTGGTCTAGGGGTATGATTTTCGCTTAGGGTGCGAGAGGTCCCGGGTTCAAATCCCGGACGAGCCCAATTTTCTTTTAATTTTATTCAAATTATCTCTCAATTATCACGATTTCATAAGTAGTAGGAAAAACGGAAATCTAGCTAACTCTTTGATAAAGACAAATTCAATATTTTGTTATTCACTGATGTTTTTGGATTTTTTTTTTTACTTATTTGCAATATATGCGTTGAGTGTTGACACAATCAGGGTAGGATGTCATTAAATTTTTGTGGTGAATTTATTAAAGTTAATTTAAATATTTAGGGAAATGTTTCGAAAGACAAACGATTAAATATATATTAACTTATATTAAACATAACAGAAGTAACTGTTTATAACAATGTAAAAATAACTGAGTATTTAATCCAGTTTCACCAAAATTTTGAGTTATAATTTATTAAGTGAACAATATAAAGCCGACTTTATCAGCGTCGGAGAAAAGTAATTTTAAGTTAATAAATTTTAAATTAATGAATAAAATAAATATGTATATGAAAACAAACAATTTGATCGTTGTGTTATTTTGCTTAAACTTTTTAACCTTTTACATACAAGTAACTCATAAAAAAAATTTTCTCATCATCACTTTAAGGTCATGTCATAAAGAACCTGTTTGGGTTCTTTCAATGTCAATGAGCTGGTTATTAAAATTTCGTTACAATATCGCGAACTCGCGTAATGATAAGTTATTATAAAACCTAATAATTAAAATGTTATCTTTTGTTTATTTTTATTTTGTATCTTTATCTTTTTTAAAAAATATATGAGTATATTACATATTTCTTTAATACCGAACATAGATTGTGTTTATGTGCAACCGTTTAATAAGGTTTATGTATGTAGAGCGCAAATAATCATTGGTTTTTATATTTTATTTAAAGCTTCCAACGGTTATCAAAGACGTGTTATTATTAATGAAATTAACAAACTTATTAAATACTAATTATTTATTTGTATTTTACATCTGCCTGCCGTAACAATAGTAGCAATGGCTACTTCTTGAAATTAGTTTCCCGTCATTTAAATAGCATTTAATATTACTGTCCAAATGTAGCAAAACAAAAGTTTTGTCGTTTTGCATGATCCCACGTATGTGACTTTACTTACGAAGTCTCAAGTGTCATAAATCAAAAGCAGCTTAAGAGAGATCGTTAGTTTTATTTTTTGCGTGATGTTACTGTACTTTGACCCAGTTATAGCGAACCGGTGGTCGTTTATATGGTGATGGCAACTTGCTCGCGTCTTTGTATCTTCGTTACTCATACAATGAATACTTCATTTAATCTGATACATTTCAGATATTGCTAACAAGTACTCGCTTCTTTTTATTACTTGCTTTAACGAAAAATATAGATTGATAAAAATATTGTTATGTTTAGATACAATAAACTGAAGAGTTTTTTATTGTATATGTTATTAATAAAGCTTTCATATAATAATATGTTTAATATAATATTTATGTTTATTCTTTTATGTGATACATTATTATGTATTACAGCAAAGAAATCTAAACATATAACAATGGAGTTTAAAAAACGAACTTTTATGTTATTATTAAAAACCGGTTCAAATGGTTAAAACATACGTATCGGAATCATAAAAGCCTTTGCATCAATAGAAATAGTTATGGCAGAAAAGAAAAAGTAATTTTTATTTTGTATAAAAGACTGAAAAATATATACACAGAACCATAGTCCACCGAACACCAAAAATACGGATCGCTGTCTCAAGCTGAGTAAGATTTAAGATTGAAGTAAGAACCTTTTCCTGTTTGATTTTGTTAAAATGATTACCAAATCAAATCGAGATTTGAAGGATACATTTGGAATTGTATGATTAAATGTCGACTAAGTATTTTTTAAGAGATTTTCTTGCCTTATTGTATTTTTTTTTCAGATCTTAACTTCTTCAATCTGTAATCCAATTTAAAAAGGATAATATTTCTAAATAAATATTGATGAATAACTTTATTCTATTAATAAATTTTATATAATATAATACTTATTAATTCTATAAATATTTTTTTAAGCCTAAACTTATTTTACATTACTCTCCGTAATACAGGTGTGTGGAATGAGGCGAATTTATTTTTATAATATTATGTAGGGCAATAAAGGAAATAATAGGAAAATACTTAGACACTACGTGCATATCATAAACACAATAATTTAATAAATCAAGCCTTATTGGCACAATTTTTTTATACAACTCATTTGATAGCTAGTTTTTGCTAACACATCCTCTTTACAGCCAAATCAAGAGAGGTAATACCGAATTTTGCTTATTCTACTTCTTTATGATGATGAGATCCTATAGTATCAATATTGGTATGTAATCTGACTGATCAGTTGGGATTTTCAAACTTAATAACAGTCCATGATACGAGTATATTTCTCATACAAAAAATAAGATACCCAAAATTAGTATAGTATATTTATAAAAAATATTTTTTTCTTTAAACTAATTATAGAATAGTTTGTAAAAAATTATTTAACCCAATAATAAAATGCCTCACTTATCAGCATTAATCGAGGAATATTTAAAGAGTACAGAAAAGAAATTCAGTTATTATTCATTAAATGCGAGACTCCTTTGCAAATCTTTTTTTTTGTAAGGCTGTTGAATTTGGGCAATCTTGTAGATCAAAGGCAGTAAAATGCCAATTCTTATTTGTTATACATATGTACCTAGCAACACCTTCTTTTATCTTCTGAATCAAACGATTTAATCTGGCGTATGTAAACTTTTGGCAAGAATTTTGTCGTATTCAATAGTTTAATCTGAATATTTATAATACTTTCATAATACATTTTTATTATTTTTGCAGCATATTAAACGAAACTTTGTGATTTTAAAATATTCAATATCTTTTCTAAATCAGGACATTTTGCCAAAATTATAAATTTTCTTACTATCTTTTTTCTTCTAAAGTATTTCTTCGAGACTATTATAAAATATGACTAGAATTACAGTAAGAAATTCTACGTTGTCTTTTTAAAGGTTGTAACACAATGTACTGTCTTAGCAGAGCCTTGGGATGATAAATAAAGTAGTCTTGGAAACTATTTTTATTGAGAAGGATTATATAAGTATATCTGGATTAGCTTTCATTACTACTGTAGTAAATGGATTTGTCTCTGTAATAAAACTATCTCAAGCGGAGTACTATCACAATTCTAGTAATCTTGAAGTACACTGAAGATAGGCGTAAAATGGCTATTAAAGCTGCAATCCCTTCAATAAGGAAGGGTAACGGAAGCCTGAAGTCTCTTTCATCCGATCCGAATCCGGTTTTTCTCATTCATTTCCAAATTTCTGAAAGAATTCTGCAAACAGTAAAACTTCCATAGATTTATTAACTTTTCCAGGACACAGGTCCTATCCTATCATAGGATCCCTAAGGAACCTCATCAAGTGGATACGCTGTTGTGTCTACTAGTATAAAAATAGTTAATTGATATGGATGCGTTGATAAACGCCTTTATTATATCTTTTTGAATACTGTGAAAAAGCAATTAAATTATATACAAAAATATAAATTAAATACATCGAGAATCCAAATCAAAGGCCCGTTTCGCTTGGTCGAATGGAAAAAATTTTAAATCGTTACTTAGACCCAAAAACCTTATATTTTATTATTCTACCCAAACCATCGGTCGGGTTCCAATAAAAAATATACAAAATTTATGAGACTGCCTTATTAAGTTTATTGTGTTAGAAATTGTATCGGATTCTCAAATATATATTTTTATAATTACTTTCATGCTGACAGCAGATGTTAAAAAGATATTTCATAAATTATTCAAGCCGTGATTTTAAAATTGTGTGACGTTGATTAACAAGAAAAAACACTTTGTTTTATACTGTTATCAGTTGTTGCAGGCCTTCACAGTATAACTAATGCCACCGTTTATTTATGGACCAGTAAAATACAAAGGATTCGTTTCCCGGTTGTCCACTGCTGAACGTAGTACTTCTCTATAGATGGCAACCGTCGTGGTGTGGTATACAGTTTACACAATTTTCATATTATGAATTATGTAGATAATATATTATATTATACATGTTCGCTCCATAGTGGCCAGCCTTAATACGGCCAATTAGTTAATAACCAAACGTTCCATTTTAACTTCGAGTTGACAAGTCCAAAGAAAATTCAAAGTTGACAAATGGTGACAGGAGACCATAGTTTAGAAGGCAGAATAAAAAGTTTAAAAGGCAGAATTATACTTCGTACAAAGTAAAATTATCCCACATAGGAAGACGAAGTATGGTCGTATACAATTTTTTTTTTAATTTCTATTTAACAATTCACCAGGATCAAAAATAAAACGTAAATAAAATAAAAAAAAAACTGACTTTCTTGTTTTTTCTTTTTATTTAGAAGTTCTTTAGGACAATGTGCTGATTTTTCAATGTTCAGAATTTTTCAATATTTACTTTAGCTCAGTAGTAACATTATTATTTTAATATAATATTAAGTTTACAAAGCGAACATAAGCGACATTTATGAATCTTGTTTGTTAAGCACGTGATGACGTGCAAACTACCAGAATACCAGAATAGCATTACTTATGCAACAATTAACTGATTTGACTTTTAGTGATATGGGAAAGACGAGCGACGTTATGGGAATCGCACTAGTGTTGCATGACAAACCACTAAATATTCGTCTCCTAGAAAATAAACAACATACTAAAAATCTCTTTATTCATCTAACAGCGCCAGGTTTTTAATAAAGAATTATTTGCACTTCAAAGAATGTAAATAATAAAAGCTGAGCTCCAATTTTGTTGTATTTGATATAACAACTGGGGGAACTTCAATAATCGCACTCATCCCTCCAAGCGAATAGAACGAATAAACAAACAAATTAAAATAGTTGAGATTTCATTCATTTCACATACATTTTGTTAATCAAAAAGTAAAAAAAATATCTCCGTAACATTGTTATCCTCTCAATATTAATCGTTATATTCTAATAAAAATCTCTTATGTATTTAATATACGTACTTAAATTACGTGACATACAACCTCTTTATACTTTTCACTTAAAATAAATAATGATTTTATTAAGGATTCATACAGTGTATCAAATGAAAATGCACGATACTTTTATGACTTGTTGTTTTTTTTATTATTAAGTTATTTATTTATAAACCAGTGAAATAACAGATACAAAATAATATATAAAAATATAAGAGTAAATTGATATCTGCCCTATAGAGATGGTGACTATCTGTACATGGGACTAATCCATAAACATTTGTGGTAGTTTTTATAGTTTCATTAAAGAGTGTATAATCGTTTTTATTTAATTTTATTATCAATAGCGCATATTTCAAATACCTTTTTTTTATTTGTCTAAGAAGTGCTCTCGTAGAAGTATTGATTTCAATCTAAACGATTTTATCAATTTAGAGAAAACCGTCTGAACGTAAATCTAAATAATTTAATAATAAACTAAAAAACTATACATTTTCTTGTTTTTCTACGATGATTGAAAGTTCTTTAATAAAAATTTATTTACTAACGTCATTTCCAATAGGTTTTGTTTCGTTAGGATAGGTTTACTTATTACTACACAATTTATTTGCACACAGAAGTGATGTTGCAAGGTTGAAGTTTGCAAAATCTTAGTTACAAATTAACCCTACAGTGCTTACAAAGGATTGTAACAAAGGAGTTGTTTCAGTACATTCAATTCACTAAAATTCTTTATTTAGTGCTCTACTTTATCAGTTCATTAGACGTCCCCGCTTTGTTTATTTGACTAGGGTTCGAACTTTTAAATTCAATTTTGTTTTCAGCGATTCAGTTCCAAAAATGTTGAATAAATTGGGATTTACTCTGCAATGTTTTGTTTATAATAACGAAATTCTAAATTCAAACAACATAAATATGTCATTATAATTTTATAGAAAATACAATTTTGAATTTTACCTATAACTATAATTCGGAAAACACGTCTATGGTTATGAATATAGTTCAGAACAGACTAGAAAATATAGTTTAAATACTATAAGAATGAAATGAATGTGTTCAACGTAATATTTAATGAAATATAATCAATTAATGACTTCTTGTCACAGAATTATGAATTATGATATACGATGTACGACAGTATTTGAGCTTAACAATACATTTAATTGTATTTACTCATTAATTTTAATATACTTGCTTGATTGATTACAAAATAATGATTCTGTCACTTCAGTTATCTAATGTACGTTTATTAAGATGTGCAGTTCATTTTATTCGATATTTAGTTAAGGTTTACCAAATGTAATGTAATATAATGAGGCTTTTTCATATTCTTCCTATTGGAAGTTAGTAAAATGGAATCATTAAATAAATGAGATCTAAGACTATCGCGAGAATTCGTTTAAATAAAACTAATATTTTTCGGATTATACTAGGCGTATTTTATTATTTTAATAAACTACATAATTCCGACGTATGATTTAATAAAATTGAGATTACTAATATGTAGTTACGGTATTTGATGTCTTCATCGTAAATTGTATTAAATTAAGAGAATTAAAAAGCTTACGTTTTATTGATCTTTTATGTTTTTAAAATTTAAAAAGAACTGAGGAAAAAAAACATATCGAACAATAATAGTTTCCAAAGTAAGCATTTTATTTAAATAATATATACATAAAAATACTGGACAAGTGTGAGTCGGGCTCACCCATCCAAGGGTATCTGTACCTAGTTATGGGATCCTTCCTACATTTGTAGTAGAGGATGGTATTAATTACCATATTTTTCTCTTAGTCAACGGAAAACACTCTACATTCGAATTTTCTTCAGAATATTGAAATTTATATGTCCTTTGTAGCATAAACGGTATTTTTTCTTCATGAAGCTGTAAACCTAAGTATATCGATGGAATTTTATCCTATGAGTTACCTAGATAAACAGTCATACCGACGGACGGATGGATAACAAAGTGACGTTAGGTTTTAACGTAAGGAACCCTAAAAAATGACTTGTTTACAGCTGATAGGATCGTGTTTTATAATAAACAAAATTTCTATACTACATATTTTGCTATTTCTCTTCATAGATATTGAGATGCAAGAATAGAAAAATATCAAACGTATGAGATATTTTACAATTTCTGAGTGTCATTTAAAAAAGAAGAAATGTGTCAAACAATATTTATATTAAAATATAAACTTTATATAGAAATACATCAGTAAAGGAATTGTATTAAATATCGGCTCGTTGGTCTAGGGGTATGATTTTCGCTTAGGGTGCGAGAGGTCCCGGGTTCAAATCCCGGACGAGCCCTAAATTTTTTTAATATTTCGATTGAATAAGGAAGTTAAAAATAGAAATTATATATTTATATACATTTATTTTATTCTATAGTTTCAAGCATAAGATAATTGAAAAGCCGGCCATTGAAGCGTAGCAATGTCACAGAACATTACTTCCGGAAGGAAAATTTATAACCAACAAAACATGTCATCTCTTAAACAAAATAGACTTGTTGTTTTCAATAATATACTAAGTATGTGTTCTTTACTTTTGAAAGCTTAAGGATTCTTTAGAATAATAACATAGTAATTAAATTAGATATCAATAATGTTATAAAGTAATAAATATATTTTTTTTATTTAATATTATTTAGGGACTTCTATATTTTAGTATACACCAGCCCATTGTATCCTTTCCATAACATTAGTAATAATGACACCAAAGGTATAAACATTTTTTTGTACTTTTTTGGGTCATGAAAACATTGTGAAAAGCTCATACATCTATGTTATTAATATTTTCTTCTATCATCTTTGTTCGCAATAGCTTGTACCAGTCACATTTTAGCAACACGTTGCCAATCTACACGCATCACAGCCGGGTATAATCTGATCGTTCAAAATACTTAAATAAATAAGACTAACTGAAGGAGACTTTCATATTGCCTAGCGTAGACTTCCATATAGTCGAAGCAAAATCAAAAGTGTAAAATAATAAATCTAGTGTTTATTATAATAGAGTTGACAATTCTGTTCAGATACAGTCCTTAAAGTTAAATAGAGTTCTACTTTTTATAGATGAAGTAACCATGAAACTTAGAATATTTTAGTTTCAGAATCATACTGCTCTTATATCGGTACCGTAATATAACATTAGTGAAGCAATAAAATGCTACAAGTAAACTGAACAGAAAGTTACTTGTAAGTTTTCTTAGCAGTGCTAATAACCTGATATAAAGTAGGAGTGTGAAAATAGCAGTACTGTGACATAAAATTTTATTTTATTTATCCTTATTAAAGTTTAAAATATTTTTATAATTTTTATACATTTTCACATACGGATATAATTTTGAAAAGTTTTATTAATATACATTTTTTAACGCCACGCCTCGTCTTTAACCTAAATTCATGATGTTTAAAGTATCTCTCACAGACTTTACGTTCAAATACATTTAAATAATAAAAAAATCGTGATACCAAATATACAAACGAGAAAATATTTTATATTTGATCAAAATACAAGAGATGACTCACAAAAGGAATTCTATTTTCATGGATTCCATTTGAGAGAGATAAATAAAATATTTTGTACAAATTCTCAACTTACGATTGATGAAGAAAGATTGAATACGATTGATATAGTTCGGGAAGTTCTGGGACTTACAGCATCCGTACGGATAAAACAATACTGATAGTTTGTTATCTGTTCAAAATATTAGAAAAATAATATTATAAAGCCAGCTTTAGTATTTCCTATTTAAAAGAGAATTTTCCATAACGAATAATATAATATACTTATTTATTTCATATAATCTCATTTATTTATAAATTTGACATTAAATGAAATGATATAATAAACTGCCAAGTCCACAGTATCGAGACCTAATTTCCTCTAAATTCCTGACCGCAATAAAAACACGTAGCACGTGAACCGAAAAAACCTAAAAACGAAGGGGATGATGTATCTTTTCAGCAAATACAATTTTATTACAAATATTTTATGGCGTCGAGAATTCATGCGTCTATTAAAATTTTACTGCCTTCCCTTGTATCGTGAAGTATAAAACGCACCACGCGTGGTAAAGGGACGCAAACATTTTTTTATTGATACAATTTTTTCATGAATTTGCAATTCTGCTACATCCGTTGTCTTTAATTAGGACATTTCTTGTCCCATCGTAAATACACTCTCTGTGAGTACGAATGACAAACAGATGTGAAAGTAGAAAATATATTAAATTCATATGTATCCATAGAAAACATCCAACTTGTTTCTGTTATTTAAAATAGAATAAAACTGTATTTATTTTCATATATTCGGCTTAAAGCATAAAAATGAATCATTATAATAGTCTATATTTTTGTGACTTGTTGGAGTATTAACGGTTATAAATTATTAAAGGTCATAAATTATTACCAGTTCGGCTGCGGGTTTATTATCTTTATACAATACATTAACATTTACGTTTTTATCCACAGCTTCCGAAACATTGGTTCCGTTTTTTGTAAATATTTTCCGAGTTTAACCCTCTACGTTTGACAGACGATAAATGTTACATTATAAAAACCTTTGAATTTCATTTTGGTTCTGTGTAATTATATTATAAATATTTATATTAAAAAACTATCATAGTTGAAAATAAAATACAGGGAAACTAGTAGTAATACTTACCAAATAATAAACTCCGAATGGCATTACGACGACAGCAACAAGTAAATCGGCGACCGCTAAACTCACTATAAAGTAATTCGTCACAGTTTGCAATGTCCTCTCTCTCACCACACTCATGATCACTAGTACATTGCCGAACAGAGTAAAAAAGGGAAATATTAACAGCAACAACGCCCAAAAGTTATATTCCGGAGTAACATCGTCTCTGCTGAAACAGGATATGTTGAAGGTACCATTAAATGTACAGTTTGTATACACATCGTTCAGTATGTCTAACGTCTGGTTGTGTACACTAAAAAAGTCATGGCTTGCATTCCCATAGAAATAATCACTAAAATCATCAACTAACATTAACAAATCACCAGTTTCTTTGGTTTCATTTTTTATATAACTAGTATTTAATGTTCCTTTTGAAGTGAATATCTTCGCTTCCTGACTGTCTGGGGGTCGTTTGGAAGGATAAAGATATGTTTGACTACGTGCATTGTAGTAGTATGGTACTTTTCTTATATCTACCATCGTTAAAACTTTGTACTACGTTACATTGCTTTCGTAAAGACAAAGGTTAGACATCTTCCAACGTTTGAGAATTCATTCAGGTTTACACGATACTTTATTGAGCATTCTCGAGTCGTCACCTAGAACAAAAGAAAAAAGATTTTAAATAAATACTTAATTCTTAAACTAGAACATCTCTCTTTTTTTCATGAAAATGATTATTCATATTTTGAATACTAAAGTTATCATTAAATGAAATTATATTCTAGTAGTAACTTCTTCAATAGATTACCGGAAAACATGCTCATTTATTGTATACTAGCTGTTGCCCGCCTGTTGGTCGATTTTCGCATAACCATATATATATCAAAATTAGAATAATAACATACAGAAAAGAGATGATAACAAATGATAGACAACCACTACCAACAAACAACAATGAACTTTCGAAGAGCATGATAGTGATTACGCAACGGAGAATCTTAACACCGTAAAAAAAAGTTTTGACAATGCTTCTAATTATATGTAATTCAACTGTGAAAACCGCGTTCAAATCCGTTGATTAGTTTTGAAGTTATAACGTACCAGATAGACAGACAGACAAAAATTTCAAAGTTGTTTTTTTGGTTTCTATGACTCTTCTTTAATTGACTCCTATCAGTTTTTTGGAAAAATATTTAATGTACAGATATTCGATTTTTACTGTCTTATTATATGTACATATATTGAAGACCAAATCAAATCAAAATTATTAAAAGATAAAAGAACAAACGTATTTTCTAAAAACTTCTCACCTCTTAGATGCGCTTCATTAGCTCGCCATTATTACAGTTTTTTAGATCATCAATCATGATAAATTCTTATAAAATCACAAAAAATCTCAAACATCAATCAAATTGAAGCGTTTTGATTATCAATTTCATGTGATTGATGGTAGAACAAGGAAATATATCAAGAATAAAAACTTATAAATATAATGGTTTCAAATATTCAGGCCATTTTTAATTCCTGATGATTTATCAGACCTTTCGAAATCATATAAATACTCGTACTTGTCATAAATTCTCTTGTCGAACCTGATGATATAGAAGGCTCGTATCTTCAAAGTAATCCTAAGTTATGGGTCCAAATTGTTGTGAAGATGCTTCGTTTTACAATCTCGACACGTTTGGTCCGATAATGGGTAATTGCTTCTCTTTGTGGTATGTTAAGTGGGTCTCCGATTTTGAAAGCCGGGAAAATTGGGGCATCTGATTAATATTAAGTCGATGATAGTAAAAAATAGATCAGTTTTGTCGTAAAAAAATGTTCTATTCCAAATGAGATTATTTCCAACTCTCATATAAACTTTTGAACATCCCCAGCATAATTTTTATTCAACAAAGTTTCAATCTTTATTAACCCGTCAATGAAGTTAATTAACTGTCAATTAGGAAATATCAAGAATGAAGCGCTTTAAATCTGATTAAATGACGCTTCTTTCGATTGAAATATTTATTTATCCGTCAAGACAGGCTTGTTACAATGTAACAATTTATTATTATATATATATATATATATATATATATATATATTTATCTAAAAAAAATACAATAGACCTTACAGTTTAGTTTTAATCATCTGTTTAGAGTTCTATCAAGAACTATATTATTTTCAAGATAAGCTATGCTCTGCTCTATAACCCTGAGGATAATCATGGAATATATTCAAAAGCTTCTAAGTAGAGAAGACGTTGTTATCACCATCACGTCAAAAATTTTGAGCAAAAATTAATGTTAGTAACTCTTTATATCATTAATATTTATACTTGAAAGGTTATTTAATGTGACATGCGCTAACACCGTCGATCCATCATTGAAGTAGGGTTAGGAACTGATCCATTAGGGAGCAAAGCGATAAGAGAAAGTTATTATATCGAATAGAAATACGGATATCGTACTTCACAGATTCTTGGATCTAACGTTTAATTACTTACTATACATAAGTGTTATATTAAAGGAAGAGTTATAATGTACAATTTACAGTGACATTTTCATCGTTATGAACTATACTCTCAAAGAACGTGACGAAGAAAAACACGGGTGCGGAATATCTCTCTCTATCTCTTCGGAATATCTCTCTCAATAGTGAAATATTATAATTTGAGTTTCAGTTTTATTGACCCAAACAAATCATTTAAAATATAAGAGAAACGTTAAATATTTTAAAGTTTAGATAAGTTTTCTGGAAAAATCTTTATAAATATAGTATCTATTTTATGTCCCGTCCCCAAAGTAGTCATTTTTACATTAAAAATGTGCAAAAAAAATAATTGTATATAATGTGTCCTTAGGATCACTAAAAGATATTCTTTATGATCTTTTAAACTGCATTATGTGTCCCTGTTAAGAATGAAATGAATAATTGATTAAATTGTTCTGGTTCCGTATTTTTTTAATAATTGTATCGCTTATGTACATACGTATTGGGCTATATACGAACAGAGTTACTGCAATGGTTGTAAGATCTTCAAAAGGCATACAGAATAATAAAAGTTTGAAATCCACTGCCGTCAGCAGAAATTTGGCAAGTTAGGAGTTTATGAGTAAGAAACGTCAGCCAATGTTTCTTGACTGGCACATTAAGAAGTCTTTTACCAGGTTATATACATTCAAAGCTATTTACTTTTCATAGGAGCTACGGCTAGTTTAAATTTTGTAATTCAAATAAGAGAATAACTTTTAAAACATTTAGAAAGGTATAAAAATATGCCAAATAATATTTGTCTTCCACGCTTGATTATCGGGAAAACAAAAAAAATTCTATACCCAAAAAAACTGTCAACAAATATGGGTAACAAATATTTTGTACGTATATTATTTGTGCAAGCAACCCTCGTGGGCTCTTTTAGTACATACAAAATATAATAATACTTGTAAAGGACAAACACGCAAACATTTATTTTTCGCTGCGTATGACAGCCGTAAAATGACGTTTTCTAAATCTGCTTAAGATGTCAATCGGTACATTTGTCTCTCACATGTCAAATTTTCATCATCTGTGCAATCGTCAAACAAAACAACAGTGAATAACATCCGTTAATTACACAAATTACACAGTATACAACGGTTCGAATGAAATTAGTGTTGTCAAGAAGTATTGTGAGATAAAGTTTCCTTAACTCACTATTTAAAATTAAAATAGTTTCTTAAGAATAAAAATGAATGGTTTTTTTTATATTCAAGATCATACATAAATACAAGAATAGTATTTGCTGGTTTTCTCTTATTATATTCTTTATATATAAAACCAAAGCTCTCAGAATTGATTCTGGAATATGTGTTGTGTCACGATCTCATGATAAATGTCTCTCATGGTTTATTTTTCGGCTAATCATTTATCTTTTTATAACACTTATGTAATGTTATAAATTGTTGCTTTGGGATAAAATAATAAACTAGTAACTTAGCTCATGTTTTATATTTATTAAGTTTTATTAATTAATCCCGATTTTATAATAATTAATATTTGGTCAGACGAAAGTAACCTAACTTTAAATTATGTATTATACAAACATACATACGTTTAAACCCGTGTCTTTGTAGCTGAATTCTCGCCGAGTCTTTAGAACATCAAAGTGAAATGCTAAGCCCACGTGATTATTTAATTTACTTTTAGGAATAAAAAGCTTAAGGTTTAATTTTATTCAATTTTATTATTATTAAAAATAATTTCTACGGTTATAAAAATATTATTATTATACTTTGTTTCATAAATATTCGTGTCTTTAACCTTAAGAAATATTCTGTAAAAATGTATTTATTAAAATAAATATAAATTTTAGATGCAAATTTTAAAAATACTCATTATAAACGTATATTTATGTATATAGTTATATACATTAAAATTACTGCTTTTATAATAGAAAAAAGAAAATGCACATAACATAAACATATTCTCCCATATTTTTGTTAAATTGAACTCTATCCTTTTTCTCGGGAGAATTATCCAGAGACGCCCACAAGAAAAGTGGAAGAAAATATTTGAAAGAAGTTAATTTTGTGAAATGTCAAATTATCGAGTGACTCAGACAACATTGTCGTTAAATCGTGCGGGGCACTTTATAACCTTTTCTCAGTTGCAAGTGTTTTAATTTATTAGATGTTTTAAAAAGTAAGAGTATTTTTTTTTTGTGTCAAATGTGTATTTGATTTCGTAAGAAAACATCATCATTGTACATTTGTTTTTGATTTCAACATAAAAGAGAACGTAATTTACATTCTCAGCAAGCTTTTAATAACTGATTGCATATTTGGGTGCTTTCAAGGTTCCTTTTTTCCAGAGCAGTAGAAACAGCTGGCAACAGGGTTTTCGCCTCTAGTAAGATTTTGTCTGTTATAAAAACTTATTGAATTCAGCATTAATTCTAAGTTCAGAGCACTAAGAGCCGCCGTGAAGTCTTTGTCTGTAGAGGCAAGGACCATCAATTTCAAGAAAATTTTTAATATTTATTCCCATTTTAATGACTAACTATAAGACGGTAAACCGTTTACTCTCGCTTCACAATGATCAGTGAATAACATTATTCATGACATTAACAATTGTTCTGCCTCGATGTAAATGAAATACAAAGTAATTTCCTTTTTTAATTTATCAATTATTTTAATACGAGGAAACAAAAATCATTTATATGTATCATATAAATACATAATTACATTAAAACAAGGGTACATCCCCGAGGGAATTAATTTTGTCTCGTCTTAATTGAATCGTAATTAATGATTCTCCTGACAGATGTTGCCTTCACGTTACAAGTTAAGTATGTTACACTGATCTGTATGACGCTAAGGTGTGACTATTATGTAATAAATAAAAACACGGAAAAAATATTAAGTTGATGATGTTAGTAAAAACATGTTTCTATAAAGCTGTAGGCTTTTGATTTTAATATATATGTATAAACTTGTTTTGGTGTAAATAAATTCATATGAAAAGCTGTAAAAAAACGTTTATGTATCTTTATGAATATACAAATGTTATTTGAGTGAAACAGACACCTATGCTGTGATTATGGCTTAATTATGATTTACTAATCATGTTCGGGATACTTAGAATAATGAACGATTATTGTTGTCTATTATTGGAATAATGGAAATAGTCCGTTGATCGCTTTAATCGGTTATGAGGTTCATAAATTAAAAAAAAAATAAAAAATTTAAATATGTTAAATCTCCAAAGAATTTATATGAAATTTCCTTGTATTCAGGCAAATTTACATGTTAAACAAAATATTAATTTCGATTAATTTTGTAAATAATTAATCAGTCCGTCAGCAAAGTAATCATTTTTACATATAAACTTATTTGGCTCCGAGTATTCTTATTATCCGATTATCCCATTATAAAACAAAATAAAACTTCATTGATATTATTATGTATTAGGTATAGTAAACTAAAATATTAAATATTCCAAAACGTATCCCCAAAAGAAACATTTCGGGTAGTCTATATCCTTTAACAAGGTTTCAGGGATTTGTACTAATAAAAAGATTAAAGCCTCCAAGGAGGTAAAACCAAGTAAGACATTTCTCACGAGATCGTGACACGACAGTTTTACTCGATGTCCAACCCAAAATTTTATATACACCCTGTTACATAATATGTAAAACAAAATGTACTTATATAAAACACAGTTAAATGTGATACTGTAAATAGAAATAGTAAGGACTTGAAATCAACTTCACATTTACTTAAAGTAATTTAATTACAAATGACATAAGCTATCAGAGACAACTAAAAAAATAACTTTTTAATAACTATAGTTAATGGCCAACACTTTTTGGAGAATTACATAAATTATAAATGATGTCATTAATTAATTTAAAATTTCTACACTATTGATAAATAATTTTTAATGTCGCTATTAAAGAAAATTATGACCAATAAGGTAAAATGACAGTTGAGATTTTTTTTTATTATTTATTTTAATCTACTCTTCCCTATACTGGTATTGAGTAACAAGACATTTTTACCTAACTACTAATTTTCTTTCAATAATATTTAAAACGATTTTGTTTCAAATACAACTAAAACTGTATAAGTCTGTAATCAATATGACGTCTTATAATAAGAAATAACTAAATTACATTACTTTTGTATAAATTTGCAATATATTTCATTAGATCAATGTTATATGGGTAGATTTACGCGCTTTTGTTTTGTTTTGAGCCAAATAATATAAGAAACATTACTCGCGACGTTCGTTACAAGAGAATTTATTACATTGTAATTACGTTGGCTATAAAGTGAACAGTATATATAAGTATACAGGAAGCCTGAAGACGTACAACCTCAGAGAATGTATCCTGTATGTTAAACTGTTCCTGTTATATCAAAACTTTTGCATCATATGTACATAGCAAAGTTATTTACATTAAAATAAGTCTTTGTTTAACATACTTTCTTTATGCAATATAATACGATTAAAGGACATCTTACCATAGGTAATAAAGGAATTATAAAAAAATACTGACGCTTTTTCCTTATTTAATCCCCAAATCGAATCAGACATTGAAATTGGGATAGACATAACCCAGATATTCGACTTAAAATTTGTTGCTCCTACTAATATTCGTCCCATATGTTTATAAAATTATATGCTTACAAAATAATTAATTTAAGGGTTACACAACGAGAATAAGTTAAAAAGTATCGTGGAAAACTTTTTTAACTGTTTTAAAAGTTATAAAAAATATATTGATTAGAATAATATAAAAATAGTGATAAATTATTTTGTTTTACACGTATTTTTAAAACGTATTTTTCTAACAAACGACGAACAGCCTCCCACGAGATCAAATCACACGGACTATTTATTTATGAAGAGATCGTGACACGACAGTTTTTTTTCTAAATCAACCTTTAAAGGTTTGAGAAAAGCACTCCTGGGACTTCACATATTAAAGGCTAATACGTGAAAATAAAATCTTATTTCCAAGTCGTGTTAATTTTTATATATGGGAGAAAGAAATTTATAACGCAAAAAAGTAATTTTATTGTACCTAGAAATTTTTTTATTGATTACATGTTACTGGCTTTGTAAATATAAAACAAATTAAGGTTTTAAGATAATTCATTCTGTGGGCAAAAGTAATAAATTATAATAGAATGTAATTCCTATCAGTTTTAACGTTTGTACCTTTAATCCAAGTTTGCTTCATCAAACTGACTACGGCGGGTATGGAGTTATACACTAATAAATCTTTGCAAATAATCGTTTTAACCTAGGTTATTAAAAGAAAGACTGAAATCTCTCTGTATTTAGTTTTCATTTTTCAACTTTTGTTTAGGATACAGATACCGCCACTCTTGTAGGTCAACGAACTCAAAGCAGTTTAATTTTATGTTGATTGTTTAGAAGCACTTCGCTGCATTTTATAGTAAGACTGTACGTGAGCCGCCGTCAACATATATCTGAGCAAATTGAGTATTTAGGAGTACCTACTTGACGAATCTATTTTGAAGATATTACTTATGGTCTTTTAAGCTTCGTAAGACCAGGTTCATATGAGACTAAATCATCTACGGGTTCCTTTGGCTGTAGGTACACATGGAAATCGGAAACAACCTCTTAGAAGCCATAGTCTTTCAAATACTTAGTTTCTACTACATAAAAAATAATTACACTTTTAATTATATATAGAGGTTAATCACACGACAATTGAAGGAAAAATCTTTCAGTATTTTTTTTTAAATAATTATTGATATTATACTACGAATACTTTTATTAAATTAAATTGAGTTTGTTATCGTAACTAATAGAAATTCGATTTATTCGTTCCTTCATATTTATTTTAGTTTTAATTACAGTGTTTCTTTAATAAAACATGTTAGTTTTTCCACTGCTTCAAGTTATCCTTTCTAAAATTCACCACCATTCACCAGTCGTACAAATTTAAATTAAACTTTTTTTTCGGATGAGCTTACATGTTTTCCGAATGAAACGAATAGTAGATTTTGAAACTTAAATTAAAATACATTTTACAATTTCTTACCATACTAATATAAACCTTCAGCTAAATTTTTTCTAAACAAACAGTTCACATCATAAATGTATTTGAAAATTCACTCCACAAAATCAGCAAGCTTTGAATCGAAACAGTTCCATTAAGTGTTGCAGTCCTTTGCACTTTTCGGTCGCGTATAATCTTGACTGTGATTCGAGCTTATTATACAGTGAAGAAACAAAAAGGGAGGACAAAACTTAAGAAACATCTCCGTCGTTAAATAAATGTTGTTTGAAGTGACAATTTATGAATATATGGTGGACAAGACCATATAAAGGATATTTGTATCAAATCAGATGGAATTATTACGAGATGGTGACGTCACAGTTCTGTAAACTTGTCAAGATAGAAGTTACTATAAAGTAAAAGAAATAAAAAGCTATTTATTCATAAAAAGGGAGACATCTTCAAAGAAATCTATTTTTAAATTAATATTTCTTTAACAGTTCTGCTGTGATTTCATTTGTTTTAGCTTGATGTTATAAGATATATATTATTTAACGTATGTATTATAATATGCATAACACTTCTTTTTCTTTTTCATACTTCTTTAATTTTCGACTGGATCGCGCATAGATTGTCACGAGTCTTTTGCTTTTTTTGTCTTTACTAGAAATTTATTATATTTATTTTTGACTTATTTTCTAATATTAAACTTCGAACATATTATTTGATAACACATCATCTAACAGAAATCCGTTAAAATAATGTCAAATTGACTTCGATGAAATATTTCAGTTCAATTTATCGAATTTCGTTCTGTGAAAAATGGGATAAGCGGAATACAGAAAGCCTGGACAAGGCATTTATCGCTAGAACCAGTGACGATAAGTAATTGAAATAGTAAATAAAATGTAGTTTGTTTTTGTTTATCGATCAACGACTAACCATGACTTGTATTATGGTTCAGTTGTGACGGACTTATTATGAGTATCAAAAAAAAAAAACACACAAAAAAATATTAATTTGATTTCAAAGAATTATAATGAAGCAAGAACAATTAAGTGGTTATATATAGAAAAAAAAACAAAGATGATATTTAAAACTATTCTTTATATGTAAATTACCAATAACAATAACAATAACTTATAATTAAAATATATAAGGAATATAATATATTATACATTGTATATTATAAAAAAATAATACATATTTGAATATTATTTTAAGATACTCTGCAATGACTTTTATATAATATGTCAAAATATTCCTGTAGTTAAATTTTCAAAACAAATTAATTGCAATGTTTAAATCTTTTTATGTATGTCAATGAATCAAAGAAAGTTATCGTTAAAGGCAAAAAAATATGAAGGTGTTTAAATGCAATCATTATGGGATTCGAGCTACGCCAGGGATTTTGGGCCATTGGTTTAATAAATGATTTTTATAAAGCGTGTAGTGTCGTGGTAGAGGTATTCATGAGGTGACGAGTGACACTTGTTGAGTTTTCGATTCATTATTTTTGGTTGTCGTCTTTCATATTTAAGCGACGCCATAGTCTAATTCAATTTGTTCATTTTCGTTTCTATCTTGTAAGTCGGTCGGCAATTTCTGGTTTATCGTTATAATTAGAATCAGTACCTTTCCCGGCGGGACAAAAGTAATAAAAACGAAAGAGCTCTTCAAAAATATCAAAAGATATTTTATCATTAAATGCGATACTACGCTGTATAATTTATATGTACGTTATTTTGCAGTTACAACATAGTAACTGTTTAAAAGTAGTATTTATTTTATAAAACAAAAGAAAATGCCTGTATTAAATATTATAAAAAAAAAATATGTTGTCTACATTACAACTTATCTAAGGTATTATACTCATATATATATATATATATATATATATATATATAATATTTAATTTATTTTATAATTTATATAAATAATGGACTCGATAAACTAATAACAAATCGGTAAAGTTATTGTATTTAAGTTAAGAAACTTGAAGCTACGAGAACCTATTCTATAGTATTAAGGCCACTTATTAAAATTTTTAAATATTTTTGTCTTTTACCAATTAAAATAAAGTTTAGGAATTATCTTATTCATTTTAATTTGTTTTTCTCTTAATATATTGTTTCTTTTAATGTAGTAGAATACATTTGTGCTTTCTTTTTGTATATTTGATATAACTGATAAATATCATCTAGTTTTCCTCAATTTTTTTTCAGGAATATATTTTAAAATATTAGCTTAACATTACTCTTAAGCGTCGTAAACTCCTTTCTGTAATTTTTGCGTGAACTTTCAACAAACCTTCATATTATCACTCCATGACATTTAGATTTATTTTATATTATTTTTTTTGTATTTCATAAAACAGCACCAAAAATAGAAACATCTAAAAGTTATTTAATTTGAAAATTTGTTGGACGTCAGTAATTTATCGAGAGGAATAGAAATGACACATCCACGATGTTTCAGCCGTTATAATACACGGTGGCTCTTAAACAAGATAAATTGACAACATTAGGGCGTCATAGGAAATAACGACTTCGATGAGGAATTACAGTAGATGGCGAGGTGTCACGTCCGTTGGATAAATCAAGAGTGAAGTGTCACTTGTGTCACATGACGTGCCATTATCTGTAGTGATCACACTGTTATAGCTAAAGTGATTTTATGTACATGTACAACTTTCTATTGATCGTTAAAAACTTAGGACAAAAAAATATACTGTTTTAATTTAAAAAAAAATCACTTATAAAAATGAAGTTTATACAGAATACACATTTAAATATACTACATATATGATTTATATTTTTTGTCTCACAGTGCATTAGAGCTTTGAATTTTATTGACTCAGATATTTAAAACTACTTTGTTTTATACGTGATCCCTTGCCAAGACTGATAACGTACTTTACGTTGTAAAATATCTCCTATATCATATCCACGCTTTTGAGTAGTTCAGAAAGATTTTAGAAAAGTATTAAATAGTAATTCTTCACTTGAGTTAAAATTTAACTCATGGATTAACTAATTGAATAAAATTTAGTCATGTTCCTCTGAGTTAAATAACATACTGTGTGGTTTAAATTATGAAGTGATGCTGTAAACTTATTATTGTTTATTAGCTACTATACATTTTTTGATATCAATTTTAACTCTAATTTCAAAATACAGAAAAATGTTGGAATCTAAAATGTTCAACTAGTGTTGTAGAAGAAAGTAATTTATTATTCTTACTTTATCAAAGGGAAAAAATTGTAAATGGGAAATTGAAAAGAAGAAACTAGTTACTAGAGCATGATTGGACCTAAATTCATTATGAACTATTCAAAAAATATTTGACAAGAAATCATTTAACCTTACAATAAAATTGATAAGTTAATTTTCACATGTTTTAAATAATTTGTTGTTGTAATTTCAGATCTTATTAGTTTTGAAGTCGTTTGCAAGTAATTTATGATAGCAGATATTATATTTTATCCTATCGAGAATATTAATTATTCCATTTACCCAACATCACATTCAGAATACATTATTAATTACTGTCAGGCACCATTCTACGGGTAAGTGACCAAGAGCCGCAACAACACATTGTTTCTTCATTAGTTATAAAGTTAGGCTCTCAAGGTTTGAAACTTTGTCAGAGGTCGTTGGTTTTTGTTTCTGTCCGGAGTTAAGATTTGCTACTTGTATAGTTTTCCCAAGACTTGTGGAATTATAGTTTTTTCTCGAGAAATAATAAAAAACTTTTGATGTTTTTTCAATTCTCAAGCAGCAAACGTGATCACGGGAAGACGAGATGTGGTGATAGTTTGGTGTGATCTCGTCGAAACTTACGGAGAATGTGGTTAAAAATTATTATAAACGCGTAGCAAATTCGAAAAATATTGGTTTTATTTCATTGATGATTTATATTCTAGGCCCTCCATCTTTTATAGATCAAATTGAATGAAAAAAAAATAGTTTCAATTTGTCCACTGCTGAAAGTAGGTCTTATCCTTGGTATACTGCGACCTTAGCTTACTAATCTGCTAAGCTACGATTCTCCATAGCTTGCTGAGTGCCTTGATGCTGGTGAAGTTACACTTAAGTAGCCACTTAAGTGCAACTTCACCAGTTTATGCGCCGCATGTTAGCTCAATTAGTACGCATTTCTTGAAAATAATGTTTTTCAAAATTCGTTATATTTGAATTTAGAGAACGAGATGAAGTTTACTTCTTTTAAACGCTACCCAGCTCGTCCATCCGTCTTTTAATTTCTTAAATAAGGTCTATCTAGTTGAAACATTGTAGCTAAGTCAATGTGTATGTATAATTCATCAACATCTTTGATCGACATTGTAGGTGGTCCCTAATCAGCATTCTTGTTGATCATGACTTTGACTATATTCATATCCACCTGAAAAGCTATTTTATGCGGATAAACTAACCATACTATCCATATTTGTTTCAGGTTCAACAAGGTTCTACCTATATTGTCGGGAAATCGTAGATAGGATAATAAGTGCACGGTTTATCTTGAAACCACAATATCTTTATCTTCAGTACAGGTTTTAAAGACATCCTTCTGATGGTCGCTAAAACAGTTTTGTCATGTGACGTCACAACACCCCACTACTCGGAGCGTTAATTATCTATCTCTGAGTCTAGAGGCAGGTAATTATAAAATCAAAATAAATTTTAACTGACCTTTTAGGACTTTCTTATATGTTTCCTTTTATTGGAGTGTACTAAGATGTTTGTAGTAGTTAAATATTCGTCTTCGCTTTTCTTTTATAATGTTTTTAAAACTTAATCATGAGAACCCTATATACTTTTATTCAGAACTTATACAAATTATGGGGTAATTTTGGGGTCATTCGTTTTATTTAGTTCCTTTTGAAATAAAAAGGCTACATAAGTTATGAATATTTAATTCGTTTAGTTTTTTCTAGGCTTAATAGTAAGCAATCAAATAGTATTTAATCTGAACAGATCAAAATATATTCCGACAAATAAGTAAGTGTAGTACCATTTTATTAAAATATTTCGGTATAAAACTTTTTCCTAACTCAGGATCTGCTCTAGTGCTTTGTGACAGATTTAAAATTAAAACCTTTTATCGAACACTAGAAATTCAGGAAATGAAATTTTAAAAATTGAATTTTTTTGTAAAGACCTGTATCTGGTATCATATCACTGGTAATATTAGCAAGAAAAAAACTGTAACATTACTTCCTTGTACATATTACATATATCAGCTTTTTCATTAGAGATCGTAATATTTTTACTTCAGCTCTAACAAATGAAATATGTCTCTTTATTTTATGATACCTATTAATGTTCCTTATAAAAATGTAAATAAAATAATTTTATTCACAAACTGTGCAAAAAATTTCAACCAAAAAAAAATTATTCACTAGTAAAAGTTTAGTTACGGAATTGTAAAACTTTTTTACTCTAACGGCGGTGTCGCACCTGCGGTAGTTCCTCGTGTGACAACTTAAAATTAAAACCTTCACTCGAACGTGCTCAGAATTCCGATAACTCTGCGTTCACAATTAAAATGAAAAATTCCGTACCCTTAAATAAAAGGAATGAATATTTTCCTGCATAATATTGAATCTATTTGGACGAATGAAATAAACAAATAAATAGAAGCGACATTGTTTTTAGATAATTTGTCTTTTTTAAATTAACACAATTAACATATTATATTGTTCATTTTATTAATTATATTTCTATCTATTTTTAAGTGACAGAAATTTATAGCAAAAGAATGAGTTTGATATTCAACTGAACAAATATACAATTCAACAACACAAATGAAGATGTGCGTCCTTAAATGTCGAGTTCTGTCCTCAGAAAAAAAAATTCTTCGATATGTTAAAGCTTCAGTTCCTTACTATTAAGAATATGGAGTTAGTGTCATGCGGCCGTAATTTTTTCATTATAAACATATTTTTACCGTCTCCCGAGAAATTTCTTAGGAAACATTTGAAGAGTCCACTGTATTCTACTTCTGCAATTTTAAGAGTCGTTATTTAATAAAATTAGGATGATGAAAAGATTTTATATCAATAGGACAATCTGCATGAAGATATAATATACACCATGTATACCGGAATACATATAAATATGTATTTCAACACTAAGAAGCGACTATACCTCAGCAAATATTAAAAGTAACATTAAATGAAAGTGAAGCGTACAACCTTTGTTTAGAAAATATATTATATTCTGGTATCTCTAATTGCTCCAAAACAATGAAGTAATCTTTGCGCTCCTTAATAACTACCCGTTCGTTACAGGGTTATTATGACGTCGGTGGAATTCAATGACACTGAAAAGCCAAGGTACTGTAAATTTATTATTAGCTCAATCTATTGTTTTATATTTAAAATATTTCAGGCAGAACATCTTCTAAATCAAAATATATAATGCAAATTATAAAAAAAACCGTCGTCTTAAAATAAATTTTTCAAAATTATTTTTAGGAACATTAATATTCACAACACTTGGTAATTGAAAAGTTAACATGGAGTTTATAAACATTAGCTTGATATCTCATGATGAAATTATTATATATATACATATATATTTTAATAAAAATAATTTAACTTACTCAGAAATACAACTTTATATTTTGAAAATGTCAAAAATAATTTCTTTTGTTCACAGTTAATATTGTCAGATTATTTAAATATATTCAATGCAACCTCATCTCTAAAACGCTTTCGCTGTCCTCGATTTAACACGATTCCATGATTTTGCGAAAAGATTTTTCCCCTCTCTCATATATTAAATAAACATAATGACGCCCGGCATTTCACGGACACGTTTATGGTAATAATTCTAAAGCGTACTTTAGATTTTTATTTATGTTAATTTGTTCATTGAATTGAATACAGTTTATTGATATCTTTTTAGTTTTTTTTGAGTTCACACATTAAAAATCAGTATTCACGACAATATATTAGGGCTTCGAAATGGAATAATTTAAATTAAGATGTGATAGTTGTTATTCTTAAAAAATATACAGCTTGTTTAAATTAAAACAGAAGCTGTTAGAACAAAAGGCAATATGTGTTTGCTACATAAAGATTACGTTATATCGCAGAGAGCGACTTCTTTCAGGAACAAGAAAAGCAGCGATAACAGTTTTCAATTACAGAAACTTTACTCAGGGTTTTGTGTTAGCTTATTACAAGAACTAAGACGATGGAGTTTTTATAATAAAATTTAGAAAAACACATAACACATACAATGTATATATGTATATGAGCTGTATGTAATCGAAGTTAGAATATTAAACTTATTGTGTCTATTCCTCCGGAAGGAAATGAAATTCTGAATTATATAAATGGGCATTAATTTCTATTGATTGGCGTCTTTGTGGATTTGTCACGTGTAACCGTCGTTTACAATTCGTCGTCTACAATTTATTTTTTTTGTCTTTAATCAAATTTGGGTTCAAAGGAAAGTAATCAAAACTGACTTACAATTAATTAACATAAAGGAAAAAGGTGGCTCTAAAATATTAATGAAATTTTAAAAATAAAATGGATTTTATTTTTAGAGCACATAAAGTAAATTTTTCTTCGTCCTTTGGTACCGTTAAGCGACTGCCTAAAAATACAATCCTGTCACGTTCCGCTAGAACTTTGGAGTATTGCCATATCTCATTCCAAAAAGGTGCGAATATTTTGAAATGCTTAGAATACGGACCCATAATTTTTTTTGGGTACGTGTATGTTTAGACGTATATTTTAAAATAACAGTATCTATTATTGAACAATATATGAAGTGTCAGTATCAGTTTGAAACTGTTGTCTAAAAGAATATTTCCATTAAAAGTATAGAATATGCACTTCAAAATTGCTAGCTCTGAATTCTGTCTGTAGTTTTAAAATTATATTTAAAAATTAAAGGTCTCAACGATACACTTTTTCGAACCAAAAACGTCAAAAGTCCAACGGAATTGGAATCCTGCCATTCCGGCAACAAGTCCAACTTCTCGTATTACAGCTGAGTTGGATGCCTTTCGGTACTTTGTATTGGCTCCTATAAAAGCTTTATGAGCATATGTTTTGTTGATTTCCAGGCAATATACATAGATACATAGATCCTCAACTTATTTACTGTTTCTTCTATGGAACAATATCATAATTTCGCAAAGAAACCAAACAAGAAGAGCAATACCCACCAAATCATATTATGGTTACAGTGCTTTTAATTCTAATTGACAATGATATCCGATTGGAGAGAAACGATAATTGTTAAATAAATGAAATTATAAGAATCACATTGTATAAGTCCCTATATTTGCGATGCTCCTAATATCGGTGAGTATATATCTTTATAGGTCCCTGCTCCATCCTTTTGACATGTCTTTGTTGGTGTAAGATTAAATTTAAAGATACCTCTATAGTCTCAGACAATACACTCTCACTGATAATATGATCTGATCGGCGTGTATGGTCTCGTCCGGGGTACCTCAAAGTGTCGGGTTATCATATAATATTATTGATTACATTACTTAAAACATATCTTCTCGTGATTGTAAGTAGATTATATTTAAGTGTAGTAGTAATTTATCTTGCTCCATACTTTGTTTAATTAATTTACACTTGAATAATCTTTAAAAAATCCTACCAAGTTGAAAATTTCAGCCACAGAGAACTCCACGCACTTCATGACAGTCGACTAGCGAACCTTTACTTCTTTTCAGCAAAAAATTGCTCAGGTACACGTTAGTAAAATGCTTAAGTTTTGCATATTTTATAAAATTTATGAAATTATAAAAATCTTTATTCACTATGCAAAATTCAATTATTAATTTTGCATGTAAGTTCTTTGAATTATTCGAGTAAGGAGTCAATAAACTTGAGAGCCTTTAAAACATCTACAAAGCTCTACAACAAATACGTCTAACAATTTCGTCAAAGACTAAAAGGCCCTTACTATGTTGTTAAAATTGATACATTATTTCCCAACTGTTTTTTATTAAACCCAAAATTTGTTAACATATGTGTATAACATAGGCTTTTTTGTATACTTGTATTCTAAGCGAACGGTTTTCTGAATACGATTGTTGTTATAACCACCTATGTCAACAAATTATTGTTTTTTTTAATTTTTAACGAGTGTTTTACACTAACATGTAAAGTAAATAATAACTTAACTCAAAATAACATTTTATTTTGGGAAAAATAAAATATTGTATTTACTGCTCAGTTCAAAATAAGTGTATTAATTTCTGCCTTTGCGCTGCAATTATATTTCTTTATATTATTTCATTATAATCAACAGTGAGCACATCCGGTGGTAGAATTTTCATGGCGCGAGCTTCGGATATACCATAACGAATCCTAATATAGAGAGCAGGCAGGACAAATCTATTAGTGTAAGTTCTGAAGTACGATTATTTGGAAGTATTTTCCTTTTTCCAACTTAAATTTTATCAAATTTTACTCTAAATATTCATCAATATTTAGATAAAAACCTTCGATAGTCCAACCATACTTCAACTACGAAAGGATTTGTGTCGAAAGATCATAGTTTATATTAATAAAATAATTTTTAAATTTAACATTAAGACATTTGACTCAAATGATAAGAAATAATATATTAAAACACGGGGATTAATGTTTGTATTATTAATTTTAATTGAAGTTTTAACCAGGTTGTTCCAGAAGAGACCACAATATATCAACGAGATATGTAATAAATTAAGATAATACATAAATACAATCTTAACAATACTATTTATTTTATTAAGTTGCTTAAACGAGGCACCTTTTACTTTGTATTCACAACGTTATTATTGTGTACATTATTGTTCCCTCGCGTACGGATAGAATACGATATTATTAGTGTATATTGTATAAATGGTAACACGAAATAATATTATATTTTGTGTAAAAAGACCGTTTTTTTGTTATTTTAGTAAGATGCCTTAGGTACCAGTTACAAACGTTTAACAAGTTCCATATATGTGAACATCTCTATCTATTGACTAGAATTTCGTTTAACAGTGGGGCGTCTGTGAGACTACGTTTATTTTAAGGTGATAATATTTTTGTTGCGGCACGTACACGACGTGGATTGAGTAAAGAGGGGTACGCAATAAATTGGTTCCCATGTACGGCACACTCGGAAATAAACGGCAAATTGGATTGTTAGCCGTGGAAATTTATTTATATTTGTTTGACCCACTTTGATTTTAACAGATCACCGATGTGGGATTCACGAAACTATAGAATACTTAAGTTATTAAACATTAAAAATAAGCACCTGATCTATCGTCAGGAATGCATTTTCTTATTTTCTTTATTCAATTTGAATTATGGCGTTTACTGTTATTTGGGGATGTTTAATTATCATAGTGTTTGGATAGCAAAAGGAAATAAAAAAAAAATAGATATGCAATATTTAAAGGCTCTGATAAACTTAAGGTGTTATTTCCTAATTGTGTCCAAATTACTGTAATGGATGGACCATAAATCATCTTCCCTAAGCCTAGAATCTATGAAAACAAGATGAAAACGAGCTTTATCGAAAATAATCTTCACACTTTCCGTATATCCACTCCATTGAAACCATCTCATCTGGAGCTATAAATAAAAAACCCTAACACGAACCATTCGAAAAACTCATGGCCCATAATTTGATATTAGGAATTCTCTTACACTTCACTACTAGTATGTAAATGTTCATATAATTAAATTAGAAATGAATTATTAAGGAATAAATTGACTTCATAAGAAATTTAATATAATAAAAGAAACGTTTGTATCCCTTAAGTTCCTTAAGTACTTAGTGGGGTGTTAGCAGCGCTCGTTCAGTTTCTTCACTAGGCCTATAAGCCAAATGAAAGGGAAATTTTATGAGACTTCTCATAATTATATTAACTCGGAAAATTGGGGAACTTTCGTAATATTATCGCGGTGACGTATTAAATGTTCTGTCTTCATATTATACTGTGGTTACTTTAATGTTACCGAGCATTTTGTTTACATTTTACATTGCAACATATCATACTTAAGCATATTTTATGTGAACAGTAAACTATAAATTATTCGCTGTTAGTAGAGTAACAAAGTTTTATATAATTTACTCCAAAGCCACTCAAAAGACACTCAACCTAAACCCATTTACAAGATACATACGGCCTCATATATCTCAACATGTGTTCCAACGATATTTTTATATCATCATAAATGAAGCGTGAAGATCTCCGTGATTTTGCCTCTTCTTAGAAGTCATATCTGATCGTCCTAAAGGGTATATTGAAGTAAAAAATGTTTCTTCTTTTTTATCCTAACTTTTATTCGGATTTAATTTTGTGAAAGGAAATAAAAATATTCACTTTATGTCAAAATAAAGAGAATTGTTTTTGAAATTCAAATATTATTTTTTGAATATAACAGTTTGTGCTTTGCAAATGTTTAATTATAAAGTTATTGTAGTTTCAAAAAAAAAAATATACAAGCAAACACTATATGAAAAAGATCCAGTCAAATTTATTAAAAAAAATTAATAGTTCTATATTAATTTCTATCAGTTTCTCAGTTACTTACATTATTTTATTATATATTTCTATATCTCTATTTTAATCTAATCAGTTTTTTTTATTATCTAATAATGCAGACGAATGACAATATAATTATTTTTTTCTAAATTTGATCTTAATAGATGACTGTAGATTTTTTATACCTGACCCCATTTTCTAACAATGAAACTGTTCCAAAAAAAATATCGTAACACTTTTTACTTTTATTGCCATTACATTTATAAAGAAAATTTCTTTAAGTTCTTAAAATTCCAGTAGTAACAATGTTAAGCCATAATAGGGATAATGATTTTATGAACATTTCTATATAAATTTCTTTAACTAATTGTGACTTAAAAAAACAAAACGATATCGTTATTATAAAATTATAACAGTGATAAGAGTTTAATGTATATAAATTGATAGGTTTAATTTTGGCTTAATCTTTGAAATCTTTATTACATTAAAAGAACAATAATCTTTATTACATTAAAGAAAGAAACAATATTAAATTTCTGAAAATCTTCTTTTAAATATAAATATCAATTCTTATTTTTGAAGATAGATTTTCTTTAATTTTGTAATTGTTATTTCTAGCACCTTTGTATTTTCATATGAAAATAAAGGATCAACTGCAGTATGTAAGGCAGAAATCGAAAATTTTGGAATTCTTCACTCAATATGAGGTTCCGGTACATTTTCAACCCACAAGTATATAAAAAAATAAAAACAATGTCAATATTTAGGATACGATAAAACCATAAGGCATATTTAGTTATTCAAAAATTCAAAAAATATTTTATTGACAAAGGGACATTAAATTAATTGGGATTTTGTATTTATTTAAAGTTGTATAATGAAAAAAAAAATCTGCCTACTAATCAGTATCCAAATTGACGCATTTAGTAATCTCAACAGTTAACCAATTTTATTATTATTAAAATACATTTAAATATTTATTTAAATACTATTAATAATAATAAAAACATTATAACATCAAAGAAACATTTAGACATTAATAAAATTATTTACATTTTTAATGAAGTCATTCCAAATATATTTACATCTTACCACACAGTGATTAATTGTGTGACCTAGTTATGCCATTTGAGCTATCGACCTAATGGTTTCTCAATCTAAAACTTATGAATAATTTATAAGTTTTGACAGCAACAGCTTCATTGTTATAATTACTCAATTAATAAATATTTTATCACAAATTATAGATAGTTCAATTTCCTAAAAATGCGGCAAACATATTTAGTATGATAATGTTATAAAACGGACTAGAGCTTGTAAAATCTTTTCTGGATACTATCTAGTAGTATAGTTTTAATGTAAAAAATATTTTATACAAAAAATATATATTAATCACGTTCCCTGGTGTGGTTGGATGTTTTTGTGAATTTATGACGAACCGTGTTATGTAGCAGTTGTTATAGAAATCGTCTGAGACAATAGCGGTCAAAGCAGGGATCCCGTTGGAGCCTGCTGTCTCTACAATTTTATTGTTGTCCCACTTTAATGGTCCGCTATTCCTGAGCATTTTTGATTACGCAGATGAAAGCAAACTTATGAAGTGGTGTTCAGTCAAGTTTTAGGCGAACTGTGATTATTTAAAAGACACCAAGGAAGAGCTTATTATTTTTAAACTTTAGTCAGGATCCGAATGAAGTGCTTCCTACCGATCTTATGAAATTTTACGCCACCGAAACGCAAGCATGTCTTTACTATAAAAGTTTGTTCACTTTCACTTTACTATTCCGTTATTCATCCTACGAAAATGGTGATTTTTTATTTAGTTATTAAGATTTGAGGCGTTCTCGGACCTTAACTTCGGGCGCTTCTTTAAATTCAAGGCTAAAGCATTTACAAAAAAGGTTGGTGTCCCTGCAAAAGAACGGCAGTATTTCAAGCTTTGAGACTTTTAAACTAGTTATCTTGTGGTTAATTTATAGGATTTATTATATAAAGTTTTAGTATGAATTTGTCTATTTTATTCCACCATCTCCTTTATACCCTTTGTCCTTAAAATTCCTTCCAGCTGGAATAAAAGAAATGTAATTTTTTCTGACATGCACAGGAAATTATTCAAACAGTTTGCCTTCGTTTATAAATAAAAAATCTATTACTAAGAAAGCTTCATTAAAACCTTGAGCTTTATTTCCATCTATCATTAGGAGGAATGCTAGTTGTGCACTTACTAGTTTGTATTGAAAAAATATCAAGTTAACTTGGAATAACATAAAATAGTTATAAAAAAAACGGAACGAATTAATTTATTCCTTACGATTGGCGTTCCTTTAAATCTATTTCACTATCATTTGTAGACGAATTGATTAGGAGGTTTTATATTATCTCATGATATCTATGATTATTTTGCCGTACCAAAAAGCTTAGAAATTAATTGTTGAATTTAAATTAGTTCCAAATGAAACAAAAAATAATAATAATAGTACAATAATAAAATGTGCAAGATATATCTTAAGTTTCGTAACATGTTACATTGTATAAGTTATTTTAATCTATTTACCAATATATTTAAGTCCACATACATATATTGAATATGTATATGTATTGGCATGATTTCAAGTCATCTTTTGCTTCTTATTATTATATCTGTATTTTTGTTTAAGATACTGTCCTAAGTATTATTATCAAATACCACTTCAACAATCCGTTAAAGTATTAAATTTTACTGAAGTTCTTTTTTATAATATTTACCAACACTCTTTATTATGTACAATTACTATTTTCGAATTTTATTTAATTTTACTTACAATATCCGAGACCCGTGTTTTTGTGACATGCAGAAAAAGTTTGGTGTTAAAAAAAGAAGCCAATATCCCGAATAATTTATCCCGAATTTATTATTTTTTATATAAATTTGGTATTAGAAGAGAGCAGGTTCAGAAATACAAATTCACGGTTTGATATCAGTAAGCAAATCTAAAAGGTTCAATTTTGTAAAAGCTCTTTTCTATTTATGGAAACAAGGGTTGAGACGAAACACAGTACCGTGGGGACAATAAAACATACCCTATTAATGGGGACAAATAGACATAAAATTTACGAAAGACACATCGATACCGTGAAATATTGAGTGGTTTAAATTCTTTATTGTGGTGCTAGCATTCATGTCAAAACCTGTCATTTGTTTAGAATTAATGTTTGTATAGATAAAGATTTATAGATTGAAAGGATTGTTTAAGTTTAAATGTTTCTAATATAAACAAAAATTTGTGTTTAATAGCAGTCCAATTCTTTTTAACATAATATTTCAAAGAATACTTTATATGATTTACAAAAATTCCCAAAAAAAATTTTATTGAAAAAAAAAACAACAAACAAAATATTAGCATTGCAATATCAGAATGGGAAAGGGTTTGCAATAATTTTTAAAATGAAGTCAATTTTCGGACACATAGTATTGTATAGATGATTGGCTTTTTGGCTCCCTAGCGTGTATTGGGATTTTTCATATGCAAAAACTTTTATAGCACGCCCCGATAGTTCCGGTCTCTTGCGGACATAAAATTTTATCTTGGCCGTCCGGAATTTTGTTATATAGGCTCGATAAACATACATAGAATCTCTATCAGGGCATTGTACGAATATGACACCCCATTGAAGACATATCCGACGATTCGATATTAACAAAACAGATTTGCAACAATATTTAGATAGAAAAATAAGAAAATCATGATTTCATTTAAAAAGAGAGACTGAAAACGTTCAGGTAGGATGCAAAACGATTCTATTCGTTTCAAATCCACAGGAATTCTCAACAAATCCAAACCTTTATATCAAAGAGAAGTACGGAAATAACTCTCATACATTATGGAGCATATTTACGATTAATGTGGGCAAATCACAACTCTATTTATTGATTGCAAGTTGAAACTTTTTTGGAATTCAGTAGAGATGTGGCGATATGGTTCCGATTATGAATATTATATTTATGCAAGAAATATACAGACAATGTTTGGTTTTTATATTTGGTTATTAAATATAACGTGAAATGAGAAATTAATTTTACAATGCATGTGGTACAAGCCGTCCATGCATCTTGTAGCCATAGGAATGTTTTACGTTCTTGAATGTTTGTTCTAACGCTTTTATTTTTAAAACTCTTTTAACACACAACACTATAAATCATAACAACATTTTTTGATCACTTTCTTTAATAGATATTATAATATTTTTTAATTCACTTGCAAACATAGAAGTAGTTACAAATAAATTAAGCATATGTAAATAAATAAAACATAGCACATATTTTAAAGGAGCTCGTTTTGGTTGCGTTACTGAGGTTATTTTAGATACTCTCACTAACAGTTTTCATCTAAAAATTTACTCTCTCATAAAAGCGTGAACGTTGCAATAACAGCCAGCTGATGCGCTACAAATGGCCAGTGTTTTATATACCAATATAAACATTGATTTGATGCAAAAGTTTCCGCAGTTAGTGATTTCAAAATATATATTCATTGACAAATTCATGGGGAGTAAAGAATTTAGTCGCTATTTGATATTGCTTATATTGCGCCTTGTCAATATTTAAATGTAGCTTCATATCAAAATTATTTAAAAAAAACCTGAATTAAGTCTAAGGGAAACTCGGTTCAATCAATTTGTTACTCATAATTAGATTTAAATAAATATTTTTATTTAATTTTTTTCTAAAGGTGGTAGATACACTAAAAATATTAATCCAGGAAAGTCTTTTTTGTAATTCTATAAAATTAAATGATAGACACAAATAGTCAAATACATAAACATACATCTGATATCTAATTTGGCCCAAGGACAAAACAGCTGAATTCACCTCTTAACTTGTATTTATTCTCCGAAGTAGCTGCTATTAATCCCATAGCTTATCTAACTTCCATATGCGTACCAACCATTTTTAATAAATCCCGAAGAGTTCTTGACAATTTATTGCTTGTGTCTGGACAAAAGCGTCATAGCCATTTATCAGCTCCCTTCAGCTTAGGATCTTCTTTACGGATGATTGAGTTGGGTATTCGTTGGCAATAGTATTGTGAGATATTCAGAATTTTTATCGGTTGAAGAATATTATATTTAAAGTAAATTTATATTTGTTTTAACCTGTCCCTTCCTCCATAGCTTTGATTCTGTATAATTGTTATATATTTTTTTTTACTTTACTTAAAATCTATGTCGTTTATTTTATTTTTTCATAATTTTCAAATACAGACTTTTCAGTAACAAAAAATTAATTATAACTTTAAACAGTAGCCAGTATATTTTAAATCAGTTAGCTAATTAAGCGGAGTTGTTTCATGACCACATAATTAACAAACATTCCATTCTAAAATAATATATTGATAACAATTGAGAACTTATTCAAACAATAAATTTATTGTGTTGGCACTGATCGCTTTTTTATAATTTTACTATTGCCACTTCATTTAAATAGTAGCCCATAAAACTTCTTAATAAGACAATGGCAGACAGGATAAAATAATAAGTAGTCCTACCAGAGTTAATTACAAAATCCTGTCCTTAAAGTTACAGAGATAATTTTGTATGCCTTTTATTCACTGTTACCTACAATAAAGTAAATCCAATGAATTAATTTTGAAAGGCCAAAGCTAACTAACGTAATGAAGATTGAATGGACCTTCCATAATTACTGGCCACTTTACTCGCATTACTTGACACTGTAATCAATTTGATACACTTAGCACTTTAATATCATATAAAAAAATCCTCAACATGATAGTAGCAATACAAATCAATTGTTTAAAAGGTATTCATTTGTTTAAAATTAAAAGCTGTCACAAGTACAAAACAGTAAACGTTATTTACTGAAACATTCTAAACAACGAATGGGCGAGGAAGCTTTGATTGATATAAACGATCCATCAGCTGATTCGAAACACCGTTTTATAGAGGAATCTCTGCTACAAAATACAAGGGCTAGGTGTTAAACTATGACGTGTAGTGATAATTTACATTTGTACGAATAAAGTTTTACACATTTTCTCATTTAATAGATCGTGGTGTTTAAAAAACTGTTAGTTATCACAATGTTCACATACATTCTATATGCCAAAGGATTTAATATAATAGGAATGTAATATAACTACTGATATTCAAACTAACAGATTTAATTTAAGTATAAAACAATACATTTTATTTCAAAGATTATCACTAGTGCATCTCATTTTCCTAGAAGTATATTTTCGCATTCGGATGTAGCATATTTACATTTTTATTTTCAGCTCGAAGTTTAAATTGCTTTGCAATATCAGTATTCACTGGAAGATAAGAAGAAAATGTCTTAAGATAAAAATATTAATATTTAATTATAAAGTATACTAAAAATAGGAGGTTGAAAGTATTATTTGAATAAAATTATTATGCAAAAACTAACTATGCTATTTATGTAACTTTTGCTCGTAAATTTTCTGCAGTGGAAAACGTTTGCTGCTGATCTGTTTGTAAGAGGTGAACATTGCATATGGATGGGTAACTAGGATAAATGGATGCCATGGATACTTTTATTACGAGGGAGGATATTTACTTTTAGCAGAAGAATTTTGAGAATATGTTATGAAGGTGGAACACTCCTGTATCTTGACTGTGGAATTTGACGCGTGGAATTAAATCTGCTCCAAGATTTTATTTCAAAATCAGTTGTATTATATAAAAATTCAGAGTATATGACATGTCAACGAGAATCTAAAAAATTAAAATATACCTCGATACATTTCAAATAATGATTTATTGGGTACAATTCTCCTATCCCCTATCCCACCGTATTCCTAAGGCATATATCCATTATGAGGGTCGTAGAAAAAAACTATTCAAATATTCAATATATTAAGTAGTAATAAAAGTTGGCATATATTTTATGGTGCTCACGTCTTTACTGACTTGTCAACATCTCTTTGTAAAAGTTTCTCTATAACGTTTTCCTTTGAGCCCTTGGTCACGTAAACTAGTTGGTTGTTGTACTTAATTTCCTTTCAAATAAAACCAGATCCGAAATCTAGTTTTCATAATGCCATACAATATAACATACTTTTTATATGAAATCAATTTAATGTTGCTCACCTACGTGTGCCTACCTACCTACGTATCCATTTTAATGGGAGTGATTCACAAACATACGCAAGCCTTCACGTGTAAGCATACAAATTCACTAGCAAAATTGGCATTAAAATAAGACTTTATATATTAAGTCAGTTTGGCAGTTTAAAAATGTACAGAAAACTGTAATATTGTTCCCATTAATTCCTTTTTTTCCTTTACTAACAATACTATACAAAGACAATGGTCAACAACTAGTTCATGTTATTTAGTTCATGTTCTGCCTGTAAGTTTGTTGTTGCACTGACAGGTGTGGAGCAACGTAGGTCACTTAGTGGATAGTCTCAGAGGCCATCATTGATTAAATCTGGCACGTAGGAGAATTGTACCACCTTGAAAAGTCCTACTTAATAGCGACATGTGATTTAAAATGACGGCGCTAATAACATTTATAAGACATTGATTTAAGTTTTAATAATAATAACGTTGACAAATATCTTAATTTATTATTGTTTTCTGGCGTTTGGTGGTGTTGACAAGATAAAAAACCAACAGTCTTAAATTATTTTGCGAGTCTATCTGTTTATAAAAAATAAAATAAAATTTTAATATCACCTTTGTCAATTATAATGATGTGTCCATAGTTAGCACAGGAAATATATCCGGTACACATAAATATAGCTTCCGAGTAATATTTATACTTAAGTCGTCAGACTCGTCACCCTTTAAATAAAATGAATGTAAATAAGAATCAGTGCTTTGCTGGACGCTTCAGAGATTTTCTGGAATATAATAGCATTATTAATTAACTCCCAAGTTATTATTTTCAATTGAAATATAAATGAAATCAATGATTGTACAAAACATTTAACAAAGTTCTATTAAAGTTCTGAAGCTGAGACAGACATAAATTAATACATCACTAGAAGCTCTCGCAGAAGGGAAACTCTACGCTCTAATTCACTAAGCGAACACATTTCGTCCTAGGCCCCACACCTAATATATTTTATTGCTTATACTTCACGAAATAATGCTAATAAAAAGGGCCAAGTGGTTCTTAAAATACAAGGAATTACGAATTCAATAGAATGCTTCAAAACATATATGAAACAAACACAGATATTATAAATGTTCAATAAACAGAAACTCATTGAACCACGTCGTTTACCGATGATTATGAAATTAGGAACATCTCCAAATATGTTCTCGTACATAAATAATAATTTGTATCTCTTATATTCGTTGTCAAAAAAATTTGTTTAAGCGAACTATTGAGCTTCGGTGTATTTTGTTCTATATTTTTTATCAACTAATATAACAAATGGTATCTTTTTTGAGTTATTTTTTATATTCGATTTGGTGTATATATAAAATATATGAACCGAAAGAATTTATTGAGGAATTTCAACAAAGCAAAGTCATGGTTGGGTCCTAGCTCATGTGGATACATGAAATATTAAAATAACACAACTTAAAAGTCTAAAAACTAATTAAGTTTGAAATTTTATTGGGTTATAAAAAATAAAATTACATTTATGAATGATCTCTGAACTATAAACCCATAACAAAATCGTAGACTTGTCGCGCCTTCCAGTCGCCCAAAAAACAATCTTTGAGTATATAATAAAATAAAATAATATCTAGTAGTACTTTCTACTCGTTCCAAAATATAAAATCTCCCTGACGATGATGTGGAAGGACTTATTTAAAAAAATATATAATTCAAAGTATAAAACTTACTATGATACATATGTATATGTTATATAGCCAGCGAGTGCTATAAAGAAAAGAGCATAATTACATCAAATGGTCTACACTGTACATCAAGAATAAAATTGGCACGAGGCAAGCCGTATTCTTATTAGTATAATATTCTTCAAGACGTATTTCATAGTTGACTTCAACTCTAACATTGAGTAAATCATCATTTCTAAATAAAATATAAAAATCTTTTGTGTTTCGTCTCTTAAGAATCGAGTGAGTTATTAAAACAATTATTATATTATTGTACATTAATTCCCACTACATCAACATAACGTTATATCCTTATATACTGACAAACTCGCGTCCCTTATATTTCATCTTCGTAATGAGTCTTACGGCATTAAGTTAAGGTTCTTATATTTAATGAGCTTAGTTGATGAGACTGAGGTTTATCTATAATAAAGTATTGGAGATCGCTTAGAGACACTTTTATATGGCTAAGTGTTATGTTGGAACATAAATTATTATTACTACGTCATTAAAATCGATTGAACTATTTATTAGGAAATGATTAAGGAATTATGACTCGTGTTATTTACGTCATCACTGATTATCTGCCAGCACATTTTTATTGAAAATAACTAGTTGTATATGTTTAAGCTGTAATAGAAAAATAATAAAACATAAAAAAATAAATAATGAAACAAAATATATTTAAAATATCATGTGGCTAAAGGCAGCACGATTGGTCTCATTTGTTTCGTTGTAATGATAAATATTTGCCAGTCACATTCATAAATAATATTTTTATGCAAGAAAAATTTTCGAATCCCATTAAACGTTGTAAACAACCTCGATAGAGGTCTAATGAAAGACGATATGACTAATAAAATACTTGTTCTTAGGAAGGATTTACGAAAATGGTTTATTTTAGTTCAACAGAATTAAGAGTTGCCGATGTATTGCAGTAAGTTTGTGAGAAAATATTATTATAAATATTAATACAATTTTTTATGATTATAAAATTGGGCAACTTATTACAGGAACTTCATCTTAAACTGACATGAACAAGTAAAACTAATATTTTTCGGATTTATTTTCGACTTGACAGTAGCTGTTAGCCCTATTGGCTTTTACAGCGTCACCGGGAGGGGTGGGCGACCCGAAGGGACCCACCCGTTTAATTCGGACCCGAAGGGCCCGACGTAGGGATACGCCAGTCCCAAGGGTGCCTCTAAGAGGCCGGACCTCGGCGTCGTTGAAGTCGTCGTAGGACGACGTTGAAGTGGAGGATGGCATCGGAAGATGGGATTGCATGACGCCCCCCGACGCCAGAACGCCGGAGCGACGTGTTAGAAGCGGGACCTCGTTTTCTCCGGCGAAGGCGGTGTGTTAGTGTAATGTTGTCTTGTGTGTCTTGAGGACTTCTATGTCTGTACTGTCGGTCATGTGTTCATTGTCAGGGTCTAGGTGGGGTGTCTGGGACGCCTAATCTTAACTGCTAATTGCCATTGGCTTTGAACGCTCCCATGGCACTCAAGATGCCTGCGTGCTGGCACATTGCCAGCATGTGGGCCTGGGGATTGCCATCGGAGGCCCTCAGCTTGGCGGCGAATGTCTGCACCTCCGCGGGGTCTATGAGACTTGCGAAGTCACAGACTAGCTGCAAGTCAGTTGTGAGGCCGCTTATCTGTGTTTGCGCGGGTGCCTGAGGGGCCTGTTTCCCTTAAGGGCCTGGGTTCCTGAGGGGCCTTTGGTGCCTTAGGGGCCTGGAGGGCCTGAGGGACTGTCGGTTCATGTGTTATGCTAGGCCTATGCCAGGCGTTAGTTGCTGGGGAGGCAGCAGGGATGGGAGCCGGCTCCCGGGCTTTATTGGGGTGTCGCCCAACTTTCGCCCAGTGCAGCGCTTTGGGGCATCTTTGAAAGTTCGCGGAATGACCCTGCTGACCGCACAAGACGCAGCTAGGCGGCTCCTCCTTAGGCGAGACCCTGCTGCAGTTGGATGTACCGTGGTTGCCTAGGCACTTTACGCAGCGCGGGCGTGCGTAGCAGAACCTCTGCGAATGGTCGTAAAGTTGGCACCGGTGGCGTTGCCCCGGGGCGCCGCGGTTTCTCGGAGGCTCTAATTCCAAGCCCGACAATCGGCAAACGGATGTTAAATTATAAATTTTCTTACCTTCCGGGGTAAGGGACAAATGAATTAAGACCATGTCGAATGGTTTTTTGTTGGGCCTGTGCATGCGATGCACTACCAAAACACCGGCTGATTTTGGGACTTAAGGTCCTCTTTAATGACTTGGACAGGTATCTCCGCGGGGAGACCCTTGATAACCACGGTAAGCCTACTCTCCTCCGGGAGGGCGTAGGTGTGGTACTCGATATTATTCTTCGTTAACATCGTAGTCAGGGCACGGTGGTCGGTCGGAGTGGCTGCAGAGACCTTGATACCAACTGCCGTGTTCCGGGCTGACGTAAAATTTATAATATAATTATAGAATAATAAAATTGAAAAACCTTAAATTTTTCAAGCTGTCAAACATTCGATATTTAATAAAGAAATTGTCTGAAGATTGTATTAAATTAAAAAATAAAATATAGTACAATTCTCATGATTGTTTCTTTAAAACCCAAATACTTGAACGAGTTGCCGAGTGTCATCGGTGCAGAAACATACAAACTTAACCATTTGATTTTTGTCTCTTCCAGTGATTTATTTCATAGCCTTAGACAATGACTTAATGAAGTAGTTAATGAAATAGGTAGTAGGACTTAATGAAATAGTTTACATAAGATAATTCTCAGAAAAACAGAACCATATTATGCTGCGATAGATTTTGTTTAGGTTAAATAGAAACGGATTTTTAATCAATTTAAAAAAAAGGTGAAAGTCTTCAATGTTAATGTACATACATTTATTTTATAAAGTTCTTACATTTGCGGATTTGATAATAAAAAATATTTTCTTTAATTTATGTAGGTTAAAGGGTTAACAGTGAGCGTTTTCCATTTACTGAAATATATTTTTGGTAGCCTTTTCATTTGCAATATTATTTAGAATAAAAATATACCCCTGAGATTCAAAACCGATCAAGTCCATATATTTTTGTATATCTTAATCTATGATCTAGACCTCCATTTGACCGAAATATGCTTAGGATACTTCTGTATACGTTTCAATATCCTTTTCTTGTCATTACATGCCTTTTTCTGGACAACATATAATTGAATAAGTTTATAAAGAAAGGTCCTAGTTAATTGTTGGAAAAAAAAATACCGAATTGATAAAAATTAAACCTCTCATTATATTTAAATGCAATAAAATGATGAGGAATATTTTTTTAAAAATTGGATAACCAAAAAGTTCTCATGTAACTACGCATCAGTTTTTCTTACTGAGGCATTAACTTTTACCAGAACTATTAACCATAAAAAGAAATAACTAACAAAGGCGTTCCAATTATAGTGCCCGGAGCTTTTGCTGTCATGTGTCTCTTCAGCTTCTATAGTCCGTGGATTTATCTGACAACGCTTTTAAATTGTCAAACAATACATATTTCATATTAAATGTAATTCGTGGGCGAGCGTTTATATAAAACTTATTTGATATATATTCAGTATTTTCTTAACAAAATAATAGGCATAACTAAATGCAACCTTATTTTGCAAGACCTCGTGAATTCAGTTTCAAGTAGTCAAATTGTTTTATGGCCACCAATAGTTATTTAAATTATTTTTATCTTAAATATTTGAATTTTGTTTAAGATATGTATGTCTCCGTAAATAATAACTGAATAAAAACCAGAATTCTTATCATAGTGTACTTTTTTTTTTTTCAAAGTATAAAACATCCCAGAAGATATTTTGCATCGGCGTCCAAACCAGATATACCTCTGTAATCGCGAATTTTAAAGCGCGTTGTGTTAATAGAGCTTACAGTTCCTTGGGAAGCCAACATCCCCAAAGACCACGCCATCAAGGTCAATGAGTATTACGAGCTCACTAACGAACTCACTAAGAATAGGTTCGTCGTAAATTAATACGCAGTAGGAATGGGAGCGAGAGGTATAATAGCTGCCCAGAACTCTTAAAGCTGTTGCAGATCCTCTCCCTGTAACTGATGAACCCAGCACCCGCGCGGTGAATCGTAGTACAGTTTTAAATTGATTCTGATGTTATTCTTGTACAACTTATCCTAAAATTCTACTTAGTTCTGAAATCCAAGTATCAAAAATTTCTTTTAATCAAATGTTACCATATATTAAAAATAACTAATAATAAATATTTTTAAAACATATAAGCACTAAACATTTTTTAATTAAAACCATCTCATTAAGTATTCATTGTCATGTCAGTTTATAATTATATACATTTGAACTATCACCTTATAATGTTTTATGAAATCCTTGCTTTAATTTTAGTTTATTTGTCATGTCAGCTTTAGTACTAATAATAGTATTCATAACAAAATATATTCAATAAGGTTTATGAATTGGATGGCTCGTATTGAGAACATTCTAAGATCCTACCGAATAATAGAACCTAGGATAATAGAAGTACCTTAACTAATTGTAAAACACATAGTTATACAATTAGCTATACTGTATACGAAATAGATGTTCAGAAGTAAGAGGTTGAAGTTTTGGTCTTGTGACGGTTATATTCATTTATTTTATCGTTTGTTTGAGCTCAATAATAAGATTAGACTAGGATAAGTGATGGTGCATTTTTCACTCAAAAGTCTAATGTGCTAACTACAGCAAAGTAGATGAATAAGTCTCAAAACAAATAGCTGACATTGTAAATTTTATGTATTTATTTCATTTTCGCTGTCTTTCTTGTCTTACAGTTTTAAAGACTTGCGATGCTGTTATTACTTCTTGAAAGAAATTCGGATAATCTAAATGAAATTTTACTTCCCATATTTATATTAATGAAATTATCAAAACATAAAACATGCGATTTTACTTATCTAACAAGGGACAACATCTTCTAGAAGTGGGTGGTAATAAGCTAGCAACGATTGTATTAGGGAATTAATAATAAGAACATCTGCATATGAACAAAACTCGCTCAATATTTATCTCTTAATAATAAATAAAGAAGAACGCGAACGCTTAAATCATAATAGCAGAATTTAATTTTATAATTTGATACAAACCTATAAATTGTACTTAAACGGATAAAAGAGTATATCATGTTTATTAATTAATAAATCCTTTATAACCGGCTGTGTATCAACAATCCGAATTGACTATAACTCAGATTAAATTCCATTTGGAGGTCTTAATTAGATAAAATCTTATCTAAGGACGCTTCAGTTTTCGAGAAACGAGGAAAATACGGAAAAAAGATAGGAAAGAGTAGTAAGGAATAAAAATAAAATAAACAAAATTGAGCACGAATTTTTTTTTCTGAAAATTAACGTTTGTTTTACGATAACCTTTTTATTCAACTAGAATACATCACGCAATAGATTCGCGTAAAGGCTCTGCTGTAAATTTCTTTTAATATAATTCAGTTAGCGTCTTGAAAGTCGTTTCGCACTTAATTAGATTTTATGATAAGTTAAGTTAGGATAGATTTGTATTTTCATTCTCAGTTATATTACTTTATCTTTGAAATTTCTTAACCAACATCCATTTTGATAAAAATGAGTAAAGTAAAATTAATAACTATGATTCATTAATTATAAAATTATTTGTCTATCATCTCTAAACATATAAACTATTAAGTAACCTGCTTAATTATAATAAATTATGATATCTTAATTGAGGTAGAACAACATATTACGTACCGTACAAAAACATATTCAAACCCGGCTTAATGAAGTTGAGCATGAAACTTGAATTAACACATATTTATCGTGATCCTATTTTCATGAGTTGAGTTACACTGAGTGACGTACACATATTTCCTCTGTAATTTTTGAGAGTTACAAAGTCATATTTATTTATATAACCTAATAATTATTGTTACTTTTGCCTATACGGCTATTAAGAAAAAAAATAAAGATCTAAATAATATATAACGCTATCACTTACATTTTCTAGGAGTTTTATACTGATATAAAGTAATTAATTGCGTCCGTATATTTAATGTCCTATATATTTTATAGTTTCCATCAAGATGGAGTGTTATATTATACATTTTTCACACAGAAATCCTTATAAATGATTACAATATCTTATAAAATTTAACTTTTGCTTTGTTTTCTTCTTCATTTAGTTTTATCCTTCACCCAGTACGTTCCCAGTATTATTAAACCATTAAAATAATCCGACATCACATCATGAAGTTTAAACTAGAAGCACTATGTTTTCCAGTCAGACGAACCGGAAAATAATTTTGTACGGATTAACGATAAGATTGTTTTAACAGATTGTAATAAGGACATGTTGGAAACAGTGTCCTGATGATCCCGCCCGTCTGTCAGAATCTCGTTACAAAGTTTTAATGATGAATGACGATCATTGTTAATACAGTTATGACCAGTTCAATTACTAAAACGTTATACTTGTTTCAGATAATATAGTTGTTCTACTGTAAATGACAAAGCTATTAAATAGTTAACATGGAATTTTTAATTTTCCGTAATTATAAACAAAGGATCACTTAATTTTAGAAAGTTCTAGACTAGATTTACTCCACTTAACTGATAAAGTGATGATGACTTTTAAAAAGAAAGAAGGTCCTATATATCTTTGCCAGGTATATAATGTATGATATAAATTATGACAAAAAGATATTACAATATAAAACCTATTTATATTTTATTCGTCAACGTTAGAGAAAATAATCTTAACTTTATTAACGATTATAAGTTAAAATCAGTTATTTTATGTTTTGTGACTAAAATATCAAAGCATTTAATGGAACTTTATTATATATTTGGCATTAAATAACTTGTTGAATTGTAAAGTCTGCCAACCTACAGGTTGCCCTTCCCTTTCCTTACATGACGAAGCATTTCCCAAGTAAACATTCTCACTAAATTCACACAAGTTGGGACGAAGGGTAATAATTACATTGGATTAGTATGTTAGAACAGACGTAACTATAAACAAGAGCTCGTTACAAATACAGCTATGAGTACGTATTATATTTTTAAATTATCTTAATTAGTATTATCCTGGTATATGCATTGTTTGCTAATTAGTTGGCTTAAAATAAAAGTGAAACCAACGAGCTAACAACACAAACAGTTATCCATATTTCCTACTTAAGTTTTTTGGTAAGGAGGTATGTCCCTAAACTAAATTTTTTCAGCCTCGCACAATAATTACAGTTGTTTTGGCAGACTGCCAAATTAGTTTAATTTTCCTGACTGACATTAGTCTGAATTATTTCTTTTTATCTCATCAGGCACAAACTATTTTTGTTAAATTATATATGTCACATCAAACTCTTTATTTATTTGCTATCTTTTTAAAAAATATATTTTACAAAACAGCACAATTCTGTTTTATATATTTCATTTTGTTTAACAAAAAATGGAAAGAATACTAATGGGGAATTCAAAAAGGTTACTATGAAAAAGTTGTCCTTTGACTGGCTTCAAAGAATTTATTTTCCGTCTATCATATTCTAAAAATTCCAATACTGTAAATAATCATAATATTTCTTCGACCTTCTCTGTCTTCAAACACAGCGTTATAACATTATAAGGAATATTTTTAATAAAAAGTTTTTCAGTACAGTTTTTTTAAAACATATCTTAAGTACTGAATAAATTTAAATAAAAAAAGCATTTAAAAATGTAGTTTTAACGACAAAGCTCATTAAGGTGAACCATGCAGCAACCACGGAAACATAAAATATAACTATACATCACGCTTTTATTGTCTTACAAGAGATAATCTCCGGTATAACTTATTATTGAAAAAGTACAGACTTTATAATATAGATTTAACGGGGTTAAAAATGAGCGTCAAAATAAATTAATGGATTTTGCCTATTGGATTACCTTTTTGATTTCTAAGCAAACGCTTCATTTAAGACACATCAGTAAAACTTCCGACCAATATTTCCTCGATCATAATTATACATCAAGACTGCAATAGAAGTATATAAAATTAAATGGGTTTAATTTCAAACTTTAGTTATCGGTAGTATTATAAGATAATAAGATCTAAGATTTTCGCGAGTTTTATTCATTGAAAAGAAACTAGTATTTTTCGGATAAACTACGCGTGATCACGGGCAGACGAGATGTCACCGTGATCACGGTTGCTGAAAAGTAACCGAAACGTCGGGAGTATGTAGTTTTTTACAAAAATAAATCACGCGTAGTTTATCCGGAAAATACTAGTTTCATTTAAATATTATAAGATATCAGCTTAATATTATGTTATCATAGGAAAGGTAACTTTATGTAACTATAAAATAAACGTTCTTTTTCTATTTCTTGTGGTTGTGTTTAATTTCTTTTTATATAAGACATTTGTTTAATCCAAGGAACGTTCAGGTACATTTTATCGTTAAAATTAACACATAATCCTTTAATAATTACTTCCACCACCTTAATATTGCATAAGCTTTGTATGAAATATGTGTCCCGTAAATCAACATTGTTACGTGAATGAACGTATGTGCTTAACAATATCACTTTAAATATATATTTTGGAAATGTACAAAGTACATAAGCAACTACATGCTATGGAAAGCCGAGTGCAACTCCATTACAACCCAATTAGGTATCAATCATTGACACAGTACAGTAGTTCAGCCGGCGTAGTGTTCAGAAATACAAACAGCAAACACTTCGAACACCAAATGAGATATTTGTTTGTCAACGTGTTTGATTTGATTTCATATCTACAGTTTCGGATGACTCCGCTTTAAAACTATCCGAGATACACGTTTGTCAACATCTAATATTAATTACACAGAACCGGAGGCTCTGAACCTTATGGGAATATAAACCGTGCTTTACTAAGACCAATTAGTCATAAGTTATTTCAAGAGATCACATTTAATTATACGTCTTGTAGGCGAAATCTTGTATTTAAATTATGGAAATTGAAGCTACATACACTATCTAAACTGGTAAATCTTGACTAAAATAAAGGCTTGGAATTACTTTGAACATGTGAATATTGACCGGAATATATAGGACCATACATATTTGTGTATGTATTTATATATTTCATGTGACCAAATCTAAAGATCTCACGCGTTCGAACCTGCTAACCAACACACGTCTGGAGGTCATGAGAAGGAGAAACAAAGAATACTTAAATCAACGAAACTCGTACAAAAAATCTAAATATAGTTAACCGTTAACTTAATAGCTCCGAGACGTATTTACGAAAAGGAAATTATGCGAAGCTGAAACGATTAGGTTCAAAGGAATCTCAAGATCTCTCGAACCTTGATAAATGATTTAGGGACCGTAAATAATGGAGGATTCTAATAAATGTTATATGATGATAATTTATGATACATTAAAAAAAAATTAAATTAAATATCAACATTTCTTCACATAATCATTTATATGCTAAAAAAACATCCTTATATTTTATTTCCCTATTTTGAACATCGCAAAATCAAATTCACTTTTGAAAAACTCTGATAACTTGTTCTGCTTTCAGACAACAATACTAAGTAAATCTGACAATCTCTTTGTCACCCGTTCGAACTAAATGAATGTAAGTGTATTAAATCCTGTCTCGCTTTCACAATTAACTGGACACATATTTTATTTTAATCTTATCTTATATTTTATTTAACTTATCTCAGTTGCTTTTCGCATCGAGACAACAATTTACAAAACTAATATGAATTGGTAGAGAATAGTATTTGTTTCTTAATTGTAAAAAGTTCTATCGATAAAAAAGGTAATTTTTTTGTGTGGTTAGCATGTTGGCTTAATATCTGATTTGATTTAAGTACATAAAACTAAATGCAAACCTACTCAATTTACTCATAGTGAGTGAATTATTTTGCCTTAATCTTATTAATTCTGTGGCATATTCTATTAAGTGAAGTAATATGCTTCTGATTTAAGTACGATAAAGTGTAGAGGTTCGCATCCCGGCATTATCTTGTATTAATCCAGGGTCTTTAATTTGGATTTACCGATATTACAAGTTTATATGTACGTCACCCACCACCCACTCCGATGAAGGGAGGGATATTAAATGAAAAAACCGTATGTTTTAAAGTTCTATCTAGTATGTTCTAAAATTACTTTTAAAGTTCTTAGAATAAAAAAAAAAACGTAAATTATTATATCATGAAATTATTATTTTTTTATTCTAATTACAATGTCTTTGCCCTCTCGAATTATATTTTTTCTCACATTCTGTTTTACATTGTAGGGATGGAAAATGATGTAAGTCTTGGTAAACTAGTCTTTTAAGTCAAATAATATTTCGGTGTGATGTTATTGAAATACTTTCTATATCCGAGGTAAATTGGAAAGCGAATACGACTGAATAAGTTTACGTTCATATTGACCTGAAATATATTCTACATGGTTATTTGTTTATAAAGACGGTCATGAACCAATGTTCATTTAAGAAAGGACTCTAATCTTATCTATTTAAAGCGCAGAATTCAATAGACCTCTCGTATACTAGAAAAATAGTTCATGTGAATAATTTTGTTTCCGTTAATGTGTCTTTTAAATAAAAAAATAGAATTAATATTTATTTAGCATCCTCCAATAATTTTTTAATATTTTTATAAACTTTTTTTCTTTTATTTCTCTCTTGTTTATAATATTATTTTGAATTTAAATTTAATTTTAATAATTGTTTTATGTACAAAAAATTATTTTGAAAAATCATCGCTAGTGCAGTAAAAATAAAAAAAAAACATATTTGTACGTTTGTCTTCGCCATTATTTGGAGCTACATATGAGATTGTTTAGAAACATTGGCAGATATCGCGGATTTCAAGGATTAATGGTTAAAATGGACCACACATATATACATATATATATATATATATATACGTGTATATGCGGTCCATTATACATATGTATGTATAGATTTTATTTTAAGTCCATTTTCAATTCTAGCCTATTAAAGCAGCCTTGAAAAATCAAAATTTTACAAGGCTGCTTTAAGATGCTGGTTCAAGAGCTTATCTCATCGGATTTTGCCATTCGAATATCTCCAAAAATACAGGACCAAAGCAGTTCTATTGCTTGTTTTTGAGTATTGAAATAATTAACTATATATAGGACATTAGTATGAAAAATATCGTGGTTGTCTTGTTTATAATGTTTTTAGATTATCTTTTATACGAACTTTTAACTTTGCCTAATACACATTAAAGTTGTACAGGTGTAGAGATGAGATCATGTTATCATTGAAATAATTAATTTCTTGCTCAAAGTTGTAGCACTCGGAATTCCTAAACATGTTTTCCTTATATATATATATATATATATATATATATATATATATATATAACTTTCTATTTAAAACCTTTTAACAAATATAACGATGTATATTTACACTAACGACTGGATGAAAAGTGGATAAACTTTGTCTTTATAATTGTATAAACTACTAAATAAGTTATTTTTTCAAGTTTTGAAACAAGACACTTGTTACTTATTAAAATTTGTAATTGAATAAAATTTAGGGACATGAGTACATGACAGATTGTTATTTACAAGATTAATGATAAAAGAGTTTTCCTATCTCTGTGCTATATTGTTCGTTAATCTCGTATAGTAATGTGCTTTCTGTGTTAGTTTTGATGAAATACCTTTCCCGTCTTATTTTTTTTACAATTCCATAATAATTTTTTTTATTTACAATAGTAGTTTAATTTAGGAAAAAATTATAAAACACACTAAATATTTTAACGTAGTCAATTTAAATCCTATTCTTATTTTATTCCCACAACTCACGTGCTCCCTTCCATTAAAAGCATTCAAATATAATTCAATATATACAGATAAAAGTAAAGAATTTACAGTCAATTTACTCGTTTCGTCAGGTCAAGTAATATATTATATTTATTTCAATATTAACTTACGTGCATGTATAAAATTTAATTTTGTTTTTCGTGTAAGCTACGCGGTCTCATTATTTTTGTTTATATATATTTTTTTAATTAAATTATAAAACCACGTAGCATGTCTGAAAAATAAGGCTTCGTATTATATATGGAAAACTTGCACATCATTATTGTACGAACAACTTTTTTAAAATTAAGAAAAACAAAACATCGTTTTTCTTTAAACAGTTTCGCTCCTAATCTTATTAACCTTTATTAATTTGCTTAACTTATGACAATTTTTAGAAACAAGAGTAAGTCAGTGAAGATCTGTTACTAATATATACAATGACGTATTATTTTCATCTTTATATTTGTCACCGTATACAATTTTTACATGTCAATGTTAATAGTAATTAATATTAATTATTGAAGAGTTCAATCAAAACTATATTCGACATTTATTTTTCACATACTATCATAACAGAGCACAAATCAAAAGCAACGATTGCGTAAACCTTACAACTTTTAATGAACCACTCAAAAAATACAATTTCTGTTACTAATTTACAAGTTTATTCTGACTGTAGATTAAATTTATAACATAAAATAAAATACTTTGAACAAAACAGCAGCTTGAAAATTCAGGAATATAAATGTGTTTGATAAAATCCCTTGATAGTTCCGTCTGAACGAATAAAAAACAATGAATGCTTGCTAAATACGTAATATATATAATGTTAACGGATTTCTTTTATAGCAGATATTAAATTGCTAGTGTTTCTACAGCTTATAGTAAACATACAAATATAAAATCAGAGTCGTCATTTCATACCCCTGTGTACGGCAAAATACACGTTTTATTTCAACTGAATATTAATTAGAGCTTAATGTTTTTTGTTTACTTAACATTGTCTGAAATGAGAACAGAGAAAATTCGTGATAAAAATATTTGAAATGAGCTGGAACGTATTGGATTCTTGTTGTCTATTTTTAAGGAATAACTTAAACCCTAAAGTGTTAAGCATAAAATATAAGACGACTCTTTTATGCATGAGCATAACACCGAAACAGTTAGGTATAAAATGCACGTCATGAAAAGCGGTCACTTCTGCGTCTGAACTTCGGAAATAGTATTTTAGACGTATCTCATTTCTCCATCCTTCAGCACATTGAGTTTAAAAAATGAATATTTGATAGAATACTATTGAGTAGGAAAGAATCTGCTTTTTTCTATCTTTTTCGCTTTTGCTAAAGTTTTCTGTAATGGCTTTTTAATACGACCTCTTACGAAAGGGAGGGACAGCTCTGGTTAGTACAGTACCTGTAATTTCATTACTGCAGCCATTTAATGAAGCATTTTTACTGCGGCCACTTCATGACGGGATAAATTAACGTATTTATAGAACGGATAAAATGTAACCTTTCACTCTCAGAGTAAACAGCCTAAACAATCTCGTAAAAGTACACTTGAATTTTAATAACTCCAAAATTGACAGACACCCTACCTATAATAACCGAGTTAAGCGATTTTAATCAACCGTTGGTAACCGACGAGCGTGCAAAGTTTAAATTATTTGTTGCTTAATATCATGCTCGCATTGAAGCGATAATTAAATTAGGATTTTGAACCCAACTTTGGGGTTTATAGGTTTGATGCCTTTTTTGATTCGCATTGAAAACGCTCTCCGGGGAATTTGTGGTCTACCTACTTGGAACTAAGTTAAACCGAAAAATATGTAGTATTACAAGATCTTCTTATGTCACGTAATTTTACATAATTAAGTATGTTTATATATGAAAATAATGCATAGGATTACAACAGAATTAGACTGAAGATAATAAAAAATATAAACATGTTTTACTGAAAGGAAATAACTTGATTAATTTTTTTTCGTACTTTTATTTTCAAAAAAAAATATGTTTTTTTCAATTTATTATTTTGGAGACTATATTTTTTTCAATTTAAGAATTTACTCAAAATTTACATAATAATACTGGGGTATAGCGGGTAGAAGTATTGTTTTATTTTATTCTATGAACATAAACGTAGACAAGGTGACACTTGGCGGCATGCGTTTTGTCGGAGGCATTTGTCACTTAGTAATGGTTCTCATTTATTCATCTTAATTTGTGTAATCATTTACAAAGAAATATTTGGAAATTCCGAAGTTATTGCTCCCTATGTATATATATGTATATAATATTTATGGGATATATTACATTAATGACAAAAACATGTCTCGTTGTTAAAGATAAAAATATTTAATAATGTACCTGTAAATAAAAATTCTTCTAACTTTACACGACACGTGTGGAATTTCTTTTATTATTGAACTACCATAGTAATGACATCTAAGATATTCTTGTGTGCACATTTAAAGGCAACGAGAATTAGAATTATATGAGCTAAGACGGCAAAAATAATACTTTTGTACACAACGACGTACATTACCTGTAAGTAATAAGATAAATTACAGGCATATTACCTAAGTTCAATAAACTTTTTCGCATCATTTTGGTTGTAGAGCTCCACGATATTCATATTTACGGGAGCGAAGCACCATCTTTACGGAACATTCCAACCCCGGTATTTAATTAAGCCGATAACACAGGTGTCTCAGCCGGTATTAAATTGATCCGTTTTTACTACAATCCCCTCAAACTGATCCACTATGTACCAGAATATACTAGCCGTTGTCTTTTATAGTTTTTTCATAGCGTAAACTTATCATAATACAACTATTACGACAGTAGGGTATTATATAGACTAAAATTAATGTTTCATTGTTAAATAAATAACAAAACTTTATAGATCTACATATTACGTTTTCCAGTATAATCGGAATAAAATTTAGTATAATAAAACCGCTGAACCTGAGAAATTGAATTTTTGCCACAATTTATTTCATATTGCCAGCAGATGATACGTAAATTTGAAGAAGGGTTATATAAAAATATGTAAATCTATCAAGGAAAGGTCATCGAAAGTGAAATCAGAAAGGTTTATTACATTTAAATGTATAAAAAAGTTGATTGTCCAATATGTTAAACGAATTAACCAGATTTAATACTTTGATTATAATACAGAATAATCATATACACCACGTCTAGCTAACACTGTGTTTTGATATATCAATCAATACACATACACATTATAAAACAAAGTCTCTCGCCGCGTCTGTCTGTCTGTCTGTTCGTGATAAACGGAAATACTATTGCACCGATTATCAAACAGTTAGTACCACTCGGATAGCGTGATTCTCGAGGATTTAGTTTATAACTTGTAAAGTTATTTGTATTTACTTGTGTGTACATTAACGATATTTTTTAAATATGTCGGAAAAACATGAGCCGTCTGTGAGCTTTTAACGAAAACGCTGCCAAATGTCTTTGGGATATAAGAAAATAATATATGCTGGAATTGTGTATCTTATATAGGTATACAGAAAGTCCGCGGTGGCATATGTCTATACTTTAAGGATAACATACTATATTCACTTTACAAATTTTAAAAATTGGCATTCCTAAAGCGTTTATTGGAAAGCTATTTACATAAATACGGTATTAAGTCTTATCAAAATAAATTACGTCGTTTTCAAGCCTTCGTCAGTATCTGTTTTCTTTTTTAAATCATTTAAATCGGGCGTACCATTTGAAAGTGATCATAATATAAGTTTAATAATTATTAATTAAGAATTATAATTCTCAAAATTAAATAGGCTATTTAATATTTTTTTGTATAGAGCCTGTGCGGAGCCGGGGCTGGTATCTAGTAATTTAATAAAATATAGTCAATGTTAAATTCGATCAAATCTCTAGATAAAATGCAATGAGTAGTGGACAAAAAGATATAAAATTTAAAAACTTTTGCTAGGATACTTGATATTAGTACTCCGAGTGACCTAAAATTGTTCTTTAAAATATCTAAACCACAGGATTATGAAAAACTTTACAGTTACGAGATGCTTAAGTTCTATGACCAAATAGAACTAACAGCTTAAAGATAAAATTACTCGCAATATACACAAATGAATGCCAAAGTAACTTATCGTATAAGAAGAACAAAAGCCATATAAATGTCTTCTATAATTTGCTGAAAATGGGGTCAACTACATCACGGAGTCATCATAATATCAGCATTTCTTGTGATATTTAATTAAAAATATTTAACGGTAAAGCATAATTAGATCGAAAGTCTTGGTCAGCTGCCAAAAACCATTCACAAATAATTTGGAAGCCGCTCCTTAAGCACTTAGAACGCTGTTACCCATGATTTTGCAAAAACGCTCCGCCAGGCTGCCGGAGATAACTCATTAAGATTAAACGCAGTATTATTGTCGATGAAACTGTATCCGTTCAACCAGTCTATGATGAATCATTTGCAATGTTCTTGAGATCAAAGTTTTTGAACACAAATAAGTATTTGTTACATAGCTTAGATAGTTTTAAGGTTCTCATAAATTTTGTGCATTTAATAAGCTGTTTTGCATTATGTATCCAATTCTCTAATTCTGTAATATTATATTTTCATTTGTTAAATACGCTACTATATAATCGCTTTGGAGGATATCCGGGTCGTAATCGATCTTAATTTGGGTAAAGCAGAAAACATTTTGAATAACATGATGTTATTGAAATTACTCTTTTACTTTTGTATTAAAATGACTCATTCTTCACAACTGTCTTTGTAAAATTTTCTGGTATTACTATATTCAATTTCTGCATGTTTATATAAAACAGAATTTGAACACAAATAGTTGGATTAGAACTGTTAAAGAAAAATTATGGGTGCTTTGGTCCTCCCTTTAAACGGTTAATTGAAACAGATATGATCTAAGTTAGTTTCAAACATTTAGTTTCAAATAACTTTGGTATTACGTTATAACTTGGGAAGTAAGCAGAAATAGCTTCATATATATTTTTTAAACGTTGGATACTTGAAATATAAATATTTCAATTTCTGATTAAAATTAAATTCTGTGGTGCAATTTAATTTTTAGCTTATAGGAATAATAGGCGCAAAAATTCTTGTTGGATTTTTATGTTTTTATATTTAGTTTTAATTGGGAATAAGAATGTTGTGTAATAAATAAAAATCTAAAATCTATGGATACATAGATCAAGTTAAGTAATGGAAAATATCTGTTTAAACAAGATAATGCGATCCGGACCCTTGCAACAGAGCCTCAAAGAGATTTGCATAAATTAGGCATTCATTCATGTAAAATCATGCAAAATGGATGGACCAAATTATAAATGATAGGATTTTTTTGCAATCAGTAAAGTATGGGAGCGATTACGTTAGTGCTATGAATAAATACAATATGAAGGTAACAGAAAACTAGAGAGATATGAGATATTACAGCAATATCTTTCTGTCTTTATAGTGATTATATAAGTTAAAATCTTTAGAAGAGTAAAATACGCTACAATATAAATAAATACTAGAATGATTAAGTATTGGCAGAGGACCAAGAATAATATTACTAACAAAATAATTTTGTGTTCTTCTATCTTCTATATATTTTTTTACTTATTGTTAAGGTATGAAATATAACATTCAAAATTTCAACGTCATTTCACCCCTATTCAGAAAATAAAGCGTTACCCGACGGCTGACTTCCCTTCCTTATTAATATTCAAATGGATGCTGAAGCTGCGTTATGTCTCGTAAACTTTCAGGTTTTATCAGATCATCGGTGTAATTATTAAATTTAAACCCAATTAGCTACCGATCACAGTCAGCACCGCAACAAACAATACCCTTTTAAACTTAATAATGTATAATTCACATTGGTTTTTAATATCGTATAGCGGAAAAGCCTACTCAGTTGCATATACAAGTAAATCAGTCTTCATAGAAAATACTTCTTCTCCTACAGAATTTGTTCTTACCATCAAGTTAATTACTTTTTTAACTTGATATTTATTTGGGGAAAATGATATTCGATTATTGCTATACTACAATCTTCAAGTGGCCGTTGGCAAGTAATCTAGCCACAACGTCAAATTTTGCTACCTCTTCATTATTCTAAACGACAAAATTTTGTTGGCGCTTATACATAATTTTAATATAACATGAAAAATTATAGTAAAGTATTAAGTGACAAGCTTTGTGGTAGATACATGGTAAATATTCTTATATATAAAGGTCTTTTCGGTTTTCCTGATCTTATAATTATTAAATTCTTTAAACTACAAATATTTATTTCAAATATTTTCTTTGGTATTATTTACAATTTGAAACATTTACTTTTCTCACATCCCCAAGACATTACTTACTGTAATTATTTACGGTAAATAATTATATATATGAAGTATATATTTCGTTTTTTAGCATACTATTCACACACTTATACAATTTATAAAAAAAATATAATTTTAAAATTAAAATCAACAGGAAATTTATAAAATTCAAATTATTTACAAAACTCATTATCCCATCGATATTTTATGCATGCTGGTAATTTAGATATAATGATTAACAATGACGCATGAAAACGCTTTTCGCGTTACATTAATTGGTTATCACAACCATAATTCAATATTTTATTGTGAGACCTACTGACTGAAACACGAAGTATCTACATCTCATATAACTTCACGAGAACTTTCCACTTTCATTGTTCTCTATTGTTTTTAGTATTCAGCCGTAATGTGACCTTTTTAAATGGTTTTTATACATATGAGAGATTCCGCGTAGGGTTTAAAAATTCAATTCAGCTTTCCAAACTTTATCAAAGATACGCGACTGTGCTCTCCAACATTGTTTGCAAAGAGCCTCTCAACAGAACTTCGAAACGTCTTTTCTAAAATTTCGTCTCAGCACTGAATATATCTGCCACACGTTCAGAATAACAATTCTTTGACTCATTATTGACATTTGAAAGCCTATTGTTTTTTTTTTTTTTTGAAACAACTTATTTTATCCGTCTTACCGATTTTAGAAATAGTAATGTAGCTAGGTTTGTGTCTTTATGGCTGTAAAATATTTCAACTTAATTATATTTTTTTCATAATAACAACTTTTATTAATAAATCTAAACCTAAGCCACAGGTGTCTTTGAGACTACAGAGAACAGTCACTTAAATGAATGGTCTATTCATTTGCCTCAATTTATGTATAAAAAGAATTTCTGTTTTGAAATTCAAGTGATTATTATCATCATTATAAAAATTATTATATTAGATAGGAATTTGCATAACGATTTACTCATGGTCAAAGTGACTGTTGCCGAGAATTTTAAATAATAAAAAGAATTTGAGACACAAAACTTTCATGGGGTAAAATTTGACTAAGAGCCAATTAGTATTATTGTAAATACAATTATACTTAACTGAGCTACGGAAAGTTAAATAGTTGCGAATAAATTGTATGAAACTCTGTATCTGTGTATTATTTAATCATGTGGTTACATTCTGTCGCGTCTGGTTTATTTCAAGCGATGAGCACAAAGTGGAAGATCAAAGGGTCGGGTCATCCGAGCGGAAGGGGACGGTACGAGGCACACCTGGCGAAGTGGCGCCTGCAGATTCTTTGTACCTAAAATGCTCTATTGGTTTTGATATTGTAAGAACAATGCCTTGCATGTGACAGACTTTGTGAGTGACGGCTTTAGGTACAATAAATATAAAATAGCTTATAAACAAACGACATGTTTATTTTTATGTTATAATATATCCATTGGATTGACTTTTTATTTACTTCTACTAGATTGCTGTTCAGAATAATTAAATTTTTTGTTAATTGAATCTATAACCACAACTGCTAAACACCAGAACCAATCCATAACAGTACTCAGGTTATCAGTGTAATACTATGCAACAAGCCATTTCCTTGTCTTTAGCCACATCAACAAAATTGGATGGAAACGCTCCATATAATTTTTAGTTAGCATTTCACTAAATCACCTCCCCGAGTTACAATTCCTTACGCATAAGAAGTTATTCGGTGCTCGTAAAACATTTTATAGCTACGTGCTTTTACAGTTATCGGATGCGTAGGAAATTTATATCATGAATAAAAAGTTATCGAAGAGCCTTAGAAATTATATCTTCCTCAATTACTTATTATTTTACTTTAATAATATGTAATATTGGACTTGCAAATATCGAAGTAACTTTCTGTTTGATCAACGTTGAAACTGATACATTTTTAAGTATCGATAGTATATGAGTTTATGTCGTTTTAGGCACAAACATATTAATTTTTGTTAAATATTATCCAAATTAAATTATAACAACTTATTTTAAAAACACGATCCATATTATCTCAGTAGCTGACAGCTTCGTGTAGTTTCTATGAGTTGTATTTGACAGACAATTACAATTTGTTTCAGTTCTAGAAACAGAATAGAATTAAGGCGAAGAAAAACATGCCCTTTTGAGTGGAATTGTAATTACTAATTGGGGAGTACTGATGACATAAAAATAACTAAAGTTATTACTTATAGAAGCCTAATCTAATAAACAAATATAAGACACATACACTAGAAATATATTTTATATTGTTATAATAAATGTTTTTTGCTGACAGTAACAAGCTCTGGTTCTAGTAAAATGATAAGTGAGTCTGCTGTATAAGACATGTTGCAATTTTTATGGCTTGGTACATCGTAACAACCTAAATCCGAGACAGCAGGTCATTCAGGATTTACTGCAAGCACTCAACACTGAAATGATATTTACTTGTAAAAGAATTTTATTTGTAAATATAAGTTATTAGTACAATATAAGAATTTCATAGAATATTAATTGAAAGATAATAAATTAAACCCATTTACACAGTTTAATTTATATAAATAGGCTTAAACAATTAACATGGATTATCTCAAATTATTTCCAGCAAAACAGAACGTCAAGACAGATGAATCCACAAACTTTCGGTAACGTTGTGTTATCTCGCTTTAATCTTGGAGAAATTTATAATTGATCTCAATATTACAGAAATTACTTAATGTATACAGCTGCCCATCGAGGCAATGCAATAGTTTTCTAAATATTAATTTTTCCCTTCACAGGATATCACTAGTACGAAATAATATAACAAAACCTTCAGTAGTTTATTGAATCATGAAAATGTACGTTTAAATTAATGGATTTCTTTGATATCTCAACCTAAAAATGTTTACTCTTCCGCTAGAAACCATTTTCTACTTAGTAAAACCAATATTGTCTTTATTGCTTTAATATTTCTGATAAAACAATCTGTTATTTTATATTACAGATAATCACGTCTTTTCAAAAAATAATATATTCTAATTGACAATAGCACTAACATCCTATTAGTAATGGAACGAAGTATTGATTAAGTTCTGTTCACGTTTCCTGTTTCTTAAGTTTTAGGAAGTGTGTACATAAAATCAAGTGGTAGCATCAATATTCTATATAGGATTGTGCAATCTTCATACAGCCCATATATAAAAAACTGTCTGTTTGAAACGTTCCAAATGGGGTATAAATAAATAAAATACAAAGAAAACTATTCAGTCACCTGTCACACGCACGCGGGTCAAGAAATGAGATACATTTTCGCTATTTTAAATATAATACAGAAAAATATATATTAATTTGTTATAAATTATAAACATATTTAATCCAAACTACAAAACTGATATCGGTTGATAATGTGACAATTTTATAAAAAAAGGTTACCCAATATTTTACAGAAAAAAAAGCTGACACCTTAAGTTAAGGGAAGTAATAATATTCGTTAGTAAGTAAACAGGCAACCGTACTCCTTAGTGTAGCCACCAGCACGATATTCGAAACTTTATGACTGGTAATTTCCTCCCCCTTAACAACATTCACCTGTTCTAAGGAGCGTGGCTGGTTTAATACGTTAAATAAGGTCATTTTGTATTTGTATAGAAGCGTCGTCGAGACTTAATTGTAGGTAAATTATAAATTATCACATTAATATTTCTGTCGGGTAATACTTGGGTAGGAGGCTAAGTTCATACATTTATTATAATTATTTATCTAATTAACAATTCCCTCTTATGTAAGTATACTACGTGTAGTCGTATTATACGTCAAACTGATCAGACGAATTCATTATCTTTATACCTACTTTAAATAGCAGAAACATACGGATTGTCTGAGAACAAAATGTAAAGAATTTAAATTGTTACTTAGATCAGCAAATATTGGGACTGTAGATGTAATTTCTTTTTGATAGTTGGAAACATTGTAAGTGTTAACAAATACGTTTTTAGTTTGTTTTTTATACGTGAGTGCAATAATTAAATTGAAATGCTGCATAAAGGTAATTCTTATTATAAATAATAATCGACAGCGTGTATACCCAGATCGCTTTAATTAGCATTTGTTATTGTGATATGTCACACAAGATGTTGACTTGAATTACTTGTAAATATACATACATATACGTTTACATAGAATTTTATAAGACATAATATATATTTTTTTCAGTAAACTTTCTTTGTTTTACATGGTAGAAATAAATGCCTTGTCGACAGTATACTCGAATGAGGTCAATGTAATTAGAGTCATTAAAAGTTTTAGTAGTTGCATCAAATTCCTTTTCTTCTTTAAATGGAGTTTGTGAGTTTGAATTTTAAATTATTTTTTGTATTTTAAATGAAATCGTTAGTACTAAACGGAATTGATGATTTAATTACTTTTACCAATAAAAATAATAATCCATAATTTTCAAATACACATCGCTGGGTCTGTTTTAAGTACGTGTATTTTAATGAGTTTAATGAACTGTCCTAGGTTAGCTTAATTTATTCTTAATCGTGAGCTTTACTAACTTAGAAACTTAAGATCTTTAATATTTGCGTGAATAAAAACAATCTACTCTTCACAGTGTACACAGTTAATTATATCTTTGTATTTGAATAAGTGACTTCTTTTAGGCGCAAATTATCAAAATCTTTCATGTCTTGTGTAAAGCTCTTTCTGAGTCAGCCAAAGTGTACTTCAAACTGGTATGTAAAACATGATAATTCAACCTGATTTGGAAGTATCTGTATGATTAAATTATAAATATACATTTAATGTTTAAGTAAAGTGAAATATAAGTGGCAACTCTCTTTTTATTATATATAATAAGACAGTTGCTTTTACAACCAACCACATTTGTATTCGATAGAGGTCAAACTCTTTGACATTACCTAAAATACGAAGGTCATTTCAAAAGACTTTTACTTTAATTGATGAAAATTACGAATAAAAGAGCCTGACAGTCATAGAACACTGTAAATGAAAACTGTTATCGATATTATTTACTTTTAATGGATTAACTTCAAGGAACGTGCGACAAATACGCGTTAGAATTATTGTGTTAGCTAAATATAAACTGAACGAAGTTATTGAGAAATTAAGGATTGACAATAGGAGTACAAAATTTATTGAATAGATCTTTGTAGTCAAATATTTCTCTTCTAGAATAAAGGGAATGATATTTTTTTATTAAAAAATTTGTGCTTCACAATTTAGCTTTAGTTAGAAAACTTTCTTGGTTTGTTTTGATTATAAAAGAGATGTTCAATCCAAAAATGGATCAGAATGTAATAATTAGTCTCCAAAGCAAAACAAAGCCTCTTCAGTATTATATCGTTTTGATAAATCATCGTATTTTATTATTTACATGTAGTTCAATAAAAATATATTTATGATAGAATTAAAACACATTTATCGTTACTCGTTTAAGAATATCCGAAAAAGACATTACAGAAAGATTACACTTTTAACTTTTCCTCAAAACGACTGCTTTAATAATAAAAGTTGAAGTTATCAATTGTATAAAGTCTTTAAACGAAAAAGTTTCATTTAAATATGTATGAGCTTATCCTATTGAGTTTCTTATAAATCTTTTTATACCTTCGCTTTTATGGAATTTAATTTGTTATTTTATCTTAGTTGCTAATGCGTAGTATCGTCTTAATATAATATTTTCATATAATCAATAACGATTACCACTTCTGCCTTACTTTGAACTTGCTATACTTTTTATTGTATTTAGTCAAACATAGCTGGAGTACATATTACTTTCAATTCGAAAGAAATGTGAGGAAATAGAACTTTCAAAACTCAATATTTACGATAAAAGATGAATTCTGTTAAAGAATTATGAGAGCATGAGAATTCTCAAAAAAACGCGAATCTTAAAGAAGCCTGATTGCATTAAATATTCACTGGAGAAATATTTATGAATAAGGGTGAACACTAAAATAATTAATGAAATTATTCAAAAATAACTGATTCTTAAATAGCTTTTTGAAATATTTTGTTCATTTATGAACAGGTGAAAATTTTATTACAGGTAACTTAAACTGGTCCACAAAAGAGAGAGTTTAAATCGTCTGAGTTGTAAATATATGAGGATTTATTGTCATGCTCACATCGTCCACAGCGTCTAGACGTGGAACATGCAGGTAACGTAACCTGAAGGTAGAACAGCATTTTTTATGTTCAGTTTCCATTTCTTAGTATAATTAGTGCTCTTTGCTTGCGAAAAACAGTTGATTTTCAAAGAATCCTCGTTAGATATTTGTAATTTGTACCTTGACCTACATTTAAATCATTTTTTTATTGACTTGTTTATTAAAAAATTAAAAATAATTATTTATGAATAAGACTGTAAGGTAGGGCCTGCTGGCAACGGCAGGAAGAAGTCAATACTCGCTTATTTTATTGAGGTTAATTTTCCAAATTAAACTGATACATTCAAAAACTCTCAGACATGATATATCGTTTAGAAAGCAATAATGCAAAAACCTATTGTGGCAATTGATCGTGTAAGGCATCGCTGTATCCCATTCATGTTAAATAATTCTGAAAAAATATGATTAACGTTTAATTACCTACATGTTTTTTCTCATTTTTGAGTACTTTTCTTATTAACTACAATTTTCTACAATCAAAATTCCGTACGTAAACAGTATTTACAAATAACAACGAAGAGGCAGGTACCAAAGCAGTCTTCAAGGAGTTGATTTTATCTTTTCAAGATATACAATCATAAAAGATTCAAAGAGCAACGTATAACAAAGTAACCTGTTTTAAGATAAAGTGAAGGCGCATCAAACATTTCCTTCGTAGGTGGGAAAGCGATCTATTACAGAAGTACTCCCTTAGAGATTTGTACATTCATATAAAATTGAAAACATAATAATAACAATAATGAAATTTTTTATAGGAATTGAATTAAACAAAAAAGTTATTAGCCTGAATTTTAGTTCCCTTAATTCAAATTTATTTTAAATTACTTATTCGTCCTATTTATTAGAAGAAATTGACAAAATATACTATATTCAATTGTGTTATATAATTTGAGTTCAATTACTATTTAAAATACAACATCTCTGCTTTCAAATACTTTGTTATTCTAAAAGCCAGCTAGTATCAATCCCAATGGGATAAAATATATAGATGAATATTTAAATTGGCCTTAAAGTAAGATGCAACTTGGAAGAAAAAGCTTATGTTTATTACATTGTCATAATAAATTCTTTATAATACTCAGGTTGCAAAATATGCAAAAGCGTTTATTTTGTATAGAAAATAATAGAAGACGTAAAGTGTGAAGTCGCTGAGGTCGATATATTGCCTTTACCTCATGTTCGGAGAATAGATTTTGTCTACTAAAGTTGTTACAAACGGGGACTTTGATAGACAAAAATGTTACCTTAATAATTTCACAGCCTTTGTCACATACGTTCAACTTTTTAATAATTTTGAGCTCTGTATTAAAATAAAAAAACTAAACTATTCGGAGAGGTTTTAAAAATGTGACCTACGGGATATCACATTCATGGCACAAACGCAATACACTCTGTGTACTAATAAAAAAAAATATGCCCCTGCTGTAATAAGTAGACTAAGAATTATTTTGTATATTTTAATCATATGGTTAGGACTATGGGTGCCACACATTAAACCCCAATCGATGCTTTCTAACTTTTCAGTATTAAATAAAATTATTAACTAACATTGTATAATTCTAGGTTAATGCAAACGTAGGCGTGTGTTTCAAAAAAAACTCAATTCATTTTAATTATATTTATATATGTATATAATAAAAAGCTTATATCATTTTATGTTATCATTAAAATATATCATTGTCAATACAAAGCAATAACTTTCTGAATTTATAATAACGCTTTTGTTGATTTCAGAAAATCTGAGAATAAGTTTAAATTCCCGCTTAGTAAGTATGCATCTCAAAATATAAAACCAGTTTTTGTATAAAGTTGAGCTGTGTTGGAGGATATTTTAGACAAAATAAACTACGGACTCAGCTACGGGGGGGTACTACAAAACAATAGAAACTATTTAATTTTTTATAGTTTCTCGTTTTATCACAACGAAAGATTGAACAAGAACTTGATTTAAAGTATATAATTTGACAACTCGTAAATAGTGACGATTACAATATCAAATATAAGGATAGACATTAAAAAATAATACGTTATTTTAATATAATATTAGTTCAAAAGTTGGATCCTTGGCATCGATTGTAACTAATTGCCGAAGCTTCAACAATCCAATTACTTTACAGCGTTACGTTCAAATTACAATTTGATTTGTAATAAATCATGCCGCTGGTAATTTGTGATATTCTTTGAAACAGCAAAATAATTACTTTCAATATGTCGAAGACTATTAGTCCCACAATTATTTCTTCGAATCATGTTACACCTACAAAAATTTTCGTGATTCGTTTAAATGTTAGCTCAGGCTTTTTTAATGGATTCGGAATTTAAAATGTCTTAATTCAAATAAGACATCATAAGTTATATAAAAATTAATATTATAACACTCGTCGTACCTTTTAAATGTATATATTTAGCGTCTTGATGTTTTTAAGTGCTTTCGATTGGCCGATTGTTTCGCACTGAGTTTATTGAACAATAGTTGTTTAATTTTAAAATTTCACATATTTTCTGAACCTGTAAATAATTATAAAACTAATAACGTGTCGGTATTGTTTTTGTAGATGTGATTATTCTAATAAATGTTGAGCCTACTCACTTCGAAATCATACTCGACCCAGAGTAGGAATTTTCATCTTTATAAGCGCATCAACGGTTGTAGCTTTTCTTTCCTAACTATTTCAGATTCGATTAATACGAAAGTTTATTAACAGGAAACCATAAAAGATTGGTATTAAAGTAAACAATAAGAACTCGTATTAAAACAACTTTAGGTACCACAGTAGTTTTCAGTAATTTACAGTTACAAAGTAACATTTCAGGTAGACCTCTACCCGGTAATCTCTTAGATTATTCGAAATGTTAAAAAAAACCTATTATATGATACATATGTATTCACAAACCTCAATAGTCATTGTGATATCTGATAAATATAAACATAATGTAATATAAAAGCATGATCACCCGTCAATATCAACAAACCGCGCAATATATCAATTAACGTCGAAGATCATTATTGCAATTAAATTAATTTAGGCGAAGTTGTTAGTAAATCTATTTAAACAATTTAGGTTAGGTATTAATTGAGTTACATAATTATTATCGGTGACAGAACTCAAAACTTAAATCTACACATACAAAAATGATTAATTGTGAATTGACGCTCTGTCGGTTTTGTTACTTATTTTAGCAGCCTTTAGAGCATCGTTGAAGGACATAGAAATCAGGTTATAAGGAAATTGTATAGATTCTTTATAGTTATGAAAATATTAAAGGTCATTATTCAAAGCAACCATTTAACATAACATAGAGTATCAAATCTAATAAATTACCTTCACCATAAACAAATCTCTAGGATGCCGTTCTGTCTGTCTTGATATTTCCAAAATCTACAGGTGCAATTTTTTTTTTTAATTAGATTGAAAACGCAGTATACATCTCCCTACAGCAATTAAAATGCTTTAATGTCCAAATCAATTTTGTACAAACCAACCTCAAAGTTACGTATGTAAGAATAACTACTGCAAAATGAAGAGGGAAACTTTAACATAAATGAAACAAAGAAAGAACTTGTTTATGAACGTGATCACCCATAGATAACGCTGTCTTGCTTCTCTAAATATGAGTTATCAGTTCAAAGGATGTCACATCCTCTTTAACGGAGTGCCATCAAACTTAATGGTGTAGTTCATAAAGTTCATAGTTTACTTCAGTTTTCTTAAAGAAATCATTCAAACCAGGATAGTGTTTTTTATAGAGTCAGCAATCTATTAACGGTAATTTCGTTTCAGTAAAAAAAATGTTGTGTAGTTGCTGAAATGAACAGAAAAACACTTAAGATGATACGAAGTTACTCTACCACTGCTCTGTCATAAGAATCCACGAAAATTTAATTAACCGGTGTTCAAACGACTTATTACAAATTAACAGTTGCAGTTCTTAACAGGACAAATCTAGTCTGGAGCCTAACGAATGTCAAATAAGTAAATGTTTAAAGTTTACTAAACTAGATGTAAAACAAGTTGTTAAGCGCCGTTTTATCAACTACAACCAAGTGACCAGAGGTGTAGTTCTTTGCAATCAGAACTATTTTCCATAATAGGTACCACTACAATACTAATGGCCCGGAAGGTTCTAACTATTTATATATTACGTTTAAGTATAACCCGATGAATAAGATACGTAATATAGCAATTGCTATGAGTAAACGATTATTAGTAACTGTTAGCGTTTATATACCTTTAATAAAATTTTACCTGATTCTCGTTTCAAACAGTGATAATCCCAATGGCGAGTTAACTGTGAAATGTTCTTTAAACTGTCGACTATACCACTGTGATTATTTTACTCTAGCACATAGACGAGGACTGGTATTCGATTTATTAGTCCACATCCAATTCCAATTTCCGAAGTCATTTTGGAATGCTGTGTAGCCAAAATGTCTCTTTTGAAATAAAATTATTTCTTTTAAATGAAACGATAATTTGGAATGGGACTCTAATGTGTTTTTATTCCTATTCAGACATTTTGATTAGTTTGCGGCAGACATATTAATGGAAAGACTAGATAAAATTTGTAACAGTGCTACGAATAGCTTTATTTTAATGAATATCACTGGTGTAAATTTCAGGAATCATTGCTTACATTTTCATATAGTTCACTCTAATTGTTATATAACCTTAAGTAGCTTATTTATACACTAAACTAACATTACAAACCGAGACCCGGTGTCTGTGTGTCCTTTGTGTATTTTATATTATCGTATCAAACATGTAACGTTAAAATATGTGGTGTAAATCGTAATTTTATCTATTGACTTGATTATTTGAAAATAATATAAAATCTATATTTGTATACTTAGCAGTGCCCGACTGAGCTCTTTGAATTTAAGTTCTAAATTCGTTACATTTAATTATAGAAAATATTTAATATCTTATAGATAAGCTAACATTTTATCGCTCTTACGTGTAAAACATGAAAAAAATATAAAGATTGTGCAAATAAGAGATTCATACCCAAAGACTTACTCTGCTTGCTGCCTACATTTTATTTAGTACTTAAGTTGTTTTACTAATAGTTGAAAAATATAAATCTTTCAGATATGATAATTATTGCGGGGTGATGCCAATGTTTTCATTTATTCTAACACACAAAAATTTATAAGAATATCTTTGTAAAGAATAAAAAAGAGATTTAATTAATATATTTAATTCCGGTTCACGGCTCACGGTTGCTGAAAAGTAATCGAAACGTCGGGATTATGTAGTTTTAAAATAATAAAATCCGCGTAGCATATCCGAAATATATTAGTTTCATTTAAATGAATAAAAGTCGCGAAAGTCTTAGATCTCATTACATTTTTTAACAAATTGATTCACTTGAAAGAAATTATCTTAAAAGAGGTGTTATATTCTTTGTTCATCGATACGAAGCTACAATACAACATGTAGAATCCCATTTAATTATTGGACCGACTTTATGTTGAAATGGTTTTAATATAATTGAGTCAACTGAGACAGTTACAGACGTTGACTGATTTTGGCGAATTCCAATTTTAATTTAAACAATCTTTTATCAATTATATTCTTGATTTAATGACATTCGATCGGCGCTTTCAACTAATGAAAAAGGGTTTGGAAAATCTATTATACAGGATTTACAACAAAACATTAACTTCTATATAAAAGACCTATAAAAGTTATTAAGAATTTACTCCTACTTCTAGAAACTTAATATCATAGTTCTTTAGTGAAAAAACCTTTCTACTGGTTTTATAAACGCTTAAATCTATTATTAAAACAACCCTACTTAAAAACAATTGAACTTATCCGATTTATTCTGTTAAATTAAAGTTTTTAAGAATTTCTGTTGGTTCAAAACAATAAATTGCTTTTTTTAAAATATCCAATAAATAAATAAAAAATAATAATATTCAAATAAGAATGTAGCAGTATACGTTATTATACGTAACACCGTGATTTGACGGGCTGCGGAAAAAAATATGATAAAAAATATTTACGAGTTATGCAGACTTTATAACGCAGCATTGAGATGGAAATACTTTCTTTATTATAATTTGCTTAATTATAATTAATAAGGGAAATTACTTAATTAAATCTTTTACTTAATTAAATCTTTATATATTAAAATAAATTAATGCAATTGTTTTATTAAAGGAGTGATTTGAGATCGTGGTCCTTTTAGGAATAACAAAATTAAATGAAAAGAAACAGTAAGATAAAATGTTCTAAGAAAATTGTATTATAAGATAATTTTGGACCCTTAATAATTAATTTGACGAATTTAATATGAAATAAATTATAATATCTTGAATGAAAGTCAATGAAGTGAAGTGAATACGAGATAAATTATTTATTGCAAGTTAAATTAATGATCTTGTTGACCAAATACAAAAAGAGTTTTATTGATTTTAGTCCATTTTTGTTTTTATAAAGATTGTATTTGAATACCACCAAAAAATTATACAAAAAAAAAATATGGAAAACTTTATTATTAACTTAATTATTAAAATTATTTAAGTAATTTTTTATAAGGAATGAATATTACAATGTTGCTTTTTCATGGGCAAAGTATTTATGAACGAAATTTTGTAAATAAAAAGATGTTAAAAAAGAGGCTTAATATATGATACATTCTAAAATATATTTTTGAGTCATGTTCGTAGACTTATTCAGCAATAGAAATAATATGTCTTCAAAATAATATTATAAATTTAACATTTCCGTACTTTTATCTAAACCAAAGTGATTATTCATTAATATTTAACCAAGGACGTAGCTAATAGCGAGGCGTTAATTGCCGTTCTCATTCAATGGATTATCTGAAGCTGAGATTTTGAGGTCACGAAATATTATTTTTTATTTTACTTATTTAAGAAAAAAAACTTTTCAAGCTATTGATGAGTTATAAACAGTTAGATATTTTAAGAATATATTTTAGTACTATAGAATAAATGGTCCTATTGATTTTAATTTAATTTTTAATTCACTGATCACATTTATTTAAGAACAAATTAATTAACGTAGGAAAATATTTTTGTATATGCTCATTGAATGATATAATTATTTTGAAGATTATATTTATACATGTATGTAATATAGAAAATTTAGATATAAATTAAATGACTTAAATCTAAGCTGAACTTACCGGAACAAATGAACAACTGCCCCCAATCCATAAACACAAATCACAAAATATCGAATTAAAGAAATGTAAATGTTATACGAAATTCGTATATCGCGCGCTTTTTGGAGCAATCGGGAAATCCGGAGCGACACTTTCGCCGGTAACCACCAGACTACTGGATATCAAGAAACACGCTTTCTGTTAAGTTGTAGCGCATGCGTAAATAATATATATATTTTTTTACTATAACGGTTCTTACTTTTTGGTGATAGAGATTAATTTTCAATGATGATAGTGTACTCTAGTTGTTTGCACTTTCAGGTGCGAGACCTTGAAATATTTTTATCTATTTTATTTTAAGTTATTTCAGTATGTAGATTCTGATTGCTCCTTTTATTGTTAATATATATTAGTTTGGCAACATATATATATATATATTTTGTTTTGATACATTTCAGATGTGTCTTTCTATACTTTATATTTATTTAATTCTTTTGGGTCCATACCAAAATGTGTCTGGCTTTTACGTTAACCCTTTTAGTCAAATGTATGCAAGGTGAATGTAAGCTCTACATAGATAAAGCTAGTTGCTCTCATAGATTAGGGACGTAGAGCACATTGTTAGTGGCAACAAAACTTATACATGAATCATAAAAAAAAATTAAGCTTTCGATTCATTAAGTATTCTTCACTGGCCTGAAGTTTTTTGATATAAAAAAATATAATGTTGAGAATTCTTTACTTTCAAATTTCTTCTATTTAAAGAATTAGCAAGGAATTATTTCAGTAGAGTTAAAAAAGCTAAAATTTAAACAGGTACATAAAAATCTGCAAATTACATTTAAGGTAAAAAACCATCAAGAAGAAGCAACACTTAAAAAAGAATGTACAAAAAACAAGAAATTACAAAAGTAAATTTTGTTGTGAATTCTAAAAGAAATATAAAAATATTTTAGCTAGTAATTATTTGATTTCATGGACTTCTGGTTTTGTTTTCAATTCATCATGAGAGGTTGATATAAGGTAGTCGTCGCGTTGACAATAATGATTCTAAATTAGGTTCTCTCACCCACAATGATAACATTTTTAGTCCACCTTTTTAAAAGTATATTGCTCGTTTCCCTCCTTGAACTTTTTACCCGTCTCTCCTCTCTGAATTTCCTAATTTATTATATACTGATGACTTCCATTCAGTTCAATTCTCGCCTTCATTCTTATGTTTTAATATTGTGTCTAGTTTATTAAATATAGCTATAGGTATATTCAACCTAAATGTATTTCATCGTAAGTAGCTTTTCAGGTAGCTTCTTATAACTGTGAATTTTTCACTTACAAAGCTACGAACAATAAAATTTATACACTACAATTATTAAGAGTAACGATCCCTTGCTATCCCAATTGGGTTTCCTACAAATAAAATTGCCGTTGGTCTATTCGAATATATCTAAATCATGATCAGACAGGTGTTACTAATAGTCAACCCTATTTTCTGTTTTAACCAAATCTATTGATAGAGATTGCACAACCTAGCTTAAGACGTCGATAAATTAAAATAGTGACGTTATTAAATGTTATAGGTAGAAAAAATAAATACATTATTTTATATCACTTGGAATATGTTTTATATTTCTTTTTTTTCTATTTTATTTCAAATGGCTAAACTAATTATTTCATATTAAATCATATAGTAACCGATCCTAATAACACTAAACAGATTTCTACAGGATATATCTTTAAAAAAAAAATTGTTGTATTGATTTGCGTCAAAGCAACTACTCAATCTCTTTGAAAAAAGTAACATTTCTACATAAGAACTAAAAAGTGTCATATGGTTCTCTAGAGTTTAGACAGCATACCAGTGTTGGACTAATTTAGAACATGTCTCAACTCTCTAAGGAGTCGAAATACTCGACTAGACTTTTCTATGATTTGTCCAAAGGCTTGAGTAGAACATAATATATATTATAAAACATAACATATTATTATTTTCATTTAACCTTAAAAATGTAAAATGATTATTTCCGATATTGAAATTTATAATAGACAATAACAATAGAACCTGAAATGCGTCAGAATACTGAAACAAGCAAATATAATTAAAACTGTTCAAAGGAAAGGCATTCAATGTGCATTAAACGGTGAGTGCTGATTGTTTAAAGGAGTTCTTTTCATTGAAACTAATTCGACCACGTCTAACCCTCAAACTATTAAGTCTCTTTCATAAAATTGTATGAGTCCATTTCATTATCATAATGAGGAAAAAGCTTTCAGAATTGATGTGGCTTATTTATAATCATAAAAACTCTAATTGTTATTAAACTGGACTCACGTAAGGATATTAAAAAATATATTTTATTTTTTGTCACATTACTGAGTAATATTTAAATTGTTACAAAATTTGCGTCAGATTAAAAAGTCTTTGGACTAAAGTTTTCAAGGCGCAAAATTAATTATCACACAAAATAGATAAAAAAGCTCGGTGAAATTTTTCACTGTTTAATTTGTCCGTGGAATTAATTGCAGTCGCAGCTGACGCTTTGCATTATAACGCTGAAATAAGATCTGGATGATTGTAATTACGTTAGTAAATAGTTTATTTTACAACCTTTTAAGTAATTATCATTGATTTTTTTAACGTCATTATTAAATTTAAAACGATGTTCAAATTTAATTTAGATGTATGAAAATTATTTTAATGAAGCTTAATTTATAAATAACCGTCTGTTTTGCATTGACTACTGAGCCTCTTAAGGCAAAAGATTTTTTTTACATATTTTTATATTCTCTAATAACCTAGTTCAATTTATCTTACACTTTATTTTATTTACTGAGATAATATTAACCAGTCTTTCTATCATATTTGAAAAAAGAGATAAAATGAAATAATAACAAGGTGTGATAACTATGTGTAAAAAATAAATTGAATAATTAACTTGTATAATGCAGAGGAGCCCCACAAACGTTGAATAGAATTATTGATTTGCTTAATAATTTATTCAAATTTGGTTTTCCAATATTCTCCTGAAACATTTTGGTTAGGGTTCATTGGATGGTCTACATTCAGATTCAGAACATGACAAAATGGTACTAAACACAAAGCGTAACAACGCTCCTCTACACCACGATCACGGGCAACTTTCAAAATGGGTAAAAGTTTATCGTCTAATGATACTTCGGTAAACTTGGATTGGCTGGCGTCCGGTACATTACTTGTTTTGTGTTTGATTTTTCAAAGGCGACCGGGAAAATGTTTGAATAAAGCACCTTTTATGAAAGTTGCTCGCTTGAATAGAGATTGACTAGCTTCACGGTGTCCAAAGTCAAAAAGATCAATTCTATATTAAAGTGTTATTTACGTGTTATTAAATAACACTATAAATATGTAATTATTTTAAAATAGAAATGTAAAAAAATATTTAATGGGATACTGTGATGTGAGATTAATTACTATATGGACCAGTTTTGTTCATGGCATTGTTCATCTGAAAAATTTAACATATGACATATGAATATGTTTAATTTTAAGAAGATACACAACGAAGCATGATTGTGATGTAGAACTATTTCTCACAATGCCTGCATTAAAAGTAGATGACGTGAGGGTATGTCAGGGTTTAGTTTCAGATATTTTTTTTTACTTCTTCCTCATCCTAATTACCGGTAGATTTTTGCTAGACCTATAGGAATAGTTATTAGTGTTTGAATAAATAGATCCTCATAGTACCCTAACTTTCTAATAATAATAAACTACTTCATATTTTATAAGATTATTATTATTTATTAATTTTTATTATTATTTTATTTTATTAATATTATAAGATGTATTCCTTATATTACCTAATTATTTTGATATTTTAACTACAAATACAGTATAAAACATGACTATTCTTTGAGTATTGTTTTGATGGAAAACTAAATCTAGAGAAGGAGCTGCGGCAAGTACAAAGTGAGCCTATTCTTGAGACGATTTAAGAGTAACATTTATTTAAAAAAATTGGGTGTATACAAACGTGATTGTGATTCTTTTAGAGAAATAAAGAGATTTAGCAAACATACTTATTTCAATACAGAAGATGGCTGGCTATTATTTAACACCTGGTATCCCCTCATTAAAAACATAAAATCAAAAGTTAGTTAGTTCATGCTGCGTAACAAGACTTACCGACAGATATTTTCATCTCGTCTGCCTGTTATCACGGTTGCTGTAAAGTAATTGAAACGTCGGGATAATTTAATGTGAAGTAAAATCATAATTGCGCATAATACAGCGGACAAACATGGCAATATTTTAAAAGTGTACTCGCTAAAATAAAAGGTGAAGTGCCGGCTACAGTTGAAGTTAATTCAGAAGTATTTGTTTTTGGGATAATAGCGTAAATCACGAGACTGTTGGGTTTTTTTATTTCAAAATAGCGTAACGCATGAAAAGATGCGACGCTCGTAGGTCGCTTGTTCTGCAAAGGAATCCGAGTGGCATTGAAATAAAGTGGACATCACACATTTCATTAAAAAACATAGAGAGTAGCTTTTCTCTTTGCCCCTCCATGTTATGCTTAAGTGAGCCGTCAGATTTTATAAACAAAATAATAAAGTCTTTCAAAACCCAAATATTAAAATTCCTGAAGGAAAACTCACCAGTCTTTTGCGATTTCCGCTGACATGAACACACTTTCCTATGTTTTATTTATTTAATATAATAGTAGAATATTTTACATGACGTTAGTATATGCATGATTATATTTATACCTCCTGTGATGCCGCTCAAGATTTGATTGTTACCAAAATGTATGTGAATAAAATGTTTGTTTTCAACTTGAGTAACGAGTTGCTCTACAACTCTGACAGAATCATAAAGACAAAGTTTTGGTGTCAATTCGAAAGTATGAATTGGTTTGGATAACATAAAATTTTGAAGTAGACACCTTATATACTGTCAGCATAATATTTATAAGAGTTGGTCTAATAATTCCTGTATTTATCGTTACTAAAATGTTTCATAATAAATAATTTTAAATGTCCTAAAAGATATGAAAATTTCATAGCATATTTCAATAGAAGATCAAACAATATTCTGATTTTAATATCGCATTTTCTATGAATGCATCATACTCTCGAGGGGAATCAGACGTATAGATTATGCTCAAATAAGAAGATCAAGCTTCTAATTCATTCCAAAGACCTTACAACAAAATACTTCTATAAAAATATTGAAACATTGGTCTTTAGAATAACTCTGACCGCTAGTTATAAAATAAATAAATTATAATTGATTAAAAAGTTTTAGAACTCCTTTAATTTACTTTACTTACTTTAATAATAGTATTCAATTAAAACGTTATTACATGATTATACTATAATTACACGTTTGATAAAATTATCCTTCTAAATACACATATGTATTGTATTTGATCCGTTATTTTAAGTAATGTTTTTTTAATAATAAACGGAATTTATAATAAACGGAAATCAGTGTCATCAGTGTTGTGGAGCTTGTAGACTTGACTTTATATATTTAAATATAAAGTTGTTCTATAATAATAATATATTCTAATATTTCAGAAATAATAAGGCAGCTTACAGGTGATAAGGATTTTAATATCGCTACGCTGAGAGAGATTTGCATTTTGTATTTTTGTGGCTTCCAGATATACATAAGTCTTGTCAAACTTTAGTACTACAATATTTAAAGAAAATATATGTTTTTAAAATTTCTTGTAGTATTGGTGAAACTTTTAAATTTTTTATTCTGTTTTAAATATATTAAAAAACAATTAGTAAATATTATATTGATAATTTCATTAGATTATAAAATATAAAAACAGAATATATCTTCTCGGGGATTATTAAAATTATTGTTCTATATTTCTTTTTCGCTCATTTATTAAATATTAGAGTTAATCAACCTTTCTAACTTTGCATGTGGGTACGCTAACACTACGGAATAATTTATATAAGCTTTATGTACAAAACTTACTGGACCCTACGTTGACCATTACTAATTCTGTCGAAAACACTATTCCTTACTCCAAAGGAGTAATTATCAGTCTAAAAGAATATTTTTACAGTTTAAACTTATAAAATTGTAACCAATCGTGATATTATCGATTAAAAAGACACTATAAGAAAAGAATTTGAACAAAATTATGTTGCTTTTGAGCTTCCATCAAAACAGCTTTCATCTTTTTTTTACAAGCAGCTGTTTAAATCCCCCGTGCGAGCAAATGAAAAGAGAATGAAACATCGTAAGGAAATCTGGTCTTATAAATTCGAATTATAAGATTGAAATCGCCGGCCCGTCTTAGGCACGCGAGGTGATTAATACCATGTGAGAAGAGGCCTTTGCTCAGCAGTGGGCTCCGATAGGCAGATGATGACATACGTTGTAGTCGGTAAAGTCCTCAAATGTGTTATATTTACAATTATTTAATTATTACTATTTACACATTGATTAATTTGTTTTTAAAAGCAATCATTTCAGCCTTCGATACGATCAAAAAGTTAAAACAATTGGGCTCGTCCGGGATTTGAACCCGGGACCTCTCGCACCCTAAGCGAAAATCATACCTCTAGACCAACGAGCCGATATACTATACTGTACTATTTACATTTTGTTCTCGATGTACAATTTTATAATTTACATAATTCTGCGGTAAAATGATACTTTATATTTCAATGTAACCGTTTCCGAAACTGTGGTATTCTTTATAATATAATTTGTATTATAACAAAGCAAAGTATAACTTATTCAATGTGAATTGAAAACTCACTGTTAAGAGATAAAATAAGAATAAAACGTAAAATTCTAAAGAATTTTAAATAACGTAAAATGTTTACCGTAGCTTAATTTATATTTATTGATAGCAATAAATAAACACTGATATAGGAGGTTTTAAAAGTTATTTCTTTGAGTTGAATCTAGAATGTCGGTTTTTTGAACTAAGTATGTTTCTTGTAATTTTTTAAGGGAAATTAAAGAGAAAAATAATATTTAATTTTATAAAAACAGCAGTGAAACATAAATTGAAAAATTTTCCGCTACATTATAGTTAATAATTCAAAATATAGACACTATTATTTTAAATAATATTTTTATATCACAAAATAGCTTTCACATTTCATAGGTTCAACATTTCTAAAGCAAATAAAAGATAAAATAATTTTAACAAAAACAACGAATTTTAAACTCGAAACTAAAAAGTGAAATATAAATTAATTTGCTACATGATATTTTACATTATTTTATCACATGTTAAATGAATTAAAATTCCGTGTCGTATCATAAAAGAACTTGAAATAGGTTTGGCTGGATAGAGAGGAGCTTGGAGGAGGGCGTTTAACGCGCCTTAGATAGGGGCTCCTTAAACCTACACCTGGGTTTCAAGTCCCAGGCATTGTTGAAGCATCTTTCCCTGCACCGCGATGGACCCGGCAACCGCACTGTGAATCCATGGAATGCTGCGTAGTTTGGTCTCATCAAATTTTCTTGGAACTGAAATTAATAGCATAGCTAATGAATATTTTTGGTTGGTATTAATGAATAACAGCTGTTCTGAAGTCATACATTATGTTGTTTGAGTAGTTTTCATTCTTCAATGTACTTGTTTTATTAAAAGGTTGTTTTTATTTAAAACCTTGATAGTGTAAGTGTACACCAAAATTAAACATTAAGTTGCTAATGTATTACATGATTGGAAGTTATAATCTTAGATAGAAAGGTCATAATATATAAATTAAATTTTTAATATTATATTTTAGTGATTTTCTTATGTTTTATTATAATACATATGGAGCCAATATGTTATGTTAATCATTACTATACAAGGTCTATGGTTTTGTAAGCGTTGTTTCGTGCTTTGTATTTTACAACTTATATAAAAACAAAGAAATAAGGAAGTCTTATTAATTATAGTTAGGATTTTTGAGAATTACTAAGAACAAAGTATTGGAAAAAGATTTTCTGTGAGTCCAGTCCATTCGTGATAATTAACAAAATTCATTATAAAATTATGATAATAATTACCTTAACGCTATCTCGTAAATCCTTGAAATCTGAAATATGAATTTAAATAAAAAATGTTTAAAATGAACATAAAAATGTGTTTTTAGTCTAATATTATAGCGAATCAAATTAAAAAACTGTCCAAATAAGATAATTATCAATTATTTTATATAAAAATTACACGGAAAAACAAAAAGAATATTATAAAAGGAAATTATATTCCAAAACTAGGTATGTGTCTGTGAAATGTATATCAGAGAGTCTAAGGAACTGCACAAATTGCTCGGTGGAGAGACAAAGACAATTCTGAGTGAATATTTGAAAGAATAATCGTAGCGAATAATAAAAATACTCGCATACGATACAATATGACTGAATATAAAGAGATCTTTATTTATATTCACGCAAACAAATAGTATAGATATTGACAATAGCTTATCTAAAGGAAACGAAATTAAAATAACTTGACCTTACTAAATAAATGTAAAATTAGAATACATTTGGTTTTATCCGTGATATAGAAACGAATTCGAGTTAAAAGTAAAAACAATATCTAGATTCTAGAGACTGCCTACTTTAGATACAAGACTGTTAAAACGACAATTAGTTACAAAAAATAGTGAAACACTCGGGCTCATCCGGTATTTAAACCCGGGACCTCTCACACCCTAAGCGAAAAATCATATTCCTAGACCAACGAGCCGGTGCATAATTCAACTTATAAGGATTTGAAGTTGTCGAAACTTTTACAAACTCTATTTTTATTTCTGATTACTAAAGTGCTAAAAAAATTAAAACGATATCCATTTGGTAACTTAAAAAAACTACGAATGATTTTATTTAAAAGAAAATTTTAATTGACTTTAAAAAATATGCAATACTTTTGGTACTTCCAGTTGCTACACAAATAAGTTATATAGTTTGAAACCCTTATCTTATATATCAGAGAGAAAATGTTTAAATCATAGTGAGAACTAAGACTATCGTGAGTATCCATTTGAATGAAACTTATATTTTTCGGTTTCTGCAAAGTAATCGAATCGTCGGGAGTATGTAGTTTTTAATATAATAAAATACGCGTAGTATAATGGGTAAAATATTAGTTTCATTTAAATGTTTAAATCAGTTTTGTGCCAGACGCTGCCACATATATACATATTTTTATAATTGTAAAGTTGATAATGTTCTGTTGTTGAAACTTCTATAATTTATATTGACATAATAATCAATGTTTTTTGCCTTAAACGTAAAAGTCGACATTTTTTTATGTCAGTATTTTTGAAAATAGAACATTTGTTTTGGATTGTATATTAAATAAAAAATAAACATATTGTTATTTTCAAAACAAACCATATATATTTTTAAAAGATTATCTTTTAAGTCCACTAATCATACAATACTAAGTCATAGAATGTCTGTCATTACAATGAAGTGTATTTAAACAGTAGCACGTGGACGCAGCGCTGTGATTTCCCAAAGGACTGAACTCACAGATAATATGTCCATATTACGAACACAAATATAATAAGACTATTGAATGTCATGAAACTTACTTTTCATTTAACTTATAATACTATAACATTTTTCATTTAAACATTTTATTAAAGTGTAAAAATAATCATCTAAAATTAAAAAATTCTAGATTTTTTAAGTTTTAAAATGTCCCGTCATTAATTAAACTTACCTTATTAAGAAACTTAACTTTAATAAGTTTAATTTAATTTGTTGTTAGAAAATTAAAACTAGCTCCACAACTAGGAAGTTTTAAATTAGATTTTTCTGATTTATAATAATTCTTTAAATAAATTTTTAAATGTACGAAAAACGTTCACGAATATATGTTTATAATTTTAATGGCAATGGCATTCAGGTAAAACATTTTAGATGGATGGCTGTTAAACCTTTTGTTTCTGTAGTTTCGGTCATATTTTAACATGTAATAATATTTTCAAAGAAAGACTGTTTCTGCTTATTAGTGCATAAGCTTAAACGACTTCATAACTTTGCATATAAAATAGAATATCTGCTTATTGTAATATAGTGAAACGTACAGGCGTATTTAAAAAACTATTGAGATGAACATTTCTTATGAAATCTTTTTAACACGTGTTCATTTAATATTTTTAGGAAAACACGAATGAGTTTATTTTAAGCAACATCATTTTCGTTTTAATAACACTAGGCTAATTAATTATAGGCTAATTAAAATAAAACTATGTTTTTCGTAAATAACTACGCGATGGAATTATTTTATTTTTACTTTTTCCCAACTTTTCGATTGCTTTACAGCAAACGTGATCACGGGGAAACGAAATTAATCGTCGGGAAAAATAAAAAAGAAAATCACAAATTTATAAAATCCGAAAATCATAGTTTTATTTTAAATAGAAGGTACTCGCGAAATTTTAGATATCAATGTTTAGGTAATAATATTAAACACACTAATACCTACAACAAATCTTGTTTAAAGTTTATGGGATTAGATCATTTAGAGACAAAAATATATATTTTTCTACTCTAAAAACACCTCACTTTTTTCTTATCTGTTGCGTCGATGAAATATAATTTTCTTTATAAAGAAACAAAAGGAAATGACAATTATTAATTCTTTAACAAAAGCTTCAGCTTATGACTTGGAGGAGTTATTTTCTAAAGAGTATTTCAGTCATTTCCTATTTCAGGGCTTCGTTACTAAGACAGACAGCTTATGACAGTCGTCTTATCATCTGAGGTTATTGCAAGCTCGCTGGACAGAGGTCAGACTGCACCTTCCGCAATTCAATTGCCCTTCAATTTCTCTGTTCAATGTGTAGCTAAATATAGAAATTATAAAAATAGTTTATATAGAAATTTTGCAGAGGTATTGAAACATAAACATATTTTTTGACCTTTATGGGCAATTTAGGCAAAATAACTCATAAAGAAAGAATTTAGCTGAAAAAGCAACTAAAGAGAACGGAAATGTAATGTGTGTTGTGATAGCTCTGCTAGCAGCAAATTTCGTCAGATATTACTGTTAGTGAATTAAGGAAAGAGAAACGATAACATTAAAGCCAATCTTACGATATTATTTTTAAGGTCATCAGTAAAAGTGGTTCAATTTACAAAAAATATGAGGGTTCTTCTGAAAGGTGACATGACTAAGGTACTATGAGAGGATATGGTATCCAGAATGGAGGACGTAACTACTGTGACGGTTATTTAAAAAACATTCAAGACAAATATGGTTTGGTTTTGTGAATGGACTATCTGGACCCCTAAAGACGTAATAAGCTCATCTGATATTTAGTGAAACGATGCTGATATCCAGGACAAGAGAGTAAAATAAATTCAACTTAATAGACTGTAAATATTGATTACGCTGGCAATTCATTGAAATTATTGAAGTCCCTTAAACTGGCGGGTCTATACTTATCTTTTTAATCAGAATGTGTGTAATATTACGAAATTTTAAGGATCCAAAGTTCTGCAACGGCAGCAGAATACAGGTCATTAAAACTTAATAAAGGTTATGGTATAACTGACTGTGTTGAGACAGGGTATCTGCCGAAAATCCCATTAATTTCTAATAATCTCGCCCTTTGAAATTCTACGCATTTAGTGCCCTATTAACGTGTGTTCTGCCGTAATACTAAAGAAAACCCAAGGCCAAATTACTAAATACACAGAGGTAACTACTCAAAACTTGTATGTAGCCTGATTTTGTGTGAATTATGTCAGTAATTTTATCACTATCAGGTTGAAAAATAAAATATTTTTTACAACGAAAAATTTTATATAGAGGTCTCTGCCAACTGGGCAGGATATGTGGAAATTAGTTTCGTTGTTACTTCAAAAATATATAACAAATTCGAAAACTTCAGATATACTAATTTAACAAATAGATCTCGTCTTTCATTCGTTACCTTTTCCAGTTGTAACCGCTGAAGAAAAATATGCGTCGAGGTACTGCAAGCCATAAGAATGGGCATAAGCTTCTATTGTTGCAATAATCAAATCAGACGAAGCCCTGGGCGAAAGCTATTGAATTAATCATCATCAAATATCCTTAAAAATAAGATAATAAAATGGATAAACAATTGTTAAGATATTAAAAAACATTTATCACGAAAAATTTTTGTTAAGTGGTAAAAACAATGATTGGACAGATTTTATTTATTAAAAGTAAATTATTATTATTAAATAGTAAAATTAGACTGATATTATAGTTTCGTTAAATATACTTATCGTGACTCTTATTCTCTCCCTGAGACCTTAGAAAGAATTTAAACAATATTCTGCCAAGTTAAAAAAAAAAACATTTCTTGTTAGCATTTGCTCAGAAAATTTATATCAATTATTTTCAAAAATATCTTTTGTGTTTTGTCTAATTGTTAATTAGTATAATTATTAAAATGTTATGAAAGTCACCGAGTATCCTTTGATGATAAGTCACCTCTGGCACAAGGTATATAACGTAGAATATTCCAATATTTTACATATTAAACAAACGCTAAGGCGATAAGAAATTTAATAACGCGACGCTGAAGAAAAAATTACATTTTGTCTTCCGCAGACAACTATTGTCAGGCTTTAGTACCTCCTACAATAAATTTAAGAAATACATTTACAGGTACAAGAAAATTTTTAAAGTTTATTTTGTTTGGACTTTATTAAAACATTTTTAATAGTTGAAAATTTAAATGAGCATTTGGAAATTACATTAAAATAGAATCGGTTTCAGAGAGATAGAGATTGTTCTTAGATTGATTCCCAGCACTTTTTATTAAGATCGCATTAAGTAACGTCCAAAACATATGTAATAAGACGAAAACCTTATCTGTTACTAATTCAACAGGTATACTTTACGATGTTATTGAACGTTGTTATAAAACTATATATTTTTTTATTAAATTTATGTACAGAAGTACGCTGTCCTATAGAAAGGACATAAAAATTGTCATACGCTTAAGTATAAGATTTGATTTTTTTGAAACAAATATATTTTACAGCAAAAACTTTTGTTAGTTTTATACAGAAGCAAAACAATTTCATATATTTCTGCGTAAAACGAAATAAATGAAGAATCTTATAGTATTAAAAGTTAAATGAAAAGTAAGTTTCATGACATTCAATAGTCTTATTATATTTGTGTTCGTAATATGGACATATTATCTGTGAGTTCAGTCCTTTGGGAAATCACAGCGCTGCGTCCACGTGCTACTGTTTAAATACACTTCATTGTAATGACAGACATTCTATGACTTAGTATTGTATGATTAGTGGACTTAAAAGATAATCTTTTAAAAATATATATGGTTTGTTTTGAAAATGATATTTTCTCCGATTTTTTAATCTTATATATACTGAATTATTTATAATTAATTAAAAAAAAGTGTATGTGTGCGTGTTTGGATGTGTTTTCGTGTGTGTGTTTTTCCTGTTTATTTTTTTCTTTCTTTTGTCGACATATGTACTTTGAAATTCGTTATATAGTAATAAAAATCATTACAAAAGTTTTAGACAGATTAAAAAACTTATAAGGGTTTAGCCAGATACAAAACCTTTTAAGTTGCATAGTCGGTCGGCTCGTTGGTCTAGGGGTATGATTCTCGCTTTGGGTGCGAGAGGTCCCGGGTTCAAATCCCGGACGAGCCCTGTTATTTTAATTATTTATTTTGGATTAAATTGACGAATAATTATATATACTCAACTTTGGCGGACTCGTATTTAACCCTGATCACAAAATCAAGTCTTATTTCACATTCACCAAATAATTTTTTATTTTCATACAAGTCAAATTAATTTATTTTACACAGGAAGGGTTATTTTTGTACATCATTAAAAATAATTTACAACATCACATTTATTCGTCAACATTATTTACTTTTTTTTATATTCACTACATATGTACATTTTATATACTTGATATACACTCACATCCGTATACTTCACATGTACTTAAATAAATGATATATTTTCCATACAATTATTTAATTTTCACTTATAATATTACAAACTTTGATATAAATTGGTGATAAAATAATATAACAATATAAATGCCACCATAATTAAGTCATTAATATAAAGGCTTAATTTTTTTATATCACGTCACTGAAACAGGCATATAGTCAGTATGATGTAAGCAGTCCCCAGCCTAACGACGCCTGCAGTACAAGGGACATTTTGCTGGTGGCCGACACATTAAGACTTCAATAATACTCAATTTTGTTCTAAATTTATTTTTCTATACAAATTGACAGTTAGTGAGATAGTTGTAAATTTTTTATTATATAAAATTAGTAAACGCTTAAAATTAATTTACTAAAATTAAACAAATCTTATTATTTTTACAATAACTTATTATTAATTTTCGAGTAACTTTAGATACAATAAAATAAACACAAGAAATCTAAGCAATATAGAAATAACCAATCTCGGAATGTATTTGCTTTTATATACACAGACAAATATAACATAACAAGTAATTGGATCAGAAGAATTGATGTTTGAGGATAAAAACTAAAATTTTCTTATTATAATTAACATTGTTTTTTTTTTTGTAAGTACCAACTTTTTAAAGACAATAACATATAAAGTCTTATAAACTTTTCATTTTAGAACTGTGTAATACAAAAATAGTTTTTTTTTAAAGAAACCTTTATTAATTTATATCGTATAATATTCTGATGTACAAAGACAAACAAATTACAACGTTTTGCCAAGTTGAGAACGAAAAAATGTATCGGTTTAAATTAAATTATATGAACAAATGTTTGGAAAATATTCATATAACATTTCAAGTCTTAATTTAATCGTACTTTAAATATACAAAAATTGATTTTCTTTGTATTTTTTTTTAATAAAAAATTCCGTATATACAAATATGTATATTCCGTAATAAATACGAGACAGTTTAGGTTCCTTTTTTAAATAAGTAGAAATAACAGTTATAAGAATGACTTATACAAAAAAATAAAACAAAATCATTGTTAGTGATTGTGAATCATGTATTTTATCGGCAGATTATTAAGCTAGTGTTGTTCCGTGATAGATTGTTCTGTGATAGTGTTATTCTTTTAATAATACTTTTCCTCTTATTCACTTCGAATTTGTAAATATGCGATGGCATATTGCTTAAGAAAACACCTCAAAAATTAATCATGTATATTTTATGTTAATAAGTAAATAATTGGTATATCAATCAATTTACCAAACCGTTCTACCACGCCCAGGGCTAAACGTATGTCTACCATAAAGTACGCAAACTATCCCGGTCCTGAGCAGATCTTTCTAAAATTACCCTTCATATTGCAGGTCATCCACACTATATTAACCTCACCGTGGTTTCCACTCCGACTGGTTCAGCGCCATCAATTTTATGAGCATCTGAAGACAGAATTAGCTTACTTGCATTTTAGCATGCTAATTCTGCGAGCTTTGTGACTTTAGTTCAATCATATAACACATAATACAAACTTCGCTTATTGACTATGAAACTAAACACCATATATGATCTACATATGTGTTAAATAATTTGATAAGTTTCTACAATCGACAAACGACCAATACTTCTGCTGTAGAAACTGTTTTTATTGTTGTTAATTGAAAAATTTAACGCTATTTACTATCCTTTTTCTTAAAAAACCTACATATAACATTAATTGAAATAGCTCCCATTCTTGTTTCAGCTCAAAGACATTATTATTATTTAACGTTGCTTAGAATTTAACGGTTCACATTTTATTTTATGTGTGAGTCGGTAATTTTTAATTTCTATTGAAAAGTGAACGAGTTATTCTCTACAATTATTTTTGAAATTTTATTGTAAATAAAAACATTTCACAAAAAAGACAAAATCAATATTTAGGTGGTAGAGCCTCGCTGTGGTTATTTTACTGCAGCTCGAACATGGGCTGCCACGACCGGGAAAGTACCACCCTATCACAGAAGATCGGCGTGAAGTAGCCTTTAATGAGAGAGCCGGTTGCCCTTTCTCTTTTCCCACCATTTCCCTTGTCCCACCCGTGTTACAGAGGTCCATAGGCGACGGTGACTACCTTCCATCAAATCGGCCGTCTGCTCGTTTGCCCCCTTTGATATAAAAGACAATATCAAATTAATTGTTTCTTCGGTGATGTAGATGGAAATTATTTTAGTTCATATTTAAAGCAAATAAAACCAGATGTTGTATAAGGTGTTAATAAAGATAGTGGGTTGTAATTACTGGTTATAATGGAAGCTTCAAGCATATTCATTTCTAAAAATAGTTAAACATTATTTTGACAAAAGAAGTGCAATTTTAATATGGGCTCCATTATCAAACAAATAGCGTTGACAATAATTTTTATTTCATTTTTTTCTTCACCCAAATATTAAATGTGACATTAAACGTAGAGTGTCGATGATAAAAGTAACCACAAAGGACAAACGTGGTATTTCAGTAGCTTTTGGATTATGGTTCTCACTATCAAAGTCAGTATATAGTAATGTAATTCATCGAGACAGTCATTGTGTACCAAATAATTTATTTTAACTATATTACCTATAAAACTGAAAAAAAAAATAAGGACTTAGTTTGAGTATTTTAAATTGACGTATCTCTTATTTTTCCAGTATAACAAAAAGTTTAAAGTGTTATTTTATTTTCGCCACCTGTTGCTACTTGCTGTAACTTTGTTCTAGCGAGTGATTCTATCAGCTTGTTGGGTGGCAACGAAGCGGAAAGATTGTTCGCTTAAAATTAAAATCAAGCAAAATTTCTTTCAACTATTTAACTATTATTATCTTTACATTTTAAATTTCGTCAGAAGTAAATACATATATACATGTTTTTTTTGCTTCTTTTCTTTACTTGCTTTTATATTCTGACAATTCTATGGATCTAAACAACATTAATATGGGACTAGTAACCTTGTATCATATAGTGATATGCTCAATGATACTATAAAATTTAAAATTGACAAAGGTTCAGTTTTATGATTTGTATAAATATATAAAGATCGTTCGTTACTACCCCTGTATCTTAAAGCATAGTGTTTACGACGGCCTTAGCAGCGGTCACCACCTTTTGTGCATAAAGTTTACATAAATTATTCCGCAGCTTCAGTAACCCTTTACAATAAAGTTCAACAGTTTGTTTAGCTCTAGTATCCATAAATCTGCAAAAAATGTGATATCGACTAAAAATTACAAATATCACTAAGTTATTTTTTTTTCTTTTTAGTCCATTATTGGATCATTTAAAAAAATTACGTCTTTTTTTCTTCTGTAATTTTCTTCTGTAATTTTTGTTATTTACTAAAATTTAAACAAAATGATTCTTTAAAATTAAATTTCTAAAATATCAAAAAATAAAAAAAATGCTTTCAACAAATTCCAAAAATAAAAACCGTATGTGTAGAATTTAATTTCAAAATATTTAAAATAATTGCATTACCGAAGTTTCTCTTAAGTTATACATGGAAGCCACAAAAATACAAGATGTAAATTATTCTCCAGCGTAGCAGTATTAAATCTCTCATCGCCTTAGCTGTGGCTTATTATTTCTGGAATATTAGAATATATTATGTAATATACTATGGAGAGAAGCTTATATTGAAACGCCTGAATTCAAGTGTCCTGATGATCATCATTTTCTCTTTGATACTACTGCTCTGACTTTTAAAGGATATTTCGATTATAATATAAGAAGGAATTTTAATATCTTTGGAAATTAAATATCAAAGTGACATGTGCTAAGAAGGTACATTTAAGTTGAAATACGAGGAACAATGTGTCGTACATTTGAAATATTTGCGTGAGTTTATTGTTATATTTTTGTATTAGAGATAAAGATAGTCGTAATTATATTTATCATTTTGAGAAACTATACCACACATCAAGAGCTTACAGTTAGGAGTACCAAACATTTAAAGATATAGCTATAAAACAGGTTTTTATAGCCTCTATTGAATGAAGTAGGATCTGATCTTTTTATTCGAACAAAATCTATATGTCTAATTTCCCACGAGGTTATGATGCATTTATAGAAAATACGATATTAAAGTTCACATATTGTTAGACTGAGTCTGTATTAAAGTAAGTCATTTTACAATTCAGATTCTATGACCACTATCGCATCTGTAAACTTTGTTATACACATTTGTAATATTATCATACCGTTTATGTATATTTTTTGTAAATCTAATTTATCTTCAGTTTTACTTATTTTAATTGAAAAACCTGAATGATCTAACTAGAACTTAGAAAATAGAAATAATAAATTATTAACAGATTTTAATTTTTAATTTACTTGTGTGAAGTAATCTAATTCCTATCAATTATCAAATCACTTCTTCTTCTCCCTGGCAATTTATCCCAGCATTAGACAGGGTCTGCCTTCCTGCTCAAACTCCTCCACTTTGCACGGTCTTTAGCATCCTCGGTGGTAAGTCCATTGCCTCTCATATCCTGCTTCACGGATCAATTATCAAATCTAAGTAATGAATATCACTAAATTTACAACATTTTTGTTATGTTCCAAGTGATTTATCATAGTATTTAGAAAATAAAGAACATGAAAAATATATTTTTAATAGGTTATAACTACACTTTTTTTTATTTACCACTGACGCCAACCCTGCAGACAGTCCACCTGATGGACAGTGTTCATCTTCACTCAGGAAAATTTGCAAAACACTCAATTATTTGGAGAAATAAGGAAAAGTAGCTGCATTTCAACAAATTTAGAATATTTTAAGAAAACGTGATATCGGCTCGTTGGTCTAGGGGTATGATTTTCGCTTAGGGTGCGAGAGGTCCCGGGTTCAAATCCCGGACGAGCCCAATTATTTTACTATCTATTTTGGAAAGGTTTTGCTAGTACATTTATAGTTAAAGGACATTTTCAGACCAAAAGTGTCTCTTAATTAATTATATCTAAAGTTTTTTCGTGTAATAATTTTGATGAAACTAAGATTTTCACGCACGAAAGGCGGGCCTTAACCTCTAGTACACGACGATACGTATAATAAGAAAAACCAAAAAACAGAATGAAATAAATATTTAAGGGATGAGATACCGCATACAAATAAGGTGTTTTCATACATATCATGGTACAGAACCCTTCATTTGTCAGTCCGATTTTTTTTGTACTTATTATTTTATTGTATATCTATCAAAAACACTAACAGATTATAACAAAAATACATATGTAACTTGGACTGCTCATAGAGCTACCCATCATCTTTTATCAGATATGGTACTGTCTCTCCTGATTTTTATGGCCACTAAGAAAGATAAGTGAGTATTCGTCACTAAAACCTAAACGCAGAGCTCATTCTGTTGCTTTTAAAGGAGTACCCTGGACTATCTTCCACACTTATGATCAGATTTTGACCAAATTTTTATTGGACCACCCTGAAACTCTAGATTTGTCTGAAATATTATTAGTGTTTTGTTAACTGTCAGATCCATTAGGAATTTGCATGTAATTTAAAAATATTATGTTATCGGAAGATTGTAAACGTCAAGTCCATAGAAACATAGATGTTGACAATATTTGTAGTGAGGTATACAACATATGCCTACAATTTCTTGAGGAAAATGTTCTATCATTAGGTGGCCGTTTATTGAATGAATATAAGCTACTGCAACCAACAAGGCCACTTGATTTAGGGAACAATATATTATTAAAAGAGACTAATTACAATACAGATTTTCTAGCCAAATTCGTTAACGGCTATTAAGACACTTTAACTATGGAACCAACACAAGCACACGACACAATAATAAATTTAAGTATTAACACAAATGCAGGACAACTTTACTTGCTCCAAAAAAACTTTACCCGTGATACCTAGGGTACTTGTTCTGATGGAGTACAAGCAAGCCTTAAAAAGTTTATTTTGTGGTCCTTCGTAAAAACTATTAATTTGATTAAAATGAGATAGTGATTCGAAGGCTGGCATATTTGCGACCTGTATGCAAAAATAGAAAATGGTGGACATCCTACCACAGATAGTGTATTTGACATCCCTAAAGATATGTGTTCATTGGTGAATACTGTCGATGAGCCAATACAATAAATTTATCCATGTATTTCCGATATAAAAGAGAAGCCTATGGAATGGTTTTGCGAACGAGTTATTTTTACCCCGAAGAATGAATAAGCAGTATCTATTGATTGACACTCAATGTCATATAGATGACACTATTAAATACCCGATAGCATTATTAAATTCCCTAAAACCAGCTGGTCTATCATAACATAGGCTTCCATTGCAAAAAGCTACAGCCGTAATGTTGCTACATAACCTGAAACTGCCGAAATTATGTATAGGCACAAGGTTGCAAGTCAAAGCCTTAAGAAGAGGTGTTCGTCCAGCGCATTTCTCTTATACCAAATGATCTTCCATTTGAATTTAAGCGCTTTCAATTTCCTTAGAAAGTTTGCTTTTCAATGGAGATAAATATATCTGGATGTTTATTGGCTGGACGGCCCCCCAAAAAACATTTCCACGATGGCCAGTACTGTGCTTAATAGTGCCAACAGGTTCCAGCGACTGTCACTAAACCATCCTATCGCCGTGTCTTCCTCGCCCTGTTTAAATTCTCATTATTATTTTCTTTTTAGACTTTGATATTGTTCTTTTATCTTTTCTAAATCTTTATGTGTACTTATATTATAAAGACACAATTTAATTTTTCAAATGTTTGTTTACACATGTATTTGTTAGACCATGGAAAAGGCAATAACTAAGTGAAAAATTCAAATTCTACCGCAAGTTATTGTTCCACACGGATGAAGTCGCGTGCAAAAGCTAGTTAAATTACACATATATGGTACATATTTTTTTAAATTCATCTATTTAATTTAACTTTTTATAATAGTAGTGAAAATTAAAGGTATCAGAACAGTAACGTTTTATTTTATAATGGATGATCTTAATATAATTTTCCACTTTGTTTGCTCACAGGGATTTTTTTTTAAATGTCAAAATTAGGAAAATAGATTGACCTTAAGTTAACAAAATATTAGAAATCTTCACAATTTTTTATTCAGTACACCATTTTATTTATGTTTATTTACACAATACTTTTGTTTTTTATTATGAAGTAAAGTTCATTAATTGTAGTTTTTTTTTTAAATTTAGAAGTAATATATTAGGGTACCATCTTGTAAAAATTTGCTTCAATTTTTGTGTGGGAGATGTGTCGTTGTTTACAAATCAGTAAGTTTTAATGTTTATTTTTTAATGAATATGTGAATATTTTATTTATATTGAGTAAATGTATGTAATCAATAAATTTGTGGCACTCCCATTATTGCTGGAAACCAACACAATGTACAACAAAACAAATTTTGTAACACTTAGTTTGTTTTCGACAGTTTCAGGTCTAAACGGAATTCATTCCGTAATTCTGTTTACAGTCATTGAAGAGGCACTAGTGAAGTTTCCAAGTAATTAGCGTAGTGACTTTGTCCTTTAAGTTTGTTAGCTCTGTCTTACTTTAGATTGGTATTGTATAAGAAATATTTGTGAATGTTTTGTTACTAGCCATCTTCTTATCTATAACAATTATGTCGCTTGAAGCTAAATAGTGTATCAAACCGCAAGTGTAAATAAATCATCCTATAGATGCTCAATTTAATCGCCTAAACTCTTTATAGTTGAATTACTTATGAGGTTTAAATACTTTGTTGGTTATGTATTGTTAATATTTAAAAGAAAAACTTTAAAGACCTCAAATAAAAAATAAAATGAAAAATCTTCTTTTACAATGACAAAAAACCACTTTTCTGTTTTGTGTAAATTGTTGGCGAGAACAAAGGATTTGTAACTAAATGGGACAACTTTTCACTGAAATTGTTTGAATTAAGTTTAAGTTACAAGTGATTAGTTTAGTTAAGTTCGTACTCGACAGGCTCGTCCTGCTTAATTTCTTGTAGACATTTCAACTTCGTAATGAAAAATGGGTTAGTATTTTGTGGTAACTGGCAATTAACTGAGTAAACAGTAAATAAATTCTTGTATGTACGATAAGATAATGGCTGCCTAAAATTCCAAGGCTGTGTCCGGGCATCAAAAGTAGTTTCATCAAAATTTTTTTTAGTCTGGCGTAATAGGCTCTCTTCAGCTGATTTAAAATCTTATAGAATAGAAGTAGAAAAAAGTCATCATCAAACGCCGGAGATAAATTACCACAATCATGGCTGGTCACTTACTCCACTTTCATGAATAATATCAACTGTATTAAATTAATGTTGGATTTAAATATATTCCGCAAGTCACTCAATGATAAAGTCGTAGGGGTCGGGCAGTGTCTGCTAGGATAGCGTACTTCTCAATGAAAAGAAGGGAGACGATACTTCCTTACGCTTATCCAAGTGTATACTCCTTAGAGCTAGTTTTCATTATGTTTAAAAATTCCATATATTCAGAGATGTGTCTGTGTTAAAGAGGCATCTTAATGGAAATATAAACGAGTAACAAGTGCTTCTGGTAAGTTTAATCATTTATCGGTAGTAATTATAGAGGCGGGATCAAATAATTTTGGATCAATGGAGACTCTTGCAAATATGAAGAAAGAGATGTGACTTTGTAAATATCAAATCGTGTTTTTTTCAGGAACTTAACAGCAATTCTAAGAGATAGTTCGTGAAATCGAAAAGTATTATAAGGATTTATGCTCCTCCCAAACACCAACATCTACATTTGTCGAAAGCTTCGAGCAATCCAAGTTCTTGATTGACATGTCATCTAAGTGACCAAGAAAAATATTACAGAATCTGGTCTAATACACGCAGATATAACCTCTCCAAAATTTACTATTAATTAGATAAAATGCACAATTTGAAACTCTACTAAATAAATTAATAAATTGTATAAAAACTACATAATCCCGACGTTTCGGTTACTTTGCAGCAATTATGTAGTTTTTAAATAATAAAATCCGCGTAGTAAATCCGAATAACACTAGTTTCATTTAAATGAATACTCGCGAAAATCTTAGATCTCATTAATAAATTGTATATACTAAAATTGGAACGATACCGAGCATGGCTACTGCGCAAGGACGACACGCAAAATCATGAAGCGTTCCACAATTTTTCCTGGCCAGAATCATACGTTTTCTCTCCCAATGACGCTGTCAAAGCAAAAAAACGTATGTAGGCCTAACTTACTAAGTGCAATTCCATCAAATAGAACGTATTAATTAACAAAAATAAACTCCAAAAACTATACAAAATACACTAATATAGATTGTTCATAAGATTTTAAATCAAGAGAATTGTAGTACAGGTGGCACGATCATAGATTGATTAGGTGATTAGATTTCGTTTAATATGTCCACATTGTTGTTGTTTTTGTATTCTTTAGTTATCTACATCATTTATTTATATAAATAATAACAAATTCTGTTAACGATGACATACTTAGTAATATTTAAGTAGATTTAAAGAAAAAATGTAATTCAGAAAAAAACAACACGTATTTCGGAATGTTTATAATATGTAAAATTATTCCCTAGATTTATATAGCCACGAAATAAGTCATAGTTATTTAAACTTAATAATAATAAATAAAAAAAAATGTATGAACGCATGTCAATAGTAGAAGGCAGTATTTGTTAACATGAGAGATATACAAGTTTTTGTTACTTTTATAAATGTATTAAACGAATGCATTTGAAGAAAAAATAAAATTACCATAGATTTATATACTGAGAATAAATATAGTATACTGGATGATATATAAGAAAAAAAACGGAATTACTTGTAACCATAAATTCTATAGTAGTATTTTTATTACTATATTAATCACGTACCAAGAAGTAACCGAGACCGGCTGTTAGCAGAGCTAATTATTATATCCGATATTACGTGAACGTAAATGTTTATTATAATAATGTTAAACAGTTAATTAAGCAATCTTTAACTTTCATATAGTGTGTCATATGGATTACCGAAACTTAAAGAAACTTCAATATCAACCTAAAACTTTCTCTATATTATAAAATTACTTCTAATAAAGCCTTTATCAAATTGTGCAAAATTTAAGGAATTGTTTCATTTATATATTCATGCGAGAAATTTTTTTTTGTTTTAAAAAACTATACAGTTGTACTTTCTCGCCTTTTTTTCTTCTCTTTCATTGGTGAACTGTTGCTGTTACAAGTTCGATTATTTTTAAGTTACTAGTTAGTTAAAAGAAACATTTAGATACCCTGCAATGTGGATTTTGAATTATTCGGGACAATTTTGGTGGTGTTTTTACCAAGCATTATCATAAACATATCATAAAGACATGATGTTCATCGTTAGGTAATCGTTAGTTCTAGACAAAATTGTGTAAGGAATTATTTTATTAGGCTTTTATTACTTGAGGCCAAAATAAGGGGCTTTTAATTCCTTATGTGATGGCTAAAATTAAGGTCGTTATAGTTTAACCTGAAGTTAAAGTCCTTTATGGCCTGTGGCGGTCGTACCCTGGCTTTTATTTTAGGTATTTCCTGCTTCGCGCCTTCGTCACTGAAAGTATTTTAATTTTGTAGACAAGCGAATTTGGTTTGTTCCAACAAATAAAGCAATTATACAGTAGTACTTCATCTATGTTAATAAAATGTATGTATGTTATATAGACTGCGGTCAAGCACCAATAGTATACTAAAAGTACTCACAAGCTAATTTGACGCACCAAAACTTCAGCATTTTATGAAAATACTTGTTAGGAGATAGTATAATTGATTGTAACTCCTAACATTAATTTATGTAGTATCCGTTTAGTGTGTGGTTATCTTGTTAATTTTAATTCTGAATACTTTGTTAATTTAGAGATTATTATTAGACTAACATAGTTTTATAAGTAAAAAATTACTTACAAGTGGGCCTATGTTGCACAAATAAAGAAATTATTATTATTATAAACTTATTATTGTGCTAATCGTAAAAAAAATATTAAGAAAACACATGTGATATATTTGCACATTTTTTTTGTTGAACAAAAGTGTTTTAATGGCATCCGAGAATGGGCGTTTGTTAATTTAAGTTAAAATTGGTGGAGAGATAGCTTAGAACAAGGAAAAGGATATGGAATACTTTTCATCCGATTGAAAAAAAAAATAAGTCGATCAAATCCAAAATCTTCTTATCTAACGTCTTTAAGGAGGAATAGAGTTCACCCGGTTAGCTATACATTTCTAATTCTGAAACTAACGCAGACAAAGTCGCGGGCAAAAACTAGTATGTATATTTAATAAGAAACTAAACAATATATGAGTACTACACCATACTAAATATTATCTTTTAGCGCGTTTTAACACTTTTTACAACGTGATTTAAAATTATTCCATTATTAAAGTGTTACAAGCAGATCATTTGCGGATAAGCTTCACAGAATTTACTTATAACTTCGTCCTCAAGTCGCACTCGGATCCTGTGGTAGTAAACCTCCAAACTTAAATTTTAGTTGATATATAGTTTATATTTTAATCACCAATTTGTAGATGATGATTAAGTCTCAAAGGACCGCGTCCGCTCTACTCTATCTGTGGTCAGCCCCGTCTTAAAGAGCATCAAGGTTTTAGTGCAAGGGTCTAAATAAAAATGTGTCAGGAAATTTGTTTTGTCGAATATAATTTTTTGTTGGCTTACATTTAAAGCACGTGTATGCTTATACTATAATATTTTTATAATACCGTAACATAGAATTTGGGGAAACGAGATGGAATTTCTTATTAAATTGGTTATCATATATTTTTTGTTGAGAAAGGAGTAAAGGTAGGAGGAAAATCTCTTGTAATGCGATAATAACCCCTTTTACTGATTCATCATATATAACAGGGATACGACCTTTTGATTTTTTTTTTATAAAATTAAACTAAAACTAGGGAATTACGGATGTAATTTTTATGTACAAAAAATATTGTCTCCTGCCATGACATATTTGAATGGCGCCAAAACACACTGTACTATAAAGTAAGATAGGAACATTTATCAATCTAATGCCTAGATGTATTTCCCAACCAAAACTATCAGTCTTTTTTATTTTTATTCTGAGTCTGTTAGATATAAACAATATCTTTGAATTTATTATTTTATAATACAATTTTGCACTCATGACATAATATTTTTTTTTAACGTTAAAATACACCAAAATTTGTTTCATGATAAATTAATAAAGTAAGGTAGAAGAATTTTGGAAACGGGTGATTGATGTATTAATTCATAAATATAGCAGTAAAAAATTCTTAAAATATTTAGGTGTCTTTGAACATCGTAATTGGTATCAAACTAATGAAGTATTTACTGTACTTTTTTTATCAACAGTTAAAACTTGGAAAAAAACTTTTTAACAGATTCAATATTATTTTAATCAAAATTGTGTCTGCCCAGAGTAACAGAGAAATATTTTTGTAACTATCCAAAAAAAAGCATATTTTTAAAACTTAATTAGCCCCTCGTGTAGTTTTTTAATTTCTGGACATTGTGATCCTCTTCCACTTGGATATGATTAATAATAATTGTTCTCGTCTTAACTTTAAACCTTTTGCACTATGAATAGTTAGGAACTCGTCACAGAGCTGTATTATAAGTAAGAAATTAAATATATATAAAGTAAAGTACATTCACTAACCGTGATTTGGATATTCTCGCAACTTATTTATGTTTTGAAGTAAAATAAAACATTTAATAAGCAATCCTACATATGTCAATAACTAAATATAAATTGGAAAGTTTTCTCGATTAAGCACATCATTTATAAAAATTAAAATCTAGATCTATTCAAAAAGAATTTTTTTAAACCTATATTTCAACGTTTTCAGAAAGAAATAAAAAAAGGAAAAAGCGCCGTTATCAGATTGATTAATTCTGTAAAAGCTAGACGATCTGCAAGCGGAACAAATAAAAAACAGAAGTCAGCAAGACATGAACTCTTGGCTGTAAAGAACGTCCTTAACTAAACTAATCACTTGTAACTTAAACCTATTCAAACTATTTCAGTGGAAGCTTCCTTCGTTTAGTTACAAAACATTTGAACGAGCTAACAGTTTATAAGTATGTTTATACTAAAAGGTTTTGAGGTTTTCTCTCTCTCAAATCATAAATTTTAGTGTGTCTTTATCTTTTCCTAAAATTAAAAATATGTATATATATGTATATATGACCACTGAACACGTAGTGCTTACAAAAATAATTGTTAAACTTTGATAAGAAGAAATAATATGAAATTATAATTATAGGTATTCCTTTTTATAGGGTTCAAGTGCCTTATAAACTAACTTGTTATTATTTAACTTCCATATGTGACCATAAGCAAATATAATTTAATACAATTATAAGTAAGAACAAAGACTATAAGGAATAACATAGAAAGTAACTACAAAAATACTTCGAGCTCAATTTTACTTCAGAGACTGTTTATGAAAATAAAAAGGCTAGATTTAATTCAGTGAAGAACAAATTTTTATTTTTTCTTAGTACTTAATATTGCATATGGTATATTTGCTAAAATAAAACTTATGTTTTCGATATACTACGCGGTATTTTATTATACAACAAAAAAAACGTCTAACATATTTAAATATATTACATATACTATTACCTTATATGTATACCCTAGAAATGACCACGATGACGAACCAATGATTATACTCTCATATAAAATTAACAAAGTCTTCTCTTTGACCCAATTTGAAAACTACGTATACATAAATATACAAAATGCATATTAGAGCGGAGTTTCACAAATTGCTTGGACGAGACACAAAGAGAAATTCTGAGTGACGATTTGAAAGAAGAATTGTAGCGAATAATAAAATAGGTCTGAGATGTGATAGTGACAAAGTAACTTGCTACTCACTTTAACGTATACTAATACGTACATATATGCTAATATCTTTCCTGTATGAAGTCGATAAAATTATAAAACTTAGTAGTCTAAGAAAAACATGTACAAAAATATAAAGAAAATAGGTAAAAGGCAAACGGAAAGAATACAATTGTTATTACGTAGATGAAGAAGCTTCTTTTAGAGAGTTTCACTCACTCACTTATAAATGTTATAAATTCTACGACTGTCGAAAATAAACGGCAAAAACAATCGGGCTCGTCCGGGATTTGAACCCGGGACCTCTCGCACCCTAAGCGAAAATCATACCCCTAGACCAACGAGCCGGTGAGTATTCAATCCCAAAAAATTCTGAAATTACCTAAACAATAAAATTCCAGTATTTCTTTGGCAAAAATAATTAAAATTGTGTCTATCTTAACTGATGCATTTGAAATACTTTATAAATATTTAAAATCCATAGTAAACGTATTTACCTCCAATAAAAAGAGATTTTTTTGTGAATACAACGTATTCTTGGATTATATTTACGGACTGTGCTTAAAATGTTCCTTTTAAATATATATATATCGAAATGAAATATAAATAATAATAATATATATGTCGGAGAACCATGTCCAAGTTGATTATTAGAAGCTGTGACGTCAGCGACGCTATCGTCACGTAACACTATTTCCACCTGTCAGGTTATCCATTTTCACCAATAAAGCACTCTCACTTACTCGCACCACTTTATTTGCAACTTTAACTAACACTTAGTAATTTCTCCTGGATAGCTCTCACACCACTGTGTCCTCGCCACAGATGTCTCCGAATATAAATGGTTTTCGTGGAGTCATTACATTTACTCTTAATTTTAAATAATAAGTTACAAAGATGATTCGTAGTAATTCAAATAAACAGTAATCATTACAAAAGTTTTCGTAATCAATTATTAAACCAACTAAACTTTATATTGCCATTTAAAATTTAAAGAAATCATAATTGAATAACATTGATTACAAAATGGTTACTGTTTAAGTTTGTGTTTTACTAAAACTCACAAAATAACTTATCTTTACATATTACAAATCACGATACGAATTGCCATTTACTTTCCTTCAATACAAATCATACGACGATCTATAAAACAAATAATTTTGTTAAAGTTATTACTAACGCCTTGACATTGTTTATGTCACATCTACCCTCTAAAGTGAAATACATATGAAACAACTATACATATGAAACAACTACCCTTTATAATGGTTTTTTAAATGTCGTTGCACCAACATATATTTTAAACAAAAACCTAGAAAACTCTTTTAAAAACTGTAAAGAGTTGCGATACTTCCAGTTTTGAATTTGTGTTACGTGTATTTTAATCTCATGAACGAACTAAAACTATTTAAAATCTGTTAAACAGGTTTCTGCCAGATGCTGCAGTTTATAAAGCCCCCGGGAGGATGGCTGTCACATTAAAGGAACGTGTTTCAGGATCAAAACTTGTAAAGTGGAATAAAAAAAAGTGCTCTTGCTTAAAACTGAAACTGCCATTTAATATTTCACTTTTTTGTGAAGAATCGTTGGATTCCTTTATCGGACTCGTTATTTGATATTCTCGGAATCCAAGCAGTCGCTGCATGCAGGTTACATTTTGATTACGTATTTATCGACGATCAGGGAGATGAAGGAATAATTGCTATTTCCATCCTTTCAGAATTCATTTGTATATTGTATTTGTGTTGAATTCCGAGTAGAACTGAAAAGTCTAAAGAATAAACTCTCAGATTAAAATGCATCTATTATCATAATTAAAAGAATTTTTAACTAGTGTTTGTATTCGAAGGTTGGTTTTTGTAATACAAGTAGCTGACTAAGTAAATTTGGAAGTTTACATGTCTTTTATCGTAATGTATCGCATTTGCAAGTAAAAACAAAATGTATACACCAAATCTTTGTGAATAAATGAACCTGAAATTCCTCGCGTAGACTTCCACGGCATTCCACCAACGATGGAGGAAATAGATTATCATATTAAGAAAAAATTGTCTAACTCTGCACCAGGACCTGATGGTATCCCATATATAGTATTTAAAAAATGTCCATCGTTTCGTAAACATCTTAGAAATATATACGTTAAAATCTGGTCAAGGAAGCAAATATTGGAGTCCTTTGGGAAAGCAATTTTTGTCCTCATTCTCAAAAAAGATCGAGTTACGGATCCAAAAGATACTAAACCGATAGCCTTAACAAACACCGTAGTTAAAATCTTTTTCTCGGTCCTGCAAACGAGAATTTCTGGATGCCTAGAACACAACACTTTGTTGTCGGAGAGCTTAAAAGATGTCAGAAAAAGCGAGAAGCAAATAACAGTTTGATAGGTAGACTTAGAAAATGCGTTCGGGTCGATCCAACACGAGCTAATGCTATTCGCGCTGAAATGGTATAACTTTCCAACAGTAGTTAGTGATATGATCGCGTGATATTACTCAAAATTAAAGTTTTCTATAATATCTAAGGAGGCGTTTCAAAAACTTTCAGATATAATGTAGGACTATTTCAGGGCTGACGTTTATCTCCAATTGTATTTTATATTGTAATTAACATATTAGTAGATAAATTAATCAGCTACGGGAAAAAATGGGGGTATCGGTTTAAGTTCAATGGTAAATACACAGAATCCATCTTAGCCTTCGCTGACGATCTCGCAATACTGACACGTAACCCCAAACACTGTCAAGTTCTATTGGATGAGGTGGATAAATTCTGTGAGTGGACGGATGGATTGAGGACAAAATCAAATAAATGTCACTGTCTGTGTCTCGGTAGGCGAAATACAAAATATACCTCCTACGATCCGAGATTATCCTTAGGCGGTCAATGCGTTTCTACGGTTACAGAAAATGCTCCTTTTAAATTTCTTGGTCGTAAGATAGATAATATAGATCGTACTCCATCTTTAGAAGGAATAGTAGATAGCTTTTTGAACGATCTTAACAAGGTCGATAACCAACCGATTAGTAACGTCAAAAAAGCTTGGATTTACGATAATTATCTAATATCACGTTGGAATTGGCCTTTCCTTGTCTATGATTTTAGTAGACCTGCCAATAACTAACATCAGTTCATTCTTGTAACGTGCGTCGAAGGTAGCCCTAGCAGGTTCGTTTCATATTTGGTTAGGTAGAGAGAGAAGCTTGGACAGTGGAGGTGAGCGTTTAACGCGCGTTAGATAGGGGCCCCTTAAACCAACACCTGGGTCGCAAGTCCCAGGCACTGTTGAAGTTCCTCTCCCTGCAACGCGATAGACCCGCCACCCGCACGGTGTATCCATGGAATGCTGAGAGGTTTCCACTGTTAACTTATATGATTCCTAGGTTCATTTTTACATCACCTTGAAACTTAATTTTAAAGATACTTATATAATAAGTAAGTTTGTTTATACCAGTATCTGAAAAATTGTGTCAAATTTCAAAAGTGTGTGTATATTTGTATGCTTTAATGTTTGTGTTTGCATATCTCCGGAACTACTTAAGTATCTTATTTAAGTAATTCTCTTTTTGTTCTACTAGGTGTTTTTCAACTTGGGAGTAGGTTAGTAGTTCAAAGTGAAAATTTATTTTTAGTTTGAGCGCACATAAATGAAAATTGTTGATTAGGAAGTTTTTTACTTTTTATTTATAATAATTATGACTTTTCTTTGATTATGTTTTGACGTCATTCTTAGTAATTATTATTATTGTTGACGTTATTCTCATTTTTGAAGTTATTCCTTTTCATGGTCACTTGTTGCAAATATTGGTGTGTTGAAAATAACGAGTCTTCCATTTTGTTTGTGCCGCCAGATTAGCTTAAAAAGAACGTCACAAATTTAACTATGCATTGTCAAACATATTGAAATTATATACAAAATTTCAGATCAATAAGTTAAGATATCTACTTTAAAATTACGAAGATTTGACCAGAACAAATTACATATATATAATATACATGTGCTTGTAAAATAGTTATTTGGGTAACAAAAATGTTAAAAAAAAATACAACTACGAAGTGACTCAATCATGAAACCTAAAATCTACTATGACTGTCATTAATGTGACCTTAAATATCTGAAATTTAAATAAATATTATCTGAATAGAAAAAAACAACTACATAATGCAAGTGAATAATCTCCATTAGTTTGGTTATCCACAACAATCGATTCCCGACTTAATATTTAAAGTGAATACCAGTTCGTTAGCTTCTGAAAAGCGATGTATCGTCCGGAGCTACTGTGTCAGTTGTCACCCGATACCCAACTATTCAGACACAAAGCGTTGTTCACTTGACACCCACCTTTAATACAAGAAATGACAATTTTCTTTTTCTAATACATCTTACTCTTAGACAGATCTCGTATAACTGTTCCGTATTGACAGTGGTTAATTGTTCCTATTCGCCTGAATAGTGTTAAAGGATTTCATGAGGTTAGCTTGAGCGAAAAAAAATAGCTATATGAAAGGTTAAGACAATCATATAAATAGAATAATAGTGATATGTAGAAATGCAAATAAAACCTAATGTACGTACTACAGGTGCAACTGATCACAGAGTAGAATCTTATAAAAACTATGACATTTTAATAAAGTTTTATTTCCATCCCGTATTCAGGTGATAAATATACATTCAACATAATAAGCTAACATTTATACAATAATTAAAATGAAATAATATATTATCCCTGTCCGTCGAAATGGTTCTGATAAATGATAGATATATATTAAGTGAGCTGAGTGAATACATTAAATATTTGGACACTATCCTTTGTAACATCTTCAAGGACACGTTCGTCCGCCATTAGCTGCGGTCAGTCTCGACCCACACCATACATTAACACTTCAATATCACTTACCTTAACAAACTTTACGGCTACAACCTATTATAATAAAATTTTGTATCATTATTGCTTAGATAATGGATTAATGGACTCTCAAACGAATTATGTTTTTAGTTATATATTTCTATAAACGATTGTCGAGAAATAAATGCAAACGTACGTTACAGATTATAAAGATTTTCTGTGTTTAAATTTAAGGGCAAGTGTGAGATAAATATAATTTTATAAATAATTAAAAAACTTGATCTTAACAATGCGTGTATTTGCAGTAATTTAAACGTTTTGAGAAGGAATCCTAACTATTGCTTATTCCGTTCGGCCTAGAACATTTCTATGCTATTTTAGTGGCCGAAGTCTGTCAGAGGAGTTGTCAAGTGCTACTCCAAAGCTCAAGTCATGTCAATGAAAATAATTGGCTGTGATACTAGACAAGACAGAATGGTCAGAGAAACAGGATCTCGGAGATAAACATATAAGAAGATAAAATGCAAATAGTATCCTCATAGCTTTTACAAACTTCCTACAGTAATATACTAATTTATTAGTAATAAAAATACCGATGACATTATTGCCAATTATTATTAGTTAAGATAAAGTTAAACTTGCGGTTTCGTCACTTGAAAATAATATGGTGACAATTTATATTTTATGTATATTTAGAAGTTCATAGCTAGTTTGATTATTATAACATAATAATTTGATCATTAATTAATGCTTCCTAAAATCTTGCAATTACAACTGTTTTTGTTAACATATTTAGCATAATATTCAAGCTATCAGTCGCCAAAAAAATAATACAGGGATCCATCCTTTTCTTATAATTTTGTTTAATATATGGATGACATGTGATGCCTTGTAATTACACATTAATTTGGTTGATATTCATTTTATATGAGACACTCATAATGTTAGACATAATTTGAAACGAGAATCTGGGTTTGTCTCAAGTGATAAATAATATTATTTTTGAATTACTTCGTTTGGTCTGAACCAACAATTTCTACAGAGAGAACTTTCTTTAATCTAAATTGTTTCATTAAGATTTGAAACCTTAATATTATTAAAACAGAACCTTAATATTATGAACATTTCGAACTAAACAAGTTATTTTGTCGGCTTGAAATTAACAAAGTTTTATCATATTTTTAACTTAATGAATTCGTTCATGATGTCTGTTCTGCTTTGAGTTATCATTCAGAGGCATTATTATTGTCTACATTTGTAAGTTATACTCACAGACCACAGTCTAAAATTATAAAATTTATATATTCCCGTATAAAACATTTTTGATACAAGTATCATTAGAAATATAAAACATACATTCCAAATATGATTCCAATATAATTTCTTAACAGATGATTATAGTACGATACTTTCTCGGACATTTTAAAATAATGAATTGCCGCTGAGATTCGAACGTACTTCCCTCGTTGTATGTACTGTGCAGTAAATTGATAGTTTTTCTTGACTGGGAGCGTGGCGCCTCTTGTAATCCGTGCTACTCGGAGGTCGGGGTCGAGGGATGGTTTGAGGTTTGAGGTCCTGGGACTGGGATGGCCACAACAACCGGATGGCCACATTCAAGCCTAGTATGACTTTGATCTTCTGGAAGAGTCTAGACTCTAGAGGGTGCATTCTACGGAGGGATAACAGTTCAGGCCCAGGGAGACAACTCAGGGGCCTAGGAATCCCTTCGTACCGGGCTGGAGTGGAATTTAGCCGGGAGTGAACTAACTCAGTAACAACCTAACCGATATAACCAGACCCTTCCCTATTTTTGCATTATATTTTTTTATTTATTAAAAAAAAAAGTTTAAGATCAATTAATACTTTAGTAACAAAATGATACATCAAATTACACAAGTCGTAATTAATTTTTGCAATTTATATAATTCATTTTTATATTCAAACTTTATTAAGGCACTTTTGTCTTGGTTTTAGTAAAGAAAAGAAATTTTAACTAACATTTTGACTATAAAAAACTGATTTTAAATAAGTTTTTCCTTATAGTCAGAATAAAATCACCATACATGCCAACTTTGCTTATTTTTTATGTTTAAGTAATTTATCCGAATTCGACATAAATTTTACCCTATTATATAATCGTGTATTAGCGTACGGCTTAAATAATATATACAGTTAAAGAAGTTAGATTTAGTTCATACGAGTACGAGTAGAAGATTTTTTAAATTTTTGATAGTGCGTTTATTGACAATTAAGCGTATGAAGTGAAATGACGGCACTACAAATAAAATGAATCGCTTTCAACAATACTCATGTCAAGTTAGTAAGATGTAGTCGCTGGATCATTACGCAAGGCGACTTCACTAATTAGCCTTGTTTGGATGTTTAGAACTTTTTAATTGGCAAAAACATATTTTCGTCACATTTTTTTTTCTTTCTCTCGTCGTTTTTCGGATATTATTATAATAGAAAAGTAGGAACTTATATTAATGTTATTTTCCGTAGATATTAATACAGATATTGTAAAAAAGAAAACGGATAGATTTATCAGCAAATATGACAAAGAAAAACACGTCCTATATAAAACACCTGTGTGCGTGTGTGTTAGTGTTTTTAACTAATTTAGGGTTTAAGTGCTTAGGGTTATTTAAACGACTTTAGAAAATATAAATAGCTCCTCCGCAAACATGTGTCTACAACACCCTTTACGTTGCAGATATCCAGCCGACGGTGACTACTTACTATCAGGTAGACCGTCTGTACGCTTACCCCTTTGGGTCATATATAAACAGGAGCCACGCTTGGTATATATGAAAAAGATGAAAATTAAGTGCTACAATAATTCAGGAAGTGTTTCATTAAGGCTGACATGTTGTAATTGCTTATTTTGGTTCTTGCAAATCCAATGGTTTTTAATCCAATATTCAGCATTGTAAACAAAAACAGTCATTTGCCCTTTATACTCCACTTTGACATGAATACAAGAGTAGAAAATAGTGATGCATAAAACTATTTTAACTCGACCTTCTGATATATAAAAAATAATTTCAGATTGACCTCGCATATATTGGTTGTATTGAGATTTCATTTATTTCAGTGGTTTCCCAAATCTCGTAGGAGTCTCACGTGTGATGATGAAATGTTCCTCGCAACAGATGTGTCTGATGGTTTAGCTTTACTCTTGTACGTTTACACACTGGTTACTACTGGTTACACGGAAATATGCTTTTATGCTTACTTTTAATTAATTTCGTATAGAATACTAATAACTAATAGTATACCATTAAATGAGTCTTTAAATAATTTTATATAAAAACTTTGTTTGATTATGTTATGTTAAACTTAGAGCTTAATAGAATTATGAAATTGTTAATCACAACAATTTGTCTTTCTTTAATTCGAAGCTGAAATTGTTTCGTTTTTACTACTTGATGTTTCTATCTCATTCGTCTTTTTCCTTACAGTTCCTTCTTTTTACTTAAAACAAAAATAACCTACAGGGTTAAGTTTAATAATCACGACCCATACATAACTGTAGCTAATTGTCACCTTAGGCACTGCTAACCATGTAAGCCTTGTTAAACGGTTTTAGTACTTCAACCTTGAGTTAAGATTGAATTGACTTTACTGAATCTGAAGTAAAGTTCGATCTGTGGCTAATATAATAATTGATAATATTATAAAATATGTGGAGACAGTTTTCAATTCCTATACCTTATATCAGAGTATAAAATTATCATGCATATTGCTAATCATTATATCAGCACACTCATAATAATTATTTCATTTTAAGGAATAACTACTTAGGACACTGTTCTGTATGAAGCACACTTCACAGCTACTGTTTCAACAAGTTTAGATGAAAACAAATTGTATATAAAAATAAATTCTCTTCATCCAGCACAGATTGTTAAAGATAAAAAGTTTAATACCTAATAAAGAATAAGGATAACGAGTAAAGAAATAGAAATGGCATTAGTTCTAAAATTTTACATATTTTTCCGTTTCTGATATAAGGTCAGATTAATGTTAAGAAGTAGCAAAAGAAAACTAATTTATTGAAGTATCGAGTCTGTACTTAGTGGTTACTTTGAAACCTTAACTTGTTAAGTGATTACCTCATCCAGATTTTCCTTACCATTACTTGATTCAATATTAAATACAAGACCATTCTCTTTCCTTTTTGTTGTGAAATAATAAAAAATTATGAAATTCAAAAAAACCTAAAACTTAATTAGACTGGCAAAAATAGCTGAAGATATTAACAATACATAGCTTAGAACCTCCTTTATAACGGGGCTTCCAATGATGAAAAATGTGTTAAAATCGATTTGAGAGATCGATCCGTTTAAGGGGAACAGAAACATATACATACGAGTACACATATGCAGACATTAACGTCAAACGTGTTTTTTGTGTTGGGGATAAAAATTAAGTCGAAGAGCTGAATATAAAATTATATGCTTTATATATGTGTATAGTTTCTTAAGATTACATTCAACTTATGTAAAATTAATTTTGTAATTTCAATATAGTTTGATTAATATTCTAACTGACGGTCTATTAGAAGCAACGAAAAATATGTATTCATAAATAATTAGTTACATAATTATTAGGTATATTGATTAGGTTAGATGTTAACAGTGTATTAATTAAACTACGTTTTACTATTTTTGTAACTCAAAAATTTAATTTACAAGTACATATATATTATATATGTAATTTGTTCTGGCTAAATTTGTGACGTCATTTTTAATCCAATATGGCTGCACATCCAAAATGGAGAAATAGTTATTTTAAATATACCGATATTTGTATCAAATGACCATGAAAATGTTTTTGAAGAATAAGGTCAAAAACATTAATACAAAAAGTCAAAATTAAATAAAAAGTAAGAAGCTTCTTAATCAACACTTTTTATTTATGTGCGCTCAAACTAAGAAAATAAATTTTCACTTTTGAATTTCTACTATCTACTTACAACTTCATTACATAAATTACATCATGTTAAAGTTTGTCACCAGATTAACTGGCTTAGAAAATTAATAAATCAACTGTATGAGATTTTAAGTATAAATATTTTAAAACTTAATTAATATGAGTGTCAGGAAAGACTGTTTTTTATAAACATAAAAAAAATACTTTTAAATTGTAGGTTTATACCGTTCCTTCATATGTAAGTTAGTAAGGTACAGTTTGAAGTGGATTTTATTTTCTTTAAATATTTTAATTTCTTTTTCTTAACTAAAGTTGTAGTTCCTGGTGATTCCATAGACGTTCCTGATATTTTCTCGCAACTGATGAAACGTAGTTTAATTAATGGACAGTTAAATCAAACACAAGAGCCTCTTGACTGTTAAAACCAAGAAATTTTGTGATAACGTAATAATCCAACACGAACTGATAATCATGTTTAATGGCATTACAAAATCATCACGAAAATTCCGTAGTTCAAAAACTACTGAACCGATTTTATTGAAACTTTCATAACTCCCCAGTTGAAAAACACCTAGTAGAACAAAAAGAGAATTATTTAAATAGGATACTTAAATAGTTCCGGAGATATTCTAACACAAACATTAAAACACACAAACATACATAATCTTTTGAAATTTGACACATTTGTTCAGACACCGTATTAAATAAACTTATCATGAGTATCTTTAAAATTAAGTTTCAAGCTAAGGTAAAAATTAACCTAGGAATTATATAAGTGAAGTATGTATTTGTTTTTACTTGCAAATTCGATACATTACGGTAAAAGACATGTAAACTGCCAAATTTACTTAATCAGATACTTGTATTCATCATCAGCCTATAGGAGCCCACTGCTGAGCAAAGGCCTCTTCTCACATGGAGAAGATTAGAGCATTAATCACCACGCTTGCTCAAGACGGGTTGGCGATTTCAATCTTATAATTTGAAATTATAAGACCAGGTTTCCTCCCGGTGTTTTCCTTCACCGTCCGTCAGTGGTGTCTGAATACTCTTAGAAAGTACATATGATTCGGAAAAGATCACATTGGTACTTGCCAGGTTTCGGAACCGCGCCCTCACGTATGAGAGGCGAGTCTTTAATCTCCAGGCCACCACGACTCTACTTGTATTACAAAAACCAACTTTCGAATACAAAAACTAGTTAAAAAATTCTTTTACTTATGATAATAGATGCATTTTAATCCGAGAGTTTATTCCTTAGACTTTTCATTTCTACTCGGAATTCAACTCAAATACAAAATACAAATGGAAATTTCTGAAAGGATGGAAATAGCAATTATTCCTTCATCTCCCTGATCGTCGATAAATACGTAATAAAAATGTATCCTGCATGCAGCAACTGCTTGGATCCCGAGAATATCAAATAACCAGTCCGATAAAGGAATCCACCGATTCTTCACACAAAAATGAAATATTAAATGTCAGTTTCAGTTTTAAGCAGGAGCACATTTTTTTATTCCACTTTACAAGTTTTGATCCTGAAACACGTTCCTTTAATGTGACAGCCATCCTCCCGGTGGCTTTATAAACTGCAGCATCTGGCAGAAACCTGTTTAACAGATTTTAAATAGTTTTAGTTCTTACTTGAGATTAAAATACACGTAACACAAATTCAAAACTGGAAGTATCGCAACTCTTTACAGTTTTTAAAAGAGTTTTCTAGGTTTTTGTTTAACATATATATTATTATTATTATTTATATTTCATTTCGATATATATATATATATATATATATATATATATATATTTAAAAGGAACATTTTAAGCACAGTCCGTAAATATAATCCAAGAATACGTTGTATTCACAAAAAATCTCTTTTTATTGGAGGTAAATACGTTTACTATGGATTTTAAATATTTATAAGATATTTCAAATGCATCAGTTAAAATAGATACAATTTTAATTATTTTCCCAAAGAAATATGTACTGGAATTTTATTGTTTAGGTAATTTCAGATTTTTTTGAGATTGAATACTCACCGGCTCGTTGGTCTAGGGGTATGATTTTCGCTTAGGGTGCGAGAGGTCCCGGGTTCAAATCCCGGACGAGCCCGATTGTTTTTGCCGTTTATTTTCGATAGTGTCGTAAAATTTATAACATTTATAAGTGAATCAGTGAAACTTTCTAAAAGAAGCTTCTTCATCTACGTAATAACAATTGTATTCTTTCCATTTGCCTTTTACCTATTTTCTTTATATTTCTGTACATGTTTTCTTAGACTAGTAAGTTTTATAATTTTATCGGTTTCATACAGGAAAGGTATTAGCATATATGTACGTATTAATTGACAGAGTGAGTAGGTTTGATTTTAATTATTGTATACGTTAAAGTGAGTAGCAAGTTACTTTGTCACTATCACATCTCAGACCTATTTTATTATTCGCTACAATTCTTCTTTCAAATTGTCACTCAGAATTTCTCTTTGTGTCTCGTCCAAGCAATTTGTGAAACTCCGCTCTAATATGCATTTTGTATATTTATGTATACGTAGTTTTCATATTGGGTCAAAGAGAAGACTTTGTTAATTTTATATGACAGTATAATCATTGGTTCGTCATCGTGGTCATTTCTAGGGTATACATATGAAGTAATAGAAAACATAAAGTATTTAAATATGTTGCACGTTTTGTATGTTCGTAAATTTTTCTTCATATATCTTAAACTTATTTCATATATTTCTTTACATTGAGTTTAAACTCTTTGGATATCTGCGACACACTTGCAGTTTTTTCAGGCATGATAGATAAATGGAAACACTAACTAAGCCATTTTATTTACAATTTTTTTTTTGTCATATACTTAGAAAAAGCTATCCGTTTCCTTTTTTACAATATCTGCGTTAATATCTAAGGAAAATAATATTAATATAAGTTCTTAATTTTGTATTATAATAATATCCGAAAAACAACGAGAGAAAGAAAAAAAACTCACGAAAATATGTTTTTGCCAATTAAAAAGTTCTAAACATCCAAACAAGGCTAATTAGTGAAGTCGCCTTGCGTAATGATCCAGCGACTACATCTTACTAACTTTACATGAGTATTGTTCAGAACAATCCATTTTATTTGTAGTGCCGTCATTTCACTTCATTCGCTTAATTGTCAATAAACGCACTATCATAAATTTAAAAAATCTTCTACTCGTACTCGTATGAACTAAATGTAACTTCTTTAACTGTATATATTATTTAAACCGTACGCTAATACACGATTATATAATATGGTAAAATTTATGTCGAATTCGGATAAATTACTTAAACATAAAAAATAAGCAAAGTTGGCATGTATGGTGATTTTATTCTGACTATAAGGAAAAACTTATTTAAATTTATCCGTTTTTTGTAGTCAAAATGTTAGTAAAAATTTCTTTTCTTTACTAGAACCAAGACAAAAGTGCCTTAATAAAGTTTGAATATAAAAATGAATTATCTAAATTGCAAATATTAATTACGACTTGTGTAATTTGATGTATCATTTTGTTACTAAAGTATTAATTGATCTTAAACTGTTTTTTTAATATATAAAAAATATAATGCAAAAATAGGGAAGGGTCTGGTTATATCGGTTAGGTTGTTACTGAGTTAGTTCACTCCCGGCTAAATTCCACTCCAGCCCGGTACGAAGGGATTCCTAGGCCCCTGAGTTGTCTCCCTGGGCCTGAACTGTTATCCCTCCGTAGAATGCACCCTCTAGAGTCTAGACTCTTCCAGAAGATCAAAGTCATACTAGGCTTGAATGTGGCCATCCGGTTGTTGTGGCCATCTCAGTCCCAGGACCTCAAACCTCAAACCATCCCTCGACCCCGACCTCCGAGTAGCACGGATTACAAGAGGCGCCACGCTCCCAGTCAAGAAAAACTATCAATTTACTGCACAGTACATACAACGAGGGAAGTACGTTCGAATCTCAGCGGCAATTCATTATTTTAAAATGTCCGAGAAAGTACCGTACTATAATCATCTGTTAAGAAATTATATTGGAATCATATTTGGAATGTATGTTTTACATTTCTAATGATACTAATATCAAAAATGTTTTATACGGGAATAAATAAATTTTATAATTTTAGACTGTGGTCTGTGAGTATAACTTACAAATGTAGACAATAATAATGCCTCTGAATGATAACTCAAAGCAGAACAGACATCATGAACGAATTCATTAAGTTAAAAATATGATAAAACTTTGTTAATTTCAAGCCGACAAAATAACTTGTTTAGTTCGAAATGTTCATAATATTAAGGTTCTGTTTTAATAATATTAAGGTTTCAAATCTTAATGAAACAATTTAGATTAAAGAAAGTTCTCTCCGTAGAAATTGTTGGTTCAGACCAAACGAAGTAATTCAAAAATAATATTATTTATCACTTGAGACAAACCCAGATTCTCGTTTCAAATTATGTCTAACATTATGAGTGTCTCATATAAAATGAATATCAACCAAATTAATGTATAATTACAAGGCATCACATGTCATCTATATATTAAACAAAATTATAAAAAAGGATGTGTTATTTAAGATGTAAGAACCCTGTATATTTTTTTGGCGACTGGTAGCTTGAATATTATGCTAAATATATAAACAAAAACAGTTGTAATTGCAAGATTTTAAAGAAGCAACTGTGAAACTGTTTAAAATATTGCAGCAATTTGTTTCGAATGGACTTTATAACCGAAAACAGTCAAGTTGGGATAGAATGTAATAGAATGAAGTCGGTTTGATTGTGATGAAGAGCTGTTTGTTAAAGTAATATTTTTGTTTGCACGACATATAAATAACAAAATTTTATACTAGTGGCCTGATTATACAAAGGGGCGAACAGAAAATACGAAATGACAGCAGAATATACAACCTTAATATTTTTCAACAACAACAATATTTAGTTATAATTATTATAAAAATTTTATAATCCTCGTGTAAAACATTTCTTTGGAAATATATATTTTTGTATAAATCTGAGAAACTCAAAAATAATATTAAATATAAACACATTAAGGCATAAGTGCGAGATATTAAAACTATTTACAAATGAATAAACACAGCCTTAAAATGAGAATAAACAGTAATTTAATTATTTGCTCACCATAGTGTTGTAGATGTAATGCTTAAACGAAAGTGTCGAACATTTTTTTTACTATCTACAAACCTAATCAAATAAAAATAAATAAATATATATACAAGTTAATTTTAATTTAATTTAAGATTCGGAAACAACCTGGGATAGGATTAAAAATCTAAGTCTTTTGTTGGTAAGGACTCTATTTTCATTACTATTGACACTAATTTTTACAATTAGTTGTTCCTTCTACATTCCTTCAAGTGGAATATTTATACAGTTGCAATTGAAGGTAACAAAATTTATATGTCTAGAATATATATATATATATATATATATATATATATATATATATATATGTATATATATATACATATATATGCATATAGAATGTGCATTAAAATATTAAAGTGAATTTAGTTTTTCCATAAACCTAACCATACGGCAGTCAATCGATCACTCAACTTCGTTTTAACAAATTTTTGTTTCTCGTAGAGGAAATATTACTGTTTACTTAGCTTGTACCTAATATTGTAAGATGAGATAGCAATAGGTGGCACCAAAATTATTTCTATTCAATTAGTTGTCATAATTGACAAAGTTACTTTACTTGTTAAGACTTGTTACGCGTTTATAATGATGGAATAAAATATAATACTTAGAAATGTTAAAATTAATAGTAACAAAATAATTTTGTATTGATAATTAAAGTTTTGGTGTCATATAAAACTAAAAAAGTACTGAAACTAGAACAGATATGCTTTTACCATGAAATATGTTGTTTGACATAATTATTGTGAATTAATAAAGTCTCTGCTTCAACTATTACATACTCGTATGCAATATTCTTGAAAACTATTCCGTACAAAAATAAATAGAATCTTATTTTTTTTGATTTATAAAAGGTAATAAAATTCAAAAAAAAATTAACTAGTTTACTTTAAAAAAATCTGACATTTATATGTAAAGGGTAAAATGTAGTAGGAGACATCTAACGAATAGTTCTTTAAGCCTAAACAGGGAGGTAGTAGTTGACTCCATGATAATTTAGCGCCATCTATTGAATTTCATTCATATTAAGTGCTGAACCAACTTCCTCTTACTTATGTCATCTTCATATGAATTCGACCACTTTCTGACGGATGGCATTATTGGTAATTTGAATAGCCTAGCCATTGTCTTTTACTACGATAAATGGCTTAGATGACCTGGCATCTTTTAGCGGTGTAACAAATTAAAGTCCTTGACTTCGTATCAAATAATTAATTATCAATAATCTTTTATTATTATAACCATATATGAAACACCTTTGAAAATATTTATAGAATCTTAAATTGGTGTAGTGTTTAAAACGCTTCTTTCGAGATTGCCATCAAGCCATTCCAAGGGCGAAACGATCCGGTAGAAAACGATTTCCGCTAGATTTTGAAAGATAACACAAAGGTCAGACATGCATAAGGAACATAAATCGTCTTGCATATAGATTATTTATCTTTCGTTGGGTAGTTAGTTCGCCATACCTACGTACCATACATACGTGTTAATATTGGTAACATTTACATTTTCAAAGTTATTTTTATTCATATAAGGTTGGCGATGTAAATATATACATTCGACCGTTTATGAAAACATCAGTATTAAAATGACATAAAAAATTGCGAGTAGTTGAGGTGTATTTTAATTTGGTGTTAAACCCACACGGTTGTTTGAAATGAAACAGTAATCTAATGGCTTAATGCGACATGGGCTTGACAGTTGTTTTAAATCCCTGCTGGACGTTGGACACTGATCCCCTATTTTCCTGACAATAAATGTTTAACATTTTATTCGTTTGCAAAGATATAAGTTAAGATTACTTTCACAACGACGAATTTGTATTTTTTTACAAAAAAAAAGAGTCACATATATGTAGAAAAAGCCGATATACATTCATGGTGGCAGTATTTTATTTTTCATCAGTATTTTTATAACAGTTCTGCAAGCCCTGGAAAATCGTAGTTTTAATCTACCTATTGTAGATGAAGCTACGTGCTGGACTCATGGACGAATGTCTTTTCTGTTACTATAATAGAAAACAACAACTAACTTATCAGTGGATTAAAGAGGAAAGTGCTCTAGTAAGGAAGGTTCATCGATAGTGGATATTAAACCGAAATTTATGATACAGGAAGAACAGTAGTTTGCTTTCTGTTTACTTTAAGGTGGTAATAAAAAATAAAAAGGTTTCATTAAAAGGAGTACGAACTGTATTTGGACTGGAATGTCACCCTGAAAAAAAAATAAAAAGCCACTAAAAGAATTATATTTTCATATTTGTAGTTCATGTAGCTTTTATATGTATATAATTAGTAAATACATTATTGAAGATGCAATGCAATTTATAAGTTTCGTTTACCGCATAAAAACTTTCATTTCATGTCCCTTTTTAATGTATATTTAGCTACAAAGAGCCAGTTACTTTTCAGTAACCTTAAACTATATATTCAGATTATGCTTGTATTTCTAACAAACACTCAATGCCACACTGAGCTGAATGTGATTAGTTTGTTCGTGTCATAGTTTCAAATTCAATATAGGTTTTGAATTGTTCTGTAGTCAATTCATAACTGTGGTGTAGCGGAATACGATTTACAATTGATTTGATTAATGTAATGCAGATTTTGATGATACATTATAAAAAAAGTTTTTTTATATGAAGAAAAACGAGACGCAATAAGCGATTGAAGTTTGTAATATCTTATGTAACATTATATTACATACCATTAAAATTCTTATAGAATTAAATAAAATTTTAAATTCCTTTTATTTATGTATTTATTATAGAGCGCGTCTCATAAATATATAGTTTTCCATTATTCAATTTGTTTATTACACAATCATACGATGAGAAAGCCTCAATATTGTAAGTTTATTTCATCGTGATCCATGTGTTAACCCAACGTCCAGCGAGCTCTTTGTCTTTTGTAAAACTATTATTTAGTTTCAGATAGAACAAATCGTCGCAGGATATTTTAAAACTTTTTTTTTGGATTTTTTTCCAAGAAAGAATTTCGCAATAGTAATGAAAAAATTGTTCTCCGACGAGGCAAGGTTCGGATTAAAACTCGGCGTGGAATGAGTTCAATACCACCAAGTTCTTTGATCGTATTCCGCGTAATTTTCGTGGTATGTGGTTCAACATTATCCTGCTGTAGGAGAACCCGGTTTTGGCCAATTTAATCCGGATGTTCCTTCAATAAAACTTTATCCATTCACATCAGCTGCTCCCTATATACCTCGGCATTAATAGTACAAGCATCTGGAATGATCTTGAAGTGCATCAAACCTTTAAAAATTCACCAGCAACACAACCAGACTTTCCGCTCCAATCGACCTGTGTTTCGACAAACCAGAAGTTTTTAAAAATTTAATCATTAAATGCAAGTCGCTCAGTAACCGTCACGTTTATAAAACTCAGCATAGTGGTTGTTTTATCCTTCTTTATAAGAATTCTTAAAATATATTATTTAAATTTTGCTCCAGATTTTAAGTACATGAAATATAAACACTGTTTAATTAGACATTTACTACTCTTCTACTAATTAATTAGACTTAATACAAACTTTTTGAAGTACTATTAGTTTAATTATTACCTTTTACAATTAAACGGACTCAAACTAAGCATTTAATTTAATATAACACATTTCATGCATACTAGTGCGGGCATTAGTGAACCAGAATTATTTGATCACTTCTCGTAACAAGCCAGACTTATCACGGAAAATCTAGTCAAATTGTTGTAGACACGATATGCGACACTAAACTTATTTTATCTTCTTTGTAATTTTGTTTCATTAAAACCAGAACTTGCGTCATCACACCATTGTGAGCTGTATTATAATATAAATGTAGTGCTTTGATTATACTTATATGTAAGTAATTGTTTGATTAAAATGGAACATTTTTCATTTTATATTTTCTAACTTTTATTAATATTTTAAACTTAAGCTCATTTGATTTGGTTTAAAAGTAGAGCAATTATTTTTCCAAAAACTCACAAATTGATAAGTACTCTATCTATTGAACACTTCTACTTATTTCTATTTAGCTGTCTGTTCTTTTCCCCAGTAGGCGACGGAAAATTTCTTAGAAATCCTATTGTTTAGAGCTAATAGATTGTTGTTTTACTTTCTTCCACAGTTATACGACTGTCGTTAGAAATTTATAAACATCGTAGTTTTATGTGTGTTTACAACAATCCTGGCTGTTATTTTAAGTTCACCTACAAATTGTGTATAGCTAGTTATGCCGGTTATATAATTTATTATGTATTTGCTATAGTATTCACAGGTGCATGATAGCACCAATCATTCACGTACTGATGGGGTGATGTTTACACTCGCTTTCATAATATTTTTACTTTTATATTAGACTTATTACATTCATATATGTTCAGAATCCTTAACCCATTATAATAATTTATCGGCTTTTCTTTTTCCATAATAATATTAAAATTGTTTTTTTTATGACCATCTTTAACCGATCAAGGCAGATATTGCAGTATTAATATATTCTTAATATTTTTCCTTATCATCTTTTCCAGATTTAATTCCAAGTCACGATATTGCGTTCATAATTTTACATGTTACGTCTTTAGTAATTTATTGTAAGACAACTGCCTTTAGTACATTTGTAATAATCTATATAAAATTAGAAAAAATATGTACAATGTATATAGTAGAGTTATAAACGTTCAACGTTCTGATATAAGATCGGTATAAAATAGATGTCCGAGCTGTGTCTCTTTGGAGAAAGGTAAAGCCAACCCATAATACCATTTGTCCTTCCATTTAATTCATAAATCCAGAACACTTATGGGATAAAAATTATTATCTGAATTGTATTTCCTTTAACTTTAATCAGAAAATTTTCTGACCATCTAACTGTGTGTCGTTACAAAGAATGATGTTTTATAAATATTAAAGTAAGGACAGTGATTCTATAAAATTGGTAGACAATAACGTAATTAAAATTTAACTTTAAATTTTCTTGATAATTTTAATAGACAATCATTTCATTACTATAATTTTACAATTATTTAAGTTGTTGTTATTGTGCTTGTAGTTTCCTCATGTCATCCTTTTTTTGGCTATTTAAGAAATATCCTAATATTTTTCTCATACAAATATATATTATAGTTACAAAAAATAAATAAAAGGGGTGTATACATAACATTTATGATAAATATTTCACTTCAAAATTATACAACATTTGTTTGTCCTTGTCAACACGGGAGGTTCCAAAAGATATTACTTAAATTTTAATATATTAATATTCGTAGAGACAAATGGTGTGAGCAGTGGAGCTTTAAATATAATTATAACTCAAAATAGACAATGACAGATGAGGGAAGCCCACCCAAATCACATCTTACAGCGACACTAAAATATGTCCCTTGAGAATATCAACTGTTAATCTCACAGATCACAAGCTACTAATAAAATACATTATCCGCGTGTCAGTCTACTCACATCTCTTAAGAATAAAAAGGTATATAGTAATTTAGTTGTCAAAAACACCAAAAATTTCTTTTATAAAAATTGCTTTTTATCTGCAATCATTAATATTTTACTGTTAATTTGAATAAAATTATTTTATACAAATTCAAATATCAATACGTTTTCCATGATTATTATTTTTCTATAATTGCCTATTTTTTACTGAACCAACTTCGGGCAGTACTGGAATTTTTGATTTAATATTTCTCTCGCACAATACGATATTAAAACTTACATAGTAAAATAGAAATACGTTTTATAATGGCAAGCGAATTGCTAATCGATTGGACAATATAACGAATATACATTGAAATTATAAAATTTTCTTAATTATCAAATTATTCTCGAGGATTAGGACTTTCAACGTGTTTGATATAAAGGTTTAAAAGAAATGATCTGAAGAGATTTCTACGACTGCTAGCTATCTTGGCTCCCGAATACAACATTAAACTCATCAAGCTAGGATCGGTCAAGGTTCAAAATATATAACGTTCTATCAGATCAGACTTGTAACTTTTCTTTACAGATAAATAAGTTAGGAGAATGTTTTATAAATAATTTGTTATATTGATCACGAATTAAGTATTGTCTAATGATTTGCAATAATCATATTGTTTTAATCATAATTTAAAACAAAGTAAATCACAAAACAATTAACATAGTCAAACATATTTCTTAAAATTATAAAATTTATTATATCCTGTACAAATGTGGTAAGCTTAAGTCATGTTTGCCACTCATAACGAACAACGATACATCACTATGAGAGATGACCATTTGTTGTTGTACACTGCTTCTCCTGAAAAGTGCCGTTTTTGAATCAGTTCCTTGGGTGATACCGTTTGAACAAGAGAAACCAACTGTTCATTAACAAGATCCAAGTGCGGGTATTAATACTCCTGCTGGAGGCATAGTTCTACCTCGGTCGGATGTGGAACTTTGTCTTATTATTTTATTTCGTCCCAATAACCGCGACTTTATTAACAGAAAAATATTCACATACTTTAATAAATAGAACTATATACTCCAGCGAGTCATATTTTAAGCAGGAGGGTAAAGTTGATACCACACTTCTCTTGAATAATAATCTGATTATTATATTGAGGGATATCGCTAATCTGAGCGTTTTGAATTGAATTTGAATATATCTACATTTACGAATAGAAATTAAAAAATATATTAATATAAAATTAAAATATAATTTTATATTTGCGAAATTTAAAGAGCATACGATTCCTTGGGAAACCAACATCCCCAAAGACCATACCATCAAGGTCAATAAATATTACGAGCTCACAAACGAGCTCAGTAAGAATATGTTCACCGTAAATTTGTACGCGGTAGAAGTGGGAGCGAGGGGTATAACAGCAAAATCTCTCTAAAACTAAAATACGGGGGCCTGTCCAGAACTAATATCAATTCAATCTCGGAACGTACTTCAAAAGCAGCCCTAGTAGGTTCGTTTCAAATTTGGTTAGGTAGAAAGAGGAGCTTGGATGGTGAAGGTGAGCGTTTGACGCGCGTTAGATAGGATAGGCCCCTTAAACCTACACCTGTGTCGCAAGTCCGAGGCACAGTTGAAGCTCGTCTCCTTGCGACGCAATGGACCCGGCATTCGCACGGTGTATCCATGGAATGCTTCGTCTCTTTATCTTATATTAAATTTCAAGTACATAATTTAAACTCAATGTGAATATGATTTTTTTAAATATTTTTTTTGTATTTTATTTTAAAAAAATTAATGAAAAGTTTTTATATGTCATCTTACAATTTCGTAATTGGAAAATAAAAATTTGACTTCGCAAATCTTGTTCTAAATCTGTTTTAATTTAAATTTCTCAGAATTGAAATGTAAGTCACAATCTACGTTAGCCTTCAGGACAAGAAGAAGTATACGGTTAAGTTGTAATTTTATTTTACTAATAAAACACTTTTAATTGAGCTATGACAGATTCGTAATCCAGTAAATTTGAAAATAGAATTTCAATAAGTTATTAAAATTTCGCAAAACTATAATTACTTTAAATATTGTATGGATATTACGGAAATACGAGTATGTACATCTAGATCTAGAACAGAAATATCTTTATAATTATATAGAAAAATTATTTATAATGAAGTGAATAGATTATAATCTTGTGATTTTTATTATTCGATACAGGAAGCATAGTATTAAAAAGTGTTATATTAGTATATATACAGCACTCATCGATTAGCTAAAAAAGATATTATTTAAATAAGTAAATCAGAATGTAATTTAAATGAAACTAATGTATTTTCGAATATCCGTGATATACCTTGATCACGGTTGCTGAAAAGTAACCGAAACGTCGGGATTATGTAGTTTTAAAATAATAAAATCCGCGTAGTATATCCGAAAATATATTAATTTTATTTAAATGTATAAAACTCGCGAAAGTCTTAGATCTCATTATAATCGGAATGTAAGCCAGGAACTTGATATCTATACTTATAATTTATCCTATACGGTTATATTTTCGAGATTATAATTTAAGCTCATAATAAGAATGATTATTTTATAACAATTCTGTTTTCTGGATCCGCTGAAATCTTATTAAGTGGCAAACTTACTTGTAATTTTAACCGTGCCTCTGTCCATTCTTGTTTCTAGCGTTGCTGTAATTTTCTCATTAGTTTCATTTGAGATCGTAACACGATCTTTCTGCGATTGCTACTGTCTTGGACGTTAGCAAAATTCATCATAATAATACCGTTTTATTTGCCCTTCGTGTCATTACTTTTAATTTGATTTAAATCTTACCTTTATTTAGAAACGACTGAATATATTTTGGCAATTAATATAATGTGTATTATAATGACAAGAATTTATAAAAAAATAAGCCTATTCTATTAGTATATTTTTATTTAGTAAGAAAATTATATTTTTATTGATTGCATCTCATTAATATTAAAATAATTAAATCTTATGAAACATAAAATATATTTCAAGTATCGTAACTTGCAAGTTTAATTATTTTAATTTAAAAATTGGTTGGGTACCAAGGACATTTTAGGAGAATTTTGTGTTAAAGACGTTAAGATTTATTTTTTTAAAGTTTGAGTCTCATATTTTATTCTATAGTTTTCTAGGAATCTGAATTTACTTATTAAACACGGTTACTTTTCTTTAATAATAAAATTGAAAAAAAGTAATTTTAAATTATATATATTTTTTGTCCTTAATATTATTCAGTCCAACAGATTGAAGTGGCAAGTTTAGTCATAAAAGTTTATTTGACTATATGATTATTTATGTTTATGACTTTCTTATATTCGTTTCCACTTTATGAAAACAAATTTTTAGTGGACTTATACGTATGTATATGCATTTTATTATACAAGCAAACATAAAATATAAATTTTATATACATAAGTACACGACGATGTCAGCCATCTCTCTAAAAAGCTTTTTGTTTGTTCATTTTGTTTTTCGTGATGATAGAAAACATGTCTTTAAATTTATTTCCTTAAAACCACTTTGCCTAAAAAAAAGATATACGTTTTTTACAATATAAGCAAAATAACATCATATTATGGTTAAAAATATATGCATCATTATATTTTACTTAAAGATTACATGATAAACATTTTATCTTGTTTTATTGTCAATGTATTTAGTTCTAGATGTCAAATTGTCATCTTAAAATTGAATTGTTTTAAAATCCTATCAGCTGTAGCCAACAGACTGTATTTAACTGATTTTAATATAAAAGTTACAGCTATGACCAATCAGTTCCTATTAACTTATATTTCTGAAATATTTATGCGCATTGCTTGCATACAAACCAAGGCTCTGAACTCTCCGACGATTGTAAAGTAAGACTGAAGACAAATACGAATAAAGTGAGACTGAATTTAAATATCACTTGTTTCAGATATATGTATGTATTTGAACTATCTTTATAATAATATTGATTCTATAAATGGAAAACGCAGGTTTTCTATATTAATAAATGACAAAAATGTACCTTAATCAAATTTCATTAGAGGGCTTTGTAAATGTTAAGTAAATTTCCCTTTTAGGAACTTTCCCGGATTTTTTTTTGGCCTTTTTCAATATATAGCCATATTTTTTTTGTTTCATTTAAATTATAAGCATTTAATTGAATTTATAATTTTCCGATTTAGACTTAAAATTCACGTTACTGTTGAAATGACAATTTTATATATCGTTAACAGTTGTTTCTAGAAAATTTAAAAATAAATCAACGGTTTTTCCTAAAATTTTCATAAAATAATGGCAAGGACTTTAATTTGAAATTTATTACAAAATCTCTGTATTTAAAATTACATTATAAGCTTTGTAAATTAATAAGCGCCACCGATTTAACACTAATAAAACAAAACTTGCATTTTCAATGATCTTCAGTCATAATCTCGCAGAATTATTTATTGAACTTGTGAATAAAACTGATAATACTTTAATAACATGCACTGTATTTTAACTTATTCTTTATATGTCGTAAAGATTTACAAAATGAAAGATTTTTATAGGTGATATGTTACAATACACAACCCAACAAATTGTTGTATCACTTTACGACCACTTAATTATTTTAAGTAAGAACCTGGTTTAAAATAAAATTAAAATCTCTTCTTACTTATTGTGTTTTATTTATAATTTTATATTTTAATTCATATGCAATTAAAATATATTTGTTATATAAATATAAGCCAATGGATTTTAATTTCTATAAAAAATGATTTTATCTAGAGTTTTAATAATCAAATGATATTAAGCATAGTTCAGTATAATAATTTTGTAAGGGCAGTAATATATTGCCGCAATCACTGGATAATATATGACACTCCCAACGTTTCATAACAATAGATTCCGACTGTATAATTCTTGTCAAAGACGGAACACATGTGTAATAAATAGTTGTGGTTCATGTATAGATTACAGAATATAAATTCTGTATACTCTGAGAATAGTAGAAATATATGTATCGATCAGTATTAAGCTGTGCAATATTATATCTGCTTTCCAGGAAAACGTATTATGCAATGTTTGTGCCACACTTGTAATTTCAAAGATCACCGATTTTAGAATAACCACCACAACAAATAATTATAACAAATAATTATTAGAAATAAATGGAACTTTTTTATCCAGATTTTTTTAGCTGCTGGCCACATTCAATCTCATTCCAATCTAAGGTAGATCCAATGAAACTGGACACTACTATATAAAAAAAATAGTACGTTCAAAATAATATATTACCAAATATTTGTTTGATACTATCTAAAATATACTTCAATGTAATTTGTATCTAAAATATTAAGTGATATTATATTTCAAGTAAGGGAACACGAAATCACAGAGTGCTGTATTTATAGAGCTCAATCTGGTAGGGAGATTATAATTCATAAATTTCATACACAACTCATCAGCTGGTAGTCCTTTAAAACTGTTTTATGTGCAATTTATTAGTGTTACTTTTTCTGCATTTCAAGAACTAGGAATAGAGTTCTGTATATTTCCATATTATAATGCAGATATAAGTCTAAACATAGTAGTAGATGTAGGGACCAGGACTTAAAAATTACAAAAAAAGACAACATTTCGATTCATCTAATAGAAATAAGATTCCAATTAAATAAGTCACATAAAAGATACAGTGACGAAGTAAGTAACTTAAAGTAACTAATGAGATCTAAGACTTTCGCGAGTTTTATTCATTTAAATGAAACTACTACGCAGATTTTATTATTTTAAAACTACATAATCCCGACGTTTCGGTTACTTTTCAGCAACCGTGATCACGGGCAGACAAGATGTGAATGTCTGTCAGTCGGTCCTTGTTATTTATCATCTACCGCCATCGATTTCTTAATTTTCTGGCGTACCGCTCTGGATGCCGGCAGAATTCACTTATGGTGTCGCGAGGTCCTGCGTTGTGGTCACGGACATGGGATTTTATATTTTTTTTTCCAGCCAGATTCCAGCCATCTTCTCTATTGAAATTCGGATATTTTTTAATTTCAATAGCCACGCGGATTAACCTCAGTATGTACCTGTCTTCACGAGCGAGGACTTGTGGTTTATCAAACCGAATATAGTGGCCTGGTTTGTCCATTGTGTGTTCACACACTGCTGACTTCGACGCGCGCCTATTTTTCATGTCTGAGATGTGTTCCTTCACCCTTGTACCGTTGCTCCTCTTTGTTTGTCCAATGTTTGATAAGCCACAATCACAATTGAGTTTGTATACACCCGCTTGTTGCAAGGGAATGGTACTCTTTATAGGTCTTAAGAATTGGCTCACTTTCTTATGTGGTTTGTAAACAGTCTTGATCGAAACCTTCTTCAAGGTGTTGTCTATTCTGTCAGTAATTCCCTTCACATATGGTAATTTTGCAGGTTATAATATTTATAATGTAACTATGTCTTTACACTGAACATACTTATATATACAATTTTGAGAACTTTTTATAACTAAATAACGTAACAGTTCGAGTATCGGGTAGAAACAAAATTAAGATTTCTGGAACCCAATTCTTTGAAAGAGAGTTAATAATTAAATCTACCACAAAAATTAGTTAAATGTATTATTGCAAAAATCTTAGTATATTACACCCTAAAAAAACTCATTACTTTCTGAAAAGTTGTATATTTTGGAAGTACATTGTGTTACTGAGTATCAAAACTTTCCAGTGGGTCTTAGGTATTAATAGAATACTCCGTTTTGAGAGCCGTAACACAATTAGTATACAAGAAGGCTTTTAGTAGCAGCTTTCAGGTCAACTGTGTAAAAGCAATCTCCTCAACATTGTTACTTAAATGTTTCATGCCAATATTAAACTTCTACATACAATGCAATCTTTATATTTTTGATTTTAAGTCACATAGATTGATTAAATAATACGACACTTGAGATAATAGATATTTTATTAACAATATATGAAATACGACGCCTTATTCCAATGTAATGAATGTGAGATGTAAAACTATGAATAGAGTTGAGAATGATCACATATGTTAATGAACCGCTCGCGCTCAACGTCATTAAGCACTCTTAATTGAGTGGCATAAAGATAGGATTTAAAATGTCATGGTATGCAAATAAGGCACGTGCCAGATATATCCTGTGGGAATTATTAATATGTGATGAGCTTTCTTTTTTCTTTACACTAATTTTTCAAATTTTATAAAATTTCAGCGTAATGATTACAATTGTTTTTCTTGCTTTTCATAAACAAACTTATACTTTATATAACTTAAATGCTGGCGTATTTTCACTGTGTTAAATTAAATTTATTTTTTTCCTCCGTTAAATTTTAACTTAACTTAAATTTAAAATATATTTAAATAACGCCATATCATAGATTGAACTCCACAGAGCTGTTACAGGACCACACACCTGTAAGTATGCAGACGTAGTTAGAAAACGTAACCTTCACTCATATTTACGGTGACACAAATCAAAGACAAGTTTTCTTCATAACACACGTACAGAACTTTCTGCGCTGTGCCGTTGCGCGGGCATCTTAATTTCAACCCTTAGTGTGGATAAAACATCCCTCGCGCTAACACGCCTGCTCGAACTACGACGTACTCGAGTGATGTTTCGTAAGCTTTGTTTGAAAGTTGATAAGAAATTGTAAAACTTTAAATAAACTTCGTCCTTACAAAAAAATGGTTTCGTGTTAATGTTGTGTTTGTTTTGGATTTTATTGAAACTCTCCGGTGTGTATATTTAATGAAAAGTAAGTAATATAAATGAAAGTAAAATTATATAAAATTGCTTGAGTTAAATAACAACTTCTGTATTTCGTGCTTTTCTCATCACACATATTGTAACTATTTAAAAATTCCGTATGAAATAATAAAATAAAAAGTTACGTTTGAAAATTTATACTCTAAAATGTTTCTAATTTTAAATACATTTAACAGTTAAATGATTATAACAGTTGATTCAATATAACGCCATTGCGGGTAATAAAGTATGTAGGATACATGGGGGTCTTTTATTTAGTTGTCAAAAATAACATTCTACCAAATACGATTTTCATACAATAGCTTAACCTTCACCTGTTGTTTGCTTTCTTTATGTTTGTTTTTAATGTTCTCATAGCATGTTTGGCCGCAGTGTTAAATATTTACCTCAAATAACGTTTTAATTCCTTCTGTAAATATAGCTACCTTATAAAAATGTTACAGCATCAGTAAATAAATTATAATTGTGAATTGTACGGAATGCCTGAACGCAGCGAGGACTTTGTATTGCTTACGTGACTAATTATAAATTTGTAAAGTTAAAATGAATGAGACTCCTAATTCTTGTACTAGATGAATTTGTATTTCTTTTTAAATTTACTTCATTCGTCAATAGCCGATACAATTCAGTGACATATTGATTTGATGGATTAGAACGAATACGGTTAGTTACTGTTGAATGTAGTGACAAATGAATATAAAATACTTTTGAACAAAAGCATTCATTCCTGTGAATTATACTGAAACAATAATAACAAAGTTTCTGCCTACTTTTAGTGTGTGACTTATTTAATATGGTATCCTTGAGCTCTCCAACTTGGCTTGCTGCCAAATTCTTTTTATAACCTTCTTTTGTTTTCCGTTTTTCTAATTCACATAAATTATTGCAAACGACTGTATTGTAATTAATTAAAATGATTTTAGTTGAATTAGCTTTATGAATATAGAAAAGGAATTTAAAAACGTTAAATAACATAAGCAACAGGAGATATATATAGATAAAAGTAATAAATAATAATTTTAAAAATCTGATTACTATCAGACGTGTACTACTAGTATGTAGACAATTTTATAATATCACCTGAAATTTTAAGATAAATGTTTAAGTGTTTTTATTAGTATTAAGTCTTAAAATCTGGGGATGAAATTGAATTCTCCAAATGGAGTATTCCAAGTAATGCTTCAATAAAGTTTTCAATAAAGAAATAATATTTTTATTTACGGAAAACAATTTTAAGATTATTAAACTTTCTCTAATTTAAAAACCTAATCTTTTTTTCTGATCAAGGACTTATATCTCGATAAAATCTTTTTTTATTGTTCGTGTTATATCTCATTTTATTTTGACTTGAGTTTTGAATTTCATGAGATTGACTTATATAACAGATCTATTTATTTTCAGAGACCAAAAAAAAACTTTGACAATAACCTTAATTTCGGTGACACATTTTTATGAGTACTTCAATTAGTTCAGCCTCTAAAACATGAACCTAAGTTACAAGATTGTCCCTCGTATAGCAAAGCTATAAAAATATAGCTTTGCTACAATTTTGGCCTTCATTTTATAACATTTTACCCTTTGGTTAAAATATTAACAAGGCTTTAGAAGGGACCGTGTAATCCATCACTTTCCTAAAGTCTTTTCTTTACCTACAAAGGTATTTTATAATTTACTGAGTAACGAATAATGGTTTTGACTTTATTAAATTGTTTAAAGTCATGTTCATTATAAATTGTGTATATCGATTCATTTTATAACTAGTACTGTTTGTTTCCAACTTATACCCGTAGTTATAGATGTAGGTTGTAATGCTCCAGGGCAAACAAAAAACCTCTATTCTTTAATGAACAATATAGCCAAGCTAGAGGTAATAAAGATCAATTTCATAAAATGTATCTGTGTTTCTGTAACAGAATATTTTCCCAAATCACTATCAATATTTAATAATAATCTGAACAATTTCTAAAGCATTGAGGACAAACATACTAACATATTTTTTATTTTTGTATAATTAGGCAATCAATTTACGATATATCACCGTTAGCAGGGAAATTTAATTTATAATATAATATTATATTGCTTTCTGGTAACATTATTATTAACCATTCTAACACCTATGGTAAGATTGTTATAAGTGTCCGCATTTTCTTTTGTTCGTTGTAGTATAAATATTATCATATAAGATTATTGTTACACTTTAAAGTATGTAATATTTGTAATAACAATTATAAAACAATTCGAACCTTTGTATTAATTATTTCAAAATTAATGCGTGTTGTAATACCGGCCTTATGTTTATATCGTTGGCTTGTAAATTTAAATTATTATAAATTTTAATAGATGTGATTTGATTGCAACAAACAGGTTCTTTACCTGTGAGAATATTTAAATGTACTTAATCTTAAATAATAGTAAAATAGTCCTATTATTTTTCCTATGATTTCGCTGCCGCTTTGACGCTATAATATAATTCCTACTCTGTCTCACCTGTATATTGTGTATTGCTTATTGGTAAAGATTTTAAACGAAAATTTGTCCAAGACCTAAGATTTTAGGAAAAACTCAGAGCGTGTTATTTTATATATTAGTATGAAAAATACAATTAAAAGAAAAATCTTGATAAAGCTTTTTCTAATGCATTTGCGGTCCGATTTGAAATTGATATAAGAAAATCCATTAGCAGATTTATTTAGTCTGAAAATGCTTGACCATTACTAAAATATATTAAATTTAATTAACATGTTATAGAAAACCAATATTAACGTTTCCTCTGAGTGGAAAAAACACAAAGCTGTTTTTCTTTTGGTGCTGAATCAACAGATCTTATACTTAAATGCGTTCGTCCTTCCCCTTCTATATCCCCTAATAAGTGCTCTATTTGAAATTCACCAAGTTCGAATTATGCAATCAAACAGCGCCGTATGTTTGGTTATCTGATATATAATTTAATATATATTGAAATTTAACAGATATAGAACTTTTAATTGTAATATGTAGCTGAAAATTGGCATTTGGCTTGGCACCATATAACTTTAATTAACTATAATATGTTGAGGATATATGGTTAGAAACTTTGTGTAATGCTTTCAGGCTCAAACAATTAAGGTTATTGAGATGATACTGACGACATCTCATAGAATTTCAATCCAGATGGCAAATTTTATTATTTTTTAAATGACATACTCCCGACGATTCGGTTACTTTGCAGCAACCGTGATGACGGGCAGACTTGATCGCGGTTTCATTTAAATGAATACTCGAAAAAGTCTTAGACCTCATAGTAGAAAATATTTCTTTACATTACTAAGGTTTTTAGTTATATTGATACTAACTATTTAGTTTCCGCTATCCGAACTTCACAACTTGTGACACAGTTCTGTCATCAAGATTCAAATTTTAAAGATTTTTAAAAAAGATTTAAGAAGCTGGTTTCTCTTATTTTTCACAATCTTTTTCTTCCATTTGCAGCACTTAATATTCAAGACAGTATGCTTTTCTGCCAAATCCAAGAGTTATTTCTTATTTTTTTGCATTAATGACATTTATACTGTATTTTTATAGCTGTGTTTAAAAATTTTTTGCGTAGATGCCAAGCGATTAGCCATTTATTTGTTCGTATGGGCAGAAAAAAATAGTGTACGTAAAACTTTGTTTCAAGGTTAGACCGAAGATTATTACACAAGTGATACTTTTGACATTGAGGATTATAGTGAAGTCACTGTTAATGAGATCCAAGACTTTCGCGAGTTTTATTCATTTAAATGAAACCAATATATTTTGGATATACTACGCGGATTTTATTATTTTAAAACTACATAGTCCCGACGTCATGTCATCATCTCGTCTGCCCGTTATCACGGTTGCTGAAAAGTAACCGAAACGTCGGGATTATGTAATTTTAAAATAATAAAATTCACGTAGTGTATCTAAAATATATTGGTTTCATTTAAGTCACTGTTGGTTTGACACAAATAGTAACTTGCGGTCAACTAACAAATAAGTCAGTGTTGCAAGTGTTGAAAAGAAAAATTCTATCGTTTTAAGATTACCTTTCGTTTCACATAAAATTAAAATATTGGAAACACAATTCTATCCTTTTTTTGATACAATGAAACTATAAATACAAAAAAAAAGTCTGAAGAAATTACTGAATCTATTACAAACAACATTATATCTAGAATAGATAAAAAATTAATTCCGATATTAGAAGAAAACAAAAGCTTACAGTTAAAAATAGAAAATCAGGAGAAAGAGATAGAATACTTAAATCATTATATTTGGGGTAGATGGAAAAAAAAACAACAATAGAATTAATGAATATGATAAAGAAAACTTTCAAAAGAGACTTAAATATTGATATCGGATAAAACGCAATAAACAATTTATACCGACTAGGGAAAAAAAGAATAGAAGAGAAGAAACCTAGCCCAGTCTTTTTTTCTTTCGTAAACGGATGTAAAAAGAATAAGATAATTAAAAACAAAAAAGGTCTTAACGAGATATATAACACTGAAGACTATCCAAAGGAAGTACTGGCCAAAAGGAAGGCGTTACAAGTGAGGTTGATAGAAGCTCTGTTGTTTGAACAATACTAGTTGCCTCCTAAATGCGATGTGATTAGATGTTATATTTATTACATTCAATATAATTAGTCGAGTAAGCTATTACTGAATTTAGTAGTCAGCCAAAGACTGGGTTAAATATCGTACGTGTTAATAGTCACCATTTTGGTCACTGATATTCTCAGAATTAGTTTGAATTCTCAGTATTTAATTTAACAGAAACTAAATTTGATGGCGGTTTACTTATTGCAATTACCTCGTCACTTTTACGCTTTAAGGATGTACGGAGTGGAGCTTTCCATATATGAACCTGCTAATAATCCAAATTTTAAACTGACACCTTTATAAGGCGTTTCAGGCGAAACAGTTATCACTATAAAGAATAACTTTGATTGCTTGTTAAAATTTAAATTTTTATACCACAAATGAAAACATTATCAGATTATTGTAATTTTTACTCGGAGAGTACTTCTTTGCAATTTCATATTTTTAGAATTTGGTTCCTAACGACTGTGTTCCTAATGAGTGGTTCCTAATGAATGTTCAAAATATTTTTTAATTGTCACTACAAAATAAATAAAAACGAGTAAGCTTTTACCTTAATATAATAAAAGGTTATTACTTATAATAATTAAAGTAAAGAAATTGTACAATATAAAAATCTTTTCCTACAAAAAAACAACAACAACGAAACGAAAAATACTTTCACGCTCACGTACTCGTGTTGTCTCAACTATTTGAATGAGAAAAGTTACTGGCATATTTAAAGCTTGAGTTAAAATGTGCATATTCCTATTTTTAATTATAATTGCATCCTCTGTTTCATCAGCATCCAAGGCTTTGCTATCATGGAATATTTTTGTGTTTTTATTATGTTAAGTTTCATACAAATTGTTTAATCGTTTTTCCTCATTACTAAACTGAAATCTTTTAATTTAATGCTTCTGAATTTACAGTTTTCTGATGAAGCTATATTTATTTGCTTTTAATTTGTTTTATAAATATTTGCAATCGATATATCCGTAGCCAAATCCGTAATCAAAGAAAAAAAGTGTTGGTAAATTAAAAAAATCTTCATTCTAAATATATAACTAACTTAGCACTTCTGTTAAAGTAATAATCAAATTCTTTCCCAATACTAAATACTATTTACATCAAATTAATAGTAAACATTAACATAAATACAGAAATATATCTTATTTATAATATAAATATGGATCACACTGATTAAATAACAAAAATTACGTTCAATTTAATAATTTCATTATTGCTTTTAATTAAACTTTTAACAAATATAAATTAGGGTTGGACTGAATTTATTACTACGTCTCATAAACAAATCTTTCCTGTATAAATGAGGGGTTGATTTAATTTACCGACGATAATATAGCCAACGAAAAATCTTCACAGTTTTGTTTGGATGAGACTTTAAATTATGTAAACTTATATTAAAACGCCTCATTCAAAGTGGCTTAAGACAAAGGAATTTAAGTTAAAATAAGGTTAATTATTGTTAAAACTGAATAAACTTTTTATTGTTCTATCCTCTTTTGTTAAAGATAATTTCATTTTACGATGCGACAGTAGAATTATCATGAAGCGCGTATAATGTGTTTATTTATAATTATATTGTAAAACAAAGCTTTAATATATTATATGACAACCGTCTGTGTAGTCCAAGTATTTTTTCTCAAAAGCTGGAATAACTAGAGTTATTATTTCATTGTTGTATAAAAATCGCGTTCTCAACTGTTTTCAAGTCTTGCACCTGATATATTGCTATCGATAAAATCATGTGTTCAGATATTTACACAGTCAGCATTTTCGAAGGTTTTGGATATCAATCTTGTCTTCACCCTTCCTCCCACGTTGTAGTTACTTTACAATTTATTGCAATAGTGGATATAGTAATGGTCTCGTTTATGTCCTTTTGGAGAAAAACTGATCTAGTTTATATAATATATTACACAGGTTTAAAAAATGATGCTCGGTTAAAGGGACATCTTAAGCTCCCTGTAAACATATACGCAATTTTGTTTTAAAAGTGTTTAAACAACACAAACAATTTAATAGGTATTCAATTCCGAAATACTTAAACATTAAAATTTTCTTTGCATGCTTAGATAGTGCCCTATAAATAAGACAATTGGAACCTTTTGCACTAAGAAATTCTTGCTAGTTGAAATTGAGAAAGTTCATGGTAACCTTACCAAATTTGGCTAATTTTTTGCGTTGTAAACTTTTTCATAGACCCTTGGTATTTATTTGATGCCCCAAACTCCAACCTTCTTCTTATTCTTTGCCTCCTCCCACGTTAGGTGGGGTCAGTTATCCTTATCTTTTTGCGCCAGGACGAGGAGGAAAGACATCTTGATTTTTCTATTTTACACTGGATGTAGCTCCAAATGTATCAATTTACTTCAATTTGTGACAATAGATGCGAATGATTTTACTTAATTCTAATAGCCTAGATTTTGTAAATTTTGTAACTGAAGCGGTTGTAAAAGATAAAGTGATATATCAGAATAATCATTGATTTCTCATTCTTGAAGGTCAGACATAAAAAAAAATATCGATTTAAAATAATAAAATTGTATCAGTTGTAATAGTTTTATTGATGTAACGAAGACTTTATTGTCTTCTCGATTAGAAGATTTTACATAAAAACAAACAAATCTATTACTTGACACATTTTATAATAATAATAATATAAATCTGGAAACAACATTGTGTAAGAAAAGCTATGAAAAAAATTTATCTATTCCCATTTCGATATTTTATTATTTTCCTCCTCAATATTTATATGAAAGTTTTGAGTAATGAAACGATGAAAGTAATACGGGGTGATTGAATTGGTTTTCAGTTTATTCAAAAATATTATTTATTTGCAAATATTCGCAGGTATTACGAGTGGTTTAAGAAAATTATCAGAATAGTCATTAAATTTTACAACGAGAAATTTACAGCAATATGATTAAAAAATAAACAACAAGAGACTACGTATGATGTTAAACTGACAAAATATATAAATATAAAATTATAAAGAAAATATTAACTGCGTAGTAATTCAGTTTTGATTAAATTAACCATTTTTTTCTTTGAATAACATTATAGAAAAGCATGTTTTCATCTCATTACAGAGAATAAAATGACAGTCGGGTACGTTTAATGTGAATTTATTTAATACATACGTATATGTGAATGTTATTGTAAGACTATTCTAAGACGTAAGATCACGAAAAGGCCGGGAGATTTCGAGTTCAGGAATAAGCAGTAGCTCCAAAACCACCTGGAGTTCATTATATTCCATTGAATAATAATAATAATAATAAACCACAGATTCCACGTCGAATAATATGTTTTGATGGAAAAGGTAGAGGTCAAATACGGGACAAATACTGGGTATTATAATTAATAACATTAAAAGACATTATACTATTGCAAAATCCTTCGAATAACCCTGAAGTAGATTACTTACAATTTTAGGATGCGGTCCTACTTCTAGTAGAAAGTTATGTATTATTAGAATTAATATAATATTGAGAACAATCCACCTACCACAAATATACTTGGTGGTATATTTGAGACATTATTACGAATATACAGAGAACTATCGATTCTTTGTATTTATACCGACTTAAAACAAAACAATCAAAAAAAGAGTGGACACACTCAGAAGAATTAATATTCAGATTTATTATAACAATTGATTTACAATAACAATAAATAAAACTCACACTTATTGCTAGGAATAGTTTGACATCACAAAATAAATAAATTAGTAAATGTATAGAAAAATAAATGTAGGTTAAAATAGAAAATCTAGAGCTACAAGGGATTTGATATCTTAACTAGAAAAACAGAATGTTGAAAATTCTGTAAAAATATAAAATTAGGTAATTCGAACATTATTTCAATATAAATATTGATGAGACCGATATTGATGTCCATCCATTAAATAATTTAGTTTAATACTCCACCGAAGATTATGCGATTAGGAATTATAAGCTATTTATTATAAAGTTTAAAATAGTAAAAAAATAATACAAGACAGTCACTACAAGACAGTCACTTTTTTTTTGTTTTCTAAAATTTTTGCTTTATATTTCTCTTTAAAATTGTATGAAATGTGAATTTTATGTTAATGTTTTATTATTTAAAAATACATTGGTATTTATTTGCAAAGTGACATATATTCATAAAATTATTAACGATTATGAACGTTTAAATTTTATCGAGACATTTTTATCTTGATGACCTATATGCGGGCCACACACAATAAATCATCTCATGGACAATGTGAAAGCACCCGGATCGTTCTCACACGATTTTCCAATTAATTCCAATTAATTAAATACGTAATAAAAATGCAGGCTTCTTATACTTAATATTTTTCAGCTATAAATATATCTACATATTTCAGGTTCAATGTGTGATTTTTTGTGTGGGCTTAATATATATATATATATATATATATGTATTTACAAAAACAATTAATGAATCAATAATATTTTATGATACAATTTCTCTCCTTATCTTTTATATTTCGTAGCTACTGGAAAGCATCGCGCGTGTCGTCTATATATAAATTGGAACCTTCAAAGTGCGTAAAATGAATACTTTATTTTTGCTTTCTTCCATCTCTATATTACAAAGATTCTGGAAAATATTTTCCAAATAAGAAAATATCACTTGAGTGAGTTCGCTACGAAATATTAACCCGTCGAATAAAGCATGAAATATTTCGTAGACGTTTCAAAATGATTTTCAATGTGTTTTTTTGTTCAGAATATCTTTTTTAAATATAATAAAATATATTTATATTTTATTATAATATTTTTTTATTTTCTTTACTATTACATTTCATACGTTTAAAAGTTCAGCACTTCTCTTCTTTTTTTTAAGAATGAATTGTGGAAATCAGATTAGTAATTTTATTTATTTTTATATTAAACCATAGTTCTTGAAACTAAAAGAAATCTTCTCGTTTAAATTCCAATAGTGTCTCAATATAAGACAAAGCTCAAAGTTCTTCAGGGTACAATGAAAAGGGCTATGCTGGAAGTTTGGCTACAGGATCGAATAAGAAATTATATTCGTAGAATAACTAAAATAACCGCCGTAGCAGTGACATTTGCTAAACTCAAATAGCTTAGCATATGCCAAGATACTTGAATTACCTATTTTACTTGAAAGATTGGCCTATGGAGTTTTAATTGTAACCACATAATATTAAATGCAGCGTAGATAGACCGTCCATAAGATGGAGCGACGCTATGGTCAGTCGGGCAGCATCTAGTTTAAAAGTTTAGGGTAGGCCCATTTTCAGCAGTGGTCAATCACCTAGGCTAATGTGATTAAGATGTTCAGAAAAGTTACAGAAGCTAAATTCTAACTATAATTTTATTGTTAACTAACATAAATTGAAGATGATATTAAATATTTTAATTACTGTTGGATTATTTAATATTTTTTACAGCTTTTTTTTTTAAATAAACAGGCACAATCTATGCAATTTTGTTATAATGTAAATGCAAATTTATATATTTGTATTTTTTACTGATCTAGGTCGGGTATTTGATTATTTTGGTTATTTAAATTTTAATTCCAAGATTCAATGGTTTTCTTGTACTATTTTCGTTCAAATTCAGTAGAGGTATATTTCTTTTTAAAATAATTTTATTCAATAGCTCTCATCACGATTTATAGTTGAAGTTACGTAAAATATTAATATAATAAGTTAGTAGTGATTGATTGAGTGAAAAGGATTTTGTTTAAATTTTCTATTATTCAAATATTAATTAATAGCAATTGAAACGAGTATTGAATTTTCGTATCTCTAACTGGGTTATTAATTTGAAAATATATTTGATTTTAATTCAAATAAATCGCAAATAATATACCACTGCGAGACCATATATACTCTACACGTCTTATATTAGGGCAGGTTGAAGTTAAAAAAAAATTGTAACAAGTTTAATTTTTCTTACCCTCACTTTAGCACCGCTATATTGTAACAAAAAAGAGCTTTAATTAAAAGCGGAATCAATTGTACCTTCTATATATTTGTATTACAGAACAGGGCTGTTCATGTCTTTATGAAATAGTGTTCTATAATTTTAGTCTTCAGACAATATTTTCTTGAGATCTACCAATCCGATAGCATATTCAATAGTTTTTAAGGTGTGCGATTTATATGTATTTGTTTACAGCCGACTTCATCAAAGACATTTTGATATTTAAATTTTAGTGTTATTGCTTAGTTTTTTAAAGCTTTGCCTACATTTTATTAAACACAAAATATAAAGTATTAAAAATCTAAAAAGTAACGTAATAAACTATTAACATTCCTAAATTGTGGGAGAGAATAAATGACTAGCTTAACGTTTATATCATACAGAAGTTAGAGTATTTCACGAGGCTTAAGAAAAGTCTGTTACCTGAATGAAAAAGAAATCCGCGAGCTGAGAGCAATCCCAGATGATCCGACGTTCTTAATCTAACTTTGAACTTTGATATCAGTTTAAATAAAATGGAATATTATAAAAAAAAAATTAAATTGCTGAAAATCACTGAAAATGTTACTCATATTTAAACTGTTGAAGGCTTAAAGGTGCCTGTATATATACAATTAAAATATTTAGTGAATTTAATATCACAAACTTTCTTTTTACATTCTTCATTTAAATCTGTCTGTATCAGATAACCGTGAAACCAATACCCAATTGACACTTTTATCCCTCCTTACCGCGCCACCATTAGTGTCAAGCATTTTTAATTCGAGGGTTAAACTTAATATAATATGCAAGTATATGTTCTAAATAAACGAAATATTTTAATTAATTAAAAACTTTTCATTTAAGATAAAATGTTTTAAGCTATTTCGTTAGTTAATGTTTTTAATATTTTTAAAATAGAGAGAATATTTACAACCTACCAGAATTTTAGCCATTCCTTTCGAGACAATTAAAATATAATATTTTTATAGTCAATACCCTTCCAAGAATATTGTATTCATGAAAAACTGTTCTAACACAAAAAATAAATATCAAAAACCTGCAAAGCTACAAGGACTTCTTCAACTGCAAGCTTTACAAATCATGCTCGTCATAGCAAACGACTACTCATAAAAGTTCTTAAACGCGAAAGTAACTAGGGTTGTTAAAAATATAACATTTCACATATATTCTCAAGAGCCTTAAGCAAACAGGTTTACAAAAATAAATAGAAGCTTGAAGTTATTGTACTCACAATCATTTTTGTTGAATTAACTGTTCATTAACAGTCTATGTATATTATTCAGAGCCCACAATATTTGCCTCCTCAACGTTATCCAGTGTAATTAAAATTTGTATTCAGCTTGTGTGCTTTACAAAATAAACGTTTATTTAAAAAATGTCCAATTACTTCCATGGTATTACGAGTACCAAGCACAAGTTTGCTTCATAAATCTATACAGTGACTGTTTTAATTAAACCTTACTTAATTTATGTAATAAACAAAGACATAATAGAATATCTAGTGAAATTTCAGTTGGTTACGTGAAAAATAATTTAAAATAACACCATATCGTTTGTAGAAACATTTTCATTCACTTATCTAACTTTTTTGTCCGAATAAATAATATACCGTGACATTGTCAAGCTCTCTGATACTTAAATTATTCGTATGAGTATTCGAAGGATATTTTAATAAGAAAATGGCTTAAATCGAGCAGCTTCAGCTACTAAAATACTTTCAAATGCATCAATTTCAAAAATTAAAATTTTTGAGTAATAATAAAACATACTAATATGCAATTTTAATAATAAATTTTTTGTGTAAATTTAGTATGCATCATATTATGTTATATGTAGTTCGGTGATAAACGAACAGTCAGTCCAACCCGATCAAGTGGCTGTTTAGATTACCGGGAATTTAAATAAATAGGGTTCAACAACACAAGGTTACAAGTAAAAGCATATGTTACAATTTGTAAGTTCTAAAGAACAAATTATAAGAAGAACAAATCATAGTTATATATTTTTTTTATTTTAAAACATAACTCCCCATTTAATATTTTCTATTTTTACGATTTATATAAAATATTAGATAAAATTTTGCTTCCTGAACATAAATATAGAGGTAGATTATTGTACAATATAACAGAATATGTCGTGCATTCCAAGGCTTCGGTGACTGGTTCCTCTAAGCAGGAATTTCATACGTGTATACCGTAGAGATGCACAGTTTTCTAAAAGAGTAGTTTTTAAAAATAGCTACTATTAGTGATATTTTTACTCTCTATATTTCGCACTTTTAAATATTAACACGCTTTTATATTTCTACCTTATAGAACGTTCAAAATTATTAAGTGAAAATGGCAAGAGTTATCTCGATCTTGTTAAAGTTAAAATTTTAGGTTCTAGGAAAATAATTCAGTTACTCATTATGAAAGAGTACACTCGATATTCTATTGCTTTTAACAAAAAACTTATAATTGACTTTTTTTTAAATAAATTTTTATTTGTATAAAACCTTTTATGTTATTTCCTATAATACTTAACATACAATAACTTTTATTTTTGCCACTTAATCCTTATTATTTACCTTTCATAAGTTAAGTAATAACAAACAGTAACTTTGGAAGCCCATTATCGTTTACAAACATTCTGTACTTAATTAAAAGCCTGATAGAGCTCCGTGATCGAAGCTACACCACACTGGACTCCAGCTTGATTGAAACAGTTTTCAAAATTATATTTTGCTCAGTATTCATATGTTTGTTATTATCTAATGTCGAATTGTATTAAAATCGAATCCTTACAGTCATTATTCATTTTATTCAAACTTTAACTATTAACATAGGTATTTTTTTGTACAATAGTATGTTGACACTATTTATTTTTTCCAAATACACCAAATGTTTAATAGCAATATATACTTTATAAAATCTCATTTAGACAGAACATGATTGTTTAAGAGTAAGTTATTAAACCTACAGTAAATTATTTAATATATCATCATGATCATCACCATCAGCCTATTGAAGCCCACTACTGAGCAAAGGCCTCTTATCACAAGGAGAAGTTTAGAGCATTAATCACCACGCTTGCTCAAGACGGGTTGGCGATTTCAATCTTATAATTTGAAATTATAAGACCAGGTTTCCTCACGATGTTTTCCTTCACCGTCCGTCAGAAGTATCTAAATACTCTTAGAAAGTATATATGACTCAGAAAAGATAACATAGGTACTTGCCAGGTTTTGAACCCGCACCCTTACGTGTGAGAGGCGGGCCTTTAACCTCCAGGCCACCGCGACTTAGTATATATTGATATTGAAATAAATTTTTATCCATATTAGAAATTTTATCCATATAACATACGAGAAAGTAAGTTAAAGCTTGTTTGATGTCATAAAGATTTTCTGTGATGAATTTCAAAAATTAAAGAAAATAACATTTTAAATTAAAACATTATTAAGTTTATGTGAAGGAAAAATGATTTTAGCCCATGAAACATATTCGCTAGCTCAATAGAATTAATGTGAGTAAATCTAAGATACTATTCCAAAATATGCAATCATTAACTAAATTATGACAACAGGAGATATTGAAAGACGTAATCTCTAAGTGAATATCTTTTGCGAAGTTAAATGCTGATATTTCTTTACAATTTATAAAGGTTCATTATTGTTTTAATAATTTAATTACTGTAAATGGAATTACTTGCTAGCAATTAATTTTGACGTAAATATCATTTGTAAATTGTATTTTATTATAAACGAATTAATTATGTAGTAATTAACGGTTACATTACACATTTGATACGCTACAGTCGTATTCATTTGTAAAGTTTCAATAGCTTATGTGTGGTATAAATTACAGGTCAAGTGAACAAACAGTAAAATTTTCGTACGCATGTGAATATATATTTAAACGAAATCGGAGATAGGATGACAATTTAAAAAATAATTAAGAAATACGAGCGTTTGCATGTGGGATTATTGTTACATATATGATACTTTATAGTTAAAAATCAGTACATAAATTTTTCATAGAATCGTGAACACTCACTTAGTAGGTACACATGCAACCGTCTTGTTAGTTCGACGTCAAACATTTTTCTTGACTGCAACTACTTTGAAGGCAAAAGTCTGAAGACGTTTTAATAAAAATTCAAGTTCATTTGAAACTACTTTTCACTCGAGCCATCTCTTACTTTCTGGCAAAATTTAGACTATGCATATAGCATTCTAACTACACAGACAAAGTATTTTAGAAACTATTTTTAATGTTTAAATGTATGTGACAATAGAAGGAGTTTTTTCTTTCTTTATCAACGTACTACCATACCTCAACATTATTTTTTCTTTACATTCCGAATCATAACTTTGGAACTGAAAACAAGAAAACTATTAAAATCGGTAATATACATAAAATCTGTGCGTCGAGAAATAATTACCTTAATGCATAATTATATCCTAATTGTGCTGTAATCGATTTTAATGTGAGTAGTTTTTTTTATTTACCATCTTCGCAATTGAAATATAAATAAGTTTTAATTGAGTGGATTTTTACTAAAAGCAATTTTACAGTAACGTACAGAATGGTTTATTACAAGTACAGTAAGATCATTAATTCCGTCGACACTTGAGTGAAAAGCAGTAAATTTTTTAATGTACTTTTCTGTACTGTAACGAAAAAGCTCGTAAATTTATTATAATACATACGTAAATAGATGCTCCGTAATTACAAACATATAATACAATAAATTAAAACGATTTAGTGATCAGCAATAAATGTTAGTGTGTCATGAATATTTCCATTTATTTGCATTGCTTTGACTTTGACTCTGGGAGGGTTACTACTGATTATTATTTATAAACTCCGTTTACTCTCTATTCATATATTATGTTACTAAACGTAAATATAAAAAATCTTACTTTAACCATCTCATTAATTCCGTTATATGATAAGTCAGGTTAGATATATCCATAATATGGTAGTAGACTAAATTTTATAGAGATAAAATCTATTCATGTGTTCTAATTGGTTTAAATAAGGTATCCAATGAGGAGGACTTTATAGGGCTAATGGGAGCAGACCACGAGAGCAGAGTGGACGTTCAGTAAAGTGGTAATGGTCAGAAATTCAACTTAGTAATTAATAGTGAAGATATTTTATTCATATGTTTTTTTGTTACTAAACTAAGGAAAATAACTTACGTAGGATTAATGTATATAACTTACAGATATTACTGGGTTACCGAAAATTTATATAAATTTTATGAAACTACATACATAACATACAATATGGGGTTGTGCTCGTAAATTTTATTTTAAAATGTTGAATAAATATGCTATTTGGAAGCGGCTTGTAACGAGTGAATCACGAACTAGGAAGTGAACAGTTCGAAGAGCAAAGGAGTACATTTAGCGAATGAAGACTTTCGTGAGCAAATTAGTATTTTTAGAAAAGTTTCAAGACACATAAATAAGATTCATTTTATAACTAAATTATTCTGTGGTTTTTGTTGCACTTAAGTAGACACTTTATAATTAGATATCAAACAATGAACGGGACACTAAATATCAATAGGTAATATAATAAAATGGCTATTTTATATGCTTATTTATATTTAAATCGAAATAAAAAATATTTAGTTTAACTAGAAGCCCATCTTTTGTTATTAGATGGATAGATTATTATTTAAAAAATGCAAAAAAATCATAAAATAGCAACTATTACGTTCATTACTTTAAAATATATAAAGAAGATAAACATAGAAATTATTTCATACGTGTACTGAATTACATATCACGACTTTTCGTGTTATAGTTACGAAACGAAAAGAAATGGTAAATTAATCGTCGTTATATAACAAGATGTTTTAATAAATCATTTTTGGCACATAAAATCCAGATGTTAAAACTTTTATCTTTCATAAGCTAGAATGATGTAATTATTCAGTTCAGATTTCTGGTTGAGATATTTTTTTCTTTGCGGTATATCTTTTCTTTAAAATCCATTTGTTCAAAAAACCTATACACCAAATCAGTTAGATTGCTGCTTAAATTTGAATTCCACAGCAGCCTAGAGCTGGAGCTAGACTGTTTGATGTAGAAATCAACTTACAGAAACCTTGAGATGGGTAATTAAGATAGGTAAATATAAATTGTGTAAATTATCATTACACAATTTATTGTATAAAAAATAATGCCTATTCAATCTTATCAAGTCTTTTTTTTTGAGGGGAGACGCCCTTGCGTCGGTCACCAGTGTAGTGATCACCAATAAGACAAATTCATGTCGCCAACAAAGCCGTTGGGTTCGGGCATGTTGTCTAATAAAGCCTTAATCTGAATAGTTGCCTTGTGATTTAAGCCAATTACAACACACCAAGATTTCCGTTGTGTCAGGCAATAGTAAGACTAATCATACTCTTAAAGAGTACCGGGATCCAAAGACGGGTACTCGGCTCGAATTCCGATATCAGTAGTTAACCCAATTGGTGACTCGGAATGGTTCCATCATGCTAGTTGGAAACCGGATGAAAGGATCATGTGATTATCTTACAATGATTTGGGAGTTCTCGCAGTGTCAAGGTCTGGCCCTCATTAGCTCAGCGAATCTGGCTATATTCCTGGGTTATAATTACAAGATTTATAATATATAATTATAAGATTTCACCTTACTTTTCAATTTATTCACTCTCTTCACAATATGGAAAGTATGAATAGAAGAGGCAAGTCTTCACAGCGGTAAAACTTCGCTCTCAAAATATACCTTACTAAAATTAGAAGTCTCCACTCTAATCTGCTGTCAGTCAACTACCACCTAGACTAGTAAGCCGCACTTGTCCCTATCTAAAACGTTTCGCACCTAACAGTCTTTTATATGTAAAAGATACACTAAATTTAAATTTATTTCAGATGACAAAAAAAGTGAAATAATGCCCAATAACTTGATAGATTGCCTTAATTTTTGACAGGTGATCCATTTTATATGGCATGCTATCTATCAAATAAATATTTTTCCATGTAAGTCGAGTTTATGAATATGGATTTAACAAACAACTTTAGTTCTTCTTCTTATTTTGAACTGGTATTCACAAATATTACAAGATAAGTACAGACAGTTTTAAGTTGTAATTAAAGTTTGAAATACAAAAAAAATAATCATTCCAATGCAATTATGTAAAATTGCATAGTTGAAAGCTTTTGAATAACTGGTAGTGTTTATTTAAGTAAGAGGATTGCAAAACGTTTCTGTTTGTTAATGAAACTAAAATTCCCACTGAAGTTTAGTTAACAGTAAAATAATAAAAGCAATATTATAATGGTGTAAAATTTTTCATAAAAACAGGAAAATGAAGAATAAAAGCCATGTATATCATTTCGGTCAGGGAATTTTGAACTTTCAATAAATAGTGAACTTTTCGCTTAGATCGATTTCTATTTCAATGTCGATTCCAATATTTGCGAACCATACAATGTTTTAGAAAAACGTTCACATAAATTATAATCAAGATCAAGACATAAATCCATTTTGTAGAAATCCATATTTTAGAAAGTGTCCTAAATTCTTTATATGTTAGAATTTTCTAAACATTATTAAATAACCTTTATTCAATTTATTTGCATATGTTGATTACCTTAAATACTCTTAGAAAGGAAAAAATTTATTCAATAATATCCGAAATTCCTACAATATAGTTGTACTTGATTAATAATAACAACTTATACAGTTGTGAAAACAAACAATAATCTCAATATCAAATATTTGTGATGACAGCTTCAGTGGAAATTGTTCAATCACTTAACAGTTGAAGAGTCCTGTAGAACACTGTTTATTATAACTATTTACTTTACTGTTACAAATAGAGTGAAGGATTGTAGAGCAACAATAAATATAAAGCAATACTAATTAAGAGCTTATCTTAAAATGATTTTGTTTCATATTTTAATATTAACAGTGAACTACAAAAATAATTAATACGTGAAGCGTAAATTTTGTATCTCTTTCAATGAAAATAATGAGGACGCAAGAAAGAGAAATTGAACAAAGTAACATTTTTTTTATGTGTCACATAACTACATACTCCATCCAACTGCTGAGCCGTAATTCCGAAGGAAGTAATCGAAATGAAAGCAGTAATTATAACCTAAGTCTTTTTTATATATGAGTAACAATATTATAAATTCATTATACTAGCAGGATAGTCATTACACAAAACCATGACTTGAACACATATATTATGTCATTTCGTAAAAATGTCTTCATCTATGTATATCAACAATTGCTACTCTTTAAAATAAGACTTATGAATTAATTATTGTCTGGTATCAAAAGCTCTGTGTTATCTAGTAACAATGATGATATCGAAAATATATACCATAAGCTTGTTTTGTTTATATTTTAAGAGACTTCTTATATACAAGAGTTAATTTATAACGATAACAATTTATAACAGCATGATAGGGCAATATACATGATTCTTCTTATAAATATGTTTACCAAAGTAATGCAATAATAAATTAAGTTTCATTAATTGTCGAAGTTTTTCAGACACGTCGTCAAGTTACGGGAGTACTTCAAAACATGCAAAGTCATATATAATTGATATGAATATTTGAGAATATTGATTGATGCTGGTATTATTGATATGAGAAACTTCATTGGACTTATTAATTAATTAATTGTAGGTATTATATGTGAAAAGCCATTAATTAAAAATTACAAAAACATTTAAATTTTATTAATTATTATGCATGCATATTTGTGTTGTGAAGAATATTTCAATAGTATACCAATACTGTATATAGATATTAAAATGTGTGTTTTTTGAGTTCTAATAAGTCAAATTAATATAATTGTGGATAACTGAAAGGAACTGCTTTATCTGAGATTATACCACTTTCTCCTCAAGATAAGCGTCATGTTGTTGATGATAAATTAGGGAACCAGATGAAATGATTGATGATGAAAATGATTTTAACAAGAGATCAGTGTCAAACAGTTTGTTTCAATGAAACAAATGTATTTGTGCATCGAACAACATGACACTTAATATAATTGAATAACAGGTGTATCATGGTGGTGTCGCTTATGAATGTTATGTTGATGGATGAAAGAAAATACCTGATCCCCTCTTCAACATTATTAGGAAAATCCACTACTCTAATTTCCTTGGGGACTGACAGGGATCCCATTAAAGTAATTTTAATACAGGAAACGGCTTGAAATTTGTGAGGATTTATTTTAAAATGTATTTTATGTTTATTCTTATGGGTCACAATTTATAAACGACTGATTTTATGTCTGTTAACAACAATGTTGCTACTTTTGCCCACCTTGATATTGAATATTCAGATTTACTTTACTGTGCTTCAAGTTAAATATAGTTGTTGTTTAATTCATTTATTTGCTATTTTTTTTTTTAAGAAAGAGACAACTTGTTGGCTTGAGTCATTGATGAATTTAATTTTTTTGGAAAAAGATTTATTAACAAAAATGCATTCGATATGAAAAGGTTTTGTTAAATAATATTTTTCTTTCAATAAAGATAAGTTATAAGGTATTTAGGTAGGATGGAATTAAAGATATGATTAAAGTAAAATCGGTATTAGTTAGTTTAAACCCTGACGCAAAAATGGAGGTATTTTAAGTTGATATCTGCCTATGATATCGTAGCCCCCCAATTGACCGACTTATTTTAATGTGGTTTAAATGAAATAAGTATTATTCGGATTTACTACGCGGATTTTATTATTTAAAAATTACATAATCCCGACGTTTCGGTTACTTTGCAGCAACCGTGATCGCGGGCAGACGAGGTCTGCCCACCTATGTAGTTTTTAAATAATAAAATCCGCGTAGTAAATCCGAATAATACTAGTTTCATTTAAATGAATACTCGCGAAAATCTTAAATCTCATTAATGTGGTTTAATTAATCTTATGAAAAACAAAAAACTATAAATACACTTTTACTATTGATGATCTTGAACCCATTATGTAATGTTAATGTCTCCCTTTAACTTATTTTCTTATATTTTTCTTTTATATCATATTTTTTCTGAAAATAAATTAAAATTTCAAGAATTTAAGAATTCATTATTTATTTCATCCTCTAATTGTATTTACATTTTCACATTTTTGTTTGGTTAAGTGAGAATGAGAATAACACCTTTCCAAAAGGTATAGAATAAGGCTAGTTAGCTTTGTTTTGCAATTTCCTGAAAGTCGCTTTAAATATTCATGTCAGTCACATACAAGTACCAACAAGGGAATGTTGACAATCGCTTTACCCTTTCGTTTAAATATTAGAGATGGTCTACACAATGAAAAGCTAATATGGCATGTAATTGCGCTATAATTAAAAAATTACCCAATACTTTTGTCAGTGGTTAAACATAATATTCAATGTTATTTTTTATACCTAAGGGCGTATACACGGTATACCTAAATAATTAATAAATCGGTACCCTATTCCTTTGAAATATTTCTACCTAAATATTTATCATTAGACAGAAAATATAAAATTAAAAAATACATTACAATTACCAAAGAACATATATTATTGTAATTAGTCACATTACAAAGAATAATAATTTATATTTATATCGGATTTAGTACAAGTTCGATGTTTTTAAAGCGATTGACGTCAGCAGAATTAACGTCACCGAACCCTTTCTTCTCGATTGTCGTCAGGCTCTCACGCTATTAAAGGTAACCTAAGTTTTTGGTACCCTCTCTGTCTAGCCTGACTCTATTTGTGAAATTTAGATAAATATTTTTCATAATATTAATATATTTTGCATTGATGTTTTGTTTCTTTAATGCTTTCCAGATACTAATATGATGTATAGAGTTGAAAGCTTTCTTATACTCTATAAAAGCTATGTAGAGTTGTGTTTGTATTCTACATACTTTTCGATTACTTGGTCAACGGTATGAATGAGATCGGTAGTGCTAAACTCGCTTCGAAATCCCGCTTGTTCCATAAGTTAGCATCAGTATATTTGTGAAGATATTCTGTCTAGTAGACAGGATGCGAAAAGTTTGTATAGGCAAGATATGAGACTTATCGGACGGTAATTTCCTGTGTACTTAGGGTTTCCCTTTTTAAACAGTAAAATAATTTCCGACTTTGTCCATTGCTGCGACACCAATAACTGAAATTATTAATTATTTGTTTTAATGTCGGCGATCTCTACATTAAAATATTAGAAGAAACACATTAACTAGAAGAAAAAACACATTAAAAAATAAAATTAAGAAAACAACTTACATCAAATAAATTATATCTTTGGTTTTAATACTGATTTTTGTAGGCAAAAACCAAAAATCCATAAACAATTTTTTTTATCTCATTGAGTTTGAACCAAAATACTTAAATTAATGTTTTAATTATGTTAAACTCCACGATAGACTTTGCAAATGAAAAATAAGTTTATATCTATTTTTAAAATAGCTCAAAAACACAAAAACTGTTCTGAAGGTATTTGGTGCAGCCTACAACATTGTTGAGTTATAATTGACATTTTTGATAAAGTGTGAAAGAAGATAATGATTTTTAGCATTGTCTTGCTCTAGGAGTTTTATTGGGCCGGAACTCTTGAAATTGAAAAATATTTTATTCTTCGCTATTTCAAAACTTCCCACATTGAAAAGATTGGATACAGATTAAGCACGTATAAAGGAATTAAAAATCGTCATACAAAATTTTAATATATGGAATCACGACAATGATCTTTAGCCATTGTTTGTCTGTATTAACCAATACTTCAAAAATATTTTTTACTAAAAAAATTTCAAATTTTATAAATATTTTTTCTGAAGTTATAATAATACAACAATAAAAATATTAAACCTAAAGTTTTGATATTTTATTACATGAACAATATATAGAAAGGTTCTCGAACTCATTCCTTTTCGGTAATTATGATGAAATTAAATTAATTTTATAACATCTTCAAACATCTTGGTAAAAATTTTAAAATATATTTTTAATGACCCATTACATTTTAACGGAAAGGGCGCAGGGTGTTGCAACTTAAAATCACTTATACGCGTATCAAGAAAAATAAATATATACGATATTACATATGAAAAAAAGGACCCAGGTATAATTTTTTTTGTACAATATTTCCAAAATAAAGTTATAATGAAATACGTTCGCTATCTTCAAGACTCTCGTTTGATTTAGACCGTAAAGTTTAAAGTTCGTGCATTTTATGAAAAATTCATACTTTTGATACGTTTCGAATCTCATAAAACTAAATGAGCTCTTTTTAACCAAAGCTAAATGTATCCAGAAGTGTTTGACCCCTCTTTACATATTTATATACATGTATTGTTATAGGTTTCTAAATTTAATTAATAGAAAAATAGCTTTACAATCGAAAAACAAACAATATCTCAATGTAAATAATCACTATAGTTATAATTCTTTCAACGACTTTTGTTCATGAACTCTCAATTTTATAGGTACAATTTATCAATTGTCTGGCTCGGTAACTAAAGTGTCCAGATTAATTAAAGTTTAGCCGATAATTTACTTCGTAACCGATCAGCCTTGTAATTAACTGAACGCAAACTTACTGTCGAAAAATACTTTCCTAATTGGATAGCTTTGTGCGGTAAAAGCATTGCGTAAATTATTTTTAGATATTCGTCATTGCGATCTCAACATTTAATAAATACTATGTAAATTTTCTATTAACTCACGTACAATATTTCCCGTGAAATAAATAACTGTTTAATAGAAACAAATCATTTTATCCGCAAACATTTTGTTCCTCCATTAATATTTAGGTTACATCCCTTGAATAAATATTGAATTTTGCAATATTTCCATCACTGTAATACGTGCCACAACCATGAGATACAAATATCCCGTTCGCAAACAACGTATGATACATCGATAGACGAGATTAGAAGAAAACTGTTTTGATGAAATATTTCAGTACTTTATACTATAGCTATTATAATACTTATAACATTTATTTATTGTATATTTTTTTCGGAAATTGTGTCTCTTCCTGTGAGACCTGCCGCTTCTTTGCATTTTAAATTATTTAATTTCAATTTGAAATTTGACCTCATTTCTTGTTGCCTGTAACTTTTATATTAATAAAATTTTAATTTATAAATATCAATATTCTTCCGCGATACATGCAAATATATCATATATTCTTTACTTATACTATTGCTGCTCTTTCACATGAATTTAAACTTATATTTAAAAGTAATATATTTAATAATGTCACTTTGTCAAAGGTCGCAATTCAAGTGTCCCTTTTCTATACATGTTCCTGAAGCTGAAGATTGCTTTCAAGCGAGAATTCCATAAATAAATCAAAAGATATTTTGAATTTTATCTTTTTGATTTTATTTTTTTGTTGTACAAAATAGCTTACATATATTGTGGTAAAATAAAGTAGAAAAGTAGCTTCGAGTTGAAATGAAATGAAAGATGCAGTAAGAAAATGTAAAATAAAAAAAAAATTTCGCAAATATCTTTCCTACATATATTTTTTTTTGCATTTCAAAGATCAAGCGCCCTTAATGGAAAACCCTATACAACTAAGTTAAATATTTAAGGTTGTGGTGGCCTGGAGGTTAAAGGACCGCCTATCATACGTGAGGGCGCGGGTTCGAAACCTGGCAAGTACCAATGTGATTTTTCCGAGTCATATGTACTTTCTAAGAGTATTTAGACACCACTGACAGACGGTGAAGGAAAACATCGTGAGGAAACCTGGACTTGTAATTTCAAAAAGTTTGAAATCGCCAACCCGTCTTGAGCAAGCGTGGTGATTAATGCTCAAACCTTCTTCATGTGAGAAGAGGCCTTTGCTCAGCAGTGGGCTCCGATAGGCTGATGATGATGATGATGAAATATTTATGTGTGGGAGGTAGACAAAAAGTGCATGCAAAACGTTATGTAGTCTAGTGTATATTTATATTTGAGTTATCCCCTATAACTTTCAATTAATGGAAAATAACATTTGAAATAAAAATAAAGAGTATTGCTGATGACCGACTACAGTGAAATCAGACATGATACAAGAAAATTATGAACAATTATAAGTAAATCAGCTGACTAGTAGAAAGTGTTTTTCTCAGCCAGCTGTAACATTTTCTGTTCAATGTTTCCATTAATCATAACTTATAACTTAACGGGTCAAATTTCTCATGAACGAAGGTAATTTTAAGGAAGAGGCTTTGAAGTAATGTAATCAGGGTTTACTATTTATTAGATTTTAAAACTTGACTTTCCTTAACTAAACTGTGAATGCACGCGGAAGTTGCACATAGTTAAGTAAATGTTGCTGTTTAAATTTAGGTAAACTTTATATTTAATATTTATTTAATATTTATGAGATGATACAGAATTTTAATAGGTATCATAATCGTTAACCTTTATGATTGCCTCCAATTTAAAATATGCAGATGATAAATGAGCCTCAGGCTATTAAGGCAACGTGGATTTAATTTATCATGAATATTTTTTCTCATACGAGGAACAGATGTTGTAAAATAATTAATTTCTACGTTAAAAATTTCATAAAAAAAAATATCACCCATTGTCTTATATCGATTATATTGGCACAAGTGAGATACTTCATTTCGTAAACATACGCCAAAAAAGATTTACATTATTTAAGAAAAAAGCTTTTAGCTCAGAAAGAGATAAGCCACACACAACTATGAACCATCGCAAGGAAACTGGCTTTCGGATAAAGAAATCGGTAGATCCTCTTGACGGTTACAGATGCACACACGCACGCACGCACACGCGCACGCGCAAGCACGCACGCCCGCGCATACACAGAAGACGTCGCCAAAACTTTTACAATCCTCTTTTTGCCTTTAGGGTTAAAAATAATAGATCCAAGCTGTTGCGCTACTTAGTACACTTTATTGTTTTTATTAGAACTTTGAAAGATTTTAACGAAATCTACATACAGTAACATAAAAAAGTATTCTCTCATTATTTTTTATGACTCGAGGTCAGATAACAAACTGTATAAATTTCCCAAAAATATGTTATGACGCCAATATTCTGTCTTACAGGTTTTATTATTTGTTGGAACAAAAATATAAGGCTCTTTAGACTTGAAAGTATGTTTTTACATATAACATATGTATTTACTTGTACCATGATTAAAAAAAAGTTAAATATGTAACTCAATATATACTGTTACTTAATTATTTCAAATAAAATTATTGTAATATAGGGTAAAAACTTATTTATGACATATCTACAAAATGTATGTCTGTATGTAACTGTATTTGGTCGAGTGAAATTTTGAAACTTAATATTGAAGCGGATAGCAATCAGCTAGACTGAAACATAATTTATATTAATTGTATTTTGGATAAAAACGTAAGGATAGGCATGTGACGTCATCCGTCATGTAACAAGATGGTGAAATAGATATTTTAGATGGCCTCGTACGGCTATCAAATGAAGGAACTCGCTAAGAGTAACTAGAATAAAATATATTTTTTTTATAAAGTTTTATAAATTATATAATTTAAAGTTATTAATATAAATTATTACTTTGCTATTTAGATAAACTTCCATCTCATATTTGCTATAACATTTGTCTGGGCTGGTAATTTTTTTTTTCACATTATGTCATTGCAGTCATGTTCTTGGCTTGAAAAAATTATAATTTATATTTATTAACTATGTTATCTAAATAGCAATTAATCTTTACGATGTTTAAAACCTTAATATGAGTGTCCAAGTTTGCTTCGATCCATATAGATGGTATATAAATGAAAATATTAAAATTTTTCAGTTACAAAAACTTAAAGACCTTGTTTAATGGCATCAAAATAAAAACAAGTGAAATGAGTCTCAGATGCTTATCAAATAAATAAACAGATTAATTGTCCAATGTGTGAGGTATATTTTTTGGCGTCTCGTCACATGAAAGGTTTTTGTTTAGCTACTTATCCAAATGTCAAGTTGTCTGAAAACAGAAGAGGTTTTTTTAGTTGAATTAGATAAAAAAAAATATTTAAGTCGTTTTTTAAAAAAATATTTTCTGTTGTTAGTTCAGACTCGGTAACTAATTAAATTTTAAATATTTATAAAGTATTTCGTGAACTCAATTTAAATGATTAAATAAACAAGAAAGATGTCTTGCATTTTTTTTTACTTACACTTGGAAAATTACGGACAATACTTTAAAAGTTCTTTAGTAGTCTAATTTCGTGTAGTATAATATTTCCAATATGTATTTATATTGTAAACAAATTCACGTCGTATTTGAAGCAACAGATAAAAAAAATTATTAGTATGAAATTTTCTAACATCCTTGTAGACGCCAGCAATTTGCCTTTAATTTCTGTCATAAAATAAATGAAGTACAATCAAACGTAATGGGGTTCCAGCTTGAATTACTTCTTGATAGCAATCTCGACAACTTTGTGGCAAATAGAAAGTTTCGTTGCTTTGTTGCTTCTCAGGTACAAGAGATTTGAATATTTCGTTTTTTATGCTTAAATTAAATTCTGGACATCGCAATTTACAAATAAATATGGAAAGTTGAAGTCGCTCACTTCAGGAAGGAAACTTTATTATATGTCCAACCATATACAGTTTTAGTTATTATTATAACTTAGGTGCATATTTGTTTATTTTATCTTTGTATTAAATTATTTATGTCTAGTCTTATTATGTAAAACATTGTTGCTATGTGCCATACTTTCTTTATGTCACTTTTTATAGAAATGAAACTTTAAATTTGTATTTCTCTACAATTACAACATATTATACATTTTTATAATAATCATTCTCTTGGTTTAACAGAATATAGAGATGAACAATCAGACAGAAGCTTATAAATTTGTTGTAAATTAAATCTTGGTATCAGTATTCGTAATAATCATAATAACATTGAAGTCACTCAACAAATACCAAAACTTTACTTTATGTATGAATAATCTTTATAAATTCTACTAGATTCCGTGTCGACCTCACTTTTGTGGTCGAATCGTCTTGATTTGTTGTATCCATGTATGTATGAGTGATATGTATAATCACCATAAAAAACTATTTTATGATGATATATAAAATGAAAGTAGTTAACAAAAATTATATGTTAAAACTATTTATGCATTCTCGGGACACATTTTCTTAAACATTGCAAAAAATTGACGTAAATTTCAAAGTATAATATAATGATTCAGGTTTTAAAGCGACGAAATAATTTTAGTTAATTTTTTATTGCCCTCCCACATATTCGTTCACTGTTTTTTGTCTCGTTATTCATTCAGTAAGCAAAATCCAATGGTGTTTTATGACAACGATAGAGAAAAATCAGTCTCTTGTCTCGTGTAATTATTAGATGTTCATTTTTGATATTCTATTCTAAATAATATAATTTGTATTTATATGTACGTGATGGTAAATTGTAAATACTTTCTATTATATAAATCAATTGTTGTTTAAATTAGCTTTCAATATTACGAAGGTCATGGAATTCTCGAGAAAGAAAATGAGATTTTCCGTTAAAACCAATATATCCTTATGCCAGCCCTGTTATTAACTAGAAATATCTATCTAAAACTCTCTTAAATAGATATTTTTTTAAAATAAAAAAAAATGTTTATTTAATTTTTGGAAGTGTATTTAAGACTAAATGATTTTCATACATCGCTTCCTAGCCACGTTTGTGATATGAGATGAATCTGAAAAAAAAAAATACCTTCTTTAACGAAATTTACATTCTGTTTATAAAGGTATCTAACTTTTTTCATTTCACTTAAGTTAGAATAGAAGTATGAATGAAATAAGGACACCAGAAGTGCATTTCAATTGAAAGCAAAGTTTGATTCAAATTTTAAGTCAGCTTCAGAAATACTAATTTAACTTTCTATTCGTTCAAGACTTGCTTTATATGAAGTTTTTTATTACTTTAATTCTATTGTAATGATTTTTAATACAATTGAATTTGTTTGTAGATTCATACAGATATTTAAAAAATATTTTTTTTAAACATACAAATTTTATCACAAAAAAATGGCCACAATACTCGTGCGACAAATGTTATCTTCTGCAGTAATTAGTACTAATGAATCAGACTTTTGTTTGAAATTGGGTGAAACCACACGGAGGTCAAAATATTAATGTGATATATCATATAATGCCACACCACTTTAATGAGGTCTTCATTTCATACCAATAAAATATGAATTGTGTTAAAAATCTTTCTTTTACCTTTTTATAACGAGCTCGTGTAGACGCTTCGTAATAACTTGTTCATAACCATAATTATTTCACGCTCACAGAGAAGTTAATAAATTTAAATTGTCTGTTGATAAATATGTTTTTTTAAGTAAATGTACAGAAAAAAACACTTTAATGAAAAAAATAAGATAGTTTGTAGCAAATTACTTCTAAGTCAGGTAACCCCTGAAAACAAATTTAAAGAGTAAAAAAGTACAATAGCAATGTCTGTACCAATATCAAAGAAACTATCAATTGTTTGTCTAAAGTTATCATCAAAATTGAGAGGTAAAACCTTGATAAAAAACACACACACACAAAATCTTGTAAAACTTTAAGTCGTATGTCTACTTGTTGGGTGGGATATCTCCAGAATCACATATGTATGTATCAATGGATTATTTACATTCATAGTAATACTATTGTGTCTGGTGATTTAATTGCCCGACCTAGCCAGTTCTGGGCTGTGTTTTTTGATTTACATAAATTTAATGAATAACTTTATCGAATACGGTACGTGTTGCCAATTTATTGATGGCACCTACATTATGTTTGCAGAACGTGATACCAACAAAGTCTGTGAAGAGCTACGATCGAATTTTAATACCAAGGCTAAGCGGTGTTACGTAGTACTAGTGTTAATCATTAAAAATACATAATTATTATTCATTAGAGAAATAAAATTTGTTCTCTGAATTTTTTTACTTGAAAATTGTAATAAAACCATATTATCTCTTACACAATTTATGCCTTAAGGCTTGGAATGTTACTCGATTTTTGATCAACTGATCAATAAATATTATAACCTCGGATTACTGAGAACAAATTCAAATGGAGTTTGTAGTTTATGAGTATAAACATTTTAAACATATTTTTTTATTGATAATTGGATAGTGCTTATCTATTAATCTCTAATTAATCTCCAGATTAACCAGTCATTTATGACGACTTAGAGGATATGTCAGTAAAATTTTATTCACTCTTTTCTTCAAGAAATCCAAATTGTTCATGCCAGGAAAAATAGACGCTTACTTCTTTTTTCTATCCTTTCCTGTATCCATGAGAAAGGATGAAAAGATCTGAACCTAAAATCTGAAGAAAAAGGATGTAGAACCGCCGTGATTTTAATAGTCCGATGAAAAAAGGTCATAAATTATGTTGAGAAATTTTCTGACCACACTTTTAAATTTTTTTGTCATAAAATACAAATGGATATCTAATTGGACCAAAAACAATATAAATTTATACTTATATTTCTATACTTTGAATTTAACTTAATTATATTTTCTTACGACTCCCTTGAGTATACTTCGACCTATCCTTACAGTTTGAGGCTAATTAATCCTAATTTAAAGTTATACTATTTAATTTCAATAAGAAAATAATACTAACTACTCAACTTCTCATTTTAATTATTTTCTGTTTTTTTTTTCCTTTTACATAGCTTAGTTTAATAAAAATTCTTTGACATTTTCGTTACTTTCATTCTCTGAACTAACTTGGGCTCAACGGAATTTCTACATACACATTGTTCATTAAATTAATCAATTCACAAAGTTTTTATATTACAAAATTAGATAACATTTTTATTATAAAATCTCTATTATGGAAGAAAATTTTGTCAAAATATAAAACAACTGTAGAAAAATAATTATTGGCAATGTCTTCAAAATAAACTACTTTATGAGAGTAATGTATCTAAATTAGAATAAATTGTCACTAGCGTATTAGAGGGCATGTTAGAACCCCGTACTTAAATTAAGAATAAAAAAAAAGACTTCTTTAAAGGTCGTCGGTTCAAATGCTGCGTATGTTTAATAAAATTTTCAGTATACACTTTTATTAGACGCAATATAGTTCTCATTTTTATTTAAGATAAAAGGCCACTGAGCGCAGTAAAGGAAGTCTTAAAATTTATAACTAATATTTGAATCTCTTGACATGATATGATGTGATATAAAATGTTCATTACCACTTAAATAAAAATATTTTTTTAATTTCTGACGGTGAATGACACAAAATCTTATCAAACATGTTTAAAAAATCAAATAAGGCGTTAAGAACTCATGGCTATTATTGAGATGAAATGTGATTTCTTTATACATAATGTTTATTTAACTTATCAATTGTTTAAACGTAGCATTAATTAACAGAAAAATAGATTAGTGAGCAATAGGATCCCCATGGAACTGAATCCGGCAACTTAATTCTTCAAAAGGCTTTTGGGAACAACATAGTCATCAGTCAAAATGGGAAGTTTATTACTACCAATATTCTGAATAGCTTCTATCCAGAATTGTATATCAGAGACTCTACCAGTTTAACTCTTAATACCAGCAAATCTAGAAAGAAGCCAGTAAATTCGGATGTATTATTTACTATAATAAAATTAGTATTTTTTTAATATCAACGATTGTAATAGTTTCAGTTATGACTTTTATTAGGAAAGAATATTTTGAAATACGACCAGGTTCTTGCAGTGAAATATTTAAAAATATATTAATTAAAATTTAACTCCAAATTGTAATCAAAATCGATTGACACAATGATAATGTTTGTTTTTCAGACCAAAATCAATGAGAAGCACAAATTCTAATGAAAGGAGCGAAGAAATTTTCCAAAGTATCTCTGAACTAACATAAAAGCGTGAATATTTTTAAAAGCAAAAAATAAAATTTTGCTAATAACAGGAAAGGAATAAAAATGAATCGAATATTATTTTCCTTTACGAGTAAAATATTATCTTCTGTTGCCTTTAAAGCTCATTCTGTTATTTTTTATTAGAGAGCTGGTTCAGAGGATTTTTTATTTTCTCAAATAAAAATATGTTTTTTATAAATCGTTGTTGGACTGACAATATATTATATCAACGTTGTATATAAAACACTTTTATTTAAAAAGTACGACATGTTAATAATTACATACTGGTATTTAGTTAGACTATTTTCTCCTGTTAGACTATTTTTTGATACCTATGTGTAGATTTATGAATTTGTAATGAATCCTATTTAAAATATTTTTTTAAAAGATATTTACGTCACTGTCAAACAAATAAATACTTCAAAACAACTTTGCAATGCTGTGCAGAAGTGAATACTTTTAAATGTAGTGGTACGTCAAATTTGAATGATAAATTGGCATTTCTGCAGTGCATCTAACAATTTTGATTCTGATGTATTGTGCAATAAATACAATGAGAAAAGAAAAACTATTCACATAAATTTATTCTCTAAATAAACTTTAATTATGTTACTACCGAGAAGCCTGAACTCGTTTAAAACACAATATTTTTCCAGCGGAACAGCTAATGTCTTATCTCTCATTGCATTCATTCTTTGTTTCGCTTACAGCATGAGATTACTTTAATATTTATTTTTATACTCGGAATGAAGACTGATTTATCTAAGCAAGTATATGCTTATCTTTTGCAGGAATTTTTAATGATTACATAAATTAAAAATTTTGTTCTCTTATATATCCTCGTCTTTTAGTCAATAATTACTTTGATGTTATAATACCAGCTAAGTAATTTAAATAAGGTTTATAAACTTGGAACAATACGAATTCCCGAAAGAGGGAACATGTAACAAAAATTTTTTATCAAACGGAAAGCCAGAATATTAGCCTCGGGCAAGGTAACTATCCCACACACAAAATTTTATTATTAGTATGGTTTCTACCTATGACATATTCCGTGGTGTTATTGCCCAGAATACTGACTTTTTGAAGGAACGTGTTCTATGAGTAGTTGTTACCGGCTGCTTTTTTAAGCCAAGTGCACTCAAAGCAAATTTTTCTCAGGACTATGTCTTCATTTTTACCTTAGTTATGCTGCAAATTAACAGATGTTATTGTTTATGGACATGATAAAACAGTTTTGGAGTTGTTAACTAACTTTGGGGGTTTCATTAAGTCCAAGGCTTATGGAGTTGCAAGAAAACTCGGTCTTTTTGCAAAATACAGCAGTATTAAAAAAGCAGCAGCTAAAAAAATTATCCTAGCGTGAGAGCTTTTTTTTGTCTTGTGTGTCGAATACTGCTGTCATATTTGGGCGGTCGCTACCAAATTTCACCTGTCTACTTCCGGAATTCGTGGCAAGTGCAAAAGGCTGATCTTAATTGATTCTTTTAAAACCAACCGAGACAGCCTTAAGCGCAGGCGTAAAATAACCAATCTCTTAGTATTTTATCTCTAAGAATTGTAAAACTTAATAAAAATATAGGAAAAACATTTGCCAATAATCGTACTTCAGCACTGTATTGAACATAGACTTCCTATGATAATTAATGAAATAAAATCAAAAAATAATATTATACTAAACTAATCATAGCAAAAACAGTAAGACCTACACTTTTGTTTATAATCAAATTAAGTCAGGCGTAATAATCAAATATAATTAGTATTTAAAAAGCAAACACACTAATGTCAGTCTAATGGAGAGAATTTATCTTCATTTGAGGCAGCCATCTGCTTTCTAGGTGTCCTTTATTCCGGTCGTAAAACAAATTAAGTGCAATCAAAACAGAACAACGGCCAAATAAAGTATTACATAATAAACAGAAACGACAATGGACGAGAACACTTTGTTTAAGTCACTAATAAAATTTCAAATGTATCTGTTATTTGCTCGCATATTTCTATATAAATAAATAAAAAGGCATGATAGAACTCTATCTTTATGTGTTGGAAACAAGGAATACGTCCAAAAAATTTTAATTATTTGTAACAAAACTTTTAGAATTATTTTATAACAGAGAATAATCACAGAAAAATTTTTTTTCGTATCTGAAATGTCCGTAAAATATATTTAGTTTTTGCAGCTATAAATGTTTGTCAATAAAATATCTTGTTAAAAGAATACTAAACGATAAACATTAATCAATTGCAAAACAATAGAACAGATTTTTAATTCGGTCTATTTCAAAAATTAAAACTACTTATTCCTAAAACCATATAATCTTTTAATGATATCCTTACATATTTTTTTTATTATATGAAATTTTATTGCAAATAGCAATAATTAACATGTACAATGTACATTTATAAAAACATATTAACAAACACGTAATAGCATGGACAATATAAAAAAAACTACGATTATTCTAAGGAGTTTCATCAATATAAATATAATATAAAAGAATTATTATTACACTTTTTGTCTGTTCGTCTGTACGTTCATTAACTCTTATCTCAGAAACCGATTATTTGATAAGGATGTGGTTTGTCACTACTGTATTGTGGCAAGTTTATGTATATTTGGTTTATGTCAACAATTTAATAAGTAATAAAATTTACTGAAACCTTATGATAGAAATGTTTTAAAAATGAATAGATAAGTATGAAAAAAAACTAACCGTTAAAATGATCAGTTTCTTAAGGTTTTAGTAACCAGTGTAAGTTGATCACACAGATATATCGTATATAACACGAAATAGGGTTGAGCTTCGGATGATGTCGTAGGTTGTACAAGTATGCGCGAGTGCGTGGGTATAAAGCGCTCTGAGAGTCGCGCCGCTGTCTGTAGATTTAAACTTTTCGCACATTATATTATGTAAGTACGGGGTAATTTGTATTAATATTTTTTCAACATTTAATAATTTTTTAACATTTGAAACAAACTAATACATGTTTTTTAGCTATATATATATATATATATATATATATATATATCACTACTCTCGTTTTTGATATTTAAATGGTTAGTTTAACACTTTTTTTAAAAAGTTATTAAGTTTAAAAATTCATAATTTAGTTGTTCGTGATAAACAGAAGTTGTCTAAATTATAAGTAAGGTAAGAAATTCCATATTGGAGCCCGTACATATTTTCAAAATATATATCATATTATTTCGGTGATAAGGTACTTAAGAAGAATCTATCAGATATCCAGTTGAATTTTGTGAGTCCCTGTGGTTCTGGACCCAGTGTAAAAAATAATTTTAATGGTCATCCTAGATACAACGCTTCTCAGTAAATAAAGTCTGTGAAAACCCTGACAACGGTTTAAAAATGGTCAATTTACATGAGTAACCAATAAAATAAGAAAGTGGAACAGGATGCGAATAGCTAAAAGTGATTATATTCCTCCAATTCCTTTTATTGCAAACTATTTTCGGTTTCGTTTTAACTGAATCCATTTCCCAGTATGGTAATGTTTCGAGATGAAGAATAATAAATTCCAAAGTTAGATGCTAATATTTGTAGATGTGTCACAAAAGCAACAAGTTAGCCTGTATGCTTTTAATTGCTTTTTTGTCAAAAACCTAACCTATGGAGTTTATAATCCAAAATAGACCAAAAGGCACATCAAGAAAACATTGCCCAAAATAATCGGCGCAGCCGAACCTACAGTCACAATAGTATTTGAATAAATATTGTCAAAAATATCCTCATAAAATCAATTTCACTAACGATTTATGATCTTCTATCAGAGTCATTGAAAGTTTTACATTGTAACGAATGTCTCGAGCAAGCAGAAGTCTAGCACGATTTGTGCAGGATAATAGAAAGTTAGCATTTAATTTAATATTATGACAATGTGATATTATATTATGACAAAATGATATGATAATTTGATTTTAGCTAAAGACAAATTTGTATTATATAGAGCAAAATAAACTGTTTTTCTGGTATTATTATAATATATTTTGTTGAGGAAATAAAATTCAATTCAGCGTTCTAAATCGTTAAGTATGATATTTTAAAGGTTACTATTTTTTCGCTAGCCTTTACTAGTTTTCATTCATAAATCATAGGCGGTATGAATAAAAATTCAAACAATTGCGAGTTATTTCTTAAAAACTAATAATGATATTTCGTTCAAACCAATTTTTTGAAAGTTTTCATTGTAATCTGCAACATATATTTTTTTTAGTTTTCTCACTTTCTTATTTTAAAAGTAAGGGGGGAGGACACTCATTTTTCCACTTTCAAACAATTGATTTTGACGAAAAATGTTTTTAGGAATAACCTTATTGTCTTTTTAAAATATAAACATATCTATCCATAGACACTCTATCTATAGACACCCATCACGAATAGGTTAGCTGATTTTTTTTTTAAATCAGTTACATGTATGGAGTGCCTCCCTTTAATTTTAAATGTATTAATTTGTATTCAAAATTCCAATAGCCGTTACCAGATTACATCATCCTACCAAGTTTCAACTAGGTAGGCCCAACAGTTTCGTAAATAAACGGCTGTGACATACAGACAGTTTCCGTTTTTTGCCATTTGGCTTCGGAATCCTAAAAATGATGATTTGTGAATTAAAAACTATTAGGGTTTATTTGATTAAATAAAAAGTCCAACTAAAGCAACTACTGATCCTTGTATCGCTGCTAGTTTTAGAATAAAGTTTCTGGCAGGGAAAAGTTGAGATCTGAACAGTATTTAGAATAAACTTTTGGTTTGTGAAAAGTAGAAATATGTGGAGTACTGTATCGAAATCAAACTCTTAAGTTGCCGCAGTTTAAAGTTAGTGCCGTTTTTTCTAGGTCTACTTCACATATTCCTATCAAAATAAAAGGAAATTTCAATTAATTTTAAATTATGAATTGTAACAAAAATCAATATGTTGTAATAAACGTGAACATAACCTTCCGAAAGAAGCAAAATGTTTAATTACATCACAAAAGAACTATATATTTATCTCTAAAAAATAATATAAGTTATAGAAATCGTCACTTTTGTTACCATTGAAAAATTTTTATTACACAAATATGAAAAAATCGCGCATGCGTATGCTCGAGCAAAATTTTGTACAAAAACCTGTGATTCAATAAAACTGATAATTGATAATATTTAGCGATGTAACGACATATCGCAAATTTCCTTTGAAGTTTATTAAATTCCTGTTTTGTTTGTGTACCTACATATCGTTGAATTGAATTCCGACGGAGATTTCGTTATGACTATCCTGATGAAGCTATATCAAGATTGAGTCCTATTACTTGGGTAACAAAGTTGAGTTTACTCCGTTTTTCTTTTCAAATAGTGGGCAAAATTGGAATCGGTGTATTTGGTATACCTACGTGACATGGATTAAATTTTCAAAGGGAAGTGTATATTTACAACCACAGTATAATATTTTATGACAATTTATGTATTTAATGGTGTCCATTAAAATGTTCTCCATCTATGGATTTGATTAAACAAATCAAGAAACATTATACATATATTTTTTAATATTCATGAAATATCAAAGGTTTTATTAATAAGTTAATACGGTTTTTAAGTTACAAATTCAATTAAGTACATGCCTTTTATGACTGAAAACTTTATTGGGTGAGCGGTACAATTAATGCTCTAAAAATCTAGATAAATTTTCGATTAGGTCCGCTGCAGGGCACCCTGCCAAGCAGTTTCATTGATAAAGTGCTTTAATTCATTTTTACATAATGGTTTGAGGATGTAGGGTACTACTTTTCACTTTTGAAAATAATTTAATTACATGTTATTTTTTAAGTTATGACTTTACTAGCTACTACTAGTTACTAGTTGTTACTAAAACACTTTGCATGATACAATTTTAAAAAAAAAGTATAATTTAGGTTACAGTGAAAAAATCTTTTTTCGAGGCTGACAGATAAAATATTATAAAATAAAGAACAACATAAATAAACGTTTTAGTATTTCTGCTAAGATGGGATCTATTTGCATAATTGGATTTTAAGTTTTAAATGCTGAGGGCACTGTGAAATACTTGAACCTTACTATGAACACGGTAACTGAAATTTTAAATGCAGGCTTAAAGTAATATATCACTTCATATAATTATTTATATTACTAGGGGAAATGGAATTTCTTTCAGGTTTGAAACTGCTTTAACCTTTTTTAGCGAAATTCGGCTGCAGGTGTCTACCTAAGTTCGAAAGAAGTTAGGACCTGAGTTATTTCTTTTTAAGTAACCGCAGCAAAATAAAATTAAAAAAGTGCGAGTCGGACTCGCCCATGAAGGATTCCGTAGCAGCAAGTAGACGATATAATATAAAAGTCATTGTAGTGCGTTGTAACTTTGGTCGATGTTGTATAAAAAAAATAACTTATAAATACATAGTGTTTGTATGAACGACAAAGTTGTATATGCGTTTTTTGAAAATGTGTTATTTCTCAAAAACTAATAATGATTTCTCGTTCAAACCAATTTTTGTTGAAAGTTTCTATTGAAATTTACAACATATATCTTTTTTAGTTTTCTTACTCTCTTATTTTAAAAGTTAGGGGGGGAGGACACTCATGTTTCCATTTTGGAAGCGTCTATCTTTCAAACAATTGATTTTGAAGAGAAATGGTTTTAGGAACCTCAATGTCTTTTTTAAATCCCTATCCATAGACACCCATTACGTATAGGATTGCTGAAAAAAAACAAAATTTTTTACCAGTTCCATGTATGGAGTGCCCCCTTTAATTTTTAAATTTATTAATTTTATTCAAAATTCGAATAACGGTTACCAGAATAATTCAACCAACAAAGTTTCAACTATGTAGGCCCAACAGTTTTGGAAATAAGTGGCTGTGACATACGGACGGAAGGATGGACGGACGGACGGACGGACGGACGGAAAGACGTACAGACAGACATGACCAATCTATAAGGGTTCTGTTTTTTGCCATTTGGCTACAGAACCCTAAAAATCCACTGTTCGTCTGAAGATAACCGGTCACCGAAGCTTTTGATCACCTATTATGCCAGGGAAGTCTTTCTGGTTTAAAAACTTCTGGCGATAAAAATTAATCTGAATATGATTTTAAAATTTAAGAACCACGCTTTTATGCGAAACTATTTTTCATAACAATGTAAGAGGTTCACTCTTTCTCTTAATGAAAAATGATGAAATAGAAACATTCATTTTATTAACAACTAAATTAAAAAAAAAAAACCTGCCCTACCCTTCGTTTTGCATTAACATTTAAATATTCTAAAAGATTTTCAAAGTTTTTACCTTGGCATACTTGGTATTACGAAGATTTTAATTACTTTGGGATTTACATAAAATTACAGAAATACGCAAAGTATGTTAGAGAGTTTGGAATGCAAAAAAATTAACGATTTTTTAATTTTAAGTCGTGAAAGAATACTATTCATAAGCGAAGAGTTGTTAATATGTTAGGTATAAATATTATTCACAACATGTTGTTTATAATATTTCTAAAAATTCTTCTTAACATTTATATTGCACTTAGAAAATAACATAAATATAAGATACTTAATACTTAATATAAAAGCTTTTGAGATATATCCTCGTAAAATGTATGTGTCATGTATAGCTTTATGAAAATATTATGCAATACTTTTATCCATCTACATCGAGAACACGAAACCTTCATTCGGGTAATCCCTGGTCAGATAAATTATAGGTTTGTATTCTTATATACCTTGCCTTAGTAGTTAATTATTCAATGTTTTATGACGATGAGTTCCTAATCAACACATTGTCAAAACAAATATAAAGAAGAAGAAAATTTTAAAAGTATTTCTTTATATCATACAAATGTACATCATACTTTACTGTAATGAAGAACTAGAACTCCAAAGAGACAAAAAGTTGCGTCATTTTAATTATTCTTGTTATAAACTCTGCGTTCACATAATAGAAGTTGTTAATGAATGTGTTATTAAATATCAGATGCACAATGGCTTGGAGGTTTCAATCCATTTCTAAGGTTAGCAATTATTTCATAAGGAAGGCGTTGATAAGAATTTACTGTTATGATAAGTTTTTCCTATTAAATCTACAAAGGATAAAAAATAATACCTTATAACAAAAATGTTTATTGAATACAAATAATCTTTATTTTCTTTACTTTCAAATTTAAAAATAATTGAATTGGAATAAAAGTGCCTTATTTAAATAAAATCAATAACCATTACAATCTAATGATGTATCTGGGGATCAAAACTTGTTGGTATTTTTGAAATTAGTCCACTGTTTTATAGTGAAAAGATTTAGGACGCCTTAGTTATAAAACTTAGAGTTTTGATTGATTTCGTTTCCAATTAATTCAAGTCACCATACTTAATACCATTCATTGATTACAAATAATATAACAGTAGTATTTTTGAATTGTTACATTTAACAATGTATTTTTAGTTATAAATAAAATCTTATGTTGGACTCTAAGATGTTAAGTGGCACGAGATTAACACGGTTGTAAGATTTAACATATGAATTAACGTGGCACAATATAACGAAGAACCCATTCCCAATTTTAAATATTTAATATTTATATTTTCTGTAGCATATCTTCGCTGTGGTTACCGAAGACCGTGTAATAAAGTAAATAGAAGTTATTCAAGATAATGGTCGCAGTGGAATATGAATGGAATATTTCTTGAAATGTATTCTTTTGTATGTCTCTCTACAGTCAAAAGTTCTGATTGCTTTTATTTGTGTAACAAAATCCAATCTATGATATGGCATAGAATATTATATCACACAATGATGTGACAATTAATATACAGGAAGCTTTAAAAGTGAACAAGTCGTCTTTACATAAAGTAGATAATGGACCAATGTAACAATAAAGGTGATAAAGGTATTTAAAAAAAAATGATGCAACTGAAATTTTATGGAATACACAGTTAAACTTCTAAAATAATTAATACATAATTACAATTTTTTTCATTATTTGGTGTAAAAGACATGACGTCGTCATAAATGATTTTCTAATATATTTTTTTATTTATTTAACTTTTAAAATTTTGATATTTTTAATATTTCAGTAAATATTTTCTATAAAAAAGGTTTATGATAGAATAAAGAAACATGTATTTATATTTATATTACTCATACATATTTTCCAGGCTATGTAAAAAATATGTAACCTCTTTTTAAATCTCTAATCTCATTTATCTTTCATCGCAACTGGACACATTTCTGTTACATTTTTCTGTTTTCTCTTGGTTATTGTTTTAAAATACTTCCACTTTTTATAAACTTTAGCTATTAAAGGAAAATGGTAATATTTTTCACCTTTATCTCTTCGGAAGAGAAAATTCTCGGTAATTTGTTTTTATTTCGTCATATTTATATTTTAAACTCGTGATATTATATATATATATATAAATTTCTGAATGTGAATAATTAAAAAAAAGTTTTAAGCAGTCAAAATTCTATATGGAATTATATCCATGACAACCAATTTAATTTGTAGTGACGATATACTCTGACGTGGTTGAAATTATTGTCGACAGATATTTGTAACTACGCTCTCTTTAACATTACTTCATTTACTTATAAGTAGGAAGGTAGTATGGAATATGATGTCTGTTATAAGCATATGCTAAAAAGAACAGGTCATCACTAAATATTACATAACAATTTTTATATTTATAACAATATTCCATTTTCAAATCGTTTATTTGGAATATTGTAATTAATTTAATCAGTAAAAAATATATTTTTTAAAGTATTATATGTGTGTTGCAAAAAGTGATGAAATAAAAAATATTCGCATCCGCAGTATAGACAATAATTAACCCGACGAAAATCAAAAGGTAGAGCAGCAGTGTATGGTTGCTATGACAACAATTTTCTTATAACATCTTACTAATAAAATTCAAATTAAGTCAGACTAAACGTAACGTAACAATGTTATATATATATATATGTAACACCGTTAATCTTAAGATATCTCTTAATCTCATTTGGAAAGTTTCCACACTTGCAGTCGATTGGCTACCTAATCGTTGACAAATTGAATTAATCTGGACGTGTAAGCGGCAAGGGTCATATTTGTGAATCGGTCATATTGTATTTATAGAGCCGTCATCTTATCGTATCTCATCATCCAGTAAACAATATTACTAAAAATATGTTCTTTTATTATATTACTTACAGTTTTTTTTGTATAATAAATTTTATTATGGAAGTTAAAAATTGGTTTAGTAACAGGTTTGTTAAAGCAAAAATATATGGAAGTTAATTCTGAAAAAATTATTTATTTCATATTGCACAAAGGAATCTCTAAGAAATTTATGCAAGTTAGATGTAGAGAGGTTGGTCACTTTGAATATTTTAACAACATTTGGACTGGAGAGGTTGATTTTAGATTCTGGAACTGATAATAAAATTTAAATGTTTAAGAACTTTTTATTTCATTCTTCATACTAAAATACACAATACAAACACTTCACCTAGGAGAGCAGTTAATACTCTATATATATATATATATATATATATATATTGTATTTATTATGACACAATAGCAGAACCCTGGAAAAAGTTAACTAAATAATAACTGTTTCATTAATATGATAAGAAAGTAAGGGACTTAATACTTATTGTCCCCTACCCCACTCTATATTATACTTAACAATATAATACAAACTTCACCTAACAGTTATTAAGTAAAAGAAAATACCGTATTCTTTTTATTATTTCTTATTCAATATATAATAAATCTAAATTTAAAATTAATATTTTTCCCTCACCGGTCGTTTTACCCAGATGAATTAAATGGTAAATAATTAGATATTTTTTAAACCAAGACAGAAAAATTCATGTCCAAGATCAAGTTCTTCTTCTGGAGGTTACAATTTTTTTATGCTTCTCTATTTATTTGTGGGAAAATATATCTGTATAATTTTTCCCCAAATCTGTATATGCAATGATGGTTTCGTGAGATAAAGACTATGAGTTAATTTATAGTAGTAGAAAATGCGAAACTTAAATCAATATCATATTTTCACAAATATTACAAATTTTTCATGGACAGGAGTTAATTAACATAAATTTGTATGGAAATATCCAGAACATGTTAAATATATGTCGCCATGAACTTTCATGCATTGCGGGAATGTGAAGTCAACATTCAAATAAACTAAAGTTTAGTGCTAACATTTTTAAATATTTCAAAGTAGCTAGCAACATGTTTGGTCAAGGTTGCTAGCGAGAATGTAACTTGAATAATTTTTTAATGAATCAACTGAATTAAAATGAAATCTGTTTTACAAAATTAACATAAAAATATGCGAAATGTAATCATTAAAAACGTAAGTGAAATGTTTTTTATTTTTCGATCTTCATTTAATTAGTTTTTATAGTTTAATAAAAGTCTTTGTTGTAATCCTTAAGATAGATAATGTATGGAAAATATGATGGAAAAAATCATATATTCTTAAAATTATTCATTCTCACCGAAAATCGTATTTATACTAGTATCATCAAGTAGAAACCAAAACCAGCCTGTCCGTTCTAAAACCGCAATCCTACAGAACTATTTTATAAATTCTGTCCGTAGTAAACAAATGATATCTACTGAGCTAATCTATGGCTGTTGAAACCAAATTATGTCACGATGCGATTTATTGAAGGAAGTCATTGGAGCGTACATATGAAGTTCGTTTGTCTATAGTTTATGATTGAGTGGCTGAGATCTATAGCGTTTATCATCAAACAGAACACGCTTTATCTTAACAAGATGAACACAATGCCTTATAAATAGAAGCATCCTAAAATACACGTCTCTAAATTGTCACCGAATTTTCGCATTTAAGTTAAAAATATTATTAGCTATGAATGACTTTTTTAGTAGAATATTTTTTTTTCACTATTTGAAGTGACTTCAATTCACTTGACTGAGTACCGCAAATAAAAATACATTGGTAACAATGTTCGCTTATTTTTGTTTTTGTGTCATAGAGTCACTCAGTGTAAGGATAACTGTTACGTAGGCTATGTATGTATATAAAAAGCCACAAATAATAAATGTAATGAAAAACATTTACATTATTTTGCTTAATTATTTGAATCATAAATGTTCCATTGTTCATGAGTTTTGACTAAAAATCTTGAATTTTTACGTTTGGCTGACCAAGTGGCAATCAATTATGAAAATTTTGTCAGACTTCCGAATGGAATATAAAGATAGACGGGAATGTTTGCTGACTGTGAGCAATATTGAAAAGAACTTCAAATAAAGCTACGCTAGTCGCTTTGACTCCATATATAACTAACATCGAGGGGCAGAAGAAATTGACAGAGAAAAGACGCTCAAAAAGAAAAAAAACTTACAAAGATGTATTAAGTAGTATAATATATGGCAGTTTGTTAAATATATTGAAGCAAATATAACCCATCATTACTACTTATTGTTTTTCATAACCTTGGCGACGGTTACCTTTTTTGTATTGTACATATATTACATAAAGCCTTATCCTTAAAAACATGTCATAACAAAATCAATAACTATTGAATTATATATGTACAAATTTCTTTTTGGCTTGGCTAATCTAAATAAACTCTGTTACCGTAAAACCTAGACATAGCTTACTTCATTCTGTTTTAAGTATTTTAAATACCTCTTTTATAAGTCGTATCATTGTTTTTACAAGGTATTAAAATCGTACCGTAATCGTAATCGTAATACATTATATATAGAAAGACACCCTGCATGATGAAAATCAATCGGCCTTGAGTATTTTGGCTTAAAATAATCCGCACAACTATCTGTAGATGGAATTTTAGTATTATTTTACTAGCAGTTTTTCTATTTTCTTAAACAGCCTTACTTTCTTGACTACAAACAAATAAACATTGAATTTAATCGTTAACAACATAAGATTGAGATTTTATACTTTAACTTGTAGCTAAGAACACTTTTGAAACTTTATTATTGAGGAACAAATTGTCATTACTAATTTTAAGATTATCATAATTTAATAGAACATAATATGATATAGAATTTGTATTATTCGATCCAAGAATATAAGTATTGATTTTAAAAATTCACCAAGTATGTCAACCAACAATATAATTTTATTAAAATTGCTTACATTTTTAATGATTAAATTAATATTAAAAGAAAAGAGTTATAGATTTTAATGACGGGGAATTAAAAGGTATTCTTATCTTTATTGTAAAATCTATTATAAAGGTCTTTTTATAATCATGGGAATTTTATCCAATAAAACCAAAAGCATCCGTGCTTCTTCTAAATCTATATCGGTGTCTTTTCTTGTGGGTTTTATTGAACCAGTGACCCTTTTATATTTCTCAAAAATACTTTATATCAAATATATTTTTTTATTTTATATGTTTAGGTGAAATTCTTTGCATTTATTTATGTTTTTACAAAAAAATATTTACTGGTTATACACCAAACTCATTATACTCTACAAGTTACGTACACTCTACACATAGCGTATTACAAAGTACTAACATGTGTATTTTATATTACATATTTTCGGATGGTTTAAAATAAATTGAGTTTTTTTTCAAGTACATATTTTAATGACAGTGATTAACAAAAGTCTAAAATAAAATGTTATATTTTATATAGAAACAAGATTGATTAAAACTTTGTTGAAATTATCTTTTATTTAAATTTAAAAGAAAAGACTCTTAATTTAAATAAAACTTTTATTTTTCGGATTATACCACGCGTATTTTATTATTTTAAAAAACTACATAACAATGTTTAACAATGGGGTAGGACTAGAGGGCCCTATCTTTTGAAGAATTCTGACCAGGTGTTCAGAATGGTCTGTGGGGGAGAGGAGACTCTCTCCTCTCTTTTCGAAAGAAAGAAAATTCGGTATATCTTCTAAATAGTGTCTAGCAATCACTCATAATTGTTAAACCGATTTGAAATTATTTTTTTTTGCTATCAAAATTCCGCATCGATGATGTTTGTGAATATTTTGCGCATTATTGGTCTTATTTACTTGATACTAATCAAGATAATAAAGTAGTAAACGTATAAAACAATAATGTATTCTTTTTTATATTTAGATATTTCTCGCCAACATTTCTTTAAATCTTTCAACTCATGAATAGTAAGTGTTATTTCTTTTAAATTAATATAATAATTTTCATTAATTTATATCATGAGACAGCCTAAAACTTATTGATATTCCATTGTAAAGAGATACTTCCAAAACTCGTAAATGCATATGCTCAGCAAAATTCCCAGAAACTTACCTGCTAGTTTTAGGAAATTGTTTGCAAACACAAATTATAATGACATCCGTATAGATTGCGGTGAATAGATAAACTTTAGCTATCTAAGTTGGAACAAGCCTCAATTAACAGCTTGAATTTATTAACATTATTTCTGAGTCAAAACGAAACTTAGACGATTACACTGCATTGTGCCTTCATTTAACTTATTATGTAATTGTATTAATTAGTCCTTGTGATATAATTAATTCTTACATACTTAATATCCAAGTTTTTTTTATTAAATATTATTTCCCATTTATCCTAACTGACTTGAAAGTTTAAAAGGATTTCAAGGAATGAATGGAAATTAAAAATGATTAAAACACTTCCTTCTACCTTTACCTTCTACCTTTAAGATCTGGTTTTTCAACACTTTGTGACATTTTGACCAGTTCATAACAAGAGCCTGTTCAGTAGTAAAAATTTAATGTAATTATATTTTTCTTTGACACCATTAATGACAAAAAATGAGACTTATCCCTCAAAAAAATATCTAAATATGTATGTATATATATATATATATATATATGTATAATATGGTGATTTGAACCTAACCCCCTGACAACGCTCTTAGTCGTCGCTTATTTATCAAACGTTACGTAACGCTATGTAACGTTTTGTTACAAAGCGTAAGATCGCGTTTTCTTTAGATATACTTCCATATATTTTCCTGGAGTTCTCTTATAACAAAGCTATCTCTGATTTAGTGTTATGTATCAGTACAGGAGGAAGACTAAATGTAGACTTTTTTAACTATTTATCCGACAATGAAGATCTCTGGCACGACAGTGATTTTTTTCTATCTACGGTACTGCCATAAGTCGGTCAGACAAAGGGCTCGTACCAATACAGTGAAATAATCAGCTAAAGATTTATCTTGTCAATTTTGTCACATAGTGTACCAATAATACATTTTCTAAATTACTTTAAAATACATCATGTTCAATTCAGTTTCATTTTCAAAAACAGTTTGAAAAAAATAACTTTAAATTTTACAATTATGTACATAAACAAATTGAAGAAAACTAGGTTTGGGACTATAAGTATGATTTATTAAATATTTATTGAAGTCAAAAAAACTCTTGTAAAATAGTAATTTTTTGAATATAGAATCTCCAAATAAACTCCACCTCACCTTGAATTGTTTAACAAAATTTCGATACGTATATTTTTACTTTAAAAATAACACACATATTTGATAAAAGATCGTTCTTTTATAAGCGTCTTCTATAAATTTATTTTGTGACAAATGTTTATAGAGCGTAAATGGGTTGATACTGAGATAGTGGCCTTCAATATTTTCGAATTGGTCTCCACATTCCAACGGGCGGGATTACAGTCAAGCACTATAAGATCGAAATTTAAAAAATATATCTATAGAACAACGCATTGCGTACTGACGGTGCACAGAGTAAGGATAAAGCTTTAATAAACTTGTATTTTAATGGAAGTTGTTTTGCTCAGAACTAATTAATAATATAAACAGGTCACCAGCTTCAGAGAACATGATAAAAATTTACTTTTGGCGAAAAAATGTTTCTGAATCATCTATTAATGTAACATTGTGAGATTTATAATTAAATTACTTTATTTTATTCAGCAAGCAAGGTTTCTAATAACTTTGATGGAATATTTAATAATGAATTAGTACGATATCCAATATTACTTGTTTCAAACTAATTAATAAGTTTTACGCTGATAAATGTATACATTGTAAGATGTGTTTATTTAAGAAATACAATCTTTAATATTAAGTCTAAGTCTGAGTTCTAAAGCTTTATTTCTCGTTAGATTCGTTTGTTAGTGATCGCATCTTTGAGGTAGTTTTTTTGTGATAATTTTATCCTAAAATGTTGACAAAATTCTACATATTTACCCATGTCTTTTTTTTAAACACTTTTTAGGCATTTAAAGTACTTACAATTTAATTTATAATGACAAATTACAATATCATCATCATCATCAGCCTATAGGAGCCCACTGTTGAGCAAAGGCCTCTTCTCACATGGAGAAGGTTAGAGCATTAATCACCACGCTTGCTCAAGACTGGTTGGCGATTTTAATCTTATAATTTGAAATTATAAGACCAGGTTTCCTCACGATGTTTTCCTTCACCGTCCGTCAGTGGCGTCTAAATACTCTTAGAAAGTACATACGATTTGGAAAAGATCACATTGGTACTTGCCAGGTTTCGAACCCGCGCCCTCAAGTATGAGAGGCGGGCCTTTAACCTCCAGGCCACCACAATACAATACAATATACTCGTATTATATCTGTATTGTAACTTTGTGAAATTGTAATTGATGATATTAATTTAATTGTACAAAGAAATTAACATCAATCTGTCTTGGTTTTATATAACATATACCGTATTTATAAGGAAATATAGCCACCAAACATTGATTTATCCGTTTTTAATTTCACCGTCTCCAACAGCCAATACAACAAACAAACTTTTCCATTGCCAATATTACCTCATCTAACATATTTACCCTCGATACGGTCGTGGTGTTTGTTGATACCGTATCCGTGACTATTGTAAATATGACTTTCAGAGATTGCTTCAATAACTTACGAAGTATATAAAATATTGGATATCAATACCATACACATTTTAAATTAAAATAGGACAACTATTTAGGAATAGAACGATCCCATACAAACAGACGACAAGTCTCATATGATGCCAAATTCTAACAATAAATCGTTTTAATAGAGCAATAAAACTCTTTGTTAGATTTTAAATCAATACTTCTAGGCCTCTACAACTTCAATTGTGGATTTGGTATTTAACCTAAACATATTATTTAGGATTTAATAAAGCAACGATTTATTTTAAAATTTTGAACAAAATGTTAAATATAAAAATTATGTGTTCATGTCTGCTTGATATTGTTTATTGTAAAGGTAACATAAAACTTGTTTTAGTTTATTTGAATTAATTTAATATTATTTGCGGGATCTTATATTTATAAAAAATATAACATTAACCAAAGATAAAGTACTAGTACTAAGTTAATTAATATGCTAGACTTTTTTTAAATCAAATAACTCAGTCTAAAGAAATACGGAATTAAAGGAATATCTTAACTTAATAATCATAAAATTCTATATAAAATAAAATAAGTTCATATTCTATTGTTTTTGAAGTGAATTGTGGAATCAGCGTCATGTTAATTTTTTTTTATTATCGTTGAATGATATATTTTATTGAAATTGGTTTTTATTAAAGATCAGCTCAGAAGCTTGGTTATAAGATAAAGTATATGTAATAGTTATGCCAAAAAATATTATATCGACTGATAATTATTTTTATCCAAACTGTGACAAGATATTTTTTTGTTTGTTTTTTACAAAAAAAAAAAATGAGTAATTTATGATAAGATTTTCGCGACTTTTATTCATTTAAATGATACTAATATTTTTCGGATACGCGCGTAGTTTATCCGAAAAATATTAGAGAAAATTATGATTATCACAACAGATAAATATAGAAGAATATAATAGGCTAGTAACCACGAAAAGATGAAATAAAAGTGAGTCGTCACCTCACCCGTGATCACGGTTACTGCAAAGTAGTTGTAACGTTGCATAAGATTTAGAATAATAAAATAGGCGAAGCATATCCTACAAATATAGTTTTATGTAAAAGTGTATAATGTAATTGAAAATCCACTAGATTCCGTAAAAATATTTTTAAGATAAGATTAAGCTGATCTCACTGTCCAGAAGTTAGCAGAGTCAAGATTCCAACACCACACTCTAATTGTGCAGACTGTCAGACTTGACAACTCTACACTTTTGTAATGACATGTGACTCGAGTATTTCGTTGCATTCAGACTAGCGTCAGGTGGAAAATTTATTTTCACTTCTTTATTTTTATTGAGTAAGAGTAAGGAAAACTTATCAAAAACCGTTGAAAATGGCAAATGTGACTTTATATTCATTTTAGTTAAAATAGTATAGATCTGATTCTAGGCATACAAGAGTAAAACACCACACTGGCATGCGTCTGGAAGCTTCTGTTGCAACAAATCCATCTTGCGTTGGATTCGTGATCGGATAGCCAATAGTGGGAGGCCACGGACTGGGCGAAAACGTTACCGCAGCCTCCTTCACCCTCGTGACGAGGTGACGCTGGTTTTTTAGTGGGTAGAATGGACGCTTTATTCCCAGAAGTCCGACATAACCACAGCTGCCCTCCCCGGGCCGAGTGGTATGCCAAAAGTATTTTTCCAGCGTCACCAAAAAAAAAATAGGCATAAAAAAGTATTTTTTATTATTTATGAGGTAAAAAATCTATGTAACAATTATAATTTCTAGTGAAAATTAATTTTCCCGTCATTCAAACACGAAACAATATTAAATATAAAACATGTATGGTGAGGTATTTTTAGTATATCCATAAAAATGATTAAAAACAAATTTTGTACTTTTAAACTTGACGAACAACTTTTGTTGTATGTACATTATTTTGTTAATTGAAAATGAAGAATTTTGGTTGACGAAATTACTATGAATGGCTGTTTTAATAAAAAAGTAACAAAGTCGGCATAGGCAAAGACGGCATACCGACTATTAATAACGTATTATCTAATATAATCTGTTAGTTGTCTTAATATTTTATTGCTGATAAAAGATTGTTCTATCAAATTTATTAAAGTAATATCTCTTGTAAATAAAATATTTATTCCCTGTTTCGTATTTTTGTACGAATCTTTTTATAGGGAGGTTTCATGGTATATCCTTAACGGTTGGCCATTCTTTATGTAAATATATATATATATACATACATATAATGGTTGAGATACATTGTATGTAGCTATCATATAGATTTACATTACAGATTATTCGTTACTTACATGAATCATAACATATCTGTGCAACTATGTATGTATGATTCTTTCATTAGCTTGTCACATCGCTTGAATGACAGAAATAGACAATGAATATAAAAGTGTTCATTTTAATAATGAGGTCAGAAGGGACAATTGTTATCGAGAATCAATCGATAATAATAATTGTTTAATTAACTTATTATTTAATCACTTCATGAGATAAAATTATACTAGTAAATTAGTGTGAAGCACGGGGCTTGTTCAATTTCATTAAAAGGTTATTAACAGTAGACTTAAAACGTTGAATTTTATTTCATATTAAATTTACGAGTATTAGAAAATTTTTCTAGAAATATAATATGAAATTTTCATCGCGACTGTAGCAATTTTGTCTATTACCGACCCGCTGGCTCCTTATTTAATTCAACTCAAGATCTCAACAAGACGGTCCTTTACAATGTAGTTCAGTCACTTCCCATGATATTTATCGAATATTCTTATCATTTAACTTCTAAGTACATACTAAGATAAATACTAAAGGTATGATATCCTATTTTTTACTTAATATTGTTTATTACATGCGACTTATTGAACGTATCTTCCTTTCGCTTTATAATATTAAGTATTTTTTATAAATGTCTCTTATAATATATTGTATTCCTTTTTTTTGCCCGCATTCATTTAAACTTTTGCATGAATAAATAGTTTATTATTTCAGATATTTATATATATTATGATATTATATAAATATATACTGAAACTAATATATCTTATTATGTTAAATATGTGTTTAAACCAAACAAAAAAAACATAAGTAAATTCTAAAAATGACTGCTTAAATTTTATGTTCATAAAATTTTGAACTGATATATATATATATATATGTCTGTGGCATTGTAAGTCTCAAACTGGCAACCAATTTTGCTGATGTTTTTCTTATTTGAAAACCAGTTTCCTCGTTTCAGTTTCTTTAAAATATTCAAATTTAATCATGCATGATTGTTAATCAATTTCAAATCCGTTAAACGTATATTATAACAATTAAACTAAGATATGGATGTTTGACTAGAAATCTAAAGGTTTTGTGACGAAGCACGTCGTAGCAGTTTAATTAAAGTAGAAAATTTCTAGATTGTTAATGAAAAGAAAAGATAAACTGCATTAAATTATAAACTTCCATCGATGTAAAAGTGTTGTTCCCATACATCGACAAGTAATTATATGTAATCGTGCGTTTCACGGCAGCCAGAGGTTCCAGGATATTTAAATCTGATACTTATATATATATAATTGTAACTGATAACCTATATCGAAGACTAAAGATTTCCCGGATATTATGATAGCAATATCATCCCATTGCTTGTGTGGTATCAGGAATCTTCTGGTTTACACGGCCAGGTTTCACGTCAATGGCGTAACATTTCCAAAGGTTTCGCGTTAAACTTTCCAAATGTTTCGTGTGCGTAACATAGTCACAGTTATTTATCAACTGCAAATACGTAATTATTTTGTTGTATAAATATAAACCTTATATTGTATTATTTACACTGTTTCAAGGGTCAAGAAATGTTTATTATATCCACGTAAACACGTCTATGGGTTACTCTGAATAAGGGTCCTGACAGAAGGTCAGGCGGACGACGAAATAATCCTTATAAGAATTCCGGCTTTGCTGACTACGAAATGAAATGTCTAAGTAGATGAGTAAAAATGTGGAAGGCGGTCAAAATAAATACTTACCGTGCCATGCAAGGAAATGTGAAAAACGTAATATGTACCTAGAAGTATTTAAGATGAAAAAATTTAAAGTTACACTTAAAAAAGTTTGTAATAAAATATAAAAATAAACTATTAGTTAGATTTTGTAAATATATATGTGTTTTATGAACAATCGGTACATGCCTTTTTTATTTGTATATTTATGAGCTTGTCCAAATCTTAAAAAAAAATATTATACTATACTTTACCTATTAAAACTAATACCTATTTGAACGAAGAACAAATACAAAAGTAAAAATATAATAATATTGTGATTGTTATTAAGTTGTACGATATTTCTTAAGCAAAATCTTTTGAAAGTCATTATAAAAATTAACAGAATTTATTGTTGCAGGTTAGAAGATGCCATTCAACGTCAACGAACCACCAACATTTGCTAATCATAATTTACAATACTCCAATAACAACAAACATCAGTCGATCAAGAGGACACAAATAAAATGCAATGAAAGCAAAATCATGACGATGATTTAAAATGGAAACGACATGCAGTCAGTGTTACAACATAACAAAGATAACGGCATTCACTCTAAGACCACCGGACTTTGAATTGATTAACAGAACGAACGGTTTTCTCAACTATTCTAAAGAAGACTCGTTTAGTGAATTTGTATTTGACATCGATAGGACATTAAACGAAACATTTGCAAATTTGACTTTAAATGAGTGCAGTGAAGTGCAGTACAATCCATGGGCTTTATCGCTGATAGTGTTTCCTTTATTGACGTTATTTGGGAATGTGTTAGTTATATTAAGTGTAGCAAGAGAGAGGAGTTTACAAACAGCAACGAATTACTTCATAGTTAGTTTGGCAGTCGCGGACCTGCTAGTAGCAGTTGTCGTTATGCCTTTCGGAGTTTATTATCTGGTAAGTATTGTGTTAAATAATTATTGACAAACTCAACAATATTTTCAATTATATAGAGAGATATGTGAAAATCATGGACATGTTAAGATTAAAACACGAAACGGGAAACTAAATCGTTCGGTGGAAAAACCTTTTGTTTCTTCCAACAACAACTTAAAGCACACTTTAGTGACGAATAAAATAATGTTTTGCTTCAATTTGATCCTAAACTCTGCATATGTATGACTTATCCGTGACTTTATTCAATGATCTTGCGATTAAAATAATACTTAATAACATAAAATAATATATTTTTATAATCAGTCCAATTATGAAAGATATTTTTATAGGAGGCTTATGATTTATGGCTGGTTTTATTACGTGTTTTTATAAGCAAAAATACCTTGAGTAATAATAAGTACTATATAAAAATCATTTCGTCATCAAGTTAAATGAACAAACACATTATTCTTGCTTTTTGAGAACAAGCTAAAAATGTGCTTTACTTTTGAATAAGGTGTATAGCAATGGCTAAGCACTTTAGTTTTATGAATAAAAAATGAAGTAATTTCAGAACCTTTTTAAAGCTGTAGTGCTTTTACCACGGCGTTCTTCGTGTTTGAATAATTTTAACTTTTGTGTCCAAAAAGTAATTTGTTTTCAAAAAGTTTTGAAGGAAAACATTTAAACTACGATTTAACCATTCGAAAGTCATAATACCGTTGTTATTGTGTAAGCAGTTTCTATATATTGAAAAAAATATATATTAGTGTACTAAAACTTTAAAATACTATCTCATTGACAGATATTAAACCTATTATATTAGAAAGTTTAAATGACTTTAGTGTTTTCTATGGTTCTTACAAGTATTTTAAATATCAATACTATAGGTGCATATTTTTTCGCATATTCACTCGTTTTCACGTTTTGTCTTGACCCTTCCTCTGTCTCATTAATTAACTCATTTTTAATAGCATATAGTTTTTATTTATAAAATTCGATCTAAGTAAATACCACATAAACATATAAAAAAATATAACAACAAAAAGGAGTACTAGTGAGTTATTTGAAACATCAGTTAAATACTTTTATACGACTTACCCTATATTTTTTTGTATAAACCAAAATAATATATAGTAACCGAATGATTTTATTTATAGGTCTAACATTAGCAATATCTTCTTTAAAATTCAACATACCTTGACTTCAATTTGCATATCAATTCTTAGGATAATAGGATTAAATGGGAAGGCGGGCTCGTCACCGGATGCTACCCATTGAATGACTCACGTTCCTGGAGCACTTGATAATATTAGTTACAAGGATCTTACAACATTAAGATAACTTATAATGCCATGTTACTTTTAACTTTCACATTTATTAAGATTCGTTGTGGTTGAAAAGCTCAAATATATAAACATATAGCAAATAAAAAAATTCAGTAAGGCTAAGTTATATATGTCTTCATCGTACAACCTTAAGCGAACGGTGAAGCTGTCAAAAACATAAGAACAACAACAATGGTGAGTACGGATTTTGACATTAAAGCATTACGGCTTGTCGTTTATAATAAAATAACATGTAGCCGCTAATTGCTTTCGAAGAATATTTTATTACAAGAAGTAGTTTGTTTTACAACATTAAAAGGATTCTAAGGAACCCTAAAATAATTTTGTATATGACGAAGAAGTATGTTTATAACGAAAATCATTTCATACGTAAAATAAAATTCATCATTATATCGTCTTCAATGATCAAGAAATATTTATTTGACTGTGTGAGATATTATGGCGCAAAAAATTCAATTTTAGTTTGAAATAAATAACTATTGAAATTTTGATAAAAACGCAATTTTCATTATTCATAAAATTTTATTTCCAAATCGACTATCACGTAAATGCAAGACCCATTGCAAAGTTTAATCAATGCAAATGCAATGTAATTAAAAACTAAATTGTATTTTCTCTCAAACAAACCTTACTGCCTACCTTATCATTAATTTATCTAAACTAGTGATGATATTGAGATACGGATTGAATTAGGTCTAACCTTTGAAACTCTCCTAACTACTTTGTACGAAATAGAAACTCAAAGGGTTGAGACCCTCTTGTAAATTTCGTGACCTATAAGTTCTTGTTGTCTATGAACTTAGGTATTAACATTTCATGAAATTATAATAACTGTACCTTCATGTTTTAAACATAAAATTTTTACTTAATTTAAACACCTTATTTTATTTAATATCTTTTCTGGAACACGTGTGAAATAAGAATCAAATAAAATATTAGTAAGGATATTCACTGTATAATGTTTTCTTTTTCATAACCAATACATTTAATCCTTGTTTCGTTTCGTATTTCTTGAGTGGAAAATAAATATGGTTTCTAAAGTTTTGAGGTTTGAAACAGTATTATAAAACATAAGTTACTGAGGGTTAATGGAACACATTTAGCAAACAACAGAGAAACTATTTCATCAGAGCGATATTTTACGCACTCTCCTAAAGTAATATTTCACGCATTATCATGAGCAGAAGTAATTAGCAAATGGAATCACATTCCGGATTTGTACAAACATTAACAAAGCAAACGTACGTAGGGATTTATGGACGTAGCTTACATTTGAAATTTTGTTGTTTGGCCTTGTTGATTGTCTATTGCAGTGTAACCGGTGCAGAGAGCAATGTATTATGTTAATGGCCATAAAGTGATGCTATACAACCAAATATGTAATTAAAATGTGTGAAACTAAAATAAAACTCGTAAGTGTTCATATTATTTTGTAATAAAAGCACACTTTAGGCGAGCGAGGTGGGAGAGGTATAGTTCTAATTGCTCTACCTTATTAAAAATATTTTGCATGTTTATAGAATCTTTAAGAATAAAATTAACATTTTTATGATTTTTCTTTATAGTTTAATGGCGTGTGGGGTTTGCCAGCTGTTGTATGCGACTGCTACATCGCCATGGACGTCACTTGTTCCACTTCCAGCATCTTCAACCTTGTCGCCATATCTGTTGACAGGTAGGTGATGTCTATATTAGCTTTTAATTTATAATGTTCAAGTAAATTTGTTAAATGTGAGCAATTTTTTTGTGTTCAATTAAAATTTCAAAAGTGCTTTATCTTACAAATTATAAAAATAGACTTTCTAGTGCCTCTTAAGTAGTAAGGACAAAATATCAAGGCCCCTATTAATAATTAATAATTCGTTGGAGGTTGCCACCGAATCTCATATTCTTGCCAAAAATATAATTTATAGCGGTGCCGCAGAAAAAAAATATGCGGCTGATATTACTATTTTTTTTTGTGTAATTTTATGAACGGTACATATTTTAACATGTTTGCCTCAAATAGAGGGTCAAGGCTAAAACCAGATAAAAAGTTATTCCACTTAAATTTACTTATTATAAAATGAATTCAAACTATATTTTCATAATATTTACATATTTGGTCAGATAGATTTATGCATATATTTTATACACTATATGTATTAGACTTATAATATTCTCTTAGATACATCGCAGTAACTCAGCCAATCAAATACGCAAAGCACAAAAGCAACGCTCGCGTCTGGGTTATGATAGCAGTGGCGTGGACGGTCTCCGGCGCTATAGGCTCCCCAATAGTGTTGGGTCTCAACAACACTCCCGACAGGAGCCCTGACCAGTGTCTATTTAATAACACGGATTATGTCATATATTCGTCATTGGGATCATTTTACATCCCTTGTATCATCATGATGTTTCTCTACTTCAGGATATTCACGGTGGGTTTATTTGAATATATAATTAAGATCTCCAGTCCGTTCTGGTTCATATAATAAATTTTTGCTATTACACATTTAAACTGGAACTATGTTTCTCAGGTATTACGACGCGATTTTATTTTTACATTTCACCTTTTCCCCAAAGCTCTCTGATCACGTTTGCTGTAATAACGATTGCTGTCAAAGAATCAAAACGTCGGGAACTTATATCCGACAAAACATAGTTTCGTCTCAAATGTCATATACATTTTAAAATTTTACTACATACTTATAAAACGTGCATTTAATGTCTAGCATAGATCTTTAGATTCATTGAAAAATTGATTTACTGAAAATTGATTAATTGATTGATTTAATATGTTTTTTATTTAATTCCTTTTTTTAAAATTTCAATAATATATTTCCTTTTTTTAAAATTACAAAACTATTAAGTTTTCATTGTGCTGTTAGGCGATCAGGCAACGTGCGAAAAAGCAGCGTGTTGCTAAGAAGACCTCATCAGCAGTCAGCTCGGCCGTGTCAAGTGGAACAGCTGCAGTTGTCATTGAGAATGTTGTACATGCACATCGGTTTATAGTTCCCGAGGACAGACCGACAAATACAGCATCTGGAAGCAATGACGACGACGATGACAAGTAAGGAATTTTTGAAAAGACGAATTAATTTCAACTTAAGGCTAACGTTCTTCTGATCTTAGTACAACGAACTAAGAGTCATACTTGTCATTATTGGTATCAAATTATTTAAACACTAAATTAAAGGATAACGAGATAACTTTTGGTTTTGATAGATCAGAAATGGGTGCGTTTGAAGATTTGGCTACCACCAGATCAGCCAGATTTATGCTTGCGGCAGTTGTTGAAGAAACTGGGTTGTCAGTATAAATACTTATCTTGTAAAGCTATTAATGAAATTTTATAGAACATAGGCTTATCAATAATTCAAATGAAAGACCCACTGTCATCAGAAGCCGTGGAATCCTTACTTTATACAAAGAAATAATCCATTTTGTGTGTCCTTAATGCAGAATAATGGCCAATCTCGCGTCACCAATTCCAATGATGGACCCAAATACTAACAATGACTCCGGCTACGTGCCCTCTAATATGGAGGCGGATAAAGAACACTCCCCGCTACCCTCGCCGAAAGTGGAAAAAAAGAAAGAAAATAGTATACCGAGAAAACCCGAACTCAAGTAAATCTTGGTTTCTTATTTCATTCTGATTTGACCTTATCAACGTAGGTAAATTATTTTTCTAGTACATTTGTTCGCATATATCATACAGATGTCCTGAAAACTCTTATTTTAACATTTAACATTTGTATTTGTGAAGTATGACAAACTTGACATTATGAAGCTATGGAACTATTAGTAAGAATGAGTGATGTGACCTTTGAGTATTGGAAAGGTCACAGGACCTTTTATTAATTGAAAGTTTTGTTTATTATTTATAGAACTCATATAACTATTGTACTACCATGAACGTGATTTCTGTGAATTGGTTAAATTAAATTAAACTAAAATATTGAACTGTAATAAGAATCAAACTCAGCAGTTCAGAACTTAATTTTGTGAGTTCTTTCTCTTTCTATCTTTTGATACAGCAATTTGTTACAATGTATTCAAAGTAATTAAATATTATTTTTTTTAACTAAAATAGTTATTTTAATATAAATAGGTATCATAATTAAATAAAACGTCAGTGTCTTATTTGTATGAGCGTTTATTTTTCATAAAAAAATGTGAAACGGTAGTCGTAAATTTAAAGAAGCTACATATCGTCTGAAAAGAGCTTTATTATAGGAAAAAGTTGAGTCGTCTCAGCAACAGTTCCCTGATCTCCACGCCGCGACGTCGCTTCCGAAGTGCCGCGTCAGCCGCAAGATTTACAATATTTAGAGCGAATCGAGCTGGAAAACTAAGAGCCAAATCTTTCGCTAAGAAAGAAAAAAAGGCAACTCAGACGCTAGCCATAGTTCTAGGTAACTTTTCTTCTATTATTTTTATTGTGATAATGTAATACATAAAAAAGTTAATATGCTCTGCGTTTGTAAATTTCGGCTGTCATGTGAATAAACGAAAAGACATGAAACTTTCATGATCTTGAAAGCATAGTTAGGTAAGAAAACTTAACTTTTGTTAAATAATCGATAAAGTTAATAATTTTACTTACATCTCCACATTTGAATGTGACTTCGGATTAAGTACAGACTACGCGTTTTATTACATTACATTCTACCGTCGTTTCAGGTACTTTACATAAACCGTTATTTTGGGCAAACGAGGTGAAAGTGTCTGTCAGATAGTTTTGATGTTTTGTCATCGACAGCCCATGATTTTTTCATTTTTTTTACGAACTGCTCTTATATACGGAGCTAAACAGTGTTAAAATTCTATATAATCAGTGTAAGAAAAATAAAAAAATATGTCACAAGATTCATTTCAATAATAGTAATGGCAACAATCATAGTATATATTAAAGTCCAATAAAAAAAAGTCGTGGTGGCCTGGAGGTTAAAGGCCCGCCCCTCACACGTGAGAGCGCGGGTTCGAAACCTGGTAAGTACCAATGTGGTCTTTTCCGAATCATATGTACTCTCTAAGAGTATTTAGACACCACTGACGGATGGTGAAGGAAAACATCGTGAGCAAACCTGGTCTTCAATTTTAAATTATAAGATTGAAATCGCCAACCCGTCTTGAGCAAGCGTAGTGATTAATGCTCTAACCTTCTCCATGTGAGAAGAGGCCTTTGCTCAGCAGTGAGCTCCTATAGGCTGATGATGATGAAAAAAACCAAGTGACTTCAAGACTCATGATTTACGGGAGATGACCAAGACTAACTGATAGACACTTTTATCTCGTCTGCTCGTGATTACGGTTGCTGTAAAGGAATCAAAACGTCGGGTCCAATATTATATAGTGAAATGGGTAATTACATATATCCAAAAACCATAGTTTCATTTTCGAGTGTTTTGTAAATTATGTATTTGGAGTATTCTGATAATTTACTAGTACTGATAGATATAGATTAGAAAAAACGCTTCTGAAAAGACAAGGGTAGTGCATTTATGAAAATATTGATTTTTTCTCAGGTGTGTTTCTCTTCTGTTGGGTGCCGTTTTTTACGTGCTCTATGCTGGATGCAATTTGCACGAAGTTTGGCTTCAATTTCTCTCCTGGAGTGACCGTATTTATCCTCACAACGTGGCTTGGTTACATAAATTCTTTTCTCAACCCGCTTATCTACACTATCTTCAACCCTGAATTCAGAAAAGCATTTCGAAAAATTTTGCATTGTTTGTAGGTCATTAACTTTAAAAATTATAATTTAATGCGGGTGAAAATGGTTGTGTACATTTTTTAGATAAAGTAGTTTATTTCAATAATTATTATGTTGTGCTTAAAAATAAATTGCAATATCTACACAATAGCAATTTTTAGATATTTTTAAATGACTTGATATAAAAATGTCTGTTTGTCTTCTGTTCCAATTTCCTTCTCTTTTTAGGGCTTTAATATTGTAATAAAATTTAAATGACATTGTTTTCACAAAACGAGAACAAAACAGACAAGCAATATCAATACAAATATCTGTAGATTGTAAATATATTTATACATATATTTAATTTTTTATTATAAGAGCTTTCAAATATAATTTTAATTAATTAATTAAGTTTTGAAATATTATTTGATGTTCGGACAAACTTGCACAAAATATGTTTCTTTAAGTTACTGAAGGACAACTCTGATATAGTTGACACACTTAAATTAATTCCACAGTGCCTTAGTTTAGTTTACTTAGGGGAACTGATACGGTTTTCAAATTCTTTTATTCAATGTTTAATTTTCCCCTACATGGGTATACATTATTATCATTATTTTTGAAATCATGAATTCGAAAACTTTAAAAGTTATCCCAACTATAAAACTCATACTAAGGACAAGGTTAAAAAATACGCTTACAATACCGTTTCAGACTTTTAATGTATAGTTTTAAGATATGTTTATAAGATTATTATTTAAAATTTTACGTGAAAAAAAATATAAACTCTTTAATTTACTTTTAAAAAAAAGTAATAAAACTAAATATTTTTTTTGTATTTCAAGATGTAAATATGTGTAAAAATTGTAGCGAAGCATTTGATGTTGAAGTAAATGTATTTGAAATAAATTTATATTTTTATTTACATACACCACCAAAAATATATAAAAAAATATTTTTTTATTTTCATAATTTTTCACAAATTAACAGTCTAGTCTTAGTCTTTCGGTAGCCAGAGCGCAAAGGGAATAACCACAAACGAGCGATCAGTAGGTTTTTTGAGAGAGGGCACTAGGGCTATAAAAACAAATGTCAAGCCTTACTCCATCCTTAAAGTGGCTACGGATTGGACTATAATGATGGATACGTATGAAAAACAATACTGTGATATTTGTGTTTCGGCCTCCAGACCAGACATATTTATGTATTCGCGAATTTTAAAGCTCGTTGTGATGATAGAGCTTACGGTTCCTTGGAAAACCAACATTCCCAAAGACCATACCATCAAGGTCAACAAATATTACGAGCTCACAATCGAACTCACTCGAAATAGATTCGTCGTGGATTTGTACGCGGTAGAAGTGGGAGCGAGAGGTATAACGGCTAAATCTCTCTACAACCTACTAAAAGACTTGGGCCTGTCCAGAACTGACATTAATTCATTCTTGGAACGTATTTCGCAGGCAGCCCTAGTAGGTTCTTTTCAAATATGGTTAGGTAGGGAGAGGAGCTTGGACAGTGGAGGTGAGCGTTTAACGCGCGTTAGTTAGGGGCCCCTTAAACCTACACCTGGGTCGCAAGTCTCAGGTACTGTTGAAGTTTCTCTCCCTTCAACGCGATGGACCCGGCACCCGCACGGTGAATCCATTGAATGCTAAGAGGTTTCGTCTCTTAGTCGATTGTCATGAAATCAAATTTAGATAAGGTTGCTTTTGCAAAAAAAAACTTAATTACGTTAAAAAGCCCTTACAAAAATTAATGAAATGCTCATACAAATCTTATCGTCTTATAATAAAGTGCTTCATCGTTTACAATTGGAAAGCCTGTCTAATTCCAAGCTTGTTTACACATGAAAAGATTCATTTTCGTTTGTTTATTTGTCTACGCTCCGATGATTATCATGCCTTCCATCAAAATAAATTCAATGCTATGAATATATTTTGTATTTATTTTAAACATTACAAATTTATTTTGTAAAATAAAAGGTGTTTTGAAATAAAAATAACAAAACATATTGCTCATATGCTTTTTCAATTCAAACAGATTTCTTTCACAAACAGGATAAAATACTTTGGTTTGGAAAGCTTTCTCTATTGTTAGGTAAAGCATTTTTTAATCAAATCTAAGTGAGAAATTCTTCTACTACTCCATTATTATTGAAAATATTTTTCTAATTATTTATTTAGATATAAGGTAACAAGAATCGTTATAATAAATTAATTCAAAGACAAAGTCCAGCAAAGGACACAATGAATGAAGAAAATCACGGCATCCAATAAGTAAGTTTATTTTAAAAACTAACATATGATTAAAATGCATCCCTCTACCTGCGTTAAATGTGGTGAAAAATGTTTTTTTACATTACAAAGCTACATAAAGGTCTTATAAGGTCATGTTACACAGCAACAAAAGTTTCATCTACAAATTAGTACAATTTCATATAAAAATCCCCTGTTTCTCTTATATTAACTTGTCATATTTTGTACAGTATTGTTTTGTTTCTCTACCTTCTTTGTGAGTACACTCCCGTGAAGTAACATACTATTTGAAACTATCATTCAATATATTCAAATCTAAATTACAAATTTGGTTTAAGGGTTTCATTCTTTCTAGAATATGATAACATTTATGGCGGCCACATTGCGTGTAAGACTAAAACCGTCATGTGCTAAAATACGCTTAATTGCGTGAAATAAGAAGTCCTTCTGCGGCACAAATTTAAGTTTTGGATTCACTATAATAAATAAATATTTCTTATCTTTTATCTCCTGTCAATTTGTCGATGTTCCTAAAATGGTTTATAGTGTAACCCGAAACACGTGTACGGGTACGTATGTGTATTTACCGTAATACTGCTGAAGCATAAACTCGGTGCTATAATTTGTCTTGAAACCTTACCCCTGGCTATTGAAACGACATATCGCAGAAGATCGTTAAATAATCTGCCTTTGAAACTTCTCGGGTATAACATATCCAATTTCACTCACGCCGGACGAATAATATACTTCAAATTTTTATTATTAATAATAGATTGGTTTTCCATTTTAATCTAGTAGTGAAAAAAATATTGATGTGTGAATTATCAAAAATAACAGATTTTAATATTGTTGTTTAAATGCTGAAGAAAGTCAAAACAATGTAGGTTTTATATCAAACGATGAGTAGGAGAAGGGCAAAAAATATATACAAAAACTACTTTAAAATATGTTAGTAACCAAAATAGAGGCTACCTATATTATTTAATAAACTGATGTCATCCTACCTCCTCATCGTCAGTGCTATCGAAATCTGAGTATTTTCAAGTGAGCACAATAACTAAATACGTTTCTGCTAATTAAGAAATCGCGTTAATAATCTTTGCTTTATAATTAATTGATTGGCTTGCTTTGGTGAAAAATTTCGAATAATCAGTATTCAAATTAAAATATAGATAAATTCATTTAATATCATCCGAGCCTCGTCGAAATTTTCACTAAGTGTATTATTATAACCAAAGAAAAGACTCGAAAAGTATATCTTTGAAGCAAAAAAATTGTTTCTCCGACACCAACATAAGTCATTATAATTGTTTTCTTATCATTTGCACTAAAATAGATTTTCCTATTTTTATTTAATACAATGAAATTTAAATTTATCTGATGTATGTATTAAGTATAGATTCGTGTAAGAAGTAATTGGTATTATAACTGGAGAAAACGAATAAAGACCTAAAACAAAACTATTAAAAGTGTGAAGTAAAAGTCGGAGAGATCTAAGAGCCGGTTTTTTGTGAACAATATTAAATCAAATAACTGTAACTACCCTCAGACTACAGATTAAAGTTTAAAAATAAAATTAAGATATTTCTGATGAGTGAGAGTTATAAAGTCTTCACTGACCCAAACTGACATTTAACCTAAGCGTTGACACGATTATAGGTCTGCAGTCTCAACAAGAACACTAATACAAATCATATACATATGATAAGACAGTAAAAATAGAATGTCTGTACATTAAATATTTTTCCAAAAATTGATAGGAGGCAATCAAAGAAGAGTCATAGAAACCAAAAAAACAATTTTTCGAATTTTTGTCTGTCTGTCTAGTACGTTATAACTTCAAAACTACTCAACGGATTTGAACGCGGTTTTCACAGTTGGATTACAAATAATTAGGAGCATTGTCAAAACTTTGATCGTCAAAATCAGTTAAGGAAAAAAGAAGTTATGGCCAATTGAAAATTTACTTCAAGCGCTGCTTCAAAACTTTTAAACACTACAACTTAATATTGATTATATATATTATATATTAGTTACTAAAAAAATATGTTCCAATATATGTCAATCTCAATATTAAAACTTATGAGAGGTAATAAAAATAACAAATAACGCAGTGCGCGCAGTCGCGGTTGAAGTGTTGAACACTGTGCTCGGTAGATGGCGTTGATAAAATACGGCATCAACCTAGATCGCGGTGTTATGATTCTCCGTTGTGTAATCACTACTATGCGGTTCAAAAGTTCAATGTTCCTGCAAAAAACGCCTGGCACAGGCCTAGCGTTATTAACGAACCGACAGCAACCCAGGCCCCTAAGGCAACACAGGCCCCTAAGGCACCCATGGCCTCTCAGGCAACACAGGCCCCTCAGGCACCCGCGCACATACCGGCAACCGGCCTCGCAGCTGACTTGCAGTTAGTCTGTGACTTCGCAAGTCTTATAGACCCCGCGGAGGTGCAGTCGTTCGCCGCCAAGCTGAGGGCCTCCGATGGCAATCCTCAGGCCCGCATGCTGGCAATGTGCCAGTACGCGGGCATGTTGAGTGCCATGGGAGCGTTCAAAGCCAATGGCAATTAGGACCTACGATTAGGCGTCCCAGACACCCCTCCTAGACCCTGACAGTAAACATATGACCGACAGTACAGACATAAAAGTCCTTAAGACACACAAGCAACATGACACAAACACAACGCCTTCGCCGGCGAAGACGAGGTCCCGTTCCTAACACGTCGCTCCGGCGTTCTGCCGTCGGGGGACGTCATGTATTCCAATATCCGATTCATCCTCCACTACAACGACGTCCTAAGCCGAGGTCCGGCCTCTTAGAGGCACCTTTGGGACGGGCGCAACCCTCCGTCGGGCCCTTCGGGCCCGAATTAAACGGATAGGTCCCATCAGGCCGCCCACCCCTCCCGGTGACGCTGTAAAAGCCAATAGGGCTAACAGCTACTGTCAACTCGAAAAAAAAAAAAAAGTTCAATGTTGTTTGTTGGTAGTGGTTGTCTATCATTTGTTATCATCTCTTTTCTGTATGTTATTATTTTAAGTTTGTTATATATTATATGGTTATGCGAAAAGCGATAAACACGCGGGCAACAGCTTGTTTTAAAATAAAACCAATTGATGTTATTTAAATAGTACTTTTAAAATTTTATTAAAGTTATCCGAATGACTTGATACGACTTAATTTACTAATTTGTAAACAAATACTATGTACTGTATGAAAGTAATAAACAAAAGTATTTGTACTAAAAGTTCCTTATTGCTTTTGTTACAATTTTGTTATTCAAAATGAAAGTACAATAATTGATCTGAAAATTTAATAAAAGAAATTACTGCCGCATCATAATCGGTTACAAAACACCCTTTCAGGAGTAATATTAATTGATAAAACATGAACGTTAAATTATAGCGGTAGATAATAAAGTTTAATTAACATAAAACCACTGTTACAGGCTTAATATTAAATTAATAATATGATATCAATATACAAATATTACAGTAGTCAATTTAAATTAGCTTAAACAATATCATCGTGAACCCGGAATTAATACAGATCATTTAAATCACGATATTATTTCATCGGAACGGTAAATGTCTTATCGTTCGCTGCATTCGTTCTTTGTTCCGTTCACAGACTCGGTTTACTTCAATAGATATTCTTTCTGTCGTGTTGAAAATTATTTGTTCTTTGAGACATTATTTCTGTTGTATTTTCTTGAGTCATAACAATCTCGTGTCAAAGATAACTCATATTCAATTACAGTTATGTGTCGTCACCTACTTAAAACATAAGGTGAGATGGCACCTTATAATTTTTGATATCAATAAATTATAGCATATTTTCATAAAAGAGTGTAATAAAAGATAAAATTTCTTTCTTATTGATAAAAAAAATATATATCAACCTGTCCCTTAGGAATTGACCTGTCCAAGTCTTTTCATGGCTGAAAAGGTAACCTAAAGGGCCAATAATTTCAAAGATACATAATACCTGATTACCCGAAAAAGGAGACGACCTTCTATAACTATAATGATATTCATGTATGTATCAACAATTTTCCTTTCAAAGTACTTCGAAAAGATATACATCCTTTGATATTGATAAATTGAGCCGTAATTATTACTTTTTCCCTCTTATTCAGGAAGCTCTGTTATCATCATCATTTATATTTATATTTTTTTTTAGGAACTGCTACTTTTTTTCTGCATTTTAAATTTTAAAACGTCACATTAAATAAGTTAATAATATGAAAACCAAATAACAAGCAATGTTTAGTATTGACATTTTTTTTATTTTTCTTTCTGGTTGAAGGAAGAGTGACTGTTAAATTAAAAAGAAATTACATTAGCCTAATATGAATAAATAATTACAAGTCATTCGTTGTCAACAATTTCATATAACATGTTAGAATGTTTAGAAAATTAAAAAAAAGGTCGCAAAAATTTGGAAACTTTTTAATCAAGCACATTAAATAATATTGTATCCAAATAATAAAAAGTTTAGAAATAAAAAAAGGTATCAAATAAAAATTGCAAAGGCAATTAACTTCATTCAAAGAATGTGATCACCGCTCCGGGTGAAGCAGGGACATATCGAGACTATTTAAATGAAACCAGTATTTTTCGGATAAACTACGCGTTATTTATTTTTGTTAAAAAACTACATACAAAACTAGTTTTCATGAAAATATTTTACGTGAAAACAAAAGCCTTCCTCCACAGAGTTAAATATTTTGTCAGATTTACACAATAAATGACCGGTAATATTTGTTTTATTTTGCTTCGAGATTAAATTTCCTCCATGATCTATGAACCTTTACACAACAGTGAAAGATGAAATGAATAATTCAGCTAGATAACACTTATGAATAATTTACATCTATAAATGTAACATAGTTTCAATATTGTATACGGAATTTTGATATCGTTTTCATTGTAATCGAAATTAAAATATACGTGGTATAAAACTCACCAGACTTTTAAATTTGCATATATTTATTTATTTTTTTCTGAAATATATTTTGTTTTGGTTACCACCTTTAAGGGAATAAAAACTGATAGTTCGCTCCTAACAATTGAAGATTTTAAGTTATAATATTTTCAGGCTTGTCTAAAACTATACAGCCATTTTTTGGATATTTGTCATCCTGAAAGTTTCCTTTTATGAATTTAAAATTATAAATTATGTTTTTTTTTTAAGTCAAAGGTAGCAAACAAGTAGCTACCGTCGCCCATGGGCACCCGCATAATCTCTGGTGCCAACCTTGGTTTTTTAGCAATAGGGATAGGGAAGGGTGAGAATAAGGGAATGTCAGGAAAAGGTAGGACCCTTGATTAGGGATGAGGGGGAGGGAAAAGTGGGAAAGGGAGGGAAAAGGGAAGGGTTAGGAAAGGGTGGGAAAAGGGAAAGGGCAGCTGGTTCTCTCATTCATCGGACGAAACGCATTAAAAACTACTTCACACCGATCTTCTGTAAGAGGTTGGTTTCTCCGGTCGAGCCAAACCCATGTTTGTTCTGTAGTTATGTACCTGACTACAGCTAGACTCTACCACCTACAAAATATGTAATGTACATATAATTTTTCATATAAATATAGGTATTGTAAATACTTATTTAGTTACACGAATATTTTTATTTTTCGAATGATTTACTATACAAAGATCTTGAAAAATACTTAATAGCCACATGTAATATTATCTCTCTAAACAACATGATCAATTTTACTCACGAGGAATAGTAAAAGCAACAATCCAATTCAAACATCTGATGTACTTATCAAGAATTGTATCTCTTGAAAATATTTAATTAATTTTTCTATAATGTTACTCAGGTCTATTTAACGCGCATAATATAAAAACAGAAGACCTGAATTTCTAAAAAAATACTAAGTAGGCTTTGTATGATGTGACCGATAGTCAAAGCAATACGTTTAATAAAACTTTAATCATAATATTTGTTTCTCCAGAAACTCACTTTAGATCAAGTAATTAGACATTCATTTAAATAACACTTTAAATAATTGATTCGTTTAAAGAAATCATTAACACCGTGACACTAATTATGTCACAACTACTATCTAAACTGGAATTCTTAAATTCTCAAACAATGATTTATTTAAATGATGCGCCTATATATATACATATAATTTATTTTATTCCTGTATAAAAGGTAGCTTTCATTTGATAGTTTGATTAGACATAAAGTAAAATTATCTCTGTAAGGTATTTATTTTCATTGCTTTCATTGTAAAAGAAACAAGAAAGTATAAATATATTGTTGATGTACGTTTTATACACAGAATGTGTCAGTTACAACTAAATGATAATGTGACTAACGAAGAAAGTAATACAATAACTCGTTCGATCGGGTCCTTAAAAGTTTTTTAATACATTCAAAAATATTCACGTCCCAAAATATATGTAATATCTTGACTAACTTCAAGGTTTTTTTTAAACCAGTTATTAAAACTTTTACTTGTGAATATTTTAACTTTGATTAAGGTAAGTTTATGTTCATTGAGGATCATTCAAAATAAACTTACTAATATTTTACGGCTTCGAACCAGAACATTTTTGCGCAGTTACGTGAAGTACTTTTGTCATTCCTTAAGCTGCAAAACTTCATTTCACCCTGAAAGTTCGGGGTGAAACGCGAACGGGGGATTGTGTCGGTAAATAAAATAAGGCTTGAATCAAACGAGTTTTAAGTATTATAACACTGATGGCGTATATTACAAAATTTAATTTTTCTTGCATAATAAAATGGCTAAAAATATAAATTTATAAATTAATTATACTTTAAGCCTTTAAACTGCTTAAACCAGCGACTCTCGTCAGGTCACGATATTTTAATTGGTAAAGTGATTGGAACGCAATATTTCAGAAGTGACAGGCAAGAAACGTGTTTAATATGTTTTGATTACATTTTAATTTAAACAGTAATCTCGCCGACGTTTGTAGGTTGGCGGTAGCCAGAGGATTAAAAGACATGTGGCATTTAAAACATCACTTCTAGATTACAAAATTGTAAGTTATATGAAAACAGTGGCAAGTAAAATTTAGCGTTCATTACTGTACACGGAACTAGACTACTCAGAATATTTCTGGAATAAAAATACTTTTCCCATTACATAACAGACTTCAGCAATTTGATATTATAAATGTAAGGGACTTCAAAATCTCAAGAGTACAATAGCTATTTTAACACATCGATAACTCACAATGATCCTCTATAGAAAGCTTTTTTCAAGCGTAAACGGGGATTTGTTATACCTTTTGTAAGTGAGATATTGGACTTTTAAATCGTTAACTTAAACGAATTAAATATTATTATTTAAATATACTTATTGTGAATTATAATAAAATGACAAGAAGAAAATATTAAATTTTAGTTTATGTTTTCCTATTTCTTGAAAGGAAAGGCAGACACACATTTTTATAGTTCAGTATACGAGTATTTATATGAATATTAATTCTCTGAAATCGGATAGTATAAAAATCTAAGCCAATAACCTGTAATATAAACGAACAATTTTGATAATTTGTAGGAATTAATTCTAGAAAACCTAAATATAATATAATATTCAAACTAACATAATTAAGTTAAGAGTAACAGAAGCTCGTGACAGATGTTACCCTGAGATATTAATAGTTTAGATAATTATAATTATACTATTTTACCCCCATGTGTTTATGTAAATGACCTTGTAGTATACTTTGCTACATTTCTAAATTCATTTACAATCGTAGCAAAAAAGGATATGCATGTAAATTTGGTTATATTTATAATTTATTTTACTGACTTTATCTTACATGAGCTATAGCACTTTATATTAAATAAATTTTGTCAGTAAAATGGTTTTGTTCTCTATTTTATGTTAAAAAAAAAACTGATATAAAAATTTAAGGTAAATATGTGACATCACTAACTAATAGGAAACTTATCTTTCAGATTTATAAACTACTCACAACACTACCTTAGTAAATTAAGAGAGAGTGACGAACCCTCTTAGCATTCGATGGATCCCCGTGCAGGTTCCGGATCCATCGCGTTCAACAGTGCCTGGGACTTGCGACCCAGGCGTAAGTTTAAGGGGCCCCTAACTAACGCGAGTTAAACGCTCACCTCCACTGTCTAAGCTCCTCTCCCTACCTAACCATATTTGAAAAGAACCTGATAGGGCTGCCTTCGAAGTACGTTTCAACAATGAATTGAAATTAGTTCTGTACAGGCCCAAGTCTTATAGTAGGTTGTACAGAGATGTAGCCATTTTTCCTCTCGCTCCCACTTCTACAGCGTACAAATCCATGACGAACTTATTTTGAGTGAGCTCGTTTATGAGCTCGTAATATTTATTGACCTTGATGGCATGGTCTTTGGGGATGTTAGTTTTCCAAGGAACCGTAAGCTCTATTATCACAACACGCTTTAAAATTGGCGAATACATAAATATCCTCTGAGATTTTGTATTGTTCATCATAAGTATCCATCATTATAGTCCAATCCGAATTCACTTTAAGGATAGAGTAAGGCTTGACGTTTGATTTAGAGCCCTAGTTCCTTCCCTCACCAAACTTCTGATCTGTGGTTATTTCCCTTTGCGCTCATTGTTATTTCATAACGTTTATCGAAAATTTTTTTTAAAAATAAGTTAGACTTTTAGTCCAGAGGATAACGCAATGTAGTTGTATTTTGTTGACAATTGTCTAAGTATGTCTCTAGTGCATATTATACATGGTTTCAATAATTTATATATTAATGATTTAATGTTACAATTTTTTTTTGCTTTTAAGCCTAATATATTTTGGAACAATTGAATAAAGAACGTGTAACGTATGTTACATACATATATATTTTTATAGATTCCACATTAACAATATTTTTAATTAAGTATATTTGGGAAAAACAGTTTTATTACATTTTCATTCTAATATTTTATGTAATATTATTACAATCTTCAATCGATTGAAAACTATATAAAATATGTACAGTAAAATAACTTTTGTAAAATAAAAAATATTATTACACTTTATGCTATTCGAAATAAAACAAGGACACAATAAAAAGAAAGTACAATAGGCAGCCTTATCGCTAAAAAGCGATCTCTACCAGACAACCTTATAATGACAAGTAAAAATGATAATTTTTAGAAGATTTATTTAGCTGACATTGTTTAATTTCAGAATATTATGAAAGTATTATTTCTAAGAAGTGATGCTTATTTTATTTAAATAAAAAACGCAAGTTATAAATAATTATAATAATTACAGTGTTAGGTTATTTTGTTTAATACTATTTTTATGTAAAGCTTTATGCAAACAAAATACCAACTTCTTCATCTTTCATTCGTTGTTATTTGTTATTGTATATATATTTTATAGGTCTACAAACTATCTTCATTTTCAAAGAAAAAAATCCCTTACTTACAGACATAAATTTGTCGAATTGTATTCCTGACTGATTTTGTCGCCTTTTTGTACGAACACTAAATCTTTTTTGTCACAAACAGAGTAGATTTGATTTTATCTATCAACAGCGCTTCACCAAACTTTTGATTACAACTAAATTAACGAAGTGCTTAAAAATATATATTTGCTTCGTTCTGTGCTTACGGTATAACACCTTATTTAGTAGGCGTGAAATAACAAGACTATAATAGCAAGAGTCTGTTTAATTGAGTGTCTATTACTGTACTGAATAATACAATCATGTGACATAGTATTTATACTAGGCACACTTCCTTACACACTTTGTATAATGTTAATATTTTATCACTAACTGCTCCTAAAATAACATAATATATCAAAAATTTATAGTCGTATAAATATGACATATTTCAAGTACAAAAGTAATATCTTTTTTATTATTGTAAATGTATTTATGACTAGACTAAGTCAATACTGCATTTCCATACAAGATTAATTTTCTAATTAATAAAACAAATATAATTAAGTGAGCACTTATTTTTTTAGTAGTAACCTTCAAAAGAAACGCTGACAAACTTTAAAATATTTATCGAACTATTACTTTTAATTGTAAGTTAATAAAACAACGCACTTCGTTACTAAATAGGTGACTCTTACTTAAATTTGAAATTTCGCCATCACTACTATCAAATTCTTATGTTTTCTTCAAATTTATGGAAGATTTTATAGAATACCAAAGTTTTCTCGATTAGAAATTTGTCTGAACTCTGTCTCAACCTTCATTAAGAATGACAACAGACATAAAAAACTATTAGGCTGTTTTCAATTGAGCGAAAGTAACATTTAACATTTTAAATAGTTAAATAACTTATCGCTGATACTTACATAATATAAAAATTATAAGTTGTGTTCATGATGTTGTTCTTGGTAGATCTTATAGCACAGTTAGGGTCACATAAATAAATAAACGTCGATATAAGCAAATGATTTACAACAATTCTTCAAGATAGAATTTATTTTGCTACTGAACAAAACAAGAGGATTTTTTGGACAATAGAGAAAAACATTCCGCTCTGCAATCGTGTTAGTTTTGGAAGTGTTATAATATTAAAAATAATCTAAAAAAAATTTCAAATTCTCTTACTATATTGTCTTTGGTATCAGAAAATATAGCAAACAATAATACAAAAGTTTTTATGATAAGCAATGATTTTAATTACAAAGATCATGAGAACTCAAATTGCAATGATAATGTCAAGCGAATATTATACTTGTCAGTCAAAGTAATTTAACTGATTTCAATATAAAATAACATTAAATACAAATTAGTTCAGAGCTTCAGAGAAAACTGGAAAAAAATAGATCTGTTAATTAACAGGCGGCTCCATCTGTAGTCATTTCATTCACATCTGAGTGTCATAACTGGAGTGTCTCATTACATTCCACTCATTTTATACTTTTTGCTTGAACAAGCGAAAAAAACGGCTATAGAAGTAACACTTTTTTATGTTCCCCCGCGTATAATATCTAACACACTTTCATTAAATCAGCCCGTGAACACGGCTGCTGTAAAGTAACCGAAACGTCGAGTAAAATGTAATAAAATCTTGTAGTCTATTCGAAAATCGTAGTTTAATTTTATAACCTGGTTAGAAATTAATTACATGTTGCATTACAGCCAATAGCTGATTAAAGGAAGATGAAAGTCTAACGTTTGAGTGGGAGAGACTCATATTGAGGCGCCAATATATGCAACCGCTGAGTGTGTAGCATTTTATTTTATTTATCAAATAATTCGGACTTTAAAGTAGATTGGAATAAACACTAATAGCAGGATATCTAGGCTACTATAGATTTCACTTTTTAAATTATAGGGTTAATATCCAAAACGTGCCTTGAATTTGAAGCAGTTATCCCAAAATCCTTTATATAATGCAATTAATTGCAATTATGCAATCATAACAGCTATTTCTATTTTTTAACATACACAGAGAAACACTATGATACTATAAGAGTTATTTAATCGATTTACAAATCGATGAATCTGTTGTTTGTCACTGAACTGCGAAAACTATATCTCTAGAGAATAATACAGGTCTGCGACTGTGAGATAAACTTTCCTCATTCAATGTCAAAACTTCGACTTTTATCTATTGTCAAACATTTGTGTTGAATTTTAATAAACAATGTCTTTTGATTTTATTTGAGAACACTGAAAACTTTAATTTGTAAAGTGAAATTAGATGAAATATAATGTACATTAAATTTCGAATGATTAAAAAAGTTTGATAAGCATATTATTTCCGGGAAAGTTTTTGAAAAAGCATTTCCTTTATTATTGTATAATATCTATAATTATTGAACAAAATGTTGAGTAAATTCATTACTCTCGATTATAACAATCGAGATCAAGTGGAGTTCATTAAATAAAAAGTACACTCTAAGAATGAAAATGAATTAGTACTAATCTGTGCTTCTTTTTGTCAGTCAAGATGAATTTGTTTTTATAGTTCATATCTTTTTCCTGAAATCTTTAAAACTCCAAATAAAATGTATAAAATTCTTTCATAATATTTGGCGCTAATGTGATATTCAAAACAACATTTTAAATAATGATATCTACGACTTTCGAATATATTATGCGTTTTTTTATTATTTTAAAAACGACATATTCGTAAGCAATCCGGCAGGATGTATCATATGTTCTGCCCCGGAGCAAACTGTCTCGACAAAACATCTCTAGTCAAAAATCAGTTGCACCTTCGCAACAATAAAGACCTATTGTCTATCGTGCAGGTAAGGGGAACGCGACCGTAATAATGGATACGAATATTTATGTAAAGAAAATAATTGAAATTCTTGCGGATAGTTCCATTTATAAAAAACTTAACATAGACCCGACAAATAAAGTGTTGGTAGAAACAAAACTCTTAATAAATAAATATAATATGAAACTCGATATAGATATGTACTAGCAGTTACAGATGTATATAATGTACAGATAGATGTACTGACAGAATGGGCGACATCATGAAGAAAGAAGCTATCAAGACTATATATAGGGTTTTCTATTAAGGGCGCTTGATCTTTGAAATGCAAAAAAAAAATACATGTAGGAAAGATATTTGCGAAATTTTTTTTTTATTTGGAAGGTCTATCGACCCCATTATGTATGAAATATGACATCATTCAAATGACCGCCACGGCTTCGGTTGGTGGCGCGCACACGAAAGGTCCAATTTTCGATGACTCTGGCGCACAAATCGGGCTGTATTTGATCGATGGCGTGGCGTATGTTGACTTTGAGGGCATCGGTGGTTTGTGGCTTGTTGGCATAGACCTGCGACTTAAGAAAACCCCACAAGAAAAAGTCCAGCGGGGTCAAATCGCACGATCTCGGTGGCCAGTTCACGTCGCCTCCGCGCGAGATGACCATGTGCAGAAATTGCTCGTGCAGAACTTCCATCGTAGCGTGTGCTGTGTGGCACGTAGCGCCGTCCTGTTGAAACCACATGTTGTCCAGATCCATATTCTCGATTTCAGGCCAAAAGAAGTTGGTTATCATCGACCGGTATCGCTCACCATTGACGGTGACGGCCACACCATTATCGTTTTCGAAAAAATACGGACCAATCACGCCTCCGGCCCAAAATCTGCACCAAACAGTCACTTTCTGCGGGTGCATTGCCACTTGGTGAACCTCGTGTGGATTGGTCTCGTCCCAAATACGGCAATTTTGCTTGTTGACATAGCCATTCATCCAAAAATGCGCCTCGTCGCTGAAGATGATTTTTTTGCCAAAATCGGCGTCAACTTCCAACTGCTCTAATGCCCAGTCAGCGAACACACGGCGCTGTCTATGGTCATTAACCTTGAGCTCTTGGGTCAGCTGGATCTTGTACGGGTGCAGGCTCAAGTCACAACGCAAAATTCGCCAAGTTGTCGTCTGCGAAAGGCCGAGTTCCTGTGCGCGACGCGGAATTGACTGCCGCGGGTTTTCGAGGACACTGTCGCGCACAGCGGCGATATTCTCGGCAGGTCTCGCGTTACGTTGACGCACGGGAACCGGCTGATTGTTAACTGACCCGGTTGACTCGAATTTGTCCACCAATCGACGGATAGTCGACTCGGCAGGACGATCATCGCGACCGTAAAACGGGCGAAGTGCGCGGAACGTTGCTCGAACTGAAGACCCATTTTCATAAAACAATTTTATGATTTGCACGTGCTGCTCGACACTGTAACCTGCCATGGTGGTTTGGGAGGACGGAATGAATATAACACACTGCATTTGACAGCTGTCACTCAAACAACATGGCCGCAATCAGCTGTCAAAGTTCAAGCGTCCCTATTGGAAAACCCCATACAAACTACATAAGAAAGTGAGATGAATTAAGAGTGTCATTCCTTTACAACAACAACAATACAAACTTGATTGTGACTGAGGTTTGTCATATATTGGACAGAAAAAGAGGAGCGTCGGTACCTGGGTAAAAGAATATGTCCCGGACATTAAAAATAGCATCGAAGTCAGCAGTATGTGAATCGTCTGTCTAGGATCACGTTTGCTGCAAAGTAACCGAAAGGTACGGAGTAGTACATCCCAAAATATTAGTTTTATTAAAAATTTTAAATAAATAAATACATTTCCGACACTTAATTTCTATATAATTCAATTCACATAAATAGAATACACGTGCTATAATTAATTGATGGACTTAAAGATTAACAATATAATTAATAATCTATTGCAAAATTTACCGAGCAGCTACTGTGAGCTAAATACGAATAATTCGTATGTACAATTAAAACACTATTTAACATATCACGTTACAAAAGCACACCCTCTTCTCTGACTATAAATTAAATCAAATAACATATCTTATAACTGACACATAACCCAACAGTACCTATTCATTTAATTACATGTTCCTCTAACGATTGTAAACACAACTCCTCTACGATCCTATATAAGGCCTGAGATTTCTTAGAGCATTTTTGAATTTATAACATAAATCAAATAGCTAGTTATGAAGGATTTCAAAAATACTTCACTCAATTAATAAACGAACTAAAAAAGTTTTTATACCGTTATAGATCATAACTAAATTAAATTTTATATGAATATTATAAATCCGATATTGTTGATGTTACAGCACCGGTTCATCACTGACAAAAACAATGACAACTCAGAATAACCGTAAAGCCAACAATAAAGTTTACTGACAAGAATTAACTCTGCTATAAATAACTTTACATTTGATTGCAGGATGCAATATATTGTTACTGTGACAACATTAAAAGTTCACGCAAGAAAATCAAGAACTGACCTGTTTTCATAAGGGTCAGTTAAAATATAATTTAACCTCGCACTAAATTTCCGATGTAATTTTATTATTTTTTTTAAGGTTAAAAAGTCATTTACTGACAGAAAAAAATGCACATAGACCCAGATGGAGCTGCAGTAGCCACTTTCAAGATCGTTGATGGTGGATAAATCGAAAGGTAGTTACTGTAGGGTAAGAGTATTGTCTCGTTTGAAAAATCGTTTCTTCTTATAACCGACGATACTTTCATTATTTATTAGTAGTCAATATAATGCGCCTATACATTTTTAAATATCACTTCATTGTCTCCAATTCTCGTTTAAAAGTTTTTATGTTATAATTTATACCGTCATGATGTTGTTCAAAGAAAAGTATTATTTAATTAAAAATGCAATAAAACTTCTTCAGAATCTAGGCTTTTCTTGGGTTTTATATGAATTTACTGTGACAGTTTCCTTACGATTATAGCCTCTCTTTCCACTTACCATTAGGTAGAGTGGATTATACCCAGGCTAGACGAGTTATACTTATGGCAATACAACTAATGATAAAAAAATATTATTACTATGAAATTTAATACCAGTGATAGTTAATTTCAGACATTATAACAAAGCAATATATCCAAAACGCCAAACTATGTTTTCTAAATTAATATTACCTATGAGATCAAAGAAATTTTACATTACACAAGACAGCTTAAGATAAGTTGCTGTCGGTTGTTCTTAAATTACCTTTATAATATGTGAGCAAGTTGCCGTGGCTGACATTGGAACTTAGAGTATCTTAGAATCGTTTACACGATTTCTGGTTTTTATATACAAATTTAAAGTATTAAATAAATAATGAGATCTAAGATTTTCGCGAGTATTCATTTAAATGAAACTAGTGTTATTCGGATTTACTACGCGGATTTTATTATTTAAAAACTACATAATCACGACGTTTCGGTTACTTTGCAGCAACCGTGATCACGGGCAGACGAGGTGTGACACCTCCACCACAACGTCGGGATTATGTAGTTTTTAAATAATAAAATCCGCGTAGTAAATCCGAATAACATTAGATTCATTTATTAAATAAATAAATATATATACATGTTATTTATATACATGTATGTAATTTTTCTCATACAAGTTTTATAGCAAATCAACTGCTACGGTTCTAACAAAAATTTTACGAAAAAATCAATTTTAGTTTTATTTCTTAAATTAACTAACTACATTTAAAGAACATCTCATAAGTAACATACAGAAAGCAAATGTTTGTGTATATGAATTATAATTGTTATTAGGATGTCTTAAATAAAATTAAAAAAGGAAGTACAGTATTTTATTACAAAAAGTAAATATTTTTATTAATATAACTTATAGGAAGTATTCAGAGAAAATAAAATTACAACTCCTTTCCTAAACATATTAAGCCATAGAATAATGAAGATGACTAAAGAAAATACGTGAAAAAGTTTATAACACGACCTTTCAAAACATATCAAGGCTCTAATTAATGAGAGATTTGTTTGGTCTTAATGTTATTTGGGTGTGAAGGGCCCTTCAGAACGTTTGGATTAATTAACGAAGTGTAATTAAACCAATCTGTAAATGAAACATATATCACTTTACTTCACAAAATAAGACATTAATTATGTTATCTTGTTTCTTGCGCGTCAATGTAAACCTTTTTATAATTTATACTCTATATCGTTTTATGTAACTGCTAATTGGCGGGAATACATATAAGTCTTTGGAGCGATTTAATCTCAATTTTATGGGTTTTGTAACCTTAAAAGGCTGAGAACTATTGAAACTCTTAATGTTTCTATTTAAAGGTCCTATATTTAAAGGTCTATAAAAATTAAATAAAACAATTTTGGAATAATTTTCCTCCTTTGATATAACAATAAAAAAGCTTTCTCGATATAGAATGCGAAAAAACTTGATAGTAAACATATTAATAAAATGTTATATGCCAATAAATAATATATAAAGTTAATTGACCCTATGTGGTGTTTATATTTGACTAGGTACCAGCCCCGGCTACGCACGGGCTCTTTACAAAAAAATATAAAATAGCTTATTTAATTTTGAGAATTATTAAACTTATATTATGATAACTTTCAAATGGTACGCCCGATTTAAATGACTTAAAAAAGAAATTTACAGATACTGATGTAGGCTTAAAAACGAAGTTATTTATTTTGATAAGACTTAATATCGTATTTATGTAAATAGCTTTCCAATAAACGCTTTAGTAATGCCAATTTTAAAAGTTGTAAAATGGATATAGTATGTTATCCTTAAGGTATAGACTTATGCCACCGCGGACTTTTCTGTAGACCTAAATAAGATTCACAATTCCACCACATATTATTTTGTTATATCTGAAAAACTTTAGGCAGCGTTTCGTTAAAAGCTCTCAGACGGCTCATATTTTCCCAACATCTTCAACAAATATCGTTAATACACACACAAGTAAATACAAAAACTTAACAAATTATATACTAAAACCTTCCTCGAGAATCACGCTATCAAGTGGTGATAACTGTTTTATATAGGGTTTTCCATTAAGGGCGATTGATTGATCTTTGAAATGCAAAAAAAAAATACATGTAGGAAAGATATTTGCGAAATTTTTTTTTTATTTGGAAGGTCTATCGACCCCATTATGTATGGAATATGACATCATTCAAATGACCGCCACGGCTTCGGTTGGTGGCGCGCACACGAAAGGTCCAATTTTCGATGACTCTGGCGCACAAATCGGGCTGTATTTGATCGATGGCGTGGCGTATGTTGACTTTGAGGGCATCGGTGGTTTGCGGCTTGTTGGCATAGACCTGTGACTTAAGAAAACCCCACAAGAAAAAGTCCAGCGGGGTCAAATCGCACGATCTCGGTGGCCAGTTCACGTCGCCTCCGCGCGAGATGACCATGTCCAGAAATTGCTCGTGCAGAACTTCCATCGTAGCGTGTGCTGTGTGGCACGTAGCGCCGTCCTGTTGAAACCACATGTTGTCCAGATCCATATTCTCGATTTCAGGCCAAAAGAAGTTGGTTATCATCGACCGGTATCGCTCACCATTGACGGTGACGGCCACACCATTATCGTTTTCGAAAAAATACGGACCAATCACGCCTCCGGCCCAAAATCCGCACCAAACAGTCACTTTCTGCGGGTGCATTGCCACTTGGTGAACCTCGTGTGGATTGGTCTCGTCCCAAATACGGCAATTTTGCTTGTTGACATAGCCATTCATCCAAAAATGCGCCTCGTCGCTGAAGATGATTTGTTTTACCAAAATCGGCGTCAACTTCCAACTGCTCTAATGCCCAGTCAGCGAACACACGGCGCTGTCTATGGTCATTAACCTTGAGCTCTTGGGTCAGCTGGATCTTGTACGGGTGCAGGCTCAAGTCACAACGCAAAATTCGCCAAGTTGTCGTCTGCGAAAGGCCGAGTTCCTGTGCGCGACGCGGAATTGACTGCCGCGGGTTTTCGAGGACACTGTCGCGCACAGCGGCGATATTCTCGGCAGATCTCGCGTTACGTTGACGCACGGGAACCGGCTGATTGTTAACTGACCCGGTTGACTCGAATTTGTCCACCAATCGACGGATAGTCGACTCGGCAGGACGATCATCGCGACCGTAAAACGGGCGAAGTGCGCGGAACGTTGCTCGAACTGAAGACCCATTTTCATAAAACAATTTTATAATTTGCACGTGCTGCTCGACACTGTAACCTGCCATGGTGGTTTGGGAGGACGGAATGAATATAACACACTGCATTTGACAGCTGTCACTCAAACAACATGGCCGCAATCAGCTGTCAAAGTTCAAGCGTCCCTATTGGAAAACCCTATAATAGGTGCTGTAGTTTTTCCGTTTATCGCGAATAGACAGACAGACAGACAAGACGAAGGACTTCGTTTTTTAATATGTATATTGATTTTAGCTTATATATATCAAGAGAGTTAGACAATGTTGTTTCATTATTTATATAAATATATCCAGCTGCCATAACATGTATGTGTAGAAATGAAGTAGTAAAATGTAATTTTAAAATTAGTTAATTAATTTCCTAAATAAGCAATTCATGTATTAATCAAGGCTGTAATTCACTTTTTCGCCTGGTTTCAAATACAAGAATAAAAGAGAATTTAGACAACTATAACTTTGTTTTAAAATCATGAATTCGACATTGACACAATGAAAATTAGGCTAAAATATGGTCCTTTGTACTTTGTATTCTTATAAATTATACTTAGTTGCTAAAATAAAGAACGTCAAAAAAATAATAAACGAAGATAATTAAGATTTAAAAATTATGTTATAATTGACATTGCTTCTAGCCCAACTTTAAATTGTGAGTCCATTTTAGGATTTGATTTCAACGCGAGATTCAAAATCAACGGAACAAACTTCATCAACAAACTGCTTTTTGTAGAAAAATATTCTTGCCAGATTCTTTTAATTATGTTATGAAAGCTTTGACCTTTGGACTAAATACTTAAAGTAAAGTTCATATACTTTTCTTAATTCTTTATAAATGTTTCTCTTAAATGTTTGTACCGTGGAATTCAGAAAAGAATCCTCTTGTTTTAAGTAGATTTGAAAGTGACAATAATTTGCGTGACTGTGAAAATGGGGTTCATAAAAATGAATACTTCAGCTATAATTATTTACTTACCAGAAAATATAGAAAAAGTACTAGTTTGCTATCTTGCAAAATGTATATTTTTTTATTATAATAAGAGTGCATTGAACTCATAACAATTTTTGCAAGGCACTTAAACGTTGAGGGTAAAGCATTTTGTACATAAATTTTTAAATCGTATTTTGTATGATTTAAATATTTGTGTTTGTATTTTAAAATAATATGTAAACCACATTAGTTTTTTTTTTCATGAACAACCTTAGCTTACTGTAACTATATCTAAAGGAGCAATAAAATATTAATATCCCATTTCAATTTTTTATTTATATCATACTTACATTAAATAAAATTTATAAAATGACAAAAAAAAATTTAGCAATACAAGAAATGAAGAGAAGAACTTTTTACGGTATATCAAGAGATGATCCCATAAAAGCAGCTTCTAGCGGAATTATCAGGCGTGTTGATGTTTCAATAAATTTCTGATTGTTTGATTGATGCTGATTTGAATTATAACGAGAGGTTACTACATATTCATTTATGACCCTAATTTTTTTTTTATAATACTTAATAAACAAAGTAAATTGTAATACTTTACGATGATGATTGGAGATATTTATTTTGTTATGTATTGGGGACGATTAATTTTTAAAAAAATCATTATTAAGTCAGACAAGACCAACAATAATTATATATATGGGGTTTTCCAATAGGGACGCTTGAACTTTGACAGCTGATTGCGGCCATGTTGTTTGAGTGACAGCTGTCAAATGCAGTGTGTTATATTCATTCCGTCCTCCCAAACCACCATGGCAGGTTACAGTGTCGAGCAGCACGTGCAAATCATAAAATTGTTTTATGAAAATGGGTCTTCAGTTCGAGCAACGTTCCGCGCACTTCGCCCGTTTTACGGTCGCGATGATCGTCCTGCCGAGTCGACTATCCGTCGATTGGTGGACAAATTCGAGTCAACCGGGTCAGTTAACAATCAGCCGGTTCCCGTGCGTCAACGTAACGCGAGATCTGCCGAGAATATCGCCGCTGTGCGCGACAGTGTCCTCGAAAACCCGCGGCAGTCAATTCCGCGTCGCGCACAGGAACTCGGCCTTTCGCAGACGACAACTTGGCGAATTTTGCGTTGTGACTTGAGCCTGCACCCGTACAAGATCCAGCTGACCCAAGAGCTCAAGGTTAATGACCATAGACAGCGCCGTGTGTTCGCTGACTGGGCATTAGAGCAGTTGGAAGTTGACGCCGATTTTGGCAAAAAAATCATCTTCAGCGACGAGGCGCATTTTTGGATGAATGGCTATGTCAACAAGCAAAATTGCCGTATTTGGGACGAGACCAATCCACACGAGGTTCACCAAGTGGCAATGCACCCGCAGAAAGTGACTGTTTGGTGCGGATTTTGGGCCGGAGGCGTGATTGGTCCGTATTTTTTCGAAAACGATAATGGTGTGGCCGTCACCGTCAATGGTGAGCGATACCGGTCGATGATAACCAACTTCTTTTGGCCTGAAATCGAGAATATGGATCTGGACAACATGTGGTTTCAACAGGACGGCGCTACGTGCCACACAGCACACGTTACGATGGAAGAAAAGAAAGATCAAGCGCCCTTAATGGAAAACCCTATATATATATCAATATTATATACACCCAAGAAAAGTAATATAAAAAGCAGATCGACATCTTACGATTCAAAATCCTTTTTTTAATAAATGAAAAATCCCAATTTACATTACATTACAAAATAACAATGGCGTCGTTAATGTTTCTCACTATAACGGGGAATCTGAATAGATTAAAATAGACGTGTTAAAAAATTGTATTGCATCTTAAAACCTCATAAACAGAGCAAGTAAAGTTAACTTATATAATGTAATGTTAACTTTACTTCACAACACGTGATGAATTATTAGACTGATATTACCCATTGTAAAAATAAACATAAAAAACTAGATAGTTTTTACAGAAAACAATCAGTTTATATAGATGTATTAATAATATAGTTATGAAGTAACTTAAAAAATATAACAGACTTTTCGTAAGGTACAGTTGTAAATAAAACAGGACTTTGAAATCAAGTGAATCCCTTTATTTTATTTCTTTTTTGGATTTATCACGCGATATTAACATCCTTTACAATAAATGAAGAGATATTATTCTCTAAAATTTTTGTTACGTATAATGTTAATGTTTTATTCAAATTGTTTTTTTTAAATATCTTATTATAAGATGACTGTTCCGACATCACTAATAGTGAAGTGAAATTAGACATTATTCTAGTACCCATAGTACAGAAATAAGAAAGAAAGATGTAAATGAAATTAAAATGGTTTCACCAAGATTTTTATAAAAAAATATTAAAAAATTAAAAATACATATATATCCGGAAAAAATAATAAACAGAAGCCTTAACGTAGACCTCTTAGATAAATATTTTTTACTTAAATAATAAAGTGTATTAAATGATGAAAAATGTCATAGAAATGATAGGACACGATATTTGATACTCCAATAACTAATCCTATTAAAAGGGTTTGTAGTATAGAGCGCATATCGTTATCGAATATCTAAAACGTCATCAAAAAGCGACCTGAATCCACTGAGTGAAAAGTAGACGCTTCAGAATAGTTTGAATTTCAAAAGCGAAGCGAAGCAATACTTACATATCATCTCTATTACTCACAAGCTATTTTTAAAGAAACTACAATATATTTATAACTTGTATAATGTATACAAAAACGCCTTGGTGTCATTAATCATTTAGTATTTATTTTGGTATACTTGAAACGTTCAATCGAGTGATCACCAGGGACTGTTTTTGAGTAGGGAATTAAAAAATTACTAGATTTTTTTTTAAGTAGTCAGTTATAAAATCCATTATCATCAGTTAATAACTGATTCATTTCGTATGATTGTTTCTTATTCAAACCACTGATATATTTGCTTAAAACTGAACAAAAAAATCATAAATAAAAACATTTTTTACAGTTACGATGCAAACGTTTGTACTCTGTTGATAATGTTTCTATAATGATGCACTTTCAAACAATATGTTATTTCATTTTCATCTAACAGTCATCATTTAATGTATATGTACTTTTTCCATATTTTTTTATTAACATTACTTTACTCTAAAATACCATTTTAAAGAAATATTGAATAGTTTAGAGAGTAAACAGAGTATTTTCGATGTAAACTGGATTTTATTTCATTTATAAATAAAAAATAAAGCTGACTTTAAATACCCAACTGTATTTTCCGAATTGCGAAATAAGTTTTTGAATCTGTATGTACAAATCACATCTGTATATGTGTGTGACGCGAGTTTATGAAAAGATCAAAAAGAGGTTTTATTAACTTACTTTGATGTTACTTATAAATATCTTTTCTAACTATTGATTGCACACGAAATAACTAAAGCAGAGAAAAAGTTTTTGAACGATAATTACCAAAAGTTACTTTTTGTTAATGCGGATCTAACATAGTTGAAAAGCTAAAAGAAGTTGATATTGTGTTTTTGTAGCAGCGAAAGGAATTGTGTTTTTGTTTGAAATCTTGACTCCCTCTTCCAATAACCTTTTATGACAGCGATTTAACAAGTCTTTCAAAGAACAAGTGTGCGTGGATTACACAATACAGCTCTCTGTAACTATCAGCCTCTCGAAAAATAAAACCCTTGACCTCAATTGTCGTCATGAACACAAACAAGGACATTAAGGTTTACTTTTCCGATATCTGAATCAAAAGTGTGAGTAACTTATTCTATTAACTAACTGATTTGATCTAAAAAGATTGGAAATAAAAAAGTAATAGTTTTAAAAGCTTATTTGTACGTAGGCCATATAAATAGTTGGATTTGAACGTAGGCCAAAAACTATAAAAATATATTGAAGAACTTTAAAAACTCATAGGAAATCCGAAAATGTTAGTTTTATTTAAATGAATATTCGCGAAAGTGTTAGATCTCATTCTATTTAACAACTTTCAGCTTATAATATTAATTTAATTAAAAAAAAAAACAGATTAATTAGGGTAGTCGTAGTATTATAGATTTATAAAAATATTAGAAAATATTTTCATTAAAATTAAAATAGAAAAATTTCATCATTCATTAATGCCAAAAAAATAAAGTAGGAGTAGAATTTGCAGCCTTCAGAATATCCCGTTTCATTTGCTACAGCTTTAGACTATCAAAACCTTCCTCGTGTGTATGAATTAAGTATTCTATATAGATATTTAATTGCCTCATTAGGGAAAGGTGAAACGTATTAGGTTCTCTCAATAAAAATACTAGTTAATATATGATTCTTTCCTGTTTGAATATTAATTCAGGTACTTCCTCGACTTTGATTTTCTCTTAAAGAATACAATGTTACTTCTATACTGTAAGCTCTCATACTTGAAATAAATTTGGAGGTGGTAGAGCCTAGCTGTGGTTAAGTTTCTGCAGCTCGAACAAGGGCTGCCTCGACCGGGGAAGTACCACGCTCTCAGAGAAGAACGGCGTGAAGTAGTCTTTATTGACTGCGTTTTGTCCGATGAGTGAGAGAGCCAGTTGCCCCTTCCCTTCCCCCCCTTCCCACTTTTCCCTCCCCCTCTTCCCTAATCAAGGGTGGCAACACATCCGCAAAACTATGTTGCGGATGTTCATGGGCGACGGTACTACCTCCATCAGGTAGGACGTCTTCTCGGTTGCCCCCTCTAGCATAAAAAAAATATGTCAATATCTATATTATCATTTATTGAAAGGCACCTGCTTTTCTAATTCTCGATTGAATAAGACATGTATTACATGTACAAATTGTGTGAAAGAGTGAATATCTGTGTGTGTGAGTTAGTACTCAATTCATTTCGGCGTAAGACACTCGTCTTACGCCGAAATGAATGAATCTTTATTGACGAAATATAAATATTTTACCTACAAAATAATTAATGGAGTATTTTTATGTTTTCTTTTATTAGTTAATTTGTGACAGGTTTTGGGATCATCAGTTTTTGCTAAAACGAACTTCGATTATAAATATATGAAATAATTAATAACAGTCTAAAATAAAAAAAATTAGAGTCTTCAATGTGGAGAAACCTTCAAATACCGTATTAATCTAAAATATTCAACCTAAATAGCTTTATTTTAGTATTCAATAGTATTTCGTCGAAACTTATACTAAATAAAACTGCTACTATCTTTTTAGTATCCTAAGTGATATACATTTTTATAAATAATATCATAATGACACGAAACCTCTCAGCATTCCATGGATTCACCGTGCGGGTGCCAGGTCCATCGCGTTGCAGGAAGAGGAGCTTCAACGGTGCCTGGGAATTGTGACCCAGGTGTAGGTTTAAGGGGCCCCTATCTAATGCTCCCGTTAAACGCTCACCTCCACCGTCCAAGCTCCTCTCTCTACCTAACCAAATTTGAAACGCTCCTGCTAGGGATGCCTTCGACGCACGTTCCAAGAATGAACTAATGTTAGTTCTTGACAGGCCCAAGTCTTTTCGCAGGTTGTAGAGAGATTTTTTAAAATGTCTATAATAATGAAATGTTATGAAAATTTCACCTCATTTTAATTTATCAAGTTTTCTTCAAACCGCAATATTGAAAACCTTTGTTATATAATTAATTATTTATTCTCTCCTCTTCTTTATGTTCAAGGTGAGCTATAATATTTCAATAAATAAACCAGGTAATTAATGCAGTTTATTTGTATATTAGAAGATGAAAACGTTAGATTAGTATAAGCTGTTAATATATGTAAATGGGGTAGGTTACATATTGGTTGTCCTCGTAAGAAGCTTAAAATGAAAGAGACAAAAGCTAAACTTGGACGATATTATTCCTTATGTTACACATCCTTCATGGTGCTGTTTTTGTATAAGTGACGTATGTGTTTCTTTACTCACCCGTTAACATGAATATCACATAGTATGATAATTTTTAAGTCAGATTTCTTACATAGTTATAATGTTTATTTACGCCATAAAATTTTTCATATTAAAATTATTATAAAGAAGTACTCTTAAATATGTAGTTTAAAATTTTCTCTTACCTATCACAAGATAATTTTGAAAAATAATATTGGTATTATAACTACACTAAGATGCTTGCCTAAAATAGCTTCTTACATAAATTAAATAAAAAAACTTGACCTTGTCTCTAACCTTAAAAATGTGTTTAAAATTTTTCAAATAGAAAAAAAATAATATACGATTTGTAGTCATGAATGTTATTAAAATTTCAAATCAAGTTTTCATTAAACAAGAAAACAATCTTCTATCTTCATATCTCCCACAAGAATTTTGTAACTAAGTGTGTGAAGGTTGGACTTCCTAAATACAGAGTCTAATATCATTCTTACTCAGCTTACTGCGCGTTCCATACTCTCAATGCAATGATATTTGGCTTGAGTTTTATTGCTAACATAATTAGGTACGCCCGCTATATAAAATTTTCAAATTAATTAGAAGATACATTAGAAGATTTATTTTAAATCCAATTGGTTTATAACTAAAAGAAAATATGTTATAAAGAAATACACAAATGTAATACATATAAATTATATTATTTACAACGTATTTGTTAAAGAAAAAGCTTATTTAAATACATATAAAATTGTATAAATGAGGGAGTGACGAACTCTTATCATTCCTAACATGTTTCATCTCTCAGATACACGTTTTCTTAATGAATGAGGTATTCATTTCGCTTTAATAAAATTGAATCCAGCAAGAAAATTCTTTGTACAACGAACAAACAAACTTTTCTAAGAAAAAATAAATCAGAAGTTCTATAAAAATAATTTTATTAGTGTAGGATGCAAAAAATACATATTTATCTTAAGCTATTTATATCATTTCAACCTACTACAACTACAACTACTACAACTACAACTACTATCTTATACTGCTACGAAACTAGTTAGTCGTGGTCCGTGTCAGATTAAGCAGTGACCGATAGTTTCGGCTTTTTCAAAGAAAGCTTATTCTCAACATAAACCTTGATAGTAACATAGTTAAACTCAAAATAAAACTGATATATCTTCTTCTTCGAGTATCTGCGGTAACGCATATAAGGTTTATTAGACAATGCTTATCTGACCTTTGACGGTTAATAATAAAGATGGATACGTAAGATGCATTGTTTCATTATTATCAGTAACAATGTTTATACTTAAAATACATTATACTATGAATTTTAAGTAATAAATATGAATATGTTATATGGTGGTAGAGCCTAGCTGTGTTTAAGTACAGTACAGCTCGAACATGGGCTGGCTCGACCGGGGAAGTAGCACCTCTCACAGAGGATCGGCGTGAAGTATTCTTAATTGGCTGCGATTCGTCTGCTGAGTAAGAGAGCCGGTTGCATTTTCCCTTTTCCAACCCTTTCCTCTCCCTCTTCCCCAATCAAGGGTGACAACGCATCTACGAAACTATGTTTCGGATGTCCATGGGCGACGATACTAACTCCATCAGGTAAGCCATCAGCTTGCCTGCCCCGTTTGTCATTTAAAAAAATATATGTTACACTAGTCACACGCGTATATTTCAGAAAGACAGCTGCCTTAGAATTCTTTCAAAAGAAACAATATTGTAAATTTATCAAAAAAAAACTAAATTTTAACGTGAACATTAAATAAATTTTATAATTTTCTAACCATCGCACTGTACAGACTTATATCGAATAAATCATCCATGGTTCCTCAATCATCAACGGTACTAAGTTTAATTTATAAGACAAATTTTAATTAATAAAATAGTTTTGAAGCAGTTTTTGTTTTTTTTTTGACTTTTCGACTGTACATAAAATAACTCACATATTTTTACAATATCCTTTATTAGGTATTAAATAGTATCATTATACATAATTCCTATTATTTGAACAATCAATAATTAAGAGTAGTTAAAACTAACAGCTGTCACCTGCATAACCATTTGCGTAGCCACCTGTGCGAGTGCAGTCACAACAATGAGTGTCGGGTGGTATAAATAGAGGCGAGGGTAGATATTAAAACAGTCTTACGCGTGCCATTGCAGGGATCAGACGTCTTTAAAATAAAGGATTCGTCAAACCCTGATCCTGCAAGCCTGACGATAACCAAGAACTAAAGCATTGGTAACATGAGTTATTCTGACGTCACAATGTAATAAACGATGAAGTGGTTTTAAATGTAACAATTATGATATGATAACAAACTACATACATATTTAACAGTATTGTTTTTTTTTCATCAACATGTGAAATAATTCCAAATAACAAGTAAAAGTATTGAAACTGTTTTCTTTTATTATACAATTTTTTCCTTGTTACTATAAACTGCGTGGGTAATTAACTAGCTGAGTGTTAAAACATCGTTAAGTGTTTCGCAAGAGTTTTGTCTTGGCATAAAAAATGCATTAAAAGGGTTCGTTTTAATTAAAAGTGTATCTACATAGATACTTCTGTGATATTTAATAAAAGAAAAAATATATATTAACTATTTCATAACTTGACCTTTTGTTTAGACAAAGGAAAGAAATACAATTATTTAAAGTAAAGTTAAAATATTTGGAAAATGATGTTATACCCCGTGTGAATAACTTTTTTAATATTTTTTTCAAGTTCAACAGTTAAAATATAAATAAATATTTAAGAACAATGAGTAGACGGAGAACTTTTTGGTAATATGCGACCATCACTATTTATACAAATGTTATATTATAAATGACAGAGAAATATTTTATTGCTTTCTTATTAAAATAATTCCAAAATCAGTAAAAAGCAAAGAATTAAGTAAATTTGCTTGTAAATAATAACGATTTATTTTAATTAGTTTATTTTGTTCCCTCGTTTCTTGACTGAAAATAATATAATGTTTTCAACCCCAAATTACTTTAAGTATTAAATTAATTTCAACAGCTACAGCAAAACTTCTATGATAAATCGAATAAATTATTTGATGAGATTGCTAAGGGTAATAACTAATAAGTTACAAAGTATATCTTATTACATCCCAAACGTTTGAGGAAATGCAAATTCAACTTTGTAAGAAATTTCTTTGAATCGAAATATATTTTCTAGAACAGAAAGGAAGTTCAAGTTTATTACATCACTTATATAAAAATCTTATAAATTAACCTAAATCAATCCTCATATTCATTGTCTCTCATTTCTTGTTGAATTTTGATACTTAACATTTCGTGTATGTTTTAGTTTCAAGATATTATTTCTGATTAATTAATCCAGCATATGACGTCATCTGCAGTTTTTTTTAATTAGTTATAAAAAAACAAACAGCTGTGTTTGTATGGAAGACATTCTTGTTTCTTTTTAATGAAAGAACCATCAATGAACTCATTCTATAGAAGTCCGACCCTGAAATAAAACAACAAAATTCCATTTGACACGATAGCAGTCACTAAAAAGAGAATACACTGAAGTACCATACTAGGACATGGCTCCGGTTTATAGCTCTTTAAAACTTTAGGTGGAATACTCTCCGGGCCACTAGCAGGCTAGACTAGACTATTCTTTTAAATGAAACTAGTATTATTCGGATTTACTACGCGGATTTTATTATTTAAAAACTACATAATCCCGACGTTTCGGTTACTTTGCAGCAACCGTGATCACGGGCAGACGAGGTGTGAATGTCTGTCAGTTGGTCCTTGTTATTTATCATCTACCGCCATCGATTTCTTAATTTTCTGGCGTACCGCTCTGGATGCCGGCAGAATGCGTTCACGGTGTCTTGAGGTCCTGCGGTGTGGTTTCGGACATGGCATTTTATATTTTTAAGAACGGGGTCCCAGGTGTTTGATAGATTCCAGCCATCTTCTCTATTGAAATTGGGATGTTTTTTAATTTCAATAGCCTCGCGAATTAATCTCGGTATATACTTGTCTTCCCGAGCGAGGATTTGAGGTTTATCAAAACGAATGTAGTGGCCTGTAGTGGAAACGAATGTAATAAACCTCAAATCCAAAGTAACCGAAACGTCGGGATTATGTAGTTTTTAAATAATAAAATCCGCGTAGTAAATCCGAATAATACTAGTTTCATTTAAATGAATACTCGCGAAAATCTTAGATCTCACTAGACTATTTTTGTCAAGGCTACGTAGAGTTACCTTCTTATTAGAAATTAGACCATAGAAGAACGGAAGAAGTGAATTTCGGGAGAAAAGAGATGCGAACTGTGTTGCGTTTTTGTGTCTTGTGCTTTTTTTGTGTTCTGCATTTTGTGTTGCGTTTTTCTATGCCGTATGGGCTTATGTCCTGCCACGTTTGGTCAGATGAGGTAGTGAAGACTGTTAGATATTTGTTTCGTTTGCTTTGCCAAATAAACAGAAAGCTTTACTGCATGAAAAATGATTACAAAGTCTTTCGCTATAATGGCTAATATGATTGGAACAAGATTTCTTTAATACCTTTTTATAAAACATTTTTTTTAGACTAAACGTTGGATAAAATCTGTTTATTTGAAACAAACATCCGGTGTTTTACTTTTTCGAGTATATACTTAGAAAACATACGCGAAAAATTTGTGCTTTTTAGCCTAACCGCATAGAACCTTGAATCATGTTCAAAATTTTACACTATAAATGTCAGAGAAGAGAATAAAATTTGTTCTTTTCTGGCGTATCGCTTAAGTAATAGCGTCCTTGCTTCATTTTGTCCTATCACGTTTGCTAAAAAGTAATCGAAAGCAAAATGACAAAATAAAATATTAAAAAAAGGCGTAGTTATTCGAAAAGACTTATTTTTTGAAATCAGTTGTATGGTCGTTCACATTTAGTTTAATTTACCAGTTTAGAAAAAGTTATCGACACGGCGAAAAACCCCGCTATTTTCTCAGCGTGGTCACTTAATATGTTAAATAGAAATAGTCAGGTTTTATATGGGTATTAAAGTCTCCTAAAAACTCAAGGAAACAACTGCTCAAATGTTGGCCCAAATTACCAGCCTCACTGAGATGTTTAAATAGCCGAGTAGTCTATTGACCAACCAGCATAAACAAATTTTTTATAGTATAAAATTTTCTCTTCTCTCATAATATAAAAGCATTTTATGAAAGTGAGATAAACTCTCCTATTGCGTTTCATATTTGTGAACCCAAAATGTCGTGTTTTGTATTCAAGTTTATTTGTGAAATCGAAAAGTTTGTTTAGAGATTTGTTCTGTTCGGAAATATCTAGCAATGCAAGCAATCTAATAATTTCGAATGTAAGACGCACTTTTATTATTTTAAAATACAACCATACGAAATATTACTTTTATTTAAATCTAGCAATGTTTTCACCATAATGGACTGCCTTTTAAAAAGTTGCTCTTATATCATACCTGTAACAGATTTTAATGGCGTCATTCTCTGACGCTGATTTAGTGGCTCTTTTCTGTACTGTAAAATTAAAAACAACTTGACATCAATACAGATATAACCATAGTTTATTTTTATGCTGGATTATTTTCTACAAAGAAAAACGAAATGTTTTGGAAAAAACATACTTTAACTTTCTTACCTTATAACAGAATCATTATAATAAGGAAGTTTTGAGAGAAATTTTTAATTTTCGGTTACACAAAAAGACACAAAACTGGAATAAATCGAAACGCTTGTAAACGAACCATGTTCTTTATATAACTCCTAAATAAGTTGTTGCTTATTACGTGCTGACTTGCGAACACAGTCCAAAGTCTCAGAAAATAACACAAATAATGAAATCTTTGGAGAGTAAACAAAATTGATCCCTGTTACGACTAAGAGTGAATGCAATGTTGTTATGAAAAAAAATGTAAGGCGAAACAAATTTCGTTCAAGACTTCCGAGTAATTCTTTTCCTTCCCCTGATTATATTTGTAACATATTTGAAGTTTCTCAAGAAGTCACTATAGAAACTGTCATGAACTCTGGCGTTTTAATTCAATTCTATTGAATTTTGAATAGTTTGGTTTTTCTTATTATTTATCCTTCAAAAAAAGATATAAAAATTATGTTTGAAACATTTTTTTGCTAAAAATTTATTATTGTTTTACACATAATTATTTTCTATCTCTTTCATTTCATAATTTCATTTCCCAGGCCGACAAATCTTATTCTAAACTCATATTTTTATTAGTCCCCGCACAACTATTTACAACATCCAGTTTTTCCGGATATGTCTTGCTCGTCTACTTACGGAAGGCAGGTTTTATATTCCGTCAATGGAAAATACGTCGCGGACAATTTGAAACCTACGCTCACAACATAGTACAATCAGAAAACAATCATTGGATTGTGTTTCACGGTCTACAAATCCTTTAAATCGATTGAAATTTCTAGTTTATATCCGTGTGTCAAACGGTTTAGTCAGAAGCTTCGAGAGAACTATATTTTACAAATCAAACTTAAAAAGTAAATAAAAATCGATATAAGTTAAAATCGCTCACAAGTATTTTGTCGAAAATATTCGTTGTTGGTTTTTCTCGGTGACGACTAAAGCACAAAATAAATCGATTTATCTCGTAATATAAGTTTGGTCGTATAAGGTAGTACACAAGAGCAGTTTTCGTTCACTACTAATACATTGTATCTGCCTTTACAACTGTTTTGCTTCAGTTAAAGTTGTTCATTATACACCCACCAAATTAATCCCTTTATATTTATATTAAGATTTTTTTTATTACACTACCATAATTAGACGAAGAAATTTATTTTTATAAACCTAACCATATCAAATTAATTAATAAACATAAATGTAAAGAAATACAATTAAAAATTTAAACCTTTATTTTTATGACAAATTTTCATCTTCGTTGCTTAATTTTATCATTTTATCACAACGCTTATAATTTGGTACTTTTGAATAGTTATTGTGTTTTTTTACCATTTTACGATAATGTATAAATAGGCACTTTTTTTAAGTTTATCATTTAAAATAAATGACATTATTAACAAAACTCATGTTATTTTAATTACTCCTTAGTATATAGACATATTTTTACTTTAATATTTTCTAAACCGTTATTTGGTTAAAAATGGCAATTATTATAGGTATATATACGTGATAAACTTACATATAAATACGTGATAAACCTTAAGATTAAAGATTTCATTAAAACAATTCTTACAACTTCAACGAAATTTCGTTTTATTGTTGTTTTGTCGGAATAAAATTGAAAAAACTAGTAATATATTCTTAAAACGTAATAACGTCAATCGCATTTCCGAGTATCTCATTTTGCCTCAGTCAGTACGTCTGGTGAATATAAAAAGGTTCACTATACTTTGTCAAAGGAAATATTTCGTTTCTTTTATCCCTTCCTTAAGTCGTCCCATTCGAACACCACAAAGCAATAACTCCTACAATAATGTCAGCTTTGTAAGAACGTTATTTTACTACTTGAAACACTAAAGCAGTTAAAGTGATTTGATTTCTATTACTTTTTTCCCCTGACTTATAAAAATTGAATTTATAAATAAATAAATTAAATATTTTATATTTTATAAGGACTGGACTATTCTGGCTAAAAGCGACCACTGACCGACCATAAACGGCTCAAACATGCTTGAAAAAATATCATTTCAGTAACACTTGTTCAAGTGTATGTGCATACAGAGAGTTACTTCTGCTATAGATGACGCAACGGTAGTAGTTGGCTTTATTTTAGCGATAAAAATACTGAAAATTCAGAAGAGCCACCCAATTATAGAAACTAAAGACTGGGTAATTTTTTTTTGTCCCTGTATTCTTTACTTTTTATTTGCCAAAGTCATGGCTCATCCCTAATACATATATATATATATATATATATGTATAAATCCTTCTATTTTAACGCGGACTCCATGCTTCTCGGCAGCCTCATTCATTTTGGCGCGAAACTGACGTGCACATGTAGGTGTCAAAAACAATGCTGAAACTTGTGCAAAATGAAAACTGCTACCACACACTTCATGTTAACTTGGGCAAACGCAATATTGCATAAGTTGGGAATTGAAATTTGGAACTTTTTCAAGAACTTGTACATGACGGATATTTGTGAAGTTTTGTTCCAATACATATTGCAGTGTACTTGTGCAAGTCAGAACTTGCGCAGGTATACTGTAACGTGTCTGGCCGGCGTTAGACCGCAAGGAAATTATATCAATAAAAATTTAGTCAAACTGTCCTTGCATACTGCATATTGTTAGTAGAAGGGAATATAGACGCAGGCAGTGTTCAATTCCTTTGTTATACTCATGAAACTGGAAGTAACGATAGTTCTCTCCTTTGCGAGGAAGGTCTGCAACGAAAGGACGGAGATCCGTCGTTCGATTTAACGGAATAGTACTGGATACAACTACTTATATTATTATAATATATTATCACAATTTATATGTGATATTAATTGATCTTAAACATTAACATTATTATTATATCTTATTTAGTGTTATAGTTATTAGAAAAGTATAGTAGTGGTTGCAAACACTCACAAAACTGAAATAAATGAAATTTATTTATTTTGTAATAAGTATATTGATTGTCAAAAACAATTTCGTCTAAATGAAAAAAATATTCATGAACACGTAAGTGATGAGCATACTGTCTTATAATTATTATGAATCATGTTGATGAATATTCTAAAAATTTAAAACTGAGAATAAAGAAAATTAAAACGCTGAAAGATACTTACTCGTCCGTTTAATTAAATGTTTGTAGTTTTATTTCACTTTTGCTTCAGACTGTCTGTTAAAGAGAACACCAAAAGAATTTAAACCTAAAAAGTAGTTAAATTAACACAAGCGGTAATTCTAAATGTAAATTAACAGACACTAACAAAAAACAATTACAACACTAGAAAGGAACGGTCCGGTTAATATTTTATAAATTGTTATTATTTCTTTCCTTCCAAGTTTTTTTTTTGGCGGAAAAAATAATTAAACTAGTTTTAAATCAAAATTAAAGGAGACAAAACCCTGCATAGAAATGAATTTTAGAGTTTCTTAAATAAGACGATCAAGTACAGCTTCCTTTTCCAATTTTTCTAAATTGGCGCAATCTCCTTAAGTACGTCTATTTAAAGTTTGATAAAAACATTTATTAAAAATAAAATGTGGGTCATAAAGAGCAGAGACAAAATTTAACACATTTTACTACTAAATAACTTGAAAGATAAGTATTATTAAAACATACTGTACGTAGTTAAAACATACATATATACATGATAATATGAACGTACTGAAAATACCTGATTTTTAACTAAATGAAGAACAAAACTAATTTATGTCAATTTAAAACAGATTCATTACCTTTTCAAACCTCCAACTGAAATGACATTTTTTTTATTGTATTTGTTTATTTTAAATTAATCCATAATTATTACTCCTTCGTTGGGGAACCCTTTAATTTTTGCAAAATTTATAACATTGGTGAGATTAGTTTAGGAAGGCCGCCATCTTGGTCCTGAATTAAAAAGCGTTCACATATCATCACATTATATAAATAGGTGAACTGAGAGCCCGTGACAGGAGGCAGCATACTTGCGTCGGTTACACTGAATGATAAAATACTAAATTGTTTAACTTTTGCGACACGAGATCAATAGCATATTTAAAGTACCTATTCTGTGTTCTAATTTATTAATTGCTAACATTAACTTATTTATGCGTATTAATAGATGCGGTTCATCTTTCTCTCAAGTATTAAAATATACCTACATAAACACAAATTAATTGTTAAGAGATAACGGAGGAGCTTTGTGGATCGGTCAACTACTACCCACGCCATTCGAAGTACTCGACGACTGTGCTAACGGTTGATTTGACTTTTCTTAGAATAAAATCGTAGTTAAACAAATACTACTGTTAGTTTAAGCCTTATTTTATAGATATGGTTGTATTGACTGATATTTTTAATGAAATCAAAATATTTCTAATTCATTATTATAAAATAGTTATTGAAACTATCCGCTATACCAACAAAATGTTATTAAATTAATAACTTGTTAATTTATGTCACTGATGGCATGTAATTTTATATATAGTATCCCGATCTGGAACTTTCATTCTTATGCGTGATAGTTCGGGCGATATCGAAAACATTTAATTTAAACTGATCTTTGTAAGCTACAGAATGACCTGGGAGCTCTAGCCAGACATAGATAGCAGAGATTGGTAGATGTTTTAAATTCCTTCCAATTATTTTAATTCCTAGAAATGTATATTACATCTATTATAATATTTTATTCATCAATATTAATTTTCGGCAAGCATTCCCAACAATAAAGGAGTAACACAACTGGTAATATCTATTTATGCATAATTTCAATTCCCTCATAATATGATTATTGCTCTTAATATCAATTCACAGCTCACTTCACTTATTTAATATGAGAACAGCATGTATTTGCAATCCGTAAATCGGGATAATGACTTCCTAAGACCTTATACATATGCATATGTTTCGGTACACAGCCTAGATTAATAATTAATTTAATTTAATATGAATTTTTTGACGAAGACAAAACAAATCAATACATATTTATATGTCTAGATTAAATTTTATAAGTAAGACTATATAATTTTTATTAAAGTTTAATAAACAAGTCCATGTTTTCCACGTAAAATGAATGAATTCAATACTTAATTAAAATGTTTCTTATTTCAAGAACAGAAAGGAGATACATATATGATAATTAAAGTAATTGATTTGATTTTTGTATATTCATTACGTTGACTTTCACTGGCTATTTTCATCAGTATCCGATTCTTATCTGCTAATTTTTAATATAATATTTATATAAATTTGTATCTTTACTGAACTTTCAGGATTCGTTGTGTTAAAGGGTTGACAGTTTTGTTTAGTTAAGATATTAAATGTTTAACAATTCCGGTTTTACCATATCTGCGTCGTATTCAACAATATATTAATTTGTTTATGTATTTTTATTTGCAAGTGTTCCCTAACACATAGTATCGTACTGTTAATTTTGATAATTCTTTTGACATCTATCTACTCAAGTTAATTATAAATCAGTTACATTTGTAATAGTAGAATTTGATTGCGTCCACTTTTTTCTCACAATAGCAAGAAAGACAGTAACTTTATTCTTCGTAACAGTCTCTCAAGGCTGCCGTAGTTGTTCCGTAGTACCGAAATGTCATTGACCACTCATCAGGTTACATGTCTCGATGTTGTGATTATATTGATCCTCAAGAAGCATTGCAACCTCTTGGAACTAAACTAGATATCATTGAAATCATGAATAATCTATATCAGGGTACTTAAATTACAGTTTACATAGTCCTTGTACTATTTGCAATACCTTTTTCCTTAAAAGGCATAAATCTATGTATATCATTTCAACTGGATTACTTTTTTTATAATATATATTCTTCCATAGAAGACTTCTTTGTTTGTAGCAGCGGGCTAATCTCGAACTATTACTTTGAATCAGCAAATGGTCCACGCGGAATTTGTACTTGCATTCGCTACGGGTGCCGAGTCGGCCCTACATTGTATATGCCATGTAATCTTCTTACTCTTACTCTTACTGTTATAGTAATGCCGGTAGCTTTTATCCGTTATCTAATAGGAGCCACATTAGTTTTTCTATATGAACATTACCTTAGATATCAATACATTAGTAAAGATAATCTTTATAAAATTATATCAGTTTAAATTTAATGAGATCATATAAAACAAATCAATTAAAAAACCAAAAACTCGTTTTGTTAGGTAACAATATGAATAGTATTAGAAATAATTCTATTGAGAATGTTTATTGAAATGAGTTGTTATAGTTGTTGTTGAAATGAGAATGTTTATTGAAACCTTGACTCTCTGTGAAACATTGTTCGTGAAAAGTTTTCATAACAGTGTAGATGCTTACAATATTTTAAAGATAAACCAGTTATTCCGTTCGGATGAGTACATGTAGTTGTCATTTTTATTCATTTCTCAAATAAAAATTACAGTTTACTGAACATATACATTTTCTATTTTGTTCAAGAACTGTTTCCTAATATTTCGAAAAGTGGTACTAATAATGAAATTTCAGAAATAAAAATAATGTAAAAACATTTAAGATTTTAAAACTATTCATTCAACCGTAGGGTCAAATAGGAGTATGGGATAATTGTGGTTCGTTGCAAAGTGATTTATAAAATGATTAGAGAAAGAGCGTTCTAAGGAAGTGCAGTTAAAGTAACCTATTAGAGCATAATATTAAGATTTTATAAAAGGATGTTTCATTGAAACTGTCTCTGAGAATAATTTTCGTTATTCAAAACTTTATTGGAACCCATATTGTCTTCATGCTGAAGAATAAAGTTAGTTGGATTGTATGTTGTCATACGAAAAGTTATTTGATACGATAAAGACATAATAGGTGTACATAATTTGCACACAGCTTGCTAGTTAAGCAGGACTGAGGTAGCAACCAGCTTCAGTTTCCAGGAAAACTACTTAAACAAACACGATAACAATGTCATAACTGAAACTTATAACGTATACCTAAAACTACATGATTTTCGCAAACTTTGTATTAAAATGTCATCATATTTCTTGTTTGCTATCAAGAATCTTCTGCTTCGTACGGCCGAACGTTCGTTCCGAGGAATCAATAGCGTCACTCACTGTAACATATTTTATCCATAAGATAGGGTTGCCCTGGCGATGCTCATTTAATATTTAGTATATTATGTTCAAGTACGTAACCTTCCCCTAAATATTTTTATAATAAGTATGAGAATATTAAAAGAAAGGCAATTTTTAATTTGTCGGTAGAATAGAGACCGTTCCAAAAAACTATACTAATGTGAATTGGAAGAGACTATTATGGTTGTGGTTTTTCTTTTACTCGTTTAATTTATTCGTAAGTGGATGTTTCTATTTAAATGCATATAATATACGCTCTAATAAACCATATACCTGTGAAAATGCAAATGAAATAGATGACATTGCATTAGTTGTAATAACTACTTATTCAGTGCAAAAAAATAAATAAACAGACAAACTAAATAACATTAAAGTAACATTTTAAAACTTACTTGAAAAGTAACGAGTAATTAAATTGATAACAGGAATTCAGAGCAAATAATTTTAACTTACGTGTTTATTTAAGTCGAACTTTTCGTCCTTTTATCCTTTTATTAGGACTTCAATACTTTTATAAGGACTTAATAGACAAAAAAAATATAACCTTTATATGCAACAATATATGTCAATATTTTTGTTATAGTACAATCATACCTTATTCATACTAGTTTGAGAACAGTTTGAAATATATTTTATTGAAACATATAAATCAGTACACATAACTATAATGAGATTCATAATTTTTTTATAACAATTTAACTTTCTACCAACTGTCACACAATAGTGAAATATATCCACGATGACCATGCTAGAGCACTACCGCCGCGCCATCTAGGATATTTATTTTATTATTATTTTTTTGTTCTTCATATTATAGCTGTCATTTTTTAAATGTCATTATAAATGCTACTTAAATTATTTGTGTCTGTTCTTCTTAATACTGTTAATCGTATTATTTTTTTATATGAATCATTTCACTAATGTTTGTACCCCAATTGTCCTTCAATGTCCAAAATAGTTGTCATGTCAAATTTGAAATTGCGTCCGGTGGTCAAATGTATATTTGGTCAAATGTATATCGGTTTACAATCACATCTATATAGTTTAGTCTTTCTTTTTATTTTTGTTTGGTTTGTCCTGTGTAGAACTTGGCACACTCACACGGTAATTTGTAAACTACTTAAGATTGTTCACATTTATCAACTTTATCCTTTAACCTCGTGTAGATGGGATACAATTTCACTAAATTATAAAAGACAAGTTTTATAATTTTTTTATTGAAGCATTCGTAATTTAATTTGATACGGAGTTGATAAATTGAATACTAATAACTTTTTAATTTCCACTCTATTATCCTGTATATTTTTATCTCTCTTCTAATTACTAAATATCGCGTGAATTAGGCCAGACGGAAAGTTATTATTTTACAGCAATTTTCTACCTTGCCCAATTTTTGGAGAGGAACTGTTCGCAACTCAACGAAAAGGATCTAAACACGAATCCTTTGATGATTATAATTTATTGAACTCAGAGGACGGTTAAAGTAGTAATTGAGACATCTCCCCAAGCTAGTGGGTTTAACATACCCTTTGGTTAAGATCGAGCCATCATCCTTACGTATGACCATCACATCTGAGAAGGCAATTGATTATTCTTTTCCATTTCCATGTTAAGCTGAATCTCCTTGTTGTTGCTATTAAAGATATTAAACACTGTGTTCACTTTATCCTTTGCGATTCCCATGCTCGTATCATCAACATGCACCTTCACATTACATAATTCACCAACTGGGTGGTTAGTATTGCAGCTGAGGTCATTGTCGATGTACTTTACTATTGTATGACAGTTGGTAGAAAGTTAAATTGTTATAATTTTTTTTTAATATCATAATATGTGTACTAATAATTTATATGTTTCAGCATAATAAATTTGAAACTGTGAAATAGTCTGAATAAGGTATGATGGTACTATAAAAAAAAATATTGACATATATTGTTGCATACAAAGGCGAAGGCGAAGACGAAACGTTCGACTAAAATAAACACGTAGTTTGAAATTATTTGCTCTGAATTCCTGTTATCAATTTTAATTATTAAATGTAAATAAAATACTTAGATTTTTTTTTTGCGTTTGTAATAATATAAAAGGTAGATAATGTACTGGACCCTTTAATAATATTATTAAATAAAATTAGAAATTACAGATAATGTATATTCTAGAAAGTCTCTAATGCCAAAAATCGTTATACATAAGTAATTCCAAATAAAAACACCGTAAAGCATAAAAAAATCATTTAAAATTAAGTAGATAAGGTAAAGACATATTATAAAAGAGAAATATTATAAAATCCCATTAATGTCTTATACGCTTAAATGTAAAAGAAGCAGTTCCTTGCTATTTATGATTACAAAAAGAAAGGTATAATTTGAAAGTATATATAAGTATGTATATTATATCTCTTCTGAATTATTTCATTGCTTGCGTAATTAAAATTGACAATAACTGAAGTAATAATAGCAATAAAGCAAGTAATTAATATTTCAATCGTGTAATTTATTTCGTAATGAACTTGTTACAGGGCGGTATTGAATGACAAGAGAGAGAGAAGCGACGCAGTGACAAAAATGAGAACTAATTTATTTTGGTTGCGTTTCATTAACAACAATAACCCTGTAGCTTGTTTTGACATTATATCGGGGAAAACGAACTTTTTAGTCAACAAACTTACTGAATTAATATGACAAAAATCTGTATATCAAATGGGATTTCTTTTTCAAACAAGCTAATTAAATTTTCCTATGACTGTTGTGAAATTTTGATTTGATATTTCAAAATATATTTAGAAAAATATTTAAAAAATATTTCAAACCGATGACAAAATCTAAGTTTTAAATTCCACGTAGATCTCATATAGGAATACACTACAGCTTATTTAATGTAAACGAAAATTTATCAGAAACATAAAATATAATAAAAGTAGAATTATAATTAAAATTTGAACATTTTTTTTTAATTAATACATTCTTGTACTACAATTATAATGAAAGAAACCATACAAATATAATGGTTATAAAGATCAAAAAGGGTTTTTATATAAAGATTTTGTATTGATCTTGTACATTTTGTGAATTAATTACAAAATAATAGACTATCATTACGTCACCTTACATTTTGTCATCCGTCTATTGCATTATATTGGTTTTTGGAGTTAAAATAACGTGAAACGAGCTTGGCAGAGCAACCAACGCCATTAAGCCAATCTGATTGCCAATATCTGCTAGATATGTCACATTTGTTATCTAACTCTCACAAGCAAGTGTTCAGCGATAATTGTGTATTTTGATGAGTGACAAATAAATATTGGTGAAGATTTTAACACTTGTGATTATATTTGTTATATATTCTTTCGACTATTACACTGTTTTAAATTTAAATTTCTATTTCGTTATTATTTTCTTTACTTATGATTTTCCTTTAAGGTAACACTTGTTAAGATTGAAAAAGCGATTTTATTACTCAAATAATTATCCTAAAATCCAAAAACCAAAATAACTTGCAGACTGGCTTCAAAAAAAAAAATCACCAATATCTTCTTACATACATCTTCTTACTTACAAGTCTTTTTACAATTTTAAAGTTTAGTCTTAACCCATTTAGTAACATAAGATTCAATTAAATTTAGCCAATACTGTCTCAATTGCTCAAAGTTTTAGATTTTTTTGACAAGAATAACAAAATAAAAAAATGTATCGAAGTATTAAAAATACTGTATCAGAATTAAATTAAATATGGGGTTTTCCAATAGGGACGCTTGAACTTTGACAGCTGATTGCGGCCATGTTGTTTGAGTGACAGCTGTCAAATGCAGTGTGTTATATTTATTCCGTCCTCCCAAACCACCATGGCAGGTTACAGTGTCGAGCAGCACGTGCAAATCATAAAATTGTTTTATGAAAATGGGTCTTCAGTTCGAGCAACGTTCCGCGCACTTCGCCCGTTTTACGGTCGCGATGATCGTCCTGCCGAGTCGACTATCCGTCGATTGGTGGACAAATTCGAGTCAACCGGGTCAGTTAACAATCAGCCGGTTCCCGTGCGTCAACGTAACGCGAGATCTGCCGAGAATATCGCCGCTGTGCGCGACAGTGTCCTCGAAAACCCGCGGCAGTCAATTCCGCGTCGCGCACAGGAACTCGGCCTTTCGCAGACGACAACTTGGCGAATTTTGCGTTGTGACTTGAGCCTGCACCCGTACAAGATCCAGCTGACCCAAGAGCTCAAGGTTAATGACCATAGACAGCGCCGTGTGTTCGCTGACTGGGCATTAGAGCAGTTGGAAGTTGACGCCGATTTTGGCAAAAAAATCATCTTCAGCGACGAGGCGCATTTTTGGATGAATGGCTATGTCAACAAGCAAAATTGCCGTATTTGGGACGAGACCAATCCACACGAGGTTCATCAAGTGGCAATGCACCCGCAGAAAGTGACTGTTTGGTGAGGATTTTGGGCCGGAGGCGTGATTGGTCCGTATTTTTTCGAAAACGATAATGGTGTGGCCGTCACCGTCAATGGTGAGCGATACCGGTCGATGATAACCAACTTCTTTTGGCCTGAAATCGAGAATATGGATCTGGACAACATGTGGTTTCAACAGGACGGCGCTACGTGCCACACAGCACACGCTACGATGGAAGTTCTGCACGAGCAATTTCTGGACATGGTCATCTCGCGCGGAGGCGACGTGAACTGGCCACCGAGATCGTGCGATTTGACCCCGCTGGACTATTTCTTGTGGGGTTTTCTTAAGTCGCAGGTCTATGCCAACAAGCCGCAAACCACCGATGCCCTCAAAGTCAACATACGCCACGCCATCGATCAAATACAGCCCGATTTGTGCGCCAGAGTCATCGAAAATTGGACCTTTCGTGTGCGCGCCACCAACCGAAGCCGTGGCGGTCATTTGAATGATGTCATATTCCATACATACATAATGGGGTCGATAGACCTTCCAAATAAAAAAAAAATTCGCAAATATCTTTCCTACATGTATTTTTTTTTGCATTTCAAAGATCAAGCGCCCTTAATGGAAAACCCTATACTTTATATAATGGAATGACTATGTCAACCATTTTATTTTCTCATAAGTATCTTTAACAAAGCTTAGTGCTTTATAAACACATTTTTTTGTATAATAATTTCTTTCGGTGTCGTTTTCAAATTGTACATATCAAAAACAAGAAACGAAACAGAATTTAAAAACCTTTTTTTTCTTGTAGATTATTAAGTAGTCTTTTTAATTTAAAAGTAAAAAATGGACTAAAAACTAATCACAAAATTGTAGAGCATGCTACAAAAGAAAACATGGTTATGCCTAAACCAAGATGTGAATTAACTGTTCAAATAAATTTTATTTAATACATAAGTATTTAAAATAAATGAAACATCTAAAATCTTAAAATATATTATTTTTGTAATAAAAGTTCTAACTTTTAAATATATTTTTCGAAAATGAATAATCAGATCACAAGACAGATTTTTATCCCTTGTTTGTTTATGCATTTATCTGGTCTTAAATTAGTTATATAAATGTTCACTTACTAGATTAGTAATAAAAATATTAAAAGTAATAAAATGATCAAAATCTTAAGAAATAAGCCACAAAACGCTTTATACCACAAATAAAAGGCATTTTAACAGGACTTTAATCAAAGATTTTGTTGGAATAAATGGACAAGGAAACGAAAATTTTAAACTTGGATATCTTAACCTTAGTAAAGTAAATGTTATTATAGCATATATAATTATTAAAGGAGACCCACGAAATAGATTATTGCAAGAATTATAAACGGATTTTAAAATCTTAATTGTAGTTTAGAGTAGTATAATATTATAATCATTATTACATAGAATTTCATCAACATCATTGTTATTCTAAAAGTTAAATAAATACTCATATTATTCACAAAAATGTTTTCATTTGATTGACATATAAAATATAAAGACTTTACACTACCCACAAAATTCTTTTTAAAACTTCGAAACCATAACAAAAAAAGTACATGAAAAGTCTGTCGTTGGGCAAATACGAGTACATCACGAGTTTACTGAGGCTAAAATAACAGGAATAGTTATTTCATAGATATTTTCATATATTATATTCTTAATTTTTATAATTTTCATGTTTAAACCCATTCATTTAACCTGTATGCATTTATTCAGTTGTTTTTATTGTGTTACTACGACATGATTCCACTGGTCGAATATTTATATTAAAATTTTTGGATATCTTTTGAGTTTTCAAGGGCTGAGCTATGTAAAAGTTACCGCCGATGTTGTATTCGTTTATTTATTTATACATATATATATAAATTTATATGTATATTAACTTATGTATTTTACGAAGTTAAGTGTTTCAACAACACTAGGTCAAATCGGTAGTTTAAAATTATTTTGATCGAATATTCTGTTTATTGTTATTAGAAAATAAGTATATTTATAACTGTGAATTTAAATGTCTCTGAAAAATCGTTTTTATAATTACATTATTGTAAAAGGGCGGAAATACGAGAAATAAACATTTTTCCTTTATAATGATCTCGTTTCATGGATTATATAATTCTAATAAAATAACGCCGGCTAGCGAAAGTAAACCTGAATTCTCCAACCCGTGAGTAATCTACGTCAAAATATTTTAATAGAATTGTTTAAACGCATGATGTCTTTAATATTATTATCTATAATATTCCTAAATTTGACCATTGGAATTGAGAGTCCCCTTGAAATATATTTGACGGTTCCTTTATTCTAAAAAGATATAAATTTTCTTTTTCTGTTTCGCTGACATATGAGGTTTTTCTGTACTAAATATTCTTTATTTAAAGAATACAGGCAATTCCAGAAGGTTTTTGATTTCTGGTTACAGTTTCGATTCCGGGCTCGTAGTTTAGTTTTTATGGTGCCTATTGATAACTCTATGGTCTGTGAAGGACTTCGACTTCTACGCGTCCTTTGTCGACCGCAACAAGCGTACTGAACATGCGACATACTAATGTCTTATCATATGTTTCCTAATTGATATCCATTAGTTGCCAAGACTAGACACTTTTCTACAAAATTGTCTAGTCTTAGTAACGGTCTGGTTCGAAAACCTTTATTCTTAAAAAAAAGTGTATTCCACATGTTACGGACTGTCAATAAAGATCCAAGTGTGGGAGTGAAAGATGTAAGTATTGTTACATAAAGGAGCAAAATGTAAATTTTCCAGTAGCTTTATAATGTGATAGTCTATTATAGTCCTGGTATATATATGTTAGCCGCCTCTAGAAATATATGACTGAAAGGAGGTAGCGGTATACGTGTCAATCAGAATTACCCGATTCATTTGATAGCGCCAATTTTTTCCTAACGCACAGTACATCTTCTGGGAACTGTTGCAAATATAACAACACGTGAACAATGTTGCTTACATTGTTCACAATTTTATCCTTTCAAACAAAAGGCTGATAAAAAATCTGTACAGAATACATATGCAGATATAGGATAAAAATACATAATAATATAACTATGATTCAAAGATTGGGATATGAACTTTAAGTTAAGAAATTAAAGTTGAAATATATTATCTGATTAAAAGAGTTGAGGCCGAAAAAAATTATCCCATCGACGAAATATTAATGGATGCAAGTATGATATTACATTAATTAAGACGTATTCTAACTTACTCCCAGAGATTTATACGTTCTCAAATATCTCGAACGCCACTGGGAATTATGTCCTCCCCCGTCTCATCGCGCCCATGGTGCAGAGGGTGGCTAGCTATAGTATAAGGTCATCTTAAATATATGTATCATATTTAACAATTACTATTGGTTTGTTAAGAAAATATTAATCTATATTTTCTAAAGTTTTCAGTATAAAAAAAAATTTGGAAATATCACAAACAAAAGCAATGTTTTTCAGATGCAATTAAATATTTCTTTGGTCATGGTTAAATCTAATACGCATACCAACATACCGAAGTGTGTGGCCTGATTAAGTGTGACTCGCTTTTCGGAATTTTGCCAATAGCATATCAACTAAAACCTCGAGATAATCATCTTTGGCAGTACAGAGGAAAACTGAGAATTCTGAATAAGTATCCAAAGTTTCCTTTTGCCATGACAAATAGCCTGGCCTCTTTAGTTATGAACTCAAACCTCACACCTTTTAAACAGTGGCGTTAGGTGTGCTACTGATACCCTGACGCGTACACTTTGCTTTCGACAACATGGTATTAAATTCTCCCAGCAGACTCAGTTATAACCTAACAGATAGAATGGTGAGTTTACCAAAACGATAAACGGCCCAACGACCTGCCTGCTAAGGCATGTGTCCTAGCCTAGGAGTCTGTCAAACCTCGGCTCTCGAAACATGGACTCTTCAGTGCATGTTTCGAGAGGGGCCAGTTCCTGCTGTTTTGGAAGACAGGTAAATTGGTCCTCGTGAGGAAGCCGAATCACCCTGCGGACTCTCCGTCCACGTACTAGCGTAAAAAAAGATGGCTAGTGTATGGATGTCGCTGAAGTGCTCTGAACTGTCAGCTGGTTTGCTGTCTCAAAATATAGAGAAACGTTCTTGAATAAAAATAAAAACGTCTTATCGATTCCTTTTTTGTCAAATCCTGTCACACAAATAGTATTAACAATTTATCCGTCTTGTGAACCTAATCCAAGCTTAACATAATTGTTTCGTTAAAGAAAATATTTTTAATGTGGATTTATTTTGATTTTTCGAAATTTACTTAAGAGAATATATTTATGGATGGATTGCCCCCACTAAGCAAAAATTTTAAAATAAATTTAATGTACCTTTTATGGCCTTTTATCAATGTTATTATAATAATAAACAATTCTATACCCTAGTATTATTCGGATTTACTACGCGGATTTTATTATTTCAAAACTACATAATCCCGACGTTTCGGTTACTTTGCAGCAACCGTGATCACGGGCAGACGAGGTGACACCTCGTCTGCACGTCGGGATTATGTAGTTTTTTAAATAATAAAATCCGCGTAGTAAATCCGAATAATACTAGTGTCATTTAAATGAATACTCGCGAATATCTTAGATCTCATAATTCTATACCCCTTTACAAGCTCATATCTAACTTGCAAAATTTATTTAAATATCAATGTTAGTCGTTTGGGTGAAATCTTTAGGTCAAATGGCAGTTTAAAAAAATCGAACAGTAAAAATTTGGTATTCAATTCAAAGGTTTTTTTTTTCAGGATAACTTGAAAGATAGAGTGAACTCAGTCTAAATCCATTTTAAATGCTTAAAACTCAATTTTAGAGAAGATAATTTACCGCATTCGGTTTTTGACCCATTGGCTGGAACAATGTGAGAGCGTTCTGTTTGGATGACAATGCTTGGATAACTTTTTGACGTGACTGTTAATTCACCAAATTCATGATGACGTACTAGTTTTTTTGACGCACTTCTTTTAAGGTGTTGAAGTTTATTCGAGATGGAGTGGTTATTACAGAGTTTTGTTTTTACCTTCAAAAACAAATTGATCGTTGAACAGCTGTATTAGATACTCTTTTTACGACACATACAATACAATAATAATACAACAATACATTATAGTACAACAATACAAGGTAATAAGTGTTAGAGTACAAAAGTGTTAGAGTATCAAAAAAGAAAATATCGAATCAAATACTCGGATTTTCTAATATATTTTTTAATAAATTCACCTTTAAGATTTCTTATTCAGTAACTTAACTTATTTTTTACAATTTTTTTTAGTTTTCATATCAGTAGGGAATATGTTATAATATTAATTTGCATACAAGCATTTTGTGTAGTTATAGTTATGTTAATATTTGGTAGATCTAGCAAAATGGATCTCTTATTGCCAAGAGCTTAGTGTTATAATTATTTATACATAGCTTTTTATTTACGTTTCACTGAAGAGATGGCAGAGGCTTAGTTGAATTTTCATAGGCACTTCCATGAGGAAGTGCCTATTAAAATTAATATCATAATTGTTGCATGAGCAACAATTATGATATCAAGTTATTTATTCACTTGTTTTCCTACATAAATAGATCTCACCATAAATTATGTTTTGTGAAAATAATTTAATCTGAGTCAATCTGGTTGCTGAAGTTATAAAGTTAACTTCTATATCCTGAACATAAGTTTAAATCAACACATTTTTTATCAAGCATGCGTAATGAACTCTTTATTTCCGCCAAGCTGACAAGTGTCCCAAAATACGTTGTGTCCCAAAAACGTTTTGGACCTCCACATCCGAGTTTAGAACATGTTGACTCCACATAGGAAGATAAATGAGGTCTCTTTTTTGTTAGAGAATAATTTATGAGGGTAAATCCACCATTGTAAAAACTGCTATTTTAATTATAGTATAACATTAGACTGCTATCATATTTAGTAATTAAAATTTAATGAGATCGAAGACAAATAAAATTTAATGAAATAAATTATAAATTATCCTTGTACATGTCTGATAGTAATTTTTCGATGTCATGGACAATAAATCTATGTTCGAAATGATTAATTTAAAAAAATATGTAAAAAAATTGATCTATTTTATTTTACACACTTTAATCATTATGGACATTTATTTGTATAAAATAAAGATCATATATAAATATTAGAAAGTATTTTTCATAAAGCTTTTTTTTTATAAATAATTTTTACAGCTGACATTATAAAATACAGAACGCATTTTATTTTGTTACTTTTTACATATACAACACTTCAGTCCGTAATATTCAATTTGTGTCCCAACAAATTTTACAGGCAAAATAACAATATAGATAAATTGATAAAAATAACAAAAACTATGTAGAAAGGGAGGAAACGTACGAGAGGAAAGATAATTAACTTTATATGAAGAATCTGATCACCGCTCCGAGGAAAGCTTGGCCGTATCGAGACTAACTAAATTATGTTATGAAGAAAACTAAAATAGGGTCTAACTCGCAAAAATTTCCTCTTCCTCTTACATAAACGTCTTTTGTTAAATTTGTGAAATAAATTGCTGCCTACCTTTATTTATCTTGATTCCAAATAAAATTCTTTTACGACTCTTATGGATTTTTTATCAAAGAACCGGGAGTTTGAAGACGAAACTCCGTTAGTAAGTGGTACCAAAATATAATTAATTAACAAAAAATATTGCCAAGCGCTCTATGTGCAACTGTCATTAAATCTAAAGTTTTTAAACAAGTTTAACTAAGATGACAGTTCATGAATTATGCATATTAACGCTAAGATTGCTTCAAATAACATTAATCTAAAAAAAACATAATTTAATTGAATAGCAGTATTATATGAAATACACATATATACATTTCCAAGGGTTAATATAATATTAAAATATTTACTACAAATTTATTAGTTATGCGTAAGAAAATTTTAAAGAGTTACAAGAAGTAATAATCTGTGCTATAATTGAATTAAAAAAGTTATCTTAATTATGTTAATGTAATGTATCATAACGCGCTCTGTATTCTTTAAGAATTAAAAACTGAAAGTTCCAAATAATATTTGGTCTAGTATAGGATCTGAATAAAATTTAATGAAAAAAATCACAAAAAGACGCTTAGAAAAACATAGAATTATTATAAACAAAAATACTAAGGATTCACTAATTGCTTCCACCAGATATCCGTTACGTATAAGATAAAGACACGTAGTTTTCACACCGGCTCTATAATTGATATTACTAATCACTATACATTCATAGCATCATTTTATTTAATCACTCGAAGTTTGGAGATGTTGACAAAATTAATAAAATTTATCAATAAGTTAAATTTACTAAAATATAGTTTTTAAATGTCTTGTAAGTATTGATCAGATTATGAGTTATAAGAATTCTTGGGCAAAAATTATCGTCAATCAATTTGGACATTTTTTTTATCTATATATATAAAACAAAGTCGTGTTAGTTACACTATTTATAGCTCAAGAATGGCTGTACGGATTTGGTTGGAAATTGGTGGATTGATAACTTAGAACCAGGAGACAGACATGGGATAGTTTCCAATCCACTTTACCAAAAAGGAAATAAATATAACTTAATAAAAACTAATATCTGTTTATTTACTGACTTTAAAGTGAAACAGTTAGCACGATTACATTTCTAATTCTGAAACTGACGTATACGAAGTCGCGGGCAAATCTAGCTACAAATATTTATCATCATTTTTCATATTCATACCAACATTTATCATATTTGTAAAATCCGCAGTCGTGATAATTAAATATGTAGAAATAGTATATATTTTAGAAAATTTATTAATGCTTTGATAAATACGTGGAAACAGTAATCTAGCACAATATTTATCATTTTAAAAAGCACTATATACCTTAACAAATTTTTGTACATAAATAAAAAAATAAATCAATAGATTAATTAGATTTATAAAACACGCTGCTCTTTGGTAGGTACAGTTTTGGAAAATGCACATAACATACCTTACACGTGGTGTTATAAAAGATTCATTATAAATTTATAAACTTCATCCATTATAAGATTGTTATATTTTACATACTGGCGAAAATTTCTATTTTCATCTGAAAACAAGGAAATTAATTAATTACGTAAAGCGTGATGCGCGGCGGTCCCAAATCGGAACATGTTCGCTCGCCGGAAAAACCTGACTTTTCCCGATGATAATATCAACGAGACAGAAACACAAACTTGTACTCAAGTGAGGGACATGATGTTTTATCCGTAATTGGATTTGGTTATTTCTTGAATTGATTTTAAAGGATTTTCGGTCAGTGATTTATTGAATATTCTAATCAAAAATTCTGTATATGTAAACTATAGTATTAACTGTATTTTGAAGGTTAAATAAGAGAACTATTGATCTTCACTTTTCAGTTCTGTGGGTGGTATTTTTTTTTTTTTTGGAAAAGTTTTTTATTTTGCATTTTTATAACAATAATCTACTTTATAATTTATACTATTTCACAGTAAATTGGTATGTATGTATGTATCTATATGTATATAATTAGTCTAATAATAAAATTTTCTATTGTTATATTTTTGTTTGTATGTTAAGTACATCTCCTGTTTTATTACTATTTTTATCTTTTTTCCTCGATCAAAAGGGTATCTAGCACAGATCCCTTAAGAGAGAAGTTATTCTTGTGGAACGAAACTTCTTAGCATTCAATGGATTCACCGTATGGGTCCATCGTGTTGCAGGGAGAGGAGCTTCAAAAGTGTCTGGAAAGTTTAAGGGACCTTTTTCTAACGTTTGTATTAAACGTTCACCTCCACTCTCTAAGCTCCTCTCTCAACCTAACCAAATTTGAAAAGAACCTACTAGGGCTGCCTTCGAAGTACTCGTACGTTCCAAGAATGAATTAATATTAATTTTGGACAAGCCCAAGTCTTTTAGTAAGTAGTCACATTTCTTTTATAATACTGTAATTATGAGTATTTTTTGGTATATAAATAAAAAAAGTATGAATCTATAAAAAGTTGTGTGACTACGTTGGTCAAACGTAAAAGCAGAGAATATATATGAATTATTTTTTTGGATTCAATATTACGGGCTATCGCTAAATTTGCAGTTGACATGGACTATAAACGAACTTTCAAGTTTTTAGATATCATGATGTTATAAAAAATTTCATTTGAAATTTATAAAATATATTTTTTGGGTACAATATGTTACTATGAAAACCCTTATAATAGAAAGATCTTAAAAAAACGTTAAAGTTGAAAATTATTTCAGTAATTATTTTTTCTTTATAATAAATTTAATTAGGTACCGTTGTTATTAACCTTAACAAACTTAACAGTTAACTTATTATAATAGTCAACAATATATGATTGTATAATAAATTAGAAACGAAAAGTTATTATGTTATTTATATTGAATTTAAATCAATTTGAGGGAAATTTGATTTGGTGATTTTGTCGGATGCTTCAATTCGCGTGTGGAGTGACTCGCACTCAGTGACAACAAATTATACGTCTTATTGGAAAGGCATTTATACTAATGGCACTCTTGATAATGAAGCAAAATTAGTCCTATATTAATGGATTTCAAATTGATTTACAGTGGAAAATTTTATTTGCATAAAGTTAGTGAATTAATAAAATTACATATATACAAAAATAATATTATTGGTTATATTTTACACTGTATTATTAAATCTATGTCGTGGATGTAAAGAGTGTATCTTTCACTGTTTTCCAAGTTTCTCTCCAAGGCACTAGCCGCATCTTCTCAACTATGACAGCACTCCATATAATACTCTAGACACAGGCTTTACAGAGACTAAGAAGGCGAACAATTGGAATAACAATAACAATTCACATTTCAATGGTTTTGGAATAGCTTCCGAACACAGCGCATATATTGTTTTGATTAGATCAAATAATGTTAATGAACCTTGAAAATGAATAAAACATATGTGAATATCAAATTTTAGACCGACAGTACTGAGTTAACAGGATGGAATTGAATATAACCACACTTAATTATGAGTATATGATACAGTTTTATGTAAACAATTGCCATCATACGATGGATAGCAATGTAAAATTTCTCATATTCCGAACGTATATGATATATGGTCTCCAATATGATCAGAACTTGTCTTTCATATAAATCGCTATGTTTGTTGATGTCTGTGTGTCATCTCTTTTTTTTTCAGCTTCATAGCCAGCTTTCCGTTTGTAACTTCTATAAATTTGCGAAGCTTTTTACAAATTGTTTGTACGTGATAAAACTTATTATAAAAGCGGAAAATCTTTTGAATAATCTTTGGTTTATTTTCTTTCCTTTCAAATATTTACTGATTTAAATAATCTCCATATATTTTTATTGAGATTCAATATAATAATTGCTAACATGGACGTAGAATTTATGATTTAAATTGACTTCGCTGAATCTGAAGTAGACCGTTTAATCTATCGCTTGTATTTGTACATACCTATATAAATATATAAAAGTTTTTACTGTTTATATGAACATGTTTAAAAGGAAATGACTGAAAATATATTACATTATTGAAGGGTAATTTATGACATTACTGATTTCAAAATCTCGAGCAGAATCATTTTTTTTTTTAATTTTACTGAAATAAGTAACAAGATACCACAATTGAGATTGCGGACAAATAACCTCAATAGTGGGTTTTTTGTAATGTAAATGAAATAAATTCTTTAATAACACATACTCAGTAATTAAATACATATAAAATATTTTAATCCAGACATATATATATAGGTATATATATCAATAATATCATGTATTCCTGAATTGATAATATAAATTATCAATTCAGGAGTAAGCTACGGAATAACGAATACCATGTATCAGACCACAGCCGTCTTTCAATTGATTTATTTCATTCTGTTTCTTATCACACAATGTGATCTGTTTGTCTCAAATGGTGTATCGTAATAAATCAGATTTTCTATTATTCAAATTTATATTCATGAATTGCGATTATTTGATAACTAATATTCAAAGGATATTTTTAGAGAGATAATAGTCAGGTTAGTCGTTCCTTAGATTTTTACATTTTAAGTACTGCAAAGCTCATAAATATTAAAATTTTCAGCACGAATATTTTATTATACAGAATTAATTACTGACTTTTGAATGAAATCATGCCAAACCATTACTTGGAAAAATAAATATCGCGATGTACGCCTGAGAGTTGAAACTCTCATCAGAGCATTTAAAATGACGATGGGTAAAGAAAAATATTTTTAATTTTAATATTTTATCAATTTAAAGAGTTCGAATCCTTGGTAAGTACTGTATTATAAAAATTTCAACAAAAATATTTTATACACAGGCACTCAAAGAAGAACAGCATATCAGATGAGGTATTTCGATTTCCTTTTATGTAATAGAAATTCTAAAAGAAACATATGATTTTTAAAGTTCTTATAGTTTTTTTGTTTTACAAGAACATATTTTATGGAACCAAATTATTTATTTAATCAATGATTACTAAAATCCTTTTTTTTTCCTAAGATTATTTGATATAGAGTTAAGTTTTAAAATTTTAAAGAATATTTGTATATAGAAGAGATTGTCAAACGTTATAATATTTATATTTTGATAGAAATAAACATATTACCTATAAATGTAACTTTGTGGAAAAAACAATACCATTAAAAATCTCTACAGTTGTTTCACGAGACATGTAAGAAAAGTTTTGAGATTTAATTATTTGTAAATTACTTAAATGAAACCTTCTTTTGAGATTTTAATGTTAACTTAAAATTAATACTGTAATCATAAAATAGAGTGATAATTGTAAGTAAATAATGGTTATCAAACTGAGATATATATTTTAATTTTATTGTACAGCCTTAGCGGGGTGCGAGTACGTAAAAAACTCATTGCAAATAACAGATACTAATAAATATAGCATTTTTACAAGACATATTAGTGAGAATAAAATTGTAAGGTCAGTGGATGTGGGCACATTGGCGCAAGAATATATCAAGGCTTATGAGTTAGCTGGTTTACTGCCGCATTTCACTTAGCAAGAAATCCATAGTCAGCTGTAATTTAACAAACGGTTGATAAAAATTCATACTTTTAAAAGACTTATTTATAGATTTCTAGACTTTTCCCTAATGTTGCTTTAAATTAGGAATTAAAAGAGATGTTTGAAAATAAATTTTAAATCAAAAGTGAATTAACTGTGTCTTGGGAAGCTTTTAAATTACGGAAATGGCATATTGCGATAATTTGAATAACATATTTCATTGCATTAAACTACTAGGCCTTTATTTCTAGAATTTTAATATTTTATACTACTTTAACAATCATTTCTATCAACAATGTCGACACTTATATTCTTCTGAGAACTGCTGTTATGCTCGTTTAAGTCGACATAGTAGTCAACTTAAACGAGCATAACAGAATTCTAAATATTCTAATCTCAACATTTTTAGCCTATAAATAACATCAATTAACAAATCCGTTAAATTACACTATTAGTGTAATTAATTGTAAGAAAGTACAAAACATTCCTTTGAGGAAAGAAAAGAAATGATCTATGCTGTCAGATGAACTTAGAATGGTAGTTTAAAAATATTTTTTCTTCACAGAAGAATAGAGAATAAAGTAATTATGAAAAACCTCCGACCATTACATTTCACTTCGTTATTTTTCTAAGTTTTTCTTAAAGAAAATGATAATTTGTGCCATTATTAGCTGCTTGTCCACATAAATGTTTTTAATATTTTGTACAAGGATACAAAAGAATGAAAAAAATATGAAGTACATTTTCATAATGATGAATTTTTTATACAAAATATCTGAAATTAACAATCATACTCACATAATATATCTCATGGATTGATTTGTATCGATTCCAATCAGCGAATTCACAATATAGCACGTTTAGAATCATTCGATTCCCGCATTTAGTTCCACAAACGAGGACTTAATGAACAAATCCAAGTAAGTGCTTAAGTAAGTGAAGTAATCTTACACCAAGTCTTTGTTAGGATCAAGCATTAGAAACCAACAATATGATTCATCAATTTGTTTATTGTTTATTTCATTTCCATAGAAAGATTGTTTTAAAATATTATTTAAAAAAATATTAGTGTGAAAAGAGCAGGCTTCTTGGAATATTTAGTATATTTTTTTTATTATTTAACCGGATGTAGTTTTTTATTTTAATTAACAATACCTTATTCGATAAATATCTAAATGAACATTCAAGAGACCCTTGTTTATATACATCATCATCATCATCATCATCAGCCTATCGGAGCCCACTGCTGAGCAAAGGCCTCTTCTCACATGGAGAAGGTTAGAGTATAAATCACCACGCTAACGCTTTAACCTCCAGGCCACCACGACTTTATATACTGTAGGAATATGAGAGGGTAGGAGAGACTCAAACGACATATAAGCAGTTGTCAGAGGACATCAGGGCTCTTTTTCGTTCGTAACGCGCGTTGGTGTGATAGTTTAGTTGTTAGTAGATTTTCGAAGTGTGTTTAAATCTTTCGATTGTATTATATTCGGATTTCATTAACGATTAGTTTAAATCAAGATAGTTGAAAGTTATTCATTTAGAATTGCTTTTATTTTTGTGTAAATTTAATAAATTAGTAGTGGAATTGTATCGAATGTTATTTTTTAAAAAAGTCAATTCTTACCTAGTTTCTTAGAATACATATATTTTATTTTCTATTTGCATCTATAATTAGAAGATGAACTTAGGCGTATTTCTAAATATTATTTTTATTGTTATATAAAACTTATTTACGGCTTTTTTTTAGATATACTGAAGCAGTTTATTTGATATTGAAAAAAATAAGGTTGTTAAATTTATCATAGTTAAGAAGAGAGCTTAGGATTTTAAAATTAATGAGATAAAAACTTGGATTAGATCGCGCTATGTACTTTAAAACACGCTTATATATGTGTATATAAGCATATCCATATATTGCAACTCAAACATTTAAAATGGTTACATTATTTAATTAAAAAAAATTATAAAATAAAATACGAATTAAATATGGGCCAAATATTTAAGTGAAAGATTTTAATTTGATATTTTTTCAATTATTTCTCCATTAGTCATCTTATAATCAAAAAATATATTTTATTATGAAACAAAGCTCATAAATACTCTAGACTGTTTAAGTTACGATTCGCTCAGTCATCCCCATGTAGGGCAACCAAATCCATCAAAATTTTATCGTCATTGCCGGTGTAATAAAACCCTCACATTCTATACAAATAACTTTTCTATATATAGGGTTTTCCATTAAGGGCGCTTGATCTTTGAAATGCAAAAAAAAATACATGTAGGAAAGATATTTGCAAAATTTTTTTTTTATTTGGAAGGTCTATCGACCCCATTATGTATGGAATATGACATCATTCAAATGACCGCCACGGCTTCGGTTGGTGGCGCGCACACGAAAGGTCCAATTTTCGATGACTCTGGCGCACAAATCGGGCTGTATTTGATCGATGGCGTGGCGTATGTTGACTTTGAGGGCATCGGTGGTTTGCGGCTTGTTGGCATAGACCTGCGACTTAAGAAAACCCCACAAGAAAAAGTCCAGCGGGGTCAAATCGCACGATCTCGGTGGCCAGTTCACGTCGCGAGATGACCATGTCCAGAAATTGCTCGTGCAGAACTTCCATCGTAGCGTGTGCTGTGTGGCACGTAGCGCCGTCCTGTTGAAACCACATGTTGTCCAGATCCATATTCTCGATTTCAGGCCAAAAGAAGTTGGTTATCATCGACCGGTATCGCTCACCATTGACGGTGACGGCCACACCGTTATCGTTTTCGAAAAAATACGGACCAATCACGCCTCCGGCCCAAAATCCGCACCAAACAGTCACTTTCTGCGGGTGCATTGCCACTTGGTGAACCTCGTGTGGATTGGTCTCGTCCCAAATACGGCAATTTTGCTTGTTGACATAGCCATTCATCCAAAAATGCGCCTCGTCGCTGAAGATGATTTTTTTGCCAAAATCGGCGTCAACTTCCAACTGCTCTAATGCCCAGTCAGCGAACACACGGCGCTGTCTATGGTCATTAACCTTGAGCTCTTGGGTCAGCTGGATCTTGTACGGGTGCAGGCTCAAGTCACAACGCAAAATTCGCCAAGTTGTCGTCTGCGAAAGGCCGAGTTCCTGTGCGCGACGCGGAATTGACTGCCGCGGGTTTTCGAGGACACTGTCGCGCACAGCGGTGATATTCTCGGCAGATCTCGCGTTACGTTGACGCACGGGAACCGGCTGATTGTTAACTGACCCGGTTGACTCGAATTTGTCCACCAATCGACGGATAGTCGACTCGGCAGGACGATCATCGCGACCGTAAAACGGGCGAAGTGCGCGGAACGTTGCTCGAACTGAAGACCCATTTTCATAAAACAATTTTATGATTTGCACGTGCTGCTCGACACTGTAACCTGCCATGGTGGTTTGGGAGGACGGAATGAATATAACACACTGCATTTGACAGCTGTCACTCAAACAACATGGCCGCAATCAGCTGTCAAAGTTCAAGCGTCCCTATTGGAAAACCCTATAGCATAAAGACAATCATGATTAATTTTATTTTAGCTCAAACATAGCTCACAATGAATAAATTTAAAATACTCGGTAAAGAAAAATACGGTTGCTTTTCTTTAATTAATACCACGTTAAGTATCATGTGAGCGTATTTTTTATTCAATTTATTTTTATATCGCATATATTGTTTATTCGCCATAAGATGATGTGCTACAACAACCATACCACCTGTGTGAGCATCATTGCTGACAAATTTTGACTGTAGTCAAAGCAGCGCTTTATGAGAAAAAAAATATTTTTTGTATTTTCAAACGATATATCAAAATTTAGGATGTTAGCAATTTTTTTTTTCTAATATTCCTTCTGAGTCCTTTCTAATAATAATTATCTCAATTTGCATAACATTAAACATAATTTCTATTCCTTTTGTTAGTTTTAGGCAATCGAAAAATTATTTCATTTATTTAACTATAAAAGTAAATATTACTATTTGTATCACTACTATAGTATTTTTTTTTGTCTATAACATCACTTGCAAACTTTTACCTGATTGATGGCAAAAAGTACATCTTGAAGTTCAAAACAAGTGACATTTTATAAAACCAAATAATAAACAAAGTTCTCAAAACCTCCCACTTGACAATTTCCATGAAAACTTCTTGTCTTCCTCTTAACGATGATGGATGAGGTGAGATCGTTCACGACACTAGAATAATTTATAAATAAAAGATTACTTAACGACTGAAGATCAACAAACGATCGTAATGAACTAAAATTAGTCCTAAATAAAGTAATAAAGTTGGATCGTTTGACAGAAGTTAAAATTTTATTAAAATCGTAAGCGGTTCATTTCAACTACAGTCAAAGTAAATCCTAGTAAAATCACGTCTCAAACCTAGGCTCTTCGTTCTTTCGTTCGAAATAAAAAAAAAGTTTTATCATATTTTATTTTCACAGTTTTTATAAACATAATGTCCCTCCCAGAATTACATCCAGACTTCAGAGTACAATTGTAATTAGATATTCAAACACTTTTTTTACAAATGATGTCTCTAGACAAACTGAAATGTCTTAGAAAGCTCCTAAAATAAAATTATAGCTATTACATTATTTATATAAATGAAAATTATAATTTTAATGAATTTCATTTATTTTTAATTTATAAATTAAAATTTGGATCAACGAAATATGTTTGGCAAAATTTTATAAAATGGTATTCATACTCACGGGTGTAAATAAGTATCCCAAAAATACACAACAAGTAAAATAACATAAATTATAGAAGTGTCCAATTGAACCCGAAACACTATAAGAAGTTTATTGCGTTTAAAACGAAAACATAAAAATACTTAAATCGAAAAAGGACAATATTTTCTTTGACGATGTTCTTATACTTTTAAAGTGTTCGCGCACAACAAATAGAAGTTTAATCGGGATATCTGTTTAAATCATATTTTCATCAGTTATATAAATCTCTTCATATGCACAACATGTTATTAAAAATTCTGTTTCTGCTATGCTATAATGTAACAAACAAAATAATAAGTAAAATTAACAAAACCGCTTCTCAGACGGGGACTATAAAAGTTCTTATCTAATTTCCTTTGAATAAGAAACATTTTTCCGTGTTTATATCACCCACAGGAATTCCGTAAATAAAAGACGATTTGACTTCGTAAATACAGAAGGTAATATCATTACTAACAAAGCTTGTCGTGAGTTAAAGATTTTCTGTAATGTATTTATATTTAAGTAGTAATTACTTTAAAACATTTCAATAATATTTTAAGTACCTCACGTTGCCTCGTAGTTGGCACTAAGTAATTTGGAATTATCAACTCTGCAGGGTAATCTATATATTATGATTAGGGCAAAAGTTCTTAATAAAATTCTGGACATACTTAAGTGTTATTGAGAGGTGAAATTATCAGCCCAAGAACATTACAAGTCTCTTATTTATAACTACTGTATAAATCTATAAATACCGAAATATGCAATGTCTGTATTTACGTATAGGAATGTATTTATATAATCCGATTGCTCATAATTAATAACAGTGAAATACAAAAAGCTACGGCACAAAGAGAAGTAATTATTTATTTGGATAATTTATTTATAATGAAACCTGGATTTAAATCTGCGACTAATGTATCATTTACAATTGAGTTGGGAATTATTTTTAAAACATTACATAAACTTTATTATGAATTAAGTAAAGCAAAAAGGCTTTGTCATAATATAAAATTCAATTTATTGATATCAATGAAATTATTTGTCTGATTTGATTTTAACAATATAAGTATACAAAAAGAAATTTTGCTTTTGAAATTTTAATAACCACTTTAAATGTGACTTGGGTCTCGTGCCGTTTAAGGGTCCATTGTAATATAATTTATGAAAGAGATATTTATAAGAAAAATTGCAGGAAGGAAAATGTTCCCTTCAATAAAAATGTAGTAATATGATTCTTAAAATTTGTTTGAAGTGGGTGATTATTTTTTGATATTATTGTAATAATTTGGCTAATTAAACAGGGGAAATAACTTTAATTTTGAGAATTGTTCTCTGTTTGAATACACATTATTAATGGATTTTAATTTACAATTTAAGTCTACTTCAAGATAAGTTTTAAAATAATAGTTTTTCATTTAAATAAGCAACGTCAATATGGATTTGCGACAGTGACATGATACAATACTATCAATAATGAAGTATCTTTTAAAAGGAAGTACTTTTGTTAAAAAGATTTATTAAATTACCTTATTCTATTGCAGTGTCCCTTTCCTTCATCCGCGTCCGTTCTATAACCAAACTGTATGTTTTGTTAATAATACTCAATCCTATATATCCTAATACCATTTCCACCGTAGAATTTCAACATACTTTTTTCAAAACGTTTAGAACATAAACTCATTTTAATATTAGAGACAGAGACGAAACTTCTCAGCATTCCATAGATTCACGGTGCGAGTGCTGCGTTCATAGCGTTGCTGGAAGAGGAGCTTTAACAGTGCCTGGAACTTCCGACCCAGTTGTACGTTTAAGGGGCCTCTATCTAACGCGCGGTAAAACTCACCTCCACCGTCCCAACTCCTCTCTCTACCTAACCAAAGATATTAGCAACTACGAGACGAATTCTTATCACTTGATTTTTTTATTTTTCCTCATTTAGTGACTTAATTATAAACTTGTTTTTCCTCGTCAAAAACTTGAATTTAAAGTACCTAAGATTTCTTTCGTTTGATGAATAGCAATGATAAGTATTGAACGAAACAACTGATCGTACATTTACGATGTAAGAATTATGATTTATAAATTACATATGTAAAAGAAATAACTAATTTGTTTTTGATCCTTAATATGATATTCTCGGAATATTATATGTCAATAAATATAAATGATATTTCTTTACTAAAATTTCTCTATTCAGCGACCGTGTTAACAAAACTTATCATATGAAAAACAAATTATTCTTACCTGTAGAAAAACTCTTAACATATATGTGATATGTGTTTAAATACTGTATTCTGTTCAGTATTTTTATATGCAACTATAACCTTTGATTGGCTTCGATACAAAATAGTTGGCCCATAACAATGTTTTCTGTTACAAACTCATAATGTTTGTTAACTCTGTTTATGACAAAACTTGTATAGATATAAATATTTGTTTGTTTTCCCTTCCAGTATTTATTTATAGGTCACATCAATTCAGTTTTATTTGACCTATTAGTAATATTCAAAATGATTGGAAATAGGATTACTAAAATATAATCCTTTGCTTTTTATATTCGAATTATAAATATCTATCGCACATGAGGTATTTTGTGTGCGATGAAAGTAATTTAATTGAATAAACAAATTGAATTAATAGAAAGGACTGTGGGCTTGTTTGTTTATCACTTCAACAGGCAAAGATATATGAATATTTTTCATATTATTATAATGTTTGAGTGTTCGAGTTTACGTCTTGTAGAAAAGGCGCTAAGAACAGAAACATGGACTAGGACTATAATAACCTAAATTGATAAAGTACCAAAAGACTTCTCTTATACATATTTTTATTCTAAATATTTTAACGTCAGTATGTTATTAGTATATAGGCTAATGTGTGTTCTTGTTATATGCTATATGTTAACATTATATATGACAATTTATATGAGACTTTAGATTGGATCTACATATAATTTTTTCTAAGTTGCTTCTCATCAATTCTTATATACAACGTGAGCTATACATTTTGACATAACCAGCCCCTTCAATATGTAAGACACATTGATGGATATATCTGATAAAGAATTCATTAGATTTCCTTTATTTGTCTATGTATGTTGATACGATCCATGTTATATAACTTGAAATGAGTCACAAATAAGATACCAATAGCCGTTATTCTTGTACAAATCATTATGTTTTTTTTACATTTCTATTTAAACAGTAGTTAGCAGTAGTATCTTTAACAAGATACTAGTTTTATTCGACTTACATTTATACATACCTATAAATAGAATTTGAGTGTCTGTTTTTAAGATAGAAACAACCATTTTTGATTTTGAACAGATTTTTATTATCAGGTAGCTGATGTTATGAGGAGTAACTTAAGTTACTTTTTATCCCGATCCCTAAATTAAGTTATAAGTATTTTATTTTCTTCTTTCACGCAGAGGGAGTCGCGGGTAACAATTAGCTGTTATTTAAAAATTAAAATAATGGAACCGTTAGATAGTTTAGAGAACTATTTATTTTACTAGTAAAGTGTTTAGAAATTTAATTGTCACAATTTCGCCATACTATACTAGCTGTTGACCGCGGCTCCGCCCGCGTGTTGTTCGCTTTTTGCATAACCATATATATATCATACTGCAAAATTGACCATAACTTCTTTTTCCCTTTACAGATTTTAACGAAACAGAGTTTCGACAAAGCTCCTAATTATATGTAATCCAACAATGAAAACCGCGTTCAAATTCGTTGAGTAGTTTTGAAGTTATACCGTACCAGACAGACAGACAAAAATTCCAAAAATGTGTTTTTGGTTTCTATGACTATTCTTTAATTGCCTCCTATCAGTTTTTTGGAAAAATATTTAGTGTACAGACCTTCGATTTTTACTCTCTTACTATATGTACAATTGATGTATAGATGTCAAATTTTTATTTCAGAGCAAACAATAATTTCCAATAACTTTAGGTCTGCTTAAATATATCCAATTAATTGAGTTTGACTAATATTTTAAGTCACACTAATACTATCCCGATCCGTTATAAATAGCCCAGGAAACCACAATGCTGCTTTGTAACAATAACTAAAATAAGCTTTACAAATCGTTTCTGAAACTTTCAAGCGGTGGCAGTTAATTACTAATTTAGCTCAGTGGTTGTTAGTTTCAAAGAGAGAATTTCATAAAAGATGTAAGATTTGAAAGAATAGCATAACGAGTTAGTTATGCTTGAAGTCCTGAATAAAGATTTAAAATATTAATAAGAAAATAGAAACACAATTTTTATTAATACGAGACTGTTATGATTTCTGTTAATATTTTATTATAAACATAATTATTGTATGTGTTCTTCTTTAATTGCAATTAAAATTTGTGAGTGATCTCTGTCTTATGTTTTTTTTTTAATAGGCATAAAGTACTATAAAACGGAGAATATTATATTTGTTTCGAAGTTCATTGCCTAAAGCCGACGCGATGTATGATTAATTGAAATTCATATATTGATAATTCAATGACTCACTTCCAAAACTGAACGGAATTTTCATAAAAATCTAGTTGAAAAATTTTTGAAAAATATTTTCCCTTTTTTGTCTCTATACATATAGAAATTAATGAGGAGGGATTATGGGTTTATGTTGTCACATAGTTCTTTCTTAATTTTTTTAATCCTTTTTATTTTCTATTTGTAAATGTCTCGATCGTGAAAGAAGGTAAAGTGGTTAACATTTATCTGCTAAATGAATATGAAACTGTAACAGTTTAGCACAAAATAAAAAATACATTTATTTTTAATAAAAAAGGTATCGTCTTTTCTCCATTTCGATTCTGAATGAAAATGTTGACGGATGCGAATCTGATTGATTTACATATTATTAGAATATTCATATGACAATTTGGATAGGAATATATTATTTAAGATTAAGATATGATATTTTCGTAGTATGTGTAATAAAGTATGCTCTTTCCTGAATGTGACTTTTTCTTGGTCTCCTCATTAAAATCAGCATTGTTCTATAGTTATATATAACATGAGATATTTTACATTGTTATTTTGTAATAGTAACTTTTAAGATGGCACTGTGATTTTCACCATATAATGTTAATTTATTATTACCCTTAAACAATAAAAAAAAATTTATACTGTTCTTTTAAAATCAATACTTTGATTATGTTGACAACTTAAACACATTAGTAACAAATTATTAAGAATTACTCACTACATTACTTCATTAAGAGTCATCTGGAAAATAAAACACTCCTTCTTTTAAATATAACCAATATTTTTCGAATATACTACGCGTGCTTTATTTTTGGTTAAAACTACAAACTCCCGACGTTTTGGTTACTTTTCAGCAACCGTGATCACGGGACGCTCGTCTGCTCGTCTCGTCTGCTCGTCTCGTCGTCTCGTCTGTCGGAGAATTAAAATATATTAAAATATTAAATCATAGCATAATTCGAATTTAATGTTATTAATTGTAAGGTTTCGATAAAAGGATTGTACATAATATTTTAAAAAGTTTTAAATGAGTAATGACATTGATGATGGAATAACTTAGCATATTACGGCGCTATAAGTTAACTCAGTATCCTGTATATATTACTTGGGATATGGGGACATGACTGAAATCTAATAAATTTCTACTAAATGATATTTGTTTAAAATTTCCCATATACTAAACGATACAGTCAGTCATTGCGATAAATTGTAATCTTTTATAAAGAGCTCATAAATATATATTTTTTTAATCATCTTTTTACCCCTAATGGCAAATAAAAGGATGCTCTCGGTTATTTTTAATAGAGATTTTATAAAAGAGAAAATGAAAATTAAACATGATTTGAGAAGGGTAAATTATATGTAAATTTAATACAAGTATCCCATTAACATTTGTTTATTAACATCTCGTTTATTTACAAATCCATTAAAAGTCACTAAACGACTTGTGAAGTGTTTTTTTGTAATAATACCTTGTAAAGTGCTGTATATTTTTGATTGTTTTAGTACTCGGAATATATGATAAAAAATTTGGATAACTTAAAAGTAAATAAAAGTTTTGGATATACTACGCGTCGTGTTATCAACAAATTGATATGTCATTGAAATTTTCATCTCATCAGCCGTGATCACGGGTGTTGCAAAGTAACCGGAACGTCGGGAGTATGTAGTTTAATATAATAAAAAAACGCGTAGTGTATCCGAAAATATTACTTTTATTTAATGATTGCTCGCGAAAGTCTTAGATCTCATTAACTTAAAAGAAGTTACAGGCTTAAGGTAGTGGTTTCTTTACTTAATTGAAATCCGCAGTTTCACAAAAACGGAAACAATGGTGTCATTGTTTGTATATTTTTTAGTTCAATTATATTAAGACAACAAAATAAAGAAATTTATTTTTTATGACAAGAAATGATTCAAATTTACTAAGTAGATTTTCATTATTGTTAAAATATAAAAATAATTTATTTTATAATTTTGTCCCATCGCAATCAAGATGAGGGATTAAAATAGAGAAATTTAAAAATAGAGAAGTATAATTCTTTTCTCGAATAAAAGTAGGTACAAGTTTTTATTTTATGCAACTGTAAGATGCTACATGTTTCCAGAGGATCGATGATCGATTAAGCATAATTGTGTTCGAGATCACTTTCAGGTAAACACAGTGTAGGACACTCTGTAGCACAAGGGACCGACATTTAGAGAAAAGTGGCACATGGGGCTAGATGCAGGCTGCCTAGGACCATAGGAGTTGAGGATGGTTAATAGCGATGGGCTTATTTGTTGGATTTTTTTGATGTAACAAACCTATATTTCATTAGTTGGAGCCATATATGGGAAACGTACTATCTGAATAGAAGTCTATTCTTTTTTCATTGAAGACATTTCTAGCGCAAGTGGAAAGAAATATAAACGCCGAAAGACTGTGACAATATCTATTTTGTTAAATCTCAATATTTATTAAAAATACCGCAGACTATTGTTAAAATACCTACTCCTCGATCACAAGTCCTACGTACTGTCGAAGTTTCTCTCCCAGCAACGCGAGGAGCCGACATCCATGGAATGTTGAAAGTTATCATCGTTGGAAGTTGGAGACAGTTTTTTGTATCATAATGTTAATTTTTTTATAGAATGAAAAGTTGGCAGTTAATTTCATGAACTTTTTTATTTTAATTCATTTGTAGCGTAACTGTTATAAGCTATTTTTTATTGTTAAATAATTCGTTTTAATTAAGCTTAAGCAAAAAATCTTTCTCTATCCTCGAATTAGATGACTTAGCTAGATGATATATAAAAATATAAAATTTATAGTCCAATAAAATGTAACCAACTTTATTTATACTTTAATATATTTCTATTCAAAATTTCTGGCCACGCGTAGGCTCGTCATCAGGCGCCCGTGGGAAATGGAAAGATGGATTGATGGATTGCGAAGGATGACATGAGTAAGGAAGGAGTGAACGTTGAGATGACGGCTCATAGGCGAGATTGGAAGAGAACATGTTGTGACCCCCCCATAAAGGGGGACCAGGGCAGGGAAAAGTAGAAGATATTTTTTACTACCAACTATAATTACAATATCTATGCATCTTTTCACACGATTCTCCAACATAAACTTTTCACTAAAATCAACTCTGCGGTTTATAGCTAACGAACTTCATTTTACATTTGCTTTGCTCACAAACATTGTTATCATAAGAATTAAAGTCTCTCAACAGTTAATGGTAATTTTTATCGTATTTTTACGATTTAATTAAACGAAACTAATAAAATCAAAGTATTTCACTTGTTTACGACTGCTGAAGCTTCGTACATGTCCTTAGCTTCATTATGAAGAGATGTCTATTTGGGTTGAAAGAATTGTCGCCCCTATTGTCGGGAACGTTGAAAATAGGATTCTTAATCAAAGTAAATGTGTGTCACGTGTGAATATATAAGATTATTTTATTTTATACGTTCTCTAACCCTCAACTTAATTATTGTAGAAGTTAAAAATATTTGTTGATTCTAATTATATTAAAAATCTCTTTACATCTTTAAGAGTTCAACTTTAGATCACCTGGCGAAAAATGTTGAACTTTTCATCTATACGTATATAAAATAAGTATCATATACCTTCACATGCAACAGAAATAATCTTTTATATTATTGATGTGTTTAATTATTGGATAAACAGAATTATATTTAAAATCTCAAAATATAATGAAAAACTCATTGAATTGAACAGAATATTTAGAAGTATAATAAACACATAAATATAAAGATTACACTTCTACATTATCATATAAAAAATCTCTTTATTTTTAATTCAAAAACATTTGCCAACTCTATATGAAACTTATATGTATGTATAAGTTACTAGTTTAGTTGGTGACATCCCTTTCCTATCATCAGTTTAATAAGCCTATCTATATTATGTCATAACACGGTATTCGTTAAAAAAAAATATTATTGCGATGTTCTGTAAAAACTATGTTGTAAAACTATCGAAGTCAATTAAAATAATACCAATTCAGCCATATTTTTATTTTATAGATTAAATTTGATATGCCTTTTTTGTGGATGTACATCTCTTAATTCCAACAGGACTTACTTAAACTTTGCTATCTAATTAAGCTTATTTTTTCTAGTCAATGGAAAAAACATCATTTTTAGAACAATATATTTAAAAAAAAAACACGAGTGACGACGGAGTAAAAGGCAAGTTCGTCATATTCTGAACTAATACATTCTTGGAGCGTAATAGTGTCAATTGTATCTTTAAATATCTTATTTTCCCTTTGTAAGTATATTTGGTGAATATAAAAAGATCAGCTTTTCAAAGGAAATATTTCTTTTGTCCCCTTCTTAAGTCGTCCTGTATGAACACCAGAAAGCAATAACTCTTACAATAATGTCAGCTTTGTACGAACGTTACATTAGTTACTTGGAACAATGAAGTCATTTATCTGTTTTTTTTTAAGTATTACTTTTGTCTCTGTCCAGTAACCATTAAAATAACGAATTCAACCTATAAATATTTTACATACATACAGCATCAAGGACAATACTCGTATAATACAGTACTCTACAATTGTTATTGCCATTTTAATTATAAAAATTAATAAAAGATATGCCTTGTTAGGGGTTCAAATAATTTCACAATTTCAATAATTAAGCAAATAATTTTATTTGTCTATTATCATATTGTTGAAATTTTTGTGAGCCAAATGAGGAACAAAATTTATGAATACATGAATATTGGGAATTGAGTTTAAAATATAATGAGGGATGCTTTAACGAAATACGATAAACAAAAAATAGAACAGTGATGAATTCGACGAAGTACAATATCCTTTTATTCATGAAATATATTTTCCATTTAATCATTACCACTTCAAAGTCCTGAAGCATCTGTTTAACCTGAAGCAGACATGTTCCATTGAAGCGAGAAGATTGGGTTTTAATGAACGACTTTTGCCAACTCACTATAAAATACAGAAAGACATGTTGCATATTGCTTTTATTTGAAATTAAATTGAAACTAATACAGATTTCTTTAAACAAACTTTGGTACTAAATTGAACAAGCAGATAAATTAAAAGAGTTTTTCAAGTTTGCTTGAACTATTGAAAGTAAAAAATTATTCTCTCTTCCAACTTTTCAAAATTGGTGCAATGTATTTAAGAATGTCTATTTAAACTTTGGCGAAAAGATATTTTAAGAGTAATATATGAGATAGAAAATGCAGAGAATATTTTTCAGGATGAATTTTCATCAATCCAGAGAAACTCTCATTACTTATATTAGTCATTTGCTTCTTGCCAACTATTTACTCATTACTTTATTTAATGATTCATTCATTTTACTTCGAATAAGACAAAATTATGTTGTATTATATGTTAGATAATTTTAAATAATGATAACTTATGTCCTATGTTCATCGTAGTTTATTATTAAAAAAATTCTAGAGACATAGAACACAACTTAACTTATTTATTCGAACTATTATTATGAACCTACAAGACAGACCAGCATCAGGCTCCTAACCGTCAACTTCACGAACACATTAGGCATCTTGCATATTTTTGCACAAAGGTCTCGCGACAGATACGTGTTTGTTATTGAATTCGAAAATGGCATTATGGAACCCCTAGTCCCGGTCAGAGTTTTTAGGCTAAATAATGGAAACAGATGATGGAACATCTTGCTCATTTTGAAGTAGACTTATATCACGTTAATAAACGAAAGGAAAACCGAACACAGAGTAAGTATCGCTAACACTAGATGCGGGCCTTTGAAATTACTTCCAAGTTCCACGAGGGACACCAATGCCACAAGATGGCGTTGTACTTTTAACCTACAAGTTAAGTAGGTTGAAAAACTTATAGGTAGTCTGACTGCAACTCGCATTAAGGTTGGCTCGACCAAGAAAGTAATGCAGTCACAGAAAATCGAGTATAAGAATCACAAAGATAAAGCTGAAATATTAAGCCCAGGTAGGGGCATAAGCAGCGTAGTATTCGAAGACAGACACAAAAGCAAAAAATGAACAAAATTGAGCAAATGCAACACGACTTAAATCTAAAAAGAAAAATACTATTATAAATAAAATAAGGTGATAATATAAATAGACTTTAAAATTTATATGGGACATAAAACGGAACAAAGGGTAAAATTTTTATGTTCGTGTTATATAAACAACAATATATACTTATTGAAAGACACTTTATGAATTTACCACACATATACATATGTGTCTGAATATTTTCTATTAAAAAATATATACTTCGATTTGGATTTAGCAAATATTTCTCAGAGATATTTCAAATTTTCACAGTGGATTTAAATGATATTTAAATCTACAAAATCCTTGAAGAAATATTAAAATGTAAACAATGGTTAAAATACTCTTTATAAAAAAAATCTTGAAAGCTAAATCTTGTATATGTGGCTATTATTTTTTACATTTCATTTTCGTAATCAACCTGTGAAAATAAATCGACAGACAAACGTCACTGTAAAAGTTCATATAGTTTATATTTCCTACACAAAGTAACAAGACGACATCAGTGAATATTATTTACTAAATGTTCACAACTACACAGTTGATATGTTCAGCGAACGTAACAGATTACGGGATATAATAAATAAATAGTAAACTCTAAGCTTCAATAAAATAAAACTTTGTTTATGAATCAATATGTGGAAATGCAAGGAATAGCAACGAGAGAAACTAATGTTTATTTTTTAATATTTTTTTATTTAATTTAGGCATTTTATCACCTCAGTTAATTATATCACTCACTTAAGTTTTTTTTATAACATAATCTAAGTTTAGGTAAGTTTATGTTTTATATCCCTATTCATAATTATGACTGTCTGTTAAGAAAGGGCAAGTGTTCTTTAGGAATTTCTTTTTTATTTATTTTCCAACAATTATTTGCTACAGTTTATTATATTTATCAATACATATTTATTATAAAACACGAAAAGAAGATGACTTCCAATTCCTTGCGAAAGAAATTTCGTTTTTCACAAAATATACTACATACATTTTGGCTGAACAAAGATTTGATATACTTTGGGATAAACTGTTTATAGGAAACCCACACATATGGATAGATATCTCAATGGTAACTCACATCACCACCCTTACAAGCTAGCTACCGTTGGCAAATCTTTGTTACAGAGAGCCCAACCCTTTGTGATGCTAACGATCTAGAGGCCGAGCTGCAACATGTAAACTATCCTCTCACCACCAAAAACCTGCTCGTGTTTTTCCAGCATCGCAAGAACCACTTGAAGCCACCCACAGTTGAGCGACAACCTGCAATTTTGCCATATGTGAAGGGAGTTACTGACAGAATAGACAACACCTTAAAAAAAGGTTTCCATCAAGATTATATGAAAACCACACAAGAAAGTGATCCAACTCTTGAGACTTATTAAGAGTGCCATTCCTTTACAATAAGCGGGTATGCACAAACATGATTGTGAATGTGGCTTGTCATGCATTCGACAGACAAAAAGGAGCTTCGAGGGTAGAAGATGTCCTTCGGACACTAAATATAGGCGCAGGTTGAAGTCACACAAGGGACAAATCAGAGATCCTCGCTTGTGAAGGCAGGTAAATACCGAGACTAAACCGCGAGGCTCATGAAAATAAATTTCTTAATAGTAATTTCAATAGAGAAGATGGCTGGGTTAGAACCCATATTTTAGAAAATACACCTGGGACTCCCTAATTAAAAATATAGAGTCCCATTTCCGTGATCACACCGCATATCCTCGAGATACAGTGAGGGCATTCTGCAGGCATTCAGAGTGTAAGCTAGGAAATGAAGAAATCGTTGGTGATGACAAATAAAAAGACCATTTGAAAGACATTTTCATCTCGTCTACCTGTGATCATAGTTGCTGCAAAGAAACCGAAAAATCGGGAGTGCGTACTTTAAAATAATAAAAAAGCATAGTATATCCAAAAAAATATTAGTTTTATTTAAATGAATGCTCGCTTGAGACTTTGATACTATTATGAGCAGAGATATCTAAAAACTTTTATTGATAAAATTGGATGAAAGTGAAGATGTTAATTTTATTTAAAGATAAAAGGGTTATTTCGCTTACACGAGCACACATTCATGTCGTTTGTATTCGTTTTTCAAATAACAATTTACTGTACAAATACGTTTATTGTTTTATTGAAGATGTATCTGCTCAGCCATTCTGCATAATCATAACGAATTGAAACATGAGTTTTAGATACAGACAGTCTTTTTACTTAATGTAAAAAAATGTTGCCCGAAATACTTAGCGATCATAAAAAATACTCTGTCCATTTAACATTTAACATGTAATTTAAATTTTGAAAAAAAGTACTGGACAAATGGAAGAGTCTATAAACCAATGAGAAAAAATAATAAATAAATTGGTTTTTGTAGTAAATTTCTCTTACATCTGCGATTTCACTTTATTCCGATTTTAATAAATGTTATATTACTTAACAAAATTACAAGATATTGGTCCACAAAATACTGTAAGGTTAGTTAGATGAAAGAATTAATGAAAGATACATGCATTAACCATTTTACTTGAGTCTGAAAAATATCAAGAGATTTTTTCTGTGGGCTTTCTCAGATACAGATTATCTACCAAAATTTTTATATTGAATTGATTACAAAACATATGTGCCAAATATAGCTAACAAATCGTGTAGACTTAGTCTTGAGTTAAATCACAAGACAATATTTACGCACTCCGAGAGCTTGATATTCCCAAAAATTAATTTCCGACGACGGAGGTTTATAAATTGACGTGCGTTTGTAACAGAGAAATACTGATTCAGTCTCCCTACGATATCCTTAGTTGAATTTCCTATGGACCCGTTGAAGTTTACAAGTAAAACATTTTTGCTTCGCTTTGATGTAAATCTCAAAACTTGTAATAGATGTTTAATTTTGATAAAATTAAACATCTATCACATGACTACAAACATAAACAAAAAGAAATCAAGACTTAGGCGTCATCAAGTTTGGTTCTAGAAAAGAACAAGCGTATCTTAATTGTTTATTTATAGAATAGAACAATATTTATAATAGCAATACGAATTACAAAAAGTGTTTAAATTCGTCTGATATTTCAAGATACTATCTGAACGACATTACGATTTCAAAGAAACTAAAACTGGTTTGAAGCCAAGAAAATTCTGAGCAAGAAATTTGGAATAGACGATGAAGTTGTAAGCCCCAAACTGTATATAAATATTTTAAAAGTATGCATTGTTATCATAATATATTCAAGAAAGAACTGAACTTATGATGTCTCTATGTATGTACTCGTACATACATAGAGACATTTTGATTAATACTTGTATATAAATTCATATACGTAATTAGGTCTCATAGCAGTCAACACATTTTTTAGATATTTAGGACATAATACACTTCTATACTTCATTTAATAACATTTTCTGGAAATAGTGTAGGAAGACAAGTTGATTTCATCTGACCTTTATTATTGCTACTGCAGAGTAATCAGAAACTAAAACTCATAGTTGTATTTAAATAAATACTTCATCATTCATAATTTTTAAACTGGGTTTTAAACAGAAAACAGGGCTAATCCATATTTCGAAAGTGACAATCTCCGAAATCAATATGCAAGTACTCACGCGCGTGAAATATTTCGATAAGATTTTCACGCAATTCCTACAAATATTACTAATTTCCCTCGATAGTTTGGTGGTTAAGAATTGTTTTTAATAATTATATTTAGTTGTAAAGTAACAAATAGACTGCCGAATTTATTATTTTTATAGGATATATAAAACAGTCTATCTAAAATTTATACAAAAAAACTGTTGAAATATTTCAATCTTTCAAGTATATAAAATTTTTACTACTCGTATTTTTTGGTGTTTATTTTTTATACTGGAGTTGGAATTAAAATAAGATATGCTACGTGTTTTCGTATAGTAAAAACACAAATATTCATATTATTATATTAAATATATTTTATATTTAAATTGTATTAAAGTATGTCGATTTTTTAAATACTTTAGAATGAATTTTATTCTAAATGACAGGGTCGTTTGTAACAATAAAACAAACAAGTTGTATTCAAACGTTTACGTGACTGATTAAATGGACAAACAGATGATTGTTTCTAGTCGAGCACTGTTTGTAGGATTATGTATAATGAGGCGATATTTATACGAATATTATTATATTTTAATAAGACAATGATATTCAGGCGAACGCATGTTGACAACTAACATAATTAAACGTTTCACACATCATCTGCCAGGTGGCACTACTCACGTAACTTCGTACTATCTCAACACCTCCCCTCGAAGTCGTGAGTCTTATATTAACCTGAGTCTTTACATACATTTATCGACCATACCTAAATTACGTATACATTCATGATGTTTGGTCCCATTCAAACCTTTAGTGAAAACATCAGCAGGCATTCGATTAGTACATAAATATTTAAGATCAATTACACCTTGTTCGTACATGTCGCGAATAAAGTGGTGCCTCACATCAATGTGTTTTGTTCGACAATGGTAATTCTTATTTTCAGCTAATTTCATGGCACCCTGATTATCATTGAATAACACAACACTTTCACACTTCATCCCAGTATTAACTAAAATATCACGAAGGTATATAGCTTCCTTAGTAGCTTCGGAAAGAGCCATATATTCGGCCTCAGTGCTTGATAAAGCAGTAGTCCGCTGCTTGCGTGCCTCCCAGCTAATGGGAGCACCGGCTAAAATAAATGCAAAACCAGAATAGGATCTACGATCCACTGTATTTCCACCCCAGTCTGCATCAACCACTCCAAACAAAGGTAAGCCTGTCCTCTCATACATCAATCCATAATCTACTGTACCTTTTAAATATCTTAATACACGCTTAGCAGCCTTCCAATGTTCTATATCATAACTAGTATTGAATTGGCTTAAATAGTTAACTGCAAATGCAATATCAGGCCTGGTTGATACAGCAAGGTGCATTAAGGCACCTATCAAACTTTGATACGGATATTGTTCCATTATTTCATGATTTACATACTTATTTTTTACTAATTTAACATTAACATCCAGAGGTGTGATGGCAGACTTGCATTCACTCATACCAAAACGCTCTAATAGTTTATTCACATACAATTTCTGATTTAAATACACTCTGTTTTCATTATCACGACTAAATTCTATACCCAAACAATTACTTATTTTACCCATATCTTTCATTTCAAATGCTGATGACAAACTTTTCTTTATATCACACATCCAATCAACATCATCCGTCGCCAGAATAATATCATCTACATATATACCAATTAACATGATTCGCTCACTCTTTTGTGCAACAAACACACACGGATCCTGCTGCAACCCTTCAAAGTTACAGTCCTTTAATTTTCTCACTAATTCTCTATGCCACTGCAATCCAGACTGACGCAAACCATACAGAGACTTTTTCAACAAACATACACTGTTAACACATCCATTCAAAGCATCATTCCAACTTTTAGCTGTCTTCAGTATATTCTTCTCTGTTACTGTTCTTTTCTGTGACCCAACTTTCTCATTTGCGAGTACTCTATCTAATACATCGCTTAGTTGGTCAGGCACCTCCATGTAAACCTCTTCTTCAAGTTTACCATTCAGGTAAGCTGTTACAACATCCATCTGGTGGATCTCTAGTCCTAGCTCTGCTGACAAAGCAGCAATGAGTCTTATTGATGAAGTCCTTACTACAGGCGACGAGGTTTCATGAAAATCCTCCCCTGGCCGTTGAGAACATCCTTTTGCGACGAGACGTACTTTCTTGCCTGTACTTTTAGTACTAAGAACAAGTCGACTTCCAATAACTTTTCTCTGTTTCGGTCGTGGTACAATTTCCCACGTTTTATTTTTTAGTTGCGCTAGGATCTCATCTTCTAGGGCAATTTGCCATGCTTTTAAGTCATCACTATCTTCTATTTCATTCCATGTCATCGGTTCTATCGTTGCTATTCCTGCACTTAGTTGTTCATCTCTAACTTCAGATTCATTCTCACTATCGCTATTTTCTTGAGATAAATTATACAACTTTCGCGGTCTGCCCGCCATACCAGTACGAATTAGACGAGGCCTTCCTTTTCCTCTTTTTGGGGGGTCTATCAATTCTTTCCAAGAAACAGTTGCGATTCTTTTTCTATCAAAATTTCTTCCATTTCTATCAAAATCTGATTCGTCTACTCTGTCAAGTGACCTTCTAGTTCTAACTCCATCTCTCTTTACTCTTAGTATTTTTCGGTAATCGCTCTTCGTATTTTTACCCGAAACAGGCTCATTCAATTCTATATCTATTTGTTCACTACCTATATTTTCTTCTTCATCAAGTATTTCTTTGTATTCATGTCTAAAAAACACTTCATTCAAGAACTTCACATCACGAGTAATAACAATTTTTCTTGTTGTAGGGTCATGTATTCTATAGGCTTTGGATTGACTATCATAACCCACTAAAATTCCTGACTGTGAACTTGATTCAAATTTTCCTCTCTGCTTTCCCTTGTCCTTATAATATACTTTAGAACCGAATATATTCATAAATATTACAGTAGGTTTCTTTCCTTTCCATATTGTAAATGGTATCTCGCCGTTTAAAGCAGTAGTTGGACATCGATTCCTAACGTAATTAGCAGTGTTAATCGCTTCTGCCCAAAACGCTGGAGGGCTTCCTGCTTGACGCATCATGCATCGTACCATTTCAACCAATGTTCGGTTTTTCCTTTCAGCAATCTCATTTTGTTGGGGCGTATAAGGCGCTGTCAGTCTCCTTCTAATACCTTCTCGCCTCAAAAAGTCATCGAACTCGTTATTCACGTATTCACGGCAGTTATCAGACTGAAGATTCTTTATCTTCTTACCCGTTAGTTTCTCTGCATAGGCCTTAAATGTTTTAAAAACATTGAAGACATCACTTTTACTCGCCACAAAGTAGACTTCACACCATCTAGATTTGTCATCGATGAATGTGACAAAATATTTTTTACCTCCGTAAGACTGAGTCTTCATTGGACCACAAACGTCGCTATGCACGATTTCTAATAACTCGGTTGTACGCTGTCCGCTCGACTTTGGAAAAGGTACACATGCCAGTTTTTCACTTGCACATATATCACATTCAGACAATTTTTCATTATCATTAAATGTTAAGCCATATACTAGACCACTCTTCATCATAGCCTTCAAGTCACGCTCATTGAGATGTCCAAGACGTTGATGCCAAATATCAATAGATTTTTTCATATTTTCAACTTTACTCGCAGTATTTTGACTCATACGCACATGGTATAAATTCCCAACACGATCTGCACGCAAATGAATCTTCCCATTTTCGTCACGTACAGTTGCACCGTTTTTCTTGAAATGAACCTCGAACCCGCGATCTGTCACTTTCGCTACTGATAATAAATTGGTTCGTAAATCCGATACATAGAATACTTTTTGTAAATTAATTTGTCGTTCTTCACTGCCCGTATCTACTGAAATGCTTACTTTACCCGTGCCGGTGATTTGCGTTCTCTCACTATTAGCCAAATTTAGTTCAGAGTTTAAATGCGTAAAATCTTTAATCATTTGCTTCTCATTGCACATATGACCCGTGCAACCGCTATCAATGCACCAAATAGGATTCATTTGCTCACCAAGTAATACATCTTCTGTAGTACTCAATAACATCGTTGTCTTTCGCTCATTATCGCCATCGCGTTCTAATTGCTGTGCACTCTTCTTATGCTTGCCCGTAAACTTGACCTTGCAATCTCTCGCTATATGTCCACGCCGACCACACCGATAGCATTCAACATAAGCTTTACGGCCATGGTTATCATAATTCTTCTTCAGATTGGCGTTTTTATTGATACGCTTTACAAACATAGCACCCTGGTCAACCGTTTGGGATTTACGACCTTCGAAGTCTTCAATAATTTTCACCTTTAACGATTCAGTTGAGGGTAAATCGTCGCGTGATTCTATCGCCGTCCGGAACATAGCAAACGAATCTGGCAAACTGTATAACAATAAAATGGCTAGCAGTTCGTCTATAACTATTAAACCAATTTCTCTCAGCTTCTTAACAGCATCGAAAAAATCTGCGATGTGCTTCTTTAGGTCATCTTCTTCTCGCATTCGCGTCAATACCAGTTTCTTCAATAATGAGGCTTTTCTCGCCGGCCCGCTTGACTGGTACATGGATTTCAGTTTATCCCAAATGGCTCTGGAACTTTCTAAGCCATCTAATGCAGCTAACTCGCTTGAACTGACCGCTAATAAAATGTCTGACTCAGCTTTGCCGTCCATTTTTATCCATTCTGCATACTTGGGGTCACTCGGTGACGGTTTTAAGATCGCACCTGATACATACTCCCATAGATCATTCTTTTTGAGAATAGCTCGCATATGTATCTTCCATGTGTCATAATTATCACCAGTAAGTTGATCGATTTTAATAGATGCAGCCATAATTATAAGCTTCTTCAACTTAATAAGAACATACACACCGCAACAAAAATAATATCTTCGTAAATAGTTCGGCACAGTAATTAGCACAAAGGAAACATAACCCTTAAGTCGTTATCTTCACTTGCATAGACACGGCAACGGCGCGTTTATAACTTTGTTTACGACAAAATACATTAGCGTCCAATCACTTCAAATCTAGTCTTTTATGCACTAAATCGATTGTTTTTCACTCACTGGGCCCATAACCTGTAGGATTATGTATAATGAGGCGATATTTATACGAATATTATTATATTTTAATAAGACAATGATATTCAGGCGAACGCATGTTGACAACTAACATAATTAAACGTTTCACACATCATCTGCCAGGTGGCACTACTCACGTAACTTCGTACTATCTCAACACTGTTAATAACAAAAAGAAATAAAAAGCTTTTATAACAAAAAGTAAATAAACTACCAAGATTACTTTACTTTAAGCTTTGTAGTTTGTATTCGATAAGTCATTAATATTCAGCTATTCTCAATTATATCATTGATTGAAGCATTACTTGGAAGTCCAACGAAATTCATTGACGGCAAACTACCACGTTGGGACAATTAAATTGTGCCTGTAATTGACTTTATTCTGGTTGAATCTGGATTTCCAGTTAGCTATTGCATCAAAAGAAGTACAGAAGCTACTGTATCAACATGAATTTGAACTTTCTATGTAACAATTTCCAAAAGGAACAAATTATTTTCTTTTAAATGAAACTAGTATTATTCGGATTTACTACGCGGATTTTATTATTTAAAAACTACATAATCCCGACGTTTCGGTTACTTTGCAGCAACCGTGATCACGTGATCACCTCGTCTGCCCGTGATCACGGTTGCTGCAAAGTAACCGAAACGTCGGGATTATGTAGTTTTTAAATAATAAAATCCGCGTAGTAAATCCGAATAATACTAGTTTCATTTAAATGAATACTCGCGAAAATCTTAGATCTCATTAAATTATTTTCTTTATTCATTCTATATTTTCTGATTTAAAATTAAATTTCAATTTAAGTTTTTGCTTTACTCTAAAAAAAACATAATTGTAATCATTTTATTTTCGTGTCGATTTTGATATAAATTGTCATTTAATAATAATTAATTACATATAGAAATAGTAAATAAAAAACTTTATAATATTGACAAAATTATAAGAAGACGTGAAATAGTATTGATAGAGACCCAATATTTTTTGACGATTTTGACGAAACTAAAATTGTAAATCTGTATTTATCAGAGAAAAGAGTAAATTATTTCTTGAGAAGACAATATTTGCATTATACTCTAATAAATATTGCATTTTTGCAGCTTTGTTCGTCTGAAAACTTTTTTATATATATATTTAGGTTTCTAACAAAATTATTAAAAAAATAAAGTTGCCTTATAAAGCCATTACTTTTAACTAGAACAAACTCATTATTATCTTAAATCAAAACACCTTAAATAAGTTAAATTCAATTTACAAAGACACAAGTCACGTCGACAAAATACTTTCCCGCGTAAAAGTGAGCAAACCAGATGTTATCGCTTTAACGTCACTTCGGGTTCGTTCGGGAATTTTAAGGATCGGTTCAAATTAAATGTGTGTTCCCTAAATATATAATAAAAGGGATAATCAACAAAATCAGCAGTCTTCGGTTTGAGCTGGTCACCAGTTGCAACCAGAATTTGTATTATCACTAGGTACAAATGAAAATAAAGCAACTTGCATTTCCCCTGCGTTAGTTCTTAAGTGTTCCTGAAATTTGATATTTCTTTCTTTCAAGGATTATCAAATTATTTAAAGACCAAAATTAAATAAGGAGTAAAAATGTTAGCACCCATAAAAAGGTTAACAACGCGGAACTATCTACGAAAACTTAAGGAATGGGGTTATAAAAAACCTTTTTACGAGAAATGCAAGACATTTTAAGGAGAATAAAATGAAACATTGTGTCTAGATCCAGAATTTATAAGTTAACAGTGCCATTTCGAAATTTAAAAAGGAAATTGAGAGAAACAGCTGTCATTATTGTTTACAAAATTAATAATTAAATAGTAATTGTTTTGGTTAATAGTTAAGAAAATTAGGGTTATTAGCCAAAAATGTTGAAGAATTGAATAAGCACTTATTAAAAAAAAATCTTATACTAAAACCCAACTTTTCCAAAGAATATGTTCAGTTATTAGCCAAGAAGCAAAACTGTAAAACCGTATTAATAAAGACGTTATTTGTGAAATAGATCGATGTACCCACAGTACTTTATTTACTTTGGCCAAACTAAGCATTGTCATTTCCTAGGATTTTTATGTAAAAGTCTTCGTTTTTAATTAGTCGTTATAGAATAAATCCACAACAAACGTACAATATATGAGTATTGAGTTTTGTAACCAGAATGTTTTGTATAAAACTATTTTTAAATCTCATGTTTCATGCTAAAAAATATTTAGGATCAAGAGCATGTAGTTTTATAATATAATAAAATATATTTACTTGCGTGTAAATTCGTATCACGCAAAGGTTCTCACGTCTAAAGAACATTTTAATTAAAACAAACAAAATATGCTTCACACTGTGTATTTTCACGCAACAGCCAAGGTAAAAGGGATGTCCGATCTTTTTTGTATTAAATTAATATTAACATCATAGTTTTTTTTTTTAATTAAAAAAGGCATATTTTTATGAATTTAACATTATCTTATATAAAAATTATATCTCCTAATATAAATGAGCGGAATTCAAATGTTTAGTTTCATAATTTAAAATAACATTTTTAGTAAGTTACCTTTAATAAAACTACGAAATTTGTATTAATATTAACAACGATTAATAGATTATTTTAGTGATGATAAAAATTTAAAATAAAGTTAAGCGAATAACTAAAGCATACTCCAATCTCGATTGATTTTGCGGTTGTATAGTAACAACATCAAAATACAACTTTATTTGAAAAGTGACACTTAATTTCACTTTACAATATAAAATTTAATACGAAACGGAAATGTACTAAACAATTTCTTGTAAGCAGATCACAGTTGCAAATTTTTAAAATTATTTTCAAGTAATCGTAGCAAGGGTCCAGGCTCAAAAAAACACTTAATCGACTATAAAAATGAGCAACACTTAGTTTTCACCTAGCCCTATTTGAATTATGAAATATCGATTGCTCAAAATAAAGTAGTATGAAAAGTTAAGTATTATGACGTTTGGATAAACAGAGCTTGGTGTGGCACAGGGGTTCTTCAACAAATTGAAGACAGTTATATGTTGTCGTAAACTGGACATCAAACTCCACGGAGTTATTTTTATACTTTTAGAGCAGACTTTAAAAGCTAACATCTAAAACGACCACAATTGTTCAAGTTGGACGCAAAATGTTACATACAAAATTTCAGATGTCTCCGAAATTTATGGCAACTAGCAAAAAAGAGGAGTAATTTTAGTCATATGGTTAGACAAGACAGATGTTCATGGCATGTTAAAACATGACTTATATTCAGAAGGAAATCGTGGCTGCCGGACATACAGATATAAACCAGTATAGCTTCCTCCGAACAATAGTTATAGCTAACTATCTATAACAAAAGTCGACAGGCAAGTAACGAAATTTAATGAGATCCACGATTTTTCGGATATTTTTCGTTTTTACTACGCGATTATAATTATTTTTAACCACAAACATATTACTATCGTTACTCAATAATCTTGAACTATCATTTTATATAATGGCAATACCATAGATGTGACGTTAAATGACTATTACAGCTTAGTCTTTTTTAAGCAGTGAACATCAATAATCCCTTAGTATTAATTCATCACAATTCTATAACTTTTTCTCTTTGCATCCAAGTAAACAAATCTTTGAAAATTTAGGGAAGTTAATTTGTTACATTTGGCCTACCTCATACAACTGAATGCATTTAGTGTGATGAGAGTAGTAAGAAACGATATTTTATATTTATCTTTAATAGCTTCTGTTGCAATTTTATTTTTCAAAATGCATGACAATTACACTGAAAATATTAAAGAAGTCTATTCAACGACATCATAATTCACTAATCAGAGAAATTTTCGTTCATGAAACGTCAAATTAATTGAGTGTAATGGAAATAATAAAATAGCGTCAATATTATTGGTCTAGTACAAAATGCTTGTGATGATAAATCAAAGTTATTTGACAATAACAGCACCGTTAAACCGAACACAATACAGATCATTTAAATCACGATATTATTTCATCGGAACGGTAAATGTCTTATCGTTCGCTGCATTCGTTCTTTGTTCCGTTCACAGACTCAGTTTACTTCAATAGGTATTCTCTACTGCCATGTTGAGGCTGAATTCTCTTTCAGTATTTCAGCCACAGTTATTTGCATTAATTCCAACTCGAGTAATTGTGGTTTTTACGTAATAGTTTTTTTATCTCCTAGCCACACTACGCTAAAGCAATTTAATAAAGTACAGAAAATATTATTCACGACTAATCAGTACAGATTTTTGATTTATCCGAGTCTCAAATAACTTAAGGACTTAAAGGACAATATTATATAATAATTACATTTTACTTGAAAAGACCTTTTACAACTAAAAGAAAACTAATATACAAACTACATATTCTCCTTTTAAATTACTTCAAAAATGCTATAAATCTTTTTGACAGCGTCAAATTCAGCGGATATTATTTCGTATTATTTTTTATTGAGAGAGCAAATTAAATATTTCGCCACGTTGACAATGTCTTTTAATATTAAGAATATGCAATAATACCTCAGAATACACAGAATTGTTTATCAGTATGTTACGCACATACGCGCCACATATTAAAAAATAAATGAACATCGCCGGACAACATCGCTGTATGGATAAAATATCATATTACGAGTGACGCCGCTGACTCCGCGAAACGAACACCAAGCCGTGTGAACCAGATGATTCCTGATACCACACAAGCTATGGAATGGCATTGCTATCCTAACATCGGGGCAATCATGTAGTCTTAGGTATAGCTTATAAATTTTTATATTTAATTCTTATTAAAATATACATATAAATAAGTTTCGTAGTTTTCCTGGAACCTCCCGTTGCCACCCTGTATAATTAGTATTAGAAAAATATCTTGTTTATCATGCTGACTTTTTTATTATACTAATTAATTGAGTAAAATATCGAAATGTAAAAGAAATTTAACGACGCCTTATTTGATTTCATTCGCCATAAGTTTAACAAACATTAAAACAAAACAAAAAAAAAATTAAAACAATAAGAATCATAACAAAGTTGAAAGATTAGTGGAAAAAAACTTACAAATATCAGCTTTCCGGTGAAAGCATAGGGACTTGATGAATTATGTTGCGAAGAAAATTAATACTATGATGACTCACAAAACATACTTCCTTACCAGAAATGGTCGTTTTTGTCAGAAATGTAAAATAAATTGCCAGTTATCTTTGTTCCATCTCGCTCGTTGACTGAATTCTTAATTCATGATTTATTTAGTGAAACAATATAAACTGTAAAAATAAAAGTAATTATTTTATTGGATTTTAAGTCAGGTGTTATTACTGTAAATAAAAAAAAAAACTACAAAAATATTGACACTTCAGGAGGAATTTTATTTAGCTTTAAAATCACTTCTCTAATTTATGTATCCCTTCGATATTTCAAATTAAAAATTTTTTTAGAGGTTTAGAACAAAATTTATTATAGCATATAAAACGTGAGAATTGCTTCTATAGGAAAAAGAAAATAGGAACAAAACATATTTTTCTCTTCTTAATACCAGAAATTTGCTTTCCTTAGCGTTGGCAACGCTTCAAGTAAAGTGAAAGGAACAAAGTTTTACTTGACTCAGTGTCAGATAAATGTCATCGTACCTACTCAATTTAAGTACTCGTAAATCGTTTTTAGATTGACATTTAGGTACAACTTTTAGAACTTCTGGCATGTTAGGGACTAACATTCCGTTAATATTATTTGGTATGGAATTAGTATTTGGTATTTTGATAATTTTGTTTTAAATTTTAAACAAATTGCAATTGAAAGTATAATAAAATACGCTACAATAACGAGTCTTTGTTCCAACGAAATTGAAAATTCTTACACTAAAGTTATTTAGCGTTTTGTTTTAAAGACATTTCTGATTTTGATATTGGTTCACGGAGGAAAGATCAACTTTAAAAATAGTTACTAGTATATATTCACCAAAGACCCGTCTTTACAAGAATACCAGGAAAATTTTACCGCCTTTTTTGTAATAATTAAAAAAGAAATGATTCAAGACAAAAGCACCCGAAGGGGTAGCTTACACTAACATAATATTAAAAGAAAATAATTTTAAATCTATTTTATACGTAATTGCTTATTTTATCTAGACGTGCCAACGATTTTTTTTTGTAAAAGAAAAAAAATGAGGTCAATATTCCAACGAGTTACAACTTTAACGCAATAGCTGGTCAAACCTTAAGGGAAACCATGCATGTTATAAGTCTCATAATAATAAAAACGTTTTTTAAACATATGTTTGTAGTTTCCAACTATTTAATCAAAGTAAATCATATATAAGGACTTTAAATAATCATTTAATAGAACATATGAAAAAGAAATGACTAAGACAAACAAATTATAAAACGAAATACGAATTTAATTTAACTTTTTTACACAACAAATAAATAATGCAAATTATTCTATCTTTAATCAAATAATTTTATTCTAACTGACTAGTATTGTTATACATCATCCTCAATACCTTTGTTTGAATTTGAATAATCATATTAAATTCAGACATCTGTCGTACTTGAATTAAAAGTCAGTAATTTTGAAATATAAAGTAAAGGAAAATAAATGTATGTAATTTTGATAAATCACTGAGCTAACATAAATAATTTGTCCTCATGTAAATAAATTTAAAAGCCAGTATAAGTGCCTTTCAATTAAGACGCGTAATTCGTCGTCGCTGAGTGCTCGTCACTCCATACCCGAATTACAGTATTTGACAAAAACATTCTAACATATTTCCAGCTTATTTGTATTAATTCAACATAAAGTAAACGGTAATAAACCAATATTCATTTTTTCAATAAAACATTATTCATTATTATAATTAGCTCATTGTTATGTTTGCTAAAATGTTAAGGTTCGACTCAATGAAATAATTTTTCATATAATTCTTTTGAGAAATTACGTAATATTAATTAAATCATGTTCTATAAAAAGAGGCTACGATAAATATTATATTCAAGAAATCAAACCTTATACTGCTATTATAATTTGTAAGTTTTATTTTACATTTTTGGAAACCAATATTTAATGCATTTTTTTTGTACACCTTGCACGGTTAAGAGACATTTAAATGTAAATAAGGGTCAAACTCAAATAAAACAAACAGTATATATGTGTACATATACGTATACATATGTGAGAGCAATAGGGGTCTTGTGGAAGTATGTCCGTGAAATTAAATTTCTAGGAAACTTTCGAGCCTTGGTGCTTATGACCGATAACGATGGGCGATTTTCGATTTGAAACAAGACAGCCTTCAGTCAAAATAAGGAGTTTATTGCTACCAACATTTTTTAAAACTTCTGTCCAGACTTGTATAGCAGAGATTCTACCAGTGTAACTTCTCAGAACCACCAATGGAGAAAGATTTCAGTGCGATTATGTTTGGTTTTTTAATTAGTAAAATCTAATAACCGTATGTGTTAGTAAAATTATTTAAATTACTGTGCATTTTATTTAAGTTTGTAATTTTACAAAACTTTATTCACATAAATGTCATTAACAATAAGCCCAGTAATATGTTAGAGTTAGCAAACACAAAATCCTGGCGCAATGGCGTATTTGTATTTTAAACATTCTTTGAGTTTTAAACTTTAATTTCAACCTGAAATTTCATGCGACGATGAAATATGCAAATAAAATAAAGTTTTAAAATCGTTGCATGTTTATAGTAAAGGTACAGCATTTAATATGGCATTGTATATTTCTTCTATGTTTTCCAATTCAACGACTTTAGCGAACTTTTTTGTTCATCTTTAAATCATCTCCCTTTTGAGTTTTATGTTTTTCTTTTTTTGTAACGAGTATTGGTGTTAGCCCTACGGCTTTTACAGTGTCACCAGAAGAGTGGGCCAATACTGAAACCGGCCTGTTACAAAGGGGCCTGAAGGGCCCCTTGGGTACGTACATTCTCAGGGCACATGCTAAAAGTGAGGCTTGGTCTACGAACTTAGGACGTCGCGGATGAAGGCTCCGAAGCCCTTTCGCGAGGGACGTACGGAAGTGGGGACCTCGCTCTCGCCGGCCAGTGCAGTGAGTGTGTGTATTGGTGTGCAGTGTGACATTCCTAGCCCTACTACTACTATTATTAATCGTAATGTCATCGTCCGGATCCATGAGCACGTACTTGGGGCCTCTCCTAACACGTTTGTGAAAGTTGTTTTGGGCGTAGTTGACCACTTCCGCCACCAGAGGGTTGGGATGAGTGGTGGATCTCTCGAAGTACCTCTCGGAAAGTAATATTCTCTAGAATAACCTAGAATGAATGTAATTTTAGCGAGAAAGACGAAGGTTATCATTCACTCTTCTTGAATAAATGAATGATGATTCATTGATTGCATTTTTAGCTCGCTAACTTCGAGAATATTAACGTCATAGAAAAAAACGAAAAGTAAAATATGTTTATTAGAGGTGCTTCCTAACACTAAGAATATGCTCCCTTAAAACTTCAACAAATAATAGTTATATAGTTTTGTATTATATTACAGACAGATAACAAGAAAAAATTAAATCTTTATTTTTCAACTTTATCAAATTTTTCTCTTTACATGTTCGTAATAAGACTTTCATATACTATTTGTGACGAGATAAAAAAAACACGTTTTTTTAATATTAAAGAATTGAAGTTTTACAAAAGTTAAAGATGATTAAACAACAGATTACTAAAACTTGTCAAAACTAAGTTTACGGCAACACGCGTTCCTGACACATGTTACCCTGTGACGTTAATAGTTTAGAAAATTATATTGTTCCCGTCGTTTCCCAAGTATGTATGTAAATTACTTATCTAACACGTCGCTGTAATTCTTAGTTTCAAATAATTTAACAGTTCCACGAGAAGGGAATATAAAAATGTTGCTTAATATTTAACTTATCAACTACATTGTTTAATATATAATATTGGAAAAATAATTTAATTTTTTTTGGTTTTCTATTAATTTTTTGTGGTTTCTATTCTTTTTACATTTATTTACTAAAATAATCAGTTTATTTTAAATATCTTCTATATGTAAATAAGTAATATATCAGATTAAGTGTAATTAAATTTTCTATGAATAATATTTTCTGACTAGTGAACATATCTCCTTATATGGAACCCCAATAATATTTAGGTCAGTCGGTCTTGCACTTTTCGCAATTTTGCAACTTTGTTTCTTCATAACTAACTCAAGCAATATCGATCACGGCCTGTTCTCCCACCTCCTATCGCTGTTAACCCAAAAATATTATAGTACAAAAAATTTTAACATGAAAATGACCACATTTGAAGAAAAATTTTTTTTGTCCACATTCATTAAAATTATTTTTGGAAACATATGAAAAACCTATTTAAATTATATTATTTAAGTGAAGATATAAAAAAATCACATTTCGCATCAGTTTTATAGTCCTTCAGCGGTTAGTATTAAATGAAGAGTCAAAATTAATAGTCCATCATTCATACCATGATACCCGTAGAAATATTGAGTTATAATACATTATACAGCTGTCATAATCTAAAGTGAAATATTTTTCCAAAATTTTCAGCATCGCTTGCTAAAACAACAGCCACACATTTATAAATCGGCAGTCAGTAATGTTGCTTTAGTTTCACAAGAAGATATTGTATTGAACTAAATAAATTCACTGACGCATGATATCGATATCTTTTTCTTTGTTAAACGCACATACAAGCAACTCACACCAATTGTAAGATAGACGTATATAGAAGTCATTCAGGAAACTGTTTTTGTATTTATATTTTAAACTAATTTTGGCTGAGTTTCAAACAATTCAACTTTTACTTCCTGTTGGTTTTATAACTAAAATCTTGAAACAATTATATAATTACGTAAACTAAGACATTTTAGATATCGTATTAAATTTTAGAAAACTAATGAAATTCAGATATTTTTTAAAATAAAATACGATGTCTCTATGTCAGACAAATAATTTATAACGTAGAAAATGAAAAATTCAATGCTTACTTTCTAATTCAGCAGGATTCAAACTTGCAACCTCAGGAACAGTGCATAACAGTTACCTTACCAATTATGCTATAGTATCTCCTCGTATCGCTGAACAGATATATTAATTGGTTAATTTAAACCTTGTTATTGTCTTATCAACACTCATAATGACAAAATCTTGCAGATATAGTAGGAATAATTTAAATAATTTTCACGTTCCTTCATATTTAATAGTTGGTAAAATTAAAAAAAACAATAAAATACCGTGTCCTAATGTTCTTACTCTTACTATTTTTATAGCATCCGTCACTGATTCATACATTAAACTCTTCTTTTAAAGGTATATTGAAAAAAAAAACTATATCTTATCGAATTAAACTATTTAAGTTACGTTTTAAGTAAACAATTAAGTATGTGCTTTTATATTATTTGATATGATATCCCACTAAGCCAACGAGCTTAACTTACTATATACATTTCGCAGAGATCTGAAGATTCAACAAAGATAACACATCATAACAATATCCTAACATCGAGTTTTGTCCCAAACTCGGTGTTCGTATGAGTTCAATAGTCGTTATTATTCACGATATACAGAAAACGGATGATGATCAGTGAAATGTTTGAAAAGAATATTTATTATGCCTTAAATAAGTCTTTGTTATTAAGTCGGTACCTCAACGTTTCCTTATAACTTTTTGTTAATACCTTTTCATAATTTATAATAATTTAATCCGTTAATAGCCTTTATAACCTTCATTGGTTGCAAATCAACCACCCCAGTGGACAGCCTCAATTCCCATAAAGCAGGCTGTAATCTGTAGGGGGCATAATAAAATTAAATACTATCTCTTACTTATATTTTATTTTGACAGAAGATCGGTTTTAAAAAAAGTTTACATTGAGACTCACTCACTGACTCACTCATCACTTCTGAGACTATCAATACAAAAACAAAATACTTCCTTATATTCTCCATCAGTTTAATTAGTATTTCCAATTAACGATACGTACTAGAATAACCAATATTTTTTTTATATTTAAACCAGGATTTTCATTAAAAATGATTATAAAAGCAATCAAATTATTAGGAGATTTTTAAAGATAATAAAGCAATTTACGGTAAATTAAGTAGCAAGTTATATGTAAAAAAACAAAAAAATATTAGATAAAAATTGCAAATTCTCTATTGACGAAAATAAACAACGATTTTCATACCAAACTATCCCTATGTAAGTTTTTAATTTGACCTCACGTTGCTCAGCGTCGTAGGACCCTTATTAATAATAATTCTGATGTGATATAATTATTTCATCGGAAATGGGTCTCCTTTGAGAACGTTTAAATAAATTACCGAAGGTTAGTTGAACCAATTTGTAAACATATCCTACTTATAAGGCAGTAGACACTTAGCACACATCAGCCTTAAACCGTGAAAAGTATGTAAGCGAATTTTTCTTACTTATTTATTTAAATTAAAATTCAAAATGACTATTCGTCTTCACGAGTAGGATACAACCCGGTAGCTTCCAAAATTTCTAGTTCCGATAACTTTGCAAATTCAGCTGTCGTGTCTAACTTGAGTCGTTGAATTGAAAATTGTATAATTTAAACCGCTATACATAATGTAAAGAATGCTTTTTTTGTAACACTTATCCTATATTCTTAATGATCGACCCGTATTATTTAGTATGAAGCCTTGTTTCTAGATTATCTACCCAACGTATGTAGTGTTAGAATTCGCTCAGTCATTCACATGAAGGGCAAATATTTTGATCTATATTCCATCTTCGTTGTCAATATAAAAGAAGGCTTGTCCTTAAGTGAAGGACTCTATTCAGCCTGAAGAAAATCGTGATTAAAATTATTTGAAGTCAAATATAATTAAAGAGAAATAATTGTTTACACTAAGTTAAATGATTCTGTTTGAAGGCAATAAATAATAAAGAATGCGTTTCAGCAACGCTAAGCCCATCATTAATTTAATTCGGGTTGATGACATGAAAATGCCGCTTGACCACATTTAGCAGTTATATAACATAAATAAAGAATTTAAAATAATAATATGTATGAAAATTTGCCACTTTTATGTGCCTGATCAATTCAAAAAAGAATAAATACTCCATTGTCTCGCTGCATTTCCCAAATATTTTTTTTTGTACTGCCCTTGCAATGGAAAAAATTTTTTGCACAAAAGCTTGTTTTGTTGTTTTTACATAAAATTATTTCTCGTAATATAAAAACGAAAAACAAGAGCACTTATGCAACAAAATTGTGTGAAATAATAAAAAAAAAAACAATGAGATTATGTTAATTCTGGATGCCTTATTCATATGGATTCCTAGAAAGGGCAGTTTCCTGGAGGTAAACGAAGACAATAAAATTTGATTTGAAAACAAGAAGCAATATTTATCAATCATTTCTCCCTCACACTTGATATGGTCGAAAAGGTCTAAGATAAACTACACACTATTAAAGCATTTTTAAAATATTATCCTGTATTATATATATTACCCTGTATTCAATAGGTACGGACATCGTTTTCAAAGTACAGTTTCGTGTACAAAATATAAAAAAAATCTAAAAATTTCATAAATATTCACGTATAATATTTATTTTCTGTGATATTTTAATGATATTGAACTAGGAAATAATTAAGTGATAAAATATTTCTATTACTTTTTAAACCAGAAATCTTATTTTGTATTTTCTACTGTCACATTATTGTGTTATCATTATTCTAAAACTACTATGCAATAACTCAAAAAAACTTTAATGAGAGAAACGTGATGATTTTAAGAGGATTAACAAAATTGACTTAAACTTTCATACAATTGGGTATTTTTATTAATTAATAAATGTAATTAAATATACGTGTATAAATGTATTAACATGAACGTGTATTGCAGGATTCACAGAATATATTAATAGTAGAAAAAAATTATTGTAATTATTTTTATCAGAGATTGCTTAAAATTATATCTGGCAATTTATTTAATTAAATCGCATCAGTAACTAATGGAAGAAAATTATGATATCACTACCTTTAATATGAATTTAAAAATAAATCGATTTTAAACTAAAAAAAAAAAAACTTTGAATATAATTACAAAATAAGAAACATTTACCAAAATCTTACATTGCTCAGAACCTGTCCTTATAACTCAAATACTAATATCCTTATGATGATGGAAGAGTGAGTTGAACACTGTCAAATGGCGCGATAATGATGTAACTGTAAATCAAAGGTTTCTTTACGACCCTAAGTTTATTAAGAATATTAATGAATTAAATACTTCTTGGTAAAATTAATAAAAATTGTTCGTTACAAAATGCTATAGCGGCTGATGGTTTTCGCAGTGGTTTTAGTGAGTAGGGACCGCCCAGGTCGAGTCTCACACATCCTCTCCGGCCTCACCAAGGCTGGTGAGACGGCTCGTAAAAAGAGTTTCCCTGCGTCATCAAAAAAAAAAAAAAAATGCTACTCAATTTTCAACTGAGAGAACTGTAATGTTATAATATATTTTGTATTAATTAACTATCGTCCTCTTATCCGAATGTAGGATTTTATTTTTCAGTTCGCGAAAGTATTTGAGACAAAACATGTTTAAGAAATATTACTTACACGTCAGTGGTACGATCTTAAAACACGAGTTATTTGAGAGTCTGTCAAGTGTTTTTGAAAGCTTCCAGACAAGTGTGTTGTTACACGGTTTACTTTGTAAGCGTCAAAGGGAAACAATTTAACTTCAAACGGTAAATGTAAATGTTTTCACGGGTTGTTAATTTACGTAATGACAAATTAAATCGAAATAAAGGATGAATTTTGTTGTATCATGTTTATAAATGAATAATTTTAAAATAGTCATCATTTCAATTAAGGGAATCTAACCCCCTGTTGGACATAGGCCATCTGTAACCTTTGAAATAAATCGACAGCCGGTTCTGTGTTTCTTAATCTACCTTGCTTCATGTCATGTCATTAGTCATCTTGTGGGAGTTCGTTTAAAATAAAAATAGAATACAATTATGTTTTTCAGTTCTGACACCTAAATTTATTTTATATCACACAAAATATTTCGGTTACTTTCTAGTAAACTTACCACTGGAATACGAGATAAAAGTGTCTTTTAATTCGCCTCGCTTTTGTTCATTTCATTGCAAATTTTTCTAAACCATTAAAACAGGTTTGTCATTCAAAAACCTATGATGTTCTCCTTACCTTTTGTAATTTTATTATATACTATTATGAATAACCTATTATATAACATAGTATAGTGACTTCGTTATAAAACAGACACCCCGTAATGTTTTGATACGTTGATATTGCGCAGTTTAAACTACTTCCAAATGTATTAATATAAAAAAAAATGTTTTATATTATATTATAGTCTGTATTACATATCAAGGTAAGCAATGAAAAAAATGTAAATCTATTCAGTAATAACTTAGGTTAAGTTGAATAGATTCATTTGATATTAATTTTATTTTATTATTATAAGTAGGCCCGGCCCACCCACTGTAAATAATGTTATAAATGAAACTAGTGTTATTCGGATTTACTACGCGGATTTTATTATTTAAAAACTACATAATCCCGACGTTTCGGTTACTTTGCAGCAACCGTGATCACGGGCAGACGAGATGCCCGTGTAGATTATGTAGTTTTTAAATAATAAAATCCGCGTAGTAAATCCGAATAACACTAGTTTCATTTAAATGAATACTCGCGAAAATCTTAGATCTCATTATAATGTTATAAAATTAGCTGCAAGAAACAAAGACTTAAAAATATTTTTGAACGTCTAAAAGAGTCAGCTGATTAGTTTTAGCATTGATTTTAATATAAACGTCTTTTAGATTTCCGTAAATAGAATAGAAAATATGTTAATAATACACTCAGTTATGTTAAACTGAAATAAACACGTTCACATCCACATACGTATAAATCTATACGTCGAATTTATATGAGACGTCGTAAATTGGATCTCTGGATATCATTATTATTAAGTAGGTATGAATTTCCATGTGACGTGTGCCTCCTTATCAATTTTTATATACAACGGGAGCTATCAATTTTGACATAACAGACCCAATTTAGGACACCGATATATCAATGGAGACTAGTAGAAGAGTAATTTTAATTCTGCTTATAGACTTGCTATGCTTTGGTTTAATTCTCATTAAGGTCGGTGAATTTTAGTAGTTGATATATATAGTAAATGAAATATTGATATTTGAGATGACAACTCAATAAAAGTCACAGTGAAGTTCACTGAGCTTTCCGCCCTCTAAACTTAAAGGTTAATTGGATACAATTTTAATTATACTTGACATTCGCTTCAAATATTTATTTAAAAGTAAATAAGTATTTGGATCTATATTAAGTTATTTGTTGTATTGATATTTGAACAAAAATATCTATAAGTTTAGATTTTAATTATGTCCAAATAAATTAAAAATATTAATGTAATCCTAGTTAGTTTAAAATCTTATTTTATATTGGCTACTTTTGTCACTAAAGAGATATAAGGATATTTAAATTGATTGGAATTCTAGTTGAGGTTAATAAGATTTAATTTTCAAGAATTTATAATGAATATTTGTTATAACCAAAATATTATTTGTTAGAGTTTAAACATTATTAAATGGAAATGAAAGTAAAAATGGCTCAGAAACATTTTCATCTCGTCTGCCCGGAATCACGGTTACTGCAAAATAACCGAAACTTCGGGAGTGTATAGTTATTAAAACAACAGAAAACGCGTTGTAAATCAAAGAATATTAGTTTTATTTAAGTATCACTGTGAAGTAATGGTAATATATAATGTATATATACATTAATTATTTTGCACAAAATATTTATATCACATAATAGGATACTTTAAATTGAGTATTAAAATGAGTATAATTTTAAAACTAACAAGCCTCCTGAGAATAAAGAATAACTTAAATCAATTTTTTCATATATTATTTATATTGCTAGATTTAGTTGATGATATACCTAAATGAATAAAATACATTTAAAGCCCACACTCAGATACACATATCTATTAATTAAAAGCAATGCGACAAACAGAATCACAATCAGATAGTTAGTGAGCAAACCTCAATACTGTTTTATGCTAATAAAGGTTTAGAGCTTCAATGAATTATTTATAGTCTGACGTAATATCAAGAATTTGTATAATTAGCCCGCACATTATAAAGGAATAATATAAATATGTAAATAAATATTCATTTAGTAACAAATGACTTTTTTCAAAGGAATTAAATAATTAAAGTAATTGAAACAGTATGTATAATATCTTCGTAAATCACTTGTTTATTCCCAGTTTTCATAGAATATGATGAATTACATCAAAATATGCCCTTTGAATCTCTCCTCTCTTCTCCCCCTCCTTGATACGTCACATCACTCCACACCTCTCCCGTCGCGAAAATACATCCCTTAGTCAATACAGCTTATCTGTATTCCTCTTACAATTTATTTCCCAAAGTCTCGCCAAACAATATCTTTAAATTTATATTAACTATTACGTACCTTCAAGACAACTTGATGCCATGGATTTCAACATATTATTGTACTTACAAAAAATAATATAGAGAAACGAAATAATCTAATTATTATTAGTAACATTACCTATAATGAATATTGCGGGGAGGAATCATTTCAGTTATTAAAGCAATCAAAACTTATTTTTAACATACCGTCATAGATTATTTCCTTCATCATCAGCCTATCGGAGCCCACTGCTGAGCAAAGGCCTCTATTCACATGGAGAAGGTTAGAGCATTAATCACCACGCTTGCTCAAGACGGGTTGGCGATTTCAATCTTATAATTTGAAATTATAAGACCAGGTTTCCTCATAATGTTTTCCTTCACCTCCGTCAGTGGTGTCTAAATACTCTTAGAAAGTATATATGACTCGGAAAAGATGACATTGGTACTTGCCAGGTTTCGAACCCGCGCCCTCACGTATGAGGCGGGCCTTTAACCTCCAGGCTACCACAACACATATATATATATATATATATATATATATATATAGATTATTTCCTTATCATTTGTAATTTTTCTAATAGTTACCCACTATTTAAACATCATTTATAAAATAATGCTAGGATTTATATTTTTTAAAAAGGCGCATGCAAAGAGCTGTGTTGTTACAATCTCGAATTTCAAGTTAATTAATCGTGAAAACAACGAAGTGAAATACAAAAACCTTGGTTTATATACAATTTTTTATTCAAAGAAAATTATAACTGCTCCGCTTGAATAATGGCTTCGTAAACAGGATTTTTTCCTGGTTCTTAAAAAATTATAAATCATATCGTTACGGAATAAAAGCCTTAATAACTTACATCTGCCAGAGTTTTCAATATCACGCCGCGTTGCACATGAAAAGCTTCATTTTCTGTTTATATGTCAGCAAAAATATTGTCAAAATTAGAATTTATTGTGAAAAAATACATTTCTAAAATTTGTTCACTTTGAGTTGTTGTTTCAGTTTGACGAATTGTATGTTTCGTGTATATTCAACAGTATTTAATAACAATTTTCTATTCATAGAAGTGATACTGTACTCCATAACAATATGGATGAACATAACAAATGACGCCTTTCTTAGATTAATTATGGGATTTTTAAAGATAATAAAGCAATTTACGATGAATTAAGTAGCAAGTTATATGTAAAAAAAAAAACAAAATTATTAGATAAAAATTGCAAATTCTCTATTGACGAAAATAAACAACGATTTTCATACCAAACTATCCCTATGTAAGTTTTTAATTTGACCTCACGTTGCTCAGCGTCGTAGGACCCTTATTAATAATAATTCTGATGTGATATAATTATTTCATCGGAAATGGGTCTCCTTTGAGAACGTTTAAATTAATTACCGAAGGTTAGTTGAACCAATTTGTAAATATATCCTACTTATAAGGCAGTAGACACTTAGCACACAACAGCCTTAAACCGTAAAAAGTATGTAAGCGAATTTTTCCTACTTATTTATTTAAATTAAAATTCAAAATGACTATTCGTTTTCACGAGTAGGATTCAACCCGGTAGCTTCCAAAATTTCTAATTCCGATAACTTTGCAAATTCAGCTGTCGTGTCTAACTTGAGTCGTTGAAGTGAAAATTGTATAATTTAAACCGCTATACATGATGTAACGTATGCTTTTTTTTAACACTTATCCTACATTCTTAATGATCGACCCGTATTATTTAGTATGAAGCCTTCTTTCCAGATTATCTACCCAACGTATGTAGTGTTAGAATTCGCTCAGTCATTCACATGAAGGGCAAATATTTTGATCTATATTCCATCTTCGTTGTCTATATAAAAGAAGGCTTGTCCTTAACTGAAGGATTCTCTTCTGCCTAAAGAAAATCGTGATTAAAATTATTTGAAGTCAAATATAATTAAAGAGAAATAATTGTTTACACTAAGTTAAATGATTCTGTTTGAAGGCAATAAATAATAAAGAATGCGTTTTTAGCAACGCTAAGCCCATCGTTCATTTAATTGGGGTTGATGACATGAAAATGCCGCTTGACCACATTTAGCAGTAATATAACATAAATAAAGGATTTAAAATAATAATATCTATGTAAAAATTTTCCACTATTATGTGCCTGATCAATTCAAAAAAGAATAAATACTCCATTGTCTCGCTGCATTTCCGAAATATTTATTTTTACTGTCCTTGCAATGGAAAAAATTTATAGCACCAAAGTTTGTTTTGTTGTTTTTACATAAAATTATTTCTCGTAATATAATAACGGAAATCAAGAGCACTTATGCAACAAAATTGTGTGAAATAATAAAAAAAAACGATGAGATTATGTTAATTCTGAATGCCTTATTCATATGGATTCCTAGAAAGGGCAGTTTCCTGGAGGTAAACGATGACAATAAAATTTGATTTGAAAACAAGAAGCAATATTTATCAATCATTTCTCCCTCACACTTGATATGGTCGAAAAGGTCTAAGATAAACTACACACTATTAAAGCATTTTTAAAATATTATCCTGTATTATATAGGTACAGACATCGTTTTCAAAGTACAGTTTCGTGTACAAAATAAAAAAAAAATCTAAAAATTTCATAAATATTCACGTATAATATTTATTTTCTGTGATATTTTAATGATATTGAACTAGGAAATAATTAAGTAATAAAATATTTCTATTACTTTTTAAACCAGAAATCTTATTTTGTATTTTCTACTGTCACATTATTGTGTTATCATTATTCTAAAACTACTATGGAATAACTCAAAAAAACTTTAATGAGCGAAACGTGATGATTTTAAGAGGATTAACAAGATTGACTTAAACTTTCATACAATTGGGTATTTTTATTAATTCTTCTTTTTCTTCTTCCTTGGTCCTATGTCCCCTAGATGGGGCAGAGGGCATCCACAGTACGTCGCCATCTCGTTCGATCTTGAGCTTCGCCTTTTATGTCGCTCCAAGTCTTGCCGATGTTTTTGACCTCTGCAATGATCGTCCGCCGCCAGGTCTGCTTAGGGCGACCACGTTTCCTCTTTCCTTCAGGGGTCCAGTCTAAGGCTTGTCTCGGTATGTGTTCCGGATCCCTTCGGAGCGCGTGGCCGATCCACTTCCACTTGCGACGTTTGATTTGCAGGTCAATCGGTGTCTCACCGCAGCGTTCCCAGAGATTAACGTTGGAAATTTTCTCGGGCCAGTAACTACTGAGAATACGGCGAAGACACCAATTGACGAAGACCTGAAGCCGATGCGAGATGTCCTTAGTAACCTTCCACGTCTCACATCCGTATAACAGCACGGATTTGACGTTGGACCGGAATATTTTGAGTTTAACTCTCCTGGTTAGTTTCCGCGACTGCCATACAGGACGGAGTTGCGCGAAGGCTGCTCTTGATTTGGCGATTCTCGAAGCGATGTCCTCTTCGGCACCTCCACTCTCCGATACTATGCTTCCTAGGTAGGTGTATTTGTGGATTTTTTCTATAGCCTCTGTGCCAATGAGCAACGGCAGAGAGGTTGTTGCTCCGCACCTCATCTCCTGGGTCTTTCGCGTGTTTATTTTTAGCCCCATCTCTAATGTTTCTCGTCGTAGGTCGTCCAGTTTGGTTTGCATGTTGGCGTGTGTATGGCTCAGCAGGCATAGGTCATCGGCATAGTCCAAATCTTCCAAAGTGCTGGACAGTCCCCATTCTATGCCGCTTGCATATGCTTGCTTTTCGTCACTTTCTGCATGATACCATCCAGAACGACAAGGAAGAGAATAGGAGAAAGGAGACACCCCTGGCGAACACCTGCATTGACTGGTATGTCCTCCGACAAAAGACCGTTGTGAATTACTTTACAGGAATAGTTCCTGTAGAGATTTTTATTAATTAATAAATTTAATTAAATATACGTGTATAAATGTATTAACATGAACGCGTATTGCAGGATTCACAGAATATATTAATAGTACCAAAAAATTATTGTAATTATTTTTATCAGAGATTGCTTAAAATTATATCTGGCAATTTATTTAATTAAATCGCATCAGTAACTAATGGAAGAAAATTATGATATCACTACCTTTAATATGAATTTAAAAATAAATCGACTTTCAACTAAAAAAAAAACTTTGAATATAATTACAAAATAAGAAGAATGTTACAAAATCTTACATTGCTCAGAACCTGTCCTTATAACTCAAATACTAATATCCTTATGATGATGGAAGAGTGAGTTGAACACTGTCAAATGGCGCGATAATGATGTAACTGTAAATCAAAGGTTTCTTTACGACCCTAAGTTTATTAAGAATATTAATGAATTAAATACTTCTTGGTAAAATTAATAAAAATTGCTCGTTACAAATTGCTACTCAATTTTCAACTGAGAGAACTGTAATGTTATAATATATTTTGTATTAATTAACTATCGTCCTCTTATCCGAATGTAGGATTTTATTTTCCTACTCGCGAAAGTATTTAAGACAAAACATGTTTAAGAAATATTACTTACACGTCAGTAGTACGATCTTAAAACACGAGTTATTTGAGAGTCTGTCAAGTGTTTTTGAAAGCTTCCAGACAAGTGTGTTGTTACACGGTTTACTTTGTAAGCGTCAAAGGGAAACAATTTAACTTCAAACGGTAAATGTAAATGTTTTCGCGGGTTGTTAATTTACGTAATGACAAATTAAATCGAAATAAAGGATGAATTTAGTTGTATCATGTTTATAAATGAATAATTTTAAAATAGTCATCATTTCAATTAAGGAAATCTAACCCACTGTTGGACATAGGCCATCTGTAACCTTTGAAATAAATCGACAGCCGGTTCTGTGTTTCTTAATCTACCTTGCTTCATGTCATTAGTCATCTTGTGGGAGTTCGTTTAAAATAAAAATAGAATACAATTATGTTTTTCAGTTCTGACACCTAAATTTATTTTTTATCTCACCAAATATTTCGGTTACTTTCTAGTAAACTTACCAGTGGAATACGAGATAAAAGTGTCTTTTAATTCGCCTCGTTTTTTTTCATTTCATTGCAAATTTTTCTAAACCATTAAAACAGGTTTGTCATTCAAAAACCTATGATGTTCTCCTTACCTTTTGTAATTTTATTATATACTATTATGAATAACCTATTATATAAAATAGTATAGTGACTTCGTTATAAAACAGACACCCCGTAATGTTTTGATACGTTGATATTGCGCAGTTTAAACTACTTCCAAATGTATTAATATAAAAAAAAAAGGTTTTATTTTATATTATAGTCTGTATTACATATCAAGGTAAGCAATGAAAAATATGTAAATCTATTCAGTAATAACTTAGGTTGAGTTCAATAGATTCATTGATATTAATTTTATTTTATTATTATAAGTAGGCCCACCCACTGTAAGTAATTTATAAAACTAGCTGCAAGAAACAAAGACTTTAAAAATATTTTTGAACGTCCAAATGAGTCAGCTGATTAGTTTTAGCATTGGTTTTAATATAAACGTCAATTAGATTTCCGTAAATAGAATAGAAAATATGTTAATAATACACTCAGTTATGTTAAACTGAAATAAACACGTTCACATCCACATACGTATAAATCTATACGTCGAATTTATATGAGGCGTCGTAAATTGGATCTCTGGATATCATTATTATTAAGTAGGTATGAATTTCCAAGTGACGTGTGCCTCCTTATCAATTTTTATATACAACGGGAGCTCTCAATTTTGACATAACAGCCCCAATTTAGGACACCGATATATCAATGGAGACTAGTAGAAGAGTAATTTTAATTCTGCTTATAGACTTGCTATGCTTTGATTTAGTTCTCATTAATGTCGGTGAATTTTAGTAGTTGATATATATAGTAAATGAAATATTGATATTTGAGATGACAACTCAATAAAAGTCACAGTGAAGTTCACTGAGCTTTCCGCCCTCTAAACTTAAAGGTTAATTGGATACAATTTTAATTATACTTGACATTCGCTTCAAATATTTATTTAAAAGTAAATAAGTATTTGGATCTATATTAAGTTATTTGTTGTATTGATATTTGAACAAAAATATCTATAAGTTTAGATTTTAATTATGTCCAAATAAATCAAAAATATTAATGTAATCCTAGTTAGTTTAAAATCTTGTTTTATATTGGCTACTTTTGTCACTAAAGAGATATAAGGATATTTAAATTGATTGGAATTCTAGTTGAGGTTAATAAGATTTAATTTTCAAGAATTTATAATGAATATTTGTTATAACCAAAATATTGTTTGTTAGAGTTTAAACATTATTAAATGGAAATGAAAGTAAAGATGTCTCAGAAATATTTTCATCTCGTCTGACCGGAATCACGGTAACTGCAAAATAACCGAAACTTCGGGAGTGTGTAGTTATTAAAACAACAGAAAACGAGTTGTAAATCAAAGAATATTAGTTTTATTTAAGTATCACTTTGAAGTAATGGCAATATATAATATATTTATACATTAGTTATTTTACAAAAAATATTTATCCCACATTATAGGATACTTTAAATTGAGTATTAAAATGAGTATAATTTTAAAATTAACAAGCCTCCTGAGAATAAAGAATAACTTAAATCTATTTTTTCATCTATTATTTATATTGCTAGATTTAGTTGATGATATACCTAAATGACTAAAATACATTTAAAGCCCACACTCAGATACACATATCTATTAATTGAAAGCAATGCGACAAACAGAATCACAATCAGATAGTTAGTGAGCAAACCTCAATACTGTTTTATGCTAATAAAGGTTTAGAGCTTCAATGAATTATTTATAGTCTGACGTAATATCAAGAATTTGTATAATTAGCTCGCACTTTATAAAGGAATAATATAAATATGTAAATAAATATTCATTTAGTAACAAATGACTTTTTTCAAAGGAATTAAATAATTAAAGTAATTGAAACAGTATGTATAATATCTTCGTAAATCACTTGTTTATTCCCAATTTTCATAGAATATGATGAATTACATCGAAATATGCCCTTTGAATCTCTCCTCTCTTCTCCCCCTCCTTGATACATCACATCACTCCACACCTCTCCCGTCGCGAAAATACATCCCTTAGTCAATACAGCTTATCTGTGTTCCTCTTACAATTTATTTCCCAAAGTCTCGCCAAACAATATCTTTAAATTTATATTAACTATTACGTACCTTCAAGACAACTTGATGCCATGGATTTCAACATATTATTGTACTTACAAAAAATAATATAGAGAAACGAAATAATCTAATTATTATTAGTAACATTACCTATAATGAATATTGCGGGGAGGAATCATTTCAGTTATTAAAGCAATCAAAACTTATTTTTAACATACCGTCATAGATTATTTCCTTCATCATCAGCCTATCGGAGCCCACTGCTGAGCAAAGGCCTCTATTCACATGGAGAAGGTTAGAGCATTAATCACCACGCTTGCTCAAGACGGGTTGGCGATTTCAATCTTATAATTTGAAATTATAAGACCAGGTTTCCTCATAATGTTTTCCTTCACCTCCGTCAGTGGTGTCTAAATACTCTTAGAAAGTATATATGACTCGGAAAAGATGACATTGGTACTTGCCAGGTTTCGAACCCGCGCCCTCACGTATGAGGCGGGCCTTTAACCTCCAGGCTACCACAACACATATATATATATATATATATATATATATATATAGATTATTTCCTTATCATTTGTAATTTTTCTAATAGTTACCCACTATTTAAACATCATTTATAAAATAATGCTAGGATTTATATTTTTTAAAAAGGCGCATGCAAAGAGCTGTGTTGTTACAATCTCGAATTTCAAGTTAATTAATCGTGAAAACAACGAAGTGAAATACAAAAACCTTGGTTTATATACAATTTTTTATTCAAAGAAAATTATAACTGCTCCGCTTGAATAATGGCTTCGTAAACAGGATTTTTTCCTGGTTCTTAAAAAATTATAAATCATATCGTTACGGAATAAAAGCCTTAATAACTTACATCTGCCAGAGTTTTCAATATCACGCCGCGTTGCACATGAAAAGCTTCATTTTCTGTTTATATGTCAGCAAAAATATTGTCAAAATTAGAATTTATTGTGAAAAAATACATTTCTAAAATTTGTTCACTTTGAGTTGTTGTTTCAGTTTGACGAATTGTATGTTTCGTGTATATTCAACAGTATTTAATAACAATTTTCTATTCATAGAAGTGATACTGTACTCCATAACAATATGGATGAACATAACAAATGACGCCTTTCTTAGATTAATTATGGGATTTTTAAAGATAATAAAGCAATTTACGATGAATTAAGTAGCAAGTTATATGTAAAAAAAAAAACAAAATTATTAGATAAAAATTGCAAATTCTCTATTGACGAAAATAAACAACGATTTTCATACCAAACTATCCCTATGTAAGTTTTTAATTTGACCTCACGTTGCTCAGCGTCGTAGGACCCTTATTAATAATAATTCTGATGTGATATAATTATTTCATCGGAAATGGGTCTCCTTTGAGAACGTTTAAATTAATTACCGAAGGTTAGTTGAACCAATTTGTAAATATATCCTACTTATAAGGCAGTAGACACTTAGCACACAACAGCCTTAAACCGTAAAAAGTATGTAAGCGAATTTTTCCTACTTATTTATTTAAATTAAAATTCAAATGACTATTCGTTTTCACGAGTAGGATTCAACCCGGTAGCTTCCAAAATTTCTAATTCCGATAACTTTGCAAATTCAGCTGTCGTGTCTAACTTGAGTCGTTGAAGTGAAAATTGTATAATTTAAACCGCTATACATGATGTAACGTATGCTTTTTTTTAACACTTATCCTACATTCTTAATGATCGACCCGTATTATTTAGTATGAAGCCTTCTTTCCAGATTATCTACCCAACGTATGTAGTGTTAGAATTCGCTCAGTCATTCACATGAAGGGCAAATATTTTGATCTATATTCCATCTTCGTTGTCTATATAAAAGAAGGCTTGTCCTTAACTGAAGGATTCTCTTCTGCCTAAAGAAAATCGTGATTAAAATTATTTGAAGTCAAATATAATTAAAGAGAAATAATTGTTTACACTAAGTTAAATGATTCTGTTTGAAGGCAATAAATAATAAAGAATGCGTTTTTAGCAACGCTAAGCCCATCGTTCATTTAATTGGGGTTGATGACATGAAAATGCCGCTTGACCACATTTAGCAGTAATATAACATAAATAAAGGATTTAAAATAATAATATCTATGTAAAAATTTTCCACTATTATGTGCCTGATCAATTCAAAAAAGAATAAATACTCCATTGTCTCGCTGCATTTCCGAAATATTTATTTTTTACTGTCCTTGCAATGGAAAAAATTTATAGCACCAAAGTTTGTTTTGTTGTTTTTACATAAAATTATTTCTCGTAATATAATAACGGAAATCAAGAGCACTTATGCAACAAAATTGTGTGAAATAATAAAAAAAACGATGAGATTATGTTAATTCTGAATGCCTTATTCATATGGATTCCTAGAAAGGGCAGTTTCCTGGAGGTAAACGATGACAATAAAATTTGATTTGAAAACAAGAAGCAATATTTATCAATCATTTCTCCCTCACACTTGATATGGTCGAAAAGGTCTAAGATAAACTACACACTATTAAAGCATTTTTAAAATATTATCCTGTATTATATAGGTACAGACATCGTTTTCAAAGTACAGTTTCGTGTACAAAATAAAAAAAAAATCTAAAAATTTCATAAATATTCACGTATAATATTTATTTTCTGTGATATTTTAATGATATTGAACTAGGAAATAATTAAGTAATAAAATATTTCTATTACTTTTTAAACCAGAAATCTTATTTTGTATTTTCTACTGTCACATTATTGTGTTATCATTATTCTAAAACTACTATGGAATAACTCAAAAAAACTTTAATGAGCGAAACGTGATGATTTTAAGAGGATTAACAAGATTGACTTAAACTTTCATACAATTGGGTATTTTTATTAATTCTTCTTTTTCTTCTTCCTTGGTCCTATGTCCCCTAGATGGGGCAGAGGGCATCCACAGTACGTCGCCATCTCGTTCGATCTTGAGCTTCGCCTTTTATGTCGCTCCAAGTCTTGCCGATGTTTTTGACCTCTGCAATGATCGTCCGCCGCCAGGTCTGCTTAGGGCGACCACGTTTCCTCTTTCCTTCAGGGGTCCAGTCTAAGGCTTGTCTCGGTATGTGTTCCGGATCCCTTCGGAGCGCGTGGCCGATCCACTTCCACTTGCGACGTTTGATTTGCAGGTCAATCGGTGTCTCACCGCAGCGTTCCCAGAGATTAACGTTGGAAATTTTCTCGGGCCAGTAACTACTGAGAATACGGCGAAGACACCAATTGACGAAGACCTGAAGCCGATGCGAGATGTCCTTAGTAACCTTCCACGTCTCACATCCGTATAACAGCACGGATTTGACGTTGGACCGGAATATTTTGAGTTTAACTCTCCTGGTTAGTTTCCGCGACTGCCATACAGGACGGAGTTGCGCGAAGGCTGCTCTTGATTTGGCGATTCTCGAAGCGATGTCCTCTTCGGCACCTCCACTCTCCGATACTATGCTTCCTAGGTAGGTGTATTTGTGGATTTTTTCTATAGCCTCTGTGCCAATGAGCAACGGCAGAGAGGTTGTTGCTCCGCACCTCATCTCCTGGGTCTTTCGCGTGTTTATTTTTAGCCCCATCTCTAATGTTTCTCGTCGTAGGTCGTCCAGTTTGGTTTGCATGTTGGCGTGTGTATGGCTCAGCAGGCATAGGTCATCGGCATAGTCCAAATCTTCCAAAGTGCTGGACAGTCCCCATTCTATGCCGCTTGCATATGCTTGCTTTTCGTCACTTTCTGCATGATACCATCCAGAACGACAAGGAAGAGAATAGGAGAAAGGAGACACCCCTGGCGAACACCTGCATTGACTGGTATGTCCTCCGACAAAAGACCGTTGTGAATTACTTTACAGGAATAGTTCCTGTAGAGATTTTTATTAATTAATAAATTTAATTAAATATACGTGTATAAATGTATTAACATGAACGCGTATTGCAGGATTCACAGAATATATTAATAGTACCAAAAAATTATTGTAATTATTTTTATCAGAGATTGCTTAAAATTATATCTGGCAATTTATTTAATTAAATCGCATCAGTAACTAATGGAAGAAAATTATGATATCACTACCTTTAATATGAATTTAAAAATAAATCGACTTTCAACTAAAAAAAAACTTTGAATATAATTACAAAATAAGAAGAATGTTACAAAATCTTACATTGCTCAGAACCTGTCCTTATAACTCAAATACTAATATCCTTATGATGATGGAAGAGTGAGTTGAACACTGTCAAATGGCGCGATAATGATGTAACTGTAAATCAAAGGTTTCTTTACGACCCTAAGTTTATTAAGAATATTAATGAATTAAATACTTCTTGGTAAAATTAATAAAAATTGCTCGTTACAAATTGCTACTCAATTTTCAACTGAGAGAACTGTAATGTTATAATATATTTTGTATTAATTAACTATCGTCCTCTTATCCGAATGTAGGATTTTATTTTCCTACTCGCGAAAGTATTTAAGACAAAACATGTTTAAGAAATATTACTTACACGTCAGTAGTACGATCTTAAAACACGAGTTATTTGAGAGTCTGTCAAGTGTTTTTGAAAGCTTCCAGACAAGTGTGTTGTTACACGGTTTACTTTGTAAGCGTCAAAGGGAAACAATTTAACTTCAAACGGTAAATGTAAATGTTTTCGCGGGTTGTTAATTTACGTAATGACAAATTAAATCGAAATAAAGGATGAATTTAGTTGTATCATGTTTATAAATGAATAATTTTAAATAGTCATCATTTCAATTAAGGAAATCTAACCCACTGTTGGACATAGGCCATCTGTAACCTTTGAAATAAATCGACAGCCGGTTCTGTGTTTCTTAATCTACCTTGCTTCATGTCATTAGTCATCTTGTGGGAGTTCGTTTAAAATAAAAATAGAATACAATTATGTTTTTCAGTTCTGACACCTAAATTTATTTTTTATCTCACCAAATATTTCGGTTACTTTCTAGTAAACTTACCAGTGGAATACGAGATAAAAGTGTCTTTTAATTCGCCTCGTTTTTTTTCATTTCATTGCAAATTTTTCTAAACCATTAAAACAGGTTTGTCATTCAAAAACCTATGATGTTCTCCTTACCTTTTGTAATTTTATTATATACTATTATGAATAACCTATTATATAAAATAGTATAGTGACTTCGTTATAAAACAGACACCCCGTAATGTTTTGATACGTTGATATTGCGCAGTTTAAACTACTTCCAAATGTATTAATATAAAAAAAAAAGGTTTTATTTTATATTATAGTCTGTATTACATATCAAGGTAAGCAATGAAAAATATGTAAATCTATTCAGTAATAACTTAGGTTGAGTTCAATAGATTCATTGATATTAATTTTATTTTATTATTATAAGTAGGCCCACCCACTGTAAGTAATTTATAAAACTAGCTGCAAGAAACAAAGACTTTAAAATATTTTTGAACGTCCAAATGAGTCAGCTGATTAGTTTTAGCATTGGTTTTAATATAAACGTCAATTAGATTTCCGTAAATAGAATAGAAAATATGTTAATAATACACTCAGTTATGTTAAACTGAAATAAACACGTTCACATCCACATACGTATAAATCTATACGTCGAATTTATATGAGGCGTCGTAAATTGGATCTCTGGATATCATTATTATTAAGTAGGTATGAATTTCCAAGTGACGTGTGCCTCCTTATCAATTTTTATATACAACGGGAGCTCTCAATTTTGACATAACAGCCCCAATTTAGGACACCGATATATCAATGGAGACTAGTAGAAGAGTAATTTTAATTCTGCTTATAGACTTGCTATGCTTTGATTTAGTTCTCATTAATGTCGGTGAATTTTAGTAGTTGATATATATAGTAAATGAAATATTGATATTTGAGATGACAACTCAATAAAAGTCACAGTGAAGTTCACTGAGCTTTCCGCCCTCTAAACTTAAAGGTTAATTGGATACAATTTTAATTATACTTGACATTCGCTTCAAATATTTATTTAAAAGTAAATAAGTATTTGGATCTATATTAAGTTATTTGTTGTATTGATATTTGAACAAAAATATCTATAAGTTTAGATTTTAATTATGTCCAAATAAATCAAAAATATTAATGTAATCCTAGTTAGTTTAAAATCTTGTTTTATATTGGCTACTTTTGTCACTAAAGAGATATAAGGATATTTAAATTGATTGGAATTCTAGTTGAGGTTAATAAGATTTAATTTTCAAGAATTTATAATGAATATTTGTTATAACCAAAATATTGTTTGTTAGAGTTTAAACATTATTAAATGGAAATGAAAGTAAAGATGTCTCAGAAATATTTTCATCTCGTCTGACCGGAATCACGGTAACTGCAAAATAACCGAAACTTCGGGAGTGTGTAGTTATTAAAACAACAGAAAACGAGTTGTAAATCAAAGAATATTAGTTTTATTTAAGTATCACTTTGAAGTAATGGCAATATATAATATATTTATACATTAGTTATTTTACAAAAAATATTTATCCCACATTATAGGATACTTTAAATTGAGTATTAAAATGAGTATAATTTTAAAATTAACAAGCCTCCTGAGAATAAAGAATAACTTAAATCTATTTTTTCATCTATTATTTATATTGCTAGATTTAGTTGATGATATACCTAAATGACTAAAATACATTTAAAGCCCACACTCAGATACACATATCTATTAATTGAAAGCAATGCGACAAACAGAATCACAATCAGATAGTTAGTGAGCAAACCTCAATACTGTTTTATGCTAATAAAGGTTTAGAGCTTCAATGAATTATTTATAGTCTGACGTAATATCAAGAATTTGTATAATTAGCTCGCACTTTATAAAGGAATAATATAAATATGTAAATAAATATTCATTTAGTAACAAATGACTTTTTTCAAAGGAATTAAATAATTAAAGTAATTGAAACAGTATGTATAATATCTTCGTAAATCACTTGTTTATTCCCAATTTTCATAGAATATGATGAATTACATCGAAATATGCCCTTTGAATCTCTCCTCTCTTCTCCCCCTCCTTGATACATCACATCACTCCACACCTCTCCCGTCGCGAAAATACATCCCTTAGTCAATACAGCTTATCTGTGTTCCTCTTACAATTTATTTCCCAAAGTCTCGCCAAACAATATCTTTAAATTTATATTAACTATTACGTACCTTCAAGACAACTTGATGCCATGGATTTCAACATATTATTGTACTTACAAAAAATAATATAGAGAAACGAAATAATCTAATTATTATTAGTAACATTACCTATAATGAATATTGCGGGGAGGAATCATTTCAGTTATTAAAGCAATCAAAACTTATTTTTAACATACCGTCATAGATTATTTCCTTCATCATCAGCCTATCGGAGCCCACTGCTGAGCAAAGGCCTCTATTCACATGGAGAAGGTTAGAGCATTAATCACCACGCTTGCTCAAGACGGGTTGGCGATTTCAATCTTATAATTTGAAATTATAAGACCAGGTTTCCTCACGATGTTTTCCTTCACCGTCCGTCAGTGGTATCTAAATACTCTTAGAAAGTACATATGACTCGGAAAATATGACATTGGTACTTGCCAGGTTTCGAACCCGCGCCCTCACGTATGAGGTGGGCTTTTAACCTCCAGGCCACCACGACATATATATAGATTATTTCCTTATCATTTGTAATTTTTCTAATAGTTAACCACTACTAACCCACTATTAAAACATCATTTATAAAATAATGCTAGGATTTATATTTTTAAAAATGCGCATGCAAAGAGCTGTGTTGTTACAAACTCGAATTTCAAGTTAATTAATCGTGAAAACAACGAAGTGAAATACAAAAAACTTGGTTTATATACAATTTTTGTATTCAAAGAAAATTATAACTGCTCCGCTTGAATAATGGCTTCGTAAACAGGATTTTTTCCTGGTTCTTAAAAAATTATAAATCATATCGTTACGGAATAAAAGCCTTAATAACTTACATCTGCCAGAGTTTTCAATATCACGCCGCGTTGCACATGAAAAGCTTCATTTTCTGTTTATATGTCAGCAAAAATATTGTCAAAATTAGAATTTATTGTGAAAAAATACATTTCTAAAATTTGTTCACTTTGAGTTGTTGTTTCAGTTTGACGAATTGTGTGTTTCGTGTATATTCAACAGTATTTAATAACAATTTTCTATTCATAAAAGTGATACTGTACTCCATAACAATATGGATGAAGATAACAAATGACGCCTTTCTTAGATTAATTATGGGAGGTTGACTATTCGGCCTAAGGAGCTTTTTTTCATGCATGAGAAGTTGTAAGAATAGTAGAAGTAGTTTTCCCAAGTGGTAGAGTCTAGCTGTGATCAAATTACTGCAACTCGGCTACAGGCTGACACGACCGAGGAAGTACCACCCTCTCACAGAAGATCGGCGTGAAGTAGTCTTAAATGGCTGCGTTTCGTCCGATGAGTGAGAAAGCCGATTGCCCTTTCCCTTTTCCCTTCTTTTCTTTCCCTCTCCCCCAATCAACGTATTCGCAAAACTGTGTTGCGGATGTCCATGGGCGACGGTATTACCTCCATCACGTAGGCCGTCTGCTCGTCAGTCCCCTTTGTCATAAAAAAATATCTGTTATAATTTTGTTATCCAATTTAGGATTTCTACATCCTCGGGAATATTGTGTCTCTCTTACGATGCTTGCCATCATACTCTCATAAGCTAATTAAGTCTTCTGTAAATTTTAATAATCATATTTGTACGCAACGAATTTGTTGTGATTGCATTACTTATATAAACAACCAACATTTTTATAATAATAAAATAATAAATACATTTATTAAAATAAAAGGCAAGCTGCCTGAAACTATGAATTCCTCGGATCTCTTACACACCTTACTTATACCCATTCCTCATCGCAAATGTTTAACAAAATTTACACTTCATGTCTTTCCATTTCCTGTGAAGGGAGCTGAATAAATATTAATTTAAATATAGATCTTAAAGTAAGAAATAAATTTAAATTTTACCTTAATTCATTCAATATTTGTCACTCAAGTCAAGTTTATTTATATAACCATTGAGATTCATTAACTGTCTCGTGAAGTATCCCTTGTAATATAAACTTGTCAAGTAATTATTGAAAGGCTTTTGTTTGTTTCAGTATTTGGCAGATTTAAATTCTATCCTAAGTGTTTCAAATCTGATGCTTTATAATATATTTATGGATTCATTTAAATGAAACTAATATATTTTCGAATATACTACGCGGATATACTATCCGAAAATATATTGGTTTCATTTAAATGAATAATACTCGCGAAAGGCTAAGATCTCATTATATTTATGGATTACTTAAATCTATTAATGGTCAAACAAGAAACAAATTAAAGCCATAATTAATTTAATATAAAACATATATTGTCAATACTTTTCATTGTAATACTCGCATTTTGTGGCCTACAAATTATACAAAGCTTACTACTAAAATTCACAGAAGTTAATAAACAAAAACATACCAAAATGGTAATGTTTAAAGCTATATATTTCTTCTATAGTTTATGTGTAAGCCTAAATTAAACTAAAATTTTATTAAATTACTTCTAATAAGGTATCACATATGATTATGTTTTATCTTTCATGTGAAATAATTAAAGTATTCTAAAACACATTTTTTTATTAAATCTTAATACAACAGTGAAAGTAAAATAAATACGTAATGTTTTAATTACTGTGGGTTTTGAAAGACTACTATTGTATTAACACTTAAAAAAATATATGTGTGTGAAATTTATATATATCGAATATAAAATTAAAATCTTTCGTTTTTAATCACGAAAACCCGTGATAAAATCACCCTGACGGAATTCAACTCCAAGGTGTACAGACAAAACGACATTTTAATATGCTTCAAAAGGAATTTTTTTGTTGTTCGTACAGTTTGTAAGCCTTTCAAGTCACACTTTTTAAAAAACCCATATATAACAAAAATAACCTCTTTCTGTTATTACTTTTTTATGTTATGCAACTTACACGTACAATGTCAATTCACATTTTATTCACAGGCTTACTGTGATATATGTATGCATGTTTTAAATTTAAAATATTTATTATCATTATTTTGAAACTTTTGCTGCAGTTTAAAATTTTGTATTGGTTCGTTGAAAACAAGATAAAAGTGGGAGGTACAAAGTTAAGACATTTACATTTAGAGGAATGGAGAGTTTCGTTGAGTCAACACCAGGTACCGAACTGGTACTTAACTGGCATGACGTGTAAGTTCCATATGAAGCAAGTTATAATGACACATCAGACTTCAGTCACTCTCGGCACGATTATAAGTTCAAGTTTAGCATGCTGCCAAAACCACAGCCCTGCTGAAGTTAATTATATTCCATTCAAGAAAAGAAATGTTAAAACATCTAGTCCAGGTTAAATGACAAATATAAATACCACTTTTGGAAGGAAAAAGGTTCTTCTAGCTCGGTCGCACAACGCATGAGATCGGCACGGCAACTATACCTACCGCAACTCGGTACAGTGGATATTAGGACTCAAAGAATTACGTATGTTTGAAAATGTTAAATATTACATTATCATAATGTATTCCGGTCCAAAAAGTATTCTCTTATACTTCCATGAAATCCTTATAATCAGATATTCTTTTGCATAATAAAATATACATATATTATTGTCGAAACACATGTTTAACCGTCGAAAAAACTTGATTATAGTTATATTTTAATTCAGGACATGCCTGTAATTGTAAATTCAAACAAAAGCACCCATCAGTCTGAAAGTTTCATTCACATTATAGTCTAATAATATTGATGTTACTGATTAAAAAAATTACCAATTACTAAGAAAAGAATGTGAAGTAATAAATCATTGTACATTTCCTAATTAGTATACTACAAACTCAAACATATTCGTTCTTTGACAGCAAACATTTTTATAGTAATAAAAACCGTTTGCTTCAAAATTTATTCGTAAAATATATTTTTAGTTTATACCAAAAAAATATATTCTGTAGGTTTTCGGATTGATAATTTTATTCCGTTTCAAAAACACAAAAGAAACCAATTTATCTCGTCACAGAAGTTTGCCCTTACCTGTGAACGAGCAATACTTTTTAGTTACTTATATACTCTGTACATACGATATATATATTGTATTTTCTTTTTCACGTGGGCTGAAATTAATATCTGTTTATTTTATAAAAATAAATTTCAGTGTAGTTTTCATTACCACATTTAATATTGACAATTAATAAACTCACACTTCTCTCTGTTGATAATATTTTCTTCCATGGTTTAAGTAAAAATTATAAAACAATAAGAGAGTAAGTAATGTAGTTTTAAGTTTGTTACTAATTCTTTTTTATTCAAAAACATAGTTTATTTAGTATAAACATTAGTGGATTATATTCATTGTTATAAAGATATTGGTGTGATAAAATCTAGTCTATTATATGTCTATACATCAAGTACTATATCCGGTCGATATATACATGATATTGGACTTTATATCTTCGATGGCTTTGTACATCTCATCTCACCTTTGTCAGTATTTTCTTGACTATAAAAAGATCCACAGTACCTTATCAAAGGAAATATTTCTTTTATCCTTTTCTTAAGTCGTCCCATTTGAATATAAAGCAATAACTCCTACAATAATGTCAGCTCTTTTAAATCGTTTTATTATGTTCATGAAACGTTTTTTATATTAAACTACGAGTATATTTGACCTAACTCTTCAATAAAATTTATAATATTCAAGTCAGTGTTTAGGTGTCATTAAGTTTTAAAATCATATAATAGGTTGTCAAATATCTCCCTTCCGCCTTTTTGTATTTTGAATTTCGCAGCTATGTCTATGTGAGTAAGTCATCAAACTATTTTAAACCATCTGCAGAAGGCTGGATACAAAAAAAAGCTTGATGTTTGGGTGCCGCATGATTTGACGCATAAATTGACCTTCTGGACCGAATCAATGCCTGCGATATGCTGCTGAACTGGAACGAACTCGACCCATTTTTGAAATGGATTGTGACTGGTGACGAAAAATGGATCACATACGTCACTATCAAGTGAAAATAGTCGGGTCGAAGGCCGGTGAATCGTCCCAAACAGTGGCCCAGCCGGGATTGACGGCCAGGAAGGTTTTGCTGTGTGTTTGGTGGGTTTAGAAGGGAATCATCCACTATGAGCTGCTCCCACATGGCCAGACGCTTAATTCTATAATATACTGCGAACAACTGAACCGCTTGAAGCAGGTGATCGACCAGAAGCGTCCAGAATTGGCATTGGCCAATTTGGCATGGTATGGGATAGTTTGGTATGGGAGCTCGGATGGGAGGTTTTATTGCATCCACTGTATAGCCTGGACATAGCTTCATGTGATAACTACCTGTTTCTGTGCATGGCGAACGCCCTTGGTGGTGTAATGTTGAACTCAAAAGAGGCTTGTGAAAAGTGGCTGTCCGAGTTCTTCGCAAATAAGGAGGGGGGCTTCTAGGAGAGGGATAATATGAAATTATCGTCTAGATGAAAACAGATTATCGAACAAAACGGTGAATATTTGAATTAAATCCGATCACTGTAACACTTTTTATAAAGCATTGAATAAAGAGCAAAAAAGCGGAAGGGAGATATTTGACAACCAATATTTTACCAAATAACTCCATGACTTTTATAGTACTCTTACTGTTTACTGTATTTTATTATTTATTTAATATTCTTTTATCAATATTGAATCTAATAAAATAATTTCATATGTCGGATATAATCTCCTTATACTTATATGAAAAATAAAATGTAATATGTCAACCTTATTTATAAAGAAATATTTTCCTAGTATGATTATTATCAAGATACTTAATACTTATACGTTCTATAGAATAATTGATCTTATCTTAGAGAACTCATGTATTATACCAATTGATATAAATCAATTATAGCTTAAATTTTATTTCAAGTATGATTTTCGGCTATCCTTCGTGCAATTTGTTTATTTTACATTTGACACGACGTTCCGATTACTTTACAGCAACCGTATTCACGGGCAGACGAGATAAAAACACTGAGCAAAAAGATTATCCATTTTCCTTTCTATTTACGTTATAATAACTTTTAATAACTTTTAATTAAAAATTTCTTTTCAATGTCGAAATCGCTAATGGTAATAATTGAAAATAATTATCAAACGAAATGATTACTAAATCGATTTTGGTAAAATTTTTAGCAAAAACGAACTTTTCGTATTGAAATAAAGCAATAGTAACTAGCAACTATTTATTCAAAAACTTCTTAAGCATTATAAATATAAAAAAAAAATATCGTTATAAATATAAATTATCAGAGAATTATTAATTTGTAGAATTTTTATTTGTTCGCAGGACCTACCTTTAGACGTCACTGGAGTCTTTCATCTCTTACAAAAATCTTACCTATATTAATTTATTACTTTTATTTTTTTTTTTCGTAATATAATATTAATTTAATAAAAGCAATGTCTGAGTGTTTTACAAACTGTTTTTCATGTAGTATAAACAAAACCAGTGTAAACACATATCTATACTAATATAACTAACTATAATCTGTTGATTAATCTGTTGATTCGAAGGTACCTTCATATTTTACAATAAAAGTTTATTTTTATTTGATTTTCTATGAAGGTGTTTCCCTATTTATCTTGATAGATCCTTTCTTTTGGGTCCAGATTTTCTGAACCTTCAATATACACCAGTTTAAAAATATAATACTAAGTTTAAATTTATATGTAGTGTATTATTTTTATGACTTTTCTGAACATTTTATAAGCAATAAATATAGAGGGCGAAGTCATAAAAGGTAAAGATTAGGCATGTGAAAGTGATTTTTATATCGGAGTTATTACTTTTACGCCAACATTCAACTCACCCACGTTATCAAAGCTTAAATATGACTCCCTTCCATTTGCAATATGTACGTATTTCATGGTTACGACAACCCGCGATCAAAGTTATGAACGTCTCTATTCACTTCAAAGCATATAAATTACATCTCGCACAGTTACAGATGATAACGATTCATTGAAAATTCATAGAATAATATCGAATTGATCTATTTTTAAAAATAAAATAAATAAAATACGCAGGTACGAGAATACAATTTTAAAAAGAACTGTCATTGAACACTTCTCAGAACAGGGGTTTTTTCACATCATTTAAGTATAAACAGCTATTCGTTTTGCAAATAAAAATAACAATTTCACATGAAGATAGCTTTATTGTTTTGTTCACGGACGGTTTGTCCAGTATCTTCTTTTGTGATATGAATTATTAAAATTTACTTATTTTTCAGTAATTTCAATTTTAATGAATATTATACTCGGCATCAACGACATTCTAAAAATGTTTGCTTTACCAAAATTTCCTGACCTTTCATTTTAGTTTGGTTTCTCCGTGTTGTGGTTTTTATATTAATATCCGATTTCAGAATATTATAACCAAATAAATCATGCGTCAATCAATATCAATAATGGAAAAAATACTTTACTAAAATATATCTAAAATCAATTACTTTAAAAATAATAAATGTATACTAGGTAATTTCTCATATTAAATAATATTTGCGTTAATCTACAAATAAATATGTATATATACTTGTGCAACATTATTAATAAATGATTCGGGATTCTATTTTATTTCTGTCCCAATCAATTTAATATATATAATACATTTAGAGCTCAGAACACACTTGCAATTACTTGGAGATGAAACGAACTTAATTGCAATTGCTAAGGATTAATGATACAACGCTCAAGTGTGAGTTTCAAAGGCATAATGTGGTATCATATTTATTAATTAAAGAAATAGTATAATTAATAGGAAAAATAGGTTTATTGCAACATTACAATGCGTTGAAACAATATTTTAGTTTCATCAAGGTCTCATGTTCAGTACGAAATGGTATTTTATAAAAATGTATTACACTTTTGAAGGTCCATATTAAGTTAAAAAATGCTTTTTTTCCAAGAAAAATAAAATAAAATAAACAGCAATTTAATTAAGAAAGCCGGATAAACAACTGACATTTCATTAAAGTTTGGTTTAAAAGTAGTGAACAATGCTGGAGAGTTTATGAACTTGCAAGAAGCAAGAACTAAGTCGGACACAACGCATTGTTATACACAGGAACTTGTCCACAGATAGTTTGAAACATTCGAATGGCCAATTAAAGTTAATGGAGACAAATTAATGAGCTTGAGACTTGAATTGATTGAACATAATCTTCTCTACAATAGATACAGTACGTTAACAAATTAAAAAGCATTCATAAGGATTATAATTATAATAATAAGATAATTTATATTTTGTAGAAATATTATATTTAAAATGTTATTTACTTATTGAAGTATATGATAGCATGTATCGTTATGTATTATTTTTATTGATAGTTAGGGCTGCCTTCAAGAATGAATTGATATTAGTTCTGGACAGACGCAAGCCTTATAGTGGGTTGTGGTGAGATTACGATTTTATTGTGATGAAATTTTCGTAGAACGTTATATTATTTCATGAATAGCTATAAGTATATTTGTCTTACGAACTTTATGTACGCATGCTCCTTTTCACAATAGTTTTAGAATTTTACGGATCCTATAGTAATAGCGTTGCAGCAATCGTATTTAATAAACAGTGACAAATTCTTTTTTATGTCAAAGGGGGAAACATGCAAACGCTCTACATGATGGGAGGTAGTCACCGTCGCTCATGGACATCTGCTATATAAGGAATGTTGTGGTTACGTGGCCGGCACGTTGTGGGAAAAGGAGAGCGGGGGCCACCAGCTCTCTCACTCATCGGAAGAAGCGCAGACATTAAAGACTACTTGAGGCCGATCTTCAGTAAGAGGATGGCACTTCCCTTGCCGAGCCAGCCCATATTCGAGCTGTAATAACTTGATCACAAGCAAGACTCTACCACTATAAAACCAGTCGAGGAAATTAGATAAAAAATCCAAATAAATGTTAAAGTTTAATGAAATATTTTGTGTTCTAACTGATAGTTATATAGATATATAAAAACAGTTGACGCCATTCGTAAATTAAATGCATACATTTTACATTGAATTTATTTTTCTTATAACAACTTTAAAATAGAGGTGAATTGGTAACCTCCTCCTTCTTTGAATTTGGTTAAAGAAAAGACATACATTTTTTTGGTACAATAAACTACAAGACGTATTTTAATCTTGACGACTTTTCTGTATAATATAATTTTAGGTTGGCGGTGTTTGAATTTACTGAAATTTTCAAATTTATATGAGTTAGATAAAATTTATTTGTTTCCTTATTTACTCCTCCGTATAAAAGCTTAACGTATGTTTTACTACTGGTGCTGGAAAATAAGACCAGCAATATTCATTCACAATGATTCTACTCGTGCAGTTTTTGGATTGAGGTCGGGATTGGGATTCAGAGTTAAAGTAGCATTTGTCTTTGTCTAGGATTTCATTTATCTTTATACCAAAATTCATTAAAATCGGTTCAGCGGATTAGGAGTGCACACATAACAGACAGACAGAGTTACTTTCGCATTTATTGTATTAGTAGGGAAACGATTCTAATATCTTTATTGAAATTAAGTGATTTAATAATTTCAATGATAATTTTGTTTACAATTAAATACTTAATATTAGTTATATTATGTTGATAAAACTCTTTGGCAAATATTTCATTATTAGGTTACAATTCTAAGCGTCTTGTACGCGTGATAACTTCTCAACGAAATGTTCGATTGAGATAAAACGAAAAGTATTTTACTTCTACATAGATGTCCTTGATATGATAATGCTTAATTTGGGTAATGATTAAAATTACGATACAAATTCAAGGTAGATTCTTTCTGAAGACTATTCAATAGATTTTTTTTTAACATAAAAGCGAATATTGTGACTAAACAATGATAGTTTTAAAAGTCCTGGATATATTTTTACATGTTAATGTGACCTACAAACTCGTAGTACTTTATTTTGTTGTTTTGTCAATAGTTTATGTGGCGCACGCACAAATAAGTTTTTGATTTTACACCTTGGGTTACAAAGTAGCAATATATTTTGCGGATAACTAATTTTATAAAATAAAATATAGCTTATAGCCTTCTTCAATAAATGAACTATTCAACACTGAAAAAAAATTTCACATTGGAAAAGTAGTTAAGGGGATTACCACGTTCTAACAAGCAAACAAACTCAGCAGCTTTATAATATTAGTATAGATAATTTAGTTAATATTTACATTTTAGACTTGAGTGAACCAATTCAGAATAGTCTTTCATTAGGGTAATGATTTAAATAGTAATTTTATTTTTATAATGTGTAAATCAACAGCGGTTCTTGAATTCCTAGACAGTGAGGTCCTATAATCTAAGTTAATTTAGGAATGTAGATTAGAATATAGTTTTCCAGGTCTTCGGACAGCATAAAGTGGGATAAACTTAGAGGATTCCAGATATTTGGGAAAGTTCTACCTTACGGTGAAAACCCGTCGTCTATTTGGTCACCAACTTCGAGGTGCACCTGAATACAAGTTAAAGCGCACTTCTAGCTTGAATAGGAATCCAAAGGTTATGATAATCTTCATAATTGCACAAAAAAAGACTAATATCTATCGACCCTTTATAAACTGTGTGTTTTATTTTGATTTAGCTTCAACGTATTTTTTCCTTTTTATAGCTTTTATTTCCTTGGTATTATTAATTAGATTCAACAATTTGAGTCTCTTTAAGTGGCTTTAATTTATTTTATATTTTTATTTCTCTTTCTGTTAGTTCATTACGTTTTCGTTATAACATATCAATAATACATTTAATGATCGCGTTTTAATAGTATTTTCTATATTAAATCATCAAAAACATTGCTTTACATGACGACTGTTTAAGACCAATCTCAGAGCAACCAATGTTTAATGCTGTAGTTAAAAAAATTGTTAAAAAAGTCACGAAATACATTAAAACGAAGACAATATTTGAGGAACAAAATAGACGGTGTACATATAACTTACAAAAAAAAAACACATCGCTGAATGTAATTGTCTTTTGTTTCCTTACAAAAAAATCTGCGTCTTTTATTTATAAGTTTATAGAAACGACTACACGTGAAGGTTTAGTTTTAAACATTTAAACGTTTTGTTTGACGCCAACTCAAGTGAACGTTTCCGACATCGAAATATATTTCATTTACTTTTTCTTTCATTAAAAGAGTTGTGTCGTTAGGAAAAGGATTTTATTCTTAACATTTGCATAGAAATATAAAACGTAAGTAATTGATCATATGTTATAATTATTTTTTATAAATATATTCAAATTGCTTTCTGAACCAAATTTAAATAAAGTGATAATACATACATTTTATAACTAATGTAGTTTGTAAGAAAATTTTAAGAACTATTAATTCTTCTATTTTTTATTATAAATTAAATATTTAGTGAAATTTGAAACCTTTTTTTATATTTTGATACTCTGATTACAACATATTTCCAAGTGAAAGTTCATTGGCATGTTTTTTTAAACCAGCAAATAAACATGATGAAATTTTTTTCTAAGAAGCTGGACTCGTCAGTAATATTGGAGCCTCGTGATCCTTTGATCCGGGCACCACGTTTCGTTAGGTAACCGTGAAAAACTTGCATTTTTTTTTCTATAAGTTTAGATTCGTTTAGTTTCTGAAAAAAATCTCGAATAATTAATTAATGTTATGTTTTAACTAGTTCTACAATTTTAACTGTTCTTTCAATTATAAGATTGGTTTAAATTTATTTTTATTGAAGAAGAAGCATTGACAAATGCAAGAATATCTGCTTCTGATAAAAAAACACGTTACGATTTGTCGCTTAGTACAAGTTATTGTATTAAACATCTTTATTATAATGTAACTTCAACACTACAGTTTTGAGTTTTTTCGATTACTTGTGCTGTTTAAGTTTCATTTACGAAAAAGCTACAGAACCCATGTACAGGAACATTTATAGCCACGTAGCTTATGTACTAAATATTAGTGTACGAAATAATGATTTAAATTAAATCATTCGATTTATTAATCAGTTGCAGTAAATAAGTCTTGTATCGCAAAGTCTGAACTTTACGATGCAAGACTTATTTACTCCAAGAACTATTTTTTTTAAAACATTTGTAATGTGAAAATCTCTGGAGATTTTAATAAGGTTAATAGATTTAAATAATTATTAATAAGGTTCTAAATGATTGTCGATTTTAAGCTGATTGGGTGAATTAAATGCATTTTATTTTTAAGACAGATTGATAAAAAACATTGGAATAAAAAGGAAATTATTAATTAAATCGTAAAAGAACAACTTAAAGAATTTTCATGGAAAAATATAAATGAAATACTAAGTAATAATTATAAAGAAAAATTCTGCTTTGCTTTTATAAAGCAACATTGGACATGTATTTTTTCAAATAACATCCATTTAATTGAACCTTTTCTAAGAACTATCATATATAATGTAATCTTGAAATCGTATTTTTCCAATTAACCTATCATTTCGAGAATGGAAATTATATTGAGATATCAATGGTAGAGAAGATATCATAGTGCAAAGATGGGTTTAATAAAATTTGCAAAAAAGAGTAAATATAGAATTAATCATAAATATCTAGATGAAAGATTTGTTTTATGAACTGAATACAATTTATTTGAATCGACGATCCAACACATCCAACGATTCTACACATTTTATATCTATGTCATTACTTTAAAAATAATTCTACTATTTTTTCCAACATTTAATTTATACCATCGAAGTGTCCCCAATTTCCAATACAATGCATACCTACATGAAAAATCTGTTTTTTTTTCATAATTGATGTTGTTGTGTTAATTAAAAAACCGGTAACAATTAAAACAAAGCCAACAACAGGTATGATTTGAACTACGTGGTATTTTGTATTGATTTCATTTTAGTTTCCATCAATGCAATAGTTGAATAATGATGTTATTGTTTGCAGTTTCCTCCAGCTGTCGTGGAAATCTTATGTGTATGTATCATATATACATAGGGTGGTTTTATCATTCGTTTCAAAGAAAAACGTAGAGTTATCAAGACGATCTTGAAAAATGGAACTATAAAATAACCTTTTCCGAGAAGTAGCCGACTCGCCCGGATGTAACATTTGCTTATTTGACCCAATTTATGTCTTCTTATCAGATTTACATCACATAAGGTGTAGTAACAGAGTTTTTGAACTGAAATCAAGTTTGTATTATTATTTGTTAAATTTATTCTGCATTAGTCGTCCATTGTCATTAAATTATCGGCTCAGACGCTTTAATTACGAAAAGTAAAGCAACAGGAACCTAAAGATCCAGAAGTACCAGATTCGGATCAAACTCGTTTCTGTGAATAATCTATTATATTCATTTTCTGTTTGAGATAAAATATTAATATTAACTTATTCATCATCTTTCGTCTTGCAAAAATATATTTATTACAGTATTTAAATAATTGTTGTATGTTTTAAAAGTTTCTCTATATCATTTAAAATATATATGGGTTTCTTTAGCGACGTTTAGCAAGATAAAGAAAACAAAAGTATGTTTTGAGGCGCGTAGTAAGCGTATGGAGCGGCAATGAGTTTGTTTATGCAAATTATTCGCGCACTTCTAAGTTGATTATATTACACTTGCTCCATGCACCTTTAGAGAACGTCTGTACGTACGTACATACTAGTGATAACCTCCAGCTACGATGGCGGTTCTGAATGTTTTGCTGGTAAGGAATTTTTGTGTGAAATTAAATTCCAAACGTTTGTACACAAACTCAAATGATTCTTACGTTTTCTCTTTAAAACGATAGTCTTTGAGAAAATTTTGCCAACGTTTTGTAGACAACCAGAAAAATGCAGATAAAAAGAAGACAAGACAAAATGTGTTTAAATAATTCAGGCGCATTTACTTTTATGGTCAATCATTTTCAGCAAACATCTGGTATTCAAATGTTCAAGTATTAAGATATTACGAGTAGTGTAGGAAGTATTAGGTCTATTGGCTTTGTTTGATTATAACTTATGTAGTAATTATTCCTTATTTTTTTTTTTAATATTAAGAGAAATCGCAAATACAACACGAAGTTTTATTTAATCAATTTATTGAAACAAGCCTTTCTGGTTTACTAGGTTGCTAACAAACTTGAATTTTCAAACACTCAGCCATCGTCGAAATGAATATTCGAAAATATTCAGCGCTCGAAGGCAGCAATGTTATTTATGGTTTAATCAAACAAGTAGTGTGCGTCAGATATTTGATATATAGAACTTCGATAGAAGTGCAAAGCTTGGCATAAAAAAATATTTTCATAAACCCTATATGAGCTTCACAGACTAAGGCTCCCCAAACGTACAAAATTTATCTTCAAATTAAAAAAATTGTTTGTTTTGCTTAAAACTATGAAAATCAGCTCGTATTTGTTTTTAAAGCTTTCATTAAATTAGTTATTTGTTTTACAACCACGTTTCGGAGTAGTACTGTTAACTAGAGCGTATATTTTCAATTGACAAACAGAGTAATTTTTACCGACAATTCCAACAGTCACAGTCTATTCCAATTAACACGTTTAATATATTTATTTTTTATAGAAGTATGTTTTTTCACTGTCAAGTGCAAATATATATTTTGTTATTTTAATTTCTTCAACATGTAAATATTCAGAAAAATAAACCATCCTTATATTATATAATTTTTTTTTTAGTTACCGCTTCAAAAATAACAGTTAAATCTATGACTAATCAAAGGATTGAGCTCATAAATTTAACATGATACAACTGTTAAAATTTTTCCCTCTTGTCATATTTTTTCTATCCTAATTTTTGTATTAATAATAAATTTAATAGTTTTATGAAACTATTTCGGTGCTGATAAAGAAAACACATGCCAATACTCTTCGTCTCAGTCAAATTTAAATTTATATATTTTTCATAATTAGTTTCAACAAAGACTACAAGTTACAAAAAAAAATATTGAATGTTTAGTGTGTTTTAGTGTTTCAACCATTTATTTTGTTACTTGTAAAAATTTGTTTTTTATTAAAACCGGACAAATATTAATTTTTTATTGTGAAGTCCATTTTTTTGGCTGAGAGTGGGGAGTGTGTTCGTCTTACATTCAGCATACCTATATTTACACGATATTTATTTGCATAAAATACATGAAATTTTGGAATCAGAGCACTGTGACACGTTTTCCTTTATAATCACACAAATTGAATTTAATAACAGAACAATAAAAATTGTAAAGAAAACAATGTAATTTATATTGTTATAGTACATGGCTCTCGTTTGATGTATTTTACATTTCATGCTATGTGCACTATTCCTTATTTAGTAATAGTACACACAGTCTGTACAAATACTGTTATATTTCTCTAAAATATAATTCTTAAATGTAAAAACCACTATAAAAACGAATCTGTAACTGAAATTTAGTAGCATGCAAAATGTTACGATTTAACAAGATATTTACTTATCAACGAAAAATATTCAACCTTTCTTATGTAAACGTTAATTTGTTGAACATAATCAAGTTAACTTTCTAGAACAAAAATCATCCCGCATAACTTCATTTCAACCACTTTTAATTGACCATGCTCTAAATTTCAAACTATCTGAGATCTAATTTGCTCTGTAAAACAATGCCTTGTATCTGTCTAAGTCCGTTCATTCTTACAAGTTTATAAACTCTCCAACTTTGTGCAGCACTGCTACATATCTGAATTGCTTGTAAAATGGGTTCATTAGACAGTTTTTCTTTGGCGCTTGCGTTAGAAATTTGTATTAACAAATTGATATTTCATGAAATGTATTTTAATTCTAAAATTACATTATCTTTTTCAAGTATTCTTATCAGGGTTGTAAATATTCTACAGTCCTTATAATGATAAGAACAAAAATGTAAGCATGTAAAAAATGATTTAAGAGAATTGTCTTGTGTTTATTTAAGTGTTTTATTTTACTAATCCCATTTCAGTCACTGACATTTTTAACAAAACCATGTCATTTCACGTTTGACTTACAACATACCTATCAATTCCTCGTATCTTTGCCAGGAATTAAGGTGTTATAGTATCGACTGTCTTTTTGGATAAGTAAGAGCAATTAAACTTTTCAGTAATGTAGATGGATCTGGATCCAACTACTGGTAGTATATTGTTCTAATATTTATATCTTCGATTAGTAGCGATAGTCTTAAACACGCGCTTCTCTGATAATTCCATAATTGTTTGCATTACTAAGCTAGTAAAATCCACTTAACTCTCACGTTACTATTGATGACATTATGAAGTTCTGTACTTAATTATTGAAATATTTTCATCCTATCCTGATTATAATAACTTCCCAATTGTGCGAAAATAGTAAACAAATAATAATAAAACAATAAACATGTTTGATCAGTAAATTGTATTTTTATTTGACAATGTATGAATGCTTATGAGAGTGGAATAACCGATATCTCTTGGAATATTGTGAACATATCCACGGTTATAAAAACTCTTAAATAACAATTTATTCCTGAAGGCATCAATATTTCAAGAAACACATTGTAAATGATACGATTTTTATAACCATTTCTTCTTTTGTGTTCGGTTCTAATCACTTCACACGATGTACATTTCTTGAAGTCACTAGCACGAAATAAAAAATCAATTAATTAAGACTTGTTTTTAATGCTTCCGAATATCTACAAGTAAAAGTGAACCTTAATTACAAGAAAAATATGTAAACAAAACATGTAAAAAGAAACTAGAGATACAAAGAAAAAAAATAATTTTCAATAGTTGGAAAAAATTGTTTTTTTTTAGTTAGTCTTTTATATATACTTGCAAATGTTTCTGTTATATATAGATATATATTTAGTTCAAATATATTACTATTAGACAATAAAAAAAAAAACTATGATAAAATGTACTGGCATCATGACCGCTTCATATTACACCCATTAACATAAAAACTTCTAACAAGTAATGTCTGGCACCAGTCCGTCCAATATCTAAGAATGTAGTAATTTGGTCGATTTCATGGATACAATGGATCACATACAATGGAGTAAAGTCAAAAATGTTTTGTAAAAAAAGCTATAACAATCAAATGTATTCAGTTGACTGTAATGAGTGCTATTGGAAAAACCTTCAAAATTAAGAATTCCCTACGCCCCCTTTTTTGTAACGACTAAGGTTGGCAACGCATCCGCAACAGAGATGTGGCGGATGTCCATGGGCGATGATGACGACTGCCCCTCAAGTAGGCCGTCTGCTCGTTTGCTACCTTCAAATAAAAAAATTATATTTTAACAAGTCTAAGGGATGGCAATACTTTCGCTCCAATACAAATGATTAAGTAAGTCTTTGAAGAGTATTATCTGCAGTTTTTCATTAAGTTTTGATTCTTTAAAAATGTCTTTATAAAAGTTTAAATAGACACCATTAAAGTAAATTGCACCCATGTAGAAAACTTGGAACAAAAAGAACTACTTCAGTTTGAACCATTTAACTTGAAAAATTCTTTTAATTTATCTTCGTGAACAGTTTGCTTCGTGAATTTTTAAATAAAAACTATATAAATTATTAACTATATAAACTTACTTGGATTGAGTTTAATTCTTGTCCTGTTTTATTTAACTAATTACGTTATGTGATAGATGTCATCTCAAAAGCTAAAAATCATAACATTAAGTTAAAAGGATTGATACACATTTACAGTATTTATTTTTTTATGTTATTCACTAACAATATACATATTTTTTTAAACATTCATTGTCAAAACTTAGACTTTCGTAAATTAGTTTATAATTTAAGTACTCGATCGTTTGTGAACAGCAGTAAATAAACGATAAGAAAAAAAATATTAATCTTTTTTATGATCATTATATCACCTAATCTAGTCAGCTTTCAACATAGGCGTAAAGTAGCAAGCCTCTCGACATTCTTTGGAATACACATTGGAGATTGTGTGCAGGAATTGTACACTTTAATTCCTACATTCTGTATTTATCATCACTAGACGTTTGCCTGCGTCTATGTATCCTTTAGATTTAAACGCACCTAATTTAATGTTGGAATATAAGTTGCCACTAAGATGTGCGTTTACCACCTTTTCTATTTTCATTTAGGTCCAGGTAGAAGGACAGTAAAGTCGTTATTAAAAACACCTATTCGTATCTTTAGATAAATAAATCTACGAATATCACAAATAAATAAAAATATATAATCTCTTTGTGTGTAGTAATTGTGACCTAATTTAAAATTAATTTATAGAAATAAAACAACGGCTATTAAAAGCAATATATATATATTTCTAATAATAATCAGAGAACCACCAACCACTTTAACCCGTAGATTGTTCCAAATTCATGGCATAACGTTGTCACAAAGCTGAAATCATTGTAGGAGTCATAGCTTTGTGGTGTTCAAATGGGACGACTTGAGGAAGGGATAAAAGAAAAGAAATATTTCCTTTGATAAAGTATCGCGGATCTTTTTATATTCACCAGACATACTGACTGAGGAAATTTGAGATCTTTTAAAGATATGATAGTTGTAATATATTACTATCACGTGTGTATGGCTAACTTTTGGTCGCGATATCAAACCCTGATGTAATATCATATTGTACGATTTGTTAAAAAACTACATGTATAATGAGATCTAAGATTTTCGCGATTTTATTCATTTAAATGAAACTAGTATTTTTCGGATAAACTCCGCGTGATTTATTTTTATAAAAAACTACATACTCCCGACGTTTCGGTTACTTTTCAGCAACCGTGATCACGGTTTCTGAAAAAAAAAAATCAAGCGTAGTTTAACCGAAAAATACTAGTTTCATTTCAATAAACTACATGTATATTCTACTTAAGAGATGAAAAAATAAAAATTACCTGTCATATATTTTTATAAACATTGTTTAATATAATAATAATTGACAGACCGATACAAATCACGAGATAGATTTTAAGTACTATGAATAAAGCTAATGTAGAATAATAGCTCTCTTCGTTGTTAAGGTTACAACGGAATTTCGTTACAACAAAATTATTTAGAAATACGCGAGGTGGCTTCATAACTGACGGTATCACATTACAGAGGGATGTGTCCATTCTAGGAGTCAGGGTATATTCATTGTATCCATATGTATATATACAAAGAGAAAGAAGGAGAGAGAGAATATTATTAAATGTTTTCATAGGATGTAGGTGTATGTTAGTTAATTTAAAAACTATAATTAAAATAATACCATTGTGTCAAAGCATGACTTTGTAAGATTGTTAAGAAAATTAATCATTATATATTATTTATAACCGATTTAGTTTTGAATTGAATGTATTTACATATTTTTACATGAATGTCTGAATAATATTATTTTAATATATATATGTATATATATATAAAATTATATATTAAATTCGCAGTCACTTCCATAGAGGTTAAAAAATAAAAATTTTATCACATTATTTTGTTTTCTCTACGTTATTTCTTTTAATCGCATACATTTTATAACTGCAATAGGTGTTTGGCGTGTTTCTCTGTAGAAAATTATAAATAACGAGCAGGGCCCTGCCACGCTTCGCTGTGGTTGCATGGGTGAGACATGAACAACTAAAGACAGCATACGTTTTATTCAAGTTGACCTTGAAGTTGACCTCAAAGGTTGACCTTGAGCTTTGTTAATGGTGACTGCGAACACCATTAACAAAGCTGGAAATTGCAATCTTTTAAATTGAAATAGTGTATTGGTCGAGACCATGGGAATTCCAAGAATGAGGATATCTTCACCTTTGAAAAACCCCGTTAAAATCGTTGCTTCCACTATGTTGTTCATTAATTTTGGAACTGCGAGTCGTGGCCGTTGCAGAGTTTTGGCTGGTTAACGGCGCACTTATGGCGCACTTGGTATGTGTCATGAAAAATAGATAAAAACAATCCTTGAAGCGAGTTGTATGTATATCGTGTCAAAATTTCAGCTGAATCGATTCAGACCATTTTGAGCTTTTGAAGCAGACACAAGCCAACTTAACATGTTTATGTATATAGATATATTTTCAGGAAATGTCCTTTTACTCAGAATAATTTTTCAATCCCATTTTCAGCATCAGCAATCCAATTTTTACTACAGCAGGTAAACTGAACTTTATGGGGATATAACGATAATTTTATTTATATCTCAAACTTAAGATTTACACATTACAAAATCAAATTAGAAGTATTTTTACTTATTATTGATTGAAATTTATTACCAGGAATTGTATGGGAATATTTCGAATTCGATCTTATGTTCCCAAACATACATCTTGTTTCAATGTTACACATACAGAATAAAGGTACTACGAATATTATAGATGTTTAATGACAGTTTGTTTTAATTATTACGTACTCTTAAGATAATTATAATTGGATATCTACTTATGATATAAAGAGGAATAATTAGTAGTTTTGTGTGTGTTTATGTTTGTAATGAATAAACTCAAAAACTTCGGAGCCGAATTTAAAAATTCTTTCACCTTGGAAATATATATTTATCTTAAATAACAAAGACTATATTTATTGCTAGAAAAGTTTATGTGGTAGTGCGTTTAAAATATTGTTAAAATAAAATAACTAGGAATGTATAAATAAATAAATACATAAAAGTTAAAAATAACAAAAATCGTGTGAACATCCGCGAAAAGCCGTGACGGGAAGCTAGTGTTGCTTATTAACAAAATATTCACGGTTGTACTAAATACTTAAATGAAACGAAAATTGTTATTTCTTTGACTGCTCGTTTTTTTTATGCAGATAAAATTACTACAATATTATAATAGCTATGATTAATAATATCAATTTAAGGCAACCACATTTACGTATTTAGTGATATAAAATATACATGGTATGAATATTTCTCACATTGTTAGATATTGTAATTATTCACTGAATAGTAGTGGTAAAATGTTTAATAAAATTTAATATTAAGTTGTGCTCTGACTCACTGTTGCAAATGTAAATAGAAACTATAAGAGGGTAGTTTTTAAAAACGACTGCCAGCTGTTATAATGTATTTAATGCAACAGTCAGTCAAGTCCCATCGTTTGGTCGGCGAAGAATTCATCGAGTGTGAATATATATGGTGTTTCAACGAGGGCTTACACTGGGTAAGTAATATTTTGCCTTTTGTACAATGTTCTAACAATTAACATTTCACTAACTAAATTAATGAGTAGAGTGATCTTGAAACTTAATCCATATATATGTAATTGTGATAAAGAAATATAATTGTTTTATTAAAATATCTGACAGCTATTTATATTAAAGCCGGTGACTAAACGTAAATCTGTTATCACAATAAAGATTGTGACATAAGTACGGAATCTTTAAGATACCCGAAAGTCGCAGTAATTAAAACGGAAGTTCAAACGCTACTTAAACCAATACCTTACAATATATATTGTAATTCATATAACGTGGTGTTGGTAAATAATAACAGAAATTTCCTAATTTTATTTGAAACTTTTAATCACTTCTTAATAAATTGTTTGTTGTAAAGTATTGGCTGTTTTCAGATTTGACTCTGAAAATGAAAATCTTAAATACATTAAAGTGAGAGGATCGATTTTTTCTTAAATTTGACATTCGTTCCTTGTTCTCATTGAGGTAATTATTCTCTGCGTTGTTTTAAATTTAATAATGATACGTCTCTTGTCCAATTATATTTTTTATCTTCAAATTCATACTAGAATGTTCTCATTTTTGAGAAGAAGAAGATTTCGAAACATAGTTTTGACTCGCAAAATAAACACAGTTTCTAATTAAAATTAACTTATACTCAAACACACTACGCTTCTTTGACATTTTGGTGTGATGTATTTAAATATGAAATCTCATTCTGCAAGTATTTTAGAAGACAAATAACCAAAAAAATTTACCTTTTTTTATATTTAACGTGGCTTTATATTGAAAATTCAAAGAGTTGCAAGTTACTATGACCTTTACTATATGAAGATATGACGTATAATTGTTAAAGAACAAGAAATCACATTTCCAGAATTATTATTTAAATAAAACACTAATAATTTTTGTGAACTTATCAATTTCAAAGTTAAGCATATTTTTTTTGTATTTCATTTAACATTATTATACGGTAACTTTAGTTACATATAATCACGCCTTGCAATATAAAGTCATATGTACTTTTTTTGACTTCTGTCAGTTCGCAAAAAAGATGGGAAGAATTGAAAAGATGAAACAGAATTAAAAATTTAAAGACTTCTTCTCAAATAGAATTTTGATGATGTTTTGTTCATATAAAATATAAATAATACAATGTTTTTCTTGAGGGAACCCATTTTAAATGCAAATTATGTATGATAGTAAAATATTTCAAGAAAATTTATAAAAGAAATTTAAAAGTATCCTAAGGAGTATATAAATAAATATTGACTTATAATTTAAAATTAAAACGAACAATTACATATATTTAAAATTATTTATATTGAATCTGTAATGATATTGTAATTTCTTTCATTTATAATTCAAATGTTTTTTTAAATTCTTCATATTTATTTAAATTTTCTTGTTATTTCTTTACAAGGTGATATTCTTTAAGGAGATTCGTCCTTTGAGAGTAATAACCGTTTTGTTATTTTCTAATTTTGCCACCAGTTTCTTATAGTTTGATATTATATATTGCTCAACTCCGAGCTTCAGAAACAATTTTAAAGCTAACTAATTATTATCATCCCCATTAATACAAAGCAGTATTGTGGTGAAGATTAACATGAACAGCTGTGTTACAGAATAACGTTAAAATGTTGTATGAATCAATTAAACTTAGATCACAAATAAGTAGAAATCAATAATCATTTATTTTTTGTACACATGTGTAATATGTCTATGACTGTATATGCTTAAAATTTATTAATATATTGTAAACATACGGGTTAACAATGAAATTATTTAAGGTATATAACTTTATATGTTTCTCGCCGTGACTGTAATATATAATAATCTTAATATTTAAATTAAAGTACCCTAAAATGTGAGATGAAAGAGCTAAAAGGATGAGTTATTTACATAAAAACATCATACGTAATCCTTCCCTTTGGGTAAAAGCCGCAAGTACTTCTCTAAGGCCAAAATTCAGACTATAATAATGCGGTAACCACATAAAGTATACATTCGAAACTCTTAAAAATTTAATGTACTTAATGAAAATTAAAACAAGCCCTTAATCAGTATATATATCTTATGATTCTTCAACAAACAAAATTTCAAAACAAATTCATTATTCTCTTCACTTTAAATTATACTTACTAATTACTTTGACAAATAAAAATAATCTAACTTCAGACTCGAATAAAAAAAAAATCACTAATCACTATATATAATACGGAAGTAGAGGAACCAGTCTCTATATTTAGATAGAAATGGAAATTATTGTAATTACTCTAGTTATATATTTCATATATACTATACATGGCATTCTTTTATGTACTTTTATCCTTCTCCGTGATACAATATTTTTCAAATATATAATGACAACAAAACACTAAGCCTTCAAAACGGACAAAACATGGAAATGTTTTATGTTAAAAAACAAATAATATAAAATGCAAAGACCAGATAACGAATGAATTATTTTTATAATTATTCATTAATAAAAGAATTAAGGGTTACATTATTCATAGAAAGTAACGTTTTACATATTTATATCTTTATATATAAAAAAGTCGTGTTAGTTACACTATTTATAACTCAAGAGCGGCTGTTGGGATATGGTTGAAAATTGGTGAGGAGAAACCTTAAAATCAGGAGACGGACTTAAAATACTTTTCATCGGGTTTGATCGAAAAAGAAAAAAAAAATAACTTAAATTTATTATTAAATAGTAATTATGACAATCCAAAATCTGCTTCTAAGGTGGAACGGAATTCGCCTGATCAGCTAAACATTTCTAATTCTGGAACTGGCGCTGACAAAGTCACGGGTGGAAACTAGTTTTATATATAGGATCTCTCGTCTATACAACAATACGTTTATTCATTTATACTCCATAAATCAATAAGCGTGTTGTTGCTCTTTAAACAACATTTTTATTCTTCAAAATTTGAAAATATTTTACAGATCTAAATTACACACAATGAAATTAATACAAACCTCTAAACAAAGAAACGACATGAATGTTTATTCTGCCACTAAATCTTATTTTTTCAACCCTCATGACATTGTGTTGACATTGACAGCGCTAAGCCGTTCGAAATTCACATTAAAGAAACATTATTTTCTGTAACATATATATATATGCTACTGTTCAACGCACGTCTAAACTTTATAATCAAAGAAGAGATCAAATTATTTCCTAATTTCATGTATCCTTCAATCTGTCTTGAAAGTTGAATGGGCTGTTTATATCAGAATGTATAACTACCTACAGCTATATATTAAAACAGTTAAGAAGCTACATTTAATTTAGGGTTTAGATAAGCTATTAAATAATAATGGTATCCAGAGACCCGATTCATAATGTCTCGTATAAACGTGTGCGTGATAAGAAAATATATAATATATTATGAGATCTAAGACTACTACTAAGTAATTATTTAAATGAAACTAATACGGAATACTACGCGTATTTTAACCATGATCACGGTTGCTGAAAACTAACCAAAACGTCGGGGTATGTTATTTTTTAAAATAATAAAATACACGAAAAAAAAAATGTATTTAATTCAATTAATCATATAAATCGGGCATTTTTTACACAAACCCATGGTCTTGTCAGTGACACTGTAGAAAAAATGTTAATTATATTTAATTTAAAAAACAAAGCAGTGTTCTTTCTGGTTATTTTTATAATTTTCCAGTCTATTTATAGAAATGTGTTTTCGTCTAACGAACGGATGTATCAAAAAATGTATAAAACATAGACAACACAATATACCGGCAGCCAGCTAAATAAAAAAAAAATATTTCTATTACTTTATTCGTAAAAAAATACAATTAAATTTCATAAAATAACGCTATCCGCAATATAAAAACCATACGTTAAACAAAACCTATTGTTTTTCCTTAATTGAACTACAATTTTATTTGAAAGTTCCATGAAAAGTTTTAATGTCTGATTATTAACCTATTTTATGTAAACCATTTGACATAAGTGATTTGGAGAACGAGTGACAATACAATGTGTAAGGAATTTACACCACACTGATTACGATAACAAATAAAACTTGCAACAATGCATTATTACTGGAATTTTTCTTAGTGATTTTTTGCTAATATTGAATATTAAACTCATTTAAAACGATTAATATTCTTGTATACTGGACGTAACGACGCTTCGTCTGCGTGGTGAGTTCAAAATCTCATCGGTACAGATTACTACACAAAAAAACTTGTCCATTAAAATGCGCTGTGAAGAAAATGTCGATAGTAGTTATTAAAATAATACACGAACCATAAAGACCATTAAATCTCAACTAGTGTTGAGTATATATTCATTACCTACCCGTGGATACCTTAGGAATCAATACTACTAAGGTATCCACGGGTAGTATAAATTGAAATAATATTTACCTTTTGTAATTTCGATTTTATGGTAGCAATGTGTACATGTTAACAAATTCACTATTCTACTTTGTTGTTGAAAAATTATAATACATACAAGGGTTATAATACAAAGAATTAAGTTTAATTCAGATTATACATTAATTTTACAAATGATATTACATTAAATTATTTCGTAAAAAGTACTGCTTTAAATAATATTACACTAAACAATAGTAATAGCATTTTCCATTTGTTATTATTAGTGCAAATATCTTTATTATCTTAGAAGAATACTTGTGATTACATTATGTAACGTCATAAATATTTATTTCCTGTTCCTACAGTTTTACAAGTTACCTAAATCATAACAGATAATTAACTAGATTAATAAGGTACCAACGCTTTGTAATCAGTTTTCTTACGTAAGTAAAATTCCTTAATGTCTTTGTTTGTGTTCATAACGACATTTGAACCAAATCTTATTTGCCGAGGGATTTAATTTTAAAAAGAGCTTTCTTGTAAAAGCCACACACAGTTGTTCCTCGAAAGACTCTTATAATAGCCGTCGGAAGAGAAAATTAGATATGAGAGTACAGATTTGTAAAAGAAAGTGAGACTTTTTTAGCTTCCGCGAAAACAATGTCAATATTATTCGCATTCGGCTATGTTAGATACGCTGTCACAAAAAAAAAACACTGTTAATTTCTTTCACGGATTTCGTATTTAATCGATAACAAATAAAAATATACATAGATAATGATGGATTTAAAAAGTTATGAACCTTAATCATTAATATGTATGCTATTAACATATATACATATATATATATATATTTGGGGAATACACATTTAATTTGACCCGAACCTTTAAATTCCTGAACTCACCCAAAGTGACGTTAAAGCAATAAAGCAATAATAATTTGTTTGTTTGTTCACTTTTACGCGGTAAAGTATTTGTCGACACGATTTGTGTCTTTGTAAATTGAATTTAACTTATTAAAAGTGTTTTGGTTTAAGATAATAATAAGTTTGTTCTAGTTAAGATTTTATTTGTTATTTAAATAAGTGAAGTAAGTCGAAGAATTCACGTTACTCTACATTTTCTTAAATGTCTGCAAGACTTCCTTCCTTTTAAAACTAAAATTATTCTTGCACAATCTCTTCTTTCCTTAGTCGATTACGGTGATGTTTGCTACTTAGATGCCACTGATGAGCTGCTCGATAAATTAGATCGGCTTCAGAATTTATGCATCCGTTTTATTTTCGGTTTGCGTAAATACGACCACACTTCTGAATTCCGCAGTAAGTTAAAGTGGCTCCCCATCCGCTTCCGCCGTTATATGCATGTTTTAATGCTAATGTACAATATTTTCAAACATTTTTCTCCCCCGTACCTACTTGAGCGTTTTGAGTTTTCCTCCCCCAGAATCCTTCTAATCGCTCTTGTATTACACAAAATCCTCTTGATATCCCCTCTATAAATACAAATTTTGTTCGTTAATCCTTCTTTGTCCATGGTGCACAACTTTGGAACTCACTCCTACCTTCTGTTTACAAAAAGTCCAAGTGCACTCGCATTTAAATATCGACTTCAAAGACATGTTCTGTCACTTTTACCTTCTGATATGTAATGTTTATTTATTTATTCTATGTGTATATATTTATGTATACATCTATGTATATATCAAAATTTTCTACGATTATAATTTTGTTTTTATGTTAATATATAAATCTCTAATTTTTTTTCCTTCTCTCTTTTTATCGTACCTAAACACATTTCTTTTATAATAATGTAACTAATTCTACTTTTGGTACCTACATAAATAAATAAATTAGAAATACTGGCTTTATAAGACAACTATATTTTTTATGATTTTATTAGAATCCTAAATATATACATATATGTTTTATGAGAAAGGTGGCAAACGAGCAGACGGCCTACTTGCTGGCCAGTAGTCATCGTCACCCATGGACCTCTGCAACATATTTCATGTGTTATTATAATACGACTATAATATATATATATAGGGTGCAATGTAGTCAACAGAAATTCGGGAGATTTTAAATTCATTAAATAAGTGTATACCAAAACTTTGTCCCATTTTAAATGAAGTTTGTAATTTTTATCCGGAGCGGTTAATATTTTCAGGCTTCTCTTAAAGGTGATATAGGATACTTATACTTTATATTAAAGCTATCCTAAGCTAAGTCTATTAAAATTTTAAAATCGTCATTTCGATTACCTTTTTATTCTCTTGTCACATACACGACGTAATATGTTACTCACATCTCTTCTGCGTCGCATTAAAATTGAATTGTAAATATTGCTTTACAATTGCGAGACTTTGTTACGTACGCGCTACATGTTATAAAAGAAATGAACATCGCCGGGCCAACATCGTTGTATGGATTGAATATCATATAACGAGTGATGCCACTGACTCCGCGGAACCAACACCAAGCCGTGTGAACCAGAACAATCCTGACACCACACAAGCTATGGAATGGCATTGCTATGCTAACATCGGGGCAATCATGTAGTCTTAGGTATAGGTTATAAGTTTTAATAACCAGAGCGGTTCGCCAGAAAATTAATAAATCGTTGGCGGTAGATGATAAATAACAAGACCAACTGACAGACACTCACATCTCTTCTGCCCGTAATCACGGTTGCTGAAAAGTAACCGAAACGTCGGGAGTATGTAGTTTTTTACAAAAATAAATCACGCGTAGATTATCCGAAAAATATTGGTTTCATTTAAATTGAATATGTATTTTTTATTATAATATACATATAAGTAAGTTTCGTAGTTATCCTGGAACCTCCGGTTGCCACTCTATATAATTAATTGAACACGACAAATAATTTTATTTACAAGAATGTATAATAATATTTAATATGAAAATATGTGTGGTAAACATATTTGATTTTTTATTAATAACATACTGATATTTCAACGTGGTAAGTTAATACAATACAGCAGTATACACTCTGTGACGCATTTATAACTAAGTTATAGCAATAATTGATGTATTATGTTGTATTATCAATTTATTATATGATATATGTATATATATATATATATATATATTTAATTATTTATTTATTCTGTAAGGGGGCTTAATACCCAAATATATATTTTTTTATGACAAAGGATGCTAACGAGCAGACGGTCTGATAAAGGTAGTACATCTATATGTAGTATATCTATCCATCTATAGTATGACATCTCTAACATAGTTTTGCTGATGCGATAAAAGCTTGTTATCCTTAGGTAATAATGACTGGTAAATAATTAGTTTTTTTATGTCAAAGGGGCAACCGAGCAGACGGTCTCCTTGACAGGAGGTAGTCAGCGTCGCCCATGGACATCTACAATATAAAGGATATTGCGGATGCGATGCTGACCTTTATTGTGGAAGAAGAAGAGGAAAGGGTGGGAACAGACAAAGGGCACCCGGCTCTCTCACTCATCAGCCGAAACGCAGCCAGTATAGAGTAGTTCCGCTCACCTGTGAGAGGGTGGTACTTCCCCGGTCGAGCCAGCCTATGATCGTGCTGTAGTAACTCGACCACAGCTAGGCTCTACCACCTCATAAATAATAATATATCATAATGATAACAAAAATAAAGTAAAAAGTCTGATATTTTTGTGATATCTGTTTTTTTTTATAGCCCATAATAGACACGAGTACCTCAAAATAGGTAATGTTTAGATAATAATTATTTTAGCTTGCTGTGATTCTTCAATTGCATCAACACAAATATATATTTTATTTCATGTAGGATGACAGAATAAAATAGCAATCCTTTTACCAAATCCGTTGACTTTAGATGCCCGCATTTGTTGCAGTTTTCTGGGATTCGGGAAGATAGCGAATGAAAAATGGTGACTGAATAATAAAAATAATAGTGAGGCTTCGGATTTTCATCTGACACACTCTACGAACTCTTGGACGCTTTCGATTTATGCTACAAATATTATTAGCTGATTTTCTTATTTAAATTTTTTTGACTACTTAAATAGCTATAGAAGATAAAATAATAATATTTAGATGCAGTAAAAGCAAAATTTCACCTCATTGCATTGTCCTTATAACTTTCACAAATAGTCAGTTGATATCGTCTGCTGTATAATTAAACGATAAAATTTCCTTACATGATACAAGAAATAGTGCCAGTTATTCCACAATCAAGGTCAGCAACACCTCTTATCTTGCAGATGTACCTAGGCGACATCGACTACTCCACAGGCAGGTAGCTGGCTCTTACCTTTATGTCCCAAAGGGTTAACCCTTAAAATAAAAAGACGTTTTCAAAAAGCAAAATTGCCTTAATTAAGCAACATATTTTCCTACTTTGATCAAACAGCATTTCTTTTCTTTACTATTGTTTATAGACTTTCGGTTAAATGGAAACCTCTTATACACAATAATATTATATTTACCTCAGGAACACCGTGAACTCACTTATCCATCATTGTTAAGCTCACGAACAATGTAACAGAACGACCTCTTCATGTTACTATGTCAAGTGGGGGTTTTGGGAAATGTTTGTTTCTTAAAATGTCGCTAGATTTCTGTGAAGTTTTATTACATTTGTGTTTGTAAAGGAATATTTAACATTTTCAACAAATTTTCTTTAAAGACTCGTGATATGAATGCTTAACTTTTGACATTCGTAACAATAACAATATCTACAAACTAAATTTTATATAAGCTAAATATGTATTCATCCAAAGACGACGCTTGCTTTAATTTTTATTTTTTATACAATGTCGGTGGCCAATAGGCATAGGGCATGAGTCATGTTAAGCAGGAAACGTAGTATATAGATAAATCCCATACTGAAGTCCCTTAGAAAAAAATCAGCATCGAGTTTTAGGGGATTTCATAGCGCCAGAGTTCGCGGAATATATATATATGTATTACTTTTTAACTTTTAACTTGCATATTGTTAGCAAATAAGGACTACTGTTCTGATAACCAGATTACTATGTTTAAATATTCATGATGCTCCCAACGATGACCGATCTTACTTTGTATTTTATATAAATATAAAGTAACGTTAACTATCGTAATAAACATTTATGGGTGAAAGGAGTCTGGCAGTTGGTTAAGTTTGTCTAGTTTATGATTTGCGAGTCTGAATTTCCTATATGAACAGAGAGAGACTATAAGCAGTGAACCATAATGTATCTATACTAATTTACCTTGTACGACTAACTAAGTCATAAGATCATCCAGAAAACTTAATTTAAATAAAACGACTCAGTCATTGAACTATACAAAATTGATGCAAATCTTTGCTAGTCTATCTAAGTAACAATTTATAAAAATGCCAACAATGAACCCTCTACTTTTGAATAAATCTAAATATTGTGGAAGGGTTAAGATCATATTGTTGGTAAGTTTTACTTTTCAGACTACCGTTCGAACTATTACTGAATAATAAGACAACTGGTACGTATTAATAATATTGTGAACCTCATTTAAAATAAAATGGTTTAAAAACAAATGGATTTAATTTATTAGTGAGTTATTCCTTAAAAAAAAATTCTAAACCAATAACAAATGTAACACTGGAATGTGAATCCAACCTTATATTCGATTTTTAAAAAATCATCTTTTTGTTATTTCCGAGAGTTTAGCAATTCATCATATTGTTTAAAAATTAAGATCAACATAACAACAATGTTCCACAATTAACTGGACGTATATATGAGCTTGTAGGATCTACTCAAAGCGTTTATTGCATCTGTTTTCATCCTTTGTGCCTCCATCCGTCATTGTTAGGAAAAATGTAAATGTTATTGTTTGCTATTTTAAAGTACAATATAAAAATAATCATTTATTACAAAAAGTTAATGATAGTTGGATATAATGATACAATCCAATATCACTAAATATGAAATAATAATTACTTATTTCGAAAAATAAATTGTTACTTAACCTTTCTATACTTATATCTTCTTCAATTATGTTTTTTTTAGTTGCTAGATAAATATAGTGGTATAAGTTTATAAGGTGGTAGAGCCTAGGTGTGGTCAAATCAAAAAAACTGTAGCTTCAATATGGGCTGGCTCAGCCGGGGAAGTACCACCCTCACTCAGAAAATCGGCATGAAGCAGTCTTCAATGGCTGTGTTTCGTTCGATGAGTGAGAGAGCCGGTTGCCCTTTCCTTGTTACCCTTTTCCCTTTTCCCAACCTTTCCTCTCTCTCTTCTCCAAACAAGGGTGACAACGCATCCGCAAAATTATCTTACGAATTTCCATGGGCGACGGTACTACCTCCATCAGGTAGGCCGTCTCCTTGTTTTCCCCCTTTTATCATAAAAAAAATATATTAATATGTTACTGAGACATATTTTGTACAATAATAAAATGAAAAAAATATATATTTTAAAATATCCTAAATATAAAGATCACGAAAACATACGAAAAAATATTTAAGTTTGGATATCAATATCAAATACTATAATAAAGAAACGACACTTTTTAAACAAGCTCTTAAAATGTTCATAACAATAAGTATTGAATTATGTGGCTAAACTCAAATCACCATCTGTAAAATCAGAAATTGAGTCCCTTTATATTCCAACAAGCCTGCTATTTCCCCTAAAAGGTTCTTTTATGGGACCATTTCTCGAGTTCCTTTCGATAAGTTCTCTTTTTATTGCTTGTATTGTTTTATGTTTGTTTTGAGATGTCCTTTGATTTGATTTATTTATAAAGTTATTATAACAATACCAAACTATGTTTGATCGTATAAGTGATACTTGAGCATATTTTTTTCTTCTCTCCTATTTTTTACATTGTTGTTTAAATGTTAATGGATTTAAACATGAATAAAATACCTTAATAACCCAGTGACTATTCGTAATTCGAATCTTTTGAAACAGCTAGGTTAATTTATAAATAACGGAAAATGCGGTAAAAGCCTACAATTTTCCGACTTGAAACCTGTACTGACTTTAAAGTCCGTATCGAAAATTGCTAATCGTATATTTAAATATTATCTAACGACCAACTAAAGAAGCATATTCTCTTGTAAGTTAATTAATTCTAAACTTTTAACACCTCTAACGAGATCTAAGACTTATCTTGCGACCTTTTTTTGATATCAAAGCATTTTCGTTGATAATAATTATATCAAAAATTTTGTTTTCCATATTACTTGTCAATGATATCTAAGACTTTCGCGAGTATTCATTTAAATCAAACTAATATTTTTCGGATTATACAGCGCGTATTTTATTATTTTAAAAACTACGTACTCCCGACGTTTCGGTTACTTTGCAGCAACCGTGATCACTATGTCAATTGATTTATTAGAATTGTTTATTGTGATTAAATATGGAATTTCAACCACGTAGGTATTTTTGTTAGTACAAGGCTATAACTCTATACAATTAAATATCAAAGTTGTTTTAATCCAACATTAATTTTTTCTAATAAAAATCATAGCGGTTTAATTGCTTTATACAATAAAATAGTATCGAACAGTTTAAAATTGTTTACACATAGCTACTTGCACTGGATTAAGTAAGCTTCTAATTAATTTTTTAATTCAATATATTACATAACCTTTTTGGTGGTGATGATATTTATTTGGTACATTTATTTAAGATGTAATTAATATCATTCGATAATTAATTAAAACGATATCAATGGCCTCTCGTCCTAACACATCATAAATCCTAACTTATTAATTACGGCTCTGGATTATTTAGAAAGGTGAGATCATGTCTCATTTTTCATCTTGCGTCATCTTCATCTTTCTATGAGTGATAATAGTTTGACAATTATATCTCATCCGTGTTTTTAATAACTCGTTAAAAATTAATTGAGATGAAACTTATATTCAATATTAAATCAAACACATATTTTATATCTGAGTACGTAACTTTTATGATGTTTTCTTTTAAATATAAATATAACATAGAGAATATCTAATTTTGAAGAAGATCAAATATATACCTTAATATTTTGTATAAAACTCCTTTTAATTTTTCATTCAATAGTTTGTTTCACTAAACTCTAATAAGGTTTTTATTACTGAAAACATAAAGCTCACCAATTGATGCTTGCTCTTTGTATATTTCATGAAAAATAATCTTTTCATATATATTTAAAGTGTGTAGATTGATATATCTAGCTTGATACTTAATTGAATACTTATCTCCAAATATCACAAGCAATATAAAGTATAGGAATCACTTCATTGGAATGTTCAGCTAGTATTTTTCAATATTATTTAATGTAGACTACAGAATGAATAATTACTGTATGCTGTTATTACAACTGAGGCCACCAATTATTTTCCGACAAGAAAGGTGTCGAAAACCTAAAATATGGTACTAACTACGACGACGAATTAACAATCAAATTTAATGTTTATTATATTAATAATAGGACTTTTTTATAAAAAAAAAAAACATGCTTTTGATAATAGTAGTCCAAAGGTTCTTTAGGTTTTTGTGTGAGACACGACGACTTACTGACATATAGTATTTATTAATTTCCAACATCCTAAAGTACATATACACTATTTTTTAGAACGGTCGATAGCAAAAACCGTCATATGTACGTAAAATGTAACAATTCTTCTCCCTCCCTCTCTTTCAAAGGACTGTCTGTTAAATATTTCTACTTTGTCTGTAGGACATATTGCTTGGAAATATATCAAAATTTTTTTTTTATTAATTACTATTTTCCAACACCGGTGTAATTTAAAATAAACATTAAATCTATAATAAGGCAAGGTCAATACTTTACGAATAACTTACAGTAACAATAATTTCTTTTTATTTTTAATATTGTTTCATAAATTTTCATACAAATGTGATAAAGACTTTGAGAAACAAATAATAAATGAGTATTATTTTCATTTCATAACTGACTACCGACGCCTTTTGTTAATTTTAATTCTAAATATATCATTCCTTTTTCTTCCAGTCAGATAGGGATACATCTATTTAAAACCTTATTAAACCCTGTTGTCAAACACTTCAACATATTCTAAATTACTTAATCCTTATTTACGTAATTATTTGATTTTACATACAAACGCATTCCTGTGAGTGTACACACTCAATATTGCAGGGTTAGGAACATTGTATTTACTTTAAAAAATCAAATAAGTAAGATGTGAGTCCTCAATTGATATGTCTGAACTTCTTAATCGATCATAGAAACACTACAACGCAGTCTTCATTACAAGTAGAACTTATAGAATATTAATTCTTCCTTTGGTAAAGTATTTTTCATTTTAAAATGAATTTAAAATTTCAACAGAATTTATTTAGTTAATAAATCAATTTATATTACTTTAAGCAGTTATAGATATGATTTACATAATTAAATCATAAGATGTATTCTACAATTAGTTATTAAATGAAATATATTGTAATAGTTGTCGATATTTACATTTGTAAAAATATGTACTAACCATTTTAAAAAACCGTTTTCCATATTGCTTAAAGTAATAATAATAATATTGATAACTAGTCGAGTTATAGAAAAACTAAGAATTTAAAACTAACTCTTCACACAAATCGACTGATACATTCTTCCTTAAGGATATTATAAGATTTCTAGTATAATATATTAAACATTCTGACGTACGCGATTCTTTAAACAAAAATAGTACACGTATATTCCTCAAACGTAAATGTATTTTTCTTATTATGTTTTCATTCTTAATCATACCATTTATTCAAAGTAGTTAATTGCATTCGATTGCTATAACCAAGAGTGATGAATCTACTCAAGGTTTCTGAAAAATAATCGGAATACTAACCATGATAAATATTTTTTCGTTTAAATATGTTCATATTACATCTATCAAACTAGTTACGACATCCCAAACCACAGCAGACCGAGCACATACCGCCCGCCCCAGCAAACCAATTTTCTAAGAGAAAGAACAATTCAGATACTTAATTACGAAATTGACTGAAAAAACTGAGATCGCCAACAAAATTGTCAGGAATATGAACAATACATATCTTCGCTGACTTATAAACTGTTTCATATTGAGAGTAGACCAGACTGTATAAGGCAGCCGAAATGGCAATTCGTTAATAGAACATCAGTTTTAATAAATTAAAACCTTTGATTAAAAACTACTCACCCGTGCACAGAACTTGACTTACTACTTGCTCTTCCGGTTAATATAAACAAAACTTCTTAGTTAAATCAAGATTAAAAATAATAATATTTTATTGTGAATTTAATTTCAGCAGACGTTTGACTATTGATAAAGGTTTTTAATTGAGGGTCAATGTTTTTGTCTCACCTGTTTGAATTGTTATTGTTGCTTGTAATTGTTTTCTTGCGATATAGCTCCCCAGATTACAATACGATATAGACTGTTGTGTTTATTATGAATAATAACAATAAAACATTACGATATAATACAACTTATTTGTCAAATGAGATCTAAGATTTTCGCGAGTATTCATTTAAATGAAACTAGTGTTATTCGGATTTACTACGCGGATTTTATTATTTAAAAACTACATAATCCCGACGTTTCGGTTACTTTGCAGCAACCGTCTGCCCGTGATCACGGTTGCTGCAAAGTAACCGAAACGTCGGGATTATGTAGTTTTTAAATAATAAAATCCGCGTAGTAAATCCGAATAACACTAGTTTCATTTAAACTTATTTGTCAAAATTCGGTGGTACGGTAATATTTCGTCTGGTACGGTACGATCATGTTTTGTAATTATTCCGAGTTATGCTGATTTGCCTATCACGGCATGATGCCATTACAGTCGAAGTCCTAATTCATTTTGCAGGTTTGACGATCGTAGCTTCTTGAAGAGTAATCAGAAATTTTTGGTAAATTTTCTCTCGTGTTTTATGGCTTCTTGTTTGTAAAGGTTGCCTTTTATTGTTTCAGATTCTCCTTCTTTGTTCTTTTTGCTGTAAGATTATTTTTCTGGTGGGCTCGTGAAAGTAATGGAATTTTTGTTTTTTAGGTGATCGTTTTATAGGATTAGGTTTTAGGGTTGGCGCCATGAGTACATCACCAATAGTAACTTAGGCCAATGGACAACTTTGATTTGTTATAATTTGATTTACACCTGTTTCACTAACCTCACCCATGCTACGTATTATTCCATCTCAATCATCAAAATTAGCCTCATTATTGGAAAGTTCAACTATTTCCTGAGAATGAGATCTAAGACTTTCGCGAGTATTCATTTAAATGAAATTAATATGTTCGGATTACATCTTATCTGCCCGTGATCACGGATGCTGCAAAGTAACCGAAACGATAGGAGAATGTAGTTAAAAAAAAATAACACGTAGTAATGCGAAAATATTAGTTTTATATCCTGAGAATCTATTGAAACGTAAGCGCAGGGTCTGGCGGGACTGTTTAGGGTCAGTAAAAATGGACGAAACGTAAAGCCTGATCACGGCGTCGAGACAAGAACAGCAAGTATAGAGTAGATACATGTTACGCAGTATTTTGCTTTATTTTATACCCTATAACTTACTCACATTATTTAGAACCAAGTTTAACGGCATTGTACTTCTAATTTAGGCTTAAAACATTTTTTAATCAACTAATTACCTTTTACATATCTCTCTATTGAAATAATACCAGTATTGGAACTTATTGTGCTACCTGAGTGTATAAAAAAAAATAATAAATATATTTCGAAGATTTTGATTTCTTTTTTGAAGTCGTATGTGGTGTTTATTCTGAGAACAACATTATTAATACCTTCAAATGTTTAAATTCACCAAATTTTGAAAACATCAAGGAATATTTTTACATTATATTCATATATCTATCCGCTGTATTTTATTCTTGGAAATAAAATTGAAAGTAAAAGTTAATTTGCACGACTTTCAGGATATTTTATATTTGAATAAAATTGCTTTACCGTTCTCGCAATTCGTTTTATATACGTCAGTTTATTTAAACTAAACAATAAACATGTATCACTTGTATGGGCGTCGTACAAAAAACGAACAGATCAATTTCATGCTTCACTGACTTTAAATTTATTTAGTTCCATACAAATTATGTCACAGTAATATGTTAGACGAATGATATATTATTTTATTATCATATGCTATTGCGAATAAAAGGTCATATAAAATCTGTGAAACCAAAAACTGGTGTTTGTATTTTTCATTTTAATCATGTTATTCAATATAGCATAAAGCCGAACTTTAAAAAATGTTTTAGTGAAAATCGTATATTTGTTTGAGAAACGGCACAATCATTAATAATATAATTCATATATTTTATGCATTTCTATATTTTCTATATAATATTATGATTGATGATAGCTGGAATATTTGTATTTAAATAATTATTAAAGCGAAATCAGTAGAGGGTTTATTGGTCGGCTTTTCCTGATTAAAAGTAGTTATAATGAAATGACACCAATTACCGAAATCCTGTATCGAGTTAATGTGAAAACGAAAGAAACTTTTTAATATTGATCGCTAACTGTTTTTAAGTACGTTCGTTACACAAAGTAAGCCAGCTAAGTGTCTGACGAGTAATCCATTTTAGTATCTTTAACTTTTCTGCAACTATGTTGCCGTAGAGAAGTTAATAAAATATTACAATATTACCATGAATAGATATACACTGTATACTATTCATGGTATATATATATATATATATATATATATATATATATATATATATATATATGTATATATATATACATATGTGTGTGTGTCAATAAAACTAGTCCTGAAATAAAAGTTAAAAAATAATTTGGGAGTTACTTATCTTAAGTTGACTGTGGCCTTGTAAGTTTTTTGAATTTGAAATGTTGCTTTTTCTTAACTTTTGAATTCAAAACAAGATATTCGCTGGTTTGCCTTTTAAACATCAGTCCATGAGGCAATATAAAAAAAATCTTGTATTATAATCCTATTAATAAAAAAGTTATTTGACGTGTGTAAGAGGCAGGGTGGGTCGCATAAACACATCAATGTTTGAAAATGTAGAGCCTAGCTGTGGTCAAGTTACTGCATTTCGAATATGAGCTGGCTCAACCGGGAAAGTACCACCCTCTCAATGAAGATCGGCGTGAAGTAATCCTTATGTCTGTGTTTCGTGCGATGAGTGAGAGAACCGATGCCCTTTCCCATCCTTTCCTGCCCTTTCCCTTTTTTACCCTTTTGTTTCCCTCTTCCCCAATCAAAGGTGGCAACACATCCAGAAATCTATGTTGCGGAAGTCTGGCGACGGTAACTACCTACATCAGTTAAGCAGTCTGCTCGTTTTCCCCCTTTAGCATAAAAAAAATCTAAATTCATTTACTACAAGGTTTACATGATTTAATAGTTTTAACAATTTGTTCCCAACGCTCGCGATATGATGTAGGATCTTCAACATGTCCAACGATTTTCGCAACTGGGTTAGAAAAATTAACTGTCCCCTAACACATTGGTCGCAATGGACAACGCTTATTACCGCTATGTAGGAATTACGCGAACATATTGTTGAGTTTACAGCAGTTAGCAAGAAAGACTAACTTTTAATTCCAAACTTTTATTTATATACCAATGTATTATGTATTGTCTACGTGTGTACTTGCTTTGTTCGGATGATTCTTCACCCAATTCTGAATAAGATACCTTAAAACAATAGAGCATAATTTTGTATACAAGTCAGTTAAGATTATAACGCATGGTTAAATTTGTGTTAAATTGTTAAAAGTCATTCTTAATTAAACATGGCTGACTTTTTATTAGGGTTCCGTAGCCAAATGGCAAAAAACGGAACCCTTATAGATTCGTCATGTCTGTCTGTCCGTCTGTCCGTTCATATGTCACAGCCTCTTATTTCCGAAACCGTTGGGCCTATTTAGTTGGAACTTTGTAGTATTCTGGTAACCGCTATTCGAATTTTAAATAAAAATTAATAAATTTAAAAAATAAAGGGGGCACTCCATACATGGAAATGATTAATAAAATTTTTTTTTATCCGTGATGGGTGTCTATGGCTATAAAAAAGACATTAAAGTTGTTCCTAAAGCCATTTTTCGTCAAAATCGACTGTTTGAAAGATAGACGCTTCCAAAGTGGAAAAATTAGTGTCCCCCCCCCTCTAACTTTTCAAATAAGAGAGTGAGAAAACTAAAAAAAATTTATGCTGTAGAAATAATTTACAAGGTCATTTTAGTTATGACAACTAGGAATCTATTATTTCGGTCAAGCGGAGAGAGGATAATTTATACATAACTTTTATACGCCTAAAATGTAGTAAAAAAAATTATCTAATGTATCGCACTCTATAAGTATAATACACGCAGGGAATATAGCTCGATACGAGCACATATCAAATATTAATCTTCTGTCAACACACTCACTATTTTTTCTATAAACATGATTCAGACAAATAAACAGGATCGGCTATCAACTAATTTATCAACTACGTATATAATCAATTATAGAAACTCTTAGGTCGATCTGATAATAAATCTGTCCAAGAAAAGGGAACATATTTTTAGTCATTCCTTAAAAGAATTCTCTCCGACTATTTTCCTACGACTAAGAGTGTTTACCGTAACTCTTGTACATAATGTATTTAATGTAAATCTTCTGATATATAAGTTTTAGCTACAAAACGTTCGAACTTACTAACTTACTCACAAATTTATAAACTACATATTCAACATATCGAAATAAAACGAATATTTTCGGATTGCTATGCATCTTTTATTATTTTAAACAAATACTCACAACGTTCCAGTTACTTTGCAGCGTCATCGCGAAACTTTGCGAAACGTCGGGAGGATGTAGTTTAAAATAATAAAAAAACGTGTAGTATATGCGAAAATATTAGTTTTATTTAAATGAATACTCGCGAAGAATAGTCTCTCTAAAGCTTATCTGTTGTATAGTAATACGTATCGAGGACGATAGAACAAAAGTAATCGGCAATTAATTCCGCATTTCTAAGAAAAGTTTATCTAAGAGCAGGAAGCGAAGTTTCAGAGTTAAGATACTTTAGTTTTCATCTTAACGTAATTCAGTTCGTTCCCTGCCTTCGTTGGAACGGATCTGAAAATAATTTGAACGACTATTTTCCGTCGGATACCTTAAATATCCTTAGCTTCCTTATTTTAGTAAATTTTTTTTTTGGTAAAAAAACGTAACAAGTTGCTTATATGTTTTTAAAATTGTCTGTACATTAAGAAAGATGGAATTGCAATAGTTCCTTTAGAGAAGTTGTTGTAATTTGTTAAAAATTTTATTTTTTTTATTATTTTTAAAACTATATGACAATGTTTCACATTCTCATCACTTCTGCCCGTGAACACGGTTGGTCCAAAGTAACCGGAACGTCTGGAGTATGTAGTTTTAAAAATAATAAAATGCCTAGTAATCCGAAATTATTAGTTTCATTTCAGTGAAAATTCACAAAAGTCTGATCATAATTTAACTTGATTATTATTAATAAATTCCCGGTTTCATTTTCTTATCCACAAACGTATACTACAAACAGTCTGATTGATATTGTGATAATTTTGTTATGGTAAATCTAAAAATAAATGACAAGACGTTACACATAGAGATCAAAACCAACAATAACCGCTAGGTATTACTATATTTAAGTCAAAGTCTATCGACACAATAGAAACTTGGGATTTGGGACCGACCAAGAAGAACAATACAAGCGTAATGTGAGGAAACTTAGGGTTGCGCTATATATTCACTCAGCAAACAATGGCTAGTATGACCCTGCCAAAATTCAGTGCTATTATTACCATAACAGGAAAGCTCCGTAGAATAGTAATGAAAAATAGTTCATGCAAAGTAAAATACTATTTCAGTGTTCTTGAATAACAATATAATAAACAAAAGAAAATAATGCAATTTGTAAGATGTAATAAAAATGGCTGTTTATTATTTCTGTTTCAATTTTATTTTACAATTTGTATTGTAGCTTATGTGAGACTGCAGGCGGTTCTCGTGTGCACGGGGAGGCGAAGCGACAGTTTTTATCAGCATCACAATTAACTGTCAGGTTTTCTTATTTTACTCATAAAATTTCTTTTTCCAGCTTATTTTTATAAAAGGATTCTCCGGCACGGTATGTGTTATCAGATTAAATATTTTTCATAAGACTTTATAAAACTTTAAGTTCAGTAGCACGCTGAACTAATTTTAAAAGTGATAGTCGGACGCTTTGTAATTTTCGCTAACAAGGCGCATATTGCTAACTTTTTTGTGGACATAGATTATTGATTCCGATAAAACTTTTCCTTTACTTTAGACATTGATTATATTTTATTGCCCTTCTGATATTCTATCGTTTATTAATATCATAGAGGGAGAACTTATTTGGGGTGTGATAAAAAAGTATAAAATTTTAAACGCTATTCGCTTTTATTGTAATTTCTGAAAATCAAAATTAAATAAGAATAGTGTATACTGCTTTATCACGAGGCTTTGAAACAAAACTAAATAAAAATATATACATAATACAAAATACAAAAATATGTACATAAATCAGTAAATGTTAATACATTTTTGAATATTTTCTATTTTAAATACATTTCTGGTGAATAAATAAAATGTCAACATAATAAATTTAATATTTATATTTCCCTTTTAGTTTACCAAAAAACAAATCATTACAGCTCATCCTATTTATAAATAATGGCTTCACCCTAATGAATGGTCCTCAACAAAGACCTTCTCATTTATCTTCGTGTGTGACGTACACACGTTCTAAACTCGGAAGTGTCACTTGTCACTTGTCGACATCATGGGGATAGCTTATGAAAAACTCAAGCATATTTCACATTTCAGACAAAAGTTAATTTTAAGTTTATGAAATATCATCCTCAATTAATTTGTATAAACAAAGATAAACTGTTAATAAAACTATACAAATTTTCAATACATAAATACCCTGGAATAATATATTTAAATTATGTATTTAGAATATGACAGATAATATGACATTCTTGTGTTCAGCTACAGGTCAACATTTCACGCTTCGGACAATATCCTGAACCTGTCCGTGTAATTCAAATGTAAATGTCTTCATGAATACACTTTAAATATATTATGATACATGAATTATTTATTGTATATAAAAAGAATATATTCTGCATATCATGGAATAAAATACGATAGTAGTGGTTATAATACAAGTACAATGTTTTAATTTCATCAGTAACTATGTATTTGTTCGCAAGATATTTGGTTTAGATAGATTAAAAATAAAATACATATGTATATCGGCGCTATCAGCAACTATGACGGATGCACCATAAAAGTAACTTGTGGCTGTCATCAATTATTATAAAAACTTATGAAAATCAAACCGTTTAAACGAGAATAGAACTCTGTTTTGGTAAAAATACAATACAAAAATACAAATTGGGCTGACTACGGATGAGTGAGTGCGGACGGCTGAAGAATAGGGAAAGGGAAAGGGAAAGGGAAGGGCTTTTAAGAGCTAAAGCAGTATGAATAGAAATTAATAAATAAATAACTAATAATAGCTATATTATAAAGTCATACATCTCGGAAAATTATTAAATCTTTGATGATTTGTGAACCGCTAGCAAGTCAGAAGGTTTCACTTTAGGGATGCTTTGATAACGAAACATTAGCTGTATATTTTTTTACACAAAAATTATTCGTAATTTCTTTTTTCGTTTTACTTTCACTTATAACTCAGAGTTCAATACTGTGACATAAAAAAGAAATGATAAAGTATGGAAGACAGTGATATGCTTAAGTTAGACCATTTCCATAAAAATGTCCTCATCAACAATTTACGACTCGACTAGACTCGTGCCAACTCGTATATAACACCCGAAATGTTCGATAAATATAATTTATAATGCTCAAGGAAAAACAAAATGGATTTAATTATACTGCCAATAAAAGTTTATCAAGTCCTTACATTTATTTCTACTAAAACATTTTAGAGTTCTCCACAAATCAGTTGGACGTCAAAACAACACGTTGTGTGTCAATTATGAGGATGTTATCACTACAAATTAATACGAATAAGTCTCTGTTTGCAATTTCATTTATCAATTTTTCACATTTTTTTTTTTTGATTTTGAATGGACTTTCATTTGCAAGTAGGTAAAGTCATAAGGAATGACAATAAATTATGTCAAAAAAGAGGAAGTATTCAAAAACACTAATAATATATATATATATGTATAACACACTTTTAACGAAAGCCCAACTTTTAAAACGATTTTTTATGATAGTATTTTGTCCTGAGGTTTCACCATAATAGGGTCTAAAGAAAGCATATAAAGGAAATCGAATGGAACCTTATAAGCATAATGAAGCGTATCGTAATAAGCGGGCAAAGACGCGGACAATAGCTAGTTGTTAATAATACTCAGCTATAATCAATTCAAACTGAATTTAAACAATGTTTACTTAACAAATACATGAGATCCTTAGGTACTCGTAATCTGATACTTTAGGAACTATATTTGTCAATAAATTAGTTTAGCATTGAAAGGTTAACATATATTTTATTTGACACTCATTAAAAATATGGTCTTCCTTTCATTAACAGTATATATTGATAATAATGTATACATCCATTTGCACACTTAAGGAGAAAATTTGGAACATTCCAATTTTTTATAATATTCCTAATATTTTTTCATATTCCGTGAATATATTTTAATTTTGACCCAATTCAACCAAAACACGACATATTTGAGTTAAAATGGATAGTACAGTGAACAGTTAGGTCTTAACTTGTCTACTTTGATATTAACTTAGGTATTTTATTACGGAAGCGTGATTCTGCAAGTATTGAATGTTTACAGATTCACCAAACAAATAATATGTTATAAAAATCATCCTTATTTAAGTTGTTTCTAAAACAGCATTCATTTAGTATAACTTCAATAGATTAAAAAATTATTTAGTTAAGAAGTATGAAGACATATCAATAAAAAATAACATCTCAAACAGCTTCATCGGATTCAATAGTTAATTTCAGATCTTCGTTGCCCGCTGTTGTCAATCCTGTTTACTTTAATTTTACCAACAAAAGTATATTTGATTATATGTATGATTTATCAGGGTTTTGCTGTATCAAAATAGCAATTTTTGCAAACGATAATTTCTAGAACCCAAAAATAGGTGTGTCCTGAACCGTTTTATAACACTGTCGTATTTATTATAAATGTCATAAAGAGACAAAAATATCACTTCATATACTGTGCCGCCACGACAGAGTGACATCACTTGGTCATTTCATTTCTTACAAACATAAAATGTTACTTTTACAAACGAATTATAAATTAAATAATATTAGTTATTCATGTAAAGATTTTTCATATATTCAATGTTATTAAATATTGAGTTATAATGATTTGTAGTTGTAGAGCAACCTTCATATCGAGGAATTCCAGTAGTTTAGATACTATCAATCGCTTAAAAGACGCGGGAGTGCTCCATGTTTATCAAAAAGGAGTTCCCTGATTCGAAGGTTGACTCAATTTAATTGATACTTCTTTTTCTCTTCGGGCCAGAGCGTCAGATGATCGCTTTATAAAGCTAAGTAGTGTTGATTATTTAAAAGGTGTAATTATTTTGTGTAAATAATATTATTCCTTGATTTATTAGTATATTATTTATATATTTTATTTAAAAATTAAATTTATCAATCCAGTTATTTATACTTTAAAGTAGTAATGCGCTTTCAGACATGAAAAAATGAGTGAAAATAACTAACGAATAAACTTACTAATTTTGGTTCTACAAAAAACTCTTAATAATTTAAACAACAATTGATTTCTTTCTTTTTGGTTCCTGTTCCAAGAAATGCAATTTTAAATGAAACTAGTATTATTTAAATGAATACTCGCGAAAATCTTAGATCTCAAAATGCAATTTTAAACGAGGAAAGTAAAGTACAGAAAAGTATATTAAAAAATAAAAAATACGTTTAAATGAAACTAGTATTATTCGGATTTACTACGCGGATTTTATTATTTAAAAACTACATAATCCCGACGTTTCGGTTACTTTGCAGCAACCGTGATCACGGGCAGACGAGGTGTGAATGTCTGTCAGTTGGTCCTTGTTATTTATCATCTACCGCCATCGATTTCTTAATTTTCTGGCGTACCGCTCTGGATGCCGGCAGCATGCGCTCACGGTGTCTTGAGGTCCTGCGGTGTGGTTTCGGACTTGGGATTTTATATTTTTAAGAACGGGGTCCCAGGTGTTTGATAGATTCCAGCCATCTTCTCTATTGAAATTGGGATGTTTTTTAATTTCAATAGCCTCGCGAATTAATCTCGGTATATACTTGTCTTCCCGAGCGAGGATTTGAGGTTTATCAAAACGAATGTAGTGGCCTGGTTTGTCCATTGTGTGTTCACACACTGCTGACTTCGACGCGCGCCTGTTTTTGATGTTTGAGATGTGTTCCTTAACCCTTGTACCGATGCTCCTCTTCGTCTGTCCAATGTATGACAAGCCACAGTCACAGTCGAGTTTGTATACACCCGCTTGTTGTAAAGGAATGTTACTCTTGATTGGTCTCAAGAATTGGCTCACTTTCTTATGTGGTTTGTAAATAGTTTTAATGGAAACCTTCTTCAAGATGTTGCCTATTCTGTCAGTAACTCCCTTCACATATGGTAGTATCGCAGGTTGTCGTTCAACTGTGGGTGGCTTCAGGTGGTTCTTGCGATGCTGGCGAGGCACGGGCAGGTTGTTGATGGTGAGAGCATGTTTTACATGCTGCAGCTCGGCCTCTAGGTGGTCAGCATCACAAAGGTGTTGGGCTCTCTGTAACAAGATCTGATGATAAATAACAAGGACCAACTGACAGACATTCACACCTCGTCTGCCCGTGATCACGGTTGCTGCAAAGTAACCGAAACGTCGGGATTATGTAGTTTTTAAATAATAAAATCCGCGTAGTAAATCCGAATAATACTAGTTTCATTTAAATGAATACTCGCAAAAATCTTAGATCTCATTATAAAAAATACGTGTTACATTTTTATTATTTGAGCGTGGTGTGAAATCTTTGGATTCATTATAATAACGTCTGCTTAGCTAAAGTATCGTATTAAACCTAATTTAATCACGGATCCGCTTCCAAACACAATGAGCTATTGTAATCTCCTTAAAATGTCTTGCATTTCTCGTAAAAAGTTCTTTATAGTTCCATTCCTCAAGATGCCGCGGATAGTTCCGCGTTGTTAACCTTTTTATTAGTTCGAACATTTTTATTGCTCGTCTAATATATTGCTTTACTCAATTTTATCACTCCTGAAGAAGACAGATAAATGGTCAAAGCAAGTGAATTTTACATTTAAAGTATTTTTGATAATAAGTTATAAGTGACAAATGGTCGTGAGATTTCGTTATGTATATACAAATTTCATACTATAGGATTTTTCCCTCTACTGCCTTGTACAAATAACAACTAATGATATTTTGTTAGGTGCTAGAGCCTAGTTTTGGTCAAGTAACTACAGCTCGAACATGAGCTGGCTCGACCGGGGAAGTATCACTCTCCTACAGAAGATCGGCGTGAAGTAGCTTTTAGTGGCTGCGTTTCGTCCGATGAGTGTGAGAGCCGGTTACCCTTTCCCCGTTCCCACCCTTTCCTGCCATTTCCTTATTCCCACCCCTCCCTTTTCCTCGACAATAAAGGTTGGCAACATAGATGTTGCGGATGTCCATGGACGACGGTCACTACCGCCCATCAAGTAAGCCATCTGCTTGCTTGCCACCTTTCACATTAAAAAAAACATTTATATTTAACAAATTTCATGATTTCAATTTTTAAGTATGTAGGATTTGTATGAAGTTAAATTATGATTGAAATTAAATAACCAACTTGTATCGATACTAAAGATAGTGGCAAAAAAACTAAATTAATTTTAGTAATTATCTGTTAGTGACTTCCAAGTAGACTGGGATAGTAAAGTCGACTAGAAATAGAGAATTAGACCATGACGGCATCTTTTGATCAGAAATTCTCTTTAGGATCCGTATTAAGAGTATGTCGGTAGATACATACATAAGGGTTTTTGAATATTCACAATTTTTGCCATAGATATTTCTTTCTAGTATTGACGAAAAGGCAATAAATGATATTTATATCAAGGTTAGTTATAATGTAAAAATCAAAGATCTCATCTCAAGGTTAATTATTTTTCATTTTAAATAAGTATGGGGTTTTCCAATAGGGACGCTTGAACTTTGACAGCTGATTGCGGCCATGTTGTTTGAGTGACAGCTGTCAAATGCAGTGTGTTATATTCATTCCGTCCTCCCAAACCACCATGGCAGGTTACAGTGTTGAGCAGCACGTGCAAATCATAAAATTGTTTTATGAAAATGGGTCTTCAGTTCGAGCAACGTTCCGCGCACTTCGCCCGTTTTACGGTCGCGATGATCGTCCTGCCGAGTCGACTATCCGTCGATTGGTGGACAAATTCGAGTCAACCGGGTCAGTTAACAATCAGCCGGTTCCCGTGCGTCAACGTAACGCGAGATCTGCCGAGAATATCGCCGCTGTGCGCGACAGTGTCCTCGAAAACCCGCGGCAGTCAATTCCGCGTCGCGCACAGGAACTCGGCCTTTCGCAGACGACAACTTGGCGAATTTTGCGTTGTGACTTGAGCCTGCACCCGTACAAGATCCAGCTGACCCAAGAGCTCAAGGTTAATGACCATAGACAGCGCCGTGTGTTCGCTGACTGGGCATTAGAGCAGTTGGAAGTTGACGCCGATTTTGGCAAAAAAATCATCTTCAGCGACGAGGCGCATTTTTGGATGAATGGCTATGTCAACAAGCAAAATTGCCGTATTTGGGACGAGACCAATCCACACGAGGTTCACCAAGTGGCAATGCACCCGCAGAAAGTGACTGTTTGGTGCGGATTTTGGGCCGGAGGCGTGATTGGTCCGTATTTTTTCGAAAACGATAATGGTGTGGCCGTCACCGTCAATGGTGAGCGATACCGGTCGATGATAACCAACTTCTTTTGGCCTGAAATCGAGAATATGGATCTGGACAACATGTGGTTTCAACAGGACGGCGCTACGTGCCACACAGCACACGCTACGATGGAAGTTCTGCACGAGCAATTTCTGGACATGGTCATCTCGCGCGGAGGCGACGTGAACTGGCCACCGAGATCGTGCGATTTGACCCCGCTGGACTTTTTCTTGTGGTGTTTTCTTAAGTCGCAGGTCTATGCCAACAAGCCGCAAACCACCGATGCCCTCAAAGTCAACATACGCCACGCCATCGATCAAATACAGCCCGATTTGTGCGCCAGAGTCATCGAAAATTGGACCTTTCGTGTGCGCGCCACCAACCGAAGCCGTGGCGGTCATTTGAATGATGTCATATTCCATACATAATGGGGTCGATAGACCTTCTAAATAAAAAAAAAATTTCGCAAATATCTTTCCTACATGTATTTTTTTTTGCATTTCAAAGATCAAGCGCCCTTAATGGAAAACCCTATAGTATTTACATAGCCAAATAAATTTGTAATTAAATCATTGTGTTCCGTATAAAAAAAAACTAGTGTTTTTTACGTATTCAAAGACTATATTTACAAAATGTTATCACCGGTTTCACTTTTTTGAGATTAATTTACATAAATTTCTTATATCAATATTTTTACAGGATATTGTGAGTCATACAAAGTCATAGTGAATCATATTTACAGTCACCTTTAAAAATATTAATAAAATGTATAATATTTTAAATAACTCATAAATATTTTTATAAAATTAAATATAAGTGTGTTTTGAGAGACGTATGAAAAACGCAAGAGCGGTAATGTGATTGTGTATGTAGATTATTCGCTCGCTTCTAAGTTGAATACATTACTCTTACAAACTCAAAGGACATCGAGATTACCGTCTTTGCTTACATTATTTCTCTCTCGCTAATATTTTACACACTAGCATGATATTTATTTTAATATATTCTTATAACATGTGATACTCGCCAGCGGAGGTCTCTTTTAAATTCAGTAAATAATCTGAAAGAACTAAAGAGGGAGATGTATAAGTTGTTTTTTCTTCGAATGTCTCTTAGAAGTTCCTCGAAAGGAATATCAAAACATGAATGTTGTATGATGTGAATATATTTTATAATCAATTATCTCGAAAAATTCTTAGTATTTAATTTTATTCATTCCCGAAATTCAATAAGATTGTGTGGAAAATATAAATTGAAAATATAGAAGTGTTGCATTTTATTATCATTGAAAGTCCTTAACTCAACTGTCAGAACGGACAATACATTAATGGAATCTACACAAATGTTCTAAAAAGCATCGCTACGTTTCACAATATTACCGTCAGTCTGTATTCGACTATTCAAATGCGTTCCAATTCACAAACAATCTGTCTTCGGAAATGAGTATTTGAAACGTCCATCTATCTGATTCAATAAATACGGCTCCTGCTGTTATTCCAGTTGGAGCCTGACTGTCATATTTGTCGTATAAGATCGATAAAATAAATTAAATCTTACTAATATTAAACATGTGCATGTTTGTGAGTACGTCTGTATATTTGGATTTATTGATTTCGTTGTTACTTCACTCAAAAACAATATGGCCGACTTTGATTGTGCTTTCACACGAATTCTTGAATTCTTAATAAATAAAAATAAATATAGTCAATACGAAACAGTATTATATTGTGAGGATAGATCGCATAGTTTTTTTAAATGAACTCTTATTTAATGTATTAAAAAACAAATTTAATTTGATTACATATATATAGTTCGTGTTTCACATATTCAATTAATTAGTTGTAATAGTGTTGCAATGCAATCCATTAAATTTCCGTGTTTCAGTGAGATACGGTCCAGTAGAGCGTGTACTACGGTTGGAAGATAAACTTGTAGTGCTTAATGAAAGTGTTTTTATCTATATTTTATCTCTTTACTAAACGATCAGAAAGATGTTTGTAAAAATAATCTTGTAATTAGTTTTTTTATTTCAATAATTATATCTGTTTGTGGGACAACTTTTTGACAACGACCTGTTGGCTGTCTGTTTTTTACTATACTCGATGGAAGTTGTAAGTCCAACCTGATACGACCCTGAGCATTCTGAATGTTTCAAACAATAAATAAGTTATTTTCGTGAAGCTAAAATTTATCTTTATGTTTGAATTGTAATGAAAGTAGTTGTAAAGCAATTTTCAGACGAGATAAAAGTATTTGGTCACGTTTGCTATTAAGTGAACGAAACGTCAGGAAAATGAAAATAAATACGAGTAGTATGTAAAAAAACAATGTATCGTTTTTAATATTTATATAATAGTAAGGACTCGAGTCCAAAATTTATCATTTTGTATCAATGAACCGTAGTTGATCCAGCTCATGTTTCGAAGTGTAAAAACTAGTAAGGAATGTAAAATTGACTACGCCTTGTTTCTATCTCAGTTCAGACTTTCCTGCAAATTTTTAAACTCGCCAATTTTGTACACTGTTTCCAAATAATTTCTTAATTATAAGTTACATTTTGTCCAAACGATTGCAGACCGATGCTAGAATCATGAGAATTCTTATAGTTTTTTCTGGCGATATTTATAGCCAACAAGGTGTGTGGTATTCATTTTAAATTATTAATAATACTTCCTACAACATACGTAAATATCAGGCCTCAGACTATACGTAAAGTGAGTACAATTTTTATTTACCTATATCATCTGGTACCTGAAAATTGGCCGGTCCGTGACCACACCGCAGGACCTCGTGACACCGCAAGCGCATTTTGCCGGCATCCAAAGCGGTACGCCAGAAAATTAAGAAATCGATGGCAGTAGATGATAAATAACAAGGACCAACTGACAGACATTCACATCTCGTCTGCCCGTGATCACGGTTGCTGAAAAGTAACCGAAACGTTGGGATTATGTAGTTTTGAAATAATAAAATGCGCGTAGTAAATCCGAAATATATTAGTTTCATTTCAATTTATAACCTCATAATGTACCATTTGTATGAACATAAACGCTTGTAGCGAGTTTTGTAAATAAACTAGTACCAATTTAATAACATAAATTGACCTGATCAATTGATTATATTTTCAATTTAATTAAATACTGATAGGTTATTTACCTCCCGACAAGCTTTTGTGATCGTATAAATGTTATATAACGAGGTACTAAATTGTGTACAAAAATACTGTAACTAAACTAAACGAGAAAAACATGTCTACATAAATTAATTAATATGAACTCAATAGGTTGGAAATAACTTCTTCAATTCAATTGATTTCAAAGATTCCAATCGAATAAACATACTTACAAACATACATAAATAAATACATTGCAAGTTACGTAAAAGCATTAAAAAATAATAATTTTGATACGATAAATATGGAACAATTAATTTTATTTTTTTCATCATTGCATCGTATTACACATTTATTTTAATTTTATATTAGATTTACAATATTTATCAGAACTTTTTAAAAGAATCAATTTACTTAGGGCTGACATGCTCTTCGATTGTATATTTAATTTCTTAATATTAAATGAATATTGTTTTAAAATATTAGTATGTACTAGTCTTAATATGATCATACAGATAAGATAAAAAAAATGATTCCTGTAAAAAATAGCAAATTTATTGGATAGTAAATTGTTATTTTTATTTGAGAAACGAAAACAATGTCTCGAACATGTGCTCATCTGAGTGGAATAACCGGTTTATATTTGAATAATGGGAACATCTCCACTTATATTAAAACTAGTGAATAGTAATTCTTTTTCCAGAAAAATCACGATAACGACATGCGTATTTTCTTTAACGGAAATTATTTTTATATCCTTAATGTGATAAAAATAATTTTCTTTATTTTTATAACAGGAAGTGTTCCTTAAACGAAACGGATATTTTCGGATTACTACGAGTATTTTATTATTTTTGAAACACTACATACTTCCGACGTTTCGGTTACTTTGCAGCGACCCTGATCGCGGGCAGACGAGATGTCGTCTCATTTACGATTACCCGTAGTAATCCGAAAATAGTAGTTTCATTTAAATGAATACTCACGAAAGTCTTAGATGTAATGACATTTACTATACTATATATACTAATATATATATATACTAATGAGTAAGGGTTACTGTAAATAACCATAAATAGAATTTTGTCCGTATTTAATTATTACATGCCTTTTTTGTGTTGAAAATTTTATGTATGAATATTATGAAAGTCTGAACCCAATGTTTATAAAATTAGAAAAATATACACTTACAATATTTTACATGAAAATTAAATGGAAAATTCTTTTACTCAAACATAATCATTTTACCAAAGTTTAAATATACATTCTTAAAAAAACATTACGTCAATTGAGCAAAGTTAGAGGGCAGAGTAAAAATTTAGTTTGAACCGATCGGGAAAACTTGAAAAACTCTTTCAATTTTTCGTTTTGCTCAATTTGTTTTTTTAAGTTTTTAAATGAAACTGTCTAAATTATTGACGATTTGTCAAATAAAATATTAAAATAAACTCATTTAAATGTTAAAACCACATTGTCGTTACAGCTTTTAAAGTTAGTTTGCTAGTTCATCTTAACACTTAACCCATGTTGGTGAGGTGCAAAAATACTTAACGTGACATTCTGAAACGCTTTATAATTTGTTATGATTTAACATATAAAAATTCAATTTAAAAACCAAAGCGTCGACAAACCGTTTTCATAACTTTTTCATTAATATATTCAGCATCAGTATTCCGAGGTATATTTTGTCTGAACACCTAATACTAATGTATGTATGAATGTAGTTTTTAACTGAATGCGTTTATTTTATGAATAAATTCGTCCTCAACAGTACACAAATAAAGTGTTTTTCACGTTTATTAAAATTTGAGTACCTTTCCAATCCCCAACACTTTCCTTACCTATTTAAATAATTTCATACATTTTTAAATATGAAAAGAAGTAATTTCAATTATTATTTTTAAGTGCTTTTATTTAGCTTCACGTGTATGTATGTTTGTAACCGACTTCTTCCAACTCGATTGTAACCCATTTTAAACGGACCGATTTCGCTCAAATTTTGTAGGCCTATCAAGGACCGGTGGCAAATTAATACCTCGTAGAAATTATATCAATTTCATCATTAGGATTGCCAGAATCATCATATCATATCATAGATTTTTTACATGAGCGCTATTGTATTTGTCGGTAAGCTACATAGCTCCATTATCATCAACCAAAAATCAAAAACTTTCGATAAAGAGAATTTTATATTTGATTTCTAAGTGACTGAGCTGATACTAACTTAATCGCGATAATAACGGAAAAATTGCCGTGTCTCAAATATGACTACTGGCAGGATCAACCAGGCAGATGTGTTCCGGAATCGAACTTCGTGAATATGTATAGATTAATATATATATATATATATAGCATTAAATTAAATGGATCGGTTACAAAATATTAATTTATAAAAAGTGACCAATAGGGCTTTTTACATAATACATTACACTACTACATTGATCGCAAGTGTAGCTGTTTATGCTAACAATACAAAAGCCTTAGAACATACCCGAATTGGAGACGCAGCTCTGTAAACACAGCTTTATATGTCAATGGATTAAAAATTAATGTAGCTATTTGATAGTAAAATCAAACATTCGTCGTCTAGAAGATTAACACATCCGCGTTGAAGACAAATTGAACTAAAAAGTAAAAAATAAAATATAGTTAAAAAAAACTAAAAATCATGCTTAGTTGGGTTAATTAGAAAAGCGTGTTTTTTAGCTTCCTTAAACTATATTTTATTTAATGTATATATCATAAAAATTGTAATTAATTCATATTGACTTTTCAGGAAATAAAATATACATCGTAAGTCTTGATCTTTGTATATATCAAATGTTAAATATTGTGAATTCATTATTTTAATCAAGAAAGCAAGATAAAATAAAGATAATAGTAAAAACCAAACCACTTTAATCCGTAGATTGTTCCAAATTCATGGCATAACGTTGTCTCAAAGCTGAAATCATTGTAGGAGTCATAGCTTTGTGGTGTTCAAATGGGACGACTTGAGGAAGGGATAAAAGAAAAGAAATATTTCCTTTGATAGAGTATCGCGGATCTTTTTATATTCACCATACATACTGACTGAGGAAATTTGAGATCTTTTAAAGATATGATAGAAGTTTTTACGCCTAGGAATATATTATTACTTACTAGTTATTAGTTATTAAGTCTATATAATATCGAATCTATTCAGAATAATTTTTATTCCAAATATAAAATTTCAATAAAATTAAAAGAAATAGTTATAAAAAAATACTTTTAAACTACAATAATAGAATTTATATTCAGATACCTTCACTTATTAGGAAAATATATTAAATCTTTACCAGCGGTTATTAGAATAAACGAAAAAAACAATATTATCTTTAAATGAAAATACGCTCATAAAACTAACACACACTTATTATTATACTGGATCCAAAATATGAAATAAAATCCCTAAGTATTGTTATCACAGTTCTCTTACACAGAGAGACGAAACTTCTCAGCATTCCTAATTCACGGTGCGGGTGCCGGGTCCATCGCGTTGCAGGAAGTGGAGCTTCAACAGTGCTTGGGACCCGCAACCCAGGTGTAGGTTTAAGGGGTTCCTATTAAATTAATGAAAGTTGCATTAATAAAAAAAAAATATTATGTTTCATACAGTACATTAACGAGTAAGGCAAAAAACTGTATATTAATTACGGTAAAAACAATAGACTCAATATCGAATTAAAATGTAAAAATACAATTTCTAGTCATTAATATTACTTTTTAACAGGTCCCCAAAATTATATTACATAATAACATTATGTATGAAACCAAAGATATTTAGCGAACATTCTAAAATTTCGGTTTAAATTCAATCTTGTAACAAAAACAGTGTTTTAATTAAAACAACATATATTTATAATTCTGCTAACTTAATGTATGACTTAATAGCCATATCTAATGAAAATATTACAGTTAGGTTCTTTACAATAAGAGATAGACATTCTCATTCCCAACTGATCTCGCTTCATTATGTGAACGATTGATAAGTGGAATTTTAGACAGTCATAGACAAAGCGAATGCCTTTATTTGGTGTGGTGCTTGTAAATGAAATGTAATTTTTTTATCATATATATTTATCGACACTATAAGAATAACGAACAATATGAAAATTCTTAGACACACTCTTAGTATATTTTACTCGATCTCCTTTTACAACACGCTGTATATGTTCACTCACACTAACAATGATAAATTTTGTTTACTCGCCGGGTATATAACTAATTGTGTTATTTTGCAAGACGTCTGAATGTTTTCGAAACTCAGAAAGTAATAAACAACTGTTAATTTTGCATCATATAATAAAACATGGTTTTGCTTTAACTTCAATGTTATTTATCGTGTGAAAGCAAAGCTGAGTTCTTCTATGAATGTCTGTCCATGTCAAAAACTTTTAGTTATAAACTGATGGGAAATATATACTACGATATAATGTATCATATAATGAAATCTAAGACTTTCGAGAGTATTCATTTAAATGAAACAAATATTTTTCGGATTACTACGCGTATTTTATTATTTTAAAAACTACATACTCTCGACGTTTCGGTAACTTCGCAGCAGCCGTGATAGACTAACTAGACCAACTGACAGACACTCACATCTCGTCTGCTCGTGATCACGGTTGCTCTTAAAGGGTTTTATTTTAATGTTCAATACGTCGAGTCTCGTTGGAAGTTAAACTTTCACTAATAAAGAACGTAATATGTTGATGTTATTCTGCATTTTCAATAACAGAAATAATCTCATAGAAAAACTAATTACTTTATATCGTGTAACTAGTTAGTAACATCTACATGTTACTTAATACTTATATTCACATTTGTGAAGGAGTCGACATCATAGCATCACATAATGAGATCTGAGACTTTCGCGTGTTTTATTCATTTAAATGAAACTAATATATTTTCGGATATACTACGCAGATTTTATTATTTTAAACTATATAATCCCGACGTTTCGGTTACTTTTCAGCAAACGTCGGGATTATGTAGTTTAAAATAATAAAATCCGCGTAGTATATCCGAAAATATATTAGTTTCATTTAAATCATAGCATCACTTTGACAAGAATGTCGTTTCTCCATATAAAGAATAGTTACCTGCTAACCAATAAATACGTTGAAAATTCTGAGAACACGTTTCTAAGATATGCTTAACTGGATATTCTTGGAACTGTTAGTAATATCGAGCCTATACCAAGTTAGTTGGTATCATTGATTAATAATAACTAAGGTAGGTATCTCTGAGTGTTCTCTGGAAACTTGTTTTTCGCTACTTTCGTTGTTTTTCGGTGCTTTCGTTGTTGATTTGTGGTTGTTGGTTCGTTTTGAGATGGGTGATAGGGAGTATGATGGTGGGGGGGGTGCCCGGGGGGGGATTCCGGGTAAGTCGATGGAGGATAGTTGTGGTGCGGATGACTCGATGTCATCGCGTCCAGAGTCAGCGTTAGGAGCAAAACGACTCTTTTCGGAGGTGTCTGGCTCCGACACCGAGACTGGGGGCGGTGTTATCCGAAAATCGGATCCGGTGGGAAGGCGAGGCCGCGTTCGTACGCTGGGTAAAGCCAAGAAATTCCTGCGGGAACGGGAGGAAGAGGAGTTAGAGGCCGCGTTTGACTCCTGCTTGGAAAGGAGCCTCGGGAGGGAGAGGGACGGGGTAAGAGCGAAGAAGAGGGAGGTCCCTCTAGAACTGGAGACTATGGGGGCGGAGGCCATCGTCGTTGAGGCAGAAAAGAGCCTCAACCTAATTAAGGATCTGGTCGGGAAGAGTTCAAACCTCAAAGGGGGGTACTCGTCCAAGATCATGAAGGCCTCGGCCTTCTTGAGGGAGGTGTTGGACGTGCTTGTTACGCGCACGGAGGCGGAAGAGACCCGCCGTCTCAGAGCTGACATTGGTCGGCTCCAGAGAGAGAACGCGGGTCTCAAGGAGGAGGTGCGCGCACACCGCCTCCAATTTGAGGAAATGAGGAAGGAGAGGACGGCAGCGGCTAAGGCGGCTTCAGACGGGCTGGTCGGTCATGATCAGCTCCAGATGCTGGAGGCCAACATCGCCAGGTTGGTTGGCAACCTGGTCGATGGGCGGCTTTCTGCGCTGGAGTCCCGGCTCATGAGGGAAGAGTTCACCCGCCCCCCTCTGGCGGGTGACAATTCGGCCGTCGCCTTAGCCGCCAAGAGGGCGATGCGCCAGGCAGCCCTTTCGAGAGGGGTGAAGTCATCGGCCCCTTTACCGGCTTCATCGGCGCCGGAGTTAATATCGGAGGATGAGTCCCCTTCCCTCCCTGCGCCTTCCAAAGGGAAAGGCAAGGGGACTAATGGAGGGAAGGAAGTGGCATGGACCGCGTTCGGTCCATCGACGTCGGGCGGAGGGACCGGGAAAAAGGGACCGGGTAAAGTGGGGAACGGGGCCAATGCGGCGGAGTGGACGGAGGTGGTCCGCCGTAAGGCCCCCAAGAAGAAGACGGAAGTGGTGCCGGTGCCCAAGACGCCGGCACCACAACAAAAGAAGGCGGGCCCTAAGGAAGGCCCTAAGAAAGTGACGCTCCCGCGCTCACAGGCCGTAATGCTCAAGTTACGGCCTGAGGCAGCGGCCAAGGGAGCGTCATATTTGTCGGTCCTTCTGAGGGCCGAAAAGGAGGTGGATAGGAAGGAGCTGGGCATAGGGCCCCTAAAAATCCGGGCAACGGCAACGGGGGCCCGCATCATTGAGGTGCCTGGCTCCACCAGTGCGGACAAGGCTGACGCCTTGGCCGCGAGGTTGAAATCCGCACTGGCAGGGGAGGTGGAGGTGTCGAGGCCTGTGAAATTCACGGACGTGAGGGTCACGGGCCTCAACGACGCAACGACCGCGGACCGGCTAGTAGCCGCTGTCGCGCAAGAGGGGAGCTGCACCGAGGCCCAGGTCAGGCTGCGCAACGTGCGATCTGGGCCTCGCGGCACAGGCTCTGCCCTGCTGGAGGTACCGGCTGCAGCGGCCAAAAAGCTGCTGCAGTTGGGTAATATATCGGTGGGGTGGAGCCAGGTGCGGCTCTCATACATGGAGGCACGACCCAAGCACTGCTTCAAGTGCTTGGGAATGGGGCACGTTGCGGCCGCGTGCCCCAGCCCAAAAGACCGCAGCGGTCTGTGCTACCGCTGTGGCAAGGAGGGCCACAGGTCCGCCCAGTGCTCCGCGTCACCACGCTGCGCTGTGTGCGCGGACGCGAGCAAGCCGGCGGACCATGTGATGGGGGGTCATTCGTGCCGCCCCCCATCCACCCGTGGGAAACTTCCGGCCCAGCCAACAAGGGCTGGGGTTTCGAGGCAGGCGTCAGGAGCTGAGATGTCCGAGTAATGGCCGGACATCTCAGGTTCCTGCAGGCCAACGGCAACCACTCCGCCGGGGCTCAGGATCTCTTCCTGCAGTCCATGGTGGAGTGGGCCGTTGACGTGGCGGTCATGTCGGAGCCGTACTGTGTCCCTGCCCAACCTCATTGGGCGGGAGACATGGACGGGTCCGTCGTGATCGTCACGCGGCCGGGCGCGGTGCCCCCCCTCGCAGTCAAAGCGAGGGGCCACGGGTATGTGGCTGCGGTTCGCGGGGAGATTGCCATAGTCGGGGTATATTTCTCCCCGAACCGCGACCTGCCGGCCTTCGAGAGATTTCTCGACTCTCTCGGGCCGGTAGTAGGGCAGTTAGCGCCTCTCCAGGTGGTTGTGATGGGGGACCTCAACGCCAAGTCCACGGCGTGGGGAAACCCCCTCACAACACCCAGAGGAAGGGAACTGGAGGAATGGGCGCTAACTGCCGGGCTGTCCCTACTCAACACGGGGACAGTCCAGACGTGCGTGCGACGGTTGGGAGGTTCAGTGGTGGACGTCTCGTTCGCCACTCCGACCTTCGCACGCAGAGTGGAGGGATGGAGGGTTGAGGCAGGAGTGGAGACGCTTTCGGACCACCGCTACATACGGTTCGAAGTGTCTGCTTCTCCTGCCGGTCGCCGGAGTCCAGCGTCGAATTCCTCGTCGCCCCGGGAGAGAAGTAGGTTCCCGCGTTGGGCGCTGTCAAAGCTCAACCGGGAACTTGCTGAAGAAGCGGCCGTTGTCGGCCGCTGGAGCCTCCCGGAGAGTGCGGAGTTGGGGGTGGATGAAGGGGCTAGTCGCTTTGGAGACGTTCTCCAAAACGTCTGCAGAGCGGCGATGCCCCCCGTAGGGCGTCCCCCCCCTCGGGGAGCGGTGTACTGGTGGTCGGACAACATCTCCGACCTCCGGGTCGCCTGCAACGGGGCCAGGAGGGCATACACCCGGAGCAGGCGTCGCCGCCCCCAGGACGAGGAGCGAGATGGCCGGCTGTACAGGATCTACGTGGCGAAAAAGTTGATCCTGCAGCAGGCCATCTGCCGGGCCAAGGAGGCAGCCTGGCTGGAGCTGGTGGAGGGTCTCGACCGAGACCCTTGGGGCCGACCATACAAGCGGGCGCGGAATAAAATCTGCGCCCAGTTGGCCCCCATCACGGAGGTGCTCCAGCCGGCTGCTCTGAGGGGGATCGTCGGGGAACTCTTCCCCGACGCTCCTGCGGGATTCACTCCCCCCAGAATGGCCCGGCCGACGCTGGAAGAGGGCGACCGCGTTCCACCGCCCGTCACGGAGTCTGAAATGGAGGCGATTCTGGCTCGCCTCCAGAGTAAGAAGAGCGCACCGGGTCCGGACGGGGTGCACGGGAGAGTTCTCGCTCTCTCCCTGGTGCACCTCGGGGGAGCCCTCAGGGAGCTGTTCGACCTCTGTCTGAGGTCCGGGCAGTTCCCGAGGGCCTGGAAGGAAGGCCGGCTTTGCCTACTCCCAAAAGGCAGCCGGCCACCGGACTCGGCTTCGGCGGTGCGACCGGTGGTTGTGCTGAACGAGGCGGGGAAGGCCCTGGAGAAGATAATGGCCACCCGTCTCGTTCGGCATCTGGAGGAAGGCTCGGGCCCGGGACTGTCAGAGTCCCAGTTCGGGTTCCGAGCCCGCCGGTCGACCGTGGATGCCCTCAAACGCCTGAGGGTGGTGACGGAACAGGCGGAACGCAGAGGAGAGGTAGTGTTGGCGGTGTCGTTGGACATCGCCAACGCCTTCAACAGCCTCCCACACAGCGCGATACAGGTGGCACTCGAGTACTTCGGAGTGCCCCTGTATCTGAGGAGGCTGATAGGCGACTACCTCTCCCAGAGGAGGGTGGCAGTCGAGAACCGGAGGGGGTTCATAGAGTGGTGGACAGTCGAAAACGGCGTTCCACAGGGTTCGGTCTTGGGACCTGTCCTGTGGAATGTTGGATACGACTGGGTCCTGCGGAGTCGCCTCCTCCCCGGGATGGGTGTCATTTGCTATGCAGATGACACCCTCGTCTTATCCCGGGGACGGAGCTACAAGGAGGCGGCGCGGCTGGCCGAGGTCGGAACTGACCTCGTGATCAGCCGCATAGAGAGGTTGGGGCTTCGGGTCAGAATCGACAAAACCGAAGCCCTCCTCTTCCGCGGGACTGGGCGGAAAGGACCCCCGCCGGGTGCCACCCTCCTCATAGGAGGAGGGAGGGTCAGGGTGAGCCCGACCATGAAATACCTGGGGCTCACCCTTGACGGAGGGTGGACCTTCGTGCCCCATTTCAGGGAGTTGGGGCCGAAGGTCATGAGGATGGCAGGTGCTCTGGGAAAATTCCTCCCGAACCTCGGAGGACCCAGCGCAGCTTGCAGGCGGCTATACTCTGGGGTCTGTCGGAGTATAGCCACGTACGGTGCTCCCGTTTGGGCTGATCGCCCGATGAGCCGCGGGGTCAAGGCCCTACTGCGCTCGGCGCAAAGGGCACCCGCGGTGAGGGTGGTTAGGGGGTATCGTACGGTCTCCTGGGCCGCAGCGACGACTCTTGCCGGCGATCCGCCTTGGGATCTTGTGGCGTCGGTTCTCGCCGAGGTGTTCTCCTACGTCTCGGGTAGGAGGGCTCTCGGAGAGAACCCTTCATCAGAAGAGATCCGGGCGGTTCGCCGGCAGGGGGAGTCACGTCTTATGCGGGAGTGGGAGGAGGACCTGGCGGGGCAGCCGTACGGTAAACGTACAACGGCAGCGCTCCGTCCGGTCCTAGAGCGTTGGATGAGGCGGAAACGCAAACCTCTTACTTTCCGTCTGACGCAGGTCTTCACCGGGCACGGGTGCTTTGGTGATTACTTGTGTCGGACGGCCAGGAGAGAGCCGGGAAGAGGCTGTCATGAGTGCGGCGCTGCGGTGGACTCGGCCCAGCACACCCTCGAGGTGTGCCCGAGATGGGCTGCGCAGCGCCAAGATCTTGTGGCGGCTCTCGGCGGAGTGGACTTGTCGCTTTCGAGTATCGCGGAGAAGATGCTCGAGAGTGACAGGTCCTGGCTGGCGGTGTCCTCCTTCTGTGAGACGGTCATGTCCACGAAGGAGGCATCTGAGCGGGAAAGGGAGGATGCGGCTGATGCACCCTCCCTCCGCAGACGACGGACGGGGGTGCGCCGGAGGCGATATTTGCAACGCCTCCAATAGCGCCCCTGCACTCCGGGCTGGGGTCGGGCTGGTAACCCGGCCCCTGTGAAAGCCCGGCGTCGTCGGGGCGATCCTAATTGCCGGGATCGCCCCCTTTGTCCGAGGGAGTAAGTCCGGTCTTTGCCAGGACCGGCCAGTCGCTGGTGTGCCCTGTTGCTGACAGATCCGGGGTGCACCAACATAGCGGCCGATGGCTTTCGCAGTGGTTTTAGTGAGTAGGGGCCTGCCCAGGCCGAGTCTCACACATCCTCTCCGGTCCCACCAAGGCCGGTTAGACGGCTCGTAAAAAGAGTTTCCCTGCGTCATCAAAAAAAAAAAAGGTAGGTATCTCTCATCGACTGTCGTCGGGAAGTGACGACCCCATCGCCCACCGGGTAACCGGTGCAATCAGTCACGAGCGGGGGGTTCGCCGCTGAATGCGGTGAACAGAAATTCGGGTCTCTTCGGAGGTCCGAGTCGCTTGATGGCCGGTCTCCGCTCTGTCTGCCGTTGGACGCTTGTGCTCGGCGGTGGGTAGTTGGAGACTGGCCGCGTGGGCTTGGGTGGGAGGGGTAAGGGGTTAACCTTTTCGCGATTAAGCAAGCCCGCCAGGCGGGGGGACGCTCCTTGTCACGTGGAGTGAGCCCTCGGGGGAGGTGGCCGTTCGCGGATCCAGCCGCCGGATCGTCGCGGATGCATGCCTTGAGCGATTCCCGCGTCGATCCACCAGGCGGTGAGGAGAGTGACCGCTGGTGTTTTAGTGGGTAGCATGGGCCCTTCTGGTCCGTAAATCCCACATAAGATCCCCCGTCTCCCCTAGACGGAGGGGTAGATATAAAACCTTTCACTGCGTTAACAAAAAAAAAAGGTAGGTATCTCTCATCGAAATTCATCCTATATAAGTAAAATATTAGTCACTAAATACTCTTAATGAACCAAAATACATTTAAATGAATTTGAAATGTAACTGATCTTTGTATGTCAATCACATTCTGGTCATATTGAGTAATATTGTAAAGTTATAACCATATTTAACAGCTTACTACAGTAGTTATATTATACTCCCTTATGTTACAACTAATAGCATAGATACCGATATTTATGAAAATTTTTATATATAATTTTAAAAAGCGTTTAAACCATTTTAGTCTGTTTTCTTTTTTTTTTTTGATAAAAGTAAATAGTACTCACAAAAAATATTTATAAACAAATGTATCTATCGCCATAAGCTATTTTTTTAACTCTATATCTACAGTCATACATATATGTTTAAATTCATCGTAACACTTATTATTTAGGTTTTGAGAGACTTATGTAATTTAACTTGGAAAATGTCTATTTGAATTTCATTTAGACGCAAAATTCTAATTAAATGTAAGAAACACAAACATTTAGTTTTGATCAATCCCGATCTTTTTAGTCCCGAAACAAATGATTATCTGATATCTATATTAATAAACAAAATTAAAATGCCTGTTTGTAATTTGGAATTAACAACTTTTTACTAAACGCATATGTAAGGTATATCCCATACCTATGTCAAAACTATACTTTTTTTTAAATTTTTGTTTTTGTGTTCATCTGCTAATGTACTAATAACTTTTTAATTTTGAAAAAGAAAAAGTTCTTATGTCTACCAATAAATTTGTTAGACTTCGTCTCCTCTAGATAAAGATCGATTGTGAAAATTATCTTTTCAACATAAGAGCATTGTTCTCAAGTAAATTCACTGTCACACAGTCAGCATGACGAAGAGATCCTCGAAAAATTTATGAAAGGTAAGCGGTAAGGATGATAACGCGTATCTCAAAGGGAGTTTAGATGGAAGCAAAACCGTAGGAGACACTTAGTTGTTATATATGTAAATACTTGACAAGTTTATATTAGAAAAGACACTTTCAATGACATTCACTGAGTCTCAATGGGTTGGTAAATAAATTTGAACTTAATACAGAAACTTTAAATAAATCATCTTATTGAATTTTGATATCATTACCACATTATCAATTAAGATTTTATTTAATTCTATCGTCTATTAAAATATAAATATCTTTTCTTCTTTACTATTAGCAATTAAAGAATTATTTGGGATCATGTTTTTATACGAGTATATAGAATTTCCGACTTTTCGATTACTTTACCATATTGTTTATCCGAAGAACAGAGATTCATTTTTGAAGTATACTAGCGAAAACTCTAACAAGTAAGAATTTTATTAATTGTATACGAATAAATACATGTCTTTGCAGTTTAGAAACTGATATTAAGTGTAGTTCCTAAGCAAAAATGGTGTCTTAACAAATTATATAAAAAACAGCGCAATGTATTACTAAGTAGAATTTTATTTTGATGAGGCATGTTTAATTATAGAAGCCAAAAAGCCAAAACAATTAATATTTTGATTTAAAAATATTTACACAAACTAGTATTTGGAATTTAAATACAGCAAAGATTGCAATTAGTTTCATTTATTTCATTTGATAAATAGTAATTTTAATTCTATATTGAATAGTCACAATTATTTTTTTTTTTTCAAATATTATTTTTAAAACGTATTCTAATGTCTGACAATGTAATGTTACTTACATATATTGTTTCTTTTACTATAGGAAACATCAGTATAATGAAAAGGTTCCTTATATTCATCATTTGTCCAATTAATGTTCTTATATGTATCTGTACTAACAAAATTTCATCCGCCTAAGTTGTTTTGAATTACAAAACAAATGATAATTTTATGTCCCTTGTTTATGTTTTGAGAGTACAAAGAATAATCTAAATGTTCTATTAAACATTTCCTTACCGTCCTTCTCAGAAATTATTCCCTTGAGACTAATAATCGTACAGTTATATTTGTAATTTGCTCCCAGTGCGTGTTACTTTGATGTCATCCAATGCTTACATAATTTAGAGTTGAAGAAATAATTTGCAAGACTGATTAATAATTAATACAATTCTTTTAAAATTTTGTTGTGGATTCCATAATATACAGAATCTAATTGCGATGAGGTAATGATTGAAATATTACTTTTCCTTGATTACGTAAAAAAACTGTGTAAGTATACGAAAAGACTAAAGATATAAATAAAGGACAATTACTAAGATTAAATTAATTTAGTTTAGTTGTAATTTCTATTGTTATTTATTTAAAAATTATTACACAATAATTCATGGAATATAGAATCAAAAGTTGGATATATCCCACCCATACAATGATAAAAGTTTTTTGATAATGTAGATAACCAACCGATCAGTGACGTCAAAAAACCTTGGATCTGCAATAATTATCTAATATCATGTTTTAATTGTTCTATCCTCGTCTATGATTTTAATAAAAACCCTTTGTCAAAGTTAGAAGATGCAAGCGTCATAAAGGTGTTGAAGTTGTGGCTGATTCGTCAGCTATATTCAGAGATCACAATAGTTTTGGGATGATAGATTAAAAAGGCCATTGGAGCTTTATAATTTATAAACACCTAGGAGTTTCCAAGAGACATCCTGGGGAAATCCCATGATGACGCTGGAAGATCATACCCAATAGAAAAAGTGGTCCCAGAGATAAAGTCAAGACATCAATTCCATAAACAGTTTATAATAGAAGCACAAATAAACAAATTAGGGTTAGTATGAAGTAAGAAGGTCAAAAATACGGATATATTAAAGTCTTTTATTCGGCAAACAAGAATACTAAATGTAAGATCCATGCTATGAGACTAAAATTGCAAAACGAGTTTAAACACTAAGGAGATTTTTTCATCTCATTAACACTAAAATGGTTCACCTTAATTCATGATTGGTCGCCAGCATTGCTAAAATTTTATCCCAATACTTTATTAAGATGGGGTAAAGGCACCAAAAAACTTTCTATACCTGTGGGAAGGCAGGTGGACTGCTAAGCATCTGCTGGTGGGATGTGAGATACTCCTGGACAGCGGTCAATAATCGTGTCATCACGATAGGGTTCTAGAAATCATACATGAAGCAGGTATTGTTTCGGTTGCCAGAGCGCAAAAGATATAAAGATAAGAATGATCAATAGGTTTTATTAAAGAAGGCACTAAGGCTATAGAATCAAACGTCAAGCCTTAAAGCGGCTCTGGTTTTGACTATAATGATGGATAAGAGCATGCCATCAAGGTCAATAAGGATTACGAGCTCAATAACGAACTCACGAGGAATAGGTTCGTCGTAGATTTGTACGCGGTGGAAATGGGAGCGAGAGATATAAATGCTAAATCTCTCTATAATCTACTGAAAAACTTGGGCTTGTCCAGAACTAACATCAGTTCATTCTAGGAACGTGCGTTGAAAGCAGCCCTAGGAGATTCGTTTCAAATTTCAAAGTTAGAGAAGCTTGGACGTGACCGTTTAACGCGCGTTAGATAGGGGCCTTTAATTTTGTACCTGGGTCACAAGTCTCAGGCACTGTTATTGCTCCTCTCTCTGCAACGCGATGAACCCGGCACCCGCACGGTGAATTCATGGTATGCTGAGAAGTGATGTCCCAGTACGTAAATTAATATATTATACATTTTAATATATGTGTTAAAATAGAAATATAGGAATATACATTCCTTAAATTATATTATATGAACATTCTTATAAATAAAAAAAATTCTTAAACATTTTCTTGTAACCTAAACTAACATTAATCCAATTACCTATTTTAATTAAAGGCTCTAAAGATATGACACGAAAAGGTCCCTAGATTGTTATAACATATTAACATAAAACCATTATATACAGCAGACACTTTATAGCAAAACCCACAGTGTAACTCATTAAGGGCAAAGTTCTACACACAATATCTTGTCACGTTGTATAAAAACAGGTATATGTGGTAATAATACTTTATGTATTTAATACTACACGAAAATTTTATGTTTTTAACAAAAAAAACTATCAAAGATTTTTTATTACTATATAATTAAGTTAACCACAAAAAAAACACGGCTTTTTAGCAATCTATTTATTACACTTTGCAAATTATATTGTTATGTATTTGAATACAAACATAATTGCTAATTTAAACAGTTGTATCCTTAACACAAGTTAGCATAGACAAACTAAATACAGATAGTATAAAGGTTTTCTTTCATATTTTGAAGTTTTATTATGATCTGGAAAGGATAATCACTCATCATCAAGTAAAACTGATCTAAAATTAGAAGCGAAAGGGAATGACTAATTAAACCGAGAGTGCTGAACCAACAAACACGGGCAGCTTGGTAATGTTAATTTAAGTTCCGGTAATTACACTGAGAATTAACGCTGTATTGTAATGTATTGTTTATTAATAAAATATTCAAATAACCGATCTTATACAATATCGTGATGAAAAGAATCATAGATTATGATTTTACGGAAGCTAAAACCAACATTTAATTAGATTTGACACTTGTTTAATATTAAAGAGATATTTAATAAAATAATAACGGTAATAATGAACAAAACATTTATATTATAGATAAGTTATTTCATAGCACACTAAAAACTATACAAATCCATCAATCAATTAATCAAAATAAAAGAGCTGTTTTGATCAAAACTTGTAGTTCCCGGAATACAAATTGAATATTTTTCGGGCTTTACAGAGCTACATTTATTGTAAAAAAAGACTGTTTTACTTTTATTCTCATTTCTTTTAAACTTTCATCTGCAAATGACGATGTTTACATACATAATGTGTTATAATTATAAGCATATATTATTTTTATAACGATGCTTATGTAATAAATATTGCTTTTTATATGCCAACTCAATTTGCTTAATATAGAAAGATTTCTATGTTAAGATTAACATGTTGATAAATAATAAAAAAATATTACAGATATTATAAGATATTGTGACTATAAATAATCGGAGCGGAAACAAACAAAACTTTATGTGTATACAAAACGTTCCATAAACAGGGATGTATCGCATCGTAACACGACAAACATTAAGAGGAAACTATTTATGACAACGGCACTTTAATGATATTAATAAAGATTAAACATTTTCTTACTTCCTGTTAAATAATGTTGTTTGGAAAACAAGCTAACTTTGTAATGAACGCAAAATACATTCCTTTTCGAGCATAAAAAAGAGACTCCTAAATACGCTTTATAACTATTTATTTACACTGTAAAAACATTTACTTCAAAGCAATAATTTAATATTAAAATTTTATCAAGGATATTTGTAGTAGAGAATGAAAACAATTAGAAATTTAATAAAAGTTTTAAATTTGGTGACTGGTAGTTTAGATGCAACGTTTTATGGAGCTTAAAAGGTTTTGAAAGTCTGAAGGGAAGACGTGTGAAACTGAATTTCGTAATTAATTTAAAATAATAAAACATTTTTTGGTATCAGCTTTGTTGTTTTCGCGTGTGGTTATAGAAATGATAAGACCGAAGGCGTACTGAAATTGGCGTTGGGCTGAAAATAATCTCATTAACAAAAGTAATTCTACTTTTAAAGCTATTTTATGTCTGTAATGAGTAGTATAACACAAAATTACGGCACTTATCGGTCCGCAAACTGCTCGTATCAATAAGTTTTTCCTTCAATATTTTCTACTATAATTTTGATTAAAAAAATAATCTTATATAGTCCAATAAACTACCTTTATATATCACCTATTACATAGAACCTTTATTTGAACTACGTAGTAATTATGCAGTTACCTCATTACTCTTTCTGTGCAACAAGCTTTTGCAAACATAAAACAAAAGTATAAATAGTTATAATACCATATTTAATATGAATTTATTACAAGCAATGAAACTATTCTTGGACTAGTAATAATTTTGAGCAGACTTAAAAAACTTATTACAACTTTTTAAGTTTTAGTCAGAACTTTCATATATTTCTGCAATTTTCGACATAAATATCTCTGTTATAATTAATATTATAAGCCATCCTTAACTATTACGATGCAAAATAATATTTAAATTGATTTAATAATATTAAAATAAAATCCCATTTATATTTCAAATCACAATAATTTCATTGGTTTTAACAATGAATCTACATGTAATTCCGAAATACGTCATAGACTGTGTTTTAATCTCAAATCCAATCAATATTACTGTAAAGTGGAGTCAAAATACATAAAGTAGTTCTAACGTTAAAGAGCAACAAACAGCCACACATCTACACACGCACACATGCACATATTCATAAATGTATACAAAATAAGTTTGATCCATAATGAGATCTAAGATTTTCGCGAGTTTTACCGCTTAGTACCGCTCTGGATGCCGGCAGAATGCGCTTACGGTGTCTTGAGGTTCTGCGGTGTGGTTACGGACATGGGATTTTATATTTTTAAGAAGGGGGTCCGAGGTGTTTGATAGATTCCAGCCATCTTCTCTATTGAAATTTGGATGTTTTTTAATTTCAATAGCCTCGCGAATTAACCTCGGTATATACTTGTCTTCCCGAGCGAGGATTTGTGGTTTATCAAACCGAATGTAGTGGCCTGGTTTTGTCCATCGTGTGTTCAAGCGGGTGTATACAAACTCGATTGTGTGAACACACGATGGACAAACGAGGCCACTACATTCGGGTACGCCAGAAAATTAAGAAATCGATGGCGATAGGTGATAAATAACAAGGACCAACTGACAGACATTCACATCTCGTCTGCCCTTGGTCACGGTTGCTGAAAAGTAACCGAAACGTCGGGATTATGTAGTTTTTTAAAAATAATGAAATCCGCGTAGTATATCCGAAATATATTAGTTTCATTGAAGTTTGATCCAGTTCCAGATCATCATCATCATCATCATCATCATTAGCCTATCGGAAGCCCACTGCTGAGCATAAGCCTCTTCTCGCATGGAGAAGGTTTGAGCATTAATCGCCACGCTTGCTCAAGGCGGGTTGGCGATTTCAAACTTATAATTTGAAATTATAAGTCCAGGTTTCCTCACGATGTTTTCCTTCACCGTCCCGTCAATGGCGTCTAAATACTGTTAGAAAGTACATATGACAATGAAAAATCACATTGGTACTTGCCAGGTTTCGAACCCGCGCCCTCACGCATGAGAGGCGGTCCTTTAACCTCCAGGCCACCACGACATTCCAGATAAGAACTAACTTTAAAAAGTAAATTTAATTATAAAAGATTATTAACACTATAAATCAACTGCTATGACTGAATTATCGTTCCTTTGTTTTGTTTCCAATAAACACAGATTAAATATTAATTACATAAAAGAAGAAATGACGAAAGAAAGTCTTTAACTTACAATAAGCTTGGTTAGTAATGATAGTACCTTCTGTATTTATGTAGTCTAACCTTATATTCACAAGATTCCTGTGGGTGATATAAAGTCAGGAGAATGTTTCTTACTCAAGGTATAAGATAAGAACTTGTAGTAATTATTTTTATTATTCGATGTATCAAGAGAAACAGAAAATTAAATAAAAATTATGAGTAATCGAATAACTTGATAAACGAAATTCTTTTCAATCATCTATTCTTCAGTTAGACTAAGGCTTTTTTTATTTATTATATCTACTAATAAATCTAAGCAAGATATATATATATATATATATATATATATATTACTATTTTTATAATTGAAATCATATTTGTTAATTCTTACCTAACTACTAAAGATTGAAGTCACGTAATTGTGTTCATTTTATTTAATTTCTTAAAATCTATCGGCTCAGATGTAATTTATGTTACATTTACGTATCTCATGAAACAAATACATTAATAGTATTTTAATATAGTTCCATTTGAAACTAGTTCCATTTGAAATCTGAATTATAATTGCGGTAGGGATTAATTATTAAATCACTCCTATCATTTGATTCGAAGTATGAAGTGTTAAATCGATTTTAAATTACCGAATCGGATTACGTATCCATTTTTCAATCAAAAATAAATTCAACCCGGGTAGATAATTTTTCTTGATATAAACGACATGACAAACTCGTAAAGGCGTAACGAACTCGTAAAGGCTTTAAGAAACATTTGACAGTCTATCCAAGGACTTATGTTTACACATCGTGCTTGAAGGCTTGAAGAAAGTTAAATATAATGTGTTTACTTTGTTTTAAGCATAAATTAAAAATATGTTTAAAGAAAAAGCAGTTTAGAATTACTGAAATTAAAATAAGGTTCTTGGATACTACTACGAGTTTTTTATTATTTTAAAACTACATAATCCCGACGTTTTGGTTCCGTTGCAGTAACCGTGATCTCAGGCAGACGAGATGAAAATGTCTGTCAGTTAGTTTTTTTATTTGTCACCTAGGAACACCATAGAGGAGGTGATTTAACATCTATGAGATGGAATCTTTCTCAATGATGATGTTTTTGATTAATACGTACTCGATCCGTTCTCTCTGAGGGCTTCTGGAAGCTTTGTCCCATGGATGAAATACTCTGAACAATATTCAAATAGTCATTGGAAAATAAGGGCATTAATGTAATTGTAAAAGTTTAGGAAATTGATTGCGTAGGTTGTGTTACGATAATCTCTTATATTAAAATTACCTGTATGAATATTTCCAAAGATATCCTTTTCTGTTAGAATTAAATTAATGTGTTTACTTTTATATAACAAATAAGTAGGTATAAAAAAAATCCAACACCTGTCCATTGCGAAGATAAAAAATCTTACCTAATTTATACAATAACCCTTTAGTAAATCGTAAATAGTTTTTCTAGAAGAACTTTAAGGGAACAAAATTAAATACGATGTGGAGTTCTGTAAACTATTACTGATATCATATAAAAATATATCAAAAAGTATCTGTATTACAACACTGAATGAAAATTAAATGACTATAACTAATTCATTTCATAAATATCTGGAATAAAACTAGCTATTGATACTTAACGGAATTCAATAATAACACAATTCTATAGTTACGAGACTACTACAATTTACATATATAAAGAGAAAATTGTTACTTAACTATGACTGGCGGAGGACAAAGAAAATGCTTTATTAATATAGCGATACAAAGGAAGTGCTATCAACTTGAGTTTCCATTGAATCTTTTATATACATGTAACATTTATTAAATTTAATATAATAATAAATTATTAATTTTACTCATACTTATTTAGCATAAAATATCAGCAAATAATATACACTTAGAGTAACAGACTATCAATGAGGGAACACAAAAACATCTCTACGAATTTTTATATAACTTTCTTGTACATACATTAAAGTAATATTTTTTACACATTTAATTTATTTTAAATTCAATAATAAAAGTCTCAAACATAACAGAATTGTATCCTTATAAATTGTTATACGATAATAAAATGATAAAAGGTTATTCAAAATAATCACTAAAAAGAAAAAAACTAGTTTCCAAAGATTTCCAATCACATATCAGATGTACATAAGTGAATATTTTTGATGTTATTGTCTGTGTTCGTGACGACACTTAATGTCAAAGTTCTTATTTATCAAAAGGTTTATGGTTACGGAGAGTTGTGTCGTGTAATCCACGCACAGTTGTTTGGAAGATTTGTTAAATTTCTATCACAAAACGTTTTTGGAAGAGATAGTTAAGATGAAAAGACAAAGTTAAACTGGTTTTTGCTGTGACAAAAACAATATTTGCTTTAATCGCTTTTGGACTGGAATAGATTTGTTTTGGCAAAACAATGTAACTTTTGTTAGTTAGATTGCTCAAATATCTACAAAACCCTTTTGTTTCCGGAGGATATTTCCTTCCTTACGGGTAAAAATAAACTAATATCTAAAACTTATTTTATTTATTGTTTATAACAGATTGAGTACTATTAGGATTGACGAATCAAATAATTCAGTATATACTGATATATTCAATTATTTGATAATTGATGTTTATATGAGACTATAATTTTTGTATAAATCAAGGATTTTTTATTATTATTTTGATTACGCTAAAACAACCGCGATCACATGCAGACGAGATGAATAAGTACTTTAGTAAGTCTTGTTATTAGTTATCTACTGCCAATGATGTCCTAATTTTGTATCGTACTGTTCTGGATGCACACAGAATGCATTAACTGTGTCTTAAGGTCCTGCGGTGTGGTCACGGACATCGGATTTCATATTAATGATGACGGCTCTCAGGTTTCACACATTTCCCAGCCATACTTCTTGTTAGGATGTTTTTTTTAATCTCTATAATCATACGGAATAAACTCGGTATATACTGGTCTTCACGAGTTAAGATCTATGGTTTGTCAAACCAGTAGCAGCGGGTTTGTTTGTCCATGGCACATTCACACACTGCGGATTTTGACGCACACTCATTATTTATATCTGATATATATTTTTTTGATCCTTGTGCTGATGATCCTCTTTGTTTGTCACTATGAACGTTTGTCCTTCAATAGTTTGAGAGCTTTACGACAATCAAAATAAAGGCATTTGTGACGTCAGTTGCTGACGTCACTCTTTTTAAAACCAATGAGGTGGTAATAACTCCAACATATACTATCACACTCTTCTTCTTATTCCTTTCGAAAAAACATTATAATCAATCCCGTGACGAATTACCATTCGATTTAAGGATCTTTTGAACACTGTCACCTTTTTGCATATCATCTTTCTACACTTACAGCTTTGACCCGGGAGAAAAAGTATCCAAAAGCACAATCGGCCGGGATCTATAGCGCTCCACTAGTCAATTGTCTTCTTTTATATCATCTACAACAATATAATAAATGAAACCCCCTGGAAAAGAAATTAACCTGTTAATCATTGTATATTTATGGAAAAACATCTGTATGACTTTTTGAGACGACATACCGGAAACCGAAAAAGCGATTGGCGGCATGACTTTGTCTAATGTTGTAACTTTACCGGCTCCCGATTTTCTGATCTTCCATCGAGAAAGAACGTATATATGTATGTTGAATCGTAATTGTTACTTAAACTACAATAAAAACAAGATTTTTTTATACAATAACAGTTTAACAATGGCTATTATTAATGAATTAAGATGAAAAACATGTGATAGAAATATATGTATATTTGTAGTGCGAACTAATCTGAGTTTTTCATGTAAATATTTTAATACTTTAAACTCCTTTCGTTAGTATGGATAGAATTAATAACTTTGTTATTTTGTAACACAAAATATTCCGAGAATTATTTTCTTAGCGTGAAGCAATATTTTTAATAGTAATTAATTTTAAGTCCATATTATTTTAGCTTTAATAAAAAAAAAACAACTTTATGATAGCTTACCTTCGATCTCGTAACTGAGGACGTTATCTGTGTTTTATATGAGACAGTTTTTATTTTGAAATCAAAATCAATTTAATTCATTAAATGAAGAAAGTAATTTTCTAGAACTTTCCTCAATGACGTCGTTGAATATAGTCAACTTTCCGGTCTATTACGGTTTAAGAAGATTTAACATATTTTGTGTTCCTAATGATTTATATTAGTAATTGCATTCAAAAGAAAATATAAATGAAAAAAAAAACAAATATTAAAAGTTTATTTTGAATTTATTAAATCAAATTTTATTAATTTATTTTAAAATAAAATCAAAACTAAAGAAGCTCTCGAAAAGTAGCCAAATAATAAACATTCTTCTTTCACACTATTTGGTTTATTTTTACTCTCTCGTGGGTGCAGATAAAAAAAAAATCTTAAAACACATGTCCTCTAACATGAATCAAAAGTAAATTGAAAGTTATACAAAGTAAGACAAAAATATACGTCAATTTTTAAATGAAAATCATGTTACCATGAAAACGGAAATATACAAGAAGCACTAAAATACTAATTAGAATATATATTAAATTATGTGGCAGAAGTGAAATCACCATCTGTGAAATCAAAAATTGAGTCCCTTTATATTCCAACAAGCCTGCTATTTCCCCTAAAAGGTTCTTTTATGGGACCATTTCTCGACTTACCGTCAAAAAGCTCACTCTTCATTACTTGTATTGTTTTATGTTTGGGTTAAGATGTTATTTAATCTCTATTTATAAAATTACGTTAAGTATTCTTATGAATACATTAATAAGTAATATTTAACTATGTATTTCGTACTATGGACATACCTTCGTTTTTACTATTTCTCACTCTTCAATTATTAATTAAAACATCATATACACCTAAATGAGCTAAAAACCTTACAACAAGTATTTCAGTAGCTATGAAAATTAATAACTAACTAGTCTCTTATTAAATGAAACTAGTATTTTTTGAAGTACTCCGCGTAGTTCTCCGTAAAATATTTGGGTAATTTCACTGAATACTTGCGAAAGTCTTAGATCTCATTAGTCTCTAATTACTTTCAAATCAAAATACGTTGCTAATGAAATTAATTTTCTCTCATCGAGAAACAATTTAATCTACAACCTACATATTTTAGCTCACAGGAATACATAGTTTCTTACCTTTTTAAAAGTGTTAAAATAAGGAAGACATTGTCTATTTTACTGTATACGAGTATGTATACGTGAACTGGATGTTTGTAAAGTTTAATCTTTGGAGATTTTTTATCCCTTCTATATTCAATACTTTTCGTGAATAAAAAAAAAGTAATTGCTTCTTTTCAGACAAATAATACTGATTACTACATAGTCTATTTGTATATGAAATTCTACTATCAAAATACAATGTATGAATGATGATACTATATTTAAGGCGTCTATTGTAATCGTAAATATTTTAACTAAACGAAATAAAGTGGCTATTAAATCATGTTGTCACTTCAAAAATTAATTACTGCACTTCTAGTAATGTTTTCTTGAAGAATCAACTTCACAGCGCTGCTAGGGCACATCAAAAAATATATCAGTAGCTGTTGGAAGGCCTTCCGTCCTTTATTCGGCTTATTCGACGGGCTACATACATGAACACAAATTTGTACAAAATACATTCGTTATAATTTAAAAATAAAATTTATATATATATATATATATATATATATATATATTTATTTCATTCATATCCAGGTTGGATATAATCAAAGTAATGAAAAACTTTACTGAGAAAATTAATTAAATTAGAATCATATTTTTCTAAAGCGAAACCGTTTATAGACTTCCTTCATTGTGCCCCGACATCCTCGCATGTAAATCAAGGTGCTAGAACCTAAATATACGATGTTACTAGTCAATGCCGATGATTTCATCGATAGGAATCGAGAACAGACCGAAATAAAAAATGTTTGTACGATTGAAAATAAGATAATTTGTTGAAAAATTATTTTATATATTTAATAAATGATTATATTGAATAATAGATGATTAAATATTTTTTTTTACGTATTTTTGTAAGTGTTTAAAAATTTTTAAAATATGTATATTTTTATAAAAAGTAACAGTGAAATACAATAGAAGAATTTCTTTTAATAATAGCAATCTCTTTCAGACGAACTGTAGTGGAATATAATGCAGGGGAATTTAATATCAAGCGAAACCCTTATTTACCAATTTACTATCTAGCTCTCGGAGTAGAAAAAATATCAACCGCTAAGTAATCTAATAAAGTAATCTCAAGGCAAGGCAGTTCATGTTCCGTAACAGTAATGCAGACAGACCTAAATCTAGAAATTTGGCAAGAACCAATTTCGGCTTGGACGAAAAAGAAATATTTTGTATCACAAATTCCTCTTTGCATAATAATGACTAATATAAAGAAAAAAAATCAATAGAAAAAGGACAATATACATAATTTATTCTTTAGTTCGATGAATGTTTTGTCCTTATATTAATTAAGTAATATTAAAAAACGAATTGGTCTACTGGCTAATCTTTCTTCTACATTACCTCAGCCTGGTTTAATTTCAAAATAGTCAACAGATCATACATGCTTCAACATCCATTCTGTAAATGACAATTCTATACGAGTTATCTTTAATGTAAATTTTTTAACATTTCAACATAAATTCATATCCTTATCAGTTATTCTATAGAGCAACCTAAAAAAATCGTCTACCCCATGTCACATTACAACTAGACGGGGAGTGGGGATTAAGGGAAAGTCAGATTTCAAACACAAATTAAATAACAGTGAAAAATGTACTTTTGTATTTGAGTTTTTATTGATGTTCTAAAAAACATATTGTACACTGTTGGTAAACATGGAACAATCACAGTCGTTAACATTTATTACGCTCCCTGATGAAATAACTTTTAGAAAATTCCCTATTAATACCTTCTGTCCGCAAATACTTTCACGTGTACATAGTATCATAAAACCATAGTCATAATTATTAAGTAATGTTATTTTTCAAAAAAGGGTGCTCTTCGAATTTATAGTCTAACTTGCATGATTCATATAAAGAAAGTTTAATTCTTTTAAATGAAAGTAATATATTTGGAATTCAGATCACACATCTCGTCTGGCCGTGATCACGGTTGCTGCAAAGTAACCGAAACATCGGGAGTACGTAGCGTAAAAAAAAAAAACGCGTAGTAATCCGAAAACTATTAGTTTCATTTAAATGAATACTCGCGAGAGTCTTGGGTCTCATTAAATTTAATTCTTTATTTACTGCCTGAACTTTTTATTCGATTATTTCTACACTGGAGTGCAGCGTTAAATCACATGTAGAGTGATTTATAACAGATCAGCTCTTCCGCTGCTGGACTTTATTGTTGGCTTTAGATTTGTTCCGAATTTTAAATGTGCTTTGTACGTGATAAATTGATACAGTTGTATATTTATCAAGTCAAAAAACTCTTTTAAATGAATTGAATCTGATTGGCTGAAACATAAGTGAGTCTTCAATTAATTGCATTTTAATACATATACAAATTTGAGTGATAACCAAATTTATACATTGGACTCTGTTTTGACTCAATTTGGATGCTCCTATTTAACATGGTAGCATTGTACATCTAAGAGCTTCACAATTTTCCGTTGAAAATAAAAAATTACAAAACATCAAAAGACCTTATCAAAAATAAAATCTCGCTCAAACGCCAACAACAAAATTATGAAACATATAAAAAGCTCGTACTCGTAGCAGAAAAATGTTAAGATATGTTAATATTAAGATACATTATCTATCTATTACGCCTTTACTTCTCTTTATCATTTTTAAGCTATAAATTAAATAATTTTATATACTTTTATACAGCAAAATTACTCTATTTGTTCAGTTAGACAATATTTAGCAAAAACCGAGAAAATCACCTTTATTTTCTTAGTACTAATCGCTTTTTCTCAGAAATCGAGAATATTGCGAAATATAAAGTCAACTTATGTAATACTTATATCAAAATAAACACTTTAAAACCTTTTCCTTTTTGTAGTAATAGAATTAACCCAAATTAAGCCTATTTATTTACTAGATTACTAAATTTTTTATTTGAGACTTATATGCAGTAGGTATTATTTACCAACTAACAATAAAAAATAGTATCTTATAATATATTTACAAACACTTTTGTAACTGGAAAGGATTCGTAATTGAAAATAAATGTTACAACGCCGACGGTTAAAATCATTTAAGACTATAGGAAAAGAGAAACCTCTTCAAGGATCTTGGCTAATAGAAAATCTCGAACATTAGAAGTGGCTCTTAGTACAAAATACGTTAAGTATTCTTGTACCCTTTTATTGCCTACTTGAAGATATTAAAAAATACCATTATAAAATACAAAACATCTTAGAAACCTCTTCATATGACTTATTTAGAGGAGTGGTTTTAGCGAGTTTAACCAGGTTTTGCTTAAAAAAATTAAGTATTAACTTCATTTACTAGTCTTACTATTAATATTCTCGCCGGTACTGTAACGCTATAAACTCATTATTTATAGAACTCAATAACAGATGGTAATAACCACAACGGTTAATTTTGCTATGCATACCTCTAGAAAAAATAGAAGTTTAAAAAAATATGGACCCATCAAGCTGATCAAACCACTTAATCTTAGTAAAATTTTTATCATGTATTTATTCAAATTATCTTTTTTTGGTTTTACTTTACTTTTGACAAATAATTTAAGTAAATATTAGAATTTAGCATAATTTTTTATAATAACAAAAAAGGTTTTTCGTTAGATTTTGAACACAGCAAGGCTCTCTTATTAAAATAACTACTACTGCTTTGATTTCCTGGTGATTATCAAAATTATTCTTCAGAGGAAAAATATGACATTATTCTATGACAAAAACGTATTAGCAATTGAAACGTTACATTAAAATAATGTCATTTTAATTAATTAATTGTTCAGTATACTGTGATTAATATCCAACGCTGTTATCAGTTTTATAATATTTTATTGAGAAATTCCCTTAAATTAGGTAATGGAAATGTACAAATCGCTGAGGCAATCTCGATACTCTAACTCCTTATACTTCGGTATTTTTCTAACTTTTGAGATAATTTTCGTTAATTATTTCAAGCGATTAATTTTTTTTGTTTTTATAATAATTAATTAAATAAAAATATAAAGCTATACATAAAGACTTTATACTTTACAATATTTCATACTTAACAAACATAAAATTAAATTTATTTATGAAAGTTAACTCCTACCGGCGTTAAGGAAACAACATATAAATCTTAGAAACTAGTCTTAATCCTAATATTTATTGATGATACTTGTACTTATTTTATTTTATATTTTGTCGGTAAAAGTCTGCTGAAATATACGATTACGTTAGTTTTATATTTTGTTTTAAATATGAATATTATAATGCTGTATTGATAACTTATTGATTAAAATAATGCTAGAACTGGGACTGATTTTGCTACAAGAATTATCAAAAAAATATATATATAACTGGTTACTAACATTGGAATTAATTTTGAATGGTCTGTTTTCATATATTTCAATAAATTGATATGAATGACATAACATAATGAATGAATGACATAACAATTGTCATAACAAACTTATTATTCTAAGAATGTCATCATAAATAAAATGAATCTGAACAAAGGATATTTTGGCATCTTCTAAGATCAGGTTCGCTGAGATTTTAGCAATTTTATTACGAGTAAAACTTGAATCGCATCATATTAAGTCAAGTTCGCCTAAAATACAATCATTACACTATCTTAACAAGCTCTTCTGTATCCATCTATAATTTTTCAACTAAATTCTATCTCAATTTCGAAACTCCAAAAGTAATGCTTGTTGATCTCACCCATAGCTTAATTTGTATTTTATTAAACCTATACAATATGCTGTACTGAAACCAAAGGAAATACATTTATATGTATATAAAATTAAATTTCACTGTATCAGAAGAAGCATATTTCAGATTTTCTTAATTAACAAAAATGTAATCAAAAATTCTTGTTCAGTGAATAAAATAAATATACTGAGCGCTCGAGATCCCTCACTGTACTTACAATTCAAACCCTTCAAAAATACAAGCAAAATACATGCATGTACTTTAAATATGTCCACGTTCTACATATTAATAAGTTAACGTGTCTGATAAAAACTAATTTATTAACTATCAACTATTTATATACCTCTTGATTTAATATACAACATTCAACTGTAAAATTATTTTTAACTGAAAGAAATATTGTAAAAAGGACGAATCTAAATTATCTTTTTGCTGTATGTTTTTCCAACATATATTCTAGTTTATACTAAATTTATAAATATATATATTATACCAAGCCAAATTAGGGGTACAGAGGAGCTATATTTTAAAACCGTAAAATTTAATTCTTGACGCCCCAGCAACTAAGGTTTACTCGCTAAAATACAAACTGTCGATTGTTATATACGATGTATTGAAAGCAAAAATAAGGTTTTAGAAAAGATGATCAAATTAATTAAGATCTCAAATGAACGTTTCATTTCAGGTAATATATGTATTTATAATAGACATGATTTATTGACACAAACGCTGTGTCTCGTAATTAAGACTGTACGTATGTACATTTCCTACTATAGAAACACAATACCATTGAATAACTAACATATACGGTTCACTTATTTGCCAGTTTCATTAATATTATTTAGATATAATTATATAAACGCGGTTATTGCTTGTGATATAGCTATTAGTTTCTTCATTATTGTACGATATTATAATTTAGTGTTACAAAAATTATTTGTCATACATAATATACGACATATTATAATAAGAATGAATTTTCCAGTGTTTCAGTGTTCGCTTGAAGATGAAAGTCTCGGAAAGACTTGTATGCTTAGTCAAAGTGTTGTAATACTTCCTGAAATGAACACAATATACTTCATAACATTGAAGACATTATATTATATATTATGGATGGTATGGAACTATTCATCAAAATCATTTGTTTGTTATTTACGCCAATGACAAATATGCTGCTTTTGTATCATCGCTTAATCCAAGGGATGGTATTAATATAAATCATTGCCCTAAATCACGTCTAGAGTGATTTATTCCCTGCTTATATTTTTTACGATTCTTTCCTTATGCGAGCTTTACTGTTGTATCAAGATAAATTTGAAACTTAATACAATTTATTAGTACTAAAAGATTTTGCTTAAGGCTTTGATTTCAGTCTTATATGAGAAATAAATAATAATTAATTGAAAGTCGAAAGCTTAAATCTGTTTAAACAATTTTTAAGTTCTGTTAGTGACAGTCTGAAAGAAAAGTTCATAGCTATACCCAAATCTATTTTCCCATTAATATTCAATAAAATTAACTAGTTTATTTAAACGTAATTTTTGAATTAATAAAATTAATGTCAAACCTGGCAAATAATAGAGACGAGTTATATTTATAGTTTAGATAGAGTACTGAAATTTGTAGAAAAAAATAAATAAATATGATAATTAAGAAGTTTTATTGTTCTTTTAGCGAGAATAAAATGTAAATCTCTATATATATACTAAAAAGTCATAAAGAAACTTTTTTAACGAATAGTGCTTGTCATATTATGAAGATAAACTGTAATAAAAAATCGGAATAAAATTTCCTTCTGAATGAATGAATGAAACTTATACCAGGGAATTTTATAAAGGGAAAAAAACCCATACTTTTAAATTAAAAAGTAAAAATATATTTTAATTTCTTCAAATAAAGAACTATCAACTATATTATTAATTACTTGAGATGTTTTCATTATTTAAAAGCAGTTGTTTATGAAATACCTTTCATATCAAAATATAGATAAATTTTCCACTGTAAATCAATTTGATATCCATTAATATAGGTCTAATTTTGCTTCATTATCAAGAGTGCCATTAGTATAAATGCCTTTCCAATAAGACGTATAATTTGTTGTCACTGAGTGCGAGTCACTCCACGCCCGAATATATTTGACAAAACACAAAATCAAACTTGAAAATTTCCTCAAATTGATTTCGTTTCCATACAAATAAAATCGTTATTTATGATATTTTTACATAACACGTAGCTGACTCTTATTACGAGATCATTGCTATGTTTATAAGTACCGTTCGTTTCAAACTAATTAAATAATTGCGGTCTACAAAGACACTGTAACGATGTGCCGAAGTTACATTAATTTATTAAAATAATTACGTTTAGAATTAATGTCACGAGAGCTTCTAATGTAACATATTCCACCGAGCATATCCTGACGAATGTTCATATTATAAGTGAAATAATCAATCTCATTTGAAAATCCGAATGAAAGTTCTTTAATTTCATGCGTCTCTAGACTTCATATAATTTACTTATCTTTGTGCTTTGGATATGTATAATGGTGACAAGCCTATTTGAATTTACTATTGAAGTTGTGCAGTAAGTGAATAGATTGTGTATTGAATTAAACGAGTTCAGTTTAGTTCGATCCTAGTCGGATAAGCAAGTTTGTTTTATTGTGTTTTGATGTTGTATAATGTTAGTAGTTATTGAAAAGAAAAATCCTCCATATTCTTAGTTTCTTGTGTACTCGAGTTTTGAACTTATTTAGTGGAAAAAAAAATGATTTCATTACTGATTGGTGATTTTTAGGTATATAAGCGCGTAAAATTTGTGTGCAAAAATAAACTTATAAAACTAAACTATGTAAAATAAAAAAATAACTAATAAATATTTGCTTAAATGAAACTAATAATTTCGGAAAAATTACGCGGTTTTTTATTATTTAAAAAACTACATAATCCCGAGGTTTCGGTTACTTTTCAGCAATCGTGATCACGAGCAGACAAAATATTTGCTTTTCAATAATAATTTCATTCATATTCAATATAAAACTTATTAAATTTATTTATTTATCATAAAAAAATAGTTTTTCTTGACAATTTTTCTTGAGCATTAGCAGCACATAAGTGTATCATTTTATGTATTATGTGTAAATAAAAAAATATATACAAAAAAATCTTTAAATAACATCGTGTTAGATATGTTACAGTATTTAACTCGTTTTTCAAGTAAAAATAAAATATAAGACAAAATAACAATGTTTTATACATTCAGAAATCTTATAACGTCAGGAAAAAAAAACATTTTCCATTAACTCAGAGCCGTTCAATACAAAGATCGATGGCTTCTTAATTTTCAAGTATTTACCCATTTCAATTTAAATAATTTAATTGGTTTTCTCCCAATTTAACTCATTGTATTTATAATATATTTAGTTGTTATATAAAATTAATAAGTTACAGAAAAATTTTATTGCAATCACAACAAAACATTTTTTACTTCATGTGTGTGGAATATACTATATTATGGTTTTTTTTACACCGTTTTTCCAAAATTTTATGTTAAAGCGTTAAATTTTTTACTTAGCTACAAAATATGGTTTAAAAATAGTGAATTTGATTGTAACATTTTCCACCTATATATAGCTTTTGAGTATTTACTATTCCTGGTTTATTGTCCTCCTCTAAGTTTTAATATTATTCTGTTGATATCGTTGAAAAGACAGCAGAGATATTGATGAATCTTTTGAATTTCAAAAAACTATATTAGTTTTATATTTACATGTGATTATTTCATAACAATCAGTTGAATTTCGTTAAAGCTCCTTCTAGTAAAATGTGTTATCATCCGACGCTTTGTCCGCACAATATTACAAGATAAATAAAGTATGCCAAAATTAATTTTGGGTTTTCATCTATAGGTCAATTAGCGATTACTTATAAGGAAAAATAAATCTTAATCAGCTTTAATAGAGTCTATTTTGTTACAGTAACTAGGTGCGTTACGAAAAAAAATCCCAACCAGGACGCAGAGATGAATATAGCAAAAGTTACGTAAGACTCAAGATTCAGACTCAAGACTACACTTTCAAGTATTTATGAAAAGAAATTAGTATTTCCTTAATTTCACGGTAATTTAAATTGTTGAGTGATTTCATTAATTTATCGCAAATTTCATGAATCATTTTAATATTCAAGAAAATCTACCCGTATCCCACAAGCGACATCAAATATTATGTATGTACGGCCAGTTCTTAGCATGCCAAGTATTTTGTGGGAGTAAGAAATCGATACATCAAAATATTTTATTTAAATTTAGATATATTTTTTTTTAATCTTAGTAATTAAAATCTTATTTCAGTGTGACATAAACATATGATGCAATTAAAATTATTTTAACCCTCACATTGTTTTTTGTTGAACCTAAAATTTATTTAATTAGATATAACATAAACTATTTTTTTACAATATAATATTTTCCTTAATTTGAAATATATTATGTATAGGTAATTGGTTTTCAACGTTACAGCAATGTCAACTTGAATTAAAATACGAATAAAAAAGACAATTCTTCTCCTCCAACAGTGTTAGAACCTACAATATGACGCCTTCTATTCATTATATCAATTAATGTATAGTGCCCTGCCTCTTAGCGACGAATTATCAAACTCAGAAATTGTATCTAACAACAATGTATTTTATCGTGCAGTTAAATCTTTCCTTTGAACTCTTGCTTTTCTGAAATTTCGTCCGGTTGCAAGATAAAACAAAGATATGCGGTAGTTTATTTCACAAAAGACGTTTATCTATCAGATGGGAGGGAAATTTCACGAGTTAAGGCCCTTATTTTAATCTTCGTCATATCATAATGCAGTTAGTCCCGATACGACTCTACTTTCCCGGGGCGCTAAGCAGATTCTTTAAATGTAGTTATTTTTTTGTAATCTTCTCTATATTCTTTTTATAACGACTTTATTACTTGCGCTTAATTTTAGTAAATAAATTCTTTTTTTAACTACGAAATTGTTTAAATTATAAGTATTATTATTCGCTATTAAAATAATCCGTCATTTGCTTTTCACATGAAGAAAAATCAAGGAAACTACATTACTTACATACATATGTATACATGTTATTGTATTTGTTTCTAATTTTAACCTACACAACCTAAAGCTTTTAAAATTATCCTAACATTAAACAATGCAAAAGGGAACTTTCATTTGATCATATTATAATATACTATATATCGAATTTATTACGAATTCATTATTTTAAAGAGAGGACGCTCGCTGACGTCACTAATGTCACTTGTTTCAGTACGTTCCAGATATTTTAAAATGAAACTTCAATTCCTCTAAATGTTCTTGTATTTCTCGAAGGTTCTTCATAATCACATTCTTTATGATCCGCACTCGCTGAACTCTGCAGTCCGCTGTCGTGCGTCCAGACGTCATATTTATACCAGAATTCAAACATAGTTCTATTCTCCTTTTAAAAAGTCTTTGATTTCGTTTAACTATTAACAATAGCAACGACGACCGATAAGTTGTTATAATAATTGATGACAGCCTTAAGTTATTTTCATGTTGCATTCGTCATTGAACCTGATAGCGCCGATATATATAATATAGTATAAAAAATATTCATCCTTGTGTCAATATATAAAAATGCTAAATAGTAAGTTCTGTGAATATGGACTATTAGGAAATAATGTAAGCACAATATATATTATATTATAAGAGTCTTTTCAACTTAGTTATTAATGAAAATGGTTTATATATGAATCTTTGGTAGTAAATAATCGTCTTCTTTTCCCGGAAAAGGCTGGTGTGTTATTCCGTTAAACCTTTGGGTTATCTTTTTATGGACTTTTTTAACTGAAAGATTACAATTACAATACAAAAACAATAAGTAAAATTAAATATATGTAAACCGCATTGATATGCGTACAGAGCGTGGACAGAAATAATTAAAGAGAAATTCGTATGAACACCCCATGGGAAAATGTTTGTTGAAGTAAAGCTCACTTTTTGGACGGAACAAAGAATGACTGAAGCGAGCGATAAGACATTTACCGGTCCGATGAAACGCTTAATTTTAACCTTATTTTGACTTGTTCCAAAATATATATATATATATATATATATATATATATTATATATATATTATATATATATATATATATATATATTAGGTTCTTATTTATTATTTTATATTAAGGTTTTTCCATTTGCAATCTAAACTTGAAGTGTGTTCACGAAACAATGGCCAGAGAATGACACATCCAATTATTAATCTTTTACGAACTGTTACTTAACTTGCAATGGGATATGTTTGTATTGGTTGAATCATAATAAGGGAGAATAATGAAACAAGAGAAATTGGCTTAAATAACTGCATTAACATTATCAAAAATTAACAAACTTTAACGATGTAAAACTGGATTTTTTATATATATTTTTGTGTTTAGCTGCACTCCTTTACAGAGCTCACATTCTGACAAACAATGGAATCGATTCGAGAATGGCGTTGGGCTTCAAATATTTTCATACAGACATCGGAATAAAATACGATAAAAATTTTACACATCGAATTCGTTTGGAATTATTAATACTATAATATATACTCTGCGATGATAAATAAAAAACTACCAACACTTACAATACAGTAACAATTATTAATAATTTTTCATAACGTATTTTATAAAGTATTTTATAAATTTTCGCCTCCAGGACAGTGAGTATCAATGAGAAGACGATGTAAGAATTTTCAGAGAGACGTTTTAATAGTGAGCTTCTGCTATAAATGTGTTAATTATCTTGTCTCGCTTCTTATACTCTGTACTTTAAAAATATTTAATATTCACGCTGATGTTTTATCCGTGATATATTGGCCTCATCGTTGTTTTTATGCTAGTAAGTTAGACGTGTGCTATCACTGCCTTGTGCCGACTGAAAATTACAAATAATATTTTGAAATATTTTATCGAGCGCTATATGCAAATTATTTTGATTTAACCTTGTTACAATATTTGAAATTCGGTCTTCAACCAAATTCTTAATGAATCTGTATCTTTTAGTGACTATTTAAACAAAAATTCAATACTATAGTATTATTTTCTTATAATTCGCAGTAGCATAAAATATATATAGATCGAGTTGTATTAATGTATAATAAATTAACGAGAATTCGTCCTTTACTGTATCCTATTTGCAAAATCATGGAAACGGGACATTAAAATCAAGTCACGGTTCTAAAACGAAGTTCATAAACGCGATCCTCCAATTAGCAGAAAGGCATTCAGTTGAGTTATTTAGTTTAGTAGTGTGCTTTGAATACCACTGAACACTGAATGGAACTATCCGCATTCCACAATATCTATTCATGAATAGTAGTCGCTTTTAGTTTTAAAAGCAACGCTTCTATTAATTTCTAAGTACTTTTTTTTATTGTATCTCTATTATTTAAATTTTATTGATGAAGATAATTTTTTTTAATGAAATTAAAGTGTTTATCATTTAATTCTTGTGAATTAATTTGATGATATAAAGTAAGGTACACATATTTATATCACATGTATGTGTGGATTTAAATTAATTTGACAATAAAGAATCATCTCAAGTCCTGCTTAAGACCGAAAACTTTGACATATTTAAAAATAACAGATTATTATTTACTTTTGAATTCTTCTTTTAGTATGTAATTAGTTAATGGGATCTTTTGTTAAATAAGGTTAGGTAAGTAATTCTCTTTAATGAGATATAAGACTTTTTATTATTTTTGAAAACTACATACTCCCTACGTTTCGGTTACTTTGCAGCAACCGTGATCACGGACAGGCGAGATATGAGATGCTTGTCTTTAGTTTTTAGTTAAGTATTACTATCGATGGAAAAAAATTAAAAAATCTCATGTCAATCGAGAAAAAAATAAAAAAAATTTTATGTCCTCTCAGTCGAGATGGACATCATAGTGTTGAGAGACCGAACACTATCAGAGTACAAGTAAAGTACATATGTATATGCATTCTACCAAAAGGTTCATTCCTCAATTGTAATCCTTACGTATGTGTAGAAAAATTGCTGAATTTAGAATACTGATTTGTTTTTGGCATTAAATTAAAAGAAAAGGAGATAGTCCAATAAAAAATATTTTTTATTTCATTTATTGCATTGTCTACCTCTATACAGATATTTTTTTTCTTGTTTACATTTTCTGAGATAAACTAAAGATTTTAGAACCAATAAGGTTCTATTTCCATTATATAAGCATTGTGTAAGCATATATTTCCATTCTATTTGGGGTGTCGTTTGAGTTAGAGCAGAATTTTCCTTTTGAAATTAAAGACTGCTTTAACTAACAATACAGCAAACTGCCAAAGCTAAGATTTGAATTTCTATTCCCTTTTTGAAATGAATCTCTTTTTTTGAAAAAGCCTAGCATTCATTGTCTATGTTTCTCAGAACTTTCGTTATAAAGATATTTTACGACAGTGGCAACTAGTTTTAAATATATATTTCTAAAAATTTAAACTTCATAATAAATAATCTTTACATAAAAAAAATTAATAACATAAGAAAAATGGGTTTAGTGAAACGACAGTAGAAACGAAGTTCTTTTAGATTTCTAGACTATATCATGCTCGATTGTTTTTCTAAGGGCCATTACTTTACTCAAAATGTAATGCGACATGTGATAGATAACAGAAAAAAATTTAGTCGATGTCATAAAAGTGTCTAGAATATGGTATCTGTTTTAAAGATAGCCTTTTAAATAGTCTTACTATATATATATTTTTTTTGTATATATGAATTTAGTTACTCAAAAATTTAATTTAATTCCTTAATGGTTACATTTTTTTTTTATGTGAAAGGTGACAAGCGAGCAGACGGCCTACTTGAATGGCTGTAGCGACCGTCGCCCATGGACATCCGCAACATCCGCAACATAGATGTTGCGGATGCGGTGCCAACCTTTATTGTTGAGGAAAAGGGAGGGGTGGGAATAAGGAAATGGCAGGAAAGGGCAACCGGCTCTCTCAGTCATCGGACGAAACGCATCCACTAAAGGCTACTTCACGCCGATCTTCTGTTAGAGGGTGATAATTTGACCACAGCTAGGCTCTACTTAATATGAACATTAATTTTGTATCGCATAATGCAGTCAATCGATAAAAAGCCTGTTTTGAACATATGCACGAAACAAATACTCAGCCGATTTCCATGTAATTAATATAACCAAATATATTATGATAATGAGAAATTCTAATTATTACAAATGTTATTTATATCCTTATAAAAAAAAAAACATAATAGTCCTAACGTCTTTATACAAATTTAAGTAAACTAAAATCTAGTCATTATTTAAATCTTTCAAGTTCTAAAATAAAAATGGAGAAGAAACCTTTATAAGCACATTTAAACTTTAAAACAATACATTTATATTTCTACTAGAAATATTAAAACACATGTGTTTGCTGCTAATTCATTTAAGTAACAAGTTGTGTTACATTTACTTCGTACTATACACTGTGAAAAATAAACTCATTGAATAAAAATACAGTATAAAGTATAAAATTATCTGTATCCAACTGTTAAAGGAATATTTTTTTCAACATATACATAATTATGTTGTTAGAGTTCTAAGTGCTATATATTCAATTATATGTAAAGTAATATCTTAAAAATTGTTGTGTATTAACTACTTACTTAGTGGTTGACTTTTTATCTGTTTTAATATTAGTAATTGCAGCTTGAACATGGGCTGGCTCGACCGGGGAAGTACCACCCTCTCACAGAAAGTCGGCGTGAGGTAGTCTTTAATGGCTGCGTTTCGTCCGATGAGTGAGAGAGACGATTGTCCTTTCACTCTTCAAACATCATCAGTTTATTTATCTACGTTTCTCTTGAGTCAGGTAATTATAATCTGTAACTTAGTTTTATAATGTTTAAATTCATTTTCTACATTCAATCAATATAAAACATCTCTACACGAATTTTAATATTTTAAAACATACCTCGTCTGCCCCTGAATACGGTTGCTGCAAAGTAACCGGGACGTCGGAAGTATGTAGTTTTTTATTATTATATTATCATCCGAAATATATTACTTTTATTTAGAATAAGGAACATTTTCAAAACAAGACAGTTTATTAAATCCAAGATAACATTTGCATTTGTATTCACACTTTGATAGAACTGCTTTGTGACAAAGACCTTAATTGCATCTGATTGCCTTTCTAACATTTGTCGTACGTCTATATGTTGAAACGAGTTAGTTACTAACAAAAGATATGTTAACACTTAATATTAATTGAAGCAATTATAATGAGATCTTAGATTTCGCGGGTATTCATTTAAATAAAACTACCACTTTAGGATTACTTGCGTTTTTATTAATTAACTACATACTCCCGGCTTCTCGATTACTTTGCAGCAACCGTGATCACGGCAGTAATCCGTTAATATAAGATTTATTCAGAAATTAATATACACTGTTTTATTTAAGAGAGTGAAAGATATAAGGAGAGAATTCTCTGTTTCTAATGATTTATCAAAAAATAATAATCATTAAAAAAACCTTTTAAAAGCTTATTATGGTTATAAATATATAATTTTAAAATTGTAATTTGTAATAAAACTATATGTGGAATGAAAACAATACCTAATTTATGATCCCTTCACTAATAAAATTTTTTTTTTTTTCTCCACCTCATACTAAAAAAAAGATTAATTTTATCTGATCCTTTTATAAATAATGGCTTCACCCTAATGAATGGTCCTCAACAAAGACCTTCTCATTTATCTTCGTGTGTGACGTTCACACGTTCTAAACTCGGAAGTGAGTTCTGAAGTCATCAGATACAATATGTTTTAGGACTTGGCAACTTGATAAATAAGAGGAATCACAGTTTCTATATTATTTGTTACAAGTTTAATTTGGTCATTAGGATATTGTAGCGTAAAAATATAGATCTCTTGGTTTTAAAAGTATCAAAAGTTTCATAAAGCAAGATGGAACTCGGTTATGGTGTTGAAAATGATTTTGATATTGAGATCTCTTCAAATTGTACAATAAAGATTTTATGCACAAAAATTGCTACTTGTTTTTTACAATTTTTTATAATCAATGTGTCGCACTTTTATTTATAACATAATTTTAATATTAAAATGCTTTTAAAATGTCTTCATAAAAAAATATTTGGACTGCCTTTATGTTACTCATAGTTTATCGATGTACGTAACTTAAGAATTATATCTACAACCAGACTTCACTCTTTCAAATATTTGACATTATTGTAGACACAAGATTATGTAAATTAATTCTTAATATGGTCTTAAATTAATAAAAATATCTATATTAAGAAAATATTGTCCGATATTCTAGCTAGCCAGCTGACTGGAGGTATGTCTGACTGTTCATGTATTCGACTTAAGGCATACTCATATTCCATGACGAACACGTTATAACAAAACTGACAGATGTTCGTCTTACAGTATAAGTTTATTACCTATCTTTATTATTCCTAGCAAGTCATAGTATGTACAATTATTGAATGTTTACAATAGTTTTAAAACCTTTGTACGGTCCGAGATTATTTCTTAAACGATTTTGTCATTTCTTATGTTTTTGGTGAAAGCCAAGTGGTGAGTAAGGTACACAGTGCTTCTTCCTAGGATCGATTGTGCTGACAGATTAAAGGACAACGCAAGACACTTCACAGGTTTATGGGTTGTGGACGAAAAATCTTTACAAAGTACATGAAGGCCTCTATAGCAGCCGTCGGGTCCACTTGGAGCTCCAACTCAGCTATGTCTGAAACTTTAGGCATTCTTCACTAGCTGACGGTTTAGCCCTTCAAGGTGAAGAAAAAATTCGCAAATCTCAACTATATAGTGAGTGACCAGCGAACATACGTTTTATGCAATCTTCCTGATCGCCTCCTACTAAAGGCCGTGTCATCAACGCTGATCTCATATCTACTATCGCATCCAGAAGGAGAAATGACCTTACTAACGACAGGAACTTAAATACTATATAAAGTAGAGCTGTAATAATATGTGCAAGAAGAAATGTTTATATTAAATTGGAGAAAAATACATACTAATCTCTGACTTTAAAGTCCAGCTAATAGAAAATGCTTCTACAATTCTTTCCAAAGCTTATCATCAAAATTTGGGTGAAAATTTTTATGACTAATTTTGTTATTTTCTTACGCCATACCGGTTCTATCATTGACGTTTATGTTTTGTTCACTGTATTGTTTTGTTTTGTCCTATTTGGTAGCAGGAACAATAAACAAAAGCAGTTGTTTTACAACTTTGCTCCACATGAGTAAACAGCGTAACTTTAACTTGTTACTGCAACTTAAACAGTAAAATTAGTAAATGTTTATCCTTCATAAGTCTCCGGAAATCTTGCTTGCATTCTGGCCTTCTGGTTACGTTTATGATTTAACTTTTTCATTTACTTTGTCCAAAGAGATTAGATGTTTTAATTTAATTCGTAATTCCGATTCACTCGACCTATCCTGAGGTCAGGGATACGATGTAAATAGAAAGGATAGTTGTAAGAAAGTTATATTCTTATGTTAGTCCATTTCCATAAAAATGTCCACATCAACAATTTATGACTCGCCTTGTGCCAACTCATTCGTAACGCCTTAAATATCACTGACAATAGTGATGTAAGCATAGAAACATTCGACAAACAGTGTTATTTAATAAGAATTAATACCAAGTTTCTTTAAGTATCGATGATTGCATTTGTATAACAACGATCTGTATAGATCTATGATAAAATTTTGTATTTTAGTTCCTAAATGTTGAATTTTAACAAGCAAAACTCATATTATCGATAGAAATAACACACTGTTAGCAAGTAAAAGTAAAGTAACATAAATTATATGTTAGCTACTCTAGTGCACTAAGTAAATAAATCGGATATAGAAGAAAACATCGTCTAGTTTCAAGTAAACATAGTTGTAGTAACTAATACTACTATAAATTAAAATTTATTATTATTTAAACATTAAGGAACAGGGCGCTTCGTTGAACTACATACGGAGCGTTAAGAGTTTTTCGTCCAAAAATCTCAGCAATTAATAGTAATACGTATGTCAATTAATGTGAAAAGTTGAATGCTTCGTATTTAGTGTAATGTTGCAACTTAGAAAAAAGTATAAAGTAAGATTATGAAGTGGTATTTCTATAAATGAGTGAAGTTATACAGGGTGTTGAGATAATAGTTTTAGTGTGCCGAGCACAATATATTACGGAAAGGTAACCTTAATGAATAATATGCATTCTGCGACTTAGGTGTAGTCATAAAAAGTCTAGGATTGTAACCGCTACATCTACGTTACTCTATTTTCAATCAATACTCTTTGTGATTTGGGAATTCCCAATAATTGTCTATTTAATTGAATTGAATTGAATCTACCCGAAAGTGTTTTACTGTGCTTAAAAAATAAATAAGACGAGACATTTTCTCTCTACAAAATGTAATTCACTTCATGTGTATTTTGTAGTTATAACTACTTTTGCTTACGTTATTTCAACTATTTCTTCGAACTTAGTCAAAACACAAAAACCGTGTTATAATTCGGTTACGTATTACACAAATTCACCCCACACAATAGATGAGGAAATATTATTATAACAATACGAAATTATATTAAATTCGTTGTAGGAATATTCATTTCACAATCCATAATAACAGTTACAAAGATATCGAATACATTATAATACCGTCTGCCGCTCTGAAGTCACGTAACAAGTTTCATGCTAATATAGGTAATTTTATGTCTTGGATCCAGACGTAATTTTCAATTTTGTACTCGTTAAAACGTCTTTTATATCTCGTAAAAAGTTTTTTATTGCCCAACATTCCGTTGATTTTATCATTTTAAATAAGTTTCTAACATTTCTATCAAGTATTTATCTGGTAAATATACAAATAATTTAATATTTCTAGAAAAAAAAATTGCAAACTGTATTTAGGAATAAATAAGATATTGTTAGATACTTAAAAATTGGCCATTTTGACAAAATAGTCGAATTTAAACAGCAACATTTAGTTTAATGCATAGTAATGCAACTTTGATTTTCTTGAACTACAAAAATTATGTTTTAATTACCTTAAAAACACCTTATTTCTACGAGTGATTAGGATAGTTTCAATAAGTTACAGATATTCTGTATCTTTACCTTATTTAACAGGATAGGGGTATGCTGCCTAAATAATAAGACTAATATCTTGATTCTCACTAACAAAAAACAACAGTACACCATAAAATGAGTTTAATATAGAATGAGAACCCTCGACATACTGAAACATGAGTGTTACATTAATTGATGACCGAAAACAGATACGGTGGCTGTATGAGCACTTAATGTATAAAAGTGAAGTCAACGCTCTCGTAAATATCAGATAATGAAAAAAATATATATTCAATGAAACAAACGAATTTAAAACATTCTAACATTGTCATATAAATTATTAACCAAAGATTATTGTTTAAATTATACAATTAACTTACTAAAGAAGTTCTAATAAATTATTGAGACAGTCCAGATCTCAATCTAATAATATATTATGTTATTATAATGAATTAAAGACAGTCACAAATCAATATTTCTTTTGTTTGATATCACGTCCATTGTAGTTTCATTTAGTTGGTCCCAAATCTTGTTACCAGTTTAAAACACATTGAAACTAAGCTTAGTTTTAGATCTATGAAACTAAAATAATAATAGAAACATGTTCCGCCATACATTTACCATTGAATTATATAAGGTGGCAACCGGAGGTTCCAGGAAGACTACGAAACTTACTTATATGTATATTATAATAAAAAATTACATATTAAAACTTATAACCTATACCTAAGACTACATGATTGCCCCGATGTTAGGATAGCAATGCCAATCCATAGCTTGTGTGGTATCAGGAATCTTCTGGTTCACACGGCTTGGTGTTGGTTCCGCGGAGTCAGCGGCGTCACTTGTTATATGATATTTTATCTATACAACGATGTTACCCGGCGATGTTCATTTATTTTATAATATGTAGCGCGTACGTAACAATTGTTACAATATTGTTTTTCCCAGCTGAATCATCCATTATATATGCCATCGCCCAGAAAATGTTGGGTGAATAATACTTATACATTTTCTTATATCTGTGATAAAGAAGTATGAAAATTATCAAAAACGTTATGCAAGGAACGAATGGTTTATATTTAAGGTAGGAAATTAAGGCTTCGAGCCAAACTTTCTGTAAAAAAAATTCTAAAACAGATGTTAAGGTTTAAAGTGAAGGTTGGTTTTACCTTGCGATAATGTGGAGACAACTGACAACTGACTGATTTAATTCTAGCTTGTTACATATGTTTATTTACAAAAGAAAAGGGTCTTTCAGTTTTATTATATTTTGTGTTTCCTTTCAATGTAAACAAAATCCATATAAAAATCTTACGACTTCTAAATATTCGATATTAACAAGGGAAAGATTCGTGGCGACGTGATGGTGACAGTTGATGAGAGAGAACTATACTATCTATATACACATACTTGGCTTAATATTAAAAACATAACTTTGAATAGAATAGTATTAATTGAAATAACGACACATAGTGATAATACTCATCAAAGCATTCTTAAAATATGTATTAATTCAAATCACTATGTTATTTTATTTTATAAAAAAAAAGTATTGTCACTTATTTTAATGTTGAAATGTACCTTATTGGCTTTTTATACGTTTAATATATTTCAGTGCACACTGATTGTTTATTACAAAATTAATTAGAAAATTCACTATTTATTTTTAAGTTTCTTTATAGGTTTTGAAACTGTAACAAACGGCTTACGTTAATGAATATCCCTCGTCTTAATTTGTCTTTGTGGTGCAGGGAGAGGAAAATTCTTTGAATGTTGAAACCAGCTGGTGAATCAGACCGCATTTAGAGAGTCTTGCGTTTAGTGAAAATTTTACTGACTGTAGCTATTTAATGTTGTATTTAATGAATATCGGTTATAAAATAATAGTGACAAACCTATAAATCGTTTTAAAATACCAATAACTGATTTTGGAAATATCAAAACGTTAAACTTTTCACTCAATTTAATATTTTGAATTACTTTAACTGCTTTAAAAATATTCAATTATATGAGAGTCACTCAACATAATATTTCGATTCGAGAAATTCATTAAAACGGAATAAAAAAACATATTGTTTGTTTTTTTTGTGTGCGGATGTTAATCAATATTAAAGCTATTGAGTTGAGGACAGATTGATATGCAAATAGATAAGGTATTAGAATATTTAAATTCTATGCATAATATCCCCCGATTGATGTACACTGCATTGCATATTGTATCAACAGCCTGGTATGAACCCAACAAACACGGATTCAGCGTGTGGGTGTTGGGTACATAACGTTTCAGGGAGAGGAGCTTCAACAGTGCAAGAAACTTGCAACCCAGGCGTAGGTTCAAGGGGCCCTATATAACGTACCTTAAACGCTCACCTCCACCGTCCAAGCTCCTCTTTCTACCTAACCAAAATAAAAATATGATTTAGATAAAAAAAAAAACATTAGTAGACGCATTATATATAGAGAAAATTCAACATAGTAATAGAATACAGTAGACATTTCTTTTTGCGGAGTTTCGAACACCACGTATGTGGAAAAGTCGAATAATAAGTAAGAGTCGGTAGAATCCACCAGAAATCGTTCATAGAACTTGGTTTCCAACATTGCGACACGTTTAATATTCATGAGGTATACGGTTTTATTGAAAAACTTTATTTCAAGTATGGGGTTTTCCAATAGGGACGCTTGAACTTTGACAGCTGATTGCGGCCATGTTGTTTGAGTGACAGCTGTCAAATGCAGTGTGTTATATTCATTCCGTCCTCCCAAACCACCATGGCAGGTTACAGTGTCGAGCAGCACGTGCAAATCATAAAATTGTTTTATGAAAATGGGTCTTCAGTTCGAGCAACGTTCCGCGCACTTCGCCCGTTTTACGGTCGCGATGATCGTCCTGCCGAGTCGACTATCCGTCGATTGGTGGACAAATTCGAGTCAACCGGGTCAGTTAACAATCAGCCGGTTCCCGTGCGTCAACGTAACGCGAGATCTGCCGAGAATATCGCCGCTGTGCGCGACAGTGTCCTCGAAAACCCGCGGCAGTCAATTCCGCGTCGCGCACAGGAACTCGGCCTTTCGCAGACGACAACTTGGCGAATTTTGCGTTGTGACTTGAGCCTGCACCCGTACAAGATCCAGCTGACCCAAGAGCTCAAGGTTAATGACCATAGACAGCGCCGTGTGTTCGCTGACTGGGCATTAGAGCAGTTGGAAGTTGACGCCGATTTTGGCAAAAAAATCATCTTCAGCGACGAGGCGCATTTTTGGATGAATGGCTATGTCAACAAGCAAAATTGCCGTATTTGGGACGAGACCAATCCACACGAGGTTCACCAAGTGGCAATGCACCCGCAGAAAGTGACTGTTTGGTGCGGATTTTGGGCCGGAGGCGTGATTGGTCCGTATTTTTTCGAAAACGATAATGGTGTGGCCGTCACCGTCAATGGTGAGCGATACCGGTCGATGATAACCAACTTCTTTTGGCCTGAAATCGAGAATATGGATCTGGACAACATGTGGTTTCAACAGGACGGCGCTACGTGCCACACAGCACACGCTACGATGGAAGTTCTGCACGAGCAATTTCTGGACATGGTCATCTCGCGCGGAGGCGACGTGAACTGGCCACCGAGATCGTGCGATTTGACCCCGCTGGACTTTTTCTTGTGGGGTTTTCTTAAGTCGCAGGTCTATGCCAACAAGCCGCAAACCACCGATGCCCTCAAAGTCAACATACGCCACGCCATCGATCAAATACAGCCCGATTTGTGCGCCAGAGTCATCGAAAATTGGACCTTTCGTGTGCGCGCCACCAACCGAAGCCGTGGCGGTCATTTGAATGATGTCATATTCCATACATAATGGGGTCGATAGACCTTCGAAATAAAAAAAAAATTCGCAAATATCTTTCCTACATGTATTTTTTTTTGCATTTCAAAGATCAAGCGCCCTTAATGGAAAACCCTTTATAAGTCACCGTTGAAGTGGAAGTTTGCAAGAAGTTAGGTGTTGAATGTGGCTATATATATATATATATATACTACAGGTGCACATCTCATAAATTCGTTACTAATTGTTGCCTGCGGTTTTAATTGCCTCTTAAAACTTTTTGGACATACGCGTTATGAAGATTCGTTCGATTATTCGAGAGACTCTTTGCTTTCTTAATTGAGGAAGTAATACTAGTAATTGTGTAACTCACGTTTAATCCAATTGACAACTTGCTCCTTTTTGAAAGCGGTTGAAGTTAATTCTTATAGCATTTTAATGCCTGCTGCTAGTGAAATTCTCGTTGATGTCTGTTAAAAAGTTTTGGAGATAAGGAAGAAAAACAGGCGGACAGATAGACAATAACAAAAACTATTGCAGTTTTGATGTAGATCTTATATATATTTATTTACGCTAAGTGAAAAGCTATTAATTTGAAATTACAAACATACACTTGAATTTTATTTATAAGAATAGATACAAATTTATCTTCATTATTCGAAGACTGGCAGACTAAGACCTCAGTTTTACGATAAAGAAAATTTTCATATACTTACTATTAATATTAATTTATTAAATAATATCAATGATTTTCATATTTTTTTCGCGTGATCAGAGTTGCTGTAAAGGAACCGAAAGTTATAGGGGATATGAGACGAAATCTCTGAGCATTCCACGGATTCACCGTGCGGGTGCCGGGTCCATCGCGTTGCAGGGAGAGGAGCTTCAACAGTGCCTGGGACTTGCGACCCAGGTGTAGGTTTAAGGCGCCCGTCTCTTACGCGCATTAAACGCTCACCTCCACCGTCCAAGCTCCTCTCTCTACCTAAACAAACGTGAAAAGAACCTACTAGGACTAGCTTCCAAGTACGTTTCAAGAATGAATAGATATTATTTCTGGACAGGCTCAAGTCTTTTAGTAGGTTGTAGAGAGATTTAGCCGTTATACCTCTCGCTCCCACTTCTACCGCGTACAAATTTATAACGAACCTATTATTAGTGAGTTCGTTAATGAGCTCGTAATACATTTTGACCTTGATGGCATGGTCTTGGGGATGTTGGTTTCCCAAGGAACCGTGAGCTCTATCATCACAACGTGTTTTATAATTCGCGAATATAATAGTGTCCGGTCTGGACGCCGTCGCACAAATATCCTCTGGGATTTTATATTGCTCCTCATGAGTATGATATATGATATAATAATAAAAAAAGGCGTAGTATAAGAAAAACTCCATTTCATTTTAATTTATCTATAACACAAAAAAATAGTAATTTCATTAAAATTTATTAATAGAACTATATACATTACAGAAACAAAATATTTTGAATCATTTATTTCATTATTTGAATAAAATAAAGAGGTTCAGCTTTGACAATTTGATTAATTGTCCTACGTTATATATTATCTGTCTAGTATAATTAAATTTTTGTGTAAGTGCCATGAAAATATAGTCGGATAATATGGCATGCATATACAGTTCACATCATGAAAAATCATGACTAACAGAAAATAACTCATCTCCCGAGGTTTCAAATGTCAGTTTTTTAACCAATTAATCAAATCAGCGTGTTATCTGTTACTGTTGAACCTAAACCTCCCCAAGGGCGTCAAGTGTCATGGGACTAGGGCAAAGTTTACGCTTTTAGGTCAACGCAAGTATCTTACATATAATATATTTATATTACATATATACAATATAAATATAGATTCCCTTAAAGTTGTCAAAATGTACGATTTTTTGGATACTTTTGTACGTTAACATAGAAGTTTAAAGTTTTTCTCATCTTTAGAAATTTAACTTGAGCTTTACTCAGTTTCGAGACAGGATCTTGGCAGACGGATGAATAAATAAAGAATGTTATTACCAACCGAATCATTAACATTCTAAAATACACTACCAGCGAATTTGTTGTACTTAATAATATTTATAAACAAATAATGTAAACTAAATAAGTACCTCATCCAATTATTAATCGGTTTTCATTTAATTCACATAAAATACGTTCCCTTGGGAGAGATGTAAGGTCTATAAACTGTTCTGCTCTCTAGAATTGTTTAATAGAGGCTTATTTTGTATGCATATTGTATGAAGTAAAGCCAGAACACTATTAATAATTTACGCAAATTATGTATTCAAATCTTTAGTGCGGGCGAAATTAATGGCTTAAATATATATAGCTTACGCCATTTCATATTTTACAAGATACGTTTACTCGAAAAATGAAAACGAAAATTGCAAAACACGTCTTTTACTTTAAGTCAATTTAATTATTAATTTATCTGTCCACACACATATAGATATACAAAATATTAACTCTTTAAGTTTAATAATAACTTAAATAAAAATAATGCAAACCAAGAAGTTAATAAATTTAAATGTATTAGTTATGACTGTTATTCAGGCGTTTTCTCGTGTTTGCTCAGGGAATATCCTATTTCGGGAGCGAGTGAATATTATTAAAAATTTATAAAATAATAATAAGCTTTAGAACGTTGTCGTAAAATGTTTTTCGAATTTAATTTACACAATACTTCACTACACGTCTGCGTTCATGTTCATAAAGCGAAAGTTGCTAATAATATTGTATTTACTTAATCACTTTTCATTAAAAAAATTAAAAATATAAGCAAAAATTAAATGATTATAGAATATAAAAAACTATCAGCAATAGTTTAAGATTTATTAATGAACCACTTCTGGGTTACGTTTATAATTAGAATTTACTGATTATTTTATGAGTAGTTTAAAATTTTGTAATCCACTGTCACATGTTTTATACTTATTTCATTTATTATTGAAACTGGAGTAGGTAATGCTCGGAAGTAGTTACCACAGATGGATCGGAAACGGATACGAAAAAATACATATTTAGTATCTGTGTCTTACTTAATTTTGGTGTTGCTACTCTGAAAATAGATATACCTTCCTAGTAGGAACTCTTTACCCATGGTCCACTTTATTTGTGGCGTCTAGTTTTTTATTGTGTTCAATTATGACGACGGGTTTCATTTACATTTTGTACTTCCTAAATAATCTTCTTCGCACATTCAAAAGTTCATTATACAGTAATGTCCAAAGCGCCGGACAAGTAATTTCTTTTTTTGCACCTGGTAAATATTTAAGTGAACTACTACTAACTGGCGCTTGTTACAAATTGTATAAGGTTCTAATGTTAGCATAAATAATGCAGTCAATCAGCCACCAAATTGAAAACACTTTTCGGAAAAATTTACACGGACTCCTCTTGCTGGGAAGAAGTGACTGTTGGTTAGGTAATAATTGCAATGTATTTTTTCAATAAACACCTACACTACCCACAGCTACACAGCTACACACGATTTAACAAGTACATTTAACTGATTTACATATTTTATGTACCATGATATGTTACAAATAAAATGAATATGGTTTGACATATTGGTTATTTGTAGTTTCAGATCCTGTTCTGGAACGTGACCATAAACTCTCAGAATTCCATGGATTCACGGTACGAGTGCCGGGTCCACCACGTTGCAGGGAGAAGACCTTAAACAGTGCCTGGGACTTGGGACCCAGCTTTAAGGGGCCCACTATCTAACGCGTGTTAAACGCTCACCTCCACCATCCAAGCTCCTCCTTGTATGTAACCAAACTTGAAACAAACCTACTACGGCTGCCTTCGAAGTACGTTCTATGAATGAATTGATGCTGGTTCTGACAGACCCAAGTCTTTTAATAGGTTGTAGAAAGATTTAGCTGTTACACCTCTCGCCCCCCATTCTACCCCGTACAAATTTACGACGAACCTATTTTTAGCGAGTTCGTTAGGGAAGTCGTAATACTTATAGTCCTTGATGGCATGGTCTTTGGTCATGGTGGTTTCCCAAGGACCCGAAAGCTCTATTGACAGAACGCGCTTTTATATTCGCTAATACAGAAATATTCTCCGGGATTTTATATTGTTTCTCAAACAGATCCATCATTATCGTGCAATCCGGAGCTGCTTTTAGAATATAATAAGGCTTGACATTTGATTTTGTAGCCCTAGTGCCTTCTCTCATAAAAACTACTGATCGCTCGTTTGTGGTTTATTCCCTTTGTGCTCGGGCTACCGAAAAACTAACCGCTTCAAGTATGATTTCCAGAATCGTATCGTGACGACGCGAGTATTGATTGCTATCCAGGTTTACCCTACATCCCACCAGATAATGCTTAGCAGTTCCAACTGCCGTCCCACAGATATTTTTTCTGTACCTTTGCCCCATCTTACTAAATGAATTAAGGTGCGTCATTTTTGTGCTAATGGGATGCAAAATCTTCTTTGTCCCAGCACTCGTTCTGCATTTCTATACTCATTGCATGGGTCTTATATTTAGTATTCTCGTCATGTCGACTAAAAAACTTTACCATATCCGTATCTTGGGCCTTTTTACTTGATCCTAACCCTACTCTGTTACTTTGTGCTGCTATCATGAACTGTTTAAGGAATTAGTCTTGCCTTTACCTCTGGGGTATCTTTCTCTTTTGGGAGTAATTTAATGACGTCATCAGGGGATTTCCTCAGGATTTGTCTCTTGGAAACTCCCAGGAGTTTATAGAGCTTCTATGGTCTTTTTAGACCCATCTCAAAACTATTGCGATTTTTGATTAAAACTGAAGAATCAGCCGAAAATCTAAAAATCAAAAATTGTGGAAATTGAGTGTTTCAGATACACTATACGTTTTTAATTATTTTATTTCTACGTGTTCCCAACACTTTCATCTCGTATGGCCATGATCACAGTTGCTGAAAAACAAAAAAAACGTCGAGAACATGTAATAATAAAATAAAAAAACGAGTAATACATACCAAAAATTTCGTTTTTATTTAAGAATACTTTCAATTTATGAAAAATTGCCTTTCTGTTCATTCTTTTTCTCGCCTATTTCATAGTATCCAATACTTACAGACTACTGCAGACAACTTGGAAGAATTTCATGGCCAGCATTTCCTTATTTTCTTTAGTTTTGGAGAAGATAAGAGAAGATATAACGAGGTCAGGACCTCAGTGAGGACGAAATACTCTGATGTTATTATTCAAAACTAACATAGTTTCGTTGTTTTTTTTAATAAATCCTACCAGGTCTAAAGAATTATCATAATTTAATAATAATAAATTGTAGCGAAATGTTCTTATTTAAATTGACTAAGCTGGTTTCGATAAATATCGTCAATGACGACATTTTCAAAATGTTGGAACAAATATTTTTTGGGTCTTGCTATACACTTTCCAATGAACAATGAACTTTCCACTTATATAATGACATAAAATTATTTAACAGACATAATTAATTAAACTTATGAATCAATAAATAAATATAATTTATTCAATAAATTATAATAGTTCGAAACAGTTGAAATATTACTAGCATGTAATGTTTGTAACAGATATGAAAACTTACACTATCGTAATATTTCGTGTCATGACAAAAATTAAAGCGACTATTTCTTGAAACATAAAAATATCGACAGAATTTAGTCGACTTATTAATAGCGTATGCATTCAATGTATTTGAGTAACTAAGTTTAAATATTCAGTAACTAATATTCTGAGAGGTAACATTTAAAGTGACAACTGACATATCGTCTCGTTTGACAGTTGACTGCTGTCCAAACTTAAATTCAGTAATCAAAATGATAAGAAGCGTGGTGGTATTGTTATTGATATCAAATATTGTGTCAGTGCGAAATACATTACGAAAAGGTTAGTTATGTTTACAATAACTGATAACAATTTTAAGATAAACTCAAACAAATTTGTACAAAGCAAATAAATATACAATTTAATAAAATATGAATTGATTACTCAATAGTAAAAATATGTGTTTACTTTCACTTGTTTATATATTTATATGTAAACTATAAAGTGAATAAAGATCGTTTAATTAATAACTAAGAAAGTAATTATCATAAGTTGTTAAATATTGTTTATAAAAAGTATTATATACCTGCCAAACTAGAACCATTTGATGTTAGTAATCATACAACAATCGAGTAGTCCTTTAAGTTTCACTTGAGTAATTCGTATAAAACATCTTCTCGATGAAATTAATGAGTCATATAAATGTCAATATTACATACTATGAAATAAAACATCATAATAATTCACGTAATAAAATACATATATGGGTTGAATTATTATTTTGAAGATAATAATATTTATGATCTATATCTTTTGATAGCTGTTATTATTTTTTCCATCACTAATGAATTAAGTTCCTTAGAACATCATATACATGTATTTACAGACCTCGTAATTTATGTTACGGCACGTGCCTTTATAACGAGGTGTATCAAAACTTGCATGACGCTGACTTCTTTAATTAAAATTTACATTAGAAAACTGTTACATGAACAAAATATCTTAAAAAAATAGTTCAAATAAAACGCTAAAAGTGTTTTAATTATTGTAACTCTCATACTTAATAAAAATATAACTAGGTTATCTCACAGTCGATTGACTTTTTTACTAGTGTCAATAGCTGTTTGACTAATCTCTAAAGTGTAATGGTCAATTGAAACTGATAATGCGCTTGATACATGTTAGTATTTGTGTTCAGAAATATCTTAGAAAATATTGTAAAAGAATGAATGATTTTTACTTTCACGGTTATCAATCGCTGTTAAAACTTGCGCGTGTTAGACCGTTGATTGCTTTTGTTACATCAATAATTATTAATTTCATAACTACGAAATCCTAATCGGTTCGTTATATTTAAAATTTAAAATATGTATACCATATAAAAAAATATGTACATATGGTTAAAATAATAGAATAAATAAGAAAATTGACTGGTAAAATTTATTTCACATTAACACTAAGAAACATTATTAGTTTGAAATATTTTTTAATTGTAACATAAATAGTTACGAGAAAAGCTAAACATTTCGGAATTGGGCTCTTATAAAAATCAACGAAATGTATTAAATAAAAAATACACGTGGTAATTAACCATCACCGAAATGTATATAGTCTGTGACACGCTAAGTCATGCAAAATACAAATATTACGCCATGGTTCCGCAGATAATTATAGCCTATGACTTATTCTTATATTTAAGCTACATTACTGTAAAATTTTAATTGAAATCCATTAAATAGTTTTTGTATGAAAGAGTGACAAACATTCATACAAACATCGATACAACCTCAGAAACTTTGTTTTTGTAACATTAGTAGAACAATAGGTATCGTTTGATAATTAATATAATAAAAAAGATTACGATATTTACTGACTTTTACTATATTTTTTCGGTAGTTTTTTGCTCTATTTTCACCTTAAATACAATGTTTATAATTTGAATAACGCTTATATGTATACATTATTCAGATTTCTATTCAGGTACAGTATTCCATTTCTTCATATACAAAAATGAGAAATACTAGTAGGTCTGAATATCAAGACTTTTTTGTATAGAAGTATAAAACATGAACTAGATTCTTTAAACATACATTCCTTGTATCAGGTAATAACAACAGTTTTTTGGATGACAATACAGAACTGGAAATAAAGGCGATTTTAGTGCCTATTTGAATAAAACCTACTTTGATTTCGTCCTGTAGAACAGGTTTTACCGAAAACATTGCCACTATGATTATCCTCTGCTACGTGAATTTAGATCTTCTAAAAAAATCTTCTAGAAAATTCCGAATCAAAAAAACGTATTTAATTTCCTCAGCAGACAAATACGATGACATTTTTTTCCAGATCCAGCCTATTGGAACAAACTAGCTGCCGATGAACTAGATGAAGCATTAAAATTAAAATGGAATCAAAACACTGCGAGGAATGTGATACTGTTCATTGGGGATGGGATGGGTCCGAACACTGTTACCGCTACAAGGATATACAAGGGAGGCGAAACCCATAAGCTTTCATACGAGAAGTTTCCACACATTGGATTGCTAAAAGTAAATTGATATTAAACTCACCAAAATTTCTAGCAACGAATTTATGTACTAATCCTTTCGTTAAAAAAACTTCTTCATACTACTGTATGCAGTAGTGGTAATGATTTAAATCATTATGCCCCTAATTCTCTGGCGTCTTAAAACTTTAAATCATATAAACTTAAAATCGATTCGGAAACCTAATTATTTCCAGACATATTCCGCAAACAAAATGGTACCGGATTCGGCCAGCACAGCCACCGCTTTGCTCTGTGGTGTCAAAGTGAACCAGAACACAATAGGAGTAGATGCTTCAGTGAACCACAACGACTGCGTAGCATCCCTCGATAATAGCACTAAACTGGAATCGCTGGCGACTTTAGCGCTGAAAGCAGGAAAAAGTGCTGGTGGGATTTAAATAAGAAAAGACCTTGTTTAAAGACTAATTCTTTGAACTAGATAATAAACAAATGAAATTAAACTTTAGTTAAGCGTAGAATTAATAGTTACACATCGTCTGTCAGGTTTTGTGACAACAATGCGTGTGACCCACGGTACACCTGGACCGATGTACGCACACAGCGCGGCTCGAGAATGGGAGTGTGACGCGAATATGGAGGATGAAGCGAAGGCCTGCAAGGATATAGCAAGACAACTGGTGGAAGACTGGCCGGGAAGAGATCTTCAAGTAAGTGATAAAAAATATTAATAGAGAATCGATAACAGAATCCACAGAAGAAGGCATAATGTTCAAAAATGACTATATAATGAATAAAATAATTACATACAATGAAGGTAACACCAATACTAAAGAGAGATTGATGATATATGATATAAAATAATTATTGAACTTCAACTGCCAAAACTTTTTAAAATATACAGTATCATTAAATAAAAAAAGAAGTATTGATGGGTAAGTTACGGCAACAAAACTGCAATAATAATTTTGACTTTAAGCCTAATTCGACTATATTTTTATCAAACGGTTCTAGAGGCTAGCTTCGTAATAATAAGATCCTAGCAATCAATAAAATGTAAATTTTCAAATCTCCCGGAAAACATCTCAGGTTTTTTCATAGGAAGCTACAAGACTATCTAAATGTCAATCTGAAAAATTTGGGTTTATATCCATAAGAAGGCAAGTACAGATTGAATGATAAGAATTGAATTATTTTTTTTATGCTAAAGGGGGCAACCGAGCAGACGGGCTACCTGATGGGGGTAGTACCGTCTCCCATGGACATCCGCAAAATAATTTTGCGGATGCGTTGCCACCCTCGATTAGGGGAAGAGGGGGAGGAAAAAGTGGAAATGGGAGGGAAAAGGGAAAGGGCAACCAGCTTTCTCACACATCGAATGAAACGACTACTACCATTAAAGACTACTTCATGCCGATCTTCTGTGAGAGGGAGATACTTCCCCGTTCGAGCCAGCCCATGTTCGAGCTGCAGAAACTTGACCACACCTAGGCTCTACCGTCTACGTAAATTGGCCTCAGTTACGCCATTGAGAGGTGTACGGCCAGCGGTGGACTGATTACAACAGACAATAATGGAACATTGATTTAAAAAAAAGAAACTCGTAACTAACTTATAAGAGAATATCGACAAAATCGTCATGTAGATTGCCATTCACACACTACTGTATCTTTAAGTCACACACTTTCTATATTCTGATTTGTTTTTCTTATGTTTTAAATACGTTCAATGATCCATAGCAGTAACATTATTTATTTTCAGAAACTTTCTTAGTCAAACTTATTAGAATACATATGTAGGAACTTTCCACTTAGAATTTGGTTTCTTTATAGACTATAGGAGTGGAGTCGTGGTGGACTGGAGGTTAAAGGACCGCCTCTCATGCGTGAGGGCGCGGGTTCGAAACCTGGCAAGTACCAATGTGATTTTTCATAGTCATATGTACTTTCTAACAGTATTTAGACGCCACTGACGGACGGTGAAGGAAAACATCGCGAGGAAACCTGGTCTTATAATTTCAAATTATAAGTTTGAAATCGCCAACCCGTCTTGAGCAAGCGTGGTGATTAATGCTCAAACCTTCTCCATGCGAGAAGAGGCTTATGCTCAGCAGTGGGCTACCGATAGGCTGATGATGATGATGATGATGATGATGATGATGATAGACTATAGGAGTTGAATAGCATATGTCCTAGTTAATGAGACCTACAACAAAATATTTAAACAGAATACATGTATATTATCAATACGTTAATTTAAACATACTCGTAACATTATTTATTACAGTATGCAATCAGAATAAAATCAATAACATTATCGTAGAGTCCGGTGGAAATAATTCATTTAACGCGCTTAGCATTTGATTTCCGTGTCCGTCGTTTTAAATTGTGTTGCTTTAAGTCAAAAATGTAATTAACTAATTATATGTAGGTATTAAACGATAACAAAATCAATTTCATTGACGTGCGAAATCTATTTTATTAAAATTTCTGTTAATTCAACAAACGAATATTTATCTGATTTGGAAATATCAATACGGTCTTACGCTTGGGTGTAGGAAGGAAAAGATATTATTATTCATAGGTTTTTTTAGGTGCACATAAAGACTCAGTTTTGGGGCTATCTTTAAGTTTTTTTGTCCTATTTTGTGGACATTGCCTTCTAGCCAAAACGAATTTAAGGAAGAAGTAAACGAAAAAGAGTATGTTGTCCCAATTTAATCCTCACTCGTCAAATTTTTTACGTGACACCTGATGGACATTGGTCCTAGAACTCAAGGACAATCTTGTTTCATCACTATTCAATAGATTTTACCAATTTTGATCTCTTCGTGAGTGGCCTACCTACATCAATAATATAATTTTAACCAAATATGTAGTTTAAAATCTTCGAAATAATTATTTTTTCAGGTAATAATGGGCGGTGGAAGGCAGAGTTTGATGCAGAATGTCACCGAAACCTCCTCAGACCCCATGAACAGCTGGACCTGTTCCAGAAGAGATGGACGTGACCTCATCAAGGTATACAAAAAGGACAAAGAAGATAGGAAACTTAAATACAGTGTTCTATCCAATAACAGAGACCTGAAAAACCTGGACGTGGCCGAGACTGATTACGTGTTAGGTGAGATTATATCTGATAAAAAATATAACACGGATAACTTGAAGGAACTAAAGTAAGGAAACTATTGTGCGCGGGAGAAGTGAAACTTCGTAATGTTGGAATGAAAACAGGAAGAGGAAGAAATTGATTTTTAAGGAAACTTTAGTGCTCCTTTAAGCCAAACTTTACTAACATTACTTACAAGTCACAAATGATTGCCAAACGTTCGAGCCCCATATATCCCCTTTCGCTGTGCCTCTTTTGATCCCCCCGGAGCGTTAGACATTTAACGCAACCTTGTTGGGAATCGCATAAGAAGTTTCATATTAATATAGACCCGAATAAAATGTAAAGCGGCATAGTTTAAAAAATATTAAATAAAATGATTTTATATCGTTAATGAATAGAACATTGCAACATGTACGGTTAATAAAATAAAAGCTGTCACTACTTACAAAAACGTCGCAGGGAATTGTATTTGCTCTCGCATAACTATCAGACGCTGGCATATATAATACGTCATCAATAATAATCGATAAAACACATTGAAATTACAGGAATATTCGCAAACGAGCACTTGCGATATGAAAGCCAGAGAGACAAAGGTCCGGAGGGAATGCCATCTATCAGCGACATGGTGGAAGCGGCTATAAAAGTATTACGGAAGAATAACAATGGATACTTTTTAATGGTGAGAAGGGAAACATCAATAAAAATTTTTGGCGCTCATTTTGAAACAGGAAGATATGCTTGCAACATTATAATACGATATTAAAGGTGGAGGGCGGTAACATAGATATGGCACACCACAGAGGACGCGCAAAGCTAGCTGTCAACGAGTCGTCCGCCATGGATGAAGCTGTCAAGAAAGCTTTGGAAATTACAAATGAAGAAGAAACGTTGATAGTTGTTACTAGTGATCACTCACACACTTTGACGATCAACGGCTACCAGGACAGAGGCGGCAATATATTTGGTAAGACCTATATATATATATATATATAGAGAGAGAGAGAGAGAAAATAAAACGGTATTTAATAGATCCATTTATTATCTGCCTATTAGCTTAGGACGTTTTTGAACTCATGTAATTTCAAAGTGAAATAATTTTGGTACAAAAATGCTTCTAGGTACAACAGGCCCATCCAAATACGACGGTCTTAACTACACGGTTATCTCTTACGGCACGGGCGGGCCGGGTTCATTCAAACATTCAATGACAACCATCGACAATGTCACTCGCGTCGTCAGAAGAGATCCGTCAGCTGTCAATACGGATGACATGCTGTACGAACAGATCGCGGCCATAACGTTGGAAGAGAACAAACACGGCGGAAATGACGTCACAGTTTACGCTAAAGGTAGCGCATTCATATATTCATGTAATCTATATGACGTAGATCTGAGACGCTGAACTAAAATGACTTAACTTATTAGTTCAGCGTCTGCTTAGTTGAATTTGATTGTGAATTATCTGCAAATTATTTGCTAAAAGAACTCTACAAAGATTTGCTTTCATCTTACTGAGATGATGTGAATTTTTTGTAAGCAAATCTTTAATGAAAAAACGGCTTTTATACCAAGGAAGCCACGATACATAGAACTCATTGCACGTTTTGGATATTTCTTTTTATATCTAACAAAATGTTTACTATTTTAAATTTATAAATGTGTTTTCTTTGAGCTTAAGCAATCATGAATATAAATCCAGGGCTAGACAGTGAAAGCATGGCAGCCGACGAATATTTTAAAATAGAAACATTAAAGACAAATTAATATTTTCCACGCTAGTTTATAATATAGAAAAGGAAAAATTAATGACAAGCATAATTTTACCACGAATTTTTCAAATATATTATCTAAAGGTATTTCTTCATCAGGCACGTTGTTGATTGTTCTAATTTTCTTAAGAGGTTCATTCTATTTTATTTATCCATAGAGGTTACTATTTGTATGTTTCAGGGCCATTCTCTCACCTCTTCCACAACGTTCACGAGCAACATTACGTATTCCACGCCATATCCTACGCGGCCAAGCTCGGGGTATATTCGTCGGGTGACAGTATAAGACACAGTGTTGCCATAATAGCTGTTGTATTATTACCATTACTGAAATTGTTGTAATATCTTAACACGCGCACGAAAGATAGATATGGTTGTATTTAAAAAGCATTTAAATTAAATCATGTAAATCTTATTTATAAGACGCTATAACGAGGCCATGTATTATTGTAGTTTTTATCGATTTAGAAATGTTAAATATTGTTAGTATTAATTCAGCAATAGTATAATAAATAAAGAATTTTGTTGTTAATTTTTAATCTGAGATCAGACAGAAATGGTGGAACCCTCAGAATAACATTTTTAGATATTATGTTTTTAAATTGGTCTAAAAAAATATTTGTTAATTACGCCATCTACCGGGACCTTTCACACAACATCAAAATAAGCTTTTAGCGTTTCATAATGATGTTACAACATTATTACGAATATTGAAAACCTTTCACGGTGTGATTTTTATTTAAAAATAATAGAAACATATGGCTGAAACAATTTTCACAACATTAAATTAAACCGATAAACAGAAAATATTGTATTAATGAGATAAACAGAAAATATTGTATTTATGAATGAAGGTATATATATTTTCCTTCAAGTTTGTGTTTTTGTAACTAAATACATCACGATAACTTGTATTGGTTATAATTTATACCAAAAAATCATGTAATATCGATAATCATATAATTTGACAAATTTTATGAATGAAAAACCCTTAACGCTCTGTATTATAGAACCCAAGGCCCCCAGACCTTACTTATTTGCTAAAGGACAAAACATATAATAGGTTAGTATGTGTGTGTACAATAAACGGATACATATCTGCTAGATATACCAGACTTATTGACTTATTGACTTTCATACCAGAATATAGACAAAAAAAGATATTAGGACTATGCTGGAATAAATAACTTTAAGCATTTTTTTAAAGACATACATTAGTAGATACAAAAAAATTCTTCCGATTTAAATAATGTAAGCTATATTTAAAAAAATATCTAAGTTTTTATAATAACTATATATAAATTATATTGTTTTTAAAGTTTGCTCATTATAAAAGAAATATTTTTTTTTTGTTATGGGGCTGAATATTGTCAGTAATTAATAATGATTAATGAACGAGTGATTTTATTTTTCTTTAAGTGAAAGGTGGCAAACGAGCAGACGGCCTACTCGATGGGCAGGAGTGACCGTTGCCCATGGTCATCCGCAACATAGATGTTACGGATGAGTTGCCAACCTGGACTGTTGAGGAAAAGGGAGGGATGGGATAAAGTATGAACAGGGAAAGAACAACCGGCTCTCTCACTCATCGGACGAAACACAGCCACTAAAGGCTACTTCACGCTGATCTTCTGTGAGAGGGTTACACTTCCCCAGTCGAGCCAGCCCATGTTCCAGCTGTAATAACTTGACCACAGCTCGGCTCTACAACCTAATAAATTTCATTATCCGCGAGTTTTGATCGAACATTTGGCAGTTGCCGATACTAGCTGACATTGTTCGTGATGTGGGCATCGTTGGGTTCCTATAGTTCATTTCAATAGAATTTAACAATCTTGTAAACAAACGTGATCAGCTGATATTGACAGAGACTTGTCTATGCCCCTAGTGATGTGAGTACTCTTCAAGATGCTTTAATCTTAATTATTATATTATTTATATTTAAAAAGATACTTTAATTTATTTATGTTTTGTTAAGTATTTATTAGTGAGCTTTTTAACGAGGTTAGAAATGGTAGATTCAATGAGATGTAATTGTTATCAGGACTGACATCTAATTGTACATAAGAACGGACTAAGCGTGGTCAATTACTTTGTTTACAAGATTGTCAAATTCTATTGAAATGAACTATATGTATAGTGTTACAAAAGTTTTTGCCTGCGACTTCGTCTGCGTAAAGTTCGGAATTAGCCTCAAAAAGTAATGAACTGTGTTAATAGTATTAACTTAATACGTATGGTAACTAACTGTCAGATCTATAGTCGTCTATTTTGATGTCTAAGATGCTGCACTATAGAATTTCATCAAAATCTGTGTAGTAGTTGTGGCGTGAAAAAGCAAGACACATTCCTACATCCTTAGAATGGTTCACATTTATTGGTCACCAATGAGGTACTTATTGCTGATTCCTATATATAAAAATTACTTTCACTATATAGGTATACGTTTTTGTATCATTATTTAATTTTTATTATTAGAAATTAAGTACATAGTCAAATTTGTGCATTTGACATCTCTTGTATCGTGAAGACCATCCTGAAGTAACTATTTATACAATTTTCCTTAGACATATAAACACAAAACTTGCAGATCTAAGCTTCTATCAGCTATCCCTATACTTCCTCTATGGTCTAAAGAACTGTTTTGCAGATTAATTTATTTAAAGAAAAACAAAACAAGAGATAACTTATAAAAAAGTTGAAGAAATAAATTAATGTGCCATGTTTGTATTGTAAGCAAACAAGTATATTACTTCCTATTAATAGATATACCATATAATTGCTACAAGTATTAATTTGTAGTTATTATCGTTAAATAATTATTACAAATGAATAAATACAACTTTATTAATGTCTTTGACAATTTAATTATTAGAATGTTATAACATTATTTCATATATTATTACAATAAATAGTAAACTACCATTTAATATATATAAATATTTTTTCCATTAAATTTGGCTGTAAATTTATAAAATGGTAACACAATCACAGCTGGTAACATTTAAGATTTGTGTGTATTTATTTTGATAGATATTTCTTCCACACTACTCCTAGCGCTATGGCTCCGGCCAGCGCTAGGAACACCCATGTGTAGCTTCGACTGAAACAGAACATACATTACATCTAAGTGCACTAAAAATGTAAGAACTAAAATATAAAAATTACAACAAAAGATAAAATACAATTCATACCATCTCAATTACACTATGTTTCTATTTAAATGACAAACATATATAATACAATGTACTCTATAATACATTGTTATTTGAATATGGTAATAAAGTCTCATAACAAACATAATAAAATAATAAATACTAAAAAAAAGTATTTTATTCAATTACCATCTAAGAATTTAGTATAATAACTTATAATCAGAATCAAATATAATTAATTACGTAAATATTTTTGCTGCCTTAAAATCTAACCAAACTATTTTTGAATTTCGAATGTAACGTTTAATAATAATGGATAAATAGCCCCATAATATATTCAGTAAGCTAATAACAGACATGTATTTTATTTTATAATATATTCTGTTTGATTTCTTGTTATGAAATTTTCCGTATTTAAATACTCTATAATGATTAATAACACTATTTTTTACTAACTATATATATTTATACCGACTTTAAACATAAGATAATCACCCGTCGCACGGATAACCACGAGGTCTAGAAAGAAGAATACTCATTAAATACAAATTTTTTTTTATATAAGATTCTATTTATTCAGAATTAAGAAAAATCGTTTTCAAACTTGAAAAATGTTCCGACGAATTTAATAAAAAAAAAACAAATCATTAAATATACGTCTCATTCGATTTTAACGGTTTGAAAAACTTAAGGGAATAAAAATTATTACAATTCGCGTAAATTTTAAATAAGTTATGAGTATTACCGAGAACAAATGCGTATTGAAATGTGTACCTGCAAGTGCTTTCCCGCGGCACATTAATTGCACTTACTCTTCTCGAATTTCTGTCTTGTCTAATTTGATCAAACGTCCTTCTAAAACCTGACTTAATAGGTTGCGACTGGCTGTAGTAAATTTACATTATTCATTACTAACATATAAATAAATTTATCTTTACTACAAATTCAAACGACCTGCCAGATGATCCGTCAAACGTCCGCCATGTTTTTTCCGTTTTTGACATTCTCGGTAAATGCGGGCAACTGATGTTACAAAAATATTAATTGTATTCAAAATAAAAGATGAAAAAATGTTAGATACATCCATAGTAACCTGGAAGCTGAACAAATTGAACATTTTGATCGAACCTCGTGACTGTAAGAGAAAAATTAATGTTTTTGTAACAATAAAAACAAATGTCGCTAGCTACTTCATATTAATATATCTAATATATTGTTTCGTTAACTACTGGAATTTATACCTATCAACCAATTAGAATAAAGTATAATTTTTAATAAAACTGATTACAACGTAATAATTTACGAGTAATATTATTAGGAATGATGGAGTTTTAAGTTACAGAATTATATAATATAAAGCATTAAACGTTTTAAGAATAGTGACGTAACCTTGGCTTTTTTTTCGATCGCCATTTACAGCTACAAACAGAAAAAATAAGAATTAGTAATATAAAACAATATTTTCATTAAAAATTACATGTTTAAGTAAATATAATGTGACTTCGCAAGCTTATCATTTATCACATAGTGAATTGAGAAATTTAATACCACTGTTTAGTTTAAGTGAACTAGTTAGTTTCATGAGATAATGATATCATTAAAATTATGTTGATTATAAAAAACCAATAAGACTCACCAATCAACAATACTTTTATTTCGCTGATCGGGTGGTAATGTTCCAATTTTGAATTTTTTCATAATTTCCCTGAAATTTTAAAGTTTAAAATCAAATAGGTTTTATGATTGTTTTGCTTTTTAATCCACAATAGAGAGGTGCTATAAGTTAAAATGTATGATTATATATATGTCTGTGGCATTGTAAGTGTCAAACTAGCAACAAATTTTGCTGTTTTTCTTATCAGGTAATTTGAAAACCAATTTCCTTGCAATGGTTCTTAGCTGTTGCTTAATAAGTCCAGGATTGAAAGACTACCAGTTCCAGTCTATATTGCTGTAAGGCATATTTATCCCATGATCATTCAATTCAATGCCTCGCTTATGTTAGTATAATTGTTATATGATAATTAATGCTCAGGAGAATTTAAATAGTAATAAAATGTAGTTAGGGGCTATTAATATTTGGTAAGACGCTTTAGGGGGAGAAAGGGTTCAGTTATGTCTTATTTATTCTTACTAACGGTGGGAGGTAGTCTAGATAGTTCTTATCTAAGATCACAAATGGACTATAATATAGTTATTATGTAGGTAAAGATTTTAAGATGAATGATTAAAACCAAAGTTTATTACTAAAAAAAAATTATAAGCACCTTTTACGTACAAAAAAATCATTGTCTAAAAATAGCTAATTTGAAAATTTTATTTCATTTAGATTCTAACCTAATAAATATTTAACAGGGGGAGGGAGGTCAAAAACTATAAAATAAAAATAGAAAAGAAAAAAAAACTAAAAAATGAATGGGCCTGTGTTACTAATACTATTCTCGGTCTGTGTACTTTTTTTATTAGTTTGCTATATGTGAATTTTTAAAATATATTTTATATATCACTCCAGTATCTATGTGTCAAATTTAAGCTGTTAGGAATCCACAAGACTCTGGATTTATGATTTTTGGATTAACCCTATCTCAAATACCAACATGATTATTGTTAACATGAGACCAGGTCCAGATCAAAACTTAGACATCCACCAACCCAAAGAAGCCCTTTCCATAGTAGGAATATTGTTTTACATACATGAGATAACTTCAAAAGCAATGTTAAACTATTGTCTAAAAGAATAATAGTATCAATAGCACTCAAGTATCGAACCATTTACTCTCACAGACAAACAACCCTCATTCAAATATACTCATAAGTCCATTTGTCTAATTTAATTTTTATATATATCATTATTTTACATATATATTATTTATATCATTAAACACCATATAATTTATATTAAAGTGAAATTTACAGCAATTATTATTAGAAAATCCACATGTAACAATATGTAACAGATAAAAAAGTTAGTTTCAGTATAAGTAAGTTACCTAGCATCTTCACTGTGATGAACATCTTCAAAAGCTTGGGTCCCATCCTTGCCGGCATACTCTAAGAGTGTATCTTCACCTCCTGGATGCTTTGTGCAGAGAATTTAATAAATTTAACAACAGCAAAGAAGACACAGATGAAATAATAAAATATATACAGAAATTTATTTGTTTTTGAGATAAATATAATATAAATATGTGAAAGTAATTTATTTTAAAAATGTGTTCATTAATAATATATGTATTAAAAACGAAAACCCAGTAATGAAAATCGTTTGAAACAAATTTTCAGATTTACAATTGATCTTGACCTACAAATCAGAACTATGAATTAGATAAATAAGATTGATTACGGGATTTAATGAGCTTACTTCATTTAAAAACCTGGTCACATCATAAACATCGTCGTGAATTATCATCCAAACACTATTTTTACGTTTATGTTTCTTAACCTCTTCAATGGTTATCTGTCGAGCCATCTTTTTATTATTATTTTACTTTATTAATTTATAAATTTTAAATTCTCATTGCAATATTTAGATACACGGCAATTTAGGAATGTTTAAATCAGAACTGACATGTTGGATGTGAATTGTGAATTTTGATGTAAACTGTCAGGTGACTGACTATATCATATATATGTGTACAATTATATTGTTGAAAGCTAAAATATTTTCTAAATATCAGAATGAATTAAAATAAGTATCATTTTATTTCCAAAAATAGTTACTTACATCTTATTTTCAATAAAATTATATTTCAATACTTTGGGTAGTTATCTAACTTCAGCCATGCAAAACTATTCAAGATAATACAACTTACAAGTTGTCAGTTTACAAAATAAATATCAAACAGAACTTTTCAAATAGTGCCAAAATATCTTAGGTTATAATAGATTGTATTACTGCTTTTTTAATGTAAATGTTTATTTGCAATTAATAAATGGCTGAAGAAATTGACTTTAACGATGCCCTCGACAGTATAGTGTTAAGTGAAAATTCTTTATGCAAGGAAAGTTACGACGAAGGTTACAAAAGTGGTTATGAGGCTGGAAATCCTGAAGGTTATCATTTAGGCTACCACAGAGGTGCTGAATTGGGCAGAGAATTAGGTAGATATATCATAGTTTTAAAGAATCCAACAATTATTCCTACGATATACAAAATTTATTACAACAGTCAACAAGAATCTACTAAAGAATGCAACAAATTTAATGTATGTTTATTATTGGCTTTTTTATTTAAAGATTTTATCATTCCAGGATACTACTTTGGCGTTGTTACGAACCACATAGAAAACAAAGAATCTTTATTTATCTCCGAGAAAGTTTTGAAACAGTTGGAAAAAGTTCGAGATCTGATAAACTTATTTCCTCAGACAAATTCAGAAGATCATGATATTCTAAATTTGGCGGAGAACATACGAGCGCAGTATAAGAGAGCTTGTGCCTTATTAAGGATTCCATCCAGTAATCCCTATGACACTGAAGTTTCTTTTTAATAGGATAAGTAAGAATTTTTTTAGACATATATATAATAACACAAAATTTCTAGAAAATAGTATTTCATGTAATAAGAGTTTCACGAGTGCCTATTACGGTTTAAAGCAATCTCACAATACTTATAATACTTACTACAATCAGTATCTAATAGCTCGGTTAGTAAAGCAACTGAAATGCTCTATCTGAGTAGTTACGGGTTCAAATCCTGCTCATGTTAATAAAATTTCCTTTCTATATTTTTGACTGGTATTTGTCAAAACCATATTCTCTGACTGTAATGTTAACGCCTCAAAATTATTATTTTTTAACTGTCTGTATTAATTTGGTATCAGGATTACCAGAAGATATATGTATGTGTATATGCAGTATATATTATTAGTGAATATTTGTAAAGTTTTGTGGAATAGATTTTCTATCAACCACTTTAAAATTAAGAATGTAAGCAATAACAATATATATATTTTATAATCCAAGACAGTGATATTAAGATGCTTAAAAAACATTGATTTTGAAATTGTGTGAATGGAAAGTGTCTATGATATGTACATACAAATGTTATAAATTTGTATTTTCACATATATAAGTGTATACATACATATTCATAATATACTTAGTTCATTGAAATTTTTAATTGTTTATTTTGCAGAAAAATTTAGTATGGAATCGAGTATAGCTAAAGTGAAATGTGATTTAGATGCCGCCACAACATTCCTCGATCAATACTTACATCTTGCTAATTGTCATATGGTTGAATTCTTCACCGAGAGCCATTGGGACAGATTAGTGCCAAAAAAACTCAGGAATTATCTAGACGTATGTGAATTATCTCAAGCCATTGATAACTTTTGGAAGTATGCTGATGGAAATTGTTGTGATGGTCGGTTTTCTATACATAGGTTTTTATTTTATAATTGTATAAACTAAATAACTTTCAATATCATTATTCTTTTATTATTCAGAAGAAATGTTGAGACTATAGTCATATATTACATAAAAATGTCGTATATAAATGTATGCAAAACAAATTATTATAATTATTATTATTCCTGGAATTCAAGTCAATACAAATATTTAAAAAAAAAATGTTTTTAGATAATGAATTGAACAAATGGATCAAGGAATCAAGGAAATATTACACCGCATTAAACACATACTGTATATCAACGGAAAAACTACAAGAAATAATTAAGTCCTGGGGCGGAGAAATAAAACCTCAAGTTCAAATAACTGAGTTTATGACAAGTAAAAAGAGTTATGAAGTAAGCACATGAGATGTATCTATTTATTATATATTTATATAATGATTTTTAAACACAGTAAAGTCAATATAGGCATTCCACCATAAGTCTGAGCCCCTAAATTAGGATGTAAAAAAACTATCATGGTTTATTTTATTTTATTTTTTTTTTACTTACCTGTATAAATACAATTTACATATAAATTTTTCCCAATACTATAAACTATTTAGAAAATAGTTAATTCAATTTTCAACTTTATATATTTTAAAATCCTATTCTTATATATTTATGTGAGAGGTAAGTTATATTTCCCTCAGGTAAAAACTATGTCCCACTTGATAGCATCACTGTGTACCGTCTGTGATGTGACCCACTGTGTGGAGGCTGGTGGGGGTAAAGGTAACTTACCTGTGGCGCTCTCACTAAGTTATCACTTACCCAGCCTTACTATTGATTGTAACCCAATCGCTGTAAACAATGGTGAGAAACGGGTTAAGATTATACAGGTGAGGTGAAAGGTAATGGAAAAAAATAATAGCATTATATAGAAATTAAATATGCATTATAATTTGTCTCTGGTTATCAAAAAGTGTAGACACTTTTTTTTTGTTCAGTTAATTTAATACATGTATTTCTTTTAAAGGTAGCTTCTAACTCCTAGCTATTTATTCTAAATATTTCTATACATGTTACTATCCTCCTTTTAACGTATTACAAATTATTTTGAAATTGATTTGGAAGGTGTTTTTCTTAGAAACAATGGCACGCCATATCAAAGAAGGTGAAAGATGGCTCAAAACATCTTGCATCAGACGGCATAGAAACCAATCTTCACAGGTTCGCCGCAGCATACATCACTACAGACACGGACTTTGCGCGACTCGTCAGAGAGAAGTACCCGGAATATTCTGGAGATGTCAAATTACTTTTGACAGGTAAGTTTCGTTTGGGAAAGTTATCGCAAGTAACTGTGGTTTATTATTATTTGGTGTTCTATTTAAATTTAGAATTTTTTTCATTAAACACACACTACGTCCCAGGTCTTCATACATGTGGTAACCTCGGTCCGGATTCTCTCGTTATCTTCACCACTAACCCGTCTATATCTTCGCTCTTCAACGTGCCTTGCTGTTATCACCTCCTCACTGAGGACGTGGATGTGGAACTGTTCGATGTGTTCCAGAGGTACGGCGACGGCTGCGGCGGAAGCAAAGGATTTCCAATGTCTGAAGGTTTGAAAGGTAAGTTTTGTATAAACAAGTTAGTTTGGGCGTGTTAAAAGTTCATTTTCCTTTAGGAGTACTCTATTATCTCAGCAAACAATTCAATAATAAAAATATTCATTGTGCGAGAAAACTATCCGCTCGGTTGAAGTGAAATTTCGTATTTCAGGAATGAAAACAGGAAGGGGTAGAAATAGATTTTTAAGGAATTTCTAGTGTTTTTTTAAAATAAACTTTATTAACATCACTTACAAGTCACAATTGATTGCCCGCATGCGTTTGAGCTCTGTGTCTTTTTATCTCTCCCCTCTCCTCCCGGAGCGTTAAACGTTTAACGCAACCTTGTTGGAAGTCGCATAAGAAGTTTCACTTCAAAAAATATAACAATCAGAATATATTAGTGTACAACTATATTTAAAATGCTGTATATTTTCAATTGTTCAGGTTATAATTTAGGAAGAAATGCTCGTATGTTAGCTGCGCAATCAATACACAGAGTTGTTTACAATAAACAGATTCCGGACAAGGGGCTCTTGTACAGGGCTTTGATACAGGTAAAACTTGTTAAGGTAACATTTAAATAACTAGTATATTTGGTAAATTGAGTTAATAATTATTCTACTAAACTTCGGTCACACCTTCAAAGTTTTTCTTTCAGTTATCGCATGTTGCATTACAACTAACTAACTAAACTGAAAGTTATATTTAAATTAATTCGCGGTAGCGCTTCAAATAAAACGTATTTAAAATAATGTGTAAACATTGTAATACACTTATGATTGCTTGTTTTTGTTGTGCATTTATTATAATATGCAAGTTAAAATTACTTTAATTGTTGCAAATTTCGACTAGGATCTACGAAACTTTAAAATATCCGTTACTATATTAAATTATTTTGTTAAGAAAACGCATTTTTTTGCTCAAATCGAATATTCTTTCAAAAATGTCTAAGTCGCTGATTTTTTTTTTACGTAATCTCACACAATACGTTTTTTTGCGCGTATTGTTTAGGAAATAGAGGCATATATTTTTACATTTATAAATATTTAATTTATATCAAATGTCTTCTGTAATAAAATGATAATGAAAATTTTACAGGTTATTATAAAACAACGTTTACCGGGCTTACCTGTGTCCGAGGGTAAGCTGAAAGGTATATCTTCGAAATGTCAAAACTTCGACGACTATGCCAAGATGGCGGACGCAATACTCAAAATCGGCGTTGACCAAAACTCTGAGATTTTCCTTGAAGTCCAAAAAGACATAGATGTTAAGTGGAAGAAAATAGTTATGTTTTATTTATTGCGGCTGTGTCTGGCGCAGGTCATAGAGAATGTGATTCTATTGGACAGATTGTTGTTTTTATTGGAAAATGGTTTCCAAAAATGTTTTCTCGTCAAATTGTTCGATCCCGTCACGTCGCCGAGGTGTCACGGGCTGGTAGCTGTGAGGTAGCGATATATTTTCATTAAGATCAATAAATTTTTATGTTCACGTGTTTTTATTTACCGAAACCCTTGCTTAATTTTTTTTTAATTACTCCTACCTACCCTCGAAATGCAATAGAAATTTTATACAACCAATAAATAAAAAAAAAAAGTTTTTATTTTAAACATACATATATTTAAAAGTTAATATTCAGGACAGAAATAGAAACTAACATCTATTAACAATTTCATTTTGCCAGTACACGTTACCAACATTAGAAAAATATTCCGTGAAACAATCTCTTACAACCATCCCATCCAGATTGTTAAAAACTGAATCATTGGTTCTATCGATTGCATTATTAGTATTAGAGCTAAGGGCGTCCATAGAATGACCATCAATGATAAAGTTATGCAAACACGTGCTTGCTAGTATAATGTTATTAATGTACTTCGGTTGAACTTTTATACCTTTTTGAAATAATTCAAATCTTTCTTGTAACATTCCGAAAGCATTTTCTACAATACGCCGTGCTCTACTTAAGCGATAATTGAATATCCTTTTTTTTTCATCATTTAAAAGATGTGAGGGGTATGGTCTCATAATATTTTCTGTTAGTGGAAAGGCTTCATCGGCGACAAATACGTGGGGTAATTTTTGAGTTGAATGTGGTAAAGCCTTTTCCGGTGGTATGCATAAAAAACCATTACGTAGTTTCGAACCAAATTTAGAGCTTTGAAGTATACCGCCATGGCTATTTCGACCATATGCTCCGACATCTACAATCACAAATTTGTATTTTGCATCCACGACGGCTGATAAAACGATGCTAAAGAACTTCTTGTAGTTGATATACATACTTCCACTGTTATTAGGAGCTCTAATCTTGAAATGCTTACCATCTATGGCACCAATGCAGTTAGGAAAATTCCAAAATTTATCAAAGTCGGTTGCAATTGACTGCCATTGTTGGCTCGTGGGTTTCGGCAATGCAGTAGACCTTAATACAGTAAATATGGCTTGACAGGTTTCGTGGACTATATTACGCACAGTAGTGAATCCCATACGATAGCTAAAAGCTAAAGACTTAAAAGAAGCTCCTGTAATTAAATACCTGTAACAAAACAAAAAAAAAACATTAGTCGACGACTTAAAAGCATGTGTTATTTGAAATACTTAATTCTTGTTACAGATGCAGAATGCCAGAAGGCGTGGAGGTGCCTTCGTAACAATTATAGAAAAGCCTTAAAAAACAGGGCGTACAAAAGCGGTGACGCTGCCAAAAAGAAGCGACCAATTAAATTTGAAAAGGAACTCGAATTCCTGCAAAAGTTTTTTCAAGATAGACCTCAACTCTCAAATTTAGACTCATCTTCCGAAGATACACAGCTTTCCGAAGATACGCAGCATATCGAAAATACACAACCTCCCGAAACAGCATTAACTGTTCCTTTTCCTGAAGCACAATCGCCTGTATCTCAAATGTCATTTTCATCACATGCATCAGATTCTAGACCAGCTAGACATGTTCGTCAGCGATCATACATGTCATCGGAAGCACAGCATACGGAAACGACAGCAGAAATATTAAAAAAATATATTGAAAACCAAAAGAAGGAACAACATCCTATGGAGATATTTTTTCAGGCAATGGCGGCAACAGCGAAGACGTTGTCACCAAAATTACAAACTGAATTAAAACGCGATGTTTTACGTATTGTTACTGATGCAGAAATAAAGCATTTGGAAAATGTGGAGTTAGCTTCAGCAGCGAAGTCGTCCTTCAACATCAAGTTCAGGATTCGATATTTCAAATGAATTTCATTCATCTCAGCAATACGCACCAACTTCTGTTGCCAGAACCCATAATACAATAATCGAAAGAACAAATTCTTTACACAATTTTTCTTCATTTAATAAGCCCGAACAACAATATAACACCGAACCAAACTATGGTACTACACATATAGAATACATACCTACTCCTATATCCAGACGTCATAATAATAATGATATATATGACAATAACTCCAATACTGAATTGCCGGACTATGAAAACTAAAAAAATTATAATACTTTCACTTTTTGTCATACTGTACTATAGGTACAACTGGATTGATGGTCAAGTGCCACCATGTAGCAGTTGTGGTAGATAGCTGATTATAAAAATAAATAATTACTAAATATATCAAGACTTTTAATTTAATATTGATAGTAAACGCTCCGTGGTGTCACCCGCCGCTCAAAAATATGTAAAGTTATTCCGCTAAAACTGTTTTTGTTTCTAAAAATTAGTAAAATAAAACTATTTTACCTAAGGAAAACGAGTTTGTACTAGAAATGGGATTCACCATACATACCATAACTTAGATTGTAATATATAATAGCTAGAACAAGCAAGCTGGGAAGCTGTATGTTTATGTACGTGTTAGTAGGTATATGAATCATTGTGATGTAATATGCACTTACCTTAAACATACAGACAATCTCTCTGTAACAGGTATAGGCGATCGAAAATTAGTTTTAATTTTCTTTATATGCGATTTTAGCAAATAACTTAACTTTTCAAATTTTTCATAGTCCATTCTGTAATAATCATAGAACTTTCGCAAGTCGTATCTCAAATCATTAAACAAGTTGCTGAATTCACCATTTGTAGATCTTGTTCTCCATAAATTATGCACCCAGAATTGTCTTTTCGTCAAATTTGCAGTTCTTATTTGTCTCTCTTCATCTTCAGCTAGAAGTGCTATTAATACTAAATCCCAGTCAACCATAACGACACAACAAATGTTCTCTATTGCGACAAACCCAACTTATAACCAACTTCGAATACGCGCGGAGCAAAACTGATGGATGCCAGAGTGGCTGGGCTTTCAGCAGGATGCCACGGCATGCCACGGAACGCCGCGGGATGCCACTACACAACCTGCCGTGCCATGCTGTGCCACGCCGTCAGTGAGCGCCGGCCATAACTACAACCTTTGTTTTATTAAATACTATTTCATTAAAAATATTATATGTCAAAAGTTGTCACTCATTTTGTTTTATGTGTAATTAAAAAATACGTTGACATTTTTAAAATATTCCACGATTCCAGTTTGAATGAAGCTATACCATAAAAATAAAAAGTCTCATATAACTATTTATGCTCAATATTTATATTATATTAAATAAGAAACATAGAAGAAGATATTAACTACATCAACAATTACCACAAGTTTTATTCTCACTACACACGAACCGTTTCTCGTTAATAAATCATTTACGAGTAACGGGTATTCGTATGTACTGTGACGGTGTAAACTTTTACTAGGAATACTTAAAATTATGGAGCAACAATTTTTTCTGTTGATACATCGAGTGATACACTCTCAGCACCAAAAATAATTATTTGTTTTAGAAATATTGGCACATACCTCACATTACCTGCTGTAGCCGTCAGCTATTTATAGCTATTATCTTAGATTTAATAATTCAAGGCTTATTAAGCTTACTCTGCGAAATCCGAAAATACTTAGAAATGACAAAAACTAGCGCGGGGTGACGTAGCTTAGTCAATGTTTTCCGCAATAAGCGTGACGCAGATATAAACGAAAAAGCAGTTATAACATGCTAGATAATTAAGAGTAAGTGATAAAGTAACAACATTAATTGTTTATGAAATTTTATTATATTTAAAATTAATTATCAATATAAGCTCGAGAATAAATCGAATCTAAAGGCCGACATTTTTCAATCACAACTAACGTTCATAAATCAGGAATAATTTTGCCGTTCTAACATTATACATAAATTTTAGAGGATGTATGTTATATGGGTGTTTGACCCTCCTTCGTGTAAAAGCTACTGAACGAGTTATAATTACTCAGAGCCTAGGCATAAGATTTAATTTATCCCGAATTTGCTCGAAGTTCCACAGTCATTGTCTATGAAGTCACGTGACACAGACAATAGATGTCGCTGCCGGTTGATCACCATATTTACTATTTAAACTCCCTTTATGCCTTTATACATTTCTCTTTTAGTCCAAATCCAAAATCTTGTATATGATAAAAAAATATATTCAGTCAAGATACGGAAAATATGTATTAGCTCAAGGACGGAACTATAATGTGTTTTTGTTCTATGCCAAAGTAAATTTAACAAGAAAAGCAACAACTATTGTGTAAATAACTCATATAATATCCTTGTTAAACTACACTACACATTTTTTAAAGTCAACAAGCGTCCAATCTTGCAAATTTAGGGAGAAGAAATATCTTTAACTTATTCAATAAAATATCAGCCACATTAGAGAAGTTTTTTAAACAGAAATTAACAAGCATATTTGTTTCTGAAGACATTTGACCGATGAACATTGAACTACCAATATTCAGAAATTTTATTAGCGCTTTTTACCAACTTTGATACTATCACGTACTATGATTATGAATGAACGTGGTAATGAAGTAGCGAAATCTTATATCTTGAGTATCGACTAAAATAATTTCTAAGATGTAGGTGTATTTGTCCAAAAAAAAAAAAAACAATTATTTAGTCCAAAGACAATAAAACACCCAGCATAGTTACAAAATAATCTTGAAATCAAACCCAGTTATTCCCGGAACATCCAGACATTAGAAATAGTTTATCCCGTTAAGGCTATCGCATTACAAGGGAAGCGACTCACAGCGCGACGTAATTATTTTACTGAGACTCGAGACGGTTGAGTTTTATTTAAATAAGAACTTACTATTATTTAATGTAAGTTTACTTAAAATAAAGCTGTCTGTCACGATTTTAACGGCAATTTTTTTTTTAATTAGTAAATATGAAGTAATTTATTCCGTGACTATATAGCTAAAATGTTTTAATAACACAGTTCATATCAAAAAGTCTTTATTTCTGTCTGGGTATGTCTCTGTGGTACTATCGCGAGGGTTAGGACAAGTATTTTAGAGTTTTTCATTTTCAAATCTTCGCAAATATTTGTCTTGTGGTAGGTCATTTAATGAGAAACGGGGAACACTTAAATTCATGTTTAGCATACACAGAGTTATATTGTCTTTGCAACGCATAAACTATAGTATTTGAAAGATTAATTCTTTTATTATCTAGATTTTATAATCTAGATTTAGAGATCTAAGATTTTCGCGAGTATTCATTTAAATTAAACTCATATTTTTCGGATTATACTACGCGTATTTTATTATTTTAAAAACTACATACACCCGACGTTTGGGTTAGTTTTTAGCAACCGTGAGCAATATATATTACAATGTAATACATATAATTTTTTTTTGGATTGAGAAAAAGGAAGATTTTATCCTTATTCATATCTAACGGAAAGTTGTTTTTAAAACAAGTCGTCCTGCACCTATAGTTTGAGTTCGTTGCTTGTTATGTTCAACGTACTTTATTCAAATCTTCCAAAATAAATACGACCTTCGAATAATGACCTTCAACGTTAAATTTTGATGTTAATCTACTCGTATATAATATAGTCGAGGCATAAGTTTCAGCACAAAGTTTAGTTACACATATTAATTATCTGAATGCCAAAAAACTTACAGTTGAACTTGAATGGCACTTTAAATTTTTGTTTAACGAGATAGTTCTCTTTTAAATTCTTTCGAAATCTACAAAACATTTACGAAATTTTAAATTATGCACTACCTAAGTGAAGATTAAATAGAAATGACGAAGTCTTCAATAATACTATAATTCTAATTGCTTAATAATAAACAATGTGAACTGTAACTGAAAATTCTTGAAAGGCTTTATTTATATATATAATTAGATATATAATACGTTTATTTTAGATATATTTGAGATTAGCAAGTAATTAATTAGCTAATATTTATCGATATGGGTTGAATAAACGCATGTCACGATGACGCCGGTTCGTGGGCGGAATAAAGAGCGTAGGTCTTTTCAGATCTGGAAGCTGCGCATAAGTATTATGTTGACGTAAAGTTATTACGCAAACTCACTAACAATAATGTGGTAACCTTTGACTATATATCAAGACAGTGTTACGGAGACATTTTGGTTTCGCGGATTACCTAATATTACTATATATTTTAAATATTTTCTGATATCGTGAAAGAAACGGCCATCCATAAATCTTTACACATGATAGGGGGTTCACAAATATATGAATAAAACTCTTAAAAACTGCCGGTGTTTATTTTAGAGATACAAAGTTGTAATAAGTCCTGTAAAGAGTACCGAAAATTTTGTATCACTGAGAAAATGAATTTCACAAAGTTTCACTTGATAAACGTATTGAAAGATACATTTGAAACGGCTGCAAGCGACCAGCTAGTAGCTATTACAAAGCTATGTTAGCTTTCATATGAAAAGAGGAATATAAATGTTGACTGTTAAATCGCATGACAATGCACTGATGACACATTTACTTATACATTCAAAGTATTTTTCACATGAAACTTCTATACTATTCGACTTGAGTGAACTTAAACGAGCAACGTTGATTTGGTTTCTATGATAAGATTTTTGTTGAATACATATTTTTATTTCTCAACATTTATGTGAATATCTGGTATTAACTTAAGGAAATGTCTGCCTCTTGCATTTGTACCGAGTTACTTGTAGTCATCAAGGCAGACTTATAACATATATTTTTGATTATTACGACTAAACCCGATAGTACACTTAAGTACTTTCGTAATTTGATATGACTTGTAAAGAATAATGTTGCCACATTACTATACAAAAATAAATAGAGATAATATTTTTTTTATATTCCACCAATTAATTTTATATTTCTCGCAAAAAAAAATTACAGTAAACTCTGCTGTTAAAAAAAATTCGATTGAACCCTAAATAGACACAAAATTTTAATACCTCGATTTTCTAAAAGAATCTCAAAAACTATTAGAAAACAATTAAATCATACATTCAACATAAATGATTTCCAGAAAGATTGTAAGACGATAATGAAAAATTCTTTTAAACCGCATCGCAAATATTAATATTTCATTTGATTTTGATATATGCTTATTATTTGCCATAAATAAAAATGATACGTTACGGTGGGCGAGGAAACGTAAATTAATACGTTCTACAAAGATATAGGGTCCCGTATTACGGGTAACGTGAATCCAACCTTTTTATTATACTACATGCCTCATTTTTTGATGTTTTGTTTTTTTTTAAAATTTAATTTAAGAATATATAGTGCTTAACTGGTTGGTGGACATGAAGTAATAGGTAGTAAACGCACTGCCTTATTAACAGCCTGTTCTTGAAGACCACCAAAATTATGATTCGAATCAAACAGACGCAGGCCAACTATGCCAATTCCAATCCTAAACAAAGTACTGCACTTTTGCAAGAAAATCGAGTCTTCTTGAAATTGCATTAGCTTGGGAATCAATAAACCGCTCAGATTTAAATTTCAAAGATAGTTCAGAACATAATACCTACAGGCTATCTGAGTAGTCCGAGGATATATGAAAACTTGAGTCAAGCTGAACGGAGTCCTAGTGGCGGTAAAAAGACACGCCTTCGATTCGGTGCCATAAATTTTAAAAAATTAGCAGCGTCCTATTAAGAGACTGCATGAAATTTGAATTTCCACTATTCTACCATGACCTCTCTAACACTGTTAGTTTCTGGCTGGTCTCCGAGCTGGATTGATATCACTTTACAACTGTTCTGTCGTCTGCATAACCATAAACTCCAAAAATACGAACAAAACCTATTAGGAATATGTTATAAAATATTACTGTCAGTTTTATTTCATATAATAAAATGATTGTTATATATAACGCAACCTCTTGTTAGTATATATGATAATTTAAAATTAAAAAGAAATACGGAACCACATATGTTATAAAAGTGACCTGCCTCAACAATATTAAATTTAAAATGATTTAATTTTATATTGAAAATAATAACATAACAAGCGAATAATAATCGTTAATTATGGTATTAATAAAATTCAAGGTGTAATTTTTTTGCTTATTTCAAATATGTTTTATAAATTTAAGTTCAATACTTATTAGGAATTTTTAGACATGTAAATCATTGTGTATAATGACAATAATTCTCTTTATTTCAAAATTCGAATTGCAAGCGGCGCAGTTGTGTAGCTGCTGGAAATAACAAATTATATATCAAACATTTAGTCCTTATTTTATTTTATACAAAAGGGCCAATTTCTCAAACAAAGAAAAATTTTCCTTATGTCAGATTATTTAAGTGGACAACGATGATGAATTTATTCAACCAGAAGCGAACATTAATAAAAAAAAATAATCAATTATTTACCTTAACAATAAAGGGTTTTAATTAATTAATAACGGAGCTATGTTGGTGTTCTTAAATAAAATGACAAAATTATTCGCGTGTTTTATAGCATACACCAAAAATATACGTCCTCTCATATGTTGAATCTCGTTTGCATTCGACGAAATCCTCTTTGGCATAAAACTACATAATAGCCCCAACTTCCTTTCTTGTAGTAGTAGTTTTTTTTTATAAAATTATATAAACTGCTTACGAATGGATTTCAGAAACCTGGAGAATATTTTATTACGATAACGAACACAAAGATCTTGAAATATAATTGAACCGTTCAGCATAAAAAAAGTCTAGTCATTTTGCCATCATCATTAAAACACTTTAAGACATCACCAAATTTCTTTATAGATTATTTAGGAATTAAAACGATAAAAAAATTATTGTCTCGAGTAAACCTTAAGAGACTCATAATCTTTATCGTATTTTATTTGAAATACAGACTTACAGATTCGTCCCTTAGAATGTATTACAATTTTTAACACAGGGAGCAATAAACTAACTATCTAAAGAGGCGAAAAATAAACAAGCGGGTAACAAGGTCAGATGATAACGTATTTCCTATAGTATGATGAATGTGCACACGCATTTTTTTTTTATTATGACGAGTTATTATTATTTTTCGTATTGATAAAATTTTAATTTGTCATTATATAAAAGATTTAATTTATAAACGTATGCTATAAATAATTTCGGAGATTAAATGAACCCTTAACGTCCGTAAATACCAAAAATTACTTAAAAGTTGATAACGGACGCCGTCGGCTTAAACATCATTAATTATTTAACTTTTCTATGTCACTGAAAATTATGAAAGGATCACAATTCTTACTTTACAGCACCGAAAAGATGGCTCAAAGAACTGTTACTGAACATTAACATAGCATAGTCGTTTTTTGTATGGAGCATAATAATTAAACTTTATTTTTTAATTGCTTTTTGAAAAAACAAGAAAGTGGTCTTCTAGTCTGATGCAAAGAAAAAATCTTTGAATATTTTGTTTTGCAATAAACAATAAATTCTATATATTTAAATTACATAGAAAACAACGTAATTAAAATTAATTTAAAAATTAATATTGTAACAGAACTCTTTGCACAAAGCTAAACAGCCAATGTGAAAGCTCCTCGGAGGCGTAAGGGCGGGTATAAGGCGGGAAAGTCCATAGCGTGCGGCACTCGACAGCTGACGCGCCGCCATGACGTTCGCTGCACTACTCGCGCTCGCTCTTGCCGGTTAGTTACAAACTTTTTGTATTACGTCTGTGAGTGCATGTTTTTTTTTTGTTACAAGTTGAATAAGCTGCCAGTATCTTTATCAATCAAAACATTTAATCTCATTATGAAAGTTAGGTATTATTACAAAATAATATTTCGAAGCATAGGAATATTTACAAAATTATTAATTCTAAGTGAACTTAGGGAAAGAAAATTGTTAATTCTTTCTTAAAAATTAAGAAAGTTATAATCCTTATCAGTTGTGACATCAACATTTCTTTGTAACAAGTAATATGTGCTCTCAGTAATTTATTTGAATTTTCAGTTATCCTGGGAATTTTCTATTGTACTCATTTTCTCTGAATTTTCGGCAACAACTATAAAATTAAACTGCGTCATTTTTGAGAATGAAAAAATATATGTTTATTATTTTAAAATAAAGTCCTAATTTAAGCCAATGTTTTGTTGAAGCAAAATTATATAATCATTAAAAAAAAAATATGAAGGGAATCAAAGTTATTCTTTACTGTTTCTGCGACATGTTAAAAAACGTGAAATTATTAGACGTACACTTCATCTTTTACGGTAAAATTCGGGTGCGTTTCTTTTTTTTACTTTAATAATTACACATTTTTCACGGTGAATGATAGAGATTGTTATTAAGTTAGCGGAAATGAGTAAAGAACACATATGCTTTAAGCAAAGATATTTTTTATAATATCAATCATAGACAATATCGTAGACAAAATTTGTAGGATAAAATTTTTAGTAATATTAACTTTTTCTGTTACCATTTGTACTCTCTAATATCAATTGAAAGGTTAAATTGACAAACTTTTTTTTTAAACAAATAATTTTTATATGTTAATTGATATAAATTTGTGTTTGAAAAAACTACTATTAATATTTTTAAGATAAAAAAAAACACGGCACAAGAACAAAAAAACGAAAGAGAGCAAAATATAAATAAAAACTATCAATAACAATTGTGACAATATAAGTTCATAAAATTAAATATCAATAAATAATTATTAATTAAAATATATTCCATGTATTCCAATAAGCGTAATTATTAAAATAAACACAATAGAAAATGTAAAATAAAATATAATTTCGAATATAGCAGTTATTTATTTAATAGGTATCTATATTATTATCGAATTTAAAATAATTACCAACAAAATATATATACACCGAGTTTCAAATTTTATATAATTATATAATATAAATATTTCAGAAATTACCAATAATTATTTTTATAACTTAAAACAATTCCGCAATTTTATTAATAATATACATTATTATTTAAAAACTAACTGATATTGTTATAAAAAATGCAACGAAAATGTCACGTGATATTATTTTCTTTTATTTTCATCTAGTATTAAATGTATAAAGATATTTAAATAATTTTAAGGCAATAAATCCTTATAAGAATAAAGTAAGTAAAAATCAACTTGTAACCTTAAAGAATTGTCAATTAAGTGTAATTGATTTTAGTTAAAATTTAAAGGATTTTTTGTAGGGGGACGTCATTTAAATAAATTTTTGACGAATACGCTAAATACACATTTAGTCGCAGATACGAGGAAAAATTCATAATGTCCCTTTTCAATTGAATTTAATTATCAAGTTTGTAAAAAGGAAGTGTTATTATTAGAATCCTTTGTTGAAGAGTTAACAAACATTACGAAGTTCAATTAATCTCATTTTAATTAGTGTTGTGACACTGTCTTTGATTTTGATTTTATAAAAAAAATATTGTAAGATTGTGTATGTTTGGAAAAACAAAAAGTTTATTTAATATAAATATATTATAAAAAAAAATTGATTTAAAATAGTATTGTTTATTTTGGAATAACGATCATTTTATACGGAAATTAACAAACAATACGAAGAAAAGATTTTCATATAAATTTAATTTGAAGTTTTGTAACGTATCCTCAACAAGTAATTGTAAAAGATTAAATATTAGTGACCGTATCATGAGTCTGCACTCTGACTCTTCAAACTCAACACTGATCGTAGGTATAAGAGTAAGTAACTCAAAACTATCAGTGTTTACGTCGACGATCAACACGTTGTTAGAGCAGTTCCCATTAAATCCTGTAGTGATCACGTCACGTTTAACGTTTTAATATGTCAATCTGACGTTTTCTGATTAAAATAACAACAAAGCCTTTGTCAGGTGACGTTTTAAGAAAATCTATTCATCGAGTTTGATATGAAAGAAGATTGTTATAGTTCTGATGAACTCTGCCTTTACAATAATATCATATAGGTGTGACATATACATAGATTGTACAAATTTCAAGAACAGTATTGTTATATTTTTTTAATTAACATAATTCCTTTATTAAATCTCCTTTTCAGATTTTGAACATCTTAACAGTATCCTTAGCACAAGTTTACACTTTACGTCGTCATACTATATACGATTCGTTTTCCGTTTCTCACTAAATATCTCACCTTAATATCGTTATGTAATGCAATTAAATAGTAAAAATTTTATTAAATTATGCGTGAGTATTTATATATAATACTTCTAATGAAATACTGAAATAAATAAAAACAATTAATTTTTTAATTTCAGTTACAAATGAATAAGACATACAATAATTAACTTTTATTTCCTTGATAGACCTCAAATAAAGATCCCGGGTGTTCAAAACCGGGGTTGACCTAATTTCTGAACGATAAATTAACAAATTAATCCACATTCAATCCATTATATATGAATATTGTAAGCAATGTTGAACTAATCTTTTAGCAGCTCTATCGTCACATTGACTTAATACAAGTTCACATAAATACTGAATACGGAGCTTCAACGGTTTTCACTACATACGTCTTAGTACATAGTATCAAAGGGAGTTTATAAACGAAAAACAAGAAACCTCGTGTGTTGTCCGAAGGCTTTTTTATGGTAAATGTAAATTTTGTGAATAAGGCTCGCGTTTCATCTTTACCTTTTGTTGGAAACCTTTGATTCAAAAACATAATTAAATTATTATACTATTTTTCATATACGTTTGTGGTTCTTATAAAAAAATATTGAATTACTCGTCGAAACAAATTTCGAACTAAATATAATCGTCATAAAACGTTGTAAAAATCGTAAAGTTATAAGATAGGTATGACAGTATCAAGTTAATTTGTAAATACAATTGAGTCTCTATTTGTTTATTTTCTTGTAGAAAGAAATAAATAAGAGACTTAAACTGTACATAGCAGGGATAAATAAGAGACTTAAACTGTATATAGCAGGGGCAGAAATATTAAGTTACATTCGGCTTCAAAAATACGGGATTTTTGATCAAGTTTCTTGATTTTAAAAATAATTTTGTTTCTGTATTATAAAGCATAGAAAAGGAAAACCAAATAAAAACATTATGGCATATATCACGCAGACGGACAAAAAAAAAATCCGTTCGTTGTTATATAACATATATCCTAACATAAAGCTATGTTAAATTTATTAAAAGCAAACTTAATCGACCTAGCACTTAATATCAAAAATTGCAAAAAATATTAATATATTTATTGGTAAAATAAACCCATTTAAAAACATTAAGCCTTGTTCCAGACCCGTTTATGACTTACTAGCAATTAATTCGTGTAACAATATCTTTTAAACCTCATATTCTTTTGGTAAATTACAAATCTTTGTTAGTAAATGTATAATCTTAGTTTATTTTCATCATGCGATTGCAACGTTGGAAACACTCATTAAGTCTCACGACTAAGAAAACCCATTCATAGAGACTTTTCATTTCTATTTATAGTTTGTATTAAGGTCCAATTACTTCGAATCTTTCAATGTATTATTACTATGTTTTTGTACAAAAAAAGTAGAATGAGATTTTTTTAATTGCAACTTTGGACCACGGAAACTGTTGTTACAAGAAATTTTATCCTTTTTCTTTATTTTCTGTGACGTGTCAAGTTATTTACGTAAAATTAGAGTTAGCGATAAATATTCAGAAACCTTATTATTGTTGAGATATCAAGATAAATCTTAGCTGTTAGAAGAACCGTGCTACATTTGTTAAGTAGTATTAAAATATCGCTCGCTTGCAAATTACTATTTCTCCTTATTTGGTTCAGATTTCGTTACCTCTCATTTCTGACTACGATCATAGCACAAAAAATTAAGAAAATAACAAGTCTGACCGACATGTATCTATCAAGTTAATGTTCGTTACTAATTCACAGTATATTTCCATGAGGAAGATTTATAAATTAAGGTGACATGCTCTATTAATATATAAAAGGTCATTTTCTTGCACAAACAACACGCCACTTGTACAACGAAAGTAATTTTTCCAAGGAAATTGTCAATTACTTTCAATTTAAATTTCTGGTTTATACGTTTGCTCTCAACTTGAGGTTACCGAATGAGGAATTAAGAATTACTGCTAATAAGATATTGGTGGCTAAGTCAAGGAAGGTTACCAAAGAAATTATAAATTTACTGAGAAATTAAATTAAGTTTTATGTCCCTACTGAGTTAGCATTAAGCATTTTTATATATTATCTTATGTTTATCATAATTTCACTTAACTATGAATAATCAAAAATTTGCCGATAACACGCGTGAGTCACTTAATCTAGTAATCATAGATCAGAAACGCCCAACACGTTTTAGAAGAGAGTTGATAGTCTTGCACTGCTGGACTTTTATTATACATACATACATATATAGCTAACACATAGACGTCAACTTTATAAAATACCTCTTTGCATCAGGGATTAAAAAAATATACTTCATTAATATGTTTTCAAATTTACATAATAAATATATTTTATAAATAAATAGTAATAACGATTTTAGTAATACATTTTGAAACACTAACAAAAAATTGTGTCCACAACAAGTTACAATCCGGAATCACTTCTATTGTTCCGTCTGTGTTAGCATTTTATTTGACATTTCAATAACTGATTGAATTTGAATATTTTTTTGCATCCATTATATAATAAGGGTACATTTTTTGTAATCTATAACTAATATAAGGCTTTTCGATGGTTACACTAACGGAGACTTTTATTTTTTAAACTTAAAGTACCTTTTTAATATTTAATAATTTTGATTGAAATTATAGTAAATTTTTTGGATGTTTTTTTGAGAAATATCACGAGAATATTTGATGTCACTTATTAAACCCTACATATTTTTAACTAAACGGCTACCTATTCCTCTATTTTCAAACCTCAATATGTCCGTCCTCGCTGACCAGTACAGGCGCGTTTCATCTTCAGTAATGCGAATTCACGCACGTGATTTCTGATCACATTTACATTTATATTTTGTCCGTAATCAATGTTGGTCTTTAATTAAGTAAAAATAGGAACAATCTTCAAAATCATACAAATCTGTTCGGTTCTGTTCGGTTATTAATTACAATTCTTGTATGGATATTTATTACTTCTAGTTGTGACGTAATCTTGATAAGTTATAACACAAATTTCAAAGGTAATTTGTTTTGACACTAATCTATTTATCGAACGACGTTAATAGCAAGAAATTTTACACGGAATTTAATTTATTATTATTAAATTATTTCCCAATCTGTTTAAGTTGTTTACTACTAAAAATCTTCTTTGTGTATAATGCGATCAGAGTAATTAACTCACTTTGAAATGATGCACAATTTAAGCTACCGATCCTATCTCAGAACGTTTAAAAAGCTAATGAAACGAAGTATTTGTTGAGAATAACATAACAAAAAATCTGAGTTCTTGAAAAGCCCCGCAAAAATATTCATTAATATTTGATCTATAAATTAAAATTTACTTAACACGTAAGTACACAGTCGTAGGGACGGCTGATATATTTTTGTCAAATACCACATACAAAATTGAAATAAGGAATTTGCCTTTTTAAAACGATTGAATTTAGATAGATTTGTTGAGTATAAATAATTTGAAATATAAAACGAACTTGGATGTTTGCCAAGTATTATTTTTTATTTGTTTGGACAACTTTTTACGCATATTATAAAAATATGATTAGGTCTAGTTTCATGAAAGTATATCGCAAAACTATTGCATGCATGCATGTGAGTATAAATGTCTCACGATCGACTGCTTAGTCCGTTGTCATGATCATAGTACATACAAAGTGTCAACAATTTTTCACTCATAAATCTTCGCACTTTAAAGTATTAACGTATGTAAAAATGTAACTATGTGGGATACTAGCTTGGACAAAAAAACTACTCTATGTAATTGACACAGCCATATTGACTTGTTATTCAGCCGAATTATTATTGAAATCGCCAACCCGTCTTAAGCAAGCGTGGTGATTAATGCTCTAACCCTCTCCATGCGAGAACAGGCCTTTGCTCAGCAGTGGGCTTCGATAGGCTGATGATGATGATGATGATGATTCAGCCGAGTTTATTTTCCTTTTCGGTGCTTGGCGTCCGGCTGTAATGCGACCAGTGATAGATAGACAAAAATATTTTAAGCGATATAAGGAAAGTTTAATTTTCATATAGATTATGATTCGTAAGACATTTTTACTAAAGCTTTAAACATGCCGTGAACCTGAGTAAAGGCTTAGATCGTCTCACTATTTTACTTAAGACAATTAATCCTAGGATTAATGTATTTGCATCAAGCTTTAAGTGTTGATTTTAATTCCATGTTTTATAATATGCTAAGTTATGTTAATATCTGGATTAAAGATATTAAAATTATCATCCGACGATTGTATTGAAATAAGACTCGTTGTATTATATAAGCATTGTTAAAACAACAATTTGTCAGAGATAAGGATTTTGTCGAAGCGTATTTTAAACCTGGAACTTCATTTTATGACATTGATTTTTTTTTTAACAGACGGGTTTAATAAAAAAAAGTATGAATACAATTTTTTGATTTTTAAAATCTAATCAACTAGATGCTTACGAAATTTGAAAGTCGTTGGGCGATAGAGATAAGAAAATAATTCAGTTATGCCTATTTAAAAATATAACAATATGCAACAGATAAACTTTGAAAGAAATGAAATGGAACTCGTTGAGACTAAAATCTAGACTGGAACAGTAGTTTGGGACATCGATTAGGCCCAGGACTGAAACTTTTAATTTTCATGAATAGGACAGTTGACTATGTAGTAATGAATGGTTCTGGTGTACTGTAGTAGTTGTTAGGGCCGATAACCATTTAAAAATCATGTCTTAGATGTTTACGTGTACTCTTTTAATTGAAACTATTTTTTTCGGTTACTACGAGTTTTCTATTATTTTATTTTACACTTAACCGTGATCACGGATAGGTTGCTGTAAAGGAACCGAAACATCAGATTTTAGTTCTAAAATAATTAAAACGCGTAGCGTCCGAAAAACTTAGTTACATATTTTAAAACAAAGAAAATTTTATTCTTTTGATGTTAAAAATTTTCTATTAATATATTTTCGAGTCAATTCACGGGATGGTTCTGAAGGCCTGTTTTAATTTTATATTATTTAAAACCTCCAACCCTTAGTTGATTAAGTTCCGTACTTTTACTACGCATTCATTAAATTACTTAATAATACATACAAGAATACAGGTTCATAAAATGTAACAAGTCTCATTTTACTAGTGAATTTTATAAAAACAATTTTTAAACCAAGTTTTTTGTTTCATTGTGTAATAAAATACAAATATATGGAAAATGATCTGAACAAAGAGTTCATTTTACCATAAAAATAAAAGCAAATGATTAATGATTTTAAATTAAAAAAATATTAAATTTAAAAATATGATCCGAAATTAAACAGAGGCCGTATATTGTAAACTCGTTTATTTCTCATATTTATTCAGTATATAAATCTACCTATATAAATAAGTATTTATCGAATTTATTATAAATTCATTATTTTAAAGAGAGGACGCCAGCCTCGCTGACGTCACTAATGTCACTTGTTTCAGTACGTTCCAGATGTTTTAAAATGAAACTTCAATTCTTCTAAATGTTCTTGTATAGGGTTTTCCATTAAGGGCGCTTGATCTTTGAAATGCAAAAAAAAAATACATGTAGGAAAGATATTTGCGAAATTTTTTTTTTTATTTGGAAGGTCTATCGACCCCATTATGTATGAAATATGACATCATTCAAATGACCGCCACGGCTTCGGTTGGTGGCGCGCACACGAAAGGTCCAATTTTCGATGACTCTGGCGCACAAATCGGGCTGTATTTGATCGATGGCGTGGCGTATGTTGACTTTGAGGGCATCGGTGGTTTGCGGCTTGTTGGCATAGACCTGCGACTTAAGAAAACCCCACAAGAAAAAGTCCAGCGGGGTCAAATCGCACGATCTCGGTGGCCAGTTCACGTCGCCTCCGCGCGAGATGACCATGTCCAGAAATTGCTCGTGCAGAACTGCCATCGTAGCGTGTGCTGTGTGGCACGTAGCGCCGTCCTGTTGAAACCACATGTTGTCCAGATCCATATTCTCGATTTCAGGCCAAAAGAAGTTGGTTATCATCGACCGGTATCGCTCACCATTGACGGTGACGGCCACACCATTATCGTTTTCGAAAAAATACGGACCAATCACGCCTCCGGCCCAAAATCCGCACCAAACAGTCACTTTCTGCGGGTGCATTGCCACTTGGTGAACCTCGTGTGGATTGGTCTCGTCCCAAATACGGCAATTTTGCTTGTTGACATAGCCATTCATCCAAAAATGCGCCTCGTCGCTGAAGATGATTTTTTTGCCAAAATCGGCGTCAACTTCCAACTGCTCTAATGCCCAGTCAGCGAACACACGGCGCTGTCTATGGTCATTAACCTTGAGCTCTTGGGTCAGCTGGATCTTGTACGGGTGCAGGCTCAAGTCACAACGCAAAATTCGCCAAGTTGTCGTCTGCGAAAGGCCGAGTTCCTGTGCGCGACGCGGAATTGACTGCCGCGGGTTTTCGAGGACACTGTCGCGCACAGCGGCGATATTCTCGGCAGATCTCGCGTTACGTTGACGCACGGGAACCGGCTGATTGTTAACTGACCCGGTTGACTCGAATTTGTCCACCAATCGACGGATAGTCGACTCGGCAGGACGATCATCGCGACCGTAAAACGGGCGAAGTGCGCGGAACGTTGCTCGAACTGAAGACCAATTTTCATAAAACAATTTTATGATTTGCACGTGCTGCTCGACACTGTAACCTGCCATGGTGGTTTGGGAGGACGGAATGAATATAACACACTGCATTTGACAGCTGTCACTCAAACAACATGGCCGCAATCAGCTGTCAAAGTTCAAGCGTCCCTATTGGAAAACCCCATATTTCTCGAAGGTTCTTCATAATCACATTCTTTATGATCCGCACTCGCTGAACTCTGCAGTCCGCTGTCGTGCGTCCAGACGTCATATTTATACCAGAATTCAAACATAGTTCTGTTCTCTTTGATTTCGTTTTACTTTTAACAATAGTAACGACGACCAATAAGTTGTTATAATAATTGATGCCAGCCTTGAGTTATTTTCATGTTGCATCCGTCATTAAAGCTGCTTGCGCCGATATATACAAGCGGTCTTTTATATAATAAGGCCGGTTAAAATCTTACGTCTGCATTATAACCTCAGGCTTAAATTTAATCAAATATGCAACTGCAGTGAAAAACAAGCACCTATGGGAGTAAATAACTCTTGCACTAACAAAGTTTTGTCCCATATCTTTTTTAATGTAATTATAATTTAACAATATCGCAAATTATTCAGTTTTAATATCGGAAATTTCTCTTCTACGAATATTTTTAATCGCTAAATCTCTGATAATAATCTGCGATACTTCGTAATAGTGAAGGCTATATTTAAACCTCTTATCTCACTATAGTTAGCACAAAAATCTTTTGCCTCCGACTAGACTCAATACATAACATAAGTGCAGTAATAATTATTGAATAATAATAAAGAATTTCTTGAAGTTGGACTTAAAATAACTATGAAATTGGAAATCAAGCTTTTAACTATTTCAGTATCATTTTTACCAAACATCAAAACATCTATGAATCAAAATAATTAACACGGAACCAAAATACAGGGATTCACGGGCAACCTTGTAGAAAAAATATAATATTAGTCACACGGGGAGCAAAGTCTATATATTTCTTAAAGAGCTATTTTTTTCTCGTCTATTATTAGTTTACGAAAATAACATCTCCCTCAAACATAAAAATTTAATTATAATAGCGTATCTATATTTAGAATTTAATAATTTAATATTCTTTTAAATCTCTATATTCGAATAAGTAAAATCCAGCCAAATAAAGAGTAATAATAAAATTTTATTGAACACACGTATTCTTAGTACAAGTTTTCATCGTCATAGTATATACGAAGCGTTTCCCGTATCTCATTTAATAGTTAATACCCAGAACCGTAGCACCATTCTCTTTAATGTGCTTAGATTATGTACGATAACTGTTAACTCTCCGTAAGTAGTACGATGACTCAAACTTAGTGTAGCAACGTGATAACAATCATTCAATCGTACGCGGTGTGATTGGTGACTCGTCTTATCAAATTCTCCTATAATAAGACATAAAACTGACGTCGGCGTATAACTTGACGGATCATAAGATGTATATCATCTGTCAAGCCTGAAAAAAGGTTACGTCAATTTTTCCCCTAACGACGCCTTTGAAGTATTGAATGATTTTTATGTAAAATACACTTCGTTATCATGCTGATTTACTTAAATATATTAAGGGCTTTTGATCTTACAACTTTATAATAAGTTTGTATAAATATTACGATTTTTATTTATTTAAATTTAATTTAACAAGGTCTTCGATTGTTAACACCAACTTTAAACAATAAATTTAACATGTCCCTTCTCTGAACACGAAACATCCTTCTTAAATTAGGTGGCATATTATTTCTCATACTTTATCATTCTCAGTAAGATGTTGTAAAGCTATACCTCTCATGAAACACAGGGATGTCACGTGTGTTTATAAAAAACATAGTTAGTTAATAGTACTGGTTGATAATTTGGCAGATAACTTATATGAATATACGTGTAACTCGACCGTCCCGTGAAGCTATTGATGTTAAATGTTAATTTTCTAAGTCACTTTATTCTTAGATACTTCACGGTTATAGCTGTGGACTCAGGACGCAGTTTTTAGAATTTAATACCTTGAGTTCATGGAATCATTTGTCACTCGTGGAGCGACATGCGACGTACCTTTGTACACACGCGCTCTACTCTGAGAAAAAGTAGAATGCAACTTTTTCTACCATACAGGTGTTAAGTTAATCAAAATATATAAAATATTTTTTTAACTCGTCTCAAACGTAAGTCAAAATAAATGAACTATAAAGAGGGAAGGATCAAGAATTGTGAATGGAAAAGCCATTATACTAATTATATTTGAATGCATTCATAAAAATAGTAAAAAAAAATATTCGCCGAAAAAGTGACGTTAAACAATATTATTTTAATTAAAATTCTTTTTTAATTTCTTTTTTTTTCGATTCAGCTTCATATACGGTGGAAACGTTATTCCATTTTTATGCTACGTCTTCATTCACACTGGAATTATGATTCCATTTTCAATTCCAATAGTAATCTAAAATGTCATAACTTTTGACAGTCGTTAAGAATTATACAGGCTTCGGTAAATGAGAAATATAAAGTTGACATCTAGAATGTACGTTTCATAAAACAGATAGTCTATGTAGTGTTTTTACTATAACAGCGTTGCAATTATATATCTACGGAAAAAATATTCTCCGACAAGTTCTATCACATAAAATTTGGTAAATTATTTTAAGTTTGACTTACAAATTAATATTATGTCAATTTTTCGATTGTCCAACAGGAGCTTCCCTGGCTTCTGCCCAGAACAGTGACAATAGGTTTACAAATCTAGACCTGTTGCGTATCCTCGCTGAGAAGCCATGGTTGGGTCAGGGGCCCAATAATCGATGGGAACTGATCCCTCGTATCGAGCAAGATATTGGGATGTTCAAGCTGAACCCTGGACCTCCGCAGGGTGGTGACGGACTGAAGACTTATGATGACGATGTTATAAGGTAATTGAAAAATAAAAAAAATACCAAGTTCTTGGATCCTTCAAAAAAAAAATTACAAGGAGTTTTGGTTTCTTACCTCCTTAGAAATCTTCTTTAGATAATTGAAACTTGACACTCTTTTATTAAATTTATACTGTCTTTATACATATTTTGAAATTATTTTCGTGAATCGCTCTCGTCTAAAGAATTTTCATTCTTTATTCCCTTATTAACTCCCGTATCAAATTCAAGACATTCTTGAACTCCCGTCACCTCATTATTTTCGTGTAAGTAGACACCATAACAATGATTGTTAAAGACAATGAACTAGCTAATGTACACACCTCTGGGAGTAACCTCTGAGGGTTGAGTGTTCGAACAGATACGAGATAGAAAAGCGACTATTTATTTATAGTGTCTGTCTATAATGACAATAAAAGTAACTTGGAAGTTAAAAAATAAACAAACCATATTTAATTTTAAATACAAGAGTTTAGTTTCTTGGAAGCTACATCAGTGAGAAACTAATGAGATGTTCCTCCAAAAAATATTTTTAAATGACTTATTCCAAATTAATAATAATTTTATAAAGTTTATTAATATGCATGAAACTAATATTTTTCGGATTACTACGCGTATTTCATTATTTCAAAAACTACATAGTCCCGATGTTTCGGTTACTTTGCAGCAACCGTGATCACGGGCAGACGAGTTGTGAATGATAATCTCATCTCTCTTTAGTTTCCTTTAAAATTTAAATGAATACTCGCGAAAGTCTTAGATCGCTTTATTAATAATCTCATGAATTTATGTGTATTTTTTGTAATTCTGTATGTATGTTTTTATCAAGAACGGGTTCGAAGCGGTCCGCGGTGGCGTCTGCTCTCCACGCTGGCCGTAGACGACGTCAGCCAGCGCCTGCCCTCGGTAAGGCAGTCACGCCCTATGTAGGCGTCGGTAAGCAGAAGATCGCGGATATTTTGGTTAACGAATTGCTGAACTGAATTGAACTAAACACGGACAGTTATATAGTTTCGTTCACAAAGTATTCGTCGACGCAGAGTTTATGTTGTTACGATCAGTGTTTAGTTGGAAAAAACACTTGTATTAAGAGTACAGTACAGTACAGGCTTTTTAAATGAAAAGTGATTTGAAAATAATACATATAGATTATAGACAAAGATATTTCTCTGTCCAAAAAATAATATAGTATAAGTTTAAGTTTTTAAGGACTATATTTTCAATTAAATTGAACCTCCCGTTAACCAGACAAACTTAAATGAAACAAACAAAACACAAGAATAATGAAGTTCATATTTCCAGCTCTTTGTTATACTTAAGAAGGATTTTGAAAATATAATGAAAGAAATGAAAATGTAACTTCCTCTCTTATGAAAACACAAATATGTGACACAAAATAAACACGTTTTTAAGTAAATTCAGTAGCCAAAGACGTAATTTGCTTAAAAACTCTTGAAATTTTCAAGTAATTTGAAATCTATGATAGTCATTGTTAGAATAGAAGTCAAGCCTATATTAGGGTCATTCGAAAATATTTGCATATAAAGTTAGGTAAAAATTTAGATCTATGAAAAAAACATTGAATTTCGGTCTAATGGTAATGCAAGTTCGCACTAAGCTCTTGTCTGTATATCAAATAAAGCAACACACACAAATTTACTTTCAAAGTTAATATTCAGATATAAATTTGTGATTTATTTGTAGCGATGGGTTTAATAAGAATATGATATGGTGTTGTAAGTCGTGAGAGAGTGATTTTGCCATTGTGAATAATGCAAACGGTGTTCCCAGGGGTTCTCAACGACGTGGGCTCGTTTTTCGACTCTCTCCGCGATAATTTGGAAACCCTGGCCTCGTTGTCGCCTCAGCAGCGTTCCAGCTTATTCCAGGAACCGCCAACTGTCGTCCAGGCCAGTTCTTCCGGTAAGATACATTAACACATTAATGTCTTTATTTCATTACATTGGCAGTATGTTCGTAAACATTCGGTTCTGATTATGATTTTTTTTTTTGTTAATCGTTCACGCTTGTGTTCTGTACATTCTTTTCATTTCCATCATTGACGTTATATATACAAAACAATCGCTCATTAATAATTAACATAGCGCCGTTAAAACTGGACTTGTATGTGTGACATATGATAGGATAATATCCTCGAATAAAACCTTCGGAAGCGCGGAAATACTAGCTACAGGACACTTTTTTCCCGTTTCCTGTGACCTCAAGTGGATGTAATTGACAGTCGAGCACTGTGCTAAGAAATACACGACTTGAATGCCATGTAGCAAACATTCATTGATTGAAGTACTTATACATGAACGATCAAAACAGTATACAAACATTTGAATACACCAAACGAAAACTATACTATTCAAAAATGGAATGAGCCTTCGTGTTTTTATGGTCATAGGGTTTGTTTAAAAAAAATAATTATAAAACTTAATGTTACCATATAATAAATTTGCAAAACTTTCTCTTAAGTAGGAAATATTATTATTTTTGTCACTGTAATAGCTACAATATATATCCTTTTTACGTCTTCGTTATTATTCTGTACAAGCCCGATTAATGATTAATTCTGCAGCAGTCAAAAAGTTATGATCTCAGTGTTGCCATAAACAAAATGAAGTTTTATATGTGTAATATCTTGGGCTACTTTAGGCTTTTTATTTCCGTAGTAACTTACAATTATATCATCTATTCATAAATTAATAATTTCTGTTCCTGCAATAAACATAGTTTTTAAATACGAATATTTTTAGTATCTTATAAAACTATTGAACCTAAAAACTATGATCACTAAACGGATATTAGTTGCTATATTCCAAAGATATTTTGAGAATAAGAGAATTGATTTATTTAATTCATTTATATAAAATATTCACAAATAATATATTTTTAAAAGTATGAATAAAGTTTCTTTATCTCTCTTTTCCTATTTTATAGTTTTAAAGCAACTTATTTGTAACTATACTTCCAAACCTCCAGATGAACTGATTTTAATTCAGAATAATATTCTTTATTTACGTATTCACCGACAGACATTAGACCAATTATATGGGTATACATTAACATTCTCTAATGAAGTTTAAAATATTTATGTCAGTAAATTTTATTTGAATATTTCCACCCGGTATGCGACTGTTAATAATTAACGAGTCATTAAAAAACATTACTAACATTTTATTTAAAAAAAAATATTTACATGAAACCTCTCAGTATTCAATGGATTCACCGTGCGGGTACCGGGTCCATCGCGTTGCAGGGAGAGGAGCTTCAACAGTCCCTGGGACTTGCGACCCAGGTGTAGGTTTAAGGGGCCCCTATCTAACGCGCGTTAAACGCTCACCTCCATCGTCCAAGCTCCTCTCTCTACTTAACCAAATTTGAATTATTATTTAAAAGTCGAATATCATAATTCCTTTGCTTTATTCTGAGTGTCTTTCATTCGACCCATTCATTCGTCATTTTATCATTCACTCTATTCCTGTCAGAATACCACTCATTTTTGTAACTTTTTCTTTGTAAATGTTTTACGACTCTGGATACGAGTCCTTTTGAGCCTTTTTTGTAACTATACAGATTTATCATTGCCATAAATTTCTACTAAGTGTCTCTATACAAGCAAATTTCTATTCATATTATACAGCACTTTATAAACATTATTTTCAAATACAAATAAAAATATATCGCTTGTTATTATTGTAGTACTTTTTTGTCTTCTTCAAACATTGTAAAGTTCAACGCCCTATTAATATAAGGGCCGGAAATCGTTTGAAAATGTTAACAATACCGAAATATTTCTTTTACCTAAACTAACGCAAACCAAAGACAATTAAATTAAATATTTTTTTATCAACAGTTGATTAATATATATTAATAAAATGACTATGTATTTATATGTATATATTTTTCTTTAATTACTTTTTAATACATATATAATATAGATATAATTTTGTACTTTTAAATTTGCCAGATAATTTACTGGATATATTTATTTATTTTACTTAATATTTGAATGTGGATTCATCATTAAGTTTAAATTAATGTTTTGAGACTGAATATAACGTGCCACTGTTATTTACGATCAATTTTAAGATCATATATATATATATATGGAAATTTAAATCGATACAAATAATTACTTAGCAACAATCAAAATGTTGTTTTAAACTTAAATTTAATTTTGCCGACAATCTCAGTGGGATTGGGTAAGTTTTATTTACGGACGGTAACAGTTTTCATGAGCTTTTATTGAGTAAGTTTTTAATGTCTCACGAGTTTAAAGTTCAATGTATACTTTACTTTAGAACTCGCTAGACACGTTTAATTATTTATCAAACAGGTTTACTTACCGTACGCTAACTACGAGTGCACATCGCGAGAATAAAAACGGATAGTTTTCAGTTTCTCTATAATTTTTTTCATATAATATTATCAACATAAGTTATTTCATGAAAACATCAGTCATGCAACACCTTGTATGGTTATTCTAAGTCGGCATCGTCACTCTACAAGTCTTACGTATAGTATTCACGTACATAGATTATTGAATAAGTAACGGGAAACGCTTCGTATCCGGTGACGACGAAAACTTAGATAATAAAGAGATTTTTTTTATATACTTAATAAAACTTATTTCTGATAGCCAATGTTGTAAGATACGAAGAAGACGAATAGTTTTATCATGAAAAATTTTCGTTAATAATTCAACTTGCACTATTTATATAGTATGCATTTTTTATTTAATGGAATACTCGCAAAAGTCTTGAATATCGTTATATTCCACAGTTTATCTATATTAATGAAGTCCTACGCGTCGTCCGTACAAACGAACTGTGTAACTAGCAGTTCGGAATAGTTGCACGGTACAAAGTTTAATTGCTCGTTTACACCTACAACTCGGCGTAGCTCAGCGCGGGTGACACTTCAACGGCTGTTTATGAGTATTGCGGAATTGTTTGTAAGCTTTAGATCAGACTGCAGATACATCTACTATTTTAGATAAAAAATATCGTAATACACTAATATTGAAAAGCGAAGTTTTTCTCACTACGGTCTATGTGTCGGCCATTTTGATATATTATATTTTATCATCCCACTGAAGATGTATAACAAAAACAATGTTTCACCTTATTCATTTTTTATTTACTTAGAATGACACAGTACAAGTCGTTTTACAATATACGTAAAGCATACCTACTAATCAACGTAATTATTCAGCAGAGTAAGTTTATGCTTCAGAGTAAGTTTTTCATATATAAGAGTAAGTTTACTGTTTCCCAGGCGGCGGTGGTGGTGGCATCCGTAAACTTCACGCTCTTCGTCCTCTAAGACCTTCAGGGAACTTCAGGTGAGCTGGTCAAGTGGTTAGGCGGTCACTAAATTAATTTACATTATCTACACAGTCGCTTCCATCACGTCATTGTTCTGAACGACCATTATTAATGGTATACTTTGTCCCAGTTACGGTGACTCCAAGAATGACGTTATCGGCCAGCACCATAGCATTGTATAACATCGATTGATGGAAAGCTCTGATTCTCACGATATCTCAAAACAGTTGCTAGTTTATTATAGAGCACTAATATTCATAATGCGCAAACAAAAATGGGCACAAAATAGAATGTAAAAATATATTTGTTATTTAAAATATAATTTGTACGTAGATCTTACAACCGCAGATCGGATTTGGAGGCGGTCAGCTATCCCGGAGCGAATCACTACGATCCCGGGCTCTTGTGGACCGGGCTGGGCCGTCGGTAAACTGTCCCGGGATCACCGACAAACAACTCAATATAAACCAACACACGGATCATACCTGGACTACATACTTAACTGCTCTCAATGCGATCCTTTTAAGCACAATGCTGTGCCATACATCTGAGTGTTTGATGAAAAATCTTTAAAAAATATACAAGATGTTATTCTATAATTTTTCTTTAAAAGAATCGCAACAAAAAAAAAATATTAATAAATTTCCTTTATATACAAATGAAATTAGCCGTTCGCTTTCACTTTTATAAACTCGATCATAGCCTGTTTGAGACATTTCCAATTTACGTTAACATCAACGACGTCAGCAAAGAGTTGTCAACAAAAACATACGAAACAATTAGCACATTTTGATCTCAATTTTCTAGTCAATTTATAATTAGTGTGTACTTTACTATGTTACTACATAAGGCTTGCTCGTCACCGCATGTTCGCTATGAAATATTTATTAAAACTTATATTAAATATTCGTAAGTTTCTAGGCTTCGATTTTTCCGTTGCTGTAATTCTTAATACGAAGGCTGAATGTATCTCTGTTGTTCAATCACTTTGTATATAATGTTACTTTCGTGTCATTGTAATCTATTTAAATGTGATCCAAATATATTATTGTATCCATCGTTTGTTTTATTAATTAAAATCCTTTTTATAGAAGTTACTAAAGTATTAAAAACTGCGTTCCTTGTCTATGACGTAAAATTTAATACAACTTTAGTAATATTAAATTAACGAACTAAATTAACTTGCAAAGACTATAAGATTATTAGTATTTTAAAAATATAACTTGCATATATTAAGTTATTTGTATAACACACAAAATCATATCAATTCAAAATCAATTTAACTATTACAATTTTTTAACCAATCCCTGATATCCACAACATTCAGTAATTGTTAAGAGTTCTTTGATTGAAAATAATGGACGCTTAATTATATAAGAATTTTATATATATAAAAATAAATTTGATTTAGGAGAATAAAAGAGTATTTTGTAAAAAAATCAAAGGGATCAAAAGCCCAGCATTTTTTTCACGTAACGTAATATTCCTTGTACGACAACACATGCCATAGCTTAATGTCTAAGAGTCATATTTTAAATTTTTACTTTTCATACAAATACGACACATTAATTGATATTTAATAGGCATAAAAAAACGTCGTATCACAACCAAAACATCTCGTAATTTCAGTAATAGCGCCTATTTGTGGTAACAATGCTGTTTTTGCGAACATTTATAAGTCATTAGTATATACGAAGGTAATATGTATATAATACGCCAATTTTTTTTATTATTTAAATAAAATAACGCAAAATAAATATGTTATTTTTATATATTTTTCTTTGTTACAAATTGGCTTATTAGTTTTACGAGATAATTTTACTGCTTTCTTTATAAGGGGGACAAGTTATTAAAAAAGATTTAATTTAATTATTGATGTCAGTCAATACATCCAGAACATTTTAGAGCAAAGGTCCCTTTTACTTAAAGTTACTTTATTTTAAATTAATTATAAGATGCTCGCTTTTCTTAGATGCTTTGTAAGAAAAGTATGAAATTGTCTTTTATAATGAAAATTATCTCGCGTCAATTCCGCTAATTTATGCTTATGTTTTTTGAAGGATTCATAAAAATGGATGAAACAATTAGAATTAAGACTTAAAAGTATTACTTGAGCAATATAAACAGATTATATTAAAGACATTTTGTATACGAACATTGATATTTTAGAGAAATAATTTATAATAAAATATAATAGAATTGGTTTAGTAGATAATACGTTAGAACGTACATGCATGTCGTTTAATAAGAATGGATGGAATGGTTCCCGAAATAGTGAATTGACTGTTAAATATCAATGAGGAAACACATTACCGGTTATTGGGAGGAAATTGATCGTAATTGATAACAAAAACTAGGGTAAAGATGTTGTATTAACTTTGTTAATATAAGTTTTTTACTTGTATTTTAAAGTAAATTTTTCCTGTCTTTTGATCTTTTGATTTCTTTTTTCTTTTTTTGTAATAATGCAGTTTTCATCTTTCAAATAGTATTTTGAAGTAGATTTTATAAAAGAATATTATTTTATTAATTGCTATGAAATGATATATCTGCGTTTCTTTTTATTACTAGTGAAATACTATTTATACAGAAAATATATATATTTTTTGTTAATTCTAAGGTTAAAGTATATTAATCCTTCATAAATAAAATATGACTTTGTTTTGTGACTTCATAAAATTAATCTATTACAGGCTATTTCGGTCCCAAATACAGTTCGAGCGGCCTGCGTCGTGGTCAATAAAGTGTTATTATGTCGAGATGAGCTGAACCTAAGAACACAAACCCACTTTATAGCTGAGTGGACGTCGGTTGACCGCTTACTGTACTAGGATAACCATGCTCAGTAAAAGCTTTAGATATTTCTGCAAATAAAACTTTATCCGGTTTCATTGCTGTTACCAGCGGTTTTTATGTACCTACGATCTGTTTTGTTGTCATTTTTTTATAATTCCTCTGACAATCAGTGAGTTATGCCCAATTATATCTATACCTAAGTTCTTGAAATTAAAAAAAAAAATCAAAATAATCGCCATAAGAGATTTAGTACACACATTTTTTTATTCACTTTATATGACAGTAAATTTACTTTTATTTTACTTGGATGTCGCCTGTTACTTTTCTCGTAGCAACGTGTGGGGTACTAAATTGTCAAGAAATATTTTACGCATGAACCTAACATAAACTTATATGGTCTCCCTAAGAGGCTAGCATAAGACATGTATTGCATCCCCGATGATATAACTAAAGGAATAAGGACTAATTGTGATAAATTTACAATTGTATCAACGTAATGAAATAAAGCACTTTCTTTTGTAAACAAGTCCACTGAAAACATATTTGGACTCCACTTTCGGTCCAGCGGTAATGAAGAGGATCAGAGTTTGTTTTATTGCAAAAATATATTATCATACAAAGGAAAATAAAGTGCTGAGCATAACTGAATCATGTTGTCATTACCGTAAATTTATAATTGTCGGATGCCGATTGGAGAAATTAGTGTCAGGTAGCCCATGTATCGCTAAAAATAAACATATAAGTCAAATAAAAGTATCCAAAACAGAGTAGAAATGTTTTTTTCATTATATAGCTAATGAATTCTAGATGAAATCTTGCATATAAAAGTATAGAAACTAATTAAAGTTTTTGATACAGATAAAGAAAGTTCTAAATAAATAACTATTACATCAAAAAATATATATTTTTAAATAAAATATATTATTCGTATGAACATTATTTAAAGAATTTGCTATTACCTACGTATAAACTTATTAAAATATTTCTTTGAAATTATTCTTTTATCATCTTTAATCATCTTTATGTGAAATATTTTAAAGCAATAAATAACATTTACTAAAACATAGAGCAAGATATTTCAAATAATAAGAATGTATTCGACAAAACTTAATAACTATTGAAAACACTCACACATTACATATTTCATTAATGTTTTCAAAAAATTCTTAAAAAAACAAGATTAAAAACCACTCAATTTCAATGCAATTGTATGTTTTTTATCTAATAAATACCTAAACAATAGTAAAGTGTTACAGTAAGCGTGTTTCTTATAAGTGTGAGTAACACTCGCGTCACCGGACGATATAAACGCTCCCTTCCGTAGTGGCATAATATGTAAGACGTACGATTTACAAACAAACATATATTAACAACAAAATTTTATAACAGCCCAGATAATACCCAATACATTCTAAATGTATCAGAAATTAAGAGTATTTACACCATTAAACATATTATCAAGCTTTCACAGTTTGTTTAGAGTTATTTTATCGGATATTAAATAATATTTTTGTCCATAACATCGCTATGATAAGATTCAGCCAAAAGTATGTAACTTAAAGATTTTTATAAATCGCTACACCCACGTCAATTAGATCATTCAACAAAATTCTTCTTAAATTTAAGATTTTTATCTTCACACAGCTTTTAAGCCAATTTGGTAAAAGCCATTGTCTTTATCTGTTCACTCAATTATTTGAGTTAAAACGTAATTACGGTATATATAAATATAACATAACTTAATAGGATGAGAAATTGTAGAGAATTTATGAATTATAAAATTCTATGAAAAATAGTACATTATTAGCCTTTAATAAAAACGTTGTGACAAAGGCGTACTTTATATAACGAAGACTTTGATCCGGTTATAATGAATAGTGTCCAGTACCTTCTTCGATATCCTGCAACGGAATTTCCTGATTAATTTTGTTTAAGTGAGACTTTCTACTCCATTATATATAAAATACAGATGAAAACTATTTCTATTCATAGCGGATATTTAAAACTAAACTATTTTTAACACAGTGTAATAATTTGTTTTTGTTATTTTTAAATGAGAGATATGGAAATCAATCTCGAGTTCCAAATATTAAGAGCTGTCTATACCATTAATCTTTGACCTGCGCCGGCGCATCACGAACATAAAGGTCGCGGTAACAAAGCGTAGTGATGTCTGACGGTAGTGGTCAGTGTGTGTGGTGCGAGTGGTAGGAGAGGACGTGCAGGAAACGAAATAATAATGTTGTTCATACTCGCCATAGCTCTAACACTTGCCAGTGCCCAGGCTAAATTCTACACCGACTGTGGTAAGTAATTCCAATAACAATTCTTCTACTCGGTTCCTAAACATTAAAATGCGATTATATTAACAAAATTACAACTGTTTTACGTTTTTAATGTTTCTTAAAGTTTATAAGTTCTCGTTATTTTAATGAATCAATGCGCTGACGGTTGAACGTCAGTAATTAACAAATTAGTTCAACCCTGTCGTGTTTTAGCGATAACTGAAACATTATTGGGATTACAAAAACTATATTAATATATTTAATAAGAAATGTAATTACCACTGATGTTATTACACGTCATCGTTGACCAAAACTCCTATATCGAATATTTAATAAAAAAAGTAGTATGTATAAATAAATAAATAAATAAATAAATAAATAAATAAATAAATAAATAAATAAATAAATAAATTCGTGATAAAAAACTTATTGATATAGTTATAGTTACTAATATAAGCAGTAATATATATGATTTCATACTTGTAATATATTTTAATGCTATGTTTTGATGACCAGCGTCGTTACGCCTACAGAATTATATAAGTACACTTAACCCAAGTTCGATTCATCAAACTACTTATGAAGCGTTAACAGATTTTCATTCACATCCATCGCACGTTATAGTATCAACGTAGCTCATTGATTTAGAAACGGGAAACGCGGCGTATTTAGTAAGTATTACGTTACAAACTCGTGCTAATCACACTGGTTCCGCTCAGATTCATTTGTTGTCTACTTTTCATAATAAAACACAATTTTTATAACTCCATATTATTCGGATTTCGGACCGAAGCATGACATCAAATATTTTATTTTAAATGCGTTATTTATAGCCACTGAAAAATTTATGAGATCTAAGACTTTAGTTAGTATTCGTTTAAATAAAACTACCGTGAACACGGTCGCTGCAAAGTAACCGAAACGTCGGGAGAATGTAGTTTAAAAAAATAAAATACGCGTAGTGTAATACGAAAAATATTAGTTTTATTTACTTAAAAATGAATTAAAGAATCCTACAAAATATCATATTATGTAAGCAATATACAATATTAATATGTGACAAACAAACGTGATTCATAGCATATAAAGGTATGTATATAATTTAAACAGTATTCGTATAAATCCGTGGAAAAGTAGAGATAATTTCAACCATTTAATGGAAAGTCGCAAATTGAATTTTCAAATGATGAATGAGCAATTTCTATATGTTTTTTAATATATATATCTTATATATATATATATATACATATATATATGTATATGTCTACTTGCTGCTAGGGTACCCTTCATGGGCGAGTCAAACTCGCACTTGTTGAATTTTTTTAAACATTAAAACAAGGGGACTTAAACGATAATTTTTGTGAGCGTGTATGTTTAGTTTTAGTGTGAATTTATACATATTTATTAATTGAAACGAAAAAGTAAAGAACTATGTATGATCTCAGTTCTACCAAACCTGAGCTACCGCTGTTCCTCTCATATGTAATAGACACTTAGTAATTGCTTTAATCAATCAATATTTGATCAGATATGAGCCTATAAATTTGACGAATAATAACTATGATGAAATTAATAATATATCTATAGAATTAAATAAAATTATATTATCTGTTTGCTATTTACCATACCAGAATAAGACATTTTACATATTTTTTCTATGTGTCAGTTTATTCTGTCAAATCTCTTAAACGCCTGAATCGAATTCGACAGCTATTTCTAAGTATTTCACATTTTGTTTTTGTTTTAATAAACAACAAAGGTTGATAATTTATTTATTCGATGGACCTAATTTATTAAAATGTCAAAAACAGGCATCCGTTTTGGGGTGCTGCAAGTAATTTTATAATTTAGGGATATGTTATTCTATCCGAAGCATTTATAAAAACATTGATTATTAACATGTGATTGTTTTTTTCTTGTTACATATATAAATTATTTCACAATGAACAAATATTAAGTTATCGTATAATTAACATCTGTAAGAGATGTTAAAAATGTCTTATCTCTTCAAAGTACATAAATAATTTGCGAGTTCTATTAAATATTGCGTTGTAATTCAACTCTTTAGCGATGACGTAAATGGTTGCCCTTGTTGTATTTTATTCCAAGGCGGGATCGTTTACAATAAAATGCCAATGAACTTATATTAATAGCTATGCTGTGATGATATTTATGTGCTATGAGAATCATTTCTAAAATTATTGACTGTTATTGATTTGTCAAGATGTCTACAAAAACCGATAGTCTTATATAGGATGGGATATAACCGATAGGATGTGTGTGTTATTTGATTTCAGTCTATGATTAAGATAGACATGCAAACAACAACACAAGTGATCTCAATAAATTAACTCAAATCTAATAGTGTTTCCGTCAACTCTTGTAGCATTACAGTTAGTTAGTTCGTGTTTATATTAAACTTATTTTTCATATACTAGTGTACGTCTGCTTTCAGTTTTTAATGTGTATTCAGCGTTTCAATAATATACCCCAATGAGTTTTTCATTCGATTAATTTTAATCATTTTATGGCCATCAAACATATTTCGCTTCATTTGTTTTTGGATGAAATTCTCAACTTCAGATATTCACACATTTAATACTATGCATAAATGACAAAAAAACTTTTTGAAATAACGAAAATTAAATAATGCTAAAATAAGAGTTTAACTATGAAAGAAACGGTCTGAAGAGTTGGTGAAGATGACTGAAAACAGTTCAAGAATGGGAAAACTTGATATACAGGGGTTTGAAAACATAATCATTCTTTCGTTTGCTGTTGGGTAAAACAAAGAGACAACATCGTCTAGATTATGTAGCTTTATTTAGACATTTATTTATTCATTCATATATATATTATATATATTATATATACGTTGATGGTGGTAAATTTATTTTGCCAAACTCTCAAATATTTTATTGAACCATTTAAAAGTAACAAATTCATACATTAAAATTGAAGCAAAATTAATATTACATTATTAATATAACAGCCATTAGTTTTCGGTCCTCGTAAGCTTATACTAACTTTACTTTTTAAAACATTTATGAAGCTGTGGTTGGTCAATACATTAAATTTGGGACGAAAAATTTTAAATAGAAGTTTATTTAATTCTCTATTTTTGTTATAATTTGGTTGAAATTAACATATATTATTATTTAATATAAATAAACTTCGATTAATAATTTAAATCAAAGTCACAAAACAACGGAATGTATGACGTAATAGTGATCTCTACGGTGAAAATTATTTAATGAAATTGCTCATAACAAAGTACTTTAAGCACATTGAACCTGAAACTAAAGATGTTTACTCTAAAGTTGTAGCTGTTATCTCCTGTCTGACTTCTTTGTTATTAATTAAGATGTTTCTGATAAGAACACCTAAATATGTGTGACGTATTTTCGTTTATTATGTTTTCGTTTAAAACTTAAAACGGATCGTTAGCAGTTCTTCATTCATGGATCTTCGCCCATTATTAACGTTTATTGAATAAGAAACGGTAAACGCTTCGTACGCAGTTTTTCGATGCAAACTCGGACTAAACATCGTTCATTTATAGCAAAAATGCAAAACGAAATATAATTTCAACGAATGCTTCTGTTGGTTTCTCGTCTGCTTCACATCATGGCAGCGCAACCGATTGCCGCGTATCGATTTGGTGTGGATACAACAATAGTGTTTGTTCCGCGAGGCCTATCAGATGACATGGTAACTGATTACTGATTACTGATGTCATATTATTATACAGTTATCGAATGACGCGTTCAATAGTTTCATCAGAGACATTTTTTTACTCTATAATAGAACTATTTCGTTTCTGTATCCATTTATTTGTCATTCATTCCGTTTTACTTCCACGATGACATGCTTCCTTAGCACTTTACAAGTTACATCAAGGACTGACTGTGTCAGTGTTTTTCGATAATGATACATCAATGAAAGGTAGCAGGGTAAATTGCAGAGGTTGTTTAGTTTATTATGCAAACTATTAATCACTAAGGATTTAAAATTTTCCACAATCTATTTTTGTTAAACGAACTGTTTAATCTTGCTATAATTTTTATATAGAAAGTTGCAAAATAGTATTATCCCTATCAGATTATGTTATAATCATCCTGTTAAATTAGTTTGCACGTAAAAATATTATATCAACAATATAAATAAAATATTACTTTCATGAAATTTAATTCTTAACAATTTTCACGTAACATCTAGAAACATAATGTATGTAACCTTGATTGATGGCTTCAAATTCTCAACACAAGTAACATCTAGACAAGTTGGTACTCTCGACCGGAACCGACAATTTTCCTACAACTCAATGATTCTTGAGAAGTTCTAGCCTTAAATTGCAACATAAATTACCGTTGATTTTACTTAAAGCGTGTATTCATTCGTCTTTAGATTAACATACAAAATAAATCACTCGACGATTCAATATTTTAAGTAAATTTTAGATTAACAATGTAAGCGCGATTGAATTCCAAAATATATGTTTATTGAAAATAACCTTAGAAAATTAGGGAGAAGAATTTGTCCTCATGATAGACAACAGAAGTATCCTTAATTCCTTACAGGCTTACATGAATACTGACCATAAAAGTTGAATATTTGAAAAAAAAAGTCCCCCAAAAATGTGTTTAGAGTATCAGAGACGATATAAGTTTTGATTTTTTTATTTTATATATGAAATATTTAAAAAATCCGCTAGAGTGCAGATTTGATACCAAAAGGTTACATTCCCTATAGAAGTTATTTTTTGAAATCGAATATTTATTATCATAACCTACACTTAGCTAGAATAGAAGCTGCTTCTCTCGATAGTATCAATATCTGATAGAATATTGTCTAATAAAGCTACTGTTAGGGTCGCGCTATTTCTATATATTATAATTTCATATCTGGACCAAATCCTTACGTTTTGCTTAAAAGTTTAAGTAAAATTTTCTGATACTAATTCCAGGGTCTAAGCTGGCGACTGTTAAAAATGTCGGGGTGAGCGGATGTGCCGAGGATGCCAAGGAATGCGTGCTGAGAAGGAATACCAACGCTACAATTAGTGTGGACTTTGTACCATGTGAGTCCTCGAGAAGTTATAGATTAAATTCATATTGATTAAATTCATATATTTGCTGTTACAAACAATTTGGAGCGCGTTACAACCTTTAAGACAATCGACTCCAGCTTTAATCAGTTCTAGTAGATCAATTACTTCAGCAATAACTTTTCCGTACACTCCAAAAGTTATCGTTTTCAAAAAGTATTACGTTAACTTCTTTGAACACCCAAATTTCATTCGTGCTTATTATTTTCTACAAATCTCAGCCACCGACGTCGAATCTCTCGAGACGGTTGTACACGGTATCATAATGAACCTGCCAGTTCCTTTCCCGATGCCACAACCGGATGCCTGCAAGGATTCGGGCCTCAACTGTCCCTTAAAGGTACGTTATTCTAACGTTCAGCCTATTTTGTCTCTGTATGTCTTAACATATTTTTTTTTAGATTTCGCGTCTTTTTCAATTTATATTAAATTAATTTGCATGAATATTACAGTATTTATTTTAAATTATAAATCTTCGGATTCTTAAAGAAACTTATTTTAATAAAAATATATCTTTTTTCGATGCTTTTTTTGTAATATATATATTACTGTTAGCACTGCGGCTTTAACAGCGTCACCGGGAGTAATTCTGTCGTTCTCATATTATAGTCTAAAACTTTTCAAATAAAGTCATATAGCGATTCAACTATTATCGTCACAAAAATAGATAGTTTCATCGTGTCCCAAAACTACGGAAACAATTTAACTTAACAACTTTTTGTGGACAAAGTTACATTATTTTATGTCCTAAAAAAATAATATCTAAATTTTATATGACGCTATTATACCCTTAGTATAGGTTTACAGACCCCGTAACTATCGATAACAAACGCGAATACGGACGGTTTCAAAGTTTCTCATTAGCCCTAACTTAATTGTAAACTCCCATTTTGTATGAAAACCTTGAAATGTATTTGTAATAAACCGAAGTCCTACTACGTTCAATTAATGATTTAAATCCTTTCTTTTTTTTCTTATGCTGTAAAATATTTATTTACACTCTTTGGAAGCAATTTCTTAATTACGACTTAATGTTTGTAAATAATTTTAATTCTTCTTGAGCTAAGCTTCTTACTGAAAAGTAAACGAAATAGAAACCCAGTCCGAAAACGTCGTCAGCTTTTATAATTCCCTTTATAAATGGGTTAACATTTTTTTTACACTTAAATAAATAACAGCAGTTTTTAAAATATTATGCACTAAATAATTCTATTTTACAGGCCGGCGAAGAAGCGTTTTACAAAACGACAATGCCAGTTTTGAAATCGTATCCCAGAGTAAAAGTGGAAGTTAAATGGGAACTTAAAAACGATTCTGGAGACTACGTTTGTATCATGATACCAGCAAAAATTAACTAAATTTTGACATTCAAACCAAACCAAAGACAATAAAGCTGTCTATGAAAATAACCTTAAGAAAATTAAAAAAGTTCCGATAACTGTAATGATTGTAATGTGTATTATAAGTATTATTAAAATAGAAGCGACTCTATCTTTATCTTTGTCTGTCTATAGAAATCGCTAGATTACAAATAACGTACAAATATAAAAATCTTAATTTCTGACTTTATTATACATAAGTTTTAACACAGTTTTATTTAAGCACAAGTTTATATATATCTAGGACTGTTATAGTTATAATATTATTATAAAAAATTGTCCAAATACATTTTTACCATAGATACATTTATATACATTTTTTTATTTTATTATATAGATTTGTTTTTCTTTTTTGACTTTTGTATTTTTTAGATTCATTAAGTAGAATTTGCTTAACATTTTTTTCCAAAGCTATAGTAAAAAATAAAAACTGAAACAATTTTTGCGTTTTAACTGCAAATCATTTAGATTTATAAGATAATAACAGTTTAATAAGATTTTATGTAAACAAAAATATACTAAACAGTTTTAATTTATTTCCTTTTTTATATTGGTGTTTAACTTAACTTTTGGACAAGATTTAATTAGGACCTTAACCGCGGAGAAATGTCAAAATTGTTCATTACTGTTATTTTAAAAGAAATTTAAAAAAATATAGATAAATCACAGATAAAAAAAGAAATATAATAAAAACTTTTAATACAAATTTTTTGCAATTGTCAAGGAATGAATAAGAAATGGATAAGGATGTTATTTTGCTTTGAATGGTTAAGACCACTTACGTCTTCAGGTCTTTATAAAGTTATGAATATATATTAAAATAAGGATCGAAACATTATTATCTACTTTTTGCTCAAAGATTCATTAAAGGAATATTTACGTAATTTTTACAGGGGAACTCTTCATATATAACTGTCTAATTATTATACTTCTAAAGTGTTCTAGACAAAAAATGAAATAGATTAAATAGATAAATGAAATCAAAATATGAAAAACAAACTTACAAAACCAATTAATAAAATGTTTCACAACTCCAGCCTGTCATCACCAAGACTTTATTGTCATGTGAAGAAATGTTCATGACAAGTAAAGACACTCGTTAGTCATTATGATAAATTTGTCAATAATAGTGGACTAAAACAATCTAAAAATCCAAGAAATTTCAATTATATTTCGAGATGATAGCTCCCATCATCACAAGAGTCATCTAGTGTAGTTGAGAACGAATTAGAAAGCGCTTGTTTTACTTTGAACGTCTTAAACGGAACGAGACCAGTGTTCGTTTAATTTGTCAAGGAAAGAAAAATCAGCAGTTTTGTAACAATTATCCAACAGTTTATAGCCCAGCCAGTTAGCTCGACAATAGGGGTAACCTGGGTCCATATACCAAACTTAGGATCAAATAAAAAAAGTATCCAATTCAAAACTAGCGAAATATAGGAACTGCACTTTGAGGTCAGTTGGGAACTTTTAAGAGGGAAATTAATATAATAAAAGAAAATTTCTTTCATTTATATTTTATGCATTCTCATGTTTATGTATAAAAATAATTACATATTGACTTAATATTAGTAATATATGTATGGCAGCACATTATGTTCACGTTGATACGACTAGTCATTGTAAAAACGAAATAAAATTGTTAGCAAATAATATTTTCAGTCTTTCGTATACTATTTTATTTGAACAAAATTATATTAACTCATAATGTTTTTTTAAACGTATGTGGCAACACTTTCAAAAAGCACAGACTATAAAAAAATATATAACATTTGACATAAATTTATCCATAAAAGACAAGACAAATATGCACCTCCTTGAATAATTCCTCATATTTAAAATATAAAATTTTTATTAAAATATGGCGTCTTCAATCTATTTAGTGTACATGACCGAGTTATATTTAATTCAATTCAATTAAGACTGTAATTATCACTTCTTCTTAATGGAGCCCCTGCAGCGACAGCACATCTGCTGGTTTTTATCTTTCTTGAAATGTATGTTGAATTCTTGTTTAAATATCTTTCTGTACATGGATTCTTTGACACACATGGTGTTATCTCTCTCACATTCGGTTACATACATTGTGTACATCTGCTTTATACTCAAGTTGCACTCCAAATATTGTTTTTTCCTTGAGAACTGTTTTATTGGCTTTGAGTCTACTGTATGAAAAGACATTATATGTGAACGTACTTTTTCCTTAATCTCCATTGGCAAACTGTGTGTACTCGTCTCAGATAGTCCTCTACCGTCAGGCTTCGGCAAATTCACGTCAGATTTACTCAGATGCACGTTATAAACAGGTTTCTGTGATATCGCTAGGGTGCCTAAATAGAAATTCTTACATACAGTGTATCGAACGCCTCTAACTAGGAAGAAGTATTTAAAGGAATACTTTCTTTTGTGGTCCGCATTCAAGACTTTGTTGTGTTTGGTGATGTTTCTATCTGTTGTGTTCAGCAGGAAATGTTTCTTTTCATTGGCATTCAATGAATAGAATGCTTTGAATAGAAGCTGACGATCGACATCATTGATTCTTTCATTGCATTTGTATCGACAAGATTTCAAACAATCTTTTGTATTCCGGACTTTTCTTTCTGGGACATACTTTCCCCTTCTATTAATGTATGCTTCACCCCTCTGGTGTTTCAGTTTGCGTACATTGCATGCCCACTTACTTGGGTTTGGGACCTGACTTCGGGATCTTTTTTTCACAGTTAGAAGCTTCTCTACCTCCACATGAGTTATATGTTCAGTCTTACACCTGAAATATGTTTGAAAAGTATTTTACTAAATCAATTTATGCTCTCGAATACTCTCTATGAGAGAATAGATTTTCTATATATCTAATATGATTAGGAAATTTCTTTCTATTCTGGTTATGGTGAGTACATTGTATTGTTATTAATATCTTTATTTTCCCATGCAACACTCTGACATTTGTTTCAAATTTGATTGTGCAACACAGCCAAGAAACTATTAATGATAGTGGGACTAGGTAAATAAAAGTTTTGGGAGGTTGATGGTATGTTAACCCAAAAATATATATAAAAATATAGTATATTTACAGTGAGCATACTCACTCTACTTCCTTTTCGTTTGTCATCTGAACTGCGGGTTCAACTTTAGCAATAACACATTGTGCATCTTTAACATAGGTCTCATATGGTCCATAGTATGATTGGGACAAGCTGTTATTTAACAAATGCTGCTTAAAAACCGGCACCTGCGGCAGAATTACATGCGACGTGATCTGAAGCTGGCTCATATCACCCTGTATCACCTGGGAAGTCATTTGAGTTTGCAGCGGTTGGACATTTTGCAGGTGGATTTGATGACACACAGTCTGGTTCTGTGATATCAGGTGTTGATTGGATATATCGTGTATGTGCGACGTTACTGGTATGTGGAGAGATTCAGATGTGATCGTCTGTTGATAGGAAACTTTACCCTGCGACTGCAAAGATGGGTGAATGGACACAGACGGTGGATAGATTTGCACTAAATGCGGCAAACTAGCCGGAGCTTGCATTTGATCCATTGATTTTGTATAATTAATAAAAATTAAATAATTAACTCAAAATCGTTTTGAAAATTTTAATATGACACAGTATGTTTTAACACAGCTGAATTCCTAAATTACATCACCTGTAATATATCTATAAGTACTTTTTTTAATTCTTATGTTAATAATGAGAGGATAGAGTTAATTCAAGTATTTACAAACAAAACGTACTATGCCACAGTTCTATCTCACTAGCAAAACAAAACAATATGGTGGCCAATGACCACGGTTTAGTGAAGTAACATATTTTATTGCCATATCATAAAACCGGTAAGTTTATTAACCGATCTAATTGTATAAACAAATCAAATGCATTTTTAAAATAATATCCTAAATGTTTATAAACTATACATATTGATTTTATATATATATTATATTATATAATATTTATATCTTTAATTTATAAAGATAAATGAGTCATTGGCAAAGGTAATAAAACAAACCCATACACTTGTAGCTTTTTAATAACTTTAACAACAAACAAACACCTTCAGGATTTGTGTAATGTTAAACTATCATTTAATTGATGACCTAAACTAAATATTTTCCCATCCGTCTCAACGCCGACATTTCTTTATAAATGCTATAATTAATTATATATATTTACTATTAAATAATCATATCATATCTTTATTTACTATTAAATAATCATATATACACAGTGACGCGTTACGTTCTTAACATTTCAAGCCGTGAACTACTTTCAAGTATACACTTATAGATAGTTGTATTAATTGCGTCACGTTACCGCAACTCATGTGAAAATGTTCTGCACCGTAACAGTGATGTAAAAATTGCTTGTATAATTTATTAATCTAAGTTTTTTCTATGTTCAGCAATTACTCAAACTTCAAAGCAAAAATATATTTGTAATATTTCCAATTTTAATCGAATTATAATTTTGACTATTCGACATAAAAAAAAAAATCTTAATAAAAACTTTTCGGTTGAAATTTATTTTCAAGGTAGTTGTAAACGTAATCGTACACGACCAACATGATCGCACCGCCAGGACCCAGCCTGAGGACCTTCGGTAATAAACCTTTGTATAGAGCTCGGAATCTGAAAGGCATTAATAACATACATAAATGTTTACATTAAATTAACTGCGAATTAACGAAAATAGAAATGACAACAATAAGATCATTGACACGTTCCCAAAATACACGAGCGTACAAAGATTAAAACATACCCGTGCATACGGAGATGTTATTGAGGCGAATTAAATCATACTGATGACTGAGTTTAGCAGGGAAACGTCGAGGAGAATGTTCAGCATTAGTAATGGAAATGCATTTATTTGCGAAAGATATTACGCTACTTGGACGCGATCCAAGCAACCTGTTTGCTTGCATTTGAGAAAATACGATTGCAACGCGATTTAAATGCATCGCGACTAGTTTGTGGTTATATTTTTTCTTGCCATACATACAAAACTTTTATTTATATGAAAAAACAATAATATACCATTAACAGACGTCGTTTAGACATTACGGGTATTTTTATGATTAGGCCAAAGAAAAAAAAAATCTTTTAATAAAAATCATTTAAATTTCTTTGATGGTATTAATTATAATAGCGAATAGAGGAAAAATTATACGGACATGTTTTGTACTAGTTGTTATAGTCGAAGTACATGATTGTAAAATTAAAATCATATTCATTATATGCTTATATATAAATTATTTTTTTAACAGTTTGTCCGCGTCTGTGTTTCCTTAGAGTTATAATTTGGGTGTCTTGAAGAAAAAGGTTAATAGGCTGATACTGAGAAAGTGCGTTCACCACCTACAACTACATTTCCACCCTCCAATAGGCAGAAGGTCAGTCAAACACTATCCAAACGAAATAAATAATAAAAAAATATTTCGCATCTTATGTAAATAACTTGCTTTGTTAGCATACGTACCCTTCCTCTCTGTACACTAACAGTATAGCGTTAGTGGTGGAACTGTATTTGATGACGCCGGGAGTCGGTTGCGGACCCTGGATCCGACTCTTCGCTACATCGAACGGAATATTTACACATGAGCCCAGAACACCTGACGTGAAACCAATGGCGACCTTACGACCAAACTCTAGCAAGGGATCCTGGGATAAAGAAAAACGCTCCACTGATTTTATTGGACCGGAAATACTAAACAATCGAATATATAATTTACTAGTTCTTGCATCCAATATCGTGCATGTGCTGGGGAATAAGGTCTAGAAAAAATGTATAGTGTGTTAGAACAATAGTCATGGTAATTTATAGACTGCGCCACGTGACTACATACACTTAAAATGGTTTATCTTGAAAATGCAGTATATTCATAGAATCTCGCAGTAAATTAAACCTTATGTCTTATTCTATTGTCACAGCTACATTACTGTAAAGTTTTAATAAAATCCGTTAAGTATTTTTTGCGGTAAAGAACAACAAACATCTATATATCGTCACACATTGCTTTTGTAATATGCAGTAGGATTTTTTTTTGTTTGTTTTTTAATTCGCGCATAGAGTCAATGGTTGAGTAACGAACGAAAAGGTTATCAAAAGTGTGATTAAATATAGATATTTAGAATACAGACGACCGCGCACTGATGATATGACGGAAAATTATGAGAATAATTCCTTTCGTCACACAACGCGCAGGAACAATTAAAGAGTCTGTTGATAAATGAGAATGGAAGTTATCTAACTCCGGCGATAAAGTTATCAGTCCAATTATTTTGTCAATACAACAATATTTGTTGATAGTTCATCGTAGCTACTGATAAACTAATGGAGTTTACTTAAGACTAATGGTCTTAAGTGTTCGCGGTGTACTTGAGTGACAAAGAGTATGCGACTCACTTCGCACTCGGGCAGATATCCTTTGACACTGTGATAGAAGCCGAAATAAACCATGTTAAAAATTCCATTTCTGGCCATAGTCGCTGTGAGCCCTTTGTTAAGTCCCCTGAAGCCTAGCCCGTTCTCGCGGACTATCTGCCTCGTCACAGTCCACGTGCTCGGCACTTGAGCAGCTAATGCCTTGTTTGATTGCAATGTAACTTTCACCACTTCAAATGGATTCACTAATAACGCCTCAGTGATCCCCGACCCTAGACCTGCTAAGGCAAAAGTCTGGAACAAAAAATATTAGAGAGTTTATTTTTATAAAAATAAAAATAGTCTTGCTCGCGTCGTTTTTATTGCTTAAAAATTGGATTTTATTGAGAATCCTAAATGGTTTTTTATGCTTTCGTGTACACTTTAATAAGTATAAAAAAATATTAGTATCTTTTTATAGCTTAAATTGTACGTACTTACAAGGTATGGCTTATTTCTATAAAGAAATATAATAAAAATAATGACAATACGGCCAGCATGAAACACTTAATTTTATATTAGAATGTTATGATAAATCTTTGCGATTTCTCTTACTTTTTCAAACTGTTGACAATCTCAATTTCCCGTACAATTTAATTATCTAATAAATATTTTTCTAAAGATTGTATTATACGTTTTTGATCAATTGAAATTAATTCTAATAAAAAGTATATTGAACATACCACAGGAGCCGGAGTGTTAGCCCCGAAGAAAAATATTTTCTTATATTGCTCGAAACAAACAAATTTTACTGCACGTTTCGGAGTTTCAGCCAAAATTGGTGGTAAAATACCTTTCCAGAATGACGTCAATCCTTCATATTTATACATTTTTTTCATGCAATCAACTATTCCATTATAATGATGGGGATCTATGGCTTTAGATGGTGATTTAACTGTTGCTTGTAATTGTAATCTAGTCTTGACGAGGTCCAGAGGATGCATTATGCATACTTCTATGAAACCTGCACTTCCACCAGCACCAATTTGCATAGCTGCCTGTTTTAAAAGCTTCTCTATATCTGCCATTTTATATTAATTAGCAATATTATAACACTTATTACACAATAGTAATACTAGTCAAGTAACCATTACACTATAAGCGAGCGTTGCATACTGCACAACTGTGAGGTTTATTTTAAAAACATAAAAAAATTGCGCCTTCGTCTATTGACACATTTGTACTAGTGATTGCATAAAAGTTTCGTAAACCGTCAAATCATCGGTTTTTAAACACTTATTTTAATACTTTGTGAATACAGCAACTCTTAAATTATGTCAAACAGTAAATTGTAATCATTTGAAATGTCAAGCATTAAAAGTAATATCGAGTTGTGTATTACAAATATATATACTTAAATTTTTCATTATTGTAATAATATAACTGCTATAATGTAGCCTTTTATCATGACATTACTAATATATAGTTAATTCACATGATATCTGCATGAACTAAAAGATCGATGTCCATAAAGTCTGTTTTCCTGTGTATTCTGTCATACAAAATGGCAGGAAAAAAGAAAGACTTGCTTCTAGACGTAAGCTGATGTGAAATGTGAATATTAGTTATAAATAGACAGTGGTGTGGTTGTTAAAAGTGTTAACGGTACAAATGTTGATTTAGTGTATAAGATGGGTTCTCAGACGTTAGAAATATTGCGTCAAGGTATATGGGCTTCGTTAACAGGAGGGTGGTTTTATGATCCACATCAGAATTTGTTTTGCAACACCGTACATTTGTATATCTGGTTGTTTCTGCTATGCCTTCCGTTCTCAGTGTACCTGGTGAGTATCTGAACATATTCCATGTCGAGAGGTTATTGTGCTATGTTTTTTGTTGTAATCAGGTCAATATATTGTTTTTTCGCTTCATTGTAAATAATGAGTATTCATTGGTTATTGAACACATGTTCAATATATGTAAATCGTAACTTATTGGAGGTAAATCTCAACTTCTCATGGATTTGTTTTTGATCAGAAGTTTGAAAGTATTGTAATGTTTACTCTACAAATACATGTTCTTACAAATGTAATTTTTTTCAAATATGAAATTTTTTTCTGAATGATTTATAAACAAATAAAAAAATAATGAATTTCATACAATATATAGTATTGTTTGAAAAGATTTTTTTAATAATCATACAAAAGATCAAAAATAACCTAAAACTATATGCTTTTTATATATTGCGTGGAATATAAAATTTACTTTGAATGATTTCTATAACCATATTGTTTCTTAGCATCCGGCCATTTACAATATTATGTTCTTTTATGTATTATAAAAGTTATTTTGCAAATGGAGGAATGTGTAGTTTGAAAAATATAGCTTTAATTATATTCTTTGTTACAATATGTGTTATTTTTCCTCAATATATAAATTTAAATTAGAGATGATATAGACAATAGTTTGGCCAGATACCTGATACTGAATATTTGGCCCTTTGGATATTTTCTCAAATATGTCGACTTTTTCTTAAATATATCATTCACAATGACAACCCATACATTTGGTGGTAGGTTAGTTTAAATCAGTATCCGCAATTTTTAAGATTTGCTAGAATTTATCTTTCAGCATTTACTATAGTGTTTACTGCGTAAGGCTATTTTCAGACACCAGTCAAGTATACAAAGCCAAGCACAGTCGCCCGCGACTAATAAATGCAGAAAACTTGATATTCATTCATCACTATGCCACTAGTCAATTTCGTGTATATTGTGATATGATTTGCATAATGTAAACCAATGAGGTTTTTATTCTACTATCCCAAAGCTGGCCGGTAATTGAATTACTATCCAGCATCTCGGCCAATAGTGAAAAGAAGAATGGAGAGGCCACATATCGGATAGTTACCAGATATCCATGTTATCTCTAATTTAAATCTATATTACATTTATACTTTTCCTAAATATTCTATTTTATTGAAAATATAAAGTAATAAGTCTTTAGTCTATCAAAAATGACTTTGCAAATTATGTGTGGACACACAGATTATATTCTTTAAGGTAAACCATGTATGAAAGTTCTATCTTAGAACATATTGTAAAGTTAGCGATGTTTATTTAAATTTATCCTGCTATTCAGAGAATATTGGATACATTGTTCATGCATTTTAAGATTGCTTTTTTATTTATAGATGTATATATATTTTGAACTTGAAATATTGACATTTATTATTGTTGTAGTTGACATTAAAACGTTAAAAACTTAACAGTGTTTATAGACATGTAGAAGGTTCATTTTTCTTACAGTATTTCCCTCCGGCAAGTCTTGGCTGGCTGATCTACTGTGTGCTGGTGGCTGTGTTGTTTACATCACTCAAGTTAATCAACCACAGTCTTCACCACATATATGACACAAATGAACTTATTGTTGTCCAGTCTGCCAATGAGACTGGTAATTCCAATGAAAATACCGCGTAAGTACGAGTATTATTAGCTCGTTTAGTACTAGTTTGTACTTGTTGTATTATGTATGTGCATGTACAGTAGACTATATTTTTACGATTGTTTAGTTTGTTGTCATCTCTCAGGCCGGAGGAGGGTATGGAAATGCAAACACTCGGGGGCACGGCCGCACCACAGAGCGATAATGATTCTATCACATCACTGGAGTACCATAAGCCAAATAATAGTACTATAGGTATGTTATATTATAATTATTGTGTAATTTTTATTTTAACTAATTATATGTTATGATCTTAATATATTGTATACAGAATATTTTATTAACTTGTATGGTTATTCTTATAAAAGTGTTTACAGATGCTAAAATTTGCATTAAAATCATTCCATAATTATTTTTTCATTTACAGATCTCAAAGTCGATGTACATCGCAAAAACAGTTCAGAGTCGAGCGTGGATGACAGTGCGATGTCTGCGAAGCAGGTTGAAACTGTCGCTATCACGAAATCTGACCTTTGTGTGGCGCAGCCCGTTGAAGTAGCTGGACCTCTGAGATGCCGTCCAAATAGGAGCCGATCGAAATCGGGTCATCGAAGAGAACACAGAACAAAAACCAGAAGAGGACATGAACGTATTGAAGAACTCATCGCTGAAGAGCCTGGATATCCGCGAGAGAATAGCAACTTACCTATTCATATGCTCGTGGATGAAGGCCCTTTCGCGAAAGTTAGTAGAAGGTACCACGATTGTCCGCACCGCCGAGGGTCAAGTAACAAAGACTTCTTCAAAGAATGGTTATATTTGGATGGAAGTGAAGCCACTGGGGAGCCGTATCAATCTAAATTCGCACGCCAACTCAGTTCCGATTCCAGGGATAACTCTGAAATAAACGTAGGACCTCCATCCCCAAAGAAAAGGATGGCGCAGAGACGAAGGTATAACAATTATCACGACGAAAGTTGCACTAAATCGGCAATTGCATTGGCTACCGCCCAGTGTCCAGGTTCATATATGCGACGGAATTCTAATTCCACTATGTCGACGATACAATTGCCATTACTCAATTCCACTGCCCAACTGGTATCTCATATGCGGAGGCATTCCAACAATGCTGATACAGGGTTCTTCGCCAGCGTTGAGTTAGGTGAATATATGATGGTGAAAGCCGAGACGCCAGCTCTAGATACGGACAAGGCCAAGAACAAAAGTCCAGGTGTTAGAAGGATAAAAAGTGCAGCATTGGAAATAGGTTGTCCCCCACCAAGTGTGTCTAACCTATCACCTCATCCAAACAGTGCAGAGACCATTGGTGGTCAAGTGCTTAAAAATCCAAAAAGTGCAGTTATACCACCACCAAGCAAAAGTTTGACGCGCGGACCGCACCTAAATCTTTATCCCAAAAATGAGTCTGGCGAAGGCTGCAGTTATCCTTACCTAACCTATGGATCGGAAATAGTTTATCCCATAGCCGAAATATCAGATGAAATGCAAACCTCGCAAAAGGAGACGGATTTAGACTCAAGCGGAGGTAGCTACAGTGAGTATGAAGATGAGAAACAGTTTCGTGGCTTCGATTGGGAGGCTGAGCAGTCTCCAGCCTTGAGATCAAGCGACTCTGATTACGAAAATAACGGCTCTGGATCTCCTCTCCTTGATAAGTTGAATGGTATAAGGATAATACGTATAAAAAATACAAGCGATTGCAGGAAGCACTGTTGTGAAAAACCTTATCACCCAAAACATAATCCTGATTGCCCGAATGAAAAGTCGAAAGTTAGATTAAAAAAAAATAACAAAACAGATGGTAGGGCGGAGAAACAATCTAATGCATGTGTCTGTAAATATCCACCGACTAGTGAATATTTTGATAAAACGAGTGCGAGTTCAAAAGATTTATTGATAGAGAAATCAAGTTTGGAGTCTAATGAGAACGGCGAAGGGAACTCTAGCAAAATAACACAAGAAAAGAAATCTGTAGAAAAGAAGTTGTGGGACCAGGATATATCAAATACGAGTAGCAGTAGCAGTAGCGAAATAGATAGACCGGAAGACTTCAAGAATGAAAAAAATAACGTACCTGAAACAGAAGAGTCCCAATTAACATGCGATAGTAAAAGTGGAGACGAGAGAAGCGTGTATAGTTTGGATTGGTTATTTGAAGAATTACCCGTATCTAAAGAGGCTTGCTGTGTCGAAAGTTTGGGACCGGAAGAGATATTATGCCAAAAGCTTGCTGCATTGGGTGAATCCTCATCAAACGTACCAAAAAACCTAGGTGCTATCCCGAAACAGATAAAGAACTTAGCCCGCTCGCGTGCTTCCTCTCAAAAAGAGAATAAAATTAGGGATAATAGAAAAGAGAAAGATGATAATCAAACAGAAGAGAAGATATTGATGGATGCAGTTGAAGCTCAAGCAGCCTTAGTGCAAGGGTTGGAATGTCTGTTCGCTGCAACCAATGCTAATACCGTGGTTATGCCTACTACCAATCGAGAAGATAGATCTCGTAGTCACAGGCAAAGTATTAGAGGAGAAAGAGATAGCACACACAAAACTAGGAAGCGTTCCATAGAAGAGGTTGCACAAACATCTACAAGTACCTTGCTTCCAACATCAATGCCTCTTTTAGCTGCTTTTCTTAATTCTCGAGTTGACTTCATGCCTTGTTGCGTGCCAGATAACCAAACACCAGTAGAAGGACCACCTCCAGAAGACGGTCAAAGATTAAGGCCTCTGATGGATAGAAACCACAGAAATAGAGTTAGAAAGATAAAACGTTCTACGCGTCAGCGAAATAATCCGTCGCTCCAGAACGCGTCAGATAAAAAAGAAAAACCAAATACGACAGAAAATCCAAGCTCCAATAATGTTCATTTTGCCACATCCTTCGAAGATACCAGTGACGGAGCGATACACTGCTTTATGGACGAATATGGTAATTGGATGTCTTATACCTTCGACAAAAACAGTTCAAGCAGAACACAATCGCAAGCCATTCCTCTACCAGAAAAGGAAGACGCTACCAGAGTTAATGAAGTGAAGCCAACTGACAATGCAGAAAATTCTCAAGAGACCGCTGGTGAGGGAAGTTGTGGTTCCTTGGAATCGGAAGCTGCTAACAGTGAAAGTATAGCAAAGCCAAAAAGAGGTGACAGTATAGATCAAAGCTCCTCAAACCAAGGAAGCAACAACCCCTTACTGTCTAGCACCAATAACGTGTCGACTATCGTTCCCATCAATACAAATAGTTCAAATAAACGTTTTTACGTGTTTGATGGAGGAACCGGGTCGCATGCAGATCAGCCGAGATCTCCTGTCGCTTACGTGACTGATAGTTTGTTAGAACAAATAGAAGCAGAAAGACAATCAAGAATGGGGTTGCCCAGTATGCACATAAATTTCCTTATGAATCAACAGAGATCTCAGCAACAGGCACAGCAACAAGCAGAAAACACTTCCACCCATATACCGAGCTTAATGCCTTCGATAGGCGAGGAAAGTGGAGAGATTAATATAAGAAATAAGTTGACAAAACTATTAGAAGATCTAGACAAAGTAAACAAACCAAAATCTAAGAGTTACTACAAGTTTAAGTTATGGAAATGGTTCGAAATAAAGGTCACCATGGATCGGTTGAAATTAATGGCGTTATTCGACAGGAATCTGACCTTCAAAGAGACTTTTATATCGATCATGTTGGCGGTTTGTGTCGCAGTGCTGGGCTCTATGGTGTTAAACCTTGGATTCTATAGAGATATATACGCCTTTTGGTTTTGTTTCATAATGGCTGGAAGTCAGTATTCCCTTCTGAAGAGTGTCCAGCCCGATTCTGCTTCACCTGTTCACGGTTTCAACAAAATGGTAGTGTTCTCAAGGCCCGTTTACTTCTGTTTGTGTACGGCGATACTTTGTGCAGTTCATACTCAACTGCAGGACGTTCCGCAGAGTGAAGATAATCATGAACGTACAAAACGATGCGCGGATAACGCAAACACGCTAACTATTTACGGTGTAGAATTTCGTGAACGTGATTTTTTATATGTGATCCAAGAAATTATATCAAAGTTCCTATTATTTTTTCCACTTGCCTTCAGTTTAGGTTTGTTCCCTCAAGTTAATACGTTCATTATGTATCTCTTAGAACAAGTGGATATGCACGTCTTCGGCGGTAACGCGACCAGCAGTTTGAGTGCTGCGGTGTATTGCGTGTTCCGATCGTTTGTTGCTATTTGTGCACTTTACGGTTTCGCTTATAGCGGGCTCGTTGAAGGAAAAAAGTCCCAGCACCAAAAGCACAACATACTCTTCTCTCTGTTCTGCGGACTTCTGGTGCCAATAGCATATCACTTAAGTAGAAGTGCAAGTGATTACACTCTCATATGGAATTTAATTAAAAAACATTTGCTGCCACCCGAGCTCTATGTGGTCCACACTTCGGAATGTTCTCCCGAACTCGAGAAGAATGATGCCAACGCTTTGACGGAAGAACAGAAAATCGATTCAGAGAGTAACATATCGAAACAGAACTCAATAGGATCTTCAGCCTCGAAGATCAATTTCAGTTCGGAAACTAATATAGCCAAAAACCAAAAGAGATCCCACGCTTCTAGCATTAGTTCGCTAAAGATGGATCCGAGAGGTGATACTATGAATTCGACGATGTCACTTAAAGATAGATTAGAAACACCCACAGAGGGAGAAGATAAAAGCAGGGATTCAAACACATTGAACTCCAACATTAATAAACACGATGAAAAGTCGGACGAAGATATGGAAGATCCATTGCCAAAGAAATTACAAGCGACTGTGAACGCGAGATTGAAAAATGACGTCATAGTTTGCATATTTCTTGGACTCTCTGTGTTTGGCCTACACTGCACCACTGTCTTTACAACACTAAGACCTCAGCTGAATACGGTAATTATTTCATATTGTACTATTTTTATGCTTCACATGCTCCTTACAATGATCAGAAATATTGTAAGTCGAACAAACACCGCGGCGGACTATGGCATTGCCCTCTTTATCCTAGTATTTGTAAAAAAGAAAGTGTATTATAGTAAGATTTAATCAGGATTAGATATAATCCTTATAATTTATAACCGTCTCAGGGTTATAATTTAGACCAACTTTTGTAATTGGCTTTGAACGCTCATAGATATTTCTTATTATTGCAAATTCAGTTAATTTTCGGTCCTTCTTCTAACATCATGACTTCGCCAGGTGTTGTGGATAATAGCTGGTATACTCGGCTGGGTGCTTCACTACCTGACGCCTCAGCTTCGTAAGCAACAACCCTGGCTGTGCTTAGCGGGGCCCGTGCTGCGGCAACACGAACACGCCCAGTTTGAAGTCACTGAACCAGCTAGACTTATGTACTTCGAGCGAGTGAGTAGATCACGCTACGGATAGTGAAGATGTTTCTTAGTAATACATTGTCACGTGTTGCTGCATATATATCTGACAGCGCATTATCATAAAATATTATCAACGTTTCACTCGATTTCATGTTGTTTAAAAAAAGATGACTTCTTGAACAGATATTCGTATACCTGTGTTTCCTGGAGAGGAACGTTCTGTATCCGGCGGTAGTCATAGCAGCGACAACGCAGGATGCGCCCGCCATTGCAGAGAAATATGGAGACGCGGTCGGCGCTCTAATCATATGTGTATGCGCCCTTAAGTGTGAGTATGTCCTATTATAATAATGTTTTTGTCCTCTTTCAAGTTATTATTTCAATATCTCTTGATTCCAGGCCTACGAAACGCTTATTCGGATCCAGACAGTCAATACCTGATACTAGTGTTCGCGGTTCTTGTCTTCCAAAGAGACCTCAGCAGCCAGAAGGTGTCCGAGACCTTCCTCGTCGACTACTTCATTATGGCCATCGTTTTTAATAAAGTTTACGAGTTCCTCTTGAAGGTAGGCTGCCTTATACAGTGTGTTCATATTGACACTAACTCGTCGCTCATCTGTTTATGAAATTGTAACTGATCGTTATTTGAACATGATCGATTATATCACGGAAATAGAAGTCAAAACAACTATTGGTCGATTCCTTATATTTGTTTTCCCTGACTTTGGCTTTCCAAAAAATTTTGCGCATGTTCTTTTACAATAATTACAAAATGATATTTAAGATTTTAGCGAGCATTCATTTAAATGGAACTGATATTTTCGGATTACTCCGCGTTTCTATTATTTTAAAACCTGCATACTCCAACGTTTCGGTTACTTTGCAGCGACCGTGACCACGTTTGATGCTCGTCTGAGACATATGCCGCTACTAGTCGCATAGCAGTTGCTGTATAGTAATTATTAGTTTCTATATTAAAGTGTTTCGCCTCAGATCCAGTTCGTGGTGACGTACATTGCTCCGTGGCAGATCACTTGGGGCAGCGCCTTCCACGCGTTCGCTCAGCCCTTCTCTGTGCCTCACTCCGCCATGCTGTTCCTACAAGCGGCACTATCCGCGCTGCTGTCCTCGCCGCTCACACCCGCACTAGGTATGACACACACACATACACATCAAGTGTACACTCATTGTAAGTCTACACCCACACGCATAAACACACACATACTACACATTGTATGGGAACGAAGATGTGTGGGTAGTTCTGAATATAGACTTCAAATGTTATACCGCGCGTTGCACCACTTATGTGGTTACTTGCACTGAAGTCACATGAGATTATCTTTAAACAGCCATATTTCATGTATATTACTGTATGGGTGTGTTGGCAGGGAGCGCGATATTTATGACGTCATACGTCAGACCTGTCAAGTTCTGGGAAAGGGATTACAATACGAAGAGAGTCGACCAGAGCAACACGCGGCTTTCGTCACAATTGGAACGGAATTTGGGATCTGGTGAGTACAACCGGTGGACACGGCTATTGAATATCATTTAATGTCCGAGTAACCAATGTTTGTTCCGGGCAGTTGATTGTTATAAGAGCAAACTTTAGCGCAACATTGTATCTCTTTGCCACACACACATAAACTTCTCGTAATACTATCATACAAATGAGATCTGAGATACATGTTCCCCTTATTCGCATCTCGCAGCCTATGGTCATACAGCTGGTCATTAGTTTTCTCGAGTTGAGGAATTTTGTGGATTTGATCGAGTCGATATGAGATAATGAGCCTGCTGCAGAAATACTCACTCAGGAACTGAGAATTATTAAAGGATGTGGACTATGGATATCTATCGCGGCTTATCGAACAAAGCTAGGTCATTGGTCTACAGTATATCTGTGGTTAATATATTTTAAAATTTTCCTCAAAAAAGCAATTTTCTGCAAAATATTTCTACTTGGGTACATTGCTATTCCTCATACGGAGACTCCAAGATCAAACATCTACGCCATTGTGCATTGTTCGCCATAGATTATTAACATGATGTACTGTTAGTTGAAACAAAATGAATTACATTTGAATAAAACAGTTCTAACCCCGAGCGGAAATCTCTCAATATGTTTTCCATTCGGTCAGAGAGGGAAACTATCACATATATTTTTGTATCCAAAAAAAAAAAACAATATTTTTTTTAGTTGTCTTAAACCGAAGTATTATGTCCTCATTACAGACGACAATAACCTGAACTCTATCTTCTACGAGCATCTGACGCGCTCGCTGCAGCACTACCTGTGCGGAGACCTCATGTTGGGTCGCTGGGGCCAAGTTCAACAAGGAGACTGCTTCGGTATGCACATCGTGGAACATACTTACTAATACAAATCCCTTACGGGACATTTGATTCATTGTGAAGATTTCGATAAGCTCTCGTAGATCATCGCTATATACAATAATAATAAGTCAAAACTCATCAGTAGTTTTTTAATTAAATAACAGTTAACATAAATTAATAAAAACGAATATTACTAAAATGAGCTTACTTATTTCAAACTACCGTCACTTCGCAGTGTTGGCTTCCGACTACCTGAACTGTCTGGTGCACATAGTGGAGATGGGAAATGGGCTGGTTTCGTTCCAATTGAGGGGCCTCGAGTTCAGGGGGACTTATTGCCAACAACGAGAGGTAGAAGCTATATCCGAGGGGCCCGAGGAGAGTACTGGTGAGATTATTCTATACTAATATATGCACCGTTTTATCACATTGAATCTGTATTGTTTTCAAAGGGTCACGCGCGGGTGGTTCCCTTGGAAGCATTGAGACGGTTGTGTTATGATCGACAATAGATGGCGCTGTTTGTGGTCAGCGCGTGTAAACGTGCACGAAGGTTTATTATAATGGTGTGTGTCTGTTCTTGTAGAGGGGGTGTGCGGCGGGCGGTGGTCGTGCGGGGGCGGAGTCCTGTCCCCCGGCTCGTGGTGGGCGCTCCGCTGGCTGGCCTGGCAATTGGCAGCGGCTCGCTACGTTCTAGAAGGGTACTCCGTCACCGACAACAGCGCCGTCAGTATGTTGCAGGTGTTCGACTTCCGGAAGGTGCTGCTCACTTATTACGTCAAGGTCCGTATACAAATAGCGAGTTTTTAAATCTTATATGTAACGTACAAGGAAATGAGTATGAGAGAAGTTTGCAAGTATATTTGTAACAGCAAAATAATGTCTTGCTATAACGTCTGAATGATTTAAAAGCAAGACATTCGTTGGAACGTACCATATATATATGCGTGGGAAGAGAATATTATTTTTAATTAATTCATTTTTTTGTCACTGTCCTCTACCACTTTGTATTTTTGTAAATTAACCCAGGGTTTAGTATAGCAACACTCGAAATGCCAATGTAGAATAAAAGACGTTATGAAAACGACGGTTGTGTCTGCCGGATATAACTCAGATTTTGTATTGTCGACCTTCAGTGCTATCTGTCTCCCACACATATATATGAACAAAAAGGGACAGCATGTCTTCTGTCTCACGATGACACATGGTTTCTTGCCCAATTTATTTTATGTATATCTATGTATGTATAATATCTAAATCTCTTTTTTTTCGTTCTCTCTTTTTACTATTCCTACACCACATACCTTACCTAGTTTCCTCTATCAAAGGGGTTTCTGGTAGAGATCTCTTGTGAGAGATAAGTTATCCTTTGTGCATCACATTTCTTTTATAATATTGTAACTATTTCTACTTTTGGTACATAAATAAATAAATAAATAATGTGTGTTCGCAGAGTATAATATACTACACCATACAATCGAGTAAACTGGACGAGTGGCTGTCGTCCCCCGAGCTGGCGGATGCCCTCAGACCGATGTCGGAGAGGTCGTTCGTTGACCTCGACCCTATCTTCAACGTCAACCTGGACGAGGACTACGACTTCCGCGCATCTGGCATCACCAAGTGAGGGCACTCGACACTTGACCGAAGTTTCCTTAAATTATAAGTCGAGATTCGACTCCGCGTCACTCACAATCTGTTTGGAGTGCACCTTGCATCCACGAGTTATATGTGTGGCTGCTGCTGCTTGCTGTGGTTATGTTCTTAATATTGAAACAATGTATCAAACAATGTATTTTGTATTCCATACATTATATATATTGAGTTCAAGTTATGACCCCGTGTTCATCTCTCACGTGTTCATGTTATCAGGAGTCGTTTCTGCGCCGTGTACCAGGAGTGGGTGGTCCACTGCAGCGCGCGGCGGGGCCCGGGCTGGAGGCGGAGGGCTTCGACGCGGGACTCGCCCTTAGTGACGCTGTGCTTCGCCCTCAGCCTATTGGGACGCCGGGCCCTGGCCGCCGCGCAGCACCTGTCGGCCTCCAGGTATAACCTCACCACCTGTACTATTATTACATAACAACTAAATCCCTCTATTGCGGTTGTTTTCGTTAAATATTGATATTTTTTCATATCATTTAGTCTATATTTGTCTGTTTTGTGTATTAAACAGTTCGTTATAATATCTTTCAACCATTAGTCTACTACAGTATCCAATTCTCTCTCTCTCTCAGAGCCATGTCATCTATGTTCATACACACAATATTGATCCTTCTGTGTTGCTCCGTTATAACTTCCGGCTCGTGATGGTTTGTGGTGTTTATTCCTCTATCTCACAAAAACGCTGAACGTCTTTCAATGAACCTGTTCCCCGTCTTAGCTTACTCCATAGAATAATATGGACTATAGTGAAGTCCTTCATTCGCTTCGTGTCAGGTTATGTGTAGCAGACTACACATGTCAGACTACACATGTAGCCGCCGATGTTCTCTGTACCTGTAGTTTCGACGCACTATAAATTTCTCTCTGGACAGAGTTTCAATATTATCGAACTAAGTTCAAGTTAGAAACTAGTATGTATATAAACCGGAAGTGGTGTGATCGCCAGCAGTGTGGAGTTCTTCCTGTACGGGCTGCACTCGCTGTTCAAGGGCGACTTCCGCATCACGTGCTCGCGGGACGAGTGGGTGTTCAGCGACGTGACGCTCCTACACTCCGTCTTGGCGCCCGCCGTTAAAATGGCGCTCAAGCTACACCAGGTGACACACGTATAGGGTTGGATCACATCAGACACTGCGAGGTGATGGTGGGAAGAGGAAAGGGCGACCGGCTCTCTCGCTCTTCAGACGAAACGCAGACATCAAAGACTTCCCCGTCGAGCTGCAGCTGCTCGACCACAGCTCGGCTCTACCAGCTTAAAGATATATATACATGAGTGTGGACCGTGTGCCGATGCCGAAGTCTCGAGACACTTGTATGTTTTATGATAGGAAATTATATTTTATTGTAAATTAAAGTAACATATAACATTTCTCGTGACACGCGTTCTATGTGACCGACACACGCTGCACACTCAGAATATTCCCGGTACATGTTGATCTGCTAAAGTCCACGGGTACTCGCCGCCGCGGCCGTGTCATTGTTGCACTGTGGACGGTTAATTTTCCTTAGCTGACGTTAAGAACAGTTTAAACTGCATCCAGTTTTTGAAGTGTCACGTCGCCAATTTTTGGTTATAAAGTTGATAGTCCAAAGACAAAACGTAGTTAGAGCTTAAATTATTTGATTCGTTAATATTTTTTGTTGAAAACAACACCAACTGACAGACATACCCGTCTCGTCTCCGTGATCACGCTTGCTGCTAAGTAACCGAAACGTCGGGATTATGTAGTTAAAAGAGACGAAACCTCTCAGCATTCCATGGAATCACGGTGCGGGTGCCGGGTCCACGTTGCAGGGAGTGGAGCTTCAACAGTGCCTGGGACTTGCGACCCAGGTGTAGGTTTAAGTGGCCCCTATCTAACGCGCGTTAAACGCTCACCGCTACCGTCCAAGCTCCTCTCTCCACCCAACCCAATTTGAAAAAAAAAACTATTAAGGCGTAGAATCGCGTATTAAATCCGAAAATATTTCAATGGCTACTCGCGGAAGTCTTAGATCTTATCATATATTTTGGTTGTGTGTTATGTCAGGATCACTTCATGTTCCCTGAGGAGTATTGTAGCAGTGCCGCCTTGTACGCCGCTATATCCTCCCACTCCCAGCGACTGGTCATCTGTCATGAAGCGGCCCCGGCCTGGAGGTACAACGTGCTGAGGGGAGCGCCACATCTACTGGCTCTCAGGTACATATATATATTATTACAAACGAGATCCGAATCGAGTTTCTTAAAAATAATACTCGATACAGTTTCACTATTAATTTAATAAAGCAACGCGACGAAACAATTGGAAAAGAAAAAAATTCAACTCTGACGACTTTAAGATTACCGTGAAATGAATCTGATCACGGCGCAGACGAGAGATATAACCACCGGCCAGATCTGCGCTCGATTATTCGATCCCGGCGAGCCGACGAGCGTCACGACTAGTTTGAAAATTGTTTATACTGTTCTGTCAATTTCATAACCAAACACTGGGAGTCATTTCTGACCTGTCCGTGAGCTATAGTAGGTCGTGTGTAAAGTCGACCTCGAGTCCTCGTAACCTGCAGCGCTAATAGTTTTCTGCGTCCCCAGACACGTGGTGGACGAGGGCAACGACGACTACAAGATCATCATGCTGAACAAGCGCCATCTGGGGTTCCGCGTCATCAAGCTGAACAGGGAGTGCGTGCGGGGACTGTGGGCCGGCCAGCAACAGGAGCTGGTGTACCTCCGCAACAGGAACCCCGAGAGGGGGTCCATACAGAACGCTAAGCAGGTGACGGATGTATATATACGGTCCAGAAGTCCGCGACCGCCTGGTTACGGAAATAAAAACAAAAACACACATAGGTCATGCTTTATGACTATGAAGCCTGAATCAGACGGCAGACTATTAAGTTACAAATATTCAATACAATGAAGTGCAAAAATAGTGTAATTTTCATAAAATTTTTGGCCTCATCGAAATGACCGCCCTTGTTTTAAATTATTTCTTCACAAATTCTATTCATTCTTTTGATTGATTCAGCGAAGTATTCTGGGCCCAGAGACTTCCACTCATTTTGTAAATGTTGCCACACCTGTGCTGAGCTCGATGGACACCGACTTTTAACTCTTCTATCAAGCTCTTCCCGCACTGATTTTACAGGCGATAGATTTGGTAACGGTCCCCCCCCCCCTCCTTATTCACCCGGCACGTTTCTTATTTCTGCGTGTCTTAATATACTACAATATATTCTTACCTGCAATATGATGCCAGCGGTCAAGCAGGTTCCATGAGACGTCTCAGGCGAAGTGAACCTTCCACACCAAGTTCCAACGCACTCAGCATGTGTCCATCGCTCGACTAATTCTCAGTTCGTTCCAGGCGCTCCGTAATATCATCAACTCGTCGTGCGACCAGCCCATCGGGTATCCCATCTACGTGTCGCCTCTCACGACGTCGTACGCGGACACGTCTCCCGCCCTGTGTTCGTTGTTGGGGGGCTCCGTTAGCGTCCGGGCGCTCCGGGGCGCAGCCGCCGGTCTCTGGAGAAGGTCACTCATCAAACATTCTGTTATAATACACCTCCAGACAACAACTACTCGCTGAACCCATTGTCTCACTATACTTAATTTTTTTTTTCTCGTATATTTTTATTATTGCATATATTCTTGTAAAGTCCTATTTCATCATTGTGTGTATGTTAATCACCTGCTTGTATTACGTCCTTCCGATATCAATATTGCTTCAGGATCCGTCGTCGCTGTGGCGAGGGTTGCTCCAGCGGCGCGTGCGAGGCGGCGGCGGCGGAGGCTGGCCGGGCCAGGACACCCGCGGCCAGAGGCAACACACAACAACATAACGGTTAGTAGAGAAGACACGCACACACACACACACACGTCAACACACACATTACTCAATATAATCACGGTACAGACCCACACATGAACTACAGCTACACGCGATAAATGTTCTATAATACTCATAATCGCTTGACGCACGTCACTACATCACGTTAACCTAATCTACAAGTATATAGTTCTGATGAGTGAACCCCTCCCCTCCCCCAGCTCCCCCCCGCGGCACCCTCGGCGCGGGGAAGCCGGCCTCGTCGACGTTAGCGTCTCTGGCAGGCCTGCTGAGGGAGTACTCCCACGAGAGACACGAGGACACACGTGCGTACAGAGTGCATACATACCCATTAGACTGATTTAGAAAAAATATACATCCCGTTGAATGTTGTATGGTTAAAAGAATGCCCAAGGCCGCATGAAGCAGGGCCAGATTACTAGTAGACAATCCGTAGAATACCGGGAGCGTGTGAGCGTCTCGGGACACAGGACGAAGTTCAACGGAGCACTAACAATTATTCTACATGTTCCGCTGGAAGTCGACTGCATCCGTATTAAGTGTCGCATATATTTTCAGCATATAGCAGCACTGAGAGCGCGGGTGCGCCGCAATCTGTGACGGGGCTCCCAGCCTGTCCGCCGGCGCCCGGGGCTCCGATGGAGGACTCGAGGAGGAGGAGACGCAGTGAAGAGCGAGACGCGCGACGAGACAGGAACCGCCGCGCGCTCACACAGGTATACAGGATACGTTGCACATACAGATAATAACATTAGATATTAATAAATGAAAATAAAATATATAAGGAATCGTTGGCAGGAGATAGTGACGAGAGCCAACGAACCGACACTCGCGACGACGGGACAATAATAAACATGGAATAAACATGTCCGACAAACATAGATTATATATAAAATGTAGATAATACATTGTGTGTGTTCAGCCGACGAGCCGCGGACGAGCGAGGAGGTTGGACCGAGCCAGCAGGGACCGCCAGGACGACGGACAGGTGAGCGCTGCCCACACCAGGCTAACAGACACGTACACATACGGCGCACACACACACACACACACACACACACACACACACACACACACACACACACACACACACACACACGCGCGACCATTACAATTATAAACCAAACTCCTGGCAGGTCCGCCGAGAGCGAAAATTTTCGTAAACGCGTTACATTTATTCAGATTATATTTTCCTGCGCCTCAATGTTTTGTTACTTTGGTCAGGGTTCGACGGGTGGATGGGAGTTCGGCTACCGGGAACCGAGACGAGCGGCCAGTGCCAAGGTGAGCCGGCTGTCGGCGTATAACACGGACACGCCTCCGGGAAAAGCCCGTTGTTTACAATAGCCGCGAGACGCCGACGCGGCGGTCGATGTGAATACGCCCCTGACGGTGTTGTGTGTCCCAGGTGTCTAGTTCTCGCGAGTGCCGCGGCTCGTCGGGCTCCGAGTCCCAGTCGTCCCTGGAGTGCGGCGGGCCGCCGGCCGGGGGCGAAGCCCTACAGCTCGACCTCTCGCTGCCGGACTGCAAGATCATCGCCAACAGGAACGCCAGGCAAGAGCACTTCAAAAGGTATCCACGGTCATTTGTGTCGAACCGTTACCGGATGACGAAGACACGGACGAGCTGGTTTATAATATATTATCGGAGCTGTCTCTCCGGTGACATTTCCGCGCATTCCATAGCTCATTGAATAGCTGTGTTTCTGTCTCGTCTTCACGCGCGACACATCCCTGCAGCTCAAATTCAATGTCATAGCAAAGATCGATGATAATTTCCAGATATTTCATTAACGAAGGCACCTCCAAGGATCTGTCCAAGTTGTCCAAGGATCTGCGTCACGAGCGAGAGAGCTACAGGGAGCTGACTGGACGCTACACCGAGAAGACTGAGGCCATAGCGCTCAAGGAGACGCACTACGCCGACACGAACAGGGAGCTCGGCACCAGGAGGGACAGGAAGGAAGCGAAGAAAGACGCGAAGACCAAGACGAAGAGGACAGACAGCGGCCGGGACACGCGGAGCAGCATCAGCGTGGGCAGCAAGGTGCTGATCGTGGAACCCATGGGCGTGTACGACTGCATCAACCTGGGCAGGAGGATAGACGTGCTGTGGCCCTCCGAGTACCAGAGGGAGAGGGGCGGCAGGAACCACTGGGGCAGCTGGGTCCCGCTGGCCGGCATGGACGGAGTGGTCAGTAGATACGACACACCTACGACACATACATACACACACACAGTACAGAGTCATCAATGAGCACGCTCTGGTGTTGCCAGCTCTCATATAACCTGTTATTCCTCTCGATCCTGCTCATCACACACTCGCCCGTGTCGCAGGTGGTCCACAAGTGGATCCCCAACGCCCGCGAGCCGACCCTCCGCTCGCACGTGGACCGCAGCATCCTGCTGGTGCAGGTCGGGGACAGGTTCGTGCCGGTCGCCGAGCCTTGCGTCAGGGACCTGGGGGACGAGGTCTAGAGGGGGGGGTGTACATAACGGAATGTATATAATTGTAAATAATGTACATTGGAATCTAATCGTTAGCGGACGGAAGCGTCTCTGTATATATATATTTTTTTAATTTCCGTTTAAACTTTCGATATTTTTTTAATCATAAGCCCTAATCCGTCAATGGTCTCGGCTCGCCAAAAATTATTTTTTTGTTTTGTACTTGGTAATAATATAATTGATATAATCGGCGTGGTAGTGTTGTGGCCTGTGTTATGGCCTGTCTGTCTGTCTTCATTGTTCCCTGTATATATATTTATTATAAAGATCGTTTGTGATCAACTCGTTGATTTTTACGAATTTATGGTAATTAAATTATTGCCGGTTGATCGTTTAATATTATATTAGAATATATTGATATGTAACAATCGGAAAATGTATACAGATAAGAATTTATGAATGTTACGATACTGAAGCAAATATCTAACTAACTAAGCGCTCCGTGTTCTATCAAGCTCGACTTGACGCTTTTCAAATCTATCGTCATCGTATTTCCTACAGCGTCTAACCTACGAATGGCCTCTAAGAGCATTGCGATCGGGTAAAATGAGATTTCGTACAAAACGAAGCAGTTACACAACTTTACTTTATATGATTCGTGTCGGCGGGAGCACGCTAGAGTTTTATATTATTTCGCAAGTTGCCTTAATATATTTTAGACTGATTTTTATAATGAACGTGTCCGGAACGAGTGAACGAGGTAGGACTCTCACATACACTTAAAACCTGTACTTATAAACTATCGTGTGCGGAACCTCACAAGGGCTTAACCATGAGAGGCATAGAAATAAGGACATGTCAGAAAGAATATGCTCCGCTATCAAAACAGCGAGGCGTTTTAATAATGATACGGTGTTATAATTTTGCTTGTCGTAAATAAATCACACACTAGTTTAACATCGACGTAAAGGAAAGCACAATCCGTCCAGAAAGATGTGTTTTCGGCACATGCGGAGCTAATGATGTACAACTAAATGTTATTGCACAATGTTATTGTTACTACATATCGAAATTAATATGTCTCAAACCGACGCGCGACGGGCGACACGCCGCGGCCGCGAGAGTTGGCATCCGTTGAATAAGTTATCGATACTACGACGTGGCCTCAATAAACTGGTACATGCAAAATGTTTTTTATTTCAATCCCGTTACGAGTCAAACAATCAGCTTCATTTCGTTATTTAACGTACATTGTTCGAGGTACAGTTTCAGATTTGTTTCTCAATGTCAGCGTTACTTCCAGCAATGTCATACAAAATGGCTGAAGCCAGTATTTATAGTTTTCAAACAGAAGTAGATACTTAAATGTTGCCATTATAATCAATTATAAAAATAATTCTAAGGATTACAGTATATATTTATTATAATCAGTACGGTTGGCGCCACTTGTAACAATATTATATTTTTTCTTTAAAATGTATGTCTATACATTAATTATTTTCAATAGAGTGATGTGAGAAACTTAGCAATTCTTTGTCATAATTTATGCTAAAGGTTTTTTTTCCAGCGAGCAACCAACAGAACTTTTGCGTTCCATGATTGTCTATGATGAGAATTCATTAAATAAAACCAAACCAGCTTGCAGGAAAGATAAATTTATTCCACACCAACATGCCTCTAAATATTTGCAAAGTGTTTTAAAAACATCGACATATGAAATAAAACACTTTGAACGCTATTTATGATAACTAAGAATATAGATGGAAACACGTCAGCGATAATTGAGATTTTAATTATTTAAATCTAATAACAAGGAAATCTAAATTCATATCTTTTTGTTTTGGGCCCTAAACTGGTCCGAATATAATACTTTGACCTGTGTTCACTAATTACATTATAAATATAATAAAATTTTAGGAGCGTTAGAATGCCGTGTTCTTTTTCTTAACTGGCAATATGTAACACCGATACGATTTCACCATGTCGATAATTGTTTATAGTATATTTTAATTATGAATTGTATGTTATTGGTAAAAATACAAAGACGGCATACTGACGCTATCATACTACTAAGAGAATAAATATTTATATCTCTGAATCAATAAAAGGAAGGATTCTAAGCACCGATGAAGATGATACAATATTACCCTTCACCAGTCCCTTGTAAAAATTACGAAAACAGAGACTGGCAACACTATCATAACCAGATCATCAACTTGTAGATCTACATCTTTTATTAATATAATACAATACATGGGGTAAATATATGTTAGGGAATTTCTAAACGCCAGGTAAATGGTTCGCGTTCTCTATATGATATAAGCTTAATCTACAAAGCTCTAAGATATCGCATACTCAGGTTACAATACACTACTTAAAGAATGAATAACTCGCAAGACTCGGAAAGGTAACATCGAGATTCGAGCCAACGAATTCCTCAGCCGAGTTATTATCCTTTACATTCATAGACTATAACTAATTTATATGAAAATTCAAAATTTAGAATATGTTGTCGAGTTGATAGCAAAAATATTCCATTCAGAATCAGTATATGGCACCTTTAACCGTTTAGAACATTTTAAACTAATAGCATATTATATATTTACTTACCATTAAATAGTAAATAAACGTGAGGTAAACAATAAAACAAAATATTTATTAAACATATCTAGTTCTTATAACAATTAAAGTATATGAGCAATTGCGGCTTTTTCGAAAATATATCAAAATAACTTCAAAGAAACGATGTCACATTTTTTCTTTATAAAAATACTTCATAGTTAAAAAAAACTAACAAAATATATACAGATTGTGCTACACTTTATATTTTATTGAAGTTTTACAAATCATCGTACGTAGCGTACTGTATATTATTCATATATTTTTTATATTGTCACAAACTAGACCTGTCAATTGTGCCCTTATTTACGTATCTATTTGACGGCTCATAAATATTTCAACATAATTATATCTAACAGCGACAGAAGCGGGATCAGAGCACAGATTATATTAGAGTTACATATCATTTATCAATGTCATTTTTACGCGCCATTATTCCGTTTCCCCGCCATCCGTTCTATGAGACTGTTGATCATGTCCGTGTCCACAAGGCCGATGAATTTGTCCACTATGAGACCATTCCTGATGGCTATGACCGCCGGTACCGCTTTCACCTGATAAATATGCTCTCAATAATAATTTTCTTTGTTCCGGTTTAATAGATTAAATGTACAACGTAAAATTAAACTAATAGTTTCGGTTACTTTGCAGCAACCGTGATCACGGGCAGACGAGATGTGAATGCCTGTCAGTTGGTCTTGTTATTTATAAAATAATAAAATACGCGTAGTAATCCAAAAATATTAGTTTCATTTAAATGAATACTCGCGAAAGCCTTTGATCTCATTATGTACTTCTAGATCAACATATATAAGTATCTTAAATACAAAATTGTTCTTGTGAAATAGATGAGAAAGCCAATTTGGTTAAACCGATCGACTTGACAAATATAACAAGGGATCCTCGAGGAGTCATAGGGCGAGTTAAAAAGACGCGATTAAACCTCAATAGACTAGTTGGAGATATGAGACAATATTTAAAGTGAAAACACAACTTAACAAGAACTTTTCATCTTTTCAAATCGCTTACCATTATAATCAATCAACACACAAAAACAACAGTAGATTGTACAACATACGGAACAACAGTAGATGGTACAACATACGGAACAACAGTAGATGGTACAACATACGGAACAACAGTAGATAGTTAACACACGTCACAACAGTGGATGTTCATTATTCAAACCTCAAAGGTGTGAACTAGCTCCGCGTTGTCTTCCACGTCGACTATGGCGAGATCCAGCGAAGTGAACGGTTCAACCAACTCCTTGAGCTTCGGCGTGAGGATCTTGCACGGCTCACACCACTCCGCGTGGAAGTTCACTATCACAGGTTTCTCGTTATTCATCACCTAGTTACGTCACATTAAACTTTTAAACGATTTCCATTCATATTAATTATACTAATATAAGAAAACAGATGTAACTATTCTAATAATTGCCGCCAAAACGTCATTTAGAAGTCGTAGCCATAGAGAATAACCATAAATTTGTACAGATTTAATCATAATTAGCTTGTTCATTTAATGTTATTTTAAACAAATAATTTCAATGTTACCTTACACATTAAAATTCTTTCAGTTGTTTGGGTTTCAGTTTTGTTAAATTCAAATACAGTGTTTATGTACCTTATTTACGAAATCATCGTAATTCTTGACTAGAATGGTCTCATTGTGGACAACAGATGTTGATATAAGTTTATTTCTTAGACCAGCGAGCCGCCGAACTGGTGACCGCAGTCCTTGACAGATGGCATTATTCATTGTACTGTAAAATTGTTTCCGTAGATGTAAAAAATAATGCATATGAACACGTACGTGCAAATCATGCTTCATACAACATTGATGACATGCGGATTACACAGCAGAGCACTGTCATGTTATTTTTAAACATTAATTATCATAAAACTATTATTAAAGCTAAAATATGTATGTATATGCAACACGATTAAATTTCGGAATATCACATTATTCAAAGCATTTTCATAGTATAGTAAACAAACATGCAATAACTTTTGTGAACACGATACGAAGATGAAATACTCTGGTAGAGGAATTTAATAACACTTACCAAGGAGAGTTCTTACTACATACTACATACAGACAAGAAGCATAATGTTATCACTGATAAAGTAATCTCAATAAAACATCTTTAGTATTTATCATAATCTAATGAATTGATAACGCAGACATTGCTTTTGTTACATGAATGAATGACGAATTAGATAATAGATTTAGGTTCATTACTTGAAACTTGTTTTTAAATTAAGTAATCAAGTTATTTTATATTATGAAATAATCTTAATCCTTGTAATTGAGTAAAAGTGAAGTCTGTGAAGATATTTGTAATAGTAAAAAAATCCTGTTATATCTTATAAATGATTTAAAGGCAAAGCATTGATTAAAACTATAATATATAATAGTGCATATCGTCATTGAACCTTATTAAAGAAAGCAAGAAGTGAAAGATAGCATTATAGCAAAAAAGAGAGGTCTTCATAGAAAGTAGAATTCCACAATGGCCCTACATACTATAACTGACTAATCTGAATGAAATAAGTTGTATAAGAAAATGTATATAGGGTGTAAACATTGTATTAAGTCAGAAAATATAATTTGGATCACGAATGAACATTGGTTTGAAATTGTAAAGTAACTCATTACATTGTCAACATAGTGATTGTGTGAAACCATCTCTTCATTTTTGTAGTAAAAGTTGTTGTTAAGATTTTTGATATTATTTTTTTTATTAATTTTTAATTTTATTCCCAGTACCAGTATAAAGTAAGGGTATGTATATAAATAAACAGCCAATGTCATTTCAATTGCATACAGGAAGTGACTTAAGCTTCGGTTGGTGATAATTGAAAAAATGGATACAATTTTCTAGAGGGGATCCGTCAGCTATGTATGATAATGCACTTATTCACACATAGTTATAGACTGTAGCTTCAATATAAATTATCAATGTATATTATAGTGAATAATAAAACCACACTTTTTTAATGAAATAACAGGAATGAATGTCTGGGACTTCTTACATAGAGCAACCTGGTTCTAGAACTGTTGATTTTAAGTATTTATATAAATCATAACCAATGAAACAAGATAATATTTGTAAACATACCAGTCATTAATCTTATATTATGTTTTAATGTTAGTTTTATTATATCCTTTACACTCAAATTAAAATCTAGGGTAAATGAGAGTTAATGGGTTCCATTAAGTGTGGGAAATGTCTTGTAATAATAAATAAATAAGTTTTTTCAGTTACGTATTATTTTTCATATTGTAATTTTGAATATTAATTTTGGCAGGTTAATCTTATAACTTATAAGTTAAACTGATAACTGTTAAAATTGTATTATTTCATAGTAATTATGTTTAATTGAGATAAGAGTGTCCATTATATATTTATATAAAAGTAGTCCACAAACAATTTTTCTTCAATATAATTTTAGTGTTAAAAATGTCTACTCTCAAACATTTAAATTAAAGAGATTAGTTTAAGGATATTGACAAAATCTGATGTGATACATTATTATTGAGATAAAGTATAAGATAGAAAAATAATTGTTCATTTATTTTTATAATTTTCATGTTATGTTGTTTTTAATTATTTTAATTTAGAATAAAAATCTATATTTTAGAGTATTTTTAATAATATAAATGTATAGGAAAATGTTGCAAATGTTTTATGCTGCAAGTAACATGTCGATAGCTGATGAATTTACACTTTACTCTAATGATTTTAGCTGAACTGATCTCATTGAAACATTTGAAAGCAGCACATTATATGATTAGTGAATGATCATTGCCAACAATTATCAGCTAACCATCTCAAGTTAGATCTATACATTGAGAGATAAACATTCCAGTAAGTTCTCAGGACACATTAAAGCATAAACAAACTGGCAATGCCACTCACCGGTTGTTAATTTTAATCAGTTTTACCGGGAGGCTTCACTTGAGGAGGTGGATCCTCGGGTTCATAGACAGATACATAACTGAACAAATAAATGTAAGCTACGAGAATGCCAACAGCCGCTGATATTACGGTAGCGGGAAACGGTACAAAGACATTGCGATAGAAACTGTTAGCGACCCCGTGTAAAATTTCCTCGGGCAACGTATAAAAAAAGGCGGTTAAAAGTGTCGCAACGATAAATGTTACCCTGCCCGAGCTATGATTTGAGTATATAGCTGCCAGTATTAATATAATGGAAAAAAACCAGATTATTATCAAAATATATTCCAAAAGGCCTAAATTATACATTTTTTACCATAGTCAGACCTCGGTTAAAATAAGCCTTAATTTTTTTAGTAGCACTTCAAAAACATGCAAAAGATCTAGTTTATTTACAGTTTTCTTGAGTAACACGTCACATGGATGCAATATTATCCTCAGTTTTTTCACAAATATGGTTTACCAGATAAATAAACTCAAGAGCACTTGTTAGACTGTATACAAAACAAACTGAACTAGTTACCGATCATAAATGGTCTGTGATGAAAATTGAACCCTGGAGAGCCAAGAAAAATCAATGAAGCTTAATTTTCTTAAAATCTTCACAAGCAAAGGTTTTGCTTATTCAGACCCAAAAAAAATTTTACTTAATAAATAAATAATAATTACAAATTTGTTAGCACATGCAACAAATAAATCATCATCATCAACAAATAAATTGATATTTAAATATTACATATGTTTTGATATTATTAATTTTTTTAACTAAAATATTTTATATTTTTAGGAACAAAAAAGTATTTTTTAATGTAAAAATGTAAATTTAAAATGATTTTAGTTATATTATTAACTTTCTATTACATTATCATTAAAAATTTACCGATTAAATTTGTTTCTGTCAAGTCATATTATTTACGATGATTTTAAAAAACATTTTTAGTCTGTAGTTGACCGGTTTGATGATTTTATATTTTGAATGTTACCACTACCGATTTATCAGTGATTTTTCTAGTGCTGTGTGTTGCTGTCAATATAATAGAAAGGTAAGAATACTTTAAAGTTTTCTTCTCATTATATTATGTATTTAGTAAATATTAAATAATAATTGGCGGATTACAATATCATTTAATAAAACTCCAAGCTGTTAAACAAATAAACGAAAAACTTCCGCTAATGTTTCACGCCATTTTCTGTCCTGCGCCAGTCATCTGAATCATTATACTTTATCTCCAATTGATATTAAATATGGTGAAAACTCTTGATATTATGAATATAATTTGGCTGACAATATGTTTAATTTTACAATCTCCAAAAGTCTAACATACATATTATCAGGTACGTAACTGTTTCGCTGTTTTGTTTGTGATGACTAATATTAACAAGGTCTAATGATTGCGACTAAGGGCGAATAAAAATTCAGTCAGTGACCTGTATTTATAAACCACAAATATAATGCGAAACATTGATTGATGCAACATGATAATTTTTAATTAAAAGTATATTTTTTGTACTCCTTAGTCATCTTCATTTAATTTATTCTATCTTTTAGATAAACCGTATGGACAGAATTTATGTCGAAAATTGTGTCTAAATGATTTTTGAATGTATCTTTAATTTTGTAAAGATAAGAACTATTCCATTCAGCAGGTGTTTTAAAGATTAGTGGCTAAATTAAACAAAACACACTGAAAAAATTAAAACAAAAGTGAGATTTATAGAAATGGAAATGTTGCATTACTGTTATGCCAGATATAGCAGAAAGCAGAGTTACTACTTATTTACTTACACAAATAATAATAATTTTAATTCTAAACATATGTTAGACTTCTCATACACAATACTAATAGAAAAGAAATAAGAAGTATTGACATATTATCTATTTGTGTAAATTATAGACTGATTATAAGTTTATATTTGATGTCTTTATAATTTTATAACTAAACATAATATACAAAAAATTGTCCAAAGTCCAATAACATTCAGCAACATTATATATAATGGCATTTGTATGTAAATATTTTTTTAAATAAGATTACTATTTACCGTATCCGATGTCATGATCGTATGTTGTGGTCATCATACTAATATGAATCTATGATGTCATATAGGAGTGACTGTTTAACTAAAAAAGTATATATGTATATCAATCTTGATATATCTTTACTAATGTAGGTTTGATAGAATGTTACTGGGATGGTGTGTTGGCCGCCTATGTCTTTATCACCTTTCTACGGGTGGAATGACAGTCAAGCAAAAAGTGTCTTTAATTAGAAGTAGACGTATGAAATAAGGTTTATTTATATGTTATACTTGGTCTCCGATATCTTTTCTCACACCACATTTATGATATGATCATTAATTAGTTCACTTGAAACCTGATGAGCTTGAGATTGATTAAAATTGTGTTGTAAAAAAAATTGATGTTGTATTTGCAATAACAAGCATTTTCCGTATTGTTAGTAATTGTTATTTAAAGATATGATTGCAAAATGAAAAATATTTTTTTTTTATAGAAGGTGAAAGCTATAACAATAATAATTGTTATTGACCTTACTAAGGCTGGGGTAGACTTATATTTGTTATCAAGACAGTTTTTTGGATGTAAGCCAATGTTTATGTGCTCATTTTGTCTTTGTTGCTAGATGATTCATGTTTCTATTAGAATGATTCTCGTGTTCTAGGTAAAAGATTTTTCTAAGATTGGTTATAACAATATGATCTACATATAATAATATTTACAGCAGACTGAATGATTTTTATGTATTTAGAATCTATAATTATGCATTATAATCTTTTATTTACCCAGCACTTCATTTAATGCAACATATTTGGCACTTGATATAAAACCTTCACCATATCTGGTACATTAAAAGTAAAATGTAAGCCTCTTTGGTCAATGCACCTTGAGTAATTTCATTGAGTGTCAATGTCAAAAACGACGACAAAAAGTTTGGCGGTCAGTTGTTGAACATCGCGCTTGTATAAAATTTAAAAAAATATGAAGTTGCGTTCTGAAATATAAAATATTATTACATTTTTTATTTTTAAAGCTTGTAATAGATTAGTTTAGTATTCAAAGTGGTAGTGCTATTAATAGCTAAGGTTGCACTTTTTCCTGAGGTATCAGTCCCTAGAAGGACTATAAAGAGAGCAAGAAAACTGGTTGCGTCGGCGCACCTCGCTAAGGTCACGGCCGGCCGTCGGAGATGCATGTCACAGACAGCATACGTTATCACATTCCAAAGGATATATATATAGTATAAACTATAATATAACAATTACCATCAAAAATATGTTAAGTTTCTATATATATAAAAGACAAAATGCGTATTTTTAAACTTGCGTACAATAATTTTTTCTGTTTCTCATAGAGATCTCTTGTGAGAGATAAGTTATCCCTTGTGCATCACATTTCTTTTATAATAATGTAACTATTTCTACTTTCGTACATAAATAAATAAATAATCTTTTAGTTTATAACAGGATCAAGTCGATTATTGTGACAAATGTATCGTTATATTGAGAACTCACTTAATATTCGCTCCTCGTTTTGTACTACAAACAGACGGACTATAAATATGTATGGTATGCATCCCGGTCTATTTGAGATGCGCTGTCTTTTTTATCTTTTACTGCTCGCCTAGTTATATATTTTCTTTTTAAATTCTCTGATGCTTTCGAGTCTACATTGGGTCATTTGAATTTCTTGTTCGTCTTGTCTTTAACAAGGAGTTATTATTTTTGTACTGTGCTATTGTTTTGTCTGTGGAATGCCGTATTGTGTTCGGTGGCCTGCGGCGGTGACACACGTCCTTGACCTTCTGTATGTAAGTGCTGTCATTATACGTCAGTTGTGATGCAAAATTGATGTTTCCTTTAGTTAAATGGAAATGACTTTCGTTGGTACGAATCGGGTTTCTCTGGAATTAATTTTAAACAGTTATTATTTTGTAGTTACCAAAATTATCATTTTTTGAAGTTATAATTAAGTGAGGACTTTAAAATGAATGCAAAAATAGATTTTATTAAGGAACATGGAATCGTTATAATGAGTCCATGTTGTGGGATTTTATGTTCACATATTATACTGTTATTGAATTACAAACCGACTGAAAGTACCCCAGTTCCACTCGACGACTCCAATTAAATTAGATTTCTTATCGACACCTCTTAATGTTCTGAGAACGATAATTTCATTAAAATTTCTATATAAACCTTTTTATCAGGAACTTGGTCAATAGTTAATTATAATGATTCCTGATTTTATCCGTCAACTACGAGACAGTTTTGATTTTTACTTATATTTAGAAAACAAAATTATAGCCTTAGTAAAATTGTTATTTTGTAAATCCTACTAATATTATAAATGTGAAAGTTCGTGTGGATGTTTGTTGCTCTTTCACGCACAAACTACTGAACGGATTTTAGTGAAATTTTAATGTAATGCAGCTTACGCATCAGAATAAGACATAGGCAATTAAGCCCGAAATTCCGTGTCGTTGCCGAATTATTAAGGTGTAATATTTGAAGTGTGTGGAAGTCATGTAACACAGACCATAGATGTCGCTGCCGGTTGGTTACAATTTCTATTTTATTAACACTTCATACATTTCTCCCTGAGTGTGATTCAAATGACCAGGCGGACGTAGTCGCAGGCAGAAACTGATACATATTTGTGCAGAATTTTTATGTTCTACGTTAATAAAATTATTATAAAAGAATGTTAGTATATCTATTTAGAGTAAACAATTAATACGCCATTGGTACGTTAGATATTTAAAAGTTGAAAAATGTTGAAATATAGTAGTATCAAAAAAAACAACTCAATTTTATGGTCATATTTTTAACCAATTTGGTACATTATAAGTTCCTCTCGGTTTTGCCCTTTAGTATATTTATTATAGCCATTTATAGTTAAGAAGTCGGGTATAGATTGCTAGTTGAAGCGGGAAAGCGTTTTCTTTCTAGTATCTAGAAACAACTGATTAATGACGTCTGACAGAGCATCTAGCAGATTGTACAAAGTCACTCTGAGCTCTATATTTTTATTTGGATCGACTCTTTGAATTGTTTTATTACTTTTTTTAAATACAATAGGTAGCTTTTCGATTTAAAACTAAATAGTTGTTAAGATTATGTTTACGAGATGTTTTTGATCTCAATAAAATATTTATACAGACCGGAGACAATCATTATCAGATTATTTTGTTGTTATAACAAACTGAATATATTCTCATTTTTATTGTAGTAATGGAAGACAACAAAGTCATTGTTGTGACAGAAAAAAAAGTTTATATGAACACAATATAGTTATATTCATTGTCACTTTTGTATGAATTTTACGAGACTATAGACGTGGCAACAAGCTCTATACAGAATGTGTACAGAACACAAAGTTTTTTTTCAATATGTTTATACGTTGCTCGTCCCAAATATATATAGTCGAATGATTTTCTAGTTCGTTTCATACTGCAACAACATTCCGTGAACGCATTAACTTGAGGCATACGGTCTGTGATATGCTTCAGGTTTTTTAATGTGATATGGCTCTTTTTAACATTACTTAAAAGTAATAGATTCATAATAGCACGTTAATAGATTCATAATATGTAGCACGTTACTATTAGATATAACCATTTTTCAGTCTATTGAATAATTTGAACGAATTGATCATCTTGTTTAGTTAGGTTATGTCGTATTGTTAGGTTAGGTAACGTATGTAATGTTAGTTGACATTAAGGAAATGATTTTATTATAACCTTTCCTAATAATTTTACAGTAAAATATCCTTTTAGTGATCGGACCGCGCCGTCTTCTGACTCATTCAGACTCGTCGGCGTCTAATATTGATTCCTCTGACCTTGGACCATTGTATAACAGTTTTCAGCCATTTGTCTGCCAACATTTTTTAAATCTTAAATCTTTAAGGTACACAAAGGTGACAATGAATTCCAAATCTAATGATCTACTTACTCGCAAAAAATTACTCGGTCTGTTATATGCAATAATTATAAGTTATAGATAGCCCAATGAAAATGAGGAAAACTATCAAAGAATTATTTTTAGTAAATGATTATTTTCTTAGGTACATTCGCTCTTTGCTATGTTCTGTGATGCACACAATATCCAATTAATTCTCAATCAGATTATAAATTTGATTTAGTGTTGGCTTCGATTTGGATTGGAAATTAGTTTTTGGAGGATTTGAAACAATTTATTAACTATGTTGCTGCTAAATAACACGTAACTGAAGTGTAGTAAATGAATACACGTGGAAACTATTTATTAGAATTTTATTTATTATCATTTATCACCTTAAAGCTGTTCAATGATTGAGTGTTGCCTTTGAAAAACCTCTTCCTCTTTGTCAGATTTAACATGGTAGCGTTTCTTGCTAGCAAAAACAAGATAGATTTTTTTTTTATTTTTCCTTCTACTGTATTGTTATGACGTAAATGTAAATTATTTTCTATTTATATATCTATACTATATATAATTTTGTATGCGTTTTGTGAAAAGCTATTTATTTAAATAACAAACTTTCACTTTATTTATTTTTTTATCTACTATACATAGTTACAAGATTTCAAATGATTGATTACTATATATTTACAAGTTAAATTACGAAATATATTTGTATGTTTGTTTTCTTCTTAAGACTGTATAGTAAGGATTCCCTAATATTTCTAAAATAAATTGTTGCCTGTAATTTGATTTACGTCCGGCTCTATCATCAAGTGATGAATTTCTTGTCAGTATTTCAGAATTCTCCAAAACAGAGAAAAACTAATAAAAGGCTTATCTGTCTTAATATTAGGTAAGCTAAATGTGTGACTCAATAAAGACAAACCTGCAGTGTTATACAATACAAATACCAAGTGTAGTGTTAATATATAAAGTGTGTCAGTCAGCTTTAGGTGTGGGGGGTGGCGTATAACGCATTAGACTACACTGCGGACTAAACTTGGCTCGCTGAATAAAGCTGGAAACAAATCCTGGCTCGTCCACATCGATCCAGCCTAGAGCTGATGCGTTTAATGTATGAATATTCGAAACATCTTGTGCTAATACAGATGCTTTACACATACCTGTTGTTTCCTATAAAAACGTAACTTGAGTGTACACCTGCCTTTATCACTTTTTACTACCAAGAAGACTTATTACGCTGAATAAAATTAAAAAGAATACAAATTCCACGCTGTCGGGAAGAGGAGGGGAGAGGAATGTTAATGGGGGTGATTATAACGTCTGATGTCACTTGAGACACGTCAACTATATATAGATATATATTTTTTTCTCTTGGTTCTTAATTAAATCAATTTGCAAAGAATCAGTTTGTTTCATGTAACGTTTCTCCCACAGAGAAGTTAATTTTTATTTCTTGCACAATACGTTTCACATTTTTTTTCATAAATAATCCACGACATTCAAAAAAAACATTGTTTGGCAGTAAATGTTGAGTTGTAATATTGACATGAATGTAAAATAATACCCTTTAGGTAAATTAATTTAACAAATTAATAACAAAAAAGTTGATAACCGGCTTGGTTTTTGTTTACTTTTCACATTCATCGTGATTCACTGCTAGCTCTGTGTGTTGCAATTGCGCTAGCTGAGGGCGGGGCGAGGGTGGCAACCCCAATATTATTTAGGGATGAGAAATACACAAAACGTATTCGATGTATCGAACAATATGTAATAATCCTGAATAGTATAATTGAATATATATCAAGATTAATTAATGACTGCACCGCTCTTTGACTTTGGTTCCTACAAATTATCACAATTTTAGTAATCAAAATTATTCGACATAACCTTTAATAATATAATATAAGATTAGGTGTAATTTGATTAATCTGTGATTAATCTAAGTATCGACTCGATATTCACGGGCGCCACTGTGCAGCACTACACTCATTGTCAGTCGATTCAAGATACTAGTTAGTACGCATTCGGGTGTCGATGGGAGCGGATGTGTCGCCTCGCTCCTAACGACCGGCATTTTGAAAAAAAATAAATTAAACGCGTCCTCTGAACCGTCCTTTGGATTTATAGTGTTTTATAATATATGAATGCTTCCAAGTGTCTGTATTAACTATTTTGTATGTGTTTCTGTTCATGTATTATATCCGTATTTACCTGTTACGTGCTTGTTGCGTTGTTAGTTCATTTATTCTAGCCTTCGTTACCCTTTACGATTGTTATAACTATTCTTTTTAAATTAGGTCATTTTCATAGTTATTGAATACGTCATACATCAGTGATTTGAACTAATATTTCTGCATCAAAAATACTATCGATTTATAATCAAATGACGTAGTAATTTATCATTTGAATAAAGATACGTAGTAACAATGCTCTTCGATTGTTTTGCTCGTGTTATCGGACTTGTGTATGAAATGCTTTCGTCTTTTCTGCCGCATTCCTAGTCGGCCATTTAATGCACGCCACCCTGATCACAGTGAAATAATACAGAGAACGAAAAATATGAAAACGAATTATACTATTTGTGCAATACGGACTTTCATCGGGAAAATATGTTCAGTACTGCCATTTCAACACAAATATATAATATACAACGATATAAATATTTATTTATTAAGTTGTTCCATATACTGACGGTTATCGGATTAATTTCAGGCAATCGTAAATTTAATCGCGTTATATTTCACAGTCATGTTTTTTCTTCCTCGTATTGTTTCTTAAGTGTTAATATCTGTTCCATTATAACTCCTTAACAAAGTTTAATTACAGTATAATCTGTTATTAAGTGATCTAAATCCTACAACAACAGAACAAAACAAAACTCAAATATCCACCAAACGGTATCAGTATGTTAAATGAAAGAAAACGGTCATTTTAACTGTAATTAATAAAATTCCTTTAATTTTCTTACAACAATTAGAAGTACATTTTAAAAAAAACGATGTTTCTTTAATTGTCTATACTTAAAGGTATTTTGTATTCGAAATAACTTAATAGTTAATAATAAAATACTTTTCATTTAAATAGTTAAAAAAACAATGTAAGCTATATTTGGTAATAAGTTAAATTATATAGGTTCAATAATAATAATATTTCGTTGTATTTTTTTCCTTGCTTTATACATTTAAATCATAAAAATCTGGTGTTTTCAAACCTTTGTGGACGTATATTTACAACATTCATCTTGTTTCGTTACCTCACTCACACAAATGTAATAAATAAACAAATAGATTTGTTGTCTTTGATTATTTATTAAGGAACTATAAATAATATTTCTATTTCTTATAAACACGCTTACTGTGAAAGCGATTAACACAATTTTTAATATATAAACATAATATGTAAGTACATAGCTTCCATAATCTGATGTAATATTAACAACTAAGAACGTTTGCGTGACTGAAAACTATTAGTATTTTAGTAAAAGATACGGTAATCGATACGAAATATTAACAGAGAGTTGGATTTATAATGAATAAAATTATTTCTGTTCGCATTTAGCTGAGAATTAATTTAAAATAATATCGTCGCAAAAAACGGGGCTGATATAAATGTATTTTAATGTCTCTTTAATATGTCGCCAGTGAAAATATATTAACGCTCTCTGAGTCCAGACTTGACCCAGTTGAAAATGTTCTAATGGCGCTATTAATACAAGTAGTTGGTACGTCTTGATTGAGATAATCGATTTACGTATCGATGTTAATACAACGACCGATTTGAAGTAATTTTATAATATCTGCATTAAGTATAAAGTGAAATAGAATAGAGGCTATCTTCGTCCAACCAACCTTATTATGGTAGTTAAGAACCGTATCTTAAGAAAAATCCAATTAGTCTATAGGACTGTGGTTTGAGAAACCTTTTCACAGGCACGTTTTGCACGTGGTTTTATTGTTCTTTGTGAAAATATGTCAAAGAAAAAAAATGTACAATTTCCCTTTGTTATTGTGACAAATTAAAAAAAATAAACAAAGTACCATTATACGATCCAAAGGGAGCAACGACACTCGGACCGCAGAGTTGCGTAGGAGTGGATCTATTTCCACAGCTTGTATACATCCATCCCTTTTTATCTTCGTATCATATTAATATTTCCCTCTCCGTCCAACAAATTGTGCAATAATTGGCAAGTATAATATTTACCCACAAGTGTGCCAAAAAAATAAACGCGTGTAACATTTGGCCAACACTTGCGATTTCGTTTTGAATACAGATTTTTTTTTAATAACTGTTCTGTCACGTTATTTTCTATATTATGTATATAATGTTTTAGCATCTTAAATATTATAATGAAAAAAAGATTTTATTTTTTGTAAGACCTGAGTTTATACATATTTTATGTAGGAAATTTTAATATTATATACATAATCGAGTTTGTACACACATGTATCTATATAAATAAATAAATAAATATATATTGTAGGTAAATCGTAAAAATCTTTACGTTATATAGAACTAATAAGGCTTTTAAACTTTTCTAATAGTCGAGACCGTTTTAACGTTCAGAATAGAAATTTGTTTCCTTCGAACGTAATTTCTTCTACGAGTTTAGTTATCTCTTAGAATGAAAACTTAAAATTCCACAGAGCTTTATATAATGGAAAGTAGGAACGGCAGTCTTGAATTGTCTACAAGGAGTTTGAAAAACTATTTCTGATTAATCCTTTTTTTTATTAATTAGACAAAAAATAATAATATTACTGTAACGTTACTTCTGATTGACTTATATGTAACATCAGTGTAGTGTGCGTGGTATCGTTGTGTTATGTAAATTATTAGACAACTATGTCGAAGACTTTGAACGCGTACAGAATGTAAGTATGTATACACGCAGACATACAGCATGCTTACCACTTGTTCTCATTAACACACTACATACGGATAGTTAAGAGTTTTTCACTTATAACTTCGTACTTGTAGTATTTAAGAAGGTCATTGGATGGAAAACAAGAAGAGCTTTGTGTCTAGTAACTAGTGTAACGATGTAAAATTCGCTATAACCGTATAGACTATAGTTTAATATACTTACATATATTTAATTACAAATATATATATGTACGTATAAATTTGTCTTCACACCTTACATCTAGGATTACTGTCGCAATATTTTAGTGTGTATAAAATACCATACTTGCCCTAACACAGAAATCTTAACACGTATATATTTGAACAATATGGGTCAGATTAAATGTTGCGTCCAAGATGTATCCAATTTTATTCGTCCTTGGACCACATCCTTGACCTTTCGTAAGCTCAATGTTGTATTTTTCCTTCCCTGTTTTAGAATATAACATCAAACGATATCTCATTTTCTGTTCTCAGTTACCTGGTATAGGTTTCTCTTATAATCATTACAAACACAAAGAAACTAACTTAAATGTCTTACGAAGTACATTTTGTTTTTGCTCTCCGTACGATGGTTTCTCTCTAAGTGGCATGTGAAGAGAAAATGGATCATTTTTATTTGAAAATTTCAAAGCCACATGAAGTCAAAATTTTTTTCTTTATTACATATTCATTATATTATAAGGATCGTTTTTCTCTTCGTCGTCAACTTTTACTCACATTCTTGACCTTAATACGAATAGTTTTCAACCACCGTTGAGAATGTTAATGAAATGTATTTCGACCAAATAGTGTAAACATTTACGATAATTTACCAGAATATTAACAAAAATCTTGTGTACGACTAAATTGCCTCCGAGTGAAACTTTTCAAACGCTATGAATGAGGTCTATGAATGTCGATGGAAATTAAGCACTGCTCTGTCCAAACTTAGTTATAAATAATATTATCTGAGATTAATGAAATAGCCTTTATTTATAGACGAATATTTAAAATTCATAAGGTCTGAAGTTGTGAGAAAATTACGAGAAAGCTGCTATTAATTATGATACATATTATATATTAGAGTATAGTGAAAAGTATTGAAATTTTTCAAGAAATAACTATTGTTATCATAGCTACGTGTTCAGTTATATTTTGCACATACGAGGTTTTTGTTGATATATCAGATTGCGGACGCAGTCACGGTTATTAGACAGTTAATAACAATTTAAGTAATGTTTTTATTCGTTCTTCTAAATTTTATATCTACAAAATACATTATAAAGAAATAGTACAAAAACTTTTAAATTTGTATTTAAATTTTTTCTATCATAACCGGCGTATTAGTTTTAAATGCTATCTATTTTATCACTAAATGTTTATGGACGCCATATTTCTTTGGTATTGCCATACAACAAATACACAGATAATAAAACACTCTTTTATAAAGCGGTGTAAATGTTGCCGGTTGACATCGATCCGAAGCATAGTTCTTTGTTCCTCTACGTCTGGTTAAAAATATCAGTAACCGGTCCCAATATATTAAATACATTCTATAGCTGCTCGTTTTTGTCTAGACGAATCGATTCGAACAACCCTTCCTACACTCTCAATGTAAATTAATTTAGATTTTGTGAATGAAAGTCTTGTTCATTAATGCCGTGTTGACTGATTTTACAAATTGTTTTACGTATATATTTTTTATTACTTTTAATTACTTATTTGTGTTTAATATTTAGGTGAACTCCACAATTATACGAAGTTATTATAATATTATTATAAAATATAAATATAATTTTATTATGTATGTACTCATTGCCTCTTAATATATTTGTTAACACATAATTTAAATTCCCATTGTTCGATAATTAACAAAGCTAATTCAGTTGTTCAATTGTATTTTAATCCAGAATTTGTAATATCAAAACATTGTTTTTCTATGTCATGTTACTTATTATCCTTTACAATATTTTTATGTTTTATTTTACGTCTGTCGTAAGCCTGGCGGGGGGTTATCGACATTGGTTGCCATGGTGATGGTGTTTTATTCCCCCCACGTAGTCCATTACCCCCACGGGGAGGGTAAGGGGTGATAGCGCCCGAAGCCTTCTGTATGTTTGTAAACTTGTAATACGACAATTATCAATGGCTCGTGGTTATAATAAATTGTTTTAAATAATATTAATTACATAATTATTTTTTTTATTTTCAATGATTTTGTCTCTTTCTGATATAATGAGTACGTCTCTATTTTACTGACCCTCACTCATAGAGGGCACTATATGTAAAACCTTTGTGCCTAATGGACTCTGGCTCATTGAACTGGAATTTTGTCTTCGTTTATACTCATAACGGTACTACAAGTTTCTATAGTCACACTACACACGGCTCGTTTGAAGTTTTTCACTAATAAATTTTCACACATTATAGTATCAACATTTATGTCAATAGTACGAGAATGCAAACTAGTGGTAGGGACGGGACCAAAAGTATGTGTAATCATTTAAATATAATGTTTTCTCAAGTTATGATTTAGTCATGATTTTTTTGCTAAAATTAATAAGATTCTTAGAGAATAAAAGACTGTGTTGAGATTTGAGGGGTCTTTGGAGTAGGGTGGCTTGGTTTTCATCGATTTTTAAGGTCTACGCAATAAGGCATCTCATGTATTGAAAGTTTTGCTGTTATTTTTAATCTATATAAATTAATAATTTTATTAAAACTTCTACATGTAATAACTATTTTATCATTATGTATGTATATATGTATATACAAAATCCAAACCTCTTATCTACTTCATATTACAAGTAAATTACATTATATTCTTAAAAAAGTATCAACATCTTTTAAATTGTACATTTACAGTACACAGTAATAACTCACCCGGACGTTTTCACGAAGTGACTATAATTTTAAATAAACGCTTCTAGCGTCGACTAAGCCTTGAAGTGTTCACGTGTTTATATTATTCAAGCGTAGCAGTAATTTAAACATAAGGGAAAAAAATATATATTCTAGATTTTATTTCCCAAAACTAATCGATGAAAAAAATTACAGACGGAATACAAAACGTCCGTACAAGTTACTTCCTGCAACATGTATCAAATGATAACTGTCAATAAACCGAGCGACGTTTCCATTATACAATAAAAGCTATTGACCTATTTATGTATAATTTGCATTCCTCGCAGCTTCCCGTCACATACTCTCACGTATGAACGGAATAACTTATCAGCTTTCGATTAATTAGTATTATAAACGATGGTTTAAACTATTGGAAATATTTTTTGTTGCTATTTTTCTTATATTTATGAAATATCGGCCAAAACATCTTAAAAAATAGCTTCTACTTTCAAAACTTCGACCTACCCTCATATAATTTCATTGAGGTCGGTTCAGAAAATCTAATTTGAAAATTTATCGCACCGATGTAATTAATTTTTCCATTTTTTTTACTAAGTTTTCGTTGGAGATAGATACGTAGTGTTATCGTGAAAATGCTTTTATTATAATTAAATTCAAAAAGAATGCATATAAGAATAATATATAAATATTATTATTCATGTATATATAAAGTTTAGGCCAACCAAATCACCGTAACATATAATATCATTGACATATATACTAACAAAAATAGGATTACGACCAGCTCACCAAACTTAATTAGTGAAAATAATTGGATTATAGTCAGCGAAAATGTCCTAACAGTATTCACCTAATTTTCGTTATCAATTCTTTTATGAATACTACAACTGTGACAAATTGAGTAGGAAAATTGGTTTCTAAGACAGAAATCGTAAAAGAAAGTTTCGATATGATCCTATATAAATTTAACTATTTGATTGATTGTATGCTCTTTATCGTAGTAGGGCACTATAGTTTAAATAAAATAGGGACTGCGGCGTGACAGCCCGGGAGTCCTAAATTAGAATCCTACTTCTGTTGATGCACTTTTCATTCAACTTTTTATAACAATTTAACGATATATAAAGTAACAGGTTTTTAAATAGCATTTTTATTGAAGGTATTTTTTTTTTCAAGTATTTGTCTAAAGTTATCTTATCTGCAGTGAACCAATAAAAATAGATATAGTCTGTAAATAAACTGTCAGATTACAAAATAGTTCTACTACCAATATTTACAGATAAAAAATTTGAACAGTAGATTATACATATATATATATATATACATATATATATTTAAATATATGTATTTAAATATATATATGTATTTAAAAATTGTGTTCTTACTGTAACCATTACAAAGTAGTAGCTATTTTAGAAAAAATACTTCATAACAAAAACTTTGTAGAAAATGTGCTCATGTTATCATTTTATTTTAAATATACATTTAGTTACATTTTGTAGGAATTAAAGGATAAATATTTTTTTTAGATTTTGATTGTAACTCTGGTAGAGATATGAAAAAAAAAAAATTAACAGTAGAAGTTAGTTTGTTTACACAATTTATCTTGTTTCGTTGGCCTATTAAAACTCGATAAGAATTCTCTACGTTGAATTTTAAGCTGTTATTATATGTATGTATGAGAATAAAATATAATTTTCTTGTTACCCATAACAAAATACATCCAATTATTAAAAACATTTATTGAATTTGTGGTATACATATTCGTTATATAATATCTCATGATTAATAAATTTCACACGTGCGAGGCATTTTCAGTTTGTAATTGCTACTTTATTACTATAAAGTGTGAAGACCGAATGAAAACTATTAACGTTCCGTACGTAGTGTCACGATGCGAACTTGTATTAAGCGTATTGATATCGTCACTTCACTCGTCAGTAGTAGTGTCGATATGTAATTTGAGTACACAATATAATCAAGGTTTCGTCCCAGGGTAACCGACAGAAGACTTCATCCTATAACCCAAATAAACTAATCAGAAGTGACGAAAGTTAAACGTTCTCCGTTCAGACTTTTACCATAAGCTAACATCGTCATTCTGCATACAAAGTTTATCCCATTACACATTTAAATGCCTATGTTTAATAAAGATTGATTAAACACTTGACCCTGAAAAAACAAATCAGTGTTGTTCTGTAACGATAGATTTAAAGAAAAATAGAATTTTATATGCGTATGTATAATTTTATCTTGATCTATATATGAAGGTCATGTATGTTAGTTACACGATAACTCAAGAAAGGCTGTACGGATTTGGCTGAAGATTGGTGGGAAGGTAGCTTAGAACCTTAAAACGGATACTGACTCTAAGGAAGAACAGAGTGCGCGCGGTCAGCTACTCATTTCTAATTCTGAAACTGACACAAACAAAGTCTTAGATAAAAACCAGTCTTGTATTTATATTCTATTTTATTATTCAAAATGTCTATATTGTCAGTGTAATCTTAATACGATCTACTTATCTCCTCTTACATGTTGAGATTTTAAACATCTCCAGTGTACTTATTAAATTAGCGCCGATAAAGTTTGATCTGGTAGAGTATCTGTTGTGTGAAAAAATATTTTAAAAACGTATAAAATTTTTTGATTATTCAGCAGTGACGAGAAAATCTTAACTGATTTAATTTTATTAGGACTATTTTAACTACCTCGTATTTTGAGTAGAAAGGTTTATTAAATTTTGTATATATTATAAGTAACAGTTTAACTTGATATTTAAAATGTGTTCGAATTCGTAAAAATATGATAAATCATAAATAATTAATGGAACTTGCTGAACAAACAGTCTTCAACAGAAAAACCTTCAATTATAATATAATTGTAAAGTTATATGTCTCAATAAATTGAACACAGGACCTTTGCTAAATAATACGAGTACATAATAACTGTCCTTAACTTTAGTTTATCAATTTTATAAGTACTTTCCTCTAACTTAACTCATACTTGAGTGTTATCTATTTTCTAATATATATATTTTTTTTCAATAGTAAGAAGATCGAATCTCTGGGCAGAATGACAGCGATGTCGCAGGAGGAAATGGTGACGGGAGCGAGGACGGTCGCGGCCGGCCTGGAGGCGCTCAAGGCGGAGCACGCGCAGCTGCTGGCGGGGCTGGCTGCCAACACGGAGCACGATGAGAAGGTGGCCCTCGTCAGGAAGAGCATCGACGCCATCGAGCTGGGGCTAGGAGAGGCACAGGTGAGAAACAGTTCCTACATATTTCTTCCCTGTTGTGCAGACCTAGTCATCGTTATTTGTTTTGTCAGAGACTTGTAACATTTATTTTTGAATCTGTCCATCCATTTTATACTTTATCGTTCAAATGACCGAACTTATTGTTTTCTTTTTATTACACAGACCGCGTTTCAAGCTTGTCGTATTTTAGGAGCGACTTGTTTAATTTAATACTATTTGTATGAAACAAATAAAGGTCTTGAGTTATTTGACAATGTGTTATTTATATCGCGTACAGCATATTGTATTGTGAAAATCTTTGTATAAGAGTTGGTAGTAATATACAAAGAGAGAAGTTTTTTCGTTACATACTGTAATGAGCTATAAGCAATTTTTGTACCCTTAGACCATTTTACTACATGTATATGTTAAAAAAATATATGATTATTATAAATAAGAGTATTGTCGAATAAGTATTTTATATACTCCGAATAATAAAAACAATTTTATATACGTACATTTAAATAAATACAAACTTGTTATTATTTGTCAATATTTATATCATTTTCGTCTCTAATATAAGAATTTAATTTAAATATTTCCCGAATAGTATTTCATACTAATTTTTAGTTCAGCTGATAAAAATGTCCTTTAATAGATTCAGTGTATACGGTGGTTTATAATTGTAAGGTAAAATCAATACGGGCTTTAGAACCGACGCCAGTCACGATCGCCGCTCCAGAGTTGTATTACTTGAAACAAAGTAATCAAATGTTACTTTTTTATAATCTCGTCATTTCTTGTATAAGTGTATGTATTCTAATTGAAATTTTATATGTATGGTATTAAAATTCAATTTAATTTAAACGTTACTTCGTCACTGCAAACCTGTAAATTGTTTCGTGAATATTGGAAGTACCTTTTGAAGCTATACATATATATTTTAACTAAATATCGGTTTTTATAGAGCCAGCATAACTATATTAGTTAGTCGATTCTAATATACCGTCGGTCACCTTATTACTCTGAATCTGTAGCTACTTTTGTTTAAACTATACGATTTTAACGTTACTTTAGTGGTTACAAAAATATCAATTCCCCAACCGGTAGCCTTACTACGAGATAACATCGTCAGACGAACATTTTACAGTTTTTCATTAATATTATTTCACACACGACAGCATAAAGAAATTCTCTTTGGAATGACGCGACGCGACGGTGCAAAACACGTAGTAAGAAACGCTGAACATATTATATTATATTAGTATAGAATTAACGGCTTATAAAATAGGATATATATACAAACACTCACTTACAGTGACAATCACTCTACAATACGAATTGTTCGATAATATTTAATGATAACACTTAAACTATGAACATGGCTTCTGTAGTTTATTTTTGAAATGAAATACATACATAGTGTACAATATGACCTGATTCTAACGCTTTGAGTTGTATCTCTACAGCGTGTCCCATATACCAAGGAGCTAAAACGATGGCTTAATATTCTCACAGCTAGTAAAACTGGGTTTAACGACCTATATCATTGTATGCTCGTCCTATATTCTGTCAAAGACTAAAGTGATAAAAAATACATATATATAAGACAAGTCTAACACTAAACACGTTCTCATTCGGGACGCTCCGGACCCCAGATGATATCATGGGGTTATTGACCTCACGTGGGGGGTACAGAGTGTCTTGGGGTTAGCTTCGCATTGTTATTGCATGAGTGTAGTGTCGCAGAAAATGTAGAAAATATTATAGCGTTGATATTAAATAGATTCTAATATATTTTTTTAATATTAAGAAGCGGTTTTGTTTGTGAGTTATAAATAGGCGCCATATACATACGTATGTACTATAAGTAGATATGAGATTGAAAACAGTATATTCTTAATACTTTTAGTATTTGTTATTAAAAAATAATATGAACTAATATTTCTCGGATTATACGCGACGCGTATTTTATAACATATTTTAAAAAACTACGTAGGCCCGACGTTTCGGTTACTTTGCAGCAACCGTGATCACGGGCAGACAAGATGAGAATGTCGTCACATCTCGTTTTTAAAATAATAAAATACGCGTAGTGTAATCTGAAAAATATTAGTTTGATTTAAACGTTAAGTAAGTCAGTAGTTAGCGTTCGAAATTAATGTCATTCAATTTGTTTGTTAAACAAACGTCAGGGACCTGTGTCACCTTATCCAGCTTTTGAATATTCCGTGAGACGACTCCCACTGTAAGCGTTTTGTCGTGATACAGAAACAAATCCTTCATACACAATACTTGTAATGTTTAATAAATATAATTTCTATGTAAGTTTGTCTGTAGTTTCAATATATTACAGCTCTGAAGTAATCTACCTACAATTGAATGTTCTAGTATTCCATGCAATTGTATGTCTAACGTATAATATCTATTAACGAATTAATATTCGAAACGGCTTCTTCGTAAATCTGAAGTGTAATTCATGAGTTCAAATTGTATTGTTTGAATTAGTGTTATTTGTTTTAGTTACAGATGTGAATATTAAAAAAAAATAGTGCGTGGCGTCCCTCCGCGCGCAAGAATTAAAATTTTGTAATGTGAAAACGGAAATAGGAAGGGGTAGACATAAATTTTTTTGGGAACTCTTATTGTTTCTTTAAGAAAAACTTTATAAACATTGCTTACAATTGACAATTGAGCCGCCCATTTATTCTCGCTCCGTCTCTTTCTATTCCCCCTCTCCAGGAACGTTGAACGTTTAACGCAACCTTGTTGGAACGCGTTAGAAGTTTCGCTTCAATTTACTTTAGATTAACTATGCATTTTACGTCAGTTATTTCAGTTTTTTTGTGAACAAACTGATGGTAAAGTTGGACCAGCTCCGTCATATATATAGTGACCTAAATTCAAACTTATAGTAAAGAATTTCGCGTATTCAAATTCTGTAACTGATATAATGTCCAGGTGATGATGGCGTTGGCGTCATATCACCAGTCAGTCGAAGCTGAGAAACAGAAGCTACGCACACAAGTCCGAAGACTGTGTCAGGAGAACGCGTGGCTCAGGGACGAGCTGGCGGCTGCCCAGCAGAGGTTACAGGCCTCGGAGCAGAGGGTCTCACAGCTGGAGGAGGAAAATAAACACCTGGACTTTATGGCATCTATACGGTATGATAAACTATACTAGTTATAATTCAAATTTTGTATTGATTCTTTTTTATTCTTTAAAGGGAAAGATTATTATTTATTTAAGACTTTTCTTAGACTCACAGGCGTATATATATTGGGCATTATTATTATTAGTATGTACTAAATAAAAATATCTATACGGTTTTAACATATGCAAAAAATGATATCGCTAGCAGTCAAGTGCAATGTTAGTATGTCTGTCACAGTAAATACGATAGCGACATCACCGAGGAGTCGGAGACGAGTCGCGGCGCTCAGGCGGACGGCAAGAGGGACGATCCCATGGTGGACCTGTTCCCTGACGAGGACCACGACGACAACAGGAACAATAAGTGTTAGTATCGGGGGGGGGGGAGTAGAGGGGATGCACATTTCGACTGAGACTGCGAAGTCTTAAGTTGTTAAAAGATATATGCATATCGTCGGAAGAGTGCATATAAGTTCAATTTAAACACATAAATAAACTTACCTTAAAATTCATTAAATGTGTAAGTTACGAAGGTGTAATCTTCCTCTGTAAAACTATTCTACTATAGACAGACCTTATTACCCGCTGCTAGTTACTTTGGTCGTGGTTTCCTTTTAATTTGGTCTGATTCATCCGCCGTGACATTTTACCGGGACCATCTAGTCGGAGCTCATGTGATTAATATACAATATAAAGGTTTAAACAGAAAGCACGTTTCATTGTGTATGGAACAGCCGGAGATATTACATAGATCATCATACTTCAGAAACACGTCCAAATCACACGACTAACCAATATATAATGAACGATCATTTTCCAGCGATGTCCCCGACTCCGCCGTCTCAGTTCGCGCAGCAGATCAACGCCGGGTACGAGATACCCGCCCGCCTCCGCACACTCCACAACCTGGTGATCCAGTACGCGTCCCAGGGTCGGTATGAGGTGGCCGTGCCTCTCTGTAAACAGGCGCTCGAGGACTTGGAGAAAACATCGGGTCACGATCACCCAGACGTCGCCACCATGTTGAACATACTCGCGCTGGTCTATCGGTTAGCAACACAAATAATTAATAAATATATAAGCCTGCACATCCCTAATGTCTGATCTGCTTTAACAGGATATTTTTACAAAATAATTCCTTATATGCATACTATATGACGCGGTAGGTCGCGGTGGCCTGGAGGTTAAAGGCCTTCCTCTCACACGTGAGGGCGCGGGTTCGGAATCTGGCAAGTACCAATGTGATCTTTTCCGAATCATATGTACTTTCTAAGAGTCTTTAGACACCACTGACGGACGGTGAAGGAAAACCTGGTCTTATAATTTCAAATTATAAGATTGAAATCGCCAGCCCGTCTTGAGCAAGCGTGGTGATTAATGCTCTAACCTTCTCCGTGTGAGAAGAGGCCTTTGCTCAGCAGTGGGTTCTGATAGGTTGATGATGATAATAATAAGAATCCACAGTGGATCATAGATTGAAAAGAATGTAGCCACAGGTCACTGACCTTTTGCTGTATCTAGCACGACACATGCTTATAGGCTATAAGGAACAAATGATATTAATAATAAAATCCCCCCTTTGGTCTGTTGAGTGCAAATCTATAAGAATAACAATCATGACGTATCTTGTAACGGACTTCGCGCTATTTTTTATACGAACTACCCTCATTGGAATCAATAAGACATTTACATATATATTTATATAAGAAGTATCTTAGCTTATTTTAAAATCTAGACCATACTTTAAAGATTCCAACGTATAACGGCTGTGATCTCACTGAATATATGTCTAAAAACGATAATTTCTTCTAAGTATACTATTTGTAAGGTATACATTCTTACTGTCTATAGTTAAATAGTCATTCGTATGTAAAGCCGTGACTCACTGAAAACTATCGGAGATAAGTCAAAATAATGGTTGTGTATGTCACCAGTGACCAGAACAAATACAAAGAGGCGGCGAACCTGCTGAACGACGCGCTGTCCATCAGGGAGAAGACCTTGGGCGAGAATCACCCGGCCGTGGCGGCTACGCTCAACAACCTGGCCGTGCTGTACGGGAAGCGAGGTAGATACCGAGATATCTCTAACACACACACACACACACAGAAAATGCATCATTTAATATAATAATAATGTCCAGGCAAGTACCGCGAGGCCGAGCCCCTGTGCAAGCGCGCCCTGTGTATCCGCGAGGCCGTGCTGGGCAGAGACCACCCAGACGTCGCTAAACAACTCAACAACCTGGCTCTGCTTTGTCAGAATCAGGTGACTACATTATCAACAGACAAACACACATACACATGTCGTTTACACAATACGTTCCTTACATATGTAGGTTTATTCATACGTCGCGGAAGGAACGTTCTCTATGACAATTAATTATTTTTTAATATCTTTGCAGAACAAACATTTAATCAAAACAGTCCGTTTATCAATACAAATCACGATTTGATTGAATTTTAATGCTTTAACTTACATACCAATCAATTTGAGATATCCTATAGATAGCTTAGAATATTATTGGTGTGAACAAAAACGCTAACGGTGTACCTTCAGAACAATGACTTGGTGTTATTGAAACGTGAATCAATACTGTAATTTTGTATGAACATGTCTTTAATAGACTCGACTGATTAAACTAACTCTCTTATGTGCAACCTAGAGATAGAGATAGAGAAACTATCAATTGTTATCAGAAACAGAGATATTAAAAAAAATATAGAATAATCAGTAAAGAAGATTGAACTTAGCTACTATTTTAACATACTTCATACTCATCAAAGTAAATTATATATATTTAACTAAATGATGTTTCAGAACAAGTACGAGGAGGTGGAGCAATACTATCAGCGCGCGCTGGAGATATATGAAAGCAAACTGGGCCCGGACGATCCCAACGTGGCCAAGACTAAGAACAACCTCGCCTCGTGCTACCTCAAACAGGTGACCGGATGACAGACTTGTATTACAGATAACAGACCAAGGCTAAATGACACTGAATTAGTTTCGATGAAACTCTCCAGCTATATAGATTACGCATGAGAATGACATATAAGTTGTAATTCTTTTTTAAGTCTGTATTATTTTCTAAGGAACACTCAATGAAAATCGTGTTATAAGTCATAGATAGAGACGGTTCTGCCAATTGGTTGGCATATCTATTTTGTTTAAAATCTTACTCAATGACCAGTGATTTACTATATTTTGGGCATTATTTATCAAACATTGAGCGAATTTAGTCTTAACTACTTACTGTTTTAATATGTCTTATGTATTTATATGATATGTTCGTTATTCCAGGGCAAATACAAGGAGGCTGAAACCTTATACAAGCAAGTATTGACACGCGCACACGAGAGGGAGTTTGGAACTATCGACGGTAAGACAGACATACATACACTACTTTAAACATACAGAGGCGTGCACAGAGGAGAGGTTGGGTAGGGTGAGTGTGTACATTGAATTAACACACATCACTGAAACAGAGCTCGCAGAGATAATGTGCCCTGTCGATAATTAACTCGTCAGTTAAATCACTAATAAACAAAGTAATTAAAACAAAAAAGCTCAACCCGTACACCGACCGATATTAGTATGTAGTTGATTTATAATCAACCGATGACCTCTCAAACACACCTCGCGGGTACTCAAATACTTACGGACTAATCATATAGAGCGGCAACCGGAGGTTCCCGGAAAACTACGAAACTTACTTATATGTATATTGTAATAAGAATTACATATTAAAACTTATAACCTATACCTAAGACTATGATTGCCCCGATGTTAGGACAGCAATGCCATTCCATAGCTCGTGTGGTGTCAGGTACTCCTGGTTCACACGGCTTGGTGTTGGTTCGTCACTCGATATATGATATTTTATCCATACAAAGAAGTGTCCCCGGCGATGTTTATTTACTTTTTCATACGTTGCCCGTACGTAACAGACTTGTATTTAAAGACGTATTTGTATACTGTATAGACTGAGGAGTAGTTCTGCTTTTAGCCGCACTGGCTGGAAGGCGGCGCTAGTAGCGCCTGTTAATATTATTTCTGTTTATTTTCGATAGATGGCGCTTTCATAAAAGTTTACCAAATTTTAAATTGATTGAAATTATAAAACTCTGTGAATACTCGTATCGAGTGACGTGTGATTGAAAGTATGTGAGTAAGGATTTAACGTCGGTTTAGCAACAACGGTTCTGTATACAAGATATTTCCCTATATAGAGTGCACGCCGCTGTATACATATACCTGTAAATACATAGATTAATCATTTGCTTTATTTATGATTTATTCCGCAGTTTCCTGTGTTTTATTAATGATATTTATTTTTTTTATTTATTTTAAATATGTTTTATGTTGTTTACCGTTTCAGAGTATATAGCTTCATTAAAAAAGCCAAAAAAATAACATTAGCCGTACGTTCCCTACTAATAGAAGACGTGCAATGTACACTGCAAACTACATTCCTTGTCGTGTAGATGAATGACAAAACTATATACATGCATGTGAATATTGATAACATCCTGGAGATACTCGATACTGGCAACCCTAATGTATCCACAATGTTATTTAATATGTAACGGTAGTTAATGTGAAGATATTTTTAATCTGTTGTCATTGATCTAGTACGGGTGGCGGTTACCATGTAAAGCCCGAGCACAAACAGCCCTCCCGCCGGCCGCGCCGCGGTCTGTGGCTCTAGTTACAGCATTGTTTTATATAAGTTGGAGAGGGGCGCGCAGTTTTATTTTCTTTTAGTACATTTTAGATGACTATTTGTTTATGTTCCTTATTAGATCTCTTTGGTCGAGACTCGAATGTATGTAGCATAGATTATATTATTTTATACATGTTACTATTATTAATTGTTTTTTTTTATGTGTTGTGCCAAAAATTGTTAATAAGAGCGTCCCTGTCGGCCGCCGAGGCTTCCATATTTTATAGTGAACTTGTAAATGAAATAAGATTTCGTTGAGTCAAGTTGGATGGTTCAGAGCGACCAGCCGCACCTTTAGCTGTAAAGGTGCCGCCTGTTCGTGAATTTTCTTGCCAAATATATTACTGTTTCGATGCATTCAAAACGCATATCTGCATTTATGTTTACGCGAGCGCTGGAATTATTAATGTGTAATAGTTCTTAATGTATCCTTGTTCCATTAAATACATGAAAATTTAAAATGATCGGTATTTTATTGAGACGTACCAGCACAGGTTTGTGTCGTTGGACTACATGCGGAGTGTTCTCGGTCGTTTATTTGAACCTTAGTACGGACCACGAACTATCCACTCTCCGTATTTAGTCGGACGGTGCAAACTAATGGTGAGATGATTGAATTTATTACGATGAAGTCTGCCGCGTGCTAGGTGAGTGACACAAGTTTGGATTATATAGTGTGGCACAGGTAGGAAAGGGGGCTGGAATACGTGCTGGTATAAGTAAATAATTATATATATATATGAAGTAAATGTCTCCGCCTCAGTGTCACACCTTCCCGACTTGTGTCACATGTGTGTGTGTATATCATATACACTACGATACAGCATCATATACACTACGATATACCTCCCCCAGGAGACAACAAACCCATCTGGCAGGTCGCGGAGGAGAGGGAGGAGAACAAACATCTGCAGAAAGAGAACGCGCCCTACGGCGAGTACGGCGGCTGGCACAAGGCGGCCAAGGTAACGCGCGACGCACACCCGGCTGCTTGGTTACTGAATACAAATAAACTAAACTATGGTTTGTAAGGTCGACTCGCCCACCGTCACCACCACGCTCAAGAACCTGGGCGCCTTGTACAGGAGACAGGGCAAGTACGAGGCCGCGGAGACGCTCGAGGACTGCGCGCTGCGGACCAGGAAGGAGGTGAGGAGGGGAGGGGGAGGGTAGTGTGACGTCACACGCCTAGCTCGTAACATATTAACTTTGATTTTATCTTTGCACGCTGCCTAGCACGGTCCACCCCATGTAAGTCTCGATTGGATATTACTATTATTATGATTATTATATTATATGAGATGTCACGGGACGCCATGTCACACCGTCCCGTTGACCACCATTGCTCTGTGTTCTGTGCACGTGACTGGCGTCACCAACTATTGGCGTTGATTTTTATTATTTTTTAAGAGGAAAAGGTAAATTTTAGGCTTTGGACATCGTGAAACAGTCGCGCGCGAGGAGCGGTCGGAGAGACGCGGAGCGGGAGACCGATGAGGTTAGAGCCCAACCTATACCTTGACCTGTGACCCTGAACCTTCGCCCCCTCCCTACCAACATCATCACTGTCCATTTGCCTGTCTCCGAATCAGATACTATTTTTCTTCACATCCGCTTTGTATATATGATTATTGCTCGTCATTTTTAGAGCGCGATCTCTCTAATTAAATCTATTGCCTGTACGTTGGACTACCTCCACATTTTCTAGTAAAAAATACATCAGGCCGACACAGAGTTCAATAGAATATTTCTTGGGCACATATCTTATACAAGAAGCCACGTGCCACTCCATGGCGGACACACGAGCGCTGGTTCATTACTTCATATTTGCAACGTCACGATACACACGGAGAGGTAACAGTCTCACGTATTAACCTAGTTGAACGAAAAACGGAAGACGCGGCGTGTGTAGTGTCGATGCGGACTTGTACTAATCATACGGAACATTTAATTCTCTTATTTTTATCTTCTCGACTCATTCCCCCGTGTTCCTCTCCTCCCCGTTCCCGTCCTCGTATCGTCTGTGTTCTGCTTCTGTGTCCGTCTCACGCGGCCATGTAAATACACTCAATAATATATGTATATAGAAATATAGCTTTGTGTCTGTGTGTGGCAGCGTCGCAACCTTTGATGTGACCTGATCGAGTTTGAGACGGAACACTGATCGTTCGAAGGTTTACAATAACTGTGGAACCGTCCGTGTCTCGTTTTAACGCGTAATTAGGGTCGTCGGTCAGCTTTGATTTGTCGTTTTTTTTTCTTTGTATTTATAATTATTCCGCACTTTATGTTTATAGGCCACGAACCAAGCGAGCGAACCGCGCATGAACCTTAAGTCGAAACTGTTTAATGCCCTAGGCATCAACACGGGGAACCCGCCTCACCAGTAGCATAGATATTTTTTAGTCGTTATTCTAAGCACTCACTCGCTTCCTGTGAACGAGCCTAGCTCCGGCCGCCGGCTCCGCCTGGGTCGTTCGTCACACACTCAAATCGCCGCCCGCCTATGTTTTGTAATGCTTTTTATATTGTTATATCACAACCAGCCGCTCGGACCGCGGCGGGCGTAGTCTAGAGTCCATCAGCATGTTCTGGGGCCCGAGACTGTCGGATATACAGCATGTGATGAGACATGTACCGTCCCTAAATAACATATATATTAATATATTAGCTTAAGGTATTTTAACGTCATGACAGTAATGAGTAATCCCGAGTTGTCCGACGAGCGCTCGGAGCATTTATATTGAATATGGATCGCAAATAATGTTTCGCATTTAAGTTTCTATAACCGCTTCCCTATACAACGATTTGTAACTTAATTTATTTTTTTTTTGCTGATGGTAGTATTTTTTTTTTTAATAAATGTTTAATGCATGGATGTATAAATTTTATTTTATATATAAAAAATATTATGTCCAATTGATGTTTAATGCATGAACTCATTCCATTGTAGCGTATGTTTCGGTTTTAGCTTTACGAGTAAAGTATTTAAGTATGTTTTTTTTATTATTATTATTATTATTATAATTTTGATTTGTTTTATCCTCGCGAGGTGCTCGATGATGTGAATTTTAATATACGTTTTAATTATACAGATAATACACAAAATCATTTTTATTGTTTTATTATGTCAATGAATCTCCGATGCTGGAAGTCTTCGATGTCTGTCGGGTTGTCGAATGATAATTTTAAATTGTTAATAAATATTTATGTATCATTTGTTTTTTTGTTTTATTTGTTTTTGTTGTATTTGTTAAGTTAGGAAGGTGAGTCTACAGTGTTATGCAATTTATAGCCCACGAGAAGGAATTGTAACAAAATATACTGGCACAAGCATGAAAACGCATACAGACAGAATATATGACGGCTTTCGCTGTTAGAGATGTAGATGAATGTAGCATTTCATACATGTTAATGTTGACCGGTTCATACATCAAATAAAGTCAGAAACACAGCCATTAGATCTTACATTACTGAACCATTACGCATAAAACATTTTTTTTAGAGAGGAATATTCATTTTAATTTTACCGCGAAAATAATGATGTAGCGGTTTGATAATTTTGTAAGCTGTCAAACGGTTTTGACGGAAAAATGTATGAAGGCAAAGGTATAGTCTTCTACAGCCATATAACACTCATTATTGTATGAGTTCATTTAATATGTATTCAAAATTAAAATATTCAAAATGGAGTGTAAATTGCATAACACGGGGCAGGGTTCGGCCGAGGTGTCGCGGAGTGCCAGTTTCTCGAAACTTCGCGAGTCTTTGAGGCGTTCGTCGGCGAAACTTTTCCATCGGCTAGCTGGCCGCCACTCGGCAAACCTGCCGCCTGATGTAGACTTCACCGACCCGGAGAGGTTTGTTTTAGATCGTACCAGCGTAGCGTAAACGGCGTAGATCTACATCTAGGTGACCCCTGTTTGTTAAATTATTATTTGAAGCTTTTTTTTTGGCAATCGCACAATGCACATTTTTATTTAATATCACCGCTGCCATGTGCACGTGTACTTGTTTGTGATAAAAAAAGTAATGTGTCAGAAGTCAAAAGTGGCAGCTGAAGTGAAATATCATTAATAGTTTAACAACGTTTGGTATCAGCATGAAGCGCGCAAGCTCCCTGTCCGAGCTCAGTAAGACGGAGACTCCCAGCTCGCCGCCCGAAGACCGGCCTCGGTAGCGCTCGTCCTCTGCACGGAACGTCTTCATCTACGTCACGTCGACCCTCGTACGAATACTCTCTCTACAGTCATGATGCTGACATTGGCTGAATGAATTGAGCATTGTTACAAATAGCTTAAAAAAAAAACAAATTTAAGTAATATTGAAATATATATCCAAACATCTTGGATGGTCTATTTAACATTATTTTTTAAATTTCATGTTTCATTTCCTAGAATGCGTGTTATTCACAACATTAATATAATTATTCATTTTATATATTTTTCGATATATTCGATTGTATTTAAAAAAAAATTATCTACATTAATTCCATTTTTTTATTATTGTTCTGCTTATTTAACATAACTATATTGTAAGGAAATCAAAGAGATGAATATTATGTGTCATTGATGATAATTTAATTATAAAACCGTGTGCCGTATGTCGTGTTCTATCAAAAGTTTGGTTTCACAATCCTGAACTGACAACTGTTAAACTTCTACCATAAACCATCTAAAGCTGTAGTTGTTGACTCGTAGCTTCATTTATAAGGTTGTGAAACCTAAAAGAGGTGCTTGTTATTTAACAATATAGTTGCTCTTTCGCTAACTGATTGCTAAACGTTTGGAAGCATCTCTTAAAAAATTAAAATGTAGTGTGTAATGATAAAAGAATAATATTTTAGCATCGTCGAGTATTTTGCCGAAGTGTACTTAAAATAAGGCTTCCCGGCTTAGTGTTGCTCGAAGAATTTGTAATATTAGAAACGTGCAAGAACTTAGAAATAAACAGATCGTGAAATCTCGTTTGATAATCTTTGGACGACAAAAAAGATTTTTTAATTCTATATAAATGGTTAAAAGTTTTGAGAGTTTAAATGTTATAAATTCTTTTGCGGCAAAACACATAGCGGCTTATTTATAATATTGATCTCAGTTAATATGATACGAAATAAATTATGAAATAAAAGTGTGTATCAATCATGTAACCTTTATTTATAATTAAAGTATAAGTCTTAACCCTGACTCCGGTTATATATAACAAGTTTTCAATAATATTTCTCATTAAATACAATTGAGTCTTAAGAACGTAACAAAGTAATTTTTGGTTCATAATATTAATAAGAGAAAATAGTTTTTTCTTGATCAGTTAAAACTCTGCATGAATAATTTAAATATATAAACGAAAAATAATAATGTTAAAAGTATGTAGATTCGGATATAATAGAGGTAACTTTAACATATAATTAGCCTCATTAAACCTTTTCAGCTATTAATAAATTAAATGTATATATTTAATTAATTGATTAATGGGTGTAGATCACAGCAAGAGCTGCGACACTTTATTAGATATTATCTACGTATCAAATACATTAATATGAAATTAATACAGTTATTATGGAAATATTAAGTATTTTTACTAAGACTGAAATTTAATAAAATATTAAATATTTACTATCTTCAAGTCACATTATATATATTATATGTTTTATATATGGTTTAAAGTTTATAGCAGTATCTCACTCGATGAACTCTCATGTTTCGGGTTTAATGAGAAACGCAGCCGTCAAAGAATTTACGATATGTCACTACATTAATAACAACTTAAAAATATTTCAGACGCTCTATTAATGTTCTCATGACTTTATAATAAGTCTGTTTCTATTCATTTAATACTAAATTAATTTAATAATTTTAATCTAATATAATATAATATTTTATATAAAGTGTGCTCTTGCGAGGACATAGTTATAGCTTAATAAAACTGTCATGTACAGAAGCAGCGACGAATTGTTATTATAATATACTTATTATACAGATATATAAAAACAAAATAAAGGTGAGTAAACCTAACGTCAGCACTTGGATGTGATTATAATGAAAAATATTTAAAAAAATCTTCATATACTGCTCATCGTGACACAGCTGACAAAACAAAGGGCACTCACTCGAACTTGGGAAAAGAAAAATCTGATTCCTTTCACACTAAATGTCGACATATTTGTCAACTAAATAACGTACTCCAGCGTGTCTGACATTAGTAACAACATAAAAAAAAAAAGTTTGTAAAATATTTATAAAGCAATGGTTTTCATTTATTCATCTTTATGTAATTTTATTTTTAAATTATTTAACACATTTTTTTTACGTTTTATATTATAAATTGAGTTAGAATTTTAGAATTTTTACACCAAAAATGTATTTAGCACGTATTAAGGGGGTCCCTTTACATGAACTGTTTATATCAGTGAAGGAATGAGATCTAAGATTTTCGCGAGTATTCATTTAAATGAAACTAGTATTATTCGGATTTACTACGCGGATTTTATTATTCACGGTGATCACGGTTGCTGCAAAGTAACCGAAACGTCGGGATTATGTAGTTTTTAAATAATAAAATCCGCGTAGTAAATCCGAATAATACTAGTTTCATTTAAATCAGTGAAGGAAGTTTCGTTCCAATAGTCTATAAGTCGCAATCTTTTCAGTATCGCCGCCTGGTTATATGACTCATTAACATTTCCTGTCTTACGTTACAAACAAACACACACTAGCTTTAATAACTATGTCGTTGTATAAAACAGAAATTAGGAATATGTTGTTTGACCTCAAATAAAATACTTACATAATATATATGTACTAAGATGAATAATTGTCAACGCTACAAAAATTACTCTCGTCGATTTTAAGTAAAAGCATTTACTTTTAAGATTACTTTAACATAAAGGTTAAGATCTCAAATGATACAGTTTTAAAAGTAATTCGTTCTTATTTTACAAATGGTATTTTGTCTTGAAATCGTATAAATGTCAATATATTAGTGATTCATGTCGTGTTAGTGGTCATGGCGTGTGAATCGAGGGGTTGTGGTGTCTCATGGGATTCGCTAACACTTTCCCTCACTCAATAAACATATGTCCTTACCTCACATAAATCCGAATCGTTATATTGTTTTAATTAGTTGCTCGTCAGACAATTAAAGTTTCCTCAAATTACATTTTCGATTTATATTTAACACTGCCAACGAATGATGAGCTATCGATAATGTCTGTGAACTAAGATATAGTAAAAACAACGTAAGTATATGAAAAATGCATTTTTAATATTAAACTTTTTAATAATAATTTTTTTTTTCTTGCCATTCCCTTAAAAATAAAAACGGTCTCACAGTATAAGGTATTTTTTGCTTGCTGTTATTATGAAGAAAATAATAGAAAAATGCTATAACTTTAAACCCGTACAATGGTTTAAGGCGTAATTTATAAATATGATATTATATTTTTTTCCATAAATTTTTTGAGAAAAAACAAAAAGTTAACGAATATAAATTTTGAAAATATCTTAAACCTTACTTCTTTGCCGCTTGAAAAAAAAAACTCTTCGAATCTGAAATGAGTGTTGCAAACTTTTTCAAATGAAACTAAATAAAAAAATACTTTCTATGATTTAAAAACACAGCGATTTACACTTGGTTTCCGTCGTAATGTTGTTTTTTAAATAAAATAATTAATGTTAAGAGAAGGATATAAACTTTATTAAAATATAATTTAATGCTAAATCGATTTAAAACTTTCGGAATTAAATATTCCTACGCTCTACGCTGAATATGTTATTAGTAATATGTAGAATGTACTGTATAGGCAGGTGCCTGGTTAGGTTCACAAAAAAAAAGTGAGGACCATTTACTTTATTGAGAATAAACAAAACAGTCCTACGTCATCAATAATGGCGTGTAAGTGACATACAAACACCATGAACATTATGATATAATGATCGAACCAAACCCCGCCCAGGACCCGCCTTCAGGCGCGCGCGCTGATGAAACGAGTCATGAAATTCATGGAAGGAAGACGTGCCCAGTTGTTGCTTCTTATAATATAATAGTGGCGAAGTCTAGTGTCTTTAAAGATCCATAGAAGTTTGTTCAAGACAGTGTATTCTCATAAAAGAGCTCATTAGAACAATGATGGAGTATATAAACACGAATTTCTTAATACAAAATGATTTTAAAGAAATACATAATTTCGAAACGGTCCGCCAAGAAATACCTCAAAATACAGAGTTTCCGAATTATTTCCATATGCTGTATGAGTACGGCGGCGAGATGATCGAGCAGATGCAAGGATCTCAACATTCTGGAGTTCAGGAGTTTGATTTTCAGAACTGGTGGAGCGAACAGGTTGTCAAAGAAGAGGACGAGGATCCGGGTGCTACGACTAGTCTTCAGGGAGGAGGTAACCGAGTATATTATGTTTCAATAATTAATACATGTCTATCCGCTGATTTCAATTCTCTATAGTGAATATTCCTTTAATTTACTTAACTTTAACTTCTTTTTGATATATTAAGTTGAAATTCAGTATAAAAAGTAACATAGTAAATTTCTTGTAACCGTGCCAATTCTCTTTATTCTTTATTATGCTCTTAATAAAAAAAAACTTTCTTAAAATATATTTTTAAATCGTAAATATTGAGTATTGTAATAAAAAGTTTAAAATTGAAATAGGAATTAAGTGAAAAAAAAAATGATTTTAAAATATTTTTTATAAAATATACATTAATATTCTTAATGGTAAGCAAGTTTACCGTGTCTTTATCTCCGAATATACACCTTTAATGATCAAACGCTGCTTATTTAATATTGTAACTTTTTTATTCGATTCAGTACGATCATTTAGCCTTAGCGCTAAATACTTGTTTTTGCAGGACGACAAAAACCCTTCCTGTTTCGTTACATTCCTACAAATCATTTTCTTATAGAATACAACTCCCTAATTTTCTTATAAAAACCCGTCCTTATGACTGAATAAGTAGAGTATTTTGATCAGAACTCGTTGAAGTTCTTACTGATGTTAGTGCAGGCCATATTAAAGTTATCCAAATTATGTGTACCTAGCTTTATAAATAAAGAAGTGACACACATGGTTTCGTCAGTGGTTCAACTGACTATTGTCATAGTATGTATATTGCAAGTAAGCAAGCTATAAAACACACCTGTGGAGCTATCTCGTAAATAAGTTGGCGCCGGCGCCAGCACACGTGGATGTAATACGACTTTTATAGTACACAAATGGAAAATTATCAGCCACAGGTTTTAAAGTTTTTAATGGAATGTAAGGATGGACAAACCGGAGGAGCTGAGAGGACGTTTAGGAACCTACAATGCGAATTCCTTCAATTAAATATAGAAATATACTATATATAATATAGAAGAAGGTTTTGAAATTTAAAAAAGGTTTCTATCACTCTATTATATAATGTGAATGCGGAATTCCATTAGACGTAAAAAGCTCAAAGAAAATTACTTTATTTAATAGAATGTGACTAAAACAATATTTAGCCTGTATTTGTTTTAGACTTCACCGTATGTGTTATAGCCTCGTTGTGGTCAAACTTACTTGGGATGAAAAGCTGCAAATGGCATTTTTTTATCTATAAACAGTCCAACAAGAACGTTTTATCGCTCATTAAGACCTTCTTTCTAAAACTAAGATTGGGTTTGAAAGAAGGCACTTCCACACATTCCTCTTCATTTCTTGCAGGGGATATATGAGGACTAGAGACGAAAAAATTGGTTTTCTTTCATCAACCTGTTCATTGAATGTGTTTGTCCCGAATTTACGTTGCTTTAAACAAATAAGGACAAGGTGTTTTACCTTATTTGCCAAATTATGTGTACCTACTGTTTGATTGAAACAGTCAGTATTTATTTTCGTTTGCCGTAAAAGTCACAATCATTTTTACATTTATGAAGCATGTTTACATACATATGTTCCGGTTAACATCGTATAATCTCGATAGACCCGGCTCCCGCACGGTGAATCCATGGAATGCTGAGAGGTTTCGTGTCATATAAATGAACTTAGAGTGATTGAAGTAAATGGGGTTTATTTCACGAAAACTGTGGCCGTAACCGTCAGTCCTGACATCTTTCCCGACAGCTTTTACGATTGACTTTTCACTACAGTACTTTAAACAGATGACCTCATAAACTTAGTATATACAAGGGTCGTGCTTTTCAGTACTCGGTTGCCTTATTCGTTTTGATGTGCTTGAGATCCGTGTCGTATTCTGAAGATTAGATTTCGTTGAAAGGTTTTTGTCTTTAGATATCTGTTATCCTTTTGTCTGATCTTTTACTTTAAAACTTACATAGATAGATGAAATGTTCTTCTTCTTCCTGGCAATTATCCCAGCATTAGCCAGGGTCTGCCTTCCTGCTCAAACTCCTCCACTTTGCACGGTCTTTAGCATCCGCGGTGGTAAGTCCATTGGCTCTCATATCCTGCTTCACGGTGTCCAGCCATCGCTTTCTTGGGCGTCCTGGGGGTCTTGCTCCAGGGACCGACATGTCAAGGCAAATTTTTCCGACGTAATTCTCAGGCCGGCGTGCAACGTGGCCATACCATCTCAGGCGACTCTCTTGAAGCTTATCCGCTACGTCACGGACTCCAAGACTACCTCGGATTAATGTGTTACGTATACGGTCAGCCCGCGTTACGCCACACATCCACCTCAGCATCTTCATCTCCGTGACGTGAAGCTCCTGAGTGTGCCTGGACAGTGTTGGCCAACATTCGCTTCCATATAAGAGAACCGGTCGGATTATGCTCTTGTATATTATTCCCTTGAGCTTGGTAGGTATTCTGCGATCGCAGACCACACCTGTGACCTCACGCCATTTCGCCCAAGCAGCGCTGATCCGGGCTTGGACATCGTGATCGATGCCTCCGGACTCATGCAGAATAGATCCAAGGTACCTGAACTTTTCCGACTTAACGGCTGGTTCAGGACCTATATGGATAGTGCAAGAGTCCGGGCTTCCGCAAGCCATGTACTCGGTCTTCGTCACATTTAGTTTAAGACCACCGTTCTCAAGCGTACCCTTCCAGAGGTTCCCTCTTCGCTCTAGCGTCAACCTGCTCTCATCAATGAGCGCTATGTCATCGGCATACATCATCAGCCATGGAGGCTGGTCCTGGATGTTAGCCGAGACAGTGTCCAGCACTACATTGAACAAGAAGGGGCTAAGAGCCGAGCCTTGGTGAACCCCTACTGAGATCAGAAAGGGTTTTGTATCGCCAACAGCAGTCCTAACCATTGAAACGGAATCGCGGTACATGTCTCTGATGATGTCAATATAGGCCTCAGGGATCCCTTTGAATCGCAATGCCCACCAGATACATTGACGAGGCACGCAGTCAAAGGCCTTCTGCAGATCTAGGAATGCGACATGCAGAGCTCTCCTTTTTTCCCTGTATGCCTCCATCAGAGTTCTGATGGCAAAGATGGCGTCCAAGGTGCCCGATCCTGGCTGAAATCCATATTGACATTCCGAGACAGTACACTCTCGGCGGAGCCTGAGGTCGATCATACGCTCAAAGAGCTTCATGGTGTGACTCATGATCTTAACGCCCCTATAGCTACCACAATCTTGAACACTGCCCCTGCCTTTGTATATAGGGGTAATGTAACTATAACGCCACTGATGTGGCATAGTCCCAGTGTTCAAGACGCGGTTAAAAAGGTCCGTCAGTATGAGCACACCAAGAGAGCCCAATGATTTCCACGCTTCGATCGGAATATCGTCAGGTCCCACCGCTTTCCGATTCTTCATGCGTCGAAGACAATTCCGAGTTTCGTCAGGTGTTATCGGGGCAATAAGTCCAAGATTAGGAGGTATTTCGGTTGGAAGACTGCACGGGTGCTGAGTGTTTAGCAACTCCTTGAAGTAGCATCTCCATCTCTCCTTCACAGAGGCATGATTACACAGCAACGTGCCTTGGGAATCTTTCACGCTAAGACATTTTGCGATATCTTGCGTCGCCTTATCCCGAGCTCGTGCCAATTTGTAAATGAGCTTCTGCCCCTCCGCAGTTTCAAGTGTATCATATAATGGTGATAACCTATCACTGCGGGCTCTGGCAACAGCCCTTTTACTGGCACGTTTCGCTGCTATGTACTCTAGTCTGTCTTCAGGAGAGTTTGATTGCTGCCACTTCTTAAAGGCAGTCTTCTTTTCACGAATCACCTCCTGCACTTCGTCATTCCACCACCATATCTCCTTGTCAATGACCCGTCCTCCCTTAGAAAGGCCTAGAACTCGTTTACCTGCTGTGATAATTGCTGACTGGGCTCGATCCCAAACTTCCTGAGCAGTTTCGGTATTAGTCGACAGATTTTGACTCTCAACCTCTGCCCGAAAGCTGGTCTGCATCGTTCCATTCAGCAACCACCACCTGATGCGAGGCTTACGTTTCTCGGCCACTTTCTTTTTCGGGATAACGACATAGTCCATGACAAGAAGTCGATGTTGGGCCGTCAGGCTTTCACCAGGAATGACTTTACAGTTAGTTAGTTACCTTGCCGATATGACGCCGTCTGGTCAGCAGATAATCTATTTGGGTTGAGTGGGACCCGCTCTTATACGTGATAAGGTGCTGTGGAGTCTTTTGGAAGAACGTGTTCACGACGGCTAAGTCAGACGCAATACAGGTTCTGAGAATATTTTCTCCCTCTGCATTGCGGCGACCATAACCAAAACCACCGTGTACACGATCAAACGTTTCCGCAGCCCTACCTACGTGGCCATTTAAGTCCCCCCCAACTATGATTACTTCAGCAGCTGGTATAGCACGTAGAACCTCTTCAAATTGCTCCCAGAATGACTCTTTTTCGGACCCGCTACATCCAGCCTGAGGAGTATAAGCACTGATCAAGTTAGTAATCACTCCCTCGATCAGTACCCGCACCCGCATCAGGCGGTCGCAGCGACGATCGACTTCAAGAAGACCATTCCGAAGCTCTTCAGATAGCACTACCGCTACACCAGCTTTACCTGAAGGCGACCCAGTGTATATCAGCCGGTAACCCTGTCCGATGTTCCGAGACTTATTGCCCTTCCAGCGAGTTTCCTGGAGGAACGCACACTGGACCCGACGTCTCATGAGTACATCTGCGAGTTCTCTGCATCGTCCGGTTAGAGAGCCAATATTCCACGTTGCAAAGCGGAGTTTCCTTTGGGGTACTAACGTCTTTAGCCGTGCCCGTACTTGACACGGTAGCCCTTGCCCACTTATCGCAGGTGTAGGGCGATGTGCCTGCGCGTCGTTTATCGGCGACGCCCTAGCCGTACCCAGTCCATAAACTTTTGCAACCATAAGAGTGGCGGGAGTGGTTTTAACGGAGCGACTGCCGTCTGACCTCCAAAACCCCGTTTTCCGGGTAAAACCAGGAAAGGAAAAGATAGAGAAGGGGGGAAAGAGGTTAGGAAGGGGAATGAGGGGAGGTACGGGACACCACCTTCATGGACTGAGGATAGAGGTATGAAAGTGGTGGCTCGAGGATCCGGGGTCGCGTACCCGTATGCCCAAGGCTAAATATCGGAAAAATACTTCGTAGGACACCCTCTGAAACAGATAGATGAAATGTTATAGATCACTAAATATGTAGCAATAAAAAGTATTTAAATAGAATAAATTTATTTTGTTAAGCGTTCTACCGTTTATATAGCACTAACTGTAAAATAATTATTTAATATTTTTTTATAACCTAAATAAAATACTTGTTACTTTGAACACACATACAAATTTGACAAATAGAACTCGGGCACCAGTAGAAGAGGAATAAACGTAATACGCGGACATCTCGTCTGTTCGTAATCGCAGATGCTGCAAAGTACTTAACCGAAACATCGGGAGTGTATAGTTTTAAAATAATCAAATAACGTGTAGTAATCAGAACTATTGATTTCATTTAAATGAATACTCAACTCGTGACAATACAAGTACTACACTATTTTGTTATTAAAGTACAAGTACTAAACTTTCTTTATTTGAAAGAAAAGACGGGATTATATCATAATATGTACCTATTTGAAGAACTTTGTTCTCCATTAGATAGGAATTAGCAAGGTTGTTATGACCAGACTGGTAGCTACGATCATGTCGACCTCATTAATAATAAAGGCATCCCTGAATGTGTAAGCCCGGATTCGTGAAAGTCCAAAATCTCAACCTAACTTCAAAGTTGTATGTTAAATTTCCCGAAAAAAAATTGACACATTAAAAAAAAACATTTGAATTGCCAGTTTATCTAATTGACAGTCAAGGAACATTCGCTTTATTGAACTTAATACAACAATATAATTTTATACTCTTTTAAAAGTCATACATTTTTAATACAAGACCTACAATCAAATTTGTTATGGAGCCCATGAGAAACAAGTTACACCTCTGGACGAGACACTTGCTTTTACTTGCAAAGCATGAGGCCCTTCATGAATAGTACCTACTGTTATAGCTCTGGTTAATACATGGCAGAGATTGTCCATGGTTCTGTAGATTCTAAATAGTACAGAAGGCCTATGGAACTCTTCCTTCTACACTAAGTATAATATAAAATGGAATATTCAAATGAATAATGGGTTATAGAGACACAGGCAGAATAATTTTTTTAATAGGTTTTCCCAGATAGGAAATGTGGCGTCGCAGACATTTGTTTGGTAGCTATAGGCCAGAATTAGGTTTGACCGACCTTTTACTGCTATTTGATAGAAATAATTAGACCTCACAGAAGTCAACTAGACGGAATGAGCATGAGAAGTACGGAGTACTAATTATGGAACATATTAAATAAAATACAAAAATCACTTTATTTTCCTACATATTCAGATTTGTTTTCAATTTCCTGAGATTATATCCCAATTATTATACAGAATGTCTCACGACAGAGTTAGGATAGTAAATTTGAATATTTTAAAAATCAATAAGTAAGGGCGGGCGGAGGAGCGCAGTAGATAGGTCTTTCGCTCGAATCGTTTTTGAAAGGTGGAAAAACGTCCGTTGCTGCTGAGAGATAGTTTTGTTCTCACTACAATATCAGAGGTTTTCGCGTTGGACCAAGAGAAATTTTGATTCGCTAATGGATTATCAAGTTTCGGGCTACCGGGACCGCTATAAACCAACCGCGTCGGAGTCCAAGAAGAATTTTAAGGAAAGAAGAAACAATAAACGAAGTGGCTGCTAGCTTTGAAGCTGCTAGCAATCCACATCGAATGACAATACTTGTCAATACGCAAAAGTTCGGTGACTTTAAAAGTCACCAAAAAAAAAACCGTATTTATTTAAAACATGATTTGAAATTCCATCCCTATAAAATACAGATAGTGCAAGGAATAAATGAAAATTTACATTACATTACAATTAGGTAGGTACAGATAATTATATTAAATTTACTTAAAAGTTTTTGCCAAATAATAATTGAGAGATTTCGCATTTTGAATACTGTGTTTTGGAGTGATAAACCACATTTTCATTTAAATTAAAAATTGTCGCTTTTGGTCAGTTGTTAGTCAAAACATCAAACACCGCTGCATAGTCCAAAAGTGACAGCGTGGAGTGCTCTTTCGGTCTTTACAAGGCTATTGCCGCTCGACAAGAAACGTCGCAAAGAACTGCCTGTAGACCCTGACACAGGCCATACAGATACAAACGACCCCGCAACACACCTTAACTACAAAAACATACTCTTTGCTGTCGAAGATGTGTTCCCCCGTCATACAACTCTGAGATCCTGTCTCTTACAAGTTAGAGACATCCCCCGGGGCCCGTGTAACCCCTCCAGGTGACGCTGTCAAAGACAATCAGGGTTAACAGAAATTGACAAAATAAGATTATAGAATCTAAACTTCACTCTTAAAATTGAATCAACTTGCACATTCGCACACATTAATGTTATGTAATTTAATAACTTTACAATTAAAAGTAGGTTTTCACTGTGAGCCGGATTTCCTGTATAGTTTAATTATAACATAAATAAAGCATTCGCAGGACCAACTGAAATAACAGTTTTAAATTTACATTAACTTAGCAGATACGTCAATATTAATTTTAAAAATTCAATTCTTATGTACTCTTCTAGAACTGAGGTTGCCTGCGGCTCGTAAAGAGAGGACAGCGTTCACAAAGACACAGATCAAGAGCCTGGAGGCTGAGTTCGAGCGAGCCAACTATCTCACACGACTTAGAAGATACGAGATTGCGGTCGCCTTACATCTCACAGAGAGACAGGTTGTCTGAAAAGATAGACATACATAGTTGGTCGTGTGTAATAAGCCAATGGCTATTATAAGTCTTTAAAAGTAGCTCATACATTTTAGAATCAAACAAGAATGTCATGATTTTATAGAAAAATATATGTGTATACATTTTTGAATGTTAATTTTGTAGAAAAACTATTTATTTGGTGACATCTCATACAAAACTTTACCATAATAATGATTTTATTCTATAGTGACTATGTTGTGTCTCTCTCTCTCGTCAGTATATACATATGTAAATATCACTATTTACAGGTGAAGGTGTGGTTTCAGAACAGAAGAATGAAATGGAAGCGAACCAAAGGCGTCGCGAAGAGCACCGGGAGACTCGCCTAGATCATAAGACGATAATAACTATACAGATGTTTTCAATCGCGAGCGTTTCCTTCACATTTATATTAGTTTTTGTAACTTTAAAATACGTTATATTACTGTGTGTATTAATTTAAGCTGTTATTTAACACCCCACAGACACACGCTGTATAATAAATAAATATATAAAGTATAGATGGTATTTAAAATCAAACACATTTCAGGACATAAGGATATGTTTATTAGACAAATTGATATCTGACAAGCGGCGCTATCTGTCGCCGGACGTATGAACTAAAAAAAAATAATATAATAATAATGTAAAAACTAACACACTATCTTTGGAAGAAACAAAACATCCAGAATATAACGGAATTTGTTCATAACGTGAGCGTCCGCACGCACGGCGCCGCGCTGGCGGGCTGCCGAACATTACAGTAGTATTATAACAAATTATCGCATATTAAGGCGAGAGCTTCCGACGAGTGTCAGTCGACACGCGGACACGCGGACTCGCGGACTCACGGACATATCGTCAGTCAACAAAACCAGACAAAGGTACCCTATAACACCCAACGAGACATGCCCCGGCTTCAAGTAACGCCACGGCGCGCGCGTCCGCTATCACTCACAATCAGTTACAACACAGACGCGGAACGAAACCAAACTGAATCAACATGGAGCGAGTTTTATACATTTCTCTTTACATCTATATACAAGTGCGATTTAAAATCCCTCCGAGCCGGAGCTTCGGTTCTTATATACAAGTTTCATACAAAAATAGATCATAGCATACACACTATCGTTTTATTTACATCACATCCCGTCCCGAACAAGATTTCCGTTTAGTACAACTTTTTATTACCATTTTTTTTATTTATTATAATCTGTATTATTATCATTGTTTAGGAAGGCCTCGTCATTGCTTAAATATGAAATGCTCGCTATTCGAATCACAACGTGCTAACCGACTCGGTCGTTGCGAAGGGTTCGTGAAGCGTCGCCTTAACACGCAGCTAACAGTAACGTGTCGTAGAGTAATCTAACCAAATAATAATAATCGCTATATCACCGGCGCCTCCCGCCCGCCCCCCGCTCCCCGCTCTCCGCTCTCCGCGCGGCGGGTCTATGTACAACTGTGACAATGTCCACTTTACTGTGATTTGGAACACGCTTATACATTATAATACATTTTGTTCTGATAAATAAAATATATGACGAGCTCGGACACGTCATTGTTCACTTTCTATCACAATTTTGATGTATATTGTCTCTGCGTCGTATATTTGGTAGGTGTAGGTGTGCACGGTCCTGTCATAGTAGCTATATATAATATTACATGGAAAAATATGTTTCAACAATATCCAAAGTATAACTATCTATACACTTAGCATTAAACGTTGTCTCCAGATCGTAACTAACAGGAATTTTGGTTCAGACAAACGTTATTTACAACAGCTATCATGGAGCGCTTAACATTTCACTAACAACAATCCATGCAAATGATAGGAACTTTTAACAATGAATAACTTATAAATGCATCATCTAATAGACTAGACAATTTTGATGATTCTTCATTTCTCGAATTCGTGTGATTCCTTTGATGTGTGTGTGTGTAAACAATAAATATGTAAATATGTATGAGTTTCCACATCATTTGCACGAACACGTCCGCTACCGGTCACAGTACATTTTCCTGCGGCAGTCTTAGTCTACTATGTACATAAGGCTATCAATTCGTCTCACTTATATATTGCTGCGCTCGACGCACTATCACTAAATATGAAAATAGGATTTATTAATTTACTAGTCCCCGTGTACGGATATGTCTCTTAGTCCATTCGGTTCACTGCGGTTTCAACACCACCAGTATAACGTTTCGCTATGGTCTCAGCTCGCCGTCGTGTAAGGCGGCCAGCTGGGCCGGTTGGGCCGCTTGGGCCGGCGGTGCCAGGGCCTGGGTCACCACCGTCTGCGGGATGACGGTCAAAGACTTCGGTATCTTCGGCATGATGGGTGTCGCCAGCTCGCTGGTTATAGACACGGCTGGGCCGAGCTGCGGCAGTTTGATCGGCGTGGTCACTAGTATCGGTGACGTCAGCGAGGCGGAGGGCGTGTGTGACGTCACCGTGGCCGTTTTGGGCGTGATGGGCGCTATTGTGATGTTCCTGAGGCCGACGCTCTTGAGTATGGTCGCGGCGTTGGCCACTTGCAGCTCCGGCGGGTCCTTCTTGTCCTTGTCGGCGGCTATGTTCTGCAGCACGGTGCCGCCGTTGCCCAGCAAGGCGCTGGTTTGTATTTCCGTTATAACGGTTTTGTCCTCCGGTGATTTCCTCGCCTTAGCCTCCTTCTCCTGCAACCTCTGTTGTCTGTCGCGTCTTATTTTGCACATTTTGTTGTAATCTTCGAAGGTTATGTGATATCTTTGCCCGGCGGAGATCACTTGGACCAGACTAGGCAGACTGTGCCCGTCTATCGCAGTACGCCGAGGCTCACTCGCTATACGAGTTAGGTCATCCTGGAAAATATGTCGTAAATATTAATAAAGGCATTATATTTGCGTTTAATTCTCTGATGGTACGGAAACCATAGCATATCTATAATTTAGCGTAAAAATATAATAAGGTTAAAATCATTTATGTACAAATGGTTGGTCTTACTGGAGTTATAGGCATGAGTGTTGGCCGCCAAGCTTTACTATTGGTCTTCTGTTTTTTGGGAGTGGCTTCTTTTTTTTCTTTAACTTCGGGTTTATCTTTCTTTTCTTTCGGAGGATCGAATTTAAGTCCAGGCATTTCTTTTTTCTCTTTCGGTGGGAGCGGAGAGGCTGCGACCTCCGTGGGATCGGAAGCGGAAACACCCTTAACTAACTGTTGAATGTTATGTAGAACGTTCTGTATGGACTTTCTTCCCTGAGCGTTGGGAGTATTGATAGCTATCAGTTCTGGCGGCAAAGCTTTAGCCTTTTTCTCGCTCTTGTTCTTAGATTTGGGCAGGTTCCCTGGAGGGGGCATAAACTTTTTGGGATTTTCCTCTGAATTCTGATTGGACTTGAGCAGACTCTTCCCATTCATGGATGGCTTTTTGCGGTACTCCAGTAAACTAACGGATTCCTTTCTGGTAGTTTCTGGAGGCGTGTTGTCATAAGCACGAAGTCGGCTTTGTACCGACGAACTATAGTTAGCGGCGTGTGGAGAAGCGTTATGAGATAAAACGAGATCGCCGCTTCTAAAGTATTTCTCCAACAGTATTAAATGCCGCAGGAAACTAGATTGGTTGCCGTACGGCCTTTGGAGTTCGCTCCACAGCTTCTTGGTCTCTAGGTCGTACTGTATGAGCGTGTTGCATTTCTCCCATCCTTCGGGTGTGACCCCTTTAACGTTATTAAACTCGATGTTGCACTGAAGATTCATCTCCTCCTCTCCGGGGAACAGTTCCCGGACTGATATCGACGGATTTGTTTCCAGTCTCTTGACCGGGTTCGAGTATTTGGAATCCGGTTTCTTCTCTTTATCAACCGGTACTTTTTTGGACAGTTCACTTAAATTCTTTTTAACCTGTGAGAAGCTTTCAGATAGCTGCCATTTGTTTTTAAGCGTTGTGATGTCGGCCGCTTTCTTGTTCGATATCGTCTCTATGGTACACTCGTCGTTCAAAGATATGTTTTTAAGGAGGAACATTTCTTTATTTTTGTCTTGTTCTGTCGTTTCACTGTCGGTATCCTTCCTGCCAACTTTTTCTTTGTGGGCCACTATTTGTCCTATCTTTTGGACTCTCTTAGTGTTCTTATCGTTGATCCTGTGTTGGAGGCCAGGTTTCTGTATGCCCATGTTGTGAATCCTCAGAATATTTTTCTGCTTCTGTGTCAGATTCATCTTCTGCTGGAATTGTGCTGGGTTGTTCTGTTTCTGCAACAGATACCGCAATTCTGTTTGTTTGTCCAGGGGTAATGTGAGTGTTTCTTGGTCGGAGACCATGTCAGACTCCGACGCGTCGCTTTGAGGACTGCTCTCCGTCGGTTTGGCTCCGGGGACTGGTATTTTATTCGATGATATCAGACTCTCTATGTCTTCCTCTATCGGTTGAGCTTGTGTTGTGCTTTGTGTTTTGGTCTCTATTGGATTCTGTTTAACTTCTTCGGGGGTCATATTTGTATTGTCATCTTTAACTTTTTCCTTCTCCGGGGAACTCTCTGTGGTTCTCTCTGAGGATTCACTTTCTCTTACTTCTGTCTTTTCGGGTTCCGTGGACTTTCTTTGTTTGGATTTGGTGCGCGCTTTCTTCTTTTGCTTGTTTGCGCTGTTGTTGCAGTCTTCTAGAACCTTAGTGTCGTCCGAGTCCTGTGACAGCTCCGGTGGTATTTCAATATTGTAAATTTGGAGAAGTCTGGAACGTTGAGAAATAAATCATATTATAAAAGTATAGCGAGTTCCAAGAATGAAAATAAATGCCACATATAAATAGTTAGAGTCTAACAAAACCATTAACAAAATAATAACGGGTTACTTGCAGCATATTAGTTTAATTGAATTGTGATTGGAACAAAGACTACAACTCTTCAAGCTATCCATAAAACATATTTAACCTTCGACTTTATTTCAACTGATCTTTAGGTATCAAAACTATATCCTACCTTCTTACAGACATTCAACAAAAAAAAAACCGAATGAATCAATTCTACGAAAAGTATGCATTTAATAAATAAAGTCATTATTTTTCATATCACTCCTGTGCTTAGTTCTCAATAACTACTTAGCACATTTTTTCGATGTAAACTTTTATTACATTTATGAAATAATTTGACCTTTTACATCGAACCATGAAGTCAACGCTACCATGTCCATGTATAGTAATTCTATTCAAGTCCAGGCTCAATAAGTGAGAGTATCGTGTGTATACTAACTTCCTGGTGTACGCGGTGCGGTGTTTGTCGTTGTGTCCTGGCCGCGTGAGTAGCGTGCAATAGTAGCGACACACTTGGCACAGCACGGGCCGCTCGGTGAACTGGACCGGTATGTTCAGTGCTGATAGGAGCGGGTTCAAATCCGTGAAGCCCTGAGTACATTCATATTGAGTTGAATTACTACTTACATTATAAATGCGGAAGTTAATGAGGATTATGGACGTTTGTTCCTTTAAAGCTTAAACTACTGAACGGATTTTGATGAAACTTTCCCTTCATGTAGCTCAGACCCAGTGCAACAAATACATTATTATATATCAATGTTCGTTGAGGCACGGCATGAAAGTTGTATTCTATAGTCCCGTGACTGCAGATGGCGCTGCCAGTTAGCAACAGGCTTATCATGTCTATTTCATCATAGTATACATTATTTACCTCTCCGTACCCGATTCCGAAGTCCATGCGGACTAAGTCACGACTATAGATTAGTTTGATTATCATTTAAGAGATTTTCAATGTTCAGGTCCAGGCAATCAGTGAGGTTGTGCTCACATATTCTTGACTCTACTTACTACGCCTTTTTTATCACAGTAACAAGTCCAAAGACTTTTAAGCCATACTCACATGGTGTATGAAGTGTAGAGCATGGTGTTTTGTTAATCTCCTGGTACAAAGCGCGCAGGCCATAAGCGGTGCCAGGGCTCGGTGGTGTTCAGAACACAAGGGGATTGTATGCAGCCCGGGATAATCCACCTCCAACTGCAACTGAGATATAAATATTATTAGTTACTTAAATATCTGACTACAATTTTCATTATATATAACCACAAATAATCTAACATGTAGATCTATGGATTTAGCAAGCGCGATTGAAGCAAACAATTTTGAAGGGGTCTTCGTGAACTGTGTATAGATTACATCTGAGTAAATCATTCAGTGTAACCTTAATATACAATGTTACTGACTATTATCAAGCAGTAAATTGTTGTGTAAATATGTGGAAAGTATGCTAATGGCATTAATCTATTTTTTATCCGACATTTATATATAACTATAGGGTTGGATAAATATATACGTGTTTGAGTTCTTAATGCTTACAATTTTGTTGACGCTAGATCTCATCTTAATCAGCCATTTTCTTCGTATGGAGTGATCCGCCGGGGCCAGGCAGCCTGTAGTATGACAGGTAGCCAACCGACCTGACACTTCCTCCCCGCTCTCCTCTTCCACAGGACTTATAGGCTTTTCAATGTTTCTGCAATTTAATTTGGCACTATTAATATCTATGTTACATTAATACAAATACCACAGCTAATGGCTGGGTGCTGTTTTGTACTTGTTGAAGTAGAATTCCACTGTGCACGGTTCACTTGAGAAGTAACTTGTTGTAGGCTTAACGAAACGTTAAGAAGTATGACCGGGCGAGGCGAAGGAAAGTTGAGAGGGGGATATAAGTTAGAAAGAGAAAGAGTTACGTATATTATTGTAAGGACAATAGATATGTGCGACACTATACTTTCTAGCCGTTATCATAGTTAGAAACAAAACTATCTATTGAAAATAGTAACTGACTGATTATAAGCCGTAGTAAATATGAATATATGAAAAAATATATGTCTATTTATGTTTCTTGTGTGTGTCTACTTACGCTGGGGGCGGTGTTGGGGCGCGAGTATCAGGGGGCTTGGCGACGGGTCGTTTACGATAGGACGGACAGTTTGCACGTCTGTCAACGTGACGATAACACGCATCGCAAAGACAACTGTCTATAGTCAGCTTCTCCTCATCTGATAATAATAAAAGTTTAATTTTAATTATATGTTAAAAAAAATCCAAAATTACAACATTTTAGACAAATTTCTATATGGGATATAATTATACAATAAAATCTATTGAGAGAGTTTTCTGTCTCCATTAAAAAGTAAATGTCCAATAGATTTGCTGAAAATTAAATATCATTAAAATTCTACAAGTACATGGACATATATGTGTTTGTCAAAACCAAGTAATTAGAAGTTCTGTTATATAAGTTGGTTGTACACTCAGTACTCACTATCCAAAACCTTCCTCTGTCGCTCGCTGCTTTTCATCTGCGCTATATGACATGGTGTATCGAAGAGGCCAAACTTCCCTCCGCAATAGAAACACTGGTCCATACACAGCCTCCCGGGATGGATGCTGAATGAAGACGCCTTCTCCGGGATCACCAGATTCAATGTTTCCTTTGGCTCGGGTTCAGGAACTGTGTCTGTGTCTGAGAATCACATGCCTGATGTTAAACTGTTAAAGATCTAACAAATTTATTAAAATACTGTTTTCTATAGTATACAAAGTATATGTATATATATATTAATATTAATATAATTTATAATATAAATGTAGTATACACAAGATCTTTAATGGCAATTGTTGAAATCTTATATATACATATGCAATATATACATAGTCATGATTAAAAACATTTCCCTTACAAATATTTCCTATTGTAATAATTTAAATAAAGCTTTTATTTTATATAAGTTATAAGCAACGAATGAAGCATCCATACATAATTTTCTCATGCGACTGTTGATACAACAGTTATTTGTATGGAGATTGCATTGTGAGTTGTGTTCAGCACAGGTACGCCAGGATTAGTGTTGCATATCGGACCGTCAGAAATAATAATCATATCAAAATAATAATTTATACCAAATATATGTGATATTACATCTGACAATCAATATATACATGGCTATGACCAAACATTTACTCTTCAATTCCAGTACGGTTTTCATAATTAGAGAGAAAAATATAAATTTTTTGTGTGTATATTTCTGGTTATAGCCATGGGAGCAGGATTTAGTGCATTTTCCACACACCATAGTTAAGCCGATTACTGTAATGAGATTTTCTATGCCCACCATCACTCGCTGTCCCAGGACAACCCTGAAAACAAAACACTCCATTAAAACTGTATAAAATTAATTCATATATATATATTTACAAGCAATTCATAACAATATGTATTGCAACATATATCTTAGAGGAACCTTCAACAAAGTTGTCGTTTCTGTTCAGTTGATCAATGATAACTTTTGTTAATATCAACAATAGTATTAGTCTCAATGTATTTAGAAAAAATAATTGTCAACTCCTATATCTTTGGTTGCAAACAAGTTTATATTATCAAAATCTTCACTATAAAGAGAAGTTATTAGGGGATAATGAAGATGAAATATTTAAAATAACTAATGGTATGTAAAAGACAAGGTCAAGGTAGTAACTGTAGTAAGCAAGTACAAGTAACTCAGCTCACCTCGCGTCTTTCAATGGTGTAGAAGGAATCATCTTCGTTGGCCGTGTCTCCCACCTCCATGGTTGGTTTGCCAGATCTGTTTTTACTCTTTTGGAAGGTCATCTTTAACGAACTTCTGTACTTCTTCTTATCTCTCTCGACCCCGCGACTGAGTTTGATCACTGTCTTCAAGGTGCCTGTATAATCTGACTTGCTGGCTTTACCCTTGCCCATGGCGTAGTAATTAGGACCATAGATACGTTCTTTTTCCTTTAATTTCTCTATCTTAGCCTCGTTGGCAGCTTTATGAGTCAATAAGCCGAGAGTTCGCAGTACATTCTCTTTTCGCTTCTGACTCTCGGGAGTCTCTAATATCACGTTGCTTGGACCTGGCAGCGTCTCTGTGGAGTTGCGAGCTGATTTAACTTTGGGACTTAACTTGACCTGCCCGGACTTTTCTTGAGGTTTACTTTCGCTTGGGTCTGGTTTCTTCGGATCATCTGGTAGAGGCTCGGGCGACATTGATCTACTATCATCATCCATATCCAAGTCAGGACTGTTCTTTTCTATTTTTATATTTTCTTTGACAGAATTTTCAACTTTCTCTCCAACAGTTTCCGTTTTAGCCGTCTCTGCGATGGCACTATCCAGCTTTGGGACTTCCGAGGTCAAGGATATGTCTTCAGGCATAGATTTAACATTATCTAGAGGCGGTGCAATAGCCTCTGGCTCTTTAGGCTGTGAGGCCTCTGGTGATTTAATAGACACAGGCGTCGGTGTCACAGACACTGCTGGCGATTTGTTTTGATGCGGTGGTGACTTGATCTGAGGTGGTGGCGACTTGATGTGGGGTGGTGATTTAATTTTCTCGATGGTAGCCATTATTTCATCCCCATCAATGGCTGATTCAGATTGTTTTCGGATCAAGGATACGGATGATTTCTTGGTTATTTGAAGTTCATTGTTTGAACCGTGCATCTTTGTGTCGCTGTTACGAGTTATTGATATTTGGTTTGAATCTATTGCGTTCGCCAGGGCCTGACTGGGGCTGTTGGGGTGCAACGTCGCGAACTGATGTAGGTCTATTTGTTGCGGTGCTGATTTTTCGACGGATTTCCTAATTTCGGTCAAAGTCACATCCTTGCCCAGGGACTTCTCGAAAATACTGATAGCATCAGACTCTTTCGAGTGGTTAGAGCTTGTGGATTCCTTTCTGGCGCTAACACTATTCCTTTTAATTAATGTAACTGAGTTGGGCAAGTCCACATCTATGGAACGCCTCACTTGATCCCTCTTAACTATAGATATAGCGGAGTTATTTTCAAAACAGCTGAGAACATTCTCCTTTTCAATTAGTTTTTCAGGTGATCTAACAGGTTGTAAGTCTTTCAATGGCTTGATGTCTCCAGATTTAGGTATCAGAACCACATCATTTAATATAACAACTGATTTCCCTTCACTTGTCTTGGGATTTGAGTCAGATTCTTGCCTTTGTCTTCTCTTATCCAATTCCTCAAATTCTTTTAGTCTATCCATTAATTTATCTATACTGGCCACCGGTGTACATTTGAATGCTATTTCCTGTCTATTGTCCGGGCATTTTTCAGCTGAATCTTCTTCATAATGAAGTCTTATATTTTCACTATCATCATTCTTTGATGGAGTACATTCATTTGAAATTGCAGATATTGTGTCCTTGTCTTTTATTGGAGTTTCGGGTGCAACAATGCTGTTGTTGTCTCCTAGAGGCTTAGAAAGTCCATAGAATTGCCTAACCGGTTTAGTTTGTAACTGATCTGAACTAACATCAGACTCGTTGGTCAACTGTTGATCTCGGTCTATATTTTGGTCTAGATCATTGATCAGATCACTTATTTCTTTTGATAATGTGTCAACAGTTTCGTGTTTGTCTTCAACTAAATCGTTAGTTATAGTACTAGTGATCCCATTCTTGTTTGCTTGATTAGGTATTGGTCTAGATGTGGTCGCTGCTTTCTTTCCTCTTCTAGCTTTCCTTATATTTTTAGATACTTCCTTCGAATTAAATGTCATCGACATACTACTCAATATACTACTACGTTCTAAAAGCGTTTCACGGGATTCTTCAGTCTTCAACACATATTTCTCTTCTAAATCTGGTACATCTACATTTTCTAACCTAATTCTATTACTGTTATTGTTGTCTGAATCTAATGAAGTACTTCTTTTTAAGCTCAGTTTTTTCTTATCTTTTTCTTTTAGTATACTAGTTTCTGCATCCTGCTTGCTTTTCAGTTTTGAGTCAACACTAAGAGAAGGCACTTTTCCAATAGGGGAGATCTGTACATTATTTTCAATATCTATAACTAGGTCAGTCTTAGTTTTATCTAAGTTCTTACTGAGTTCTTTACTCTCACCGTCAATGATTGGTTCATTGAGGCTTATATCTGACTCAGTGATGTCTGAGCATTTGGAGATTTCACTGCCATCTCTTGAACATGAGCGGCCTCTCTTTGACTTCCTACATTCATCTGTCTCGGTATGTTCGCTTGTTTTGGAGTCTGAGAGTAACCTCCTTCTCTTCTTCTGTTCCTTCATCATAACTTCATTGAGAAGATTGCTTTTAACTTTCCTTGGTTTGCCGCTCCTCAAGTTCTTGCCTTCGAATAATGATGGACTATTACTTCTCTCTGATCTCATTGAGTATGGACTGGTACGGGGTCCAAGGACTAAGCTGCTTGGACTATCCCCTAGGACTGACTTCATCATTACCATATCAGAACTGAGTCTCACTCTTCTGCCAGCAGTTTTGGGACTTGAAGACCTTGAATTAGATGTGGTCTCCTCGATGGGTTCCTTCTTAATATCTGCAGCTGGGATCAATGGGATATTGTCCTTGTCCTGTGATGTATCAGATTCAGTCTTAGCCTTCCTAGGCCTCTTAACAGTTTTTCTTAAAACATTCTTCTTCGCAATGGCTACTTTTTTATTCCTTAAAGTTTTTGTCTTCCGAATACCTAAAGGCTTTTTCTTTACAACTGCTCTAGGTTTAGGTGCAGTTTTCTTTAGGTCTTTGGATGTTTTAGGATCATCTTGTGGAGACTTTGTTTTGTCATCTTCGTTGAGGTCCGAGGCCTTCTTCCGGGCTCTGGTCTTGGGCTCCACTACACTTTCTTCATCTATCTTGTCTGGCTCCTCTTTAGAATGTTTAGTTTTCATGATGGAATGTGAGGTGGGTGTTTCTGTTTTTCCGACATCAGGTATTTCTTTGTCAGCCTTGCTTGTATGAGCTGATCAGAATTGATCGGACAACTTTTAAAAGATGTCTGTTTTGAATTGCTGAGTGTTAACACCCAGTGTGTTTATTACTTGTAATATAATATTCCTGGGTCCTTGATTAGCTTATAGTAACTTATTACTGTTAGAGCTCTCTTAGTCTGTGCTTGAGTAACAGGATTTTGGCTATAATAAATATCAAACGATACACGAACTGATCCTGAAATACAATAACAATAAAATAAATTCGTTGAATGTTATTAATTTAATATTGTTTAATTTTAAAAATGAATTTTATAAATATAGGATTCTAAAAAATAATATATTTCGTCAACACTCGGTCAAAATTGTTAAGTATTTTGCACTAATTCTTTCATTTAATCACAAAAACCAAATGATTTGCACGTAATTCGTTCACAAATTAAGTTAAGAGCACGTAATAAACAAAAGCGATCCACGACGTTCAACAAGTTCCGAGATAATATTAACATAATTATTTTGAAATTTATAAATGATTTGAACTTTTAATACACAGCTTAAGATCCACTGATTCATAATATGTAATAATATTTACGTTTAAGCCGCCCGTTGCTTAGAAAATCCAGCCGGAAAAGTCATGAAAATCTCATGTTTTGATGGTACATATCTTGACCGCAACGCCACCTACAGCTGGGCGCTGCGTATGCGTCGTCGACGAGATACAGAAAGCACCAAATCATTTCCCTACCCGTGGCGCACCTCCGCTATGTACTCACAAAATACTCACAATTTATTCCACGGAACTGCCAAAAACCACAATAAAATGTCAAATCCACACTTAACGCACCATAATATGCGAAAAAGTTCAATAAAAACACGCAAATATCTTAGAAAACGATTTTTGAAAAGCCCAAATGTCTGCAGGCGTCCGCCATAATGTTTCCTTCGAAACGAATAATATAGTTCTTATTGCTCTTGTAGCAAGCAATCGCTCTATTCGCTATTCAAAATGGCGACTGTGTGGCGTTCACAGTATGCGTTTGCACGTTTTTTTGTTGGAAAAACCGTTCGGATCCTGAACAACGCCTCTGATTTGGGTGCACGACTTAAACCGGAGTCAATATCGGTAATTATTTAATTATTTTTACTTGATTTACGTTATAATGTCGCTTTGATCGCGACATGTGACAGAACTATGGCCGTACACCCTCCCAAACAGCTTCAACTTCCAACAATTTATTAAATTTTCAGTGATTCACTTGAAAATGTTTAATATTTATTAAATATTTTTAATTAATTTAATATTTATTTTTATTTTAATTTAAATAAACGATTGTAGTTTGGATCTTAGAAAATAACTTTTAGGTTAGTTTATTTAAAGTTTTGGAATAAGATAATAATTATTAATAATATTTATATTGATAATATATATTTATTTTTTGCAGATACCGTTCTCTAGAAAGTATTCCAACTACGCGTCCTCTCCGTTTGTTTCTAAAATCCAAGAGCAATATGAGTTTGAAATAGTAAAAAACCCCCCCGAGTGGGGGTACGTGGAGCGACTTCTGCCTTTAGAAACGGTTCCGCAGATAAAACCCAAAGAGTCTTATCCTTCAGGATGGATTGCACCAAAGGAGGAAGCAAAAAATTTACCATATTATATAGCCCGGAATAAAAATCATCAAATACCCATATATCTTGAAATAGGATACAGAGGCCAAAGAAAAATTACTAAAATAAAAAAAATTGAAGGCGACATCTGGTTGATGAACGACCTCATTAAGGATTATCTTAAAAATAAATGTAATCGTTACATAGAAACGAGAGTACACGAAATCGGTAAATTTATAGACGTAAAAGGAGATTATGTTAATATTTTAATAGATTGGGCCCATTCCCAAGGGTTTTAGAGAAAATGTTTTGTAAAGAACAAATAATAAACATTATTTAGAATATCTGTTGTTTTACTTGATAACACATACATTCTAAGAAAAAACTGCCTTTTAATTCATAATTCATAAATTCTTCATTAATAAAAATATCCTCATTAAGTTAACTTTTTGGAAATCCTAAATTATAATTATTAGGTTATGGACATCATTAATAAGTTAATTTATGAATATAACATATTTACGAATTGGTAATGTTACCAATTAAATTAATATAATATAAAATCACCACCATTAAAATATTCAATATAAATAAATAAATTTCATAAAGCACGTGGCGTAAACTTGTTTCGCTCAGTGTACACGAACATGAAGCGTGTTTCACTCAGCCGCCACCAGAGGCGCTCGCGACGGCGGAAGGTTTTATCTACGTAGCTATATAACATCCGCTCTGAGTTCTCTGGGCCTCACCAACATTATTTTCGACTCGACCATACTTCTCTTTGTTCAAAACAACTTTTCTGTACCTCAACGATGCGATTGAACGCTTTATCATACTTTTCAGTGACGCTAATAATTAATATATGTCAATTTGTGAGGTTATTTTTGTTAAATGCGTTACTTTCATATAAATAGTATTAAAGTTAGTAAAGTTGTGATATTGGCGACAAGCAGGAAACGATATTCTGTTGCGTTACGTAATGCTATAAATGTTTATAATTTATGTGCCTATGTAAATATGTTTTCAAGGCCAATAGCTTTCAGAGCATTATTCTGTTTAATGGTTAAATAATACAGGGCGTAATTAGAATCAATTCCAAGTATATCTAATACGGTTTAATGAATTGGTCATTACTTAAATATTCCTGTTTAATGAGGATAGTTACCGATGTTTCTAAGTAATTACTTTTCAAAATACTTTTAAAGGTAATCGTTTGATCCTTTGCATTAATTATATTTACATTAGACAATATTTTCAAAAGATATGAATTTCTAAACGATAAAATATGTTTCGTTTAGGAAAAAATGCTTAAATACCAAAGTATCTTGACGGCAGCTTAATTTAACGTAGTTTTTTAATAGTTTATTGCAAAACTTTGTTACTGTAGCATGAATGTGATATTAATATAATTTTCTGTATCACAAGGAAGGTCAAGCAAAATTAGGTTTCGTTTTATGTCGTCCATTTTACGGCGAGGCTCTATATTGAAAACGGTTTCTTGAAAAATACAAGAATTATTAAAAAATAATACTCTATGCACGACCTGGTGAATTAAATTTTATTAATTACGATAAAAAATTTTTCTTATTATTATTTAAAGAATTCAAATTAAAATAAAGAGAAATGAAAAAGATTAGACAATTATTGAAGAGAAATACATGATATTATTATCGCATAGTCTGTGGCAATGTATATTTAAGTAATTTCTTAATTTTATAGAATTAAAGAGTTTCCGTGTTGGTAATTATATTATGATAAACAAAATAATACAAATACCCATAGTTCTTCATTTTTTCTCGTCTCAAGCATTCGTTAATCTTTTCATTGAATATTTTTTTCTGTATTTGAATAATAAGTGACATTGCGAAATAAAAATATTTATTTGTTTCGTGTATTTCTTTATAATTATATTATATACAAAAAGTACGTAATGTTGTTTATCTTTGGTAACATATTTTTGTTTGTGATTTAAGATAATGATTATAATGATTTTTTAGTTTAAGGCAACATTGATAAACTGAAGTCATGATTAATTTACTCGGAAACAGGAATGTAATCCTGTGTAATGTTAATGCAAATTCTATAAGCTGATCTGTCAGTATAAACAAACAAACATTATCATATATACGCTTACAGGTCTTAGCTTTGGACTAAGATTTTATCGCTAAATATAGCATATAATATTCTTAATTCACAAGCTTTATGTATAATTACAACACTATTTGTTTGATAGCTATCGCGTAACAACTTAACAAACATCCACACTTTTATCCCTACATATGATGAATATATTAAATGCAGCATATAATTATATTATAAAAGAAATGTTCTTCATGTGTAGTTATTACCAAAAAGTCATACATGGTTCATAAATTAATAATTTCAACATATCTTTATTAATATTACAGTGTTATCTGTGTAATTCACTTAAGATCGTCTGAATATAAGCCAAGTGATGAAAATAGTAGCCTATTAAATAAAAAATAATAATGTTATTGTGTAGTATAACCAAATAAAATGTGTCTTAACAAATTAATGTAATACAAAATGTGTGCCTAAAGTTATGTTACCTTTGTTAATTGTTATCTTAATATTGTTTCATGGAGTCCCAAATCTCAGCCATAAAAGTATCTCGTTATCCAAAACAATATATTATTCATATATTCCAAAGTTATCCAATTTCAGTTTGGATAGATCCATTCCAACAATGTTCTTGGCACGGATCTCGAACTTTCCACCTCACCTTCTCTTAAGTCTTACAATCTCATATCTGGCGGACTAAAAGTAGGGTAATACTAATGAAAATCTTAATATCCGGAAACTTACGTTTAAAATGATACAAATTTTATCAAAAATGCTTCAGCTGATTAATTTGTTGCTTGACCGATTTTATTGAATAAACTAGTATAGAAAAACAAACATAAAGTAAGTAGCTTCAGTATGTAAATAGCTATCAAAAAATTATATAAACAAGCAAATTATATACATGTATATACTTATTTATATATGTGTATATATTATTTGTCTGTATTATTTTGTCTCGTTGTTACTATATTGAAAATATTGTAAATATGATGAAAAAAAACAGAGAAAGATATATAATATAGTCTTATATGTGACAGTAATTTATAAGTCTGTATATAATTATGTATAAATTTATATTTTATACATTCTCAAAGCTAGCTTAGGCAATGAGATATATACAATTCTTATTTATATATACAACGTGCTTAGGTATACTTCCAACGACTGTAAACTAGTTAATACAAATTTAGTTAAGTAAGGCTTAACGAACATTCAATTGTTTATTTTTTATTATAAAGAAAAATCACGACGATTTATATTTTTCTATTCAATTGAGGTATAATTTTATTTGCACTTTACTAAAGTAAATAAAGTAATGTTTACGTAAAAAACACATGATCTGTCGTTGTAAAGATATCGAGTCAGAACTATTGAAGACTATGAATCTATGGGCGACATTTGCTTAGAAACTTTGTCCTTACTCGAAAAACTTATTGAGATATTCGTTTAATATAAAGTTATAAAAGTTCTAAGAAACAATGTTACGTCTTTTATGAGCGTTACGTGTTTGATGTACTTTTTGTTATAGGTAAGAAACTTTTGTTATTATATCAAAAAACGAGAATAGTCGTCGCTATTTTCTTGTTAATGAATAAAATTAGACATTGAAAATATAATAATAATAAAACACACACACAATTACAAATAACGTAAAGCGAATATAAAAGATAATAAATTAAATAATAGTAGGTAGGCGATTGTGAAGTGAGTAAAATTAAAAGACTTACAAAATTTAATTATTTTTGCAATCAATTCAGTTATGAGATTTACAAATACTGTACTCTCCATTTATAAATAAACTATTCGGACTAATAATTCAAGTTATAATTTAATGCCCCGCTTTATTTTGGCTTTTAGTTAAACAAGATGTTATGAGTACTTCCAAAACAATTTTAGCATATTTATTGTTCACGTATTATTCAAATTAACTGTTAAACATTAAGTTTTTATAGAAAAATACTCTCTTCTATTTGCTAATCTGAGAGGTTGGGATAAAATAAAACATCTTTATTTTTTGTACCTTAAAAGCTCTTTTTTCTTTTGTTTTCGATTGCCAAACATTAGACTAGGGTCTGCCCTGCGTACAATATACGTTTAAATACAGTGACATACGAGTATAGGTTGAAATTTAATAAAAATTAGGATATTTTTTATATGATTCTAAAGCGTTATAATTAGTTTGGTTTGTTTTTAAAAATATTTTTTGGTTAAGTTTATCTTCTGTAAGAAGTAAATCGTCTCGAACTTAATACTTCGGTTTGTATTAGGCTGGTATCATCTTCCCACGTGACGACGAAATCGTAAAATAAAATACGTTTTAAGAAATACTCTTTGTAATATTGTCCACTTTACGATAGTCCAATGTAAAAAGTTATGTCTTTTTATAATAGGTAAGTGTAACGACGTTTGTATGCGATATATGTCAATAGTTAAACTTAAATACTGTGTAGTGTGCGGTTAGATCTTTGAGAATATTGGATAGAATAGACTAGACAAGACAACATAGAAGAAGACAAGACAAAGTCTAGACAAAGATTAAGAGGGACATATTTTTCGGATATATAATTTTACATTAGTTTAAATTCATTTTGGAATGTAAAAAAATATTTTTTAAATCTGTCATTAATTTTATATGAAGAAAGCCAGCTTTTATTGTTGTCATATTAGAGACGATTACAAAGAAACGGGCCAGGTGTCATTCGGAGTTGCGATCGATGGGTTCCGAACTGTAAAAACTGAAAGAAAAAAATGTTTTTTTAGTGTTTGTTATTACAGAGGCAAGAAAAATACATTATCTGTGATAATTTCAACTTAATACACGGTTGTTGAGATACGACCTCTGTAGGTATATGCGTGTTCTAAGTATATACGTCACACTTTATACGCAGCCTTAACAGATTTTGATTCATAAATCTCATATATGATATTATTAATGTAGGTCGTTCAATGAGAAACGGGAAACGAACCCAGAATAAGGATATAGATGGACCAATAGCGGGTCTTAGTAATAGGGTCCCGTTTTACAATGTAGGCACGGAACCCAATCAATGAGTAGATTTCGCTACGTAATAATAAGTTGCTCACCATATTTTACAAATTATTTTCTAATCTAATTTGGATAAAACAAGTGATATCGGTTGTTGTGACAATAAAAAATAAAACTGTTTTCGTATTTATATATTTTTCTTACACAAGACGTATGGTGACGTGTGATTCATGATGGAGTAAGGATCCTTTCTGACGAAGCTTATATTTCAATAGGGCAATTCACTTACGGCTTAAACATTTGATATTTTTGTAACAGGGGAATATAAATGTAATTTAGAGTGAAGCTAAGTTTTTCGGATACTACGCCTTATTTTATTATTTTATATCTGAATGATCAGGGCGTTTCGGTTCTTTTACAGCAACCGTGGTCACGGGACGAGATGAAAGTCTTAGAATTCAATTAAGAGGTTATTTATTATAAAAATTATTCTTTGTAGGCTTTAAATAATCATATATAAAAGACTGGATATCAATTTGTATGCCGTATGTACGAAAATTATAAGTTATGACACACGATACAAGAAAAAAAATATGAACTGGATTGTTTTAAAATAAAACAAAACTGGACTCTATAAGCAATTTTCGTATGAAAGAGTGTTCCTGGAAAGATAATGTTTTAGGATTTACTTAAAACAAAAATCTGTTACAAATCATTAATAACAAAAATGACATTTCTACAATGTTTCTGACGTTCATTACATTGTTATTTTATTTAAGGGTTATTTCGGCTTGAGTTATATAACTTTTATATAAAAAAAAACAAAGCTCATATTTTCGTCTTTCACTAAAAGTATTTGTGAATTAAAATCAATATGTCAGTGAGTGTTTGTATGGAGCACGCTGAGTCAAACAAACGGTAAAATTTTCGTAGATTGTTCTATATCGTAACTTATAATTACAGTTAAATTTTTTTTTAATCATCCTTCGTATATAGAATGTGGACAAAGTTTTCTAATTTGCACGTAAAGTTAATTTTCACCAGAATCTGGTTAAGTCTAAGTCGATTTAATATTTGTAGATAATTAATTAGTGCCAATGACAGAAACGAATGAGTGAATGAATGATGTGACTTATTCAATCGTATGTTTCCTTACCGTTAAAGTATTCTAATATTATAAATCGTATCTTCTTTTCACAGTTATGTATAAAACAATATCTGTATCAAACTGTCGGTGTATTGTAATTAGTAAAGTCAATAGTTCACGTTGCGTCATAACTTATTCAATTATTTTCTTTGCGAACAATGAACACACGGAAACAATTGAATTGAAATGAAAAGTATTAATATAAATGAGATGAAAAATAAAATGTTCATACATAATATGAGAGCTTTTTTGATTATTATTTTTTAAGCAATACTGCGGTTTTATATCTTATTTTTTTGTTATGTTTTATATGTATGTAAAGTATATAATTTTCATAGTGTATTGTACGTTGAGTTTAATAAGAATCCCTATGGCAGAAAATATAACAAACAGTTGTAAAACGAAATTTTCCTGTGTGGGTCGCTCACCGGTGTATGAAGGTCACCCAGCGTTTATTAGTTTGTACGTAAATTCAATTTAAAATCCGTTTCCGTTGATAAATTCATTGTTTTCTCTTATAAGTTTCAGAGATATTTAATATATATAAATTTGCGATAAATATTAATTATTTCTAATTCATGTAAGTGTATTTTTTCACAGGAAATTTAAATTTTTTTGTTATCCGTATAAAACAATTTAGGTGCGTTTCTAAGCGTTTAGAAAACTATCAAAAAGTACATCGAAACATTTTTTCGTTTCAACAATTTCATAATTAACGTAATAAAAATAATATTTTCAAAGTAATTTATTATTTTGTACAAAGTATTTGGAAATTTATCAATTAAAAGTTTGAATTCAGTTTAAACAATAAAGCAAACAAAATATATATGTCACCTTTATGTTTTATGAACTATTGATTATCAGCGAGGATAGTTTAAGAATCTTATCTCCCAATATCTAATACTTATTTTTATCATTATAACTAGATAGTTCACAATCTTCGTTAAACTAATAATCGGTTAATATTAAGTCATCGTTTTATAATATGTTTTTGAAATATAAACCTTAATAAAGTCGGTTTCTTTATGTTCACTACGGCTTATATAAATAAAATATTTATTGATAAATCTATATAATATTTAAATTTTAACAGTAACTTTAACTGCTTATTTTTAAGTAAATAAATTGAAGTTGAAGCGGATTAATCATAATGGATATTTTAGAAAAAAATTTCAATGAATTTTTTATCGTAAGAAAATTATACATAGATAAAACATAAAAAACCTTAGTCGTATGTAATATGAGAAGACCGTTTATATAAGGGCTCAAATAATAATTAATTTAACAACGTTTTTTTTTCATTTAAGCAATATGATGTTTATGTGTTGTAAGTATAAATCTAAAGCTGCGCCAACCCACTGGCGTCAGGCTGGCTTAGCGCCAAAACTATTTATTTATAATTATAAAGCACTTTGAAAACCGCTGAATGTTGTTTAAACTAATTTAACAGAGTAATTGGTGATTTGACGAGAAAATTAATAAACAAAAAAAAGGATTTCGCTTACTACGAAATATATTGAACTCTATACAGTTGAATAGATTTTTTTTGAGATAACAGCGACGTTAACTGTTTTTTTGTGATGAAAGATATTTTGATTTTCTTTTATTATTTAAATATTTTGTTAAGTTAATATTTTGAGACTTTCCGAACCAAAGTAAATGAATATTAGTATGAATAACGAACTATGCAACTAATGTATAAAATCTTATATAAATTGTGAATTAATAACCCTTCTTTCTATTATAAAACTTAAAAATAAAATTGAAAAAAGTATTGTAACTATTGTAAACCGTAACCGGCCAAAGACCATTACACCACGGAAACTTTCACCGTGAGAGTCTAGACTTAGACTATCATCAGCGAATTACTCTATTCAATACGCGGAACGTTTAAGAAATCGTATTTTCTATAATAACTAGAAATTATACTAATTGTTAACAGCAATGTTTGAAGAAGCAATTCGAACTTGTATAAAAATATATTTATAAAATTAACTAGTAAACAGTTTTTTAAACTTTATGAGAGATTACGTAAAATAAAAATCTTGCTTTTAACCTTGCTGGTGTGGAAATTACGGCGGGAAGGGAATTCAGATTATTACGAATTAACACGACTCACATCCGGAATGATTCCGAAGAAGGATTATTTCTGACAGAATTACACTTCCTTATTTGGAATGACATTATTTAGTTATGTATTTTTTGAACAAATCGCAAGAAAAAAAGTTTTAGTGACTAAATCTTCATAGCAGTTTACATGGCAGATATAACATTGACGTGCGCAAGTGAAGTAAAGAGAAAATATTGAAAATTAATGTTAAATAATCTTGATAATATTGTACTAGTTATATCAAAACCTATGATGTGAACATAAAAAAAAACACATTTATATTTATATAAAAAATATTAAAGATATTCAGAAAATTTTAAAGTATCTATTGTTCGTTAAAAACGTGGGGAAATATCTGAAGTTAAATAAAAATGAGATAAAAATATATTAAATATTATCAATACACAATAATAATATATAAGCCTGTCTACTTATTTTCATGTAGTTATCTCCGTTGGGAACTCTCTCTATACTATATATAATTAGGACCACGAGTTTATTTCCCCGGAGACCAGCGCGAGTCCTTGAATTTCTTTTGCAGTAATTTTTCAATTTTCTTATATTTTTTTCGGTTTTAATACCGTTATAATAATGTCTTATATCTTAGTTAGTATTAATATATATATTTTTTATTATTTTACATTTTCCTAACGTTTAGATTACTTTACAGCAGTCGTGATCACGGGAAGAGAATCGAAAATCTTTATCCCTAGAGTTGTCATTATGGCAATACCTAGACGCTTTAAGTCAATAACCGTTTTAATTTTATTATCTATATTAGATAAATATTTTTTTACTAATACTCATGTTAAATTTCCAAAAGAAGTGTTATTTAATTCACTGTTACATTAACTAATACCGTGTAAACAACTAAAGTGCTGGCTAAAGATACTTTGGACCGATAAACCAAGGACAAAGTACTTTACGACATTCATAAAAGGTAAAAATACTTTAATAAAATAAAATTCTAGATGTTAATTTTTTTTTTATTAAATTAAACTTTGTAAATATTTAACCTTATTCAACTTTAATTTGTCACGTGTTGAATTTACAAAACTTAGTTAATCAATAATTTTTAACTTCTGAATTCTGAGTAAGTCTTAGAGTAATATTTTATCACGCGGTGACCTAAGTATAAATTTACCTCACACATAATAAATTTCAAAGTTGTGACTTATGTTCTTCGAAGCTGTGATAATGCGTTTATTTTCAAAATAAAGCTATTATTTAAAGAGCGTATATATCTACGAATAAACATGATGTACTCATGAGGAATATTTGAATTATTCTGTGAATATGTATATTTATTTTATGTATAAAATATTATCGAGAAAGTAAATTTAATAATCTTATTAATTAATTTCATAAATTGACGCTATGTGAAATATTCCATTTGTGTCAACTATGCCGTTGTTGTTAAAACTGTCACGGTGACATGTAGGTACTGACGGTATGTGAATTTAATTAAATAATGAATATTACGACGTAATATGTTGATTATATGAAACTTTAATACATATTCTGTAGATTTATTTTATAGGATATTTTAGTTTTTTTATTTCTAAATTGGTTTGAATGAAAAACCTATAAAATTTCCCATAACATTATATTAATATTAAAGACCGGTCCGTTCTTAAATACCAGGCAATCAGTGGACTGGAATAGTATTTCTATTTGATACATTTAATTGTTAATTAAAGCCTTCAAACTGTTGCTTCATGTTTGCATAAAGCCATCATTATAGGTGATTGGCGAAGGTTATATTTTATGTTGACTCCGGCATCAGTTGTGGTGATGACTTGAAAAACTATAACTCAAATTGATTATAGCTTCTCATTTTATTTCAATCGTTAAGAGTAACACGAGAATAAATTAAATTTAAATCGAGTTTTATAAATTTTCTTGTCTCCTAAGAAACTAAATTGTGAGATGGATTTTTAAGATTAGGAAGGCCTTGTAAGTAACGCTCAAATCGCGAGGAAGCGCAGTTTACTGCGACAATTATTTTAAATTAATAATAATCTTCATCATTTAGCTAAATATTTAAATTTGATTTAAATAAAAAATGGATGTATTAAAAAAACTTCAAATCTTTGTTTGTGACGAAACCTCTCAGCATTCAATGGATTCAGCGTGCGGGTGCCGGGTCCATCGCGTTGCAGGGAGAGGAGCTTCAACAGTGCCTGGGACTTGCGACCCAGGTGTAGGTTTAAGGGCCCCTATCTAACGCGCGTTAAACGCTCACCTCCACTGTCCAAGCTCCACTGTCCACTTATATTTTTTATTATAGATCGTAATAGTTTAACTTACACGTATTTGTTTGATACAAAATTCTAAGTTGATCTGAATATTTAGTGACGACTCTTAGGTTCAAAATCTATGAATATAAAAAAATTTAAGTACAGTATACATACAATATATAAAGTAATAATAATAATAATTCTGTTATTTTACAAGTTACACTAAATATTAAATTATAAATAAATAAACAACTTTTGTATTTAAAGACCTTTATTTTCACCTGTGACCATAGTCTGTATGTCACTTTATTTTCGCTGTGGACTCGTAAAATCAAACAATCTTTTAATCTTAAAAGATATGTTCATAGCCTCGTCTGATACGTTTCATGTATAAAGTGAATTTTTATCACAAAATGTCAGAACTATTGAGAATTGTTGAAGTATAATGAGATCTAAGACTTTCTCGAGTATTCATTTAAATGAAACTAATATTTTTCTGATTACTACAAGTTTTTTATTATTTTAAAAACTATATACTCCCGATATTCGGTTACTTTGCAGCAACCGTGATCACGAAGACGAGGTGTATATTAAAAGTTAAATTAAACCTAGAAATATATATAAATCTACACTATTAATATACTTTTGATTAATATAATTTTGTTTATACATAACTATAGATATAAAAATATGGAATAAAATGTCGGAAGTGTTCAGTTATTTTGTAATAACGTAATTGTAAACTATGTGAGTAATAATTTCCGATACCATAACATTCCGTTACTCGGAGCCATTAAGACGCGTCTGCTGAATTAATTTCACTGATGGCCTTTTTCCTTCTTGTAATTAAAGCCATAACAATAAATTAGTGTTTAAAACTCACTGTGGAGTAGCTGAGGGAGAGTTGGCGGTTATTGTGTGCTTTAAATCATCCGTTTGAAATTTTATTATGAACCCGATATTAAAGAGTTAATTTTTATGGAAACTATAAATTATGATAGAGCAGTTGGTTCAGCAACGAGACGTTCTTTCGGAGTATTTTTCATTGCATATTTTGTTTATGAATTTGAGTTCAAGTCCTAGCTCAAAAACGGTTGTATGTTAAAAATAAAGTTTTATGACGATATAAAAAGGTTCTTTAATTATTTTTTCCAATTAAGTCGAATATAAATAGATACTTATTGTGTTCATGAAACAAGGTTATTATTAAAAATGTTACTAGACATATCGTTACTCCACATACACAAACACACACACACACACAAACACACACACATATAACTGTTCTTTATTTCATTGAGTGAGCTTTTCCAATACTATAATTTTTCTCTATTTCCCAATTTCCATACACTCACATCTCCAAAGAGCAAAGCTACTTATAAAACAGCCATCGACGTACGAGGTTTTAAAACATTGAGGTAAATATAAAGAGTTAATTATTCGTATAAATAAATAAAACTCCTCTGTAATATAAACATTTATTGAATTCAATTAAAACTAAAAGAAATTTGGACTTAATCGTTCCAATTAATGGAAAATGTTAATGAAGTAAAAACTTAGAAGACGTCTTTACTTGAACCTTCGAAGTTAAAATTAACTTTTGAATCACTTTAAAACCTGTATGTACAGCTCGTAATAAATACACTATAATATACTTACATTAAACTCGATGAAGGACGACGATTTTATACAAAAGAGTTTTATTATTTAAGTTAAAGCAATGAAATATTGAAAAAACTAAGATCGTTTGATAAAGCGATTAAAACACTTGTTAAGACATGCGAAAATAAATATGTTTACAAAAAAAAAATACTCTTTATTTCTTTCGAAAGACCGCACAAAAAGAAAAGATATTCTCATAATTTTATACACGAAAGAAAACTATACAATTAAGAGGTCCCCTTGTATTAGGATTTTTAACTTAATATTCAATTAACAGCTCTGAATCCTAAGACACTCGTACGTTAACAGGGTCTTAGTTTTAAGTGTGAATTGTATTTGAGTGACAATTTATCCCAGTTTATGTTACCGGGAATGTATCTGGTGATTAGTCCACCTCCTCAATCAGCTGTATCGTATAAATAAAATACGTTTAACCAATTTCATGTCATAACGTCTTGCTGTTTAAAATTCTACAGGGACTTTTGAAGGTCGATCTCATTTAGTCTCGCGTCGTCACGGGGAAGGAAACGATCAAGAAATCGTGTAAAATGTCAAATATATATGTAGAAGAGGCGAATGAAATCTGAAAAACGTGTTGTTATTTAGATTTGTTGTCGTGGAAGTGTGACACGTTATCATCGTGGGAACGTCAATCGTTTCTTTCTAAGAGTTTCCTAACCAGCCGCCAGTCTTCCATGATGTCGGCGTCGGGTAACATATACACCACGTATGGCGGTGACACTGCTACCTGCCGTCTCCGTCTCTTCCTGCCCCAATCAGCCCCGCACGACCACAGGTCCACTGCGTGCCTCTCTTCTTCTATTTTACGAATCTTCTCTAATATCTCCTCTTTAAGATTCTCGTACGCCAGCCATTTCTCGCTCTGTGTAGAAACAAAATATGGTTAAAAGATTTGAGTCAATCGGTGACGTAGATTACATCCGGGATGTATGTTGTAGTCATATATAAGGTAAGCTATTTTTTAATACGAGTGACTCCTGTTATTACATTTATCATAAGTCGTCGCGTGAGAATACATGCATATGCTAGTATTAATTCAGAAATAAAACATTCTTATTAAAATACTGAAGATGAATGACAATTATCTCACACCTGGGCTCCATTACGCGTCAGTGAGCACAGTGACACTGCCCGACCTCATGATAAAATCTGCGTATTCTGTTTTCATCTAGATTCTAGACCATCGCGAGAAAATTAAGAAAATGTTTGTAAAATTCCTTTAAAAAATAACAAGACTAACTGACAGACCTTCATCTCGCCTGGCCGTGATCACGGTTGATGTAAGTTGCCTCTCGGTCTGATCAATAAGATTTCACAATAAATATATATGCTGTGAATTATATTTTTCCTGGTTTCATAATTAATGTATAAGTATATTGTCACGTGTGTCACGAGCATCGATTTTTTACATTTATTGTTTGTATAGTTCCATTTTAATTGACTCTAAAACTATTTCATAATAACTGAGCTTTATGTTGGGGGTAAATATTTTTAATATATATATATATATATATTCTAAGTGTTAAAGGACATATTACCTGCTCAAACTAATTCATTATAGTAATTAGAGATGTCTTTTGTAAGTCTTTGTTCAAAGATTGATGTTATGACTTTAAAAAACCTATTATATTAAATAATATTAAGTTAAATTGTATTTTTGTGCATGAACCATTACAATTGAATCAATTCTGTGCATGTTTAGAGACGTGGGTAGGTTATTGAATGTTAGACATTGATTTATACAAATATTAAATATACGAATTTACAAAACGTCTGTCTGTTTACAGGTTATAGCTGGATTGAATAAAAAATCTATATAGAGATGTATAAAACTGTAAAGTACGTGCGAACTGTTTCTCACAATGTGAAATTCAAACCAACGGAACCGCGGGCGCGCAATAGTAAATTTCTAATAAAAATGTATACTTTAAAAGATAAAGATTCAAACAGAACTAAACTCACATGCAAACATAGATATCTATATATAATCCAACTTGCAAACAAACGTACAGTTTGTAACTTGTATTGATATTATTCATACTCGGACCCCTCAAGATCTGTCTCAGGTAGAAAAATCACACAATAGACTCATTTAGGGGACCAAACCGAGCTTCACCGCTCATCGTTTAAACCTGCGATGTTATAAACTAAAGTTATGCCGCGGTTTCGTTTACCTAGTTAACTGTTAACATCTAACTTTGTAACTTTCGTTATATATAGTCATGAAATTAATAAATCTGCTATCCCGAAAAGTTTAGATAAGTCCAGGACATGACTAAGGAGTTACGTAGTCATTAAATTAAAAGAAGAACTCTGTTTAAGATATATGTATAAATATATATGTAATAAGGTTATTCATAATATCAAAAAAAAAAAATAGGAGTTCCTTTAATAATGTATAAGTTTGAGAATAAAGTAACATTTTTGTGCATATTATAGTTCATAGTAACGTTTTATATATTTATTATATACACTATAAATATAACAATTATATAAAACTCAGGTTATATATTATAAAGAAGATATTTTAAACAATAATCAGGGGAGGAAACAATTAAAACAGTAAGTAAGTTTCCATACTAACAATAAAGAGATTGAGTTTAAAAGATCATCACATAAAACTTCAATATGAACATAGAATAAAACAAATCTAAGTCGTGTTAAAAGCGCGGTACGTAACAGCATACCGACTTCAACAAAAAGTAGTTCATGTTATTTGTTGCGAATACTGAGAAACATGAGACGTGTTAGTCCCAGTCGAGTTCAGTACAAAGACGTCGGTAAAAGCTCACTGAGAGCGATGACTCACTGCAGTGCGTGAGTTTCTTTGTCTATAACTATCAAGACTTGTAGCTGTGTATAAATACATACTGTCATGTAACCTTTATAATATTAACATCATGGTAAGGACCCTTATGGTCACGGTAACCAACGAATATATATGATAATATATAGCCACGTGTGCGTTAATTCGCTGCGCCTGCGCATGCTTCCGGGAAATGTACGCCACGAGGTCGGCCATCTTGTCAACAGTCGCAGTATCTTTTGTTGTCCGACTGTCTTTGTTACTTGATCGATCGAGATTATTTTTATATATTATTTATGATTCAGTCTAGTTTTATACTTGATAGTTATTTTATTTTACATATAATGAATTATAAATAACAAAATCTGGACAAATAACAATTAAAATACCTTTAATTTTAATATAAAATGACGATTACGATTGATATATTTATAAGAAATAATACCAAATAAGAACGCGGGTATATTTGGAGTCAGTACATGTCAAAGTAGGTAGATGTAAATTATCTTCTGGAACCTCAACTGTGCCAGACTAACCAAAAGGTTTCTTATTTAAATCTTTCGTAAACGTCGAGTCGTCTGTGCGCTGATTATCGATTTCCTCTTAAACTAATTAAACTTGGTTTTCCCATGTTCGCTACCAAGCCTGAGATAACATAGATAGATTGGCTAAAAGATAACTTTGAATTCAATAAACATCTCAGAAGAAATAAGTAAAATAAGATACAAAAAATATATGAGATTAAGATCATTTTTGTCGATATTTCTCTAATACAATATTTGTATATTTTTTAACTACGTTCATTTTCTCTGTCCCAAGTGTACAAACCCTTATACCGTTGAAGTATGCCTTGTCGAATGATGGTGAGGTCATTAGTTTATGGCTGGTGACATAGTTTTGAAGGTTCAGAAACGTTATATATACCTGTTATATAACACAACAGTATAAGGTTGTTTTAATAAAAAAATCATTAATTTTCATTAATTTCTTAACAATTAAAAATGTAATTGTTTTAATTTAAGTGCTCATAAGAACAGCCTCGTAAAAAATATTAATATAAAAATGATATGTACATATAAATTTACGTCAAACTGTAGGTAACGAGATCCAGTACTCTTAGTAAGGGTATTCTTTATACCGACCGAGTTCAATGGTATAGAAAATTATTATAAAGTACACAGCCAAAAGACTTACTAGATTTATGTGACGCTTGGATTAGCGAGGGCTTAGTAAATACGTAATTATATTATTATAATCTAGGTCAATTAATAACATCGTTAATGGTAGTTGTAATTATTTGAACAATTATCTCCACAGTTATTTTTATAAATTGTAAATAACTATTATGTCGACTTGTTCGTCAAGACGATTGGAATTAATATTTTCATGTTTATAAATAGAACATTAATGCGTCAAGCAAAGCAGAATTTAGAGATCTAGCTGGTAATATATTTTATTAAAATCCTAGGTAGGTAGGTTATTCTCTTCTTTAATTACTTAAAATAATTTTTATTATTCGAATATTTGACAACCATCAGATATGATTTTTCAATTAAAAGACATAACTATAAAAAAAGGCCTAAAAAGGTGTCTTAAATATTGTAATGCTCTATATATCAATATGACAGTATCCATAATAAAACAGTCGGTAGAGACCAGGCCTTGGACCATACCATTATCTAGAAAACGGAGCGAGAAAAACATGTTTTATATAATTCTATTAAATATTTATAAGGGAAAAAAGAAATACGTCAATTGTGAAAGATTTAGCTTTCTAGTGTTAGTAGTCTTTAGCCTGATAGTCTTAGTAAAACTCCCAATTTACTCGTTGAGTACGAAACTCTCATAATATAAGGAACATTGTAGGTCACCCCTTTCAAGCTTACCTACACCGTTACCGTTAGAAGATAGTACAAGGCATTGAATTCAAATAATAATTAATTAATAAATTCGTAATGTTGGAATGAAAACAGGAAGAGGACGAAATTGATTTTTAAGGAAACTTTAGTGCTTCTTTGGTACAAACTTTATTGGCATTACTTGCATGTCACAATTTATGCTCGAACGATTGCTCGCATGCGTTCGAGCGTCACGCTTTCCCTCTCGCTCTATCTCTTGTTATCCCCCCCCCCCTCGAGCGTTAAACGTTAAACGCAACCTTCTTGGAAGTCGCATAAGAAGTTTCACTTTAATAAAACTACAAAATTTAAGTTAAATTAAGAGTTATGTTTTCTGAACTGAACTCAACGAGTTTCATATTTGACAAGTGTTAAAGAAATATATTTCATTTATCTAATGTAACTATACTATATTAATCTATTTACTCTAACGATAACCTAATTTTTGATATTAATATTTAAATACTAAATTCTTCTTATATATTAGAAACTAAATCTAAATTTAGGACTTGATTATAAATGACCCAAAAGAGCCATATGTACGACCATCCAAATTTTTACTCGCAGAAACAATTTAACATCGTAAAAAAAGCTTAGAAAAATAAATAATTGAACCAATTAAATAATTTAAACGTAACTATAATAGCTGTTACTGTGAACTTAAACATTGTTTATTAGGACAGACGTGACAAATAATTAAATGTTTTAACTATAAACAAGGAGACAAAAACACACAACACTGTGCTAAATTAAGTAGTGGATTTCTTTCAAATAGAAATAGATTATTGTGTAAGTGACAATTGACTAAGGAAATAATTCCCTTAGGCAATATCTCAACTATATATGTATACGTCTGTACATCAGCGATTCGTTAAAAAAAGACGATTTGAATAACGTTCAATTATAACAAATAAGAGCCAAATAAAGAGAGGGGATAATAAAACATAGCAATTTATAATAAAAAAGTATGAAATTTTCTAACCGTTTAACCGAATCGCAGTCAGCGAGATATGCCTTCATAATATCTGTCACAACAACGAAATATTTGGACACATTTGACGACTTTCCTGCAATCTTCTAAAATCTAAACCAAATATGAATTTCCTGAAGTCACTCTGTATGTCTGCGGGCTCCTTACATTACATGTCTTGAGATCTCATTCTGTAGTTCTGCCAACATTACAACATCCTTTACAATGAATCAGCTGTGACTGTGCCCCGTCAGCTGTTTAATGTCGTCTCGCTCGTCATTATGTATCTGAGTCAGGGCTGATATGACGTCATCGTTTATCGAGATTCAAATACTCAAATTTGGTCTTAATGAATATTTGTGGCTATAAGTAAGGATCAGATGTTTACAAATGTTATTTAATAATAAGACAACATTATAATATGTTATGTTACATACAATTTTTTTTTTATTATTTTAATATATAAATTATAATAAATATATTATAAATCACGAGTGTATATCTCTTCATAGAGCTGTCTTTATTTTTTTTTATGAGACACCTTGCAAATACAATTAGTAATTGATGACGCACGTAACGTTTACTCCTGAAAGGGTAATCCTCTGTCGTTTTTGGATGAATGGGCGAAGAATATGAAACAGTGAACATTGTTTGTATAGTCTCATACTATGCTATTTACTAAAAGTTTCTGTAAACTATACAATAACAAATTCATGTCGACCTATTCGTAATTTCACTGTTGAAATAATATCTATGACCGGCTGTTTGTTGTTTTCAAAATTTTATGAGGATATTAATTTATTTTCAGTGTTCACAATATATTGATTTTCAATACAGTTTTCGTTAAATACATATATATATTCTTATGTATGTATTTTTAAGAGAATATACGTATATACGCGAACCACTGACACATAATGAGACATAAGCGACTATATAGCACGACATTTATATGACCTTTTAAATATATATCATATTCTCTATTCTATATTTATAACGGAAACTAATTCAGTATTGTGATATCCATTGAAATAAGAATTCCCTTTGTTTAACAGACATATGCTTTATTCCAACTTGGTCTTTGTGATATTCCGTAGTATTGTGATATTAAATTGTTATTTCAATAAAATATTTTTATTACAACAAACGCGAAACCTTCGAAGTTATAAATGAACTTAATAATACGTACAATATTAATTCATTGTTTAATACAAAAACTGTTTTGATTGTAAAATATTGGTTGAAAGTAACTAAAGGACGCAGTTTGTGAAATTTTTACCTGATGTATAATTTTAATCTTGTTCATGTAATAAAATAGTTCGCGTATTTTTAAAGAATTTATCTTCTATGAATTTTGATTTGATTTGCTCAATCAAATGACTCGTATGTGAAGCTTCGTTTTGAGGAGATAAGGAAAAGAAAATTTTATAAGAAAAATAGGTTTGTTTTTGTTTACGTAAGTACAGTCTGAGTGAAACCTCGGCGTTTGTAGTAACTATTAATGTCAGTGACTTAGTTTATAACCTATCGGTCAATGAATGGAATCTAGTTTATTGTCTTAACAAATTTTATATGACATTTGACTATTTATAAAAAAAATCTATAACTTACAAACTAAGCGTTCAGAGTATATAACAAAAAAAATATCAAAAATACAATATTTTTTTTATGTTTCATTATATACCATGTACACAACCCATCACGTATCTCTCTCGTGGTAATTAAAACGAGAAAACCTTTCCGCCCCCCTCCGTAGTATAAATTTGATTCATTCTTCATTTCAAACATATGCCATTATTTGATAAATCGGTTGACTATTTGCAGATATCGTCGGACGTATCATCACAAATAAACACTGATAAGCCTTATCTATACGAGATATGATACGATATATATACCCTCATTACGAACCTTCTGAGACGTTTACTACGGAATTCTCTTCATGTTATTTTAGTATCGGCTTGACTGTAGCTGTTAGCCTTTATGGCTTTGACAGCGTCACTGAGAGGATCAGGTGGCCCGATGGGACCCGCCCCTTATATCGAGCCTAAAGGGCACACATCAAGTGACATACCAGGCTTTAGTTTTAAAATTAAATACATTCCAATAGCACACCGTATGAAATAAAAAGATTTCAATCTTCTTTCTCTACCGAAACGCTTCGTGTTCCAAGGTCCATTCCCACCGACACATTTATTTGCAAACATCACAGACAATGTTTATAAATAAATCAATACTTACTATGTTTATATTAAATATAATGGACATATAATATCAACGAAATCAGCTTAGAATTTTAAATTCGACCTGTGCTTAATTTTGTTTACAGAAAATAAATCAACATTTCGATTTAAAAAAGCTATGACTTAACGAAAAAACCTTAACAAGGAAACAGTTTAAAAATATTTTAGGTTTTCTATAAATTCAATATAAAAATATTATAATTTTTATTTAAATTCATTTTCTTATGAACGCACGAAGCTATAGTTCTTATCTTATACAATAATACTGTATGTAAATTAAATACTATATAATACAACATACACAGTAAGTAAGTACGTATCTTTCTATCTGCAGACAGTATCAAATATATGAATGTATTTTTAAACTCAATATCTTTAATAGCGATATGTCATTATAATATAAATGATGTTTTCAGTAAAGACGGAACCTCTCAGCATTCAATGGATTCACCGCGCGGGTGCCGGGTCCATCGCGTTGCAGGGAGAGGAGCTTCGACAGCCCCTGGGAGTTGCGACCAAGGTGTAGGTTTAAGGGCTTCTATCTAACGCGCGTTAAACTCTCACCTCCACCGTCCAAGCTCCTCTCTCTACCTAACCAAATTTGAAACGAAACTTCTAGGACTTACGAATGGTTATATAAAGTTAGTGTTTAAAGTTGTTCACAAAGAACTAACGAAACAGTCTCAAGATAATACCATATTTCGGACAGAACAGTCTATAACATATGACAAGAGAATATGATACATTATTGTAGGAAACAGAGATTGTAGGTTTAAGTTCACATTTTATAGCTATTTTTCTTTGCTATTTCCTGTCCACTACATTCCATCTCCTACAGGTTATTATGATTCATTTGAATGCATCGTTCATGCAATCGTTGAAGTTCGTATTACAGAAACAATTTGTACTTCTTTTTATTCACACGAATTCGTGTCTAATTATAACGTTATAGGAAATTCTTATATATATTATTTTTCATATTTTCTTTTAAATTAATATCAATATTAATGTTGAATTTATGACTGACAATATGTTATTTTATTTATAATGAAGTAATGAAGTGCTTACAGCGGGATATATATTGTGAGCATATCGTAATTATTACCTGGTGTTTGAAAAAGAAATAAAAAATACATATTAATAAGGATTTAAAATAAGCTGGAAGATATCTGCTACTTTAAAACTTATTTTAATTAGACATTATATATATAAAACATTTCCATATTGTGAGATTTCAATCTATTACTCGATTTATATTATTCTTAATGAATTATAGTTATTGCGAGTTATGTAAAGTAAGTAAGCAAACTTTATTATATATTTTTTAATATGTTTCTTGTTAAAAATATTTCTTATTAAAAAGTTTTTTACATATGAAGTTTTAAATAATTTTAGCTATTATAATGTTACAGTTAAGATAAATAAAAGAATTAAGGTTTGGGAAATTAAAATAATATATGAAAAAAAATATTAAACTAATGATATATGACTGATGAGATTAAATAGAACAACAAAAAGCGTATAACATATCCCCGTTCAATATAAAACATGTCTTTTATAATAAATCCTATAAAAAATATGAAATCTAAATAATATATCGTTCTGTATAGGTTATTTTAATATAATATACATTAATTTCTATATGATTTTATAAAAGGTATATTTTCCCGTTTATATATATATATGAATTTTTGTTACCAATTATGTTCGTAGCACCAATGGAGCTACGAGACTGCTACGCGCTACGCTATCTATTATGCAAAAAAAAATTACATTATCCTAGATGAGTAATATGTCCGACAATTTGTCATACCAATATTTCTATTGCATTTTTTTTATTGTGATTTTCTTTTTACAATAATGATCGAGTAATAGTGGCTAGACGCATACATATTAAAAAGATAAAAGGGTTGCGTGAGGCAGCTTTAAATTAAGATATAATATAACAATAAAATAGTTTTTTGAATAAAATAATATATATATATATATATTTATTTATATATATATATATGAATGGCAGGGCATTTCAAATAAATTTTTCAAAAAAAAATCATATGCTTACATAAGATAGTTAATATATAGAAGTTTTGTTATGTGGCTGGCAGGTGAGTGGTGGGTGAGTATCAAAGTGGTAGGTGGCGCGCATGCGCTCTAACATCGATCACTGCATCTCACGAAATTACAGAGGCAGGTACAAATAATAATAAAAGCAAGTAATTTATATATTCAGAGTACATTTTACTTTTTTTTTTATAACTATCATAATATATATTATTGAATTTAATTAATAAACATATTTATTTATAAAATAAAAATATGAATTATATAATATATAAGTATATAAGTATTGCCACGTAGTGAAATAAACATTATACCAATATAGAATATAGTTATAATGACAGTATGATCTAGTTATAGTAATATTAATTTATCTGAAAGCCACTTTCCTCTTCAAATTAGTTCTTCATACTAATTGGATTGAGCTCTGATGGCTCGAGGTCGATCTTACATCAAAGTATATTTTAGAATGTCAAACATTTCGTTTTATATTAAATGACTAAGGTTCCCAAAGTATTAACTTATAAAAAAATATAACAATCTTATTTTTATTATATATATATATTGTCAATTGAAATTCTTTTAAAGACTTTTCATAATTATGCTTTTATTTATGTTTCACAATATATATATATATATATATATATATATATATATATTTTCCTAATTTGATACAACAGAACGCATGTCAGAAGTCAGGAGACAGAGTGTTGTATATGTTTGAGTTTTGTCGAAAATCAATCGAATAGTTTGCAATAAATAAAACATGTTTATTATTGTTTAAATAACGTCACTATGACGCGACCGAACGATAACGGTCGAGAATTGTTTTTGACTACAGTTAAGTGTTATAATATTCAACTTAATTTAGTTTATTATAAATTTAGTAGAATTAACATATTATTATAGTTAAGATTTAATTATAGTTTGATACTATATGTATCACGAATCACCTGAAGCAGCAAAACCTGGTGACTTTAATAGCTTTTAATCTACAAAATGACTACAAAAGTGAAGAGAAAAAAAAACAGTAAAATTCACACAAAAACTCTGTCCCTATATGAATGTTATCTATTCGTTTTATAAAAGCAGATTTTGTTTGTCTGATCCAAAGCATAACTCATAAACTATTAATATTAAACAAATACCTTTGCTTCATAGAGGTTTCATGGAAGACGGAACTGACTATACTATGCAGAGGTTACGAAAAAAAAATGTAAGAATTAATACAATTACAAGTTAAACGAAAATTACGTCAACCGGTGAAAAGAAAATGTAACTATACCCGTAATCCGTCTTATAATTTACAGGAAGGGGAATTAAAGTTTGAATGCAACAATATGGATGGATAGGATATAATGGATGAAAGGGATGAAAAAAGATACTGAGTACGAAATGAGTTATAACATATAGCGATTATAGATTTGAAAACAAAATAAACATCGAGATAAAACTGTATACGAAAAATATCAAATAAGTAATGATTTTGTTAATATAACATTAAAGACGTCTGCGTACAAACGTATAGGAAACGGCTCAGCATTAGGTATATTACATAAGCCGAGCTGGCTCTTTATTCGGTAAACAATGCCTTCAATGCTGGCTATTGTAGAATTGAACAATGGCTTACACCTCCCTACTGATTCATTACCTCAATGTGAAAGAAGTGATCCATCATATATAATTAAAATTTGTTTCTTTTAAAATAGAATTTTATTTAATAAACGTCTGAAGGCTGAAATTCAACTTAACATGTTATTAAAATACGTCAGCTGTTTGAATGTACGTTTGTTGTATTTTTTTTATTAAAATTTTTATGTTAAATACATTTCATTTTATTAATAATACGAGTCTCATCGAGTCCAAGGTTTAAAAATTAAAAAAAAAGTATTACATATGATTCTATAGGGCTAATAATAGAGTTTCTGTATGTATACAAAACCCGATCAATTTTTAAAATGTTGATATCTGAAAAGCCCTTAGGTATGATACTGCCTTAAATAGATCACGCGTTACAAACTAGAACTAATAACAATAAAAAATTGAAACAAAATATAAACAGACGAAATAATTATAGATATGAACAATCTACTGTTTCAGATAATTAAGGAACTTCTCATGAATAAAAGATTATATCAATTAATATCAATTAATATATATATATATATATGTATAAATATATATAGATATATATTCAAGGGTTGGTTCAGATTATTTAAATACACGTAAGTAAACTCTATTGAGATTTAAATAAAAATATATGTACGGGTAAGATATCAACCAGTCTACTTTATTGAAACTAAAATTTAAAGTTTTTGACAAATCTAAGCATAATGGTCTGAAGTATCTATAGATATATAGATATTAAAAGAAGATGAGCATATATATGTATAATAGGATATACATATATATAAAGGGATCTTTAATTCATTTTTTTCGTCAGTTTAAATGTGTATTAACAGGTAGTCGTCTTATTTCTCGTTGTTAAAATTGTGATTTGTACATTGTAACAATACAAAACAAAATTATTTGTGTCCTCATATATTAATGTCTGTTTTTTTTAAATATATACATTATAGTTTAAATTAATGAAAACAAAAACATCATTGATAAATATTTTCTATTAAAATAAACAAAGTTTCGAGGAGATATTACGTTAGGAATGATTTATGATTAGGTTATAGAAGTTATACGTGAAGCGGTTAGTCTTTCAGTAGTCAGAGCGCAAAAAGAAATAACCTTATAAAATTCACTATAAAATCAAACGTTAAGCCTTATTTTATTCTAAAAGCGACTCCGGAGTAGACTATAATGATGATTATATATGAGAAACAATACAAAAACCCAAAAGATATTTGTGCGTCGGCGTCCAAACCAGACATTTTTCTGTGTTCGCGAATTTTAAAGCGCATTGAATTAATAGAGCTAACAGTTCCTCAGTAAACCAAAATCTCCAAAGACCATATCATCAAGATCAATGACTATTACGAGCTCACTGGGAATAGGTTCGTTGTCAATTTGTACACGGTAGAAGTGGGAGTGAGAGGTATAACGGCAAAATCTCTCTGCAACCTACTAAAAGACTTGGGTCTGTCCAGAACTAACATCCATTAATTCTTAGAACGTACTTCGGAAGCAGTCCTTGTCAATTCGTTTCAAATTTGGTTAGGTAGAGAGAGAAGCTTGGACGGTGGTGGTGGGCGTTTAATAGAGACGTTAGTTAGAGGCCCCTTAAACCTAAACCTGGGTCGCAAGTCCCAGGCACTGTTAAAAGTCCTCTCCCTGCAACGCCATGGACCTGGCACTCGTGCGGTGAATCCATGGAATGCAGAGAAGTTTCATCTCGTCTGTCACGAAAATATTAATTGAATTCGTCAAATATAGCCCTTACACTTGAATAGTTTGCAATATCTGATATAACGCTATGCATATAACAAAATTGGAGTGTCAGTATGAAATATGTACTAGAATACTCTTTCATTAAATGCGGTCAACAGATATTTTCCTTTACCTATAAAAAAAATTATATTATATACCATTTTTGTCTGTCTGTAAAATTGGATAGTTTCTAAGTGTTTGCTTTTGATTTAAATATATGCTTATTATGATTACGTGGAAGATATCAGCGATATATATATATATATATATATGATTGTCTATTCGAGTTTTCTAATCGATAAAAAAATTTTGATACTATATGACTTATTGATTTCCTATGTTTGGAAATGAAATTGTCATCAATTCGTCACCCTATTTAAAAACCCTATCCTGGTTTGAGACAAACCTAAATAATATAAAAAAATATATGCATTAAGTTATAAATTAAATTAATTAAATCAAAGCTACGATTCTCTAATTGCATCTTTTGAATCCCAAGATGTACAAAAAATATATTCAAACAAATGTTACGTCCTGCGGTAATCTTAATGGAATTTCAAGAGAAAAGCTGTCAAGGTAATATTAATTTAGGAGCCTTGTTACAGTGCTATGAAGGAATATTTTACTGGTTGTATTGTGATGAAAGAAAAATATTTGATGTTTAAAAGGTAAAATACGAACAGATCAGTTTGAGGGTCATTGCATTTATTATTCATGTTTTATTTCATTTTCCCTTAGCGCATATTTGTATCGTATCCGCGCGATAACCGCTCCGTCTGGCTTCATCGGCTCTGACCTGGATTTGGACGCAGTTTTAATATCGGATGGAACAATAACAATGTGGCGTAAGTTTAAAAAACAATGCTTATATTACAATGTTATGTAGAGTTAGTGGCATTTATAAAGAAAAGTCATTGTAGCCGGAGGCTGGTCAGAGGAATCTTAAATTTTACGAATTAATATATTTTTTTTGCTTGCTAATTAATTCGATAAAGAAATAATGTTGTAATTTATTACATAGCTATTGTAAAGATGTTCTTATTTTGGCTCAATTGTGCTATGATTTTAAAATTTACATAATCAAGAAAGAATGTCAGTTTGACGATTGATCCAAAAAAAATTACTAAGTGACAAAGTTTTGTAGTTACATTCTTTATTATATAGGAACACTATAAAGACATATAGTCTTATTCAGATATCTAAACCTGTCAGTATAGTAACGAAACGTTTAACTTTTTATTTTAAATATAATTACCCTCATTATTATCAAGATTTGTTTCATGTAACGATGACATAACTCGTCGCACCACCGATCTAGATGAGTATAACATAAAAATAATGTAAATGTCATGTTATAGGTTCTATTAAGCAAGTTGTATTTCACATGTAACCGCATTAAAGTCACCATTAATATTCATACTGCGCACGCGCATCGGTCGTCATGCGCAAACATTGCTGGAAATATAAATTAACTTGCTTTTATATATTAAGTTCTTTATATAAGTACATCGCTAAGGACGTAACAAGACAAAAATCCTTCAAATTTAAATTTCATCGCGTTAACGATCACGTTAGTAATCATACTATGGCACATTATTTATCGAAACGTGTGATTCAAAGTAGGCTCTAATGATGTCATCAACCCTAAAGTCTTATTTATTTTTCTATTTATGATTATAGAGCCTACATTGAGAATCTAATTAAAGTGAACGTTGCACAGTTTGGTAGTTTTCAAAACGACTACCAAATAGATAACAGTGAAGAAAATTAGTTAGCGAAGTTTCTTAATATTATTTGATTTCTTAAAATAGTTACCAATACTGTTCATCTTCATCATCATCTTATCGGAGTCCATTGCTAAGCAAAGGCCTCTTCTTACATGGAGAAGGTTACCGCATTAATCACCGCGCTGGCTCAAGACGGGTTGGCGATTTCAATCTTATAATTTGAAATTATAAAACCTCACGATGTTTTCCTTCACTGTGCCTCAGTGGTTAAATGATATTAATAATAATAATATTTATAATTTTTATTTCATTATTTACATAGCATCAATATTATGTATTAATTTTTGTTTATGTATAGCTATATGAAAATATTTATCATAAGCAGCTTGGAGTATCACGAGTGAAGCCGGGAACAGGAGTTAGCAAGTATTTATTGCTTTCTTGAGTTTGAAAAACTGAGAAGACGATTTTAGCCCCAGTTATAGTCTTCCAAAGAAATTTGTTACATTGGAGTTTTCGTTTAATAAATAACAAATCAACACATGAGATGTGCAAGATATGCAAGATGTGCAAGGGAATATTTTGCCCTGTTATACTGTAGCCTGCTTTAAAGTTTTTATTGTTTTTAATATTCCATAGATGAAAGTATTTGAGTTTTAAATCAAATATGTGTTATGAAAAATTCATCGAAACGAACAGGATCCGCAGCTGGGACTTCCTGGCGATCACTTTGTAGGCGCATCGTCTATTAAACTGTTATGTCTTCGTTCGACTAGATTAACTTGTCATTTAAAAAAAAAAAATTTATTGAAAATGTCATACAAAATTTTCAAAGCGATTTCTTTGTCTTTTAATAATGTATGAAATATATTGAGCGTTTAAATATAACTGTATTTTTCGTCGACGTTTTCACAATTCAGTATCAGTGAAACAGTAAAAAATAGTCTTGATTTCAATGTGTTTTCTCAAATTAATTTCAGTGTTTTTATGGAAAACATTTTATCACAATATACTGCTGTTATAATTAAATTTAAGTTCGGAAAATAAATTGGACTAACGAGTCTTACTTTTACTTGGCTTTAGTCTAGTCCATTATGTAGTTCTGATGATTAAAAACTCTTACAACTATGGTATAGCTTAGGAAAAATATATAAAAGCTCTTAACATAAAGCACAGCGTAATGTTAAATGTTACATACATCTGTCACATTTTAATAAGATTTTTTTAAAGTAATTCTTATTTTACTCACAGCGGGACTGAGAATACATTCTTTGAGACCATAAAGGCTTTTGTATTAATATAGAGTGAATTGAATTGTTTTATTATAATAAAAAACACAAATTGGTATTATTTAAACATAATAGAATACTATGTACATAATGTATTTAAATGATACTATTCCATAAAATAGTAATATTTATTGTAATAAATAAGACAACCGCTAGCATAAATAAATTTAAAAATAAATAACAAAAAATCATTTAAATTTTAACTGACAAGTCTAAAAGTGTGCTATTATCGTTGAAGTAAAGAAAATAAACCAATTGCAGTTCTCACAAATGTTAGTAAAATTAGATATTTAGACATAAATTAATAATTAATTATTCTATTGATATAAACAAAGTTTTGGGAGAAAACAGGCATTTTTATATTGTACCGAATTAGAAATAAACGGTAGGAAGATTGCTATTAACCCTTTAAATTTCAAGATAAAAATATAAAATATTTGTATTGCTTTTAAAACTCAAGGAGCCGTGATATGCTTAGACACGAAGAAAAATTTAATATCGGAGTTTATGAGGAATCTTTCAACTATAAAATTCCACGGCCAGAGGTATGAAACATTTTTGAACGTTCTGACACGGCACTGTTTTACTCTATATTAAAACAGTTAATTGCGTTGAGTTCGATGCAAGTAAGACTTATTATACATTATACTATTATATGACAAATTTATTTTTATGTGATTCTAAAATCTTCGTGTTTTCATTGGGATTATTATTTTTAATGTAATACATAATAAATATTTTCCTAGAATACATTAATTTCAAACGGATATATTGTAAAATCTAGCTTAAATGCACACGAGTATACAGCTGTGCATAAAGCGTGTAAAGATCGTTGAATATTTTAATAGCCGAAGGCTCGCCTTGACGTTCTGCCAAGGAGTTTATTTTTATAGCGAAAGTGCGCCCGCGCAGTCCGTTACACGGACGACGGTCCCACGAACATAGCCGAGCGTGCACGAACACTAGCGACACTTACACCATACAAATGTCGCGTTACTATAAATCACTGCATTTATTCGTGACATTTATTTTTAGATAATTTCATATAGAAACTTCACTATTCACTAACAAATAATCACATTATCTGTGCTGTTAATATACTTTTGACGTTTCTCGGCCATTAAATTACATTACATAAACGACGAAACCGACGTTACTTTAGTTTATAAAATAACTAATAAGTAAGGAAACGCCGACGTCGTCTGTAACAAAAAAAGTCCAAGTCTGTGAATTCCATAACAATAATAATTCACTATAAGACAAACCGAGTTGAAGCCATTCCGAGCAGTTCAGACACTCTCATCCTATTTACAAACGGTAGATGCTAACCCCTCATAGTTTTTTTCTCTCTTATTATTAACTTGACGTGACGGCACAGATTAAATGTAAACCTTATTCCGTTAATTATAAGATCCATTATATCTGTAGCGTTGCTAACAGACGTGAATTTATGAAGGACATTTAAAACTTATCGCCTCGGTGTAGAATGCTTGGTTTACATTTTTTTAAGTTTTTATATAATTAAAACGTCGCCAATTATATTTTAAGTGTTCTATTGTTTTAGCTGACTTTATAAATAAATATATATAGATTTCACTAAACGATGCTGCCTTTGATAACTGATGTATTGAAGTAATTCTTTAGGTACTAGAACTTACTTTTTCAAATAATATTTTTTAATGTATTACCTTATAATAAATATGTTCCCCACATTTCCAACATACCTAAATTGGCTATTCTTTAATTATATGATTACAGTACTTAAACGATTCAACAATTATTCATCCGTCTTTGTGTGGTTTGAGGTTTGGAAAGGCTGAACGGATTATTACGGAATTTTTACTGGACTATAGAAATGTTTAAAAGCTCACTTATATATCCAAATTTAATTAATATCTTAAAAGTATCTCTAAAAGGAACAATTGTGGTAAATACCCAAACAAATTATTCTTGTATCCGAACTCACAATTTCCATACACTTCTTCATTTAATAAAGTTATTGTTTAAATTATCACGAGATTGTGGTATCAGCGAGGGCTAGTGGATACATTTAACAAGAATCTGTGTAGCGGAAGTTAAATGAGTTTGTTATTAGAACGAGACTCTGCTCCTTATATTTGTTGAAGCCACTTTAAGTTTATAATTCCAAAGGAACAAGATTTATTATATCTTATTCTTCGTTTTAAATTACTGTCAGTATGAAAGTTTCTTTATAATATAAGGATTTATTAACTTAAAATAAATAAAGACCACCCGAGTGAGTATTCGTACGATGAGATAATATGTATTTAAATAAATACGGATACTGCAGGCGCTGTCTGTATCCTTGGATTGTGTTCATTTATTAATTTCAATCAAATTTGTCACAAATTATTATTATTACTATATGATACTACTACTCATATAAAGGTTCTGCTACTTCTTCTGTTGTTTTTGATTTTCATGAGATCATATTCTATTCAGTAACGTTGTTCAATAACATATAATCGAGGCAATGTGTTCAGTATTGAGAAGCGGAGACTAGAACATTGTAATAGGAATTTCAAACATTCAAATGGTATAGACAAAACCATAGCAAAATAGATTTTTTTATTGACATAAAGTTTCCTTGAGGTTTGGGAGTTCGTCTTATAAAATTATATATAAAATTTAATTTTCCCACACTGTATGTATTTTTATATTCGAATTAACTTAGAATATAATATAACTTTTTATGTTATAAATTAAGTAACTTCGTTGTATTTTAATCATTAATTTAATATATATTTTATCGTCAAATTGTTAAGTTTAAATAAATGTACAATTAACTTCAAGCAACTGATACATTTATATTTTTGTTATATATAGAGTATTTAAAAAACCTTGCTTTTTCATAAAACAGAATATTTTGTTTAAATTTATTTGATGAATAATATTAAATTTATTTAAATTTGTGACATCTTTACAGGTTACAACGTATATTGAGAAGTTAAGGAACTTAGGATTTTCACTGACTGACTTTCTAAGTTATTAATATGAAGAAATTATTGTAATAAATAGTTGTTTTTATTAATATACAGCGTCATATATTACGTTTATTATGAATAATTTTAATATCCTGTTTTTTTCAAATCCAATTTTTTATAAATATATATATATATAATTTTCCTTATAAATATAAAATACTTCACCACCTCTGGACGCACGGTCATTTGAAAAGCACGATACGCTAAACTCTCAAAACACTTTGATGTAGTGACGATTTTTTTCTGTGCAGGGTCAAAAAACTGTACATTTCAAACAAAATATTTTTTTTTTTTTTATAAAACGCGTTACACAACCTTTGATAGTTCGATTATATGTGGACACGAACTGACCCCCTATATCTGAATGAAAAGTTTGCGGTTAAATAGAATAATGTTTAATTTATTTTTTCCTTGTATATTCAATGAATCGATCGAGCGAGCCAAAGGCTGTAAGTAACCGAACTGCAATTTTGTTAATTTACGTCTTGAATTTCAATTCATATATTTATTGAAATGATAATATAAAACAGTAAACTTGCTACTCGTCAAAATATAACTTAATTTATGTTCAATATTAAATAGATATCAATAACTAAAAATTTCATTATGAAAATTTTAACAAACAGATTCTTTGGCTTAGAAAGCCTAAATATTCCTTGTTGCTAGTAATCACTACTGATAATGTTTGTTTTAATGAGGATAAGGCTTTGAAGGTTTGAAACTTTTAAACCCTTTCTCGAATCGGTAACAAACAGACGACCTGAAGTATCTGAACGAAGACATCCACTGAATAAGTTCTATGATATACGTAATACATACATCATTTCACGGGTATGTATAATATTATCTGCTTTGTCTGCAATATAAATACGAAAAACCTTGCCCGACATTTAATACGATCTTGTTTTAAATAATATTAAAACGTTGTTCAAGTTAAATATATTAATGGTTATTAAGTTACACTCACAGACTAGAAAATTAAATAAAAATATATATAAATATACATTATCTCATTCAAAGGATATAGTCACTTTATATACTTTGCGTTTCATTGAAAGCAGGCTTATAGGAGCATAGAAAGCTTACAAGTACATTTAATATTGCAAACGGTATATTAGCAAGTACTGAGAAAGACGCCCTTCATGGAAATCTAACACCATAGATTCATTTGAAATTTATTCCGGAGAAAACAAAAGCAATAGGAAAGGCTGTCACCGACGCTTTAAATATATAATGTACGTTTATTACTATGTATTAGGAATTAACCATAAAAAATCGTGGCATAGTGACTTCATACTGAATAAGAAGGTATTATATATATATAGAGGTGCTTGAATTTTATTTAACTGTATAATTTAAATTGTTCAACATTATATTGATGGATATTGAAATATTTTAGACAGTATCACAACTTGTAGACATTTAATTAGGATTAAAATAGGAAATTCACCGACACTAGTAGAATTGGAAGTTGCCACCTCCTGAATATGATGACGTTACTGTGTCTGTGTTTAACGTCTTTAACTGTTAGTACGCTTGTTAAAAAACCTTATGAATATATTAATTAATTACGACATCTTAACTTAAAGTAAGTTTTATTTAACTCACGTATGATTTTGATACTGTATATAGGATATACTTTAAAAAGATCTTTTAATGATACACCAATTATTTTGTCGTATTTATATTTTACGTTTCTACAGATTGTTATTGTCAAACTATAATATAAAATTTATTTTGGATCATAATACTCAGTACACTGCCTGCTTGTGGGGATTCATTAACCTTTTATATTTGATTATTTTAATTACTCCGAGAATAGTTTGTTAATTAAATTTAATACATTATATTATTATTTATAAACCGTTCTATTAAGTCGTGTCTGTCATTCAAATAATTCAGACGCATAAGTATCCTGTAAACCTACATTCATACCGCCTCAAAAGTGTACAATAAGTCATGAAAGACAATTATAAATTAGTGGCACGATAGCTTAGATGGTGAAGAGACGGACCCTACATCCCGCTGGTCGCGGGTTCCTGCTATTTACTACAAATAAAACGTACACGTGAATATTGACTTTCATATCCTTAAATTACGCAGGCCTCGGGGACAAAGTGAATTTAACACTTTAAATTAATTCAATCTCATTAAGAACTTGAGAGTCTTCCGAGCACGACTCCTTTAATAATTCATGAAAGTGCTTTTATAACATTAATTTTCATAGAAAATTTTAAAAATATCACAATTATTTCATATTTCTATTAAATATCCAACATATTCATAGTTATATCTGAGATGAGTTGTTAGTTCCCGAGATATAGACTAAGAGACAGAGTCAACATTCGATATAACATATTATATATGTATGTGGAATACAAAATAATTACTGATAAAGAATTAAAAAAAATCATATATTTATTAAAAAAAAAACAATATATATATATATACATATATATGTATTTTTAATATAAATTGAACTATTTACAGTATCGTAAGTAATAAGGTATAAACGTGAGAAAAGCTGTTCGCGCGAATATAATTTATTCTCTTATATTATATGATCAATGAATGTTGGTTTTTGATTTTTTTTAACAAAAAATAATGAAGCAAGTCGAGTTGAATGATACTCGGGTTCTTGAAGGCTCTTATGAACTAAAAAAATTTAACCAGCCAGTTAATTCTAAACCTTTAAAATGTCTCCTCTTTTTTGTCATCGTCCAAGCTTTTATTTAAACTTAAAATTTTCGCCCGTCTCGTGAAAGCGCTGAATGGATTTTGATGGAACGAAATCCTGACCTGGTTGTTATAGACCCGCTGTATATTCGGATACTTACAATTGATTTAATATGAAAGAGAAAATTATTTATTTTATACAATAGTTAAAACAACATTCGCTTTGGTGTCTTTAAGTTGTTCTGAAGTATTATAAGGACAAATTCACTTATGTATTGAAAATAACTTACGTAAATATTTTATATTTACGTAAGTTATTTTACGTAAGGTATTAAAAATGTTTTATTCATAGGAAGATGATAGTTTTTTTAAGAAAATATAACTTGAATTCTCTATGAAATAAAGTCGTCTACAATGTTGGTGAGATTTTAAAGTTAAATCTATATATATATATATATATATATATATATATATATATATATATATATATAATTAATCGTAATGTATACATAAAGTATGAAACATTTTTTATTTGTCTCGCGATAGTCTATAAAGTTATGAGTGGACAAATTTAATAATGAATTAGTAGAACTACTTTTTTCGAGTCGGTTAACAGAACAGACATACAAACATATACATATATATATATATATATATATATATATTTATATATAGGTTGTTTACATGAAGATGGAAGGTCATAGGATTAAGAAACCTTTGAAATTCACAGACGACATACGACCTGTTGACGTGGAAGAACGTTATTGATTTTTCACATTTAAAGTTATAATTGACATAGTAATGAATATACTGTTAAATAATCTTTTCGATTATTGCGTTATTTAAGTCAAAAATGTGTATGATATATGTTTTGACGGATTACGGTCTATAATTTCGGCTACGTTAAAATGTTTTTCAACGCTTAATGCATTAATATATAGAAATATAAGTAAATACGTGAACAATAGAAAAGTATTAGTGTACGTACGTATTCTAAAACGGAATACACTCTAAGAGATTTTTACTTTAACCTGTGATGTGGAATTATCAAATCAAATTGTATACTTGTATTGATATATTTATTTTTATTTATTAAAAATCGTCTTTTATAGTAATGCGAAATTAGTTTCAGACTATCGAATTTTTTCGCACTCTCTAAATCTATACAAGGCTCGTAAAAATTACAAAGTATTTTTTTATCTAATTTTCACGTTAGGGGTTCAAAAATTATTTGTTGATTTATCACCACATATATAACCTTATTCCAATATATAAGTATAATCAGAAGTATTTATTACTGAACATAAATATAATTAAAATTAAGACATCATCGATTCTACGGTGATGATTAATATATTATTTTAAGTTACTGAGGGTGAATATTAGTATAAATTAATCCTATTATAAGATAATACATATATATTTGCATGTTTGTAATTCACTCACTCAAAAATCCGACACTGCTCATATAATATTAAGTTATTTCCTTAAAATATCTGAACAACGTGTTTCCTAAACAATACAACTAATATAAATTGTGAAAGTTTGTGTGGATGTTTGTTGCTCTTTCACGCCCAAACTACTGAACGGATTTTAGAGAAAATTTACTGTAATGTAGCTTACACATCAGAATAAGACATAGGCTATAATTTATCCCGGAACTCCGTGTAGCTCCTTCGAGATCATTTCGAATCAGCTGTATTGTGTTTGCACACCCGTGACACGGGATGTAGATGGCGCTAACAGTTGTTTCCCATAACTATTCCTTTATGATACTATACGCAATTTTTATCTGAATCGATTTCTGAAATCCACGCGAACAAAATCGCTGGTCAAAACTAGTAATGTTATACATAACAGTAGCATATAATGTATTCTTAGTTTTTAATAAACTCCCAAAAAATGTCTCGTTAATTGTTGTTGTATATATGTAAAGTGTAAGAACAGGTCGTTCGTCGTTCTGTTTGAGGTTCGCAAATAAAATACAAAACTAGCGGTGCGTTGAATTCAATCAGGTACTTGTGTCGCCATCTGTACTCTGCACGCGACATTTTTAAACTTCACATTATATTTAGACCCTACGGTCCAATAACATACAGCCCTTCAATAGAAAAAAGTATAAATAACAAATGAATACTTCAATTCATACAACAGCGACGAAATATCCCATGAATAACAATTAAAACGTCATCGTTACAGCGGGGATATATATAAAACGTAAAACAATAGAATTGTTTATAATAATAGTGATTTAATTGTACAATAATTAGTTTTTCTCTATCCGTTCCAATAGCGTCCGCAACTTTCATATGACCTCCAGCCCACGCGGACGACACCCGACGCGCATAGTCACTATGTAATACATTTTCATATATTTAATTACCGACTTTGGTCGAATGTTTCACAGGTGTGTGCTTCAACAACTCAAATAAATATATAACAACGTTTAAAACACGAATTACATATATAGCAAATCATATAAGTAGCTGTAGTGTGTTGTTTTTATATTATTTATTTGTACTTTTAATGTGTTTTAATATTTAGAAGCCGCCCAATGCATTCTGTATTATCGCCCGCCATATCGCGACGAATTGGCAACGCAGCGGCCGCATTCTTGCAACGCGGCAACGTCGCTTCGTGCCTTTGTATGACGTCACGCGTTAGAAAATGGCCGATTCTGTTTGAGAAAAAAAATATTAATGATGCTTATTATGAAAAACTATACGATTATGGCTGAACGTTAGGGTTGATATCGTTTAAGACTGACATTTAACGCATTCTTATGTAGAATGCGGTTTGAACGTACGTACAATAAGTATACTTTGTTTAAACAAATAGCTACTATTGTTTGTGTGAGAAGTGAGACGCTATATATGAATATTCCTCGAAAACGTTTTGTTCGATCGCATCTAAGACTCTCCAACTGATAACAACTATAATATATAGCTAAGTACATACTGTTATATGTATTAAATAATACGATTATAATAAATTATCTGTATGTATTATTTGGTACCGTATACATAACTGTGTGAAATTCAATCTATGTGTCATATGTATGTTGCCAACTGTAGTGTCGCTGGCCACGTGTAATACAAAGGTTAGCAAATGAATATCCACACAACGCCATCTAGCGGGGGTTGTGGGCGCTGACTCAGGAATCCTATATAGATCCTAGCTTACCTTACCAACACTCGTCCCGCGATAAAACATTCCTTTTTATTGTTAACACGTCAAAGAAATACATACACACTGTTTAAATAACTTAAATTGCGAGATTATTTATAACTATTAAAAAGGAAAAATCAAATGAGTTGACCATATTTAATAAAATTAACGTATTATAAGTCGTTTTCTTACAAACAAATAATGATTTCCAAATTCAGTCAGGATTCATCTCTAAAAGTATTCGGATATTCCAAGACTTTTGAAGTGAAACAAATGTTTTAACAAAACAAAAACTCTCGCAACAAAAACAGTTATCAGGAGAAGAACAATAAAATATTATCAAACAATACAATCTCAGTTCAAAACTTTTCAAAAACTTTCATTCTTTTATCTTTATGACTCATATATATTTAAAAAACTTCATGTAGTGTCTTCATAGTAACTTCTACTGATATAGTTCCTAAAATATTAATTGATATTTTCAGGTAAAAGCGTATCTATTAAATCCAGAACGCTTTAATTTCGATATACCTACTATTAATATACATACATACATACACCTATTATATAATATTGAAGTTGTTACTAACATTTCTAGAACCTTTTTTTCCTAGTATACGTATAATTTTTAATATAAGCGTGTGACGAGATATTTTTTATGTTGTGTGTTACGCAAAACCTTGACGTTATAAGACGAGACGAAACCTCTCAGCATTCCATGGATTCAGCGTGCGGGTGCCGGGTCCACGTTGCAGGGAGAGGAGCTTCAACAGCGCCTGGGACTTGCGACCCAGGTGTAGGTTGAAGGGGCCCTTATCTAACGCAATCTAATGTAACGCATTTATACTCACTAAGAAGATCCGTATAAATTGTGTAAAACAGCCTCGTAATTTAATGAACTTATTCTAAGTTCACAACGCATTTAGATCGCGACAGGACGCTTGATACATAATAAACGTTGAAAAATTTAAAACATTATAAAAATAATGAGATGTAAGGTTTTCGTGAGAATTCTTTAAATGGAACTTATAATTTCGGATGTACTACGCGTTTAAGTCGTGGTGGCCTGGAGGTTAAAGGCTCGTCTCTCACACGTGAGGGCGCGGGTTCGGAACCTGGCGAGTACCAATGTGATCTTTTCCGAGTCATATGTACTTTCTTAGAGTATTTAGATACCAGTAACAAACGGTGAAGGAAAACATCGTGAGGAAACCTGGTCTTATAATTTCAAATTATAAGATTGAAATTGCCAACCCGTCTTGAGCAAGCGTGGTGATTAATGCTCTAAACTTCTCCGTGTGAGAAGAGGCCTTTGCTCAGCAGTGGGCTCCTATAGGCTGATGATGATGGTGATGACGCGTTTTTTATTATTTTGAACTACTCCCGACCGCGACGTTTGGAATGCTATCGAACCGGGATTCTGTGATAAAATAATAAAAATACTTGATAGTACATACGAAAATATTAGCTCTATTTATAATAACAATAATTTATACTCATCTTAATTTTAACTATAACAGTACTATTGAAGTAACTTAGTCTGGTTCGGTAAGCTTACCAGTAGTTTGCATCGTCGCTAAATAAGAATCGTTTCCCGTTTCTCATTCAATTACTTACCTTAACAGTATAATGTAATATGATTTATGTATGGAAACTGGTAACGCTCCGTATGTAGTGCGACGCACACGTGGTAGGCGTACAGTTTCGGATTATTAGTGACCTAGAGTGGAAAGCTTATAGGATCGATACGTATAGAGCCATACAAAATTAAACCACTAATATTTCTATTTCACTAAATGTATGTATAATATTTTAGAATTTCGTTACACACACACACACACACACCCACACACACACATATATATGTATATATTACATTACAATTTTGTTATAATTTGATAACAACGTTATTTAATATATGACCGTCAATGGTTTGAGTATATTTTTCTACTTCTATTATTCACTTCGACTAACACTTTCATCAGAGGAATCTTAATTTCCTTCAGGAGTTGAACTCTTGTAGGTCAGGTAAGACCGCTTTAGAAGTTTAACAATTCTCATTATGGATTGAGTTACAGAAATCGTGAGCTGATAGTAGTAATCTTGCTTTATAGATAGGGTATAAAACTAACCAGCTGACTTTAAAACGAACGATTAGTTGAATGAGGGTTGATAAAATATTACTTTATGTGTAAAGTAATATTTTATTAGTGATAAAATGTTTGTTGAAGAATTTTAGTTATTTTTTTTTTTCTAGTCGACTCCGATCCAACAAAACTATGTACAATATATAATTATTAAATAATCCTCATTAAAACATATATTTTTAAGTTCTTTTGATGATATTTACAATAATAGTATTTATTATATAGATGTACAGTAGTATAATATATCAGTTGAACAGTAATTGAGATGTATTAATTGAGTTTCCCCAGCCTCCATACAGACGTAATTGTATAGGAGAATACATTACAAATACAATGGGTGAATATCTCTGTTATTATATTATAAGGGTTTTGATGAGATTTGATTTTTTTTTAATATGAAAGATTAAGGGTTTACTTCTTGACTTCCATGTAAATTTAACCATGGTGTCCGTCTGTTATCGCTTGTAACAAATTCGAGTTATTAGTGTATTTGACATGAAACCCACAATCAGTTAATTATCTCATGAAGATCGCGTCCTTCTAAACTCTTAGATGAAGTAACCAATTGAAGAGACTAATTATTATTATTTATATTAATATATTATTATACATTTTAGGTTATTTTTCATATAATATTAACCGTTATCCCGTATAATCATCTTAATTCAACAATGAAAAGTGTTAAGTATGGGGAGGGTAACACTGAATCAGTTAAAATGAGATTAAATTTTAAGTATATGTATAATAAGGAAATGACGAATAAAATTATAGTATGACTACCAGAAGTAAGTTTATAATAAAACATTATATATATATTAAATCACATTCCCTTAATAACGAACCAAATATTAGTTATTGGCCCAAAATTATTACGTATAATGTTTATGTAGATGTTTAAACATTTCCTTTTATTATAAAATCGAAATTCCTCTGGATTTTCATTAAAGTACCACTTAATATGAACAAAGTATTAATATACAAAAATATCTTTTAATACATGGCTCTAAGAGTGTGATATGTGTTCTAAATACTAATTTGAATCATATATATAAGTTCTACTAGTGTATGTATGTTAGTGTATCTAGCCTCTCATTACCCAACTGTTACACCGGCCAGCGGCTGCGCCTGCGCAACACTAAACGTCCAATTAACAAGCATTACGCCCCGCTTCCTGTTAACGCAATTTTCCATCCGTTAATTTGCTTTATTAATTTTTTAATTCATCTTTTAATATTAAAATGACCACTTCAAATCACTTTTCCTGTAATGTGCATAAACATAAAATATTATAATACTGTACTGTACATGTACTTGGACAAATTAAATAAAATATTGCGGATTTGTTGTTATCGGTTTCAATTAATAGTGCGATATATATATATATATCGCACTATTAAATGGGGCTTAATAAACTTGTGTATTAAAACCTAAGTAATCAAGAAACTGATAATAGAATATTATTTAATCAGATTCAAAGATAACTGGAGGTCCCCGGTGAAGGAAGCATTGTCGAACTGCGAACTTAAGTGCATGTTTAGAAAGAAAGATTGGAAACTTTCCTTTATCGTAATTCTCCTAAGTGAGTGACATCAAAAGTATCACTTACTGAAACTTAAAAAATATATAGAAACAGAAATATAAATACAATAAAAACCAAAACATTAAATAACATAAAAAAAAATAATTTACTGTATTGTTACAAAAACTATTTTAAGCAAGAAAATACGTAAACGTACTTAGACAGTATTTATTTTGTTTAAGTTTAATGGTACAGTTAAGTTATATTTTGGCCGCGGAGAAACTTCCTTTAAATTATCTTAAAGTATGTATACAGTACAGTCTGTACGTCTGGCTACGTCTAGAAAGACAAACTTAAATTACAGAAGGAATAATAAATTACATGTCACAATTATTCCCAGACAAAGTGTCGATAAAAGATGAGTGTGAGGCTGGAGCTTCGGCCTCCGCTATAATAACAAGGGCTTTTTGACTCATAAAAATAATATAGATAAATTGTGAACTAAGGAACAGTTGTAAATAAGTAGTTAAAAAGCTCTTATGTCATACGATTATTTTGTTAATACTCTTTACAACTTCTCATTTTGCACCTTTTTTTAAAGTTTAAGATATCTAATCATGCCTTTGTCGCTAAAAACAAAACGCTCAGATTGTAATTTAAATTGTCCTCTAGCGTCCATTATTAAATATACTAAGATCTGATTATAAATTTTAAGTAAATTAAGAATTATATATACATTTTCAAAGCATTTTTTAAATGTAAGTCCGTAAAAGTAAATTTATGGTGCAACCGTTTTATGATTAATAAAATTTGACGGCTCGAGTGACTATTCGTCACTCAGATTGATGTTGGGTAGCAAAGGTCAAACGGGAAGGACGTCTTCATGATGTTATGTAAGTTTACACTGTTATTTGTATTTATTTTAAGAAAATTAGTCCGCAATATTTAGATCAAGACGATCTCGATATAGATCTTGGACACCCAATAAAATAAATATCAGTGCCACAAGTGACGAGATTAAGATACATTATATATATAAGATTTTGATCGAATAGTTCCACATTATGTTCGAACAACTGAAATATAAGACAGTATATGAAAAATCAGAAACAAGTACTTGGTATGATCAATATAAATAAAACACAAGCAACCAACGATCTATGAACAGATACGCGGCGTTTTTAATGTAATAATTTTCTACACACAACGACGTCTCAGATAACTTGAGAAATTATTGTATGAATCACGAAGCAGTTTAATCAAAGAACCACTTTGATATTTAGAACCTCCTTAATGTTACATTTCAAGCCTTCCAGATATATTTAGTTTTCATTAAATCTAATAAAATTGCACCTCTTGTTATATTATCGTGTCGTTCCCATACTTACCTCTAATAATACAAAATACGAAAATTAGTCTGATTGTTAATAAATAGTTTAAATAATTTAGTAAAATGTAAAAAATATCATCCAGCGACTTCAGAGTTCGTAACGTTAAAGAAAAAATGTAAATGACATGAACCCTATCAATAAATTTGTATATTATTTAGGTTATTCCCAAAATATATTTAGTAACACAATCAACTGATATGTTCAGATGTCTTTTAAATTTAGGATTACCTTTAAAGATTGTTTTTCTGATAACAGCTGTATTATCAAACAAAAACCTTTACCCACATTAACGTACGAATCATGTCGGATACTTAATTTGAAAACCGGTTTTCATTTGAAAGATAAAAGAACTGTAGATGGTGACGCATTAGTAGTTTCAGGGTTTTTCGTTGCGTTCATGTTAATAATAAAAATCATGTTTAAGAGACCAACTAGGGAGAAATAAGTTATTGCCTGATTTAAACAGTCGATCAGCACGAAAGTAGGGAAACTTTACAAATATCAAATTAAATATATGCAGTCAAAGAAGATTTATATCCTTTACAAGTCCGTGAAAATTATAAAACAGTAGAAAAATCAAGATAAAACCACGTAGAATAATAAATTAATGAATGTATATTGATTGTCATCTCTACATAAAAACGCCCGCAACGAAGTTAAACCTTACTGACATAAAAAAAGTTTTTTTAGGGAAAACTGAACATTGATCTGATCTTGCATAAACAAGAAGAGATTAGAAAAGACATAGAAAGAAGCTGACTTGTTAACTTCAATATACTAGAAAATTTTCATATATAAAATATAAATATTATGACTGGATATTCTTGTACGACTAGGATTCAATTTAATTCTCTTAGTTAAGAGTGCACGTAACTTTTATATGAAGTTTGGAGGTAAAAATGAAATATGATGGCCAGAGAATGCAAGACAAGGCAAAAAAGACTTCGCTAATGTAACAAAAAAGAAACTAACACAAAAACTATGAATTCAGTTTTATAATTAAGATTTCTGTGCTGAATTGCATCAGACACACATATGTACTATATATTGGTAACTTTTATTTTTCTTACATTAATCCCTGATTAGAAGTGTATTAATAAATATTACATAATATATATATATAATATAGAGATAAAATTTTATCACCCCCGTGTCAGCCGGTTAAAAAGTAATTTACTCTCGCAATCCCATTAGGGGCGAGATTAATCTCGGACGTCCAGCGACCAGCCAATGCTCGTCAAATTATTTAAAACGACTATTCAGTTATATTGGACTGTTTACATTTATATATCAATATCATTCTAAAAACTTCATATTAATAGTTTATATTAAATGAGATGTTTTATTGTATTACATATTATTATTTTCTCTAAAATATCTATTTAAGTATGTAAGTATTACTATTATTGCTCTAAAATAAAATATCTCCTAGGAAAGGTTATCTGTATAAAATCTTATTTCTGCTGAACACATTTGGTTTTTTTTTTCAATAATGCGTGAATATTTACTAAGTGATTTTTAGACGAAATGTTACGTTCCACAATTTTTTTTTAATTATTTGACACTGAAAAATATTTAGTATCCAAATAGATTTGTTCATAGGAAAATACATTAATTTGTAAGTTACAGATGATGTGCATAGTTTATAACGAAACAGAAATTTATTATTTGTAGAATTTAATTTGTTTAACTCGTTATCTTCGTAAAATTAATAACTAAAACCTTTTAATTCCATTAGGGTTGTACTAAAAAATAATTATAAAATGGATTTTGCGGTTTCTGTGAGCAACAGACATACATACAAAGGTACATGTAGCATCACGTACACAAATGTTTTGTTGAGAAATTCAGCTGCAATAACTTGAAGAGTATAATACGATCTAAGAAATTAAAATCCTATTATACATAAAGAAAATCGCAAATTTATTAAGAAATTAAAATATTCTTTGTTATACCAAAGCTGTTTAAGATATTACATTATTAACAGTTTTCGTCTGTGATTCAACATAATAGCACTTGGATATTGTAAGTAACTAAAACCTTTCTAAATTAATTATTCTCGTACAAGCCTTAGATGATTAATAAAACTTGTCTCCTATTATTTTGGCTGGTGATAGATATCTGTTATTTTTCACCGAACAAACTTTATAAACTACAAAAAATCTTATCAAAAATTTTGTAGTAACAGATACAGAGCGGCTGCGATGCACATATTCAAATAATCAATAAAACAATCATCACATATGTGACCAAGTATTTTAAATAAAATTTAAATATACACTCTGAACTGTTTTACTACGTGTTAAAACATATATATCCTCATTGGTCCTAAGTCGGTTAAGAGCTAATTTGTTATCTTACAACGTTTAAAAGAATAAAAACATGTTCAGGAGAACAGTCAAGTCTTATTAACTTAAGTTTGCTGTACACTGTTTCCTTGGCTGGGATTTTCTTAACATTATTTTTAATTCCAAGCTTTCACGACAACATATTTCAGTTTTGTTATAAACTCAATATTAAAGTTTAAACGTCAGACGAAGCCTTATATTAGGAGGCTGTATATTTGTAACGAACAAAAGGTATTCCAGTACTCGGTTAACATGAGACGTGATCGTATCCTGTTATTTTGTTTGGGACATATAATAATTAAGTCCATTGAAACTTACAGGAAAATGAAAACGATAAATAATTGAATATATAGTTCTTACTGAAGTACCTCGGATGATGTACGACATATTGCAATTTTTTTCCAATAAATAAATCCGTTTCTTATTATGATATGTTCTTGAATATGATCGCGTTCAGTAACTTATTCCCTCGAGCTACAGAACTTTGTTCGCCTCTTACTATTTCCTTTACTTTCCAAACCCATTCAATAATTACACACTAGTATTAATGTCTGTGACGCACGCTCGGATAGGTGAATCAATATAGTACACGGAAACCAACAGACGACGGTTGAATTGTTTGCTCGTCAAATAACTTTAGGACATGAAAATACTTTAATATACTGAGGTTGTATATCAAGTATGTTTTCATATTTATAAAATAGATTAATATGCTTTGTTGAATGAGACTTGGAGTACTTTTATGCCAACATAAATGCGACATATAATCGGATGCAGCGGCTTCGTTTCAATAAATATTAACCGAAAGGTTAATTATTTAATGCTTTAAGTATCAACAACACATATAAATCAACAATTTGTTTTATATGTGGAATAGATTCAACATGACTTCAGTCTTGCTGAAATTTAGGCGTTGTGTGTTGAATTAAGGGTATTTAAGTAACGAAGACCTTGTTACTTTCTAAAACATATAATTATATTAAAGTTGATACTATCATATAATACACAAGCTATGGTGAGTTGACACCTCGGAAGAGAAGACGGAATTAAGAAAAAAATAATTGCTGTATAAGGTCAAAACAACAGTGAGCAGGTATAAGTAAAAGGAAAATTAAAATTTTATAAAATATAATAGATTTTTTTGTGACTGACAGATTTGTATATAAACTATACGTTATAAATTAAGGTATTTTCCCTTATTTACATATCAAGAGTACCCACCGAGCAGTGGCGCGATAACCACAAACCCCAGCCGGGAAACTGGCTGGGAAAGGCTACAGCAAACCTTGGGGTCTGAATAACCCCAAAAAGTGCTGGTGCAGAAGACAAAAAACCACTGCAACTATCTCTCAAAAAAGTCATAATGTATCATAACTTTATCATAACTTTTTTTCTTTCTAAATTTTGGCATTGCACTTTGGCCGAACATTGTAATTTTAAATGTTTGATTTGATTATGATATGTTTGAAAGTTATAATGAGGCATTTAAGGTGTGTAACTTGACATAATTAATATTACACGTTGTGATGACCTGTGATTGGGAGAACATTCAAACTATTTTGTAAGCTCATGTTTAAAAAAGCTGTAAATAATGTGTCTTTTGTTGGTTATCCATAAATAAATATCACTGATACGTGATGACCACGACGAGTCAGCAAAGACTCTTGTGACGGTGATGATGACTTATTAAGAGCTACTGTAATATATCTTGTATTAAAAAGTAATGTGAATTTTAAAGTCTTTCGTCCACGGAGTTCAGACCTACGAAATATCATGAATACTCCTCATGTAATACATGTTTATGAAAACTTTGACTTCTTTGACCTTAACGGTACACTAAAATTATTAGAATAATTATATTTTACTAATTAAAGCAACGTCGAGATAAAAATCTTTAGTGTTTAGAGAGAAAATATGATCAAATGATACGAAGCTGCAGCCTCATAAATCGTCTTCCATTTGTCAGTTGTTATTTCAATTATAATTGAGACATTGAAGTATGTTTGTGTAAAACTTTGTTAGCTTCGTCGGAAAACACAACATAGTAATGTTGTTAGTTATATGTCCTGCATGAGTATTAATAATTCCTCTCATAAGTTCGTATTGATACATGAATATAACATATCTGAATGAAGCATTGAAGAAGCTAAAAACACAAGAAGAATGATTCAATGTTAAGAATTTCGATCAAATTGTGATTGATCGACGTGATGGTCTATTGATGAGTCTTAAAAGGTCAGGGATAAATTAATGAAAAAATCGGCCAATACATATGCTGACAGAACTTTTAATTAACTCACACCTTAATTCTTTGTAATAATAATATTTACTGAGAAATCAAAGTATGCGTAATAATATATTCTATGGAAGAAAAATAATTTTTAATCAATAAAACTAAAGACCCGAGTTCAACGGCTGGTGGAGTGAATAACAGTTAAATATACAATAAAACACATCAGTATGTGTCATGTTAATAAAATTTACGGTAAAATCTAATACATAAAGAAACTGCTAAGTGTTAATTTAATTTAAACGAGTTCCAATGATAAAGATCTCATGACAGCCGCTTTAGAAGAAATTGAGAAACAAAAACATTACACGGAGGCATTTAAATTATAAGTAAGTCTATTTTTTTATTAAGTTTTAAGAATTTTTTTTTAGTAGAAAATAATGTGTATTGTAGAATTGTAGAAAATAATATTAATTACAAGCAAACTCAGAGTTGCATTTGAAAAACGTAGTATCATTTTAAATCCTCGTTAAAATCTCATTAAGTAAGCTTAGACATGTGTTTGACATATTTTTGAATTAGACTTATAGGCTGAGCTAACTTCAAAGAAATCAACGAAATTTTAAGAACGCTTACAGTATTATTATTGATAGGAACTTTTACAGTATTATTTAATGCAAGGTTTTATATTAAAGATCTATTACTGTATGTATTGACATAGCATTATGTAGGTGCAGATAAACAAAAATAAAGGAAAATTTTATTAATATTTCAAGTCAAATGCCGAGATATTCTATGAAGGTTAATACAGGTTAGTTTGAAAAAACTCTTGTTAGATGACTAAATATAGCCATATTTTTCTCTGAACAAATATATCCTTATTCGATTTGAATAATAATTGATTTCTCATAATCCTTTATATACAACTAAATTATACGCAAAACAAAGATTTCATCTTTAAATTAAAATTCAAAACAAACTGGCAATATTATTTGATTTCAATTGTTTTATACAAAGAGCTGACCGCAAACCGCAGCCGATATATTGCAGGAGGATCGTGTGAAACTAACTCCTGATGTGCTTTCGATCAGGCGATATAAATAAAGCTGTTATAACTTATATCGGTGTAAATTATTTAACTAATATTACGTACGTGCTCTATATTTCATGTATACCTGTAGATAGAAGCATTTTGATTTTGATACATTAGATACAAGACCTGAGTATTTAATGAGATTAATTTCGAATTTCATATCACTTTAACGACACGCGATATATTTAAAGGCTATATTTATGATAATTATATTATTATAAACTAGCTTTTGCCGGCAACTTCGTCCACGTCAGCTCCAGAATAAAGATGTATAGCTGACCCGGCGAAATATGTTCCGAATTTGTTTAGCAAAATTTAGTATTTTATTAAGTTAATTTTTATTATTTTTGTTCGAACGGTAGGAAAGATATCATATCACATGCCAGTCTCCTGTTTCCAATCTATCTCACGACAAATTTTCAGTGAAATCGTTACAGCCGTTCTTGAATTATACATTCTGTGACTAACATAATTTTTTATGTATATAGATTATAGGCATTTAAACCAGTTTAAAAGACAACGTTCTTAGTTTGAACGAAATGAAAATGCATGTTCTTTGTTAATATCATCATATTATAAACTTGTTGTAATTATATGACGTCATATGAAGACTAAAGTTTTTTAATCACTTCAAAATGTGGTTACAGCAACAGTCAAATCACATCCGGTTAAACAATAAGTTAAATTCAACTATTTCATTATATTGTGTATATTCGTCTGTATGTTGTAAACTTTAATTTCATCGATAAACACTGATTAAATCACAAATATATTTATTTCTATTAAATATTGTTAGATTGGGTACTTTTTTTATTAAATGTATAATTTGTCAAATTTAAAAAGCTTCCTTATTGAACAGACGTCTTTATTATACTGTTGAGTTAATTAAAGCAAAAGATACAAAACACTTTGCAGCACGCACAGAGAGCACTGAGATTATATTTTTGTATTTTTTTATAAACTTTTAGAACAATTGAAAGTGTAAAACGTCATACATATTAAAAACAATATTATAAATAGATACTTTTTATTATTATTATTATTCTACTGAGCGCAGTTTCAACTTAAAATAATCTGCATTAAATATGATCTTATTCATTTTCGTATTTTAAATATTAACCAACACTTACGAGTTACTCGTTGGGCCAAAATATATAGTTACAATAACTATTAAATAACACATTACATTTGTTTACGTATCAAAGGCGATCAATCTTTTGGTGAAGATGTTTAAAAAGTTTAAATCACACAACAGTATGCACTAATGATTCCTGTAGTATTTATTGATCCTAAACTATTAACTCTTTAAATGTCTCTTGTAAACTCATTAATTATCTCGATTCTAACTAAAAGTATTCATTTATTTATCCTTCATTATATCAACCGTATAAAGAGTGAGCGTAATGTATTCCGATTTAATTTTGTACAGCCCTTGCTCCGTGTTTAAATTTCGTACAATCTAAGTTAACTCACGTACGTAACCTTTATTTTTGGTTACAATCAACTTTGAATCCATAAGATAAACTTTGGACAGATGTTTTGTATTGAAGTGGAATAGCCGTAACTTGACTGGTATAGACAAGTTATAAGAATTGATGGAAGGTACGTGACGGAGGATGCGAGGAGCGTAAATGCAGATGGATACAACATACAAACATGGAGGATAACCGAGGAAAGTGTGGATGGATTTTGGGGGACAGAAAATGTATGAGAAGGTCTTGAATGTGATGGCTGATAGAGGAATATGGACCTTAAGTAAATGGGACCGAGACAGGTGATGATGATTAACCGAGTTTAAAGGTAGTTAGTTATTCAGTTATGACGAGCTCGCCACTCAATATGTAATGGATGGCGAGCAGAGATATCATTGAAGAAATCACTCCTTCATTATGAAATCATAACACATTAATTTCTGTTCTATATAAGTTTCTATTAATTTGTTTGATTGCACACATTACAGACGAACAAAGGTATGAGAAAAACACAGAATGTTGCAAAGTCGGTCTTATTGTTTGAAGCAAACTCTTGCGGACCAACACTTGACTTGTTTATAAACACCTTCATGTGTAAGCTGTAATCCTCTTTATATGAGAACTTGTAATAACTTATTATATTATTCAGTGTGCTTTATTTAAGACACAAAATGTAAACATATTTTTTTCATCAATCCCTACAAACGTATATTTCCTATCAAACACTCATACACTTTCTTAACACTGAATAAACATATTAGACATTTTAATTTATACTATATATTCTTACTATAAACAAATAGGTCCGAAATCTATACGTTCGTTAAAAATTATAATTAAATTATATAATTAACTAACAATAATTAAATTAATAACTGTCATGGTTAATGTTTTAAATTTTTTTAATTCAGAGCCGTTACTGAGATGGCGTACTTATTTCAAGGATTGTTTGAGTATTGGCTTAGCGTCGAAGGTCTTTGATTGCGTCACAACACTAATTAGGGAAACGGTATTTTGACATAATTAGTGTGCTAACTAAACTGACCCTATAACTATTATTACAACGTATATAGAGTGTATGGTTATATTGAGTTTTTTTTATGAATGTTACAAAATTAGAAAATATACTTAAATTATATGTAGTTATCTTTTGTTACATCTACATTTATTCTTCAATATTTTTTTGGTTTAAATGAAATAAAAGTAACGATTTACCGTTAACGAGAAATGGAGAAGAAGTTTCTTAAAATAAAATTTCTATGTATGTTATAAATTACGACTAGGTGAAGAAAATTTTTAAGGAAATAGTTAATTATTAATTGGAAGAGTTAAATTTTTGAAGATATATATCGTCATTAATACTCTATAAAGAATGAATACTTTAAATATCGATCACTATATATAGAAATTGTACATAATTTTAAATATAAATTAGTCGATCGATTAACAATTCAAATACAGAATAACATGTGCCAGAATATTTTACAACATTATCAAAACGAATACAGAATAAAACATGTATTTTTTATATACATAAAAAATATATAACCGAACAGTTTAAGAAGACGCTAAAACATTTTAAAGTACGCATAAAACAAATTTCGCAAATTGGGACAAACTTGTTGCGCGAGCGCAGGCTGTGTATGTGTGCGTGGCGAGGGTACGATCGTGTCGACGGCGCGCTGCACGCGTACATGCGAACAGATATGGCTATATATCCGTCTCGCCTGCACACAAGCACGAGAGCGAGACGGAAGATCCCGTAGACGGACGCTTTCAGAAACGCTACGCGCCTCACCCGCGGCGGCCATTTTGTTGATAGATGATTTTAGGCTCTCCAATTAATTTCTTTGTTTTTTTAGCGGCGAGCCTGCACGGATGCGAGGCTTTTGTTTGCCTTTTGTATTATGATGTGTGCTGATCAAATTTTAGTACCAATTTTATAATAATAACTTTGAAATATTCGAAATCCGTGATAAATTATTCAATAATCACTATCGATTGGCTGGTTCGTCAGTTTTGAGGCTTATATTGTAACACATGTATTTATAGAACCGAGTAGTGTTAACTGGGTTATATTTGACCTCAACGATGCCTCTTACAATATTAAACAATAGCCCCTCGTCTTCGAAGCAGTACTGAATCACTTACGGAATCTAAAACACGTTGTGATACGTAAGATTATATACATAAATGATAAGATTACATGAACATTTGATATGTTAGAATCGGCCTCAGGAGCGTGCCAAGCTTAGTGGATATATATTTTTAGATATCTATTTGTGTTCCACATAACCTGAAACAGTTTAGTAACAAGCGGCGCCATCTAGCGGGTAACTTGGCAGTCGCAAAGGAGACTCAAGGTTACAGACCGTTGACTGCGAGTGGTTATTTTTATAGCACTAATGTAATTTGTTACAAAGTTTCTTTATGTTTTACGATGTAGATAGCTTCGATTATATCTTAAAATAATATATTTTATATAATAATTCACTATACAGGGACTATATGACGGGTAAACGGTGTGCTATACTGTGTGATGTCTATGGTTCATTATAATTCCTTTTAGATGTGGTTCACTGACCATTAGTATATATTTTATCGATTTTAAAGTAAAACTTAATGGTTTTGTCTATTTGTAGCGGTCTTATCAGTTATATAAACACGTAACTGTCTTGTGATGTCGATAACGGATGATGTCATGCCATTATATAATGATGTACCACACTCGAATATTATGAATTTTTTTATAGAAAACTTATTTTGTATTATAAAGTTACGCAACTGAAGCTTACAACTATTGATTATATAGACGGGCCGTTATAACATATTGATATATAATACACTGATTGGCACTCTAAAGGTTTTGAATGTACATCTTAATGAAATGTGTAATGAGATATTTACTTCACGTTATAACAGTCAGTCTCGAGGTTAGAGGCCGGGGTGGTTATAAAAATTAACTCCAGCGAGCACATTGAGATGAATTATTGAGATGAATTACTTTTACACGTTTATTTTTATGAAAATTATATTACGTGTAACACTCAGAATACATTAGAAATATATTATATGTTAAAGAGTTGAATGCTTCATAAAAAACAATCTTCTAGGATTAAGATCTGCAACTGATTTTCACTTTAATAAAATTATATAAAGATCCAATTAGTTAGGTTTTATAAATGAAAATAGAACTTGTAATACAACTATCATTTGAAATCACTTCAATTTTACCTTGCAAATAATAAATTAAATTTGAAAATGTTGAAGAGCTGAATTATTGCATTAAGCGGGCTCTTTGCAATTGAGAGCCCAAATATAGTACCTAGTTTTGGTAAAACAGAACATCTTAATAATAGTTTATTTTTAAATAAATGATATGAAAACTGAATAAAGTTTTAATTATGAGACGAGATGAAAGTAAAGATTCCGTCTGAAATACATCGAGAGATATCATTTTTCATTTAGGAAGATAAATTTGATCTTAATGAAAAATCCTATGATTATTATATGTTGAAGATGTGTTAACTAGATCTACATATTGAGGATTTGTCTAGTCTAATAAAATGTCATTGAACACTTAGTTAGTGCTTATATTGTTTTAATACCTCGTCAGTACGATTGCAGATCAAGCCGTATATGTATTATCATAAAGTTAAGAAACGAAATTAATTATATATATTTCCTCGTTATGGTCCCTTTTAGCTGATAGAAATATTAAAAACATTGATTTCCTATTAATTCGATCAAAGCAAGCTGATAAATCACATGTTTAAAACAAATAGCCTTCCATTTTGTATATTTTTAATCATAAAACTAAAGTATGAGAGACGAGCTGTCAAGAAGCTGTCAGGAAGTAGAAAAATAATAACAGTGACGTCATTATAAAGATAGGTGATAGATGTTGATGGATGCTTCCGTTCCTGGGGCAACTGCTGTCACACAACGAAACTAAATAAGAACGCTGCATATTTCACTTCCAGCAATCCGAAACATTCAAAATTTTTTTTTGACGAACAGAAGAACGAAAAATAACGACGACGGCCTTTATCCTTGTATAACCGAAACAGTGGGTTTTAAATCGCAATAACTTATTACGACGACTGACGGTATAAGTCTTTAACTTGGTCCCGGATTGATGATACAATGAACAAGATTACAAGACTGTTTGATACAAGATGAACAATCGAGACAGCAAAATGTTGCAGCTCTCAAACCTAACATTTTTATACTGTTGTATCGTGATATATAACTTATTAAGTAAATTATTAATTCTCTAATTACCTGTATATATTAAAGCACGAACCAACGACATTACCAATACACGTAATGAAAAAACATTTCTAGATATTACCCTTTTATACTATACAACATTTAATTGCGAAAATCTTAAAGTAACCATTTAAAGAGAAATATGAATTAATTTCAAATTCATCGGAATGTATTAATTTAATCATTAAAATGTTTTTTCGTTACGACTCTAACTCTTAGGAAGGTGCACATTGAACATCTTTCGTATTCGTGAGGCTTGAGAGACAATGTCTGAAGTTATAATTTTTGACACAAATGTCAAATGATTATTAGAAAAAATATTATTTTTTAAGAAAATTTATATCTAAACGGGATAATGTTTAATCACACTAAAAGTGTAACTAAAACAATAATACTATGTAATATATTATTTGTTACCTGATTTATATCTGTTATTATTTAAAATATATATAATAAATTAAATTAAAATTTCAATAAAAGTAACATTTTGCGGATTACTACGCGTATTTTATTATTTTAAAAACTACATACCTACTCCCGACGTTTCGATTACTTCGCAGCAACCGTGATCACGGGCAGACGAGATGTGATCGTTGAAAAATATTAGTTTCATTTAAATGAATACTCGCGATTCTAAGATCTCATTATATTAAAATTGTGAACACAATCTAAAATAGCGCACTATGGGTATTATAAAGAAAGAAATTGGATACACTTAATGTTCGTTAAGAAATGCATCGACTTTGTAATATATATGTATATATATATAAATCGATTAAAGAACACGTACTTAATGAATTGAAAAAAATGATTTGAAGCACTGTGAACAAAATTAAACTTTTTTATGAACAGACGGATATTGTGTGTTACATGGATACGAAGAATTTTAACAAGTTGTATATAAAAATTACAAATATCGAACACACAGAGACATATTAATTAAGGCTATTCTTGTTATTGTTATTCTTGCTTTATAGAATACTATATATAGTTGTAACTTACAAAGCTATAGAAAAACGGTTAATATATTTTTCACTTGATATTTATATGAATATTTCATTATTTTAAAATAAATCGCATTAGCGAGTTTATTTGTGAATGAGAATAGTTAAGGCTTTCAATGTAGAAATTTTCTAAATTGATATAAAGACGCGGTACTGAGGAAGTGAAATATAATATTACTGGGGAACTAATATTTTCTATTAAACGTAAAATAATACGCTTTTGATAAAAAACATACACTTGATAAATTATTTATGTTACTTACTATGCAAGTAAACTCCAAGATAATCAAAAGCTACTCTTTGACGTATAGTTAACATTTGACGCTCACCTACCCCCAGTTTGAATCACACACATGAAACGCTAACAGTTTATCATTCGTAAATTAACGAAGGACATTGAATGAAAAACGTAAAACGCTTCGTATGTAGTATGACAATGCAAACTGATGCTGATCGTTATAATATCATTTAATTTTGACATTTAGCAGACGGATTAACAAAATAAAAAAAAATTACATCCAAATATGTTCAGTAGTTTCTATTTTTTGAATAAATTTATGAATCTACGGTACGTATTAAGGACATCCATCTATCCGTCTCTTATCGTAAGTAACAAAATCCGACACATAACTGTTAAATCCTTGTCTATGAGTTTAATTTTAACTGATCGTTTAAGTTTAATGAATGCGTTTAAATTTATAGCTATAAGGACTTAACCAAGTCAGTTACTGTGGATATATGATAATATATATTATTTAAAGTTAATTACATACGAAGGAGTCTCTAGTCTTAATGTTTATTACACTATCAATGTTCTTCAGACGACGCGACGGCGTACATTATGTTCTGCGATGATTTATTTATTAGTAAGAATAAACGTTGCTCACCTAATTCGATTAACAGATAATATGTTATAGTATTTGATTGAACAATTCGCCCTGCTATAAAAACTGTATCCTGTATACAAAATAAACATTAAATTTTCTAATCTTTATATAAATATAATATGTCTATTTCAGTAAAAATATACCGTAGTAAACTTCTACATCTGCTTCTGGTGTTTCCTACATTAAAGAAGTCGCAATGTACATAAGAGGAACACGATTCGATAAATATACATAATCTGTCACAGACAAACTTTGAATAAATACCTCGAGCTTTGGAGCTTCTGCAGACAACTTTAACTTTGCCCCTTAGCAGAACACTTTCGTGTTATCTAAATCTTTTGTTTATATATATTATAAACAAAAATGTGTGTTTGTTTGTAACGTGCAGGTTTATCGAATTTATAAATGAACACATATGGGAACGTTAACGTCTAAGAAAATAACATACACGTGAAGTATATTTTATCATTGAAGTATCTCTCACAAAGTGTACTTCGTACGTGTTCGTCTCGAAAAATGTTACCCAAACAGATTTTCCCTCAAAGTAAACCCTCTCAGCGGCGAAGTTGGTACTAATTTATAAAAATATAAGTCAGATCTTTTCACATTATATTCACAATGCAGTAAATTTGAAGAATAAAGCAAAAACGTACATCGTTTTTAATATAAAGGTCACACAGCCAAGAGGTCAGATAGATTTGGACTATAGATTGAAAGGTCCTGAGATCTGACGTGGCTTTTAGTTTCATTATACTTATAGGAAGATTAACAATAACTTGTTCATAAGAATAATACGATTCACATACTATAAATATATCGAAGAGAATATATATAATTAATTTTATCATTTTTATTCTAGATCACAATTTTCTTAGAATGATCTTGCTTTCAAAATGTAAAATATACACTGTATCGTTTTAAAATAGACAATACTTTACAGAAAATTACATAGGACGTAATGGAAACTCAGATCTCCTTAATTCATAGCACATTAAGTACTACAACATTATGGAGGGTATCCAAACATTAATAGTCAACATGCTGGCGGATAACATGCCTCAGAGGACTCTCAATATAAACGTACATACATGAATATATTTCTTTTGATATTTCTTTATGTGACCGTACACTGATTTCGCTCCTACGTCATAACACAATATATTATATTAACCGTAATAACATTTTACATTTCATATAATTTTCTAGTTTTGTTGGTTTTATTTTCATTGGCAATGTAAATTGTAAGACTTTAAGTATGTACATGATAAGGAAAAGGGCTGCACAGATTTGCGTGAAGGTTTTGATGTATCGATTAATGATAGAGACGAAAATATATAACAGAAAGAACGGGAGATCGTCTTCTATTATATAATACTGTTCTTATGTCGTTAAAGTCCTAATAATTTCGTAATATTCGTAATACTCCCAGCTAAGAAAGCATATAGATTTTTTTTTTTGGTTTAAATATTCTCACTATAAGTAACATTTTATTCGTATTGTGTCACATATCAACTAAGCCTTAGTTATATATATTTATATAACCGTCAGTCTCTTCGTTTGACATTCAAACAATACTTCATTACATACAACCACTTTGTCCTCTGTCCTTTGTCTGAGTGTATGTCGTTCTAGTGTTATAAAAAGCAAACTTATTTACAACATTCGAGTAAGAAGTGAATCAAGTTTCATTTGCATTGTTAATTATAAAATGGTATCTATTGTGTGGATTCCCCGAGACTGGAATTCCTGTTTAGTAATGAAACAAGGAATTGGTGTGTTGAAAATCAATGAATCGTATGAAGTGTGAGAATAATTGATTTTGAATTTACCAATCCTTTGTTTCGTTATGATATAGGGTATGAGTTTCGTTTAAATTAAGAATAAATTCGTTGCAATAAACATAAAACATATTTTTTAAAGCGAACCGCGGCTTGTGTTCCATAACAATTAAAACACATTTTTAAGCACGAAACCTGTACGAAAATGCATCTCTTACGTGATTTATCGATACGTTTCAAAGGAGGAATAAATTGAACGCAATTTTTTTTGCTTTCAATATTTAAATCTAATCATATTTTTTAATACGTTTAAATTATTAATTAAATTACTACGGTTATGTAACAATAGAATACTATTTATCATGTCTCAGGATAAAAATATATATCTACGAAACGTGCATAGCTGTAGATGGTTCTATCTACAACAAATATACCGGCTTACTAGATTTGATAACTAATTAAATTAAGGACTATTGTGTCATATCTCACCGACTATTCAATTACCAGCGGCTAATTGAATAGTCAGTCGGTTTATTAATTATAAACATATGGTTGTTATATGCACAAAACGCTTACTACGAGTGTTATATGACATTTGCATTTTAGTTTATATTCACATATAGACATGCACTTGTTATTAAGAGTATACACATATATATTGGAGTAAGAAAATCGCACATAAAATATTTATTTCTCTAAACATTTTTATTTATAAGGCAGTTTACATGAACTTATACAAAAAATACTATAGAATATATCAGATAAATGAGTTAGTCTTAATATTTTAAAGTGAGGACTTCAATAATGTGTATTCAATATATTGAAAGAAAACAAATAAAGAGAGAGATATGTTAAACTTTTTGCAGTCTTCGTATCGTTTGGTGGGTGTGTAATACCCGGTTTTAAACTTTCAGATAAGAGTAAGAGATTAAGATGATTTAACGAACTGCAGCAATCAGAAGCAAAACCTTAATTTTTTTATCTTACATTATTATTTTCTTACAAAATCCGATCACCCATCCAAGGTTAGACCGCTCTGCCGTTGCTTAATTCGCATACCTCTGAACGGTCAGTGAGCAGTGCTCGTAATTCATCTTAAAATATCTGATGCTGGAACAGCTATCAATTAACGCATAAGATTTGTTGCACGCCAATAAATGTAAATTATTGTTTAGATGAGGGCAGCTTTATTGAAAAAAACTAACAACAACTATAACAGTATAAGTTTTGTGACGTAAAGTAGCTTTGCAGATTTATTGCGATTTTTTGAAATCTAAATCTGACTAAATTCGCTCGTCGCGACATTCGTGTAATCATCTTGTATATTTTCACGGCTTAACCGAGCAACAATGTTTCGAAGAAATGAGTACTGCGTCAGGAGAAACGTGTCCTTCCTTAGGGACTATAGGAAGGTGGTTTGTTCAGTTTAATCATGGCAATTTTAGCTCGGAGGACCGTACGAGGTCGGGCAGGCCAGTAGAGGTAACTACCGATAAAAACGTTGAAGCTTTTCACAAAACAACAACAGAAAGACAGGCATGTGACATATCGACAGTTTGAGAAATCCTTCAATTTAAGTGCGCCAAGTGTTCACTGAATTCTTCGCGATGATTTAAAAGTTAGGAATCTTAGTTCAATTTGGGTGCCGCAATCGATGACTGACGAGGTAAGGCAACAAAATATGTAGTGATGTCATGAGATGTCATGTCATGACTGGATGAGCGTGTCTTAGTGCTGATTGAGGTTATTTTTCCCACAAAGTTTATCAAGTGACCTACTTATATCAACAATAATACAGATACATTTACAATTGATTTATATTCATACACTTATTTATTCCAATGAATCGACTTACATGGTAAATATAAAAAAAAAAATACATAAATTACTTACGTTACGTAAACGTTAATTGGATAGAAATAAAATTAATATGGAAATGAAACATAGACTTCATTATAATAGATTATAAAATTATAAATATATTCTGAATAAACTCCGATATCATAAAGTAACGACGATAGAAAAACTGCCATAGCTCGTAACACTTTCAGGGGAATTAAACAACAACAAAAAAATATGTATTGCATCCATGAATAGGTTGTCGTAGAGAAGATATTATCTTATATCATAAAACACAAACAGACAAACTAACTCTCTGTAAAATTTAGTTATAATGATCAACTCAATAGTTGTTTCAGATCTCAGTCGTCTGTTATATAACAGATATTGCGTAACGATTGCACTGGAAACACGTTTTATTTTAATTTAATTTCCATCAATTTTAAATGACGCTGTATATTTAAGTGATTCGTAATCATAGCAATCCCAATACGACCGTCTCTTGAGAGTGGGAATCTTTTAAGATATCTCTTCGGTACAATCGACTGATACACACAAACTCTTGCATTGCTATTTTATTTCATTTAAAAAAAGTATTAGGCTTTGAACAAACTTTTTAAATAATACATGATAAAAATAATGATATGGTGTACAGTTCTATTATTAAATTATTTTTCAAACTCGTTCACGTGCCGCGGAGAGTTCCGAAATAAACAAACATTGTTTGAAATATTAATAAAAATAAAAGCAAATGAAAAGAATTACACGAAAATGTTGGACTCTTAAAGTAATTACTAGAACACTACAAGCCAACGAGTTTTAAGATGTTACATTCTTTCAGTTGGGGTTTTTAATTATATTTTTTCCATTTACGTATAGAATAGAACGTTTCAGCTTTGTCTTCATTAAGAATACAAGTTGATATACAGAGAAACTTTTTAAATAATTAATTTATTATTTAATATTACGCAGCTAAGTCATATACGAATGTTACTCATACTCTGTTACAAACAAACAGACAAATTATTGCTAGACACTAAATATTGATCAATAAAAACATTAAGACAGCATCCGTATGTATGTCTGTCTTTACCTATGTAAGAGAAGTCTGTTTGGAAGCGTGTTTACCATTATACAAATCTCACCACATCATAAGCTAAACCTGAATATAAATAATATATATAAATACCTCGGATGCAGCATCAGCTGTTTAAGCTGTCTGAGATATCACCACTACATAGTGGATATCATATCATATCGCATAGCATATCGTATCATACTTTAAATCCAGTGGAAATTAATTCCGTTCAACAATATCTCTATCAGCAATAACTCACAAAGTTGCAGATATTAAATGCAACATTAAAACGAGGTCCATACCAAATGTTTCAAAGAGAATGAATCAAGCTTTGAACTACGGGACGGCTTTTTTTAAACACATCTCAGGACCATGCCAAGTCAAATATGTTAGGATAAATATAGAGTTATAATATCACGAATAGAAAAAAAATCATATTATTTTATTATCATTTTTTTTTTGTATATAAATTACATTTCTTACTTTTTACTTCACTTAATGCTTTGGTTTAAGTCAGTATAAAATTTAAATAGGCGCTTTAACATAACCAAGAATTATAATTTTATTCAAACAAAATCATATAATCGGTCAAACTGTATCCGAGATGAAATCAAACACAAACAACGTCCACCATAGACTCGTGTAACATCAGGTCGGGAGTTAAATAATAAACAGAAGAATTTTAACAATCCCGTCTGCAACAAGCAGTTTCCAACAGATACATTTACTAACAGCACTACGCCTGTTGATTACAAAAATACCTAACTTTCATAACATCCATTATCTTCCCATTGATGAACAAATACAAAAAAATATATATTTTTTTCTTTCACAAAATTATTAATTCACATATATATTAAATATACAACAGCCAATGTAACAAGATTAATATAAAATTTTATTTACATTACATCACTACCTATATTTTCAATTATACATATGTGTATTATATTTGTATTGAATCAGTCATTCGCGTATATAGTTGCAACAACAAAATGGCTGGCGAACATTATCAACGTCGCATTCCTCATGTTATGAGACAGACTATAAAAATATTTAATTTGTTCCATCAATTATAAACAAAATAATTTCATTTTGACTCTCGTGTTATATATGTTATCAAAAGAATGAATTAATTTTGGTATTTCTCGTTATCAATTAAGAATAGTTATATAACATGTTACATTTAATATAAACATTAAAATTTACTGTAACATGTTTTTTATTTATTAAGTTATTTTTATTAATAAGCCGCTATACTGTGGTGATGTTAACAAATATTCATTGTTAATACAAAAAAGGTGAAAAAGCTTTCTGAAAACGCGTCAGTTTATTGACCCCGTGTCTGTGGGGGCGTTGGACTCATTTAGAACGTAAAACGATCGTTCACCGAGGTCCGTCCGTCCACACCATACTCTAAGATACACTGAAATACTATTATATTATACATTTATATACATAAACTTTATAACACAACTTAATCCAATATAAGTTAGAATAATATAAAATACGTCAAAGATATTTTTAAAGGTCATACGGGTGGTCGTTGCGTTGACCCTCACTGATGGATTGTCACTTAAGACGTCTTATACTTAAATCATGTTGAGAATATATTATGTAAAATAAAAAATGTCTCGACACGTGGTTTTATTTACTCAATAATCATTATTTTCAATATTTTTTATATAATTCGAAGTTTTCTTTATTCCTTAGTATGAATATTGGTTTTTGTTGTATTAGAACGAAATGTTTATTCATTGTGAAAACTGAGACCAAAAAATATATCACACACAAAAATTTTAAACTCTAAATTTAAACGAAATACCCTTGACCGTGGCGGAGGTCCTTCACATTAATTATATTCAATTAATTATAACAATATACATAAACGTATATTCTCAGACGGTGACTCGTGTTCAGTATTAAGGATCACTTAAGGTTATATAATAATTCTAACATCGGGGCGCACGTAGCGCCATCTCTGACAGAAATGTGTAAAGCAGACGAGATAAGACACGCGTTTAAGATAACGGAAACAGAATACGATAATAATGTATATAGATTCGAATTAATTAATAATCATATTCAATAATAATTGAAAATTTTAGCAATGAAACCTTTAAAGTAACGGAACAGTTTTAAAACATGCGATTGGTGACACATAGTTAGACTTATTATATTTAAATCTATTAAAATTCATATTATACTTTGAATAAACATTTAATATATAAAACGTTATTATTTGTTACATATAAATAAATTTAAAACATAAAAATCAGACAATGAACATTGTGCAGATGATCAAATGGCACGAATAAGAAAGATTATATACATCTATACGATTAAATATTATGTCTGTTTGTTTGTAAACAGTATTCTTATTAATGAAAATAGTACAGAGGTTAAGAGTGCTTTCATTAAAATAACAGTACAAGGCTCACATTGTACAATAGATCGTATGACCTCGGATGTGACGGTAGCGTATCACCATTGTCTGTTTTAATACAGTATTGAGTTCAGTTCGAAGTTAGGGCACGGATTGTATTTGAGAAACACGGCATTATACGCTGTTATAAAACTTGTTTCCATTGTATATTAAAAGTAATTTTGGTTTTAAGATTAACTAAATAAACTCATAAAAAAAGTATTTTATATAAAATATATATACATCAGTTCTGATGATCTATCCGTCAAGTAAAGGTGAAATGTGTTCTCCAAACAATTAAAAGCACTCGTTATTTAACTAAATTAAAAATTATTAGAGAATAAAACGTAAAGAAAACCTATTTGGAATGAAAATTTATTTATAAACATAATTATTTTAGTAGAACTTCCATCAAAAGATATGATACAACGATCATTTTAAGTACCTAGACCCTCTCATCCATAGTATCACGAATATAATTGATCTCCGCTAGCACGTGATAGTTTATGAGTCTGAGATTTTTAATTATAACGAAACTAAAATTGAATGCTTACAACAAAATTAACTATCGTTTGTTATGAAACTATGACCATAAAGTGAACGTTAATGGAGGAAAAAATATTTTTAATGATTTATAAAAAACAATATGGAAAATACACTTTTGATAAACAAAATATATACAAAAATTGCCCTGGTTTATTAGTTGTGGGCATTCCTTATTAAGCAGACTACATATAAAGCGGGTTATAATTGGACTGTTTTATTTCGCTATGGCAATAATTTACGAAGAAATTTACTAACTATTCCCTAAATAACATAGACGAGGTCGTACTTTCTCGTACAACTATTTATTTGAAAATAAAATATTATTGTTTTAATAATAATAAATACTTGTTATACTTCTTTTCACCTTTGGTATCGAATAATTTAAAAAGTCTTTTTCCCATCCTAAATATAAAGCTTAAAATTTTCCAACAATTATTCTATTTAGGTATATAAAACAAGGGTTTTTATTTTAGAGTAACTGAATATTGAGAAAATACGAATGAAATAGCAAAAACAGTACCCAACAAGTCATGCATTTGTAAAATTTAATTTCAATCTGAATATTGGGCTGTGAAATCAATACATATTATAAAACAAAGTCCCCCGCCGAACCTGTCTGTCTGTCTGTTCGCGATAAACGGAAAAACTACTGCACCGGATATCAAAAGCACAACTCGCTAGCGTGATTCTCGAGGAAGGTTTTAGTATATAATTTGATAAGTTTTTGTATTTATATGTGTGTCAACGATATTTGTTGAAGATGTCGGGAAAACATGAGCCGTCTGAGAGCTTTTTACTAAAAAGCGGCCTAAAGTCTTTGAGATGTAACCAAAATAATGTATGATGGAATTGTGTATCTTATATAGGTCTACAAAATTAAAAAAAATCATTCATATTCTTTTCCATAAAAAATATATAATTTAAAGTAAAGAATAATATCAGATAAGTTTCTTTGCACAATGAATTTTATTATGAAATTCAGATTTTATTCGCTAACATTCAAATAGAGTGATATTAAAATATCATAATTGGTTTTAAAGATCGGAGCTGTAATCCTTATTGAAGCTCAAATATTAATTGATGTCTGCTATTAATTTATCTATAATCTTGTCTTTTATTGTTTATAATACTAAATAGTTGATTTCTCCAGAATCGTTAGCTTGCAGGGATTTAAATCTATACATATAAATAAAATTACAGTTTCTGTTTATTATATTGAAATAATCGTTTTTTACTACATCCATATGAATATGGTACATACACCAAAACATTTTTTATTACAATTTTCGTCTACCTGTCTGTATGTTTGTAACGGCTTTGCAATCTCTAAAATGGCTGGACCGATTTTGACGAGTTTTATTGGCAGGTAGCAGATGTAAAAGGAGTTACTTAGGCTCACAGAAGATCGGCGTGAAGCAGTCTATAATGGCTGCGTTTAATCCGATGAGCGAGACAGCCTGTTGCCCTTTCCTTTTTCCCCATTTTTTCCTCTCCCTCTTTTCCAAATAAGAGTGGCAACGCATCAGCAAAATTATTTTGAGGATGTCCATGGGCGACGGTACTACCTCCATCAGGTAGACTGTCTAGCTGCTGGTTGAAGCACCAAATGTTCGGTAACCGAATATTCAGCGACTCTTATTAGTTTTCAAAGGTAGGAAACAAGTTCAAACATGCATGAAGTAAGTTAGTGCAGCCACGATTTCGTGGACTGGCGGGTGCGGTTTTGTTTAAGAGTCCATTGAGTCATGTCATAACAAGCTTAGTTTGACAATTTTTTTATATTGTTTGGGTTATCACATTGCACGTGATTGATTTTTAATGCTGATAATCCAACAAAAAAGTCACCAATTTGGGAAAATTAGGAAATTTGTAGTGAAGACAGTAAACTAGCGAGTTTAGTGTGTCATAGCAAGACCTTGCGTGGAAGAGAAGGAAAAAAGCAAGTAATATTTTCTTTTAGTTCCCTATAATAGAATTACGTAAAAAATATTTTTCTTGCCTAATTTAATTATTTCCGTTTTATAAGGTATTTTTGTGAGGTTTTTATTCTATTATTGCATGTACCAAGTAAAAGGTAGATTCTCACTATAGACACTTTGATTTAGTGAAATTAACAAAGAAAAAAAAAACACGACGTTTTCATGAGATCCTATATTGAAAGGAGTTTTTAAGTTAATTTATCATAACCATACACTTACTGGTCTCTCTGTGGAGGGGGCAGAGATCCCAACCCTAATTGCTTCATTTAACGAACGTACTGATTTCGCTTGCTGGTCATTAATTATATATATATGTAAAAAAGTATTTATATATATGTATATACACATACTTTTTTGGCTACGATTTTTTTTTTAAATCATATTAACAATAAACATTCCGAGCATACGCTTCCTTAAGCCTCGATAGCAAGTAGTAGCCAAAGTCATAGTCTAAGTCATACTCTTGATTCAAATGATTCAACTATGCTGGCAATACTAAGTATGTCGAAAAAGAAACAGTTAAATATGAAAGAAAACACAGAAAGGAAACTATTTTCTAGTATTTATGATCCCAAACCAATCAAATATTATTTGATCGGTGTAAGGATTGCCTTAGATAGCAAACCATTTTCAATAGTTGAACGATTCGACTTAACAGGCTCATGGAAACCCATACAAATGACTGGGCGCATTTACATGACTGAAGAAAATGTTCCCGATATATGTAATAAAATTTTTGCCATAATCTGACGCCTGATCATAAGAACCAGTCGTTTAGAGTTTTGTTGTACATCAGATAACTTCAGGTTTTATTCTTGAACATGCGGTTTTAGCAGTAAATCCGTTTGCTGGTTCACATACTGGTACCAATATCGCAAAAATAACTCAAGGCTACTGCTGAAAAATGGAATATTTCACAAAATAAGATCCGTTTTCATGTCAATGAATATAACGATGTATAAATTTACTAAAACCTTTTGAACAGATTACAAAAATAAGTAGTTCGAGCGTTTCTTGTATTTTAAGGTAATTCTAAAGGTTATCACGCTAAATAAATACCTGGGAAAAAAGATTCCACGCAAAGAACTCCTAATATATTGAGAATGAGATTTCACCCCAAGCCAAACTTGAGGGGTTATTGAACTTGGATGATAATTAGAAATATTTGATCACCTTTCTCGACGCACGCTTTTTAACTAGTTTCTTGCTAGTAGTTCAGATCCAAACCGCCAAAAAAATCGTCTTAGATGGATAGTTTTATCTCCCAGAAGCAGGGTACACTGCGAGAGATTATTTTCCGAAGCATAAATAATTAATGAGGAAAAACTTAATCAATTGGTACGAAAAGTTGCTGAAAACTTGTTTTGGACACCCCAAACTTGCCACAGGCAGATTTTAAGTATTAGCACGATAATTGATTTGTACAATAAATATTGTTTTGAGTAACTTGACGATTAGCTATTCGGTAAGCGGCCGAATATCGAAAAGTCCAATAAGGGGCCGAATAGCCGAATACCAAATAGTTGCCAAATATTCGTGGCATCTCTAATACATTAGGAGTATTCAGTATTAGTAGTCATATATATCCATGTATTTGATATATAGTTCTGAAATGTAGATTTTTTTTAAGAGGACAAAGATAAATCCATACAATTTCTCTTTAACTTTTGCATGAAGTAAGTCTCTGTATATATATATAAAGTCGGATTTGTTAAAACACTTATAACCGGAAAGCAGCTGTAGTAATATTTATATTTCTTGATTTATTGCATTTGTCTGTGTCCCGAAAAGCAGAAAATTTACTCATAAAATGAAACCTAAATAATAACACTTCCCATACAGAATGTTGAGGATCTTGATAAATATCGAACCTATATGTAACTTACATCCCACCGATAAAATGAATTATACCTTTGACATATATATACAATATTCTAGCAATGACGTGTATATTATCTATCTGCTGTATTTTTATACGTTCGTTCAGAAATGAACAGTCAATACCTTGCTAACAAGTCAGTCGGGTGGCCTAGTGTAATATATAGTAATATAAAGTATTTATTAACATCATGAATCAAACCGTCACTTTATTTCCTAATCCATGCAACATGAACAGTGGTTTGTGTCATTGACATCCTCCATTCATGAAGTCGTGACGTCACATCCGGCCTGCGCGCGAGCACTGCATCCGATCACACAACATACGTATAAGTGACAACGCTTGGATCTCTTTACAACTGTATTCGCATGTTATACTTACTGATAAGTTAAATATATTTATATATAGAATTTAGAGAAGGAAAATACAATTATGACGGTAGATGTTTTACGTATGTAACACTATAATATATAAGTACACTTTAATTTAATACAAGCGTAACCCCAGAACACTACTATCTTCGCAATGAAATTTATATGAAACGAACGAACTTATTTTAAATGGTTTCTTTGCATTAAAAAAAATAATTCCAACTCTGTCCTTGGAAGGATTTTATTAATATCGATCCGATTTAACTGACTTGAGAGAACACGTTTACTAATTGAATTATATATATATATATTGTTTTATAATCATTCAAAACGAACTCTTATTACTCGAAGGGCGTTTTGTATCCTTGAGTTTTATTACAGAAATATTATAAGGAAAATCTACTGAATTTAGAATAGTTCGACCTGGTTTTAACCAACTTTATAAAGCATAATATTGTATCATCGAATGAATTGAAACATTATAGTAACTAGTTTTTAAATCGGAGTCTTTTCAATTGGATTTTAACCCTAAACTCGATTCGCTGGAAAATTTTATTTGATTTATAGCATAATAATTATTTAGGTTATATATTCGAACGTACTATTTACATGAAGATCAAAGCTATTTGTTGTTTTGAGTGTAATTCGATGAATACAGATCATTAGTCCCTTAAATTTTTCAACGTTATATGAAACAAAAGCTTCTTTTTAATATAAAATTGTTAAATAAATTTAAGTTAAAAATATACGTATATAACAAATATTATCTATCAGCGTGCTCACTGTACCGTTTTGTAAAGCTTTCTTACATTTTTTTTTATTACATATCGAAAACCTCTTGAAACTTTTAATTTGTTAAGTTCTTGAAAAAACTACTTCCACTTCCGTTGGTAGTAGGTTTTATACAAGCTTATAACAGCACGATAACTGATAAAAACAAAATATATAAAGGTATTTTACGTAGATTTTTGTTTATTTATATCCCTATTATAAACAGTTATATCGACTAACTTTGTATCAAAAAATATCCTTGAAATTCTTCTCTAGTACATTTATAGTTCCATTATAATTAAATAATGAAAATATTTTACATATTATATATGAAAATATTTCAGTACTCCTACGAGTTTTCTGATTTTGTACAATTTTATAAATATATAATCATTTTCTAAGTATATTTCGTTAATATTTTATTTTTCATTAACATATTTCTTTATTAACATATTTCTTTATTTGCATATTGCAATCTCATTCGCAACGTGCTATTTATTACAAATTAAATTTAATAGGTCAAAAGTTCATTGACAATTTAGATTAACGAACGACCGATGGGCCCGTGCCGTTCATTGAGTTCATTCATTTAGGAGTCACTGAACCAAAAGACGTCTTTATTACATTCACTCTGATTATTATTACTATTATTTTTAATAATAATATTTGTAGTATTTATTTAATACAAGGACATAATGAAGTTTGTGTTTCCTTGAAGTGTACTATCTCTATATATATTTGTACTATGATTCAGTGTTGTCGTCTACAATAAGTAAAACTTTTAGATAAAAATATTTTTTTATGATTGTCATAATCAGTAATTTAGTAATTATTTATAACAATCGCATTGTCTTCGAGACGAAATACAAGTGTAACTAGAATAATATACGTCTGACGTCTCTGGTTCGACTCTGGCTCGTGAAGATAAATTTTTCATACTATATATTCTAATTTAAATTTCAATTCAAATATCAGCTCAATGATGCTTTAATGTCAAAAACATAATTTCACGAATATGTATGCTAATTAAAAATGATCATATATATATGTATATATATATATATATATATATTTCATGACTAACTCAGCTCCCAGCAATATGAAACTGAGACCATAGTGAGTACACTTATATATATCTAAGGTTTAAGGTGTTACTTATTATATTTTATAGTATATTATACCGCAGCTGACGATTCCTTTTTAGTGACCATCACGTAGAACGGACTAGACAAGTGTCTTGAATTAGCTTCATTCAAGATTTAAAAAAAGTTAGTGAGCCAGATTGATATTAAGGTTTAATAGAACTTTCTCAAAGTCGTCAAGATTTATAAGATTGTAAGTCGTTAAAATTGTCCATAAACATTATAAGATACTAAAAATATTTATGTATAATTTGGTGGACATCGATCTTCTTCTTCATTAATTGTATCTTTGTTATCTTATCTTTTGTTCAATAGTAATCTCAAACAGGATTAAAAGCTACATATGTTGTGTAAGGGTCCTTACATTCTAACCGTCGCTACAGCCTACAAGTGAACACAACGAAGCCAAACACATCATGGAAAATAAATATAGAATAAACATAATAAGAATATCTAATACATATGAAAAGATAAAAAAATAAATTAATTTTTTTTTTAATACGTTTTATCTATAAAACATGCAGACAAGTATTATTGCTTAATAAAATATAGTTATTTTTTTACACTGACTAATTACAATACTAAACTGACAATAAACATATATAAAGACTAATATATATATATATACTTTATAAGGTAACTTATAAAATAATTCATTTATTTTTTATGTACAATGTAAATGAAATACAATTTATATATTATTATTATATGTAATGTTTTAAACCGAATATCAAATTAATTCGAACGCCCGCCTTAATAAGAACGTTTATCGTGTTGAAAGTTTGTAACTGATATGTTTATAATACTATAGTTATATACAAATATATTAATATATTTTTGTGTGTCATATAAGATAAAGATATATAATATAGATTGCAAAAACATAAACGCCCATGAAAGACTTCAACGCACGATCTCATCGCCGCACACGTATATATTATGTAACACTTAACCCCTACTATGTTACCATAGACACACAAACAGACAGTTTACAGTATCCCATTAATAAATATTCGCATACGATAACATCGACGTATGAAAGCCCGAAAGTGTGTAATGAGATCTAATACTTTCGCGAGTATACATTTAAATGAAACTAATATTTTCGGATTGCCACGCGTATTTTATAAATTTAAAAAAATATATATACATACTCCCGACGTTTCCCACATTCACATTTCGTCTGTCCCTCATCACGGTTGCTGCTAAGTAACCGAAACGTCGGGATTATGTAGTTTTTTTTAAATAATAAAATACTCGTAGTATAAAATTAAAAATATTACTTTCATTTAGATGAAAGTATGTTTTCTTACAATCTGAAGGTAATAATTATATTAACTATTTATATATTAATAATAAATTTCACTAACGAACTATTTATAAACGCATACATTTATATGTAGTTCATTTTAATAGAATTAAGCAATCTTGTAAACAAACGTGATCAGCTGATATTGACAGAGACTTGTCTATGCCCTTAGTGATGTGAGTACTCTTCAAGATATTTTAATTGTAATTATTATATTAAAGTATTTATATAAAAAATAACTGTTATCTATTCATATTTTGTTATTTATTTATTTGTGAGCTTTTTAATGACTTTAAAAAAGCAGCACTGCTAAAATTTTATCTAAATGCGTTACAAATGACTCTCCCAGATCACAGTAATTTGGTAAGAAGGGATAAAGGCACTGAAAAAACTTGGTCTATCTGCGGGGAGGCAGAACTGCTAAGCATTTGCTGGTAGGCTGTGGGGTACTTCTGGATAGCGGTCAATACTCGTCGACACGATAGGGTTTTAGAAATCATATGTGAAGCGGTTAGTTTCTCGGTAGCCAGAGCGCAAAAAGAAATAACCACAAACGAACGATTAAAAGATTTTGTGAGAGAAAGCACTATGGCTTTAAAATCAAACGTCCAGCCTTACTCTATCCTTAAAACGGCTCAGGATGGACTATAATATAAAATACTAGAGGATATCTGTGATATCAGAGACCAGACATATATCTGTATTCGAGAATTTTAAAGCGCGTTGTGCTAATAGAGCTGACGGTTCCTTGGGAAACGAACATCCCCAAACACCAAGCCATCAAGGTCAATAAGTATTACGAGCTAATAAACGAATTAAAAAACCCGTTTAATTTGTACTTTTTAGCGCTGTCTATGGTTAGTTCCGCCAAATGCCAAGAAAAATGCAATTTTACTGCTCAGTTTTAGCTGATGTTCATCACAGCCTGTAGAATACACTATAGTGTTTGCGTTTTTTAATATTTGCGAGTTGGTTAGTGTTTAAATAATACTGATTATAAATATCTTTAAACATAAAAGTCGTGTTAGTTACACTATTTATAACTCAAGAACAGCTTTACGGGCTATGCTGAAGATTAGTGGAGATGGCTTAGAACCAGGAAAAAACGTACGATACTTTGGATACGATCCAAAAAAATAATAATAAATTGATAAAATCCAAAATGTCCTTATTCACTGCCTTGAAGAAGGAATAGAGTTCGCCCGGTCAGCTATACATTTCTTATTTAGAAAGTAACGCAGACGATGTCGCGGGTGAAAGCTCATTATATATTGTCATGTACAACACTCATATTTCAAAGGCAAATAGACTTTGATGAGTAAAAAATGATCGAGTCAATTTGACAAACGCAATAAATTTACTTGCTAAAAACAACATATGTACAGTTGTTTAATGACGAAAAAATTTGTTAAAAACATTGATGGGTCCATTGAGATGTAATTATTATCAGGACTGACATTCAACTGTACGTAAGACCGGAGTGATCCTGGTCTATTGCTTTGTTTACAAGATTGTCAAATTCTATTGAAACGAACTATACATATGATTTTGATTTTGTATTAATTAATAATTATAGGTCGTGATGGGCTGGAAGTTAAAGGCCCGCCTCTCACTCGTGAAGGCGCGAGTTCGAAAACTGGCGAGTACCAATGTGATCTTTTCAGAGTCATATGTAGTTTTAAGAGTAATTAGACAGCACTGACGGACGGTGAAGGAAAACCTGGTCTTATAATTTCAAATTATAAGATTGAAATCGCCAACCCGTCTTGAGCAAGTGTGGTGATTAATGCTCTAAGCTTCTCCATGTGAGAAGAGGCCTTTGCTCAGCAGTGGGTTCCGATAGGCTGATGATTATGAAAAAATAAAAAAAAGTTCTAAAGAATAATACTTATTTTATTTACTGGATTGAAATTTTGTTATTTTTTTTATATGAATACCATTAACAAACCTACATATTATTCAAGTATTTAAATAATGTTAAGGCTTTTGGGTAGTGAGAATTTTTTTGGGTTCGGTTCAAGCATAATCACAATTAAAGGAAAAACCTATATATCATTGTTAAATCATTGTTTAAGGTATTTTAACTGAAGCTACGTGTCAGTATGTGTGTATGTATGTGTGTACCTATGTATTTATGCAAGTACATATGGATCTGATGTCCTTCTACCTTTAAAAGCACGTAAAAACAATCTCTTCGATTATATTTTTTAATATTATGTACATCACTAATAATCACTTACAGGTGTATACAATATGCATGTCCTTCATTTATTTGGCACATAAATAAATATATAAATAAATAACATAATCACATTTTCTTTCCTCATAACGTCAGATATTTGACACTAACAATAGGTTGTATGTAACAAACAGACTGACAGTTTTAAATTTATTATAAACAAATAAAATATAAAATGTTTATACAAGACATTTCCGTACGTACTTACTTGTGTTTCAGACACTACGTACGTTAGTTTAGCTAGAGTAATTGTAGTAAAAATTGTGGCAGTTATAGTGTAGTAGTTTACGTATTACTTGTACTTCAATAGCTGTGAAATTTAATGTTATATAAAATTAAATTAATATTTACACGTATTAAGACAATACTTCTTATATATATAGTGTATAAGTTATACAATTATACATTAAGCTGTCATCTTGTTGTATAGTATTATACAGGGTGTTGTGCCTAATTTCAGCGGACTTCAGCATCACACGTAGTCAGCGAGTGGAAGTGATTCAGTGAGTTTGATAATTGCTTAACGCATGTGATCTTTAATGTTCACTCGCTTTATATATTTTTTCTCTCACAAGACACTCCTTCGGGTGGAGGATTCACTGTATAAGTATTATATAAAGATTTCACCGATCGTTCAAATAAAACATAAATTACTAATTACTTTTTGTTTCACGTGAATGAAGTTACGGCTCGCGATTTCATCTCAGTGAACTTTGAAATTAGGCTCAGAGAGTATATATAGTGTGTTCCAACAATATATGCGGTAACAATACAGCCTGCGCTCAGACGCTCATAGTCTGCGTCACTAGACGTTATAAACTAAAAGGAATTTCGGAATAAATCACAACCTATAGGTTGTTCTGTTGTTCGAGAGGTATAACAACCAAATCTCTCCACAACCTGCTCAAAGACTTGGGCCTGTCCAGAACTAACAAGAGTTCATTCTCGGAACGTGCCTTGAAGGCAGCCCTAGTAGGTTCGTTTTAAATTTGGTTAGGTAGAGAGAGGAGCTTGGACGGTGGAGGTGAGCGTTTAACGCGCGTTAGTTAGGAGCCCCTTAAACCTACACCTGGGTCGCAAGTCCCAGGCGCTGTTGAAGCTCCTCTCCCTGCAACGCGATGGACCCGGCACCCGCACGGTGAATCCATGGAATGTTGAGAGGTATTAGAGGTTATTAGCTCATTTTAAGCTATATTCCTACAAGGTTTCATTAAAATACGTTCAGTAGTTTTTGTGTAAAGAGGTGACAAACATCAATACATTCGTACACCTTCACTAACATTGTAATTCAAACTGAAATATTCTTTAATATTTTAAATTAGGAATTAGGGGTAACTGATTGTTGTTGACTGTATAAAGGATACAATCCTCGTATGTTGGATACAATAGGTGTAAAATACTATTAAAATGACAGTACGTCCAAACGGAAGTTTTTCATATTCTATAGTAAACACGATAAAATAAAATACCTCGGAACCAAACAGACGATCATATAAAAATATTGAATGTCCCTAAAAATTTACCATAAAAACTCTATTTCATTAAGTGTTAAGAATTAATTAATTTTTTTTAATTAATATAATTTATGTCAATATATAAAAACTAGAACAACCTTACGAACATATTTTTATGTGAACGTTTTAGTTTTTTCTTTAATAAAACTACATTAACGATATTCACCTGAATGGTTTACTGTGACAAATTGTTTTTGATGCCCCCGTCACGTGCAGTCGAAAGATGGGACGAGGAATAAAATATACAACACATGAAAGTACAAAGCCTCGAACAATATTATTAATATTGTTATTGTTATAAATAACTCAATAATGTTTTAATTAACTTAATAACCTGATTATTACAAAAATTAAACGTTTAGATCAATAAACATATGAACTGTTATACAAAAAGAATATATATATAATATCAATTTTCTAATACTAATTTGGTAAATGCAAATTTTTCATGGATGTATGTAACTCATTTACGCAGAACCTACTAAACGGGCCACGAAAAAAATTTACATCAACGCAGTTCACGCGTCAGAACGAGACATAGACTATAATTTGCGGCGAAGCACCGTGCAGTTCCTGTGGGATCAGAGCATAGGCCACAGTTGAATCACATGTGAAGTTCCGTAACACAGACAATAGATGTCGCTGCAAACTGATTACTACCTCTATTGTTTTAGGGCCTACGTGTCTGAGTCACACGTAAACAGCGGCGCTGAGCTAGTATGTGAGTAATATGAAGACTGACCTTGAAGTGCTGGTGCGCCGCTATCTCCTCCGCGTCGTACTTGTGCTTGATGTTTTCTATCCTCATCTTCTTCAGGATACCGGCCACTTCCATTCTGGAATGTAAGTGATTTGCTTACTACCGCTACATATTATGTATTATATATATATATATGTATATATTATTCTAATTCAATCCGTTTTCCATTAATGCCGAATAAAAATCTATTACATTAGAAAAACAGTTAAAGCATTAACTTCTGTCGAGTACAGTTTCGATATGAGTTATTGATACAGATTAAATTCAAATAGGATCCGTATAATGTTCGGATCCAAGCAATATTTTGGATAAATATCCGCGGATACATCCTTGATGACATCCACAATATTAATTATAAAATTCCTATCATTAACAAGGGTGATAAAATTAAATTTAAATTAACTAACCGAGACTTTAAATTAGTATAATTGTATTAACAACATATAGACGTTGATTTAGTTGAATTTATACGTGAATGATAATTCAAACATAAAATATAGAATGAAAAATTTATCGACGCGGACAGCATTTGAACCTGTCACCTAAGGACTATGTCAGGGACGCTTTGCAAAACGAGGTATCGTGACTTGACGATAGTAGACAAATCAGGCTTTCCTTTTATATTGGAATTCTAATTGAAGGCTTTTTAATAAAACTAATATTTCAGGATGCCACGCGTTACTATTATTTTAAACCACACACTCTCAACGTCTCGTTTACTTTGCATCAACCGTGATCACGCAGACGAGATGAAATAAAACAATAGTGGATCCGAAAACATTAGTTTTATGTATACTCGCGAATGTCTTGATTGTCATTATTTAGGCTTAAAATTTTCAATTGTTTATTTATTCACCGTGTCTGTACTAATGTTTATAATAAAAATACTTCAGATATAATCATCGGAATGACGTCAAAATTACTACCAACGTTTGGATCTATTCTATTGACATATTAAATGAAACTAATATTTTTCGGATATATTACGCGTGCTTTATTTTTTGTTAAAACTACATATTCCCGACGTTTCGGTTACTTTCCAGCAACCGTGATCCCGGGCAGACGAGGTGTGAATGTCTGTCAGTCGGTCCTTGTTATTTATCACCTACCGCCATCGATTTCTTAATTATCTGTCGTACCGCTCTGGATGCAGTACACATTATTTTATCTGTATTTTAGTACAATATAGTAAAATGATTTTTGGTTAAGCTTATTATAAAATTATATCAATATTGAAATTAGTAAATTTTAATATATTATTTTTTATGTTATTAGGACTGTGTTATGTTTTGTAGAAGGTAAATCCTATTTCACTGTGAACCTTACTACATATATGTGTTGTATCCAGAGTTGACTTTTTAAGTAAATAAAATACTAATCACCAAAATTCTGATGTACATTTTTATACATATGATTCTAAGCCATTAAATTTAGTTAATGAAATTCAGTTTAGTATAAACAGACAGGAGAATAATTGACAGGATCTTATAATTAGGTTTCAAACTGACCTGACTTTCATATTTTCTTGCAGCTGTGCCAGCGGTATGAGGTACTCCTGTGACCTGCCGACCCTCACCTCCGACAGCTGGTATTCGACATGCTTCATCCGTTCATTAAAGAGCTGTTCTCTCAGTACTGTGAACTGACGTTCTAGATTTGCTGGAATTTTTATAGAACAGTATTAGTAAAGAATATATATATGTATATATATTTGTTTTTTATATGCAAAAACAAACAAAAACCCTGTATGCATTAATTTTGACAATTATCCTAGCACTTGTGAAGATCTGAATCATGTAATAACATGATAAAAAAGCCTTACATCACATTGGATAAGAGCTGATAATCATACATTCGCCATTACTAACTAAACATAGCTAAAACCACCGAACAGAAACTACCTTTGAGATGAAAAAAGCACAAAATTATGTTGATCCAATTGAGAGTAATGATGTCACACACAGACACACACAGAATATATAAATAAATAAACAATCACACACACAGACACATTAACTTATGACACCCCTCTCTTTGAATCAGGGTTCATTAAAATCAGTTGCAGCAAATTAATTTCATTTTGTCTGCATTGAAACGGATATTATATATTGTAAGAGCCATTTTTGTTTTTTAGTTTGTTAGTAATTTTGTGATCATTTTGCCATTCCAGAGTGTTCTATGAAGATGACAAAATTCTAAATAATAATAATACTGAAAAAGTTCTCTTTCATTAACAAATTAATCTCAAATACTTGCTACCGACATTGTATATGTAATTGAAAATATTTGAACATAGTTATTTGGCTCTCTTGTACTATTGATCTTTTTGTATAAAAGTACTTAAATAATGTTCACATCATGTAATCAAACTACATTATGCAATACTGGCCAAACTTATCTGAGCAAAATTAAAATATTTTAATATTTTAATTCATTCATATATGGCAGTATGAAATATGTAAGTAATCTTTTTTTTCTTAGAATAAAACCAGCTTCCGTGTTTGTTTTAACGCGCGAAAGAAAAAATTAAGACATTCCTTTTAAATGTTCTCTTCTATCATCGTATTAAAGGGCTTTATAGTCGGGTCTGAGCTTCATTCGTGAAATGCTAACCAACAGAAAGTAACGAGTTTTGTTAACGAAGTAATTATTAATGTTTAAATGTATAAAACGAATTATTTCACTTAAATATAACAATTTTCAACAATTTTTGTGAATGTAAAACTCAAATAACTAGAGCACAAGGATATAATTATTAAACATTCAAACAAATCTCAAGGTTCAAATTGGCTTGCGTGTAAGTTGTTTGTAAACATAACCTATAATACATACTCAAGTTGTCCAAGCACTCGTTCCTCCTGCGTTCACATTCGCTCTCATCCATCTCTGAGGAGTCATCGGAGTCAGGCTCATCAGCCTCTTCAGCACTGGAATCGCGATCAGGCCGGGAAGAGCCATTGGACCTTTCAGTATCACCACCAGACATATCCCCATCCCCGTCACTGTCACCCTCTACTTTCATTGATGGCATTCTGTACGATTTATGTTTTCAATCAGAATATTCCTGATTTTTTATAAATTTCAGGACCAAATATTTATGTTTTCGCTCGCTTTTCACGTCAAACGTCGTAAATAAAAATATGATACGTCTAAATGTCACTGTCATTTATTTGAAGTGTTGCTAGCGTAGAATGTACGCGTAAGATAAAATGTGTCCACCATTCTAAACGACACTGGCAGAATATACTGTACACGTCTTTGCATGGATGAAGGCCATATTATATTTAAAAAAAAGATGAAATGAAAAGCAACATTTTTTTTAAACAATTTGAAAATATTGACTGTTAAAATGATAAAATTAATAACAACAACTTTTGACTAGTTTCTTAGACGTAGGTAGGATAAAAAGATCGAAACTAGGTACATAAAAACGAAAACGATTATATTTGTACTCCACAAAATGAATATAAAAAAATCTTATTTTAATACTTACAATCAACAGTGCTAGACATTGCTTCTTTATTTTTTCTTCAATTTACAATATTAATAACATACTTGCATGACTTTTTATTTAATCTTTATAATAGACTGCTACAAAGGATAAATATATAATTTGTAGTACCGGTGTTGGTTAACCTTATATACACTGTATGGTTTATCAGCAAATTAATTTATTATTGTTAAATCGGAAAATGCTATATGTATAACGTTTAAAATTTCCAATATATCGGTAAATATTGGGGACATAAGAAGTTAGACTACTGACCTATCTTTGGATAAGAGGCAAGTGTTAGTTGTTTTTACTTTATTTTTAGTTTTCTTTGTTTTTACTTTATTTTTAGTCTTCGAGAATAATACCAACTTGGAAAAGATAAAATATATTAAAAACAAAATAAGATTATTGACAAAATTACATAACTCCATTTGTTAAAATATATAGAGAAAAACAATTAAAAGACCATCGAAATGGGCTATTAACCATTTAAAATATACGAAATTTCAAAGAACAAGTATTTCAATTAACTTTTAAATTTGCTGTTATCATATTAAAACTATTTAGCGGCAGCAACAATATCCAAAGGATAAAAGAAAAATTGTTACATTTGATTATTTTACTAATTATTCGTTAAATATCTAAAAATGGCTTTTTATAAATAAAACCCAAAGTGAAACCAACATTTTATCTGATATTAAATTTAATAGGTATTCTATTATTTACATTAAATTGTTCACTATTAACATGGTATTTATAATATTTATCATTCCGTTGTCAATATATTTTATGTACAGAACTATTTATAAATTATATAATAATATCAATACTGTGAAGTTCCATAAAACCACAAGTCTGTGTGAAATGTTTGTTTAATTTTCGAATTGCAAACAAAAATCTCACACAAAACAAATAAACACAAATTTAAACAGAATGATATAACAGAATACTAGTTCATAAATTTTAGCACCTCCACAGGCTACGTAATACAAACTTACATACACAATAATACCTCAAAATCAGCACACAATACATTTTAACATATTATAAAGTACATATCAAATATATCTATTAAAAAATTGTGATAATTGTATGTCACCGACAGTGACAGCGCGGGCACTGTATTTGGCACTAAACATTTGGAACGCACATTTCTATCTACTTACATGTTTTAATATATAGACGAATGAAATCCCAACAATACAAGTCCCTTTCCAATTTGTTTTACGTTTTTATCAAATATTTATTTTATAACATGGCAACATTCAGTTTCGGATAATGGGAAACAATTTTTTCATTTTATAGAAACGTGACATTTCTTATAACAACATATTTTTTTAGTTAATATTACCGTTGAAGTTGAATGTTGGAATGTCATGAAACGTCTTTCAAAAGCGGTAAATTTTTAATGTTGACAATAAAACTATTGATCTAAAGGTATATTAAAATAGTATATTTGACAAAAAGGAGATTTAATTTGGCAAAAATGTTTCAATATAGTGAATACTATAAAAATTAGATATGTCGAATATAACACGATACAGGTTTAAAAATATTGCTTCGTCGACACACTAGTTAAATTGCGATAGACTGTGTTTCATATGATTAAAATATCTACCGCCGACGTTACAAACCCACGAGGCTAGCTACTGGAGAAATTTATGAAAATTTACTATTTTAATAACTAGGGTACAAATTTGGCAATAGATAATTTTTTTATTGTTCGTAGTTAAGTAATATTATAATAAGTACCTACTTAAGAATATGAAATATAAATTCCATCGCATTATTGTATCAAGGACACTATCAAAGTAAACGAAATAAATACAATTTAAGTACATTAATTATCTCAAACATGATTTATTATTTAAAATTTTGGTTACATATAACTATAATTTTAAATTTGTTAAAACATTAAAAATAATAATATTTAAGTCACTAAAGTATATTCAGATATAATTGTTCATAATATAAATTGATTTCGATTAAAAAAACATTCAATTAAGGTGACTACTTCATATGACGCTATTATTAAAGCTAGACAGTAATAAGGCAGTATTACCCAAAGTAAATCCGTTTATACACGTGTTATACCAAATCCAAAACAAATTAAATATCTCGATGACACATTCCGTTCGGAATGTATTCGAACTGTAACAGCGCGCGTCTCTGTACGTTCGGAAACGCGGACCGAGAGCAAATGTAAAACCATTTGCGTCGTCGAACGAGTCACGTTCGGATACGTGAACTAGCAAATGTAACATTGGCATTATGTTATCCGTGATGGCGGGAATCCTGCGCTAGGTCTGTTTGAGCCAGTGCGCTGGGACCCATTGCGGTTCCCTCTCCAGACTGTTGATCTCGTTCAACAGTTGCTGGTAAGCGCGCTGCGTGTCGTTGTTAATAATGATCATGTCGAACAAGTGACCCCAGCGCAGTTCCATGTCCCTCGCGGTCGCTATTATCTCTTTTAGTTCCTCCTCCTGGAAATACGAACGTTTAGGATATATATTTCATTTGTCTTATTTGTTATTAATGGCTTCTTTCTGAAAAGCCCATCCAAAATATAAAGTCTGTGCTGAATGAGCATTAGTAGAGACTGACAATATATTTTAGTCATGGCAGCCCGTATCGAACAACAACCTTCACTTATAACAAGGGTCATTTCCATCACACACAAGTCTTTCTGTATTCGTATGTACCTTAAAGGCCTCTCCATTCCTGATCTTCTTCTGCCGCAGCTTCTCCAGGCTGGGCGGCGCCACGAACACGGTGTAGGGCTTGAGGTCAGAGCCCCGCAGGATTCGCAGCGACTGAGGATGAAGGTTCAGGACACAGATCTTACCGGAGTTCACCACTTCGCGGATCGCCTCCACGGATGTACCTGGAGATTAAGAAATGGTTTACGTGGGAACAAAATGTGTTACTCAATTAAAGGAACGACGAACTGTCCCAACCAGGGCTGACATAAAACGTTTTCCTTAAATTTTTTGGACACGCTAATTTTTGACTAATTAATAACAAATTACTAATAAATAAAACCAGGATTAATTACGGATTTCCTTTCACCGAACAAACGTGACGAATCAAATAGTTCAGTCGCCATAAAGTGACAGTCAGACGACATTTAGCGACTAGCACTGTTGTATTGAAATATAATCACATATTAAAGTAGGCTTTCCAGTGTGCTTTACGAGAATGTCAATATATAATTATTTAATAGGATCTTATTAAAAGTTAATTTTAGATTTTTGGAAGCAAAGGCTTGTGACGATAAAGTTATTCTAAGCTTATTTTATAAGGGTAAAATGACGCCAGCTTTTCTACATAAATATAGATGATCTCTTTGTGCCCTTAAAAATCTTGAATTATGTTGACTTGAATCCTGATTCCCTCACCATAATAAGCCTTCTCGTATTCTCCGTGCTCCACAAACTTCCTGTTCAGGATGTCCGCCTCGAACTGAGCGCGGGATATGAAGTGATAGTCCTGGCCGGCCGCCTCGTGGTCCTTGCGGGCGCGGGATGTGTCTACATAACACATACATGAAAATTAAATGAGATTTAAATAACTTTATACTTCGACAGTTATTTTAAGATGATTTATGTCTAATACTTGATTGACCAATTTTATGACCAAGTTTTATTCCACAAAACGGGGCTACTACATTATTTGATTTAATTCTTTCGATACAATACAGTATATACGAATTTTAATAGCACCGGAAAGACAAAAGAATCAAAACAGTTTTGAGAAAGTATCATGTTGATTGTTTGTAAGTTAAAATCATAGTTCTTTAAACTAAAACTCTATTGTATTCAGTCTGGCGAAAATTCAATATTTACAGTAGAAGAAAGAACTTTATGATCGTTCAAATAAGGTTTATTTTTGGATCGCCATAACTTATCATTAATCTTCATAACACTGAGATACCACACTAGAAGAAAAGGAGACTATACAATTGTAAAGATAAGGTTTATTTTTGCCTGACCGTAAGTCCTCATATATCCGCGTCATTGATACTCACGCGGAACGGCTGCAGCGAACCTCGTGGAGTCTTCCATGAGCCTCTGCCTGAGCTCGTGGCGACCGATGTTGGGGGGCCCGATGAGGACGATGGGTCGCTTGTGGGAGGCGCGCGGGTAGTACAGAGCCACCTCCTCGTACGTGAGTATCTCCTCCGCCTCGAACTCTGAAGGTAGTTTGATAACAATAGCTTGTCTTAGACATGATGATTTTAATGAGATCCTGGTGGATTGGCAGAATCGTCTTGTGGAAAACAAAGTGTATATATATATATATATATATATATATATATATATATATATATATATATATATATACATATATCACGGTAATCATTTTATTAATATTTATATTGATAAAAATAAATTAAATAATTATAATTAAAATTGTCAAAGTTACTTCTTACTGCTTCAGCTATCTGTCAGTGATAGTCTTTAAAAAAACGGTCAAGCCCTTTTAGAGATCAGTCAAAACAGACAAACAAACAGGCAGACGGACATTGTTAAAAAATATTATTTTGATGTATGTATCGGGTATACAACAATATGCAAAATTTAATGTAAATATATATGTATGTATGTATGTATGTATTACCGTCAGGCTGTGCTGAATACAGCGGGTAGCCAGCCTCGCTGGTGGGTTTCCTGGGCTTGCGTCTCCTGGCTCGAGCACACAACAACGTGGCGCCCTTCCTCGACCTTCTGGCAGCGGAGCCCGCCTCGCCCGCCAAAGACAGCTTCATTGATTCGCGTCTATATGCAAATATACCATAGATAACAAGCGTTCACTAACAGCTAACCTTCACACGTGGAGACGAACAAACAAAATAATATACATATATAAACTTAAACTATTAGTGTCTATTACGTAATGAATAATATAAATAAGTCAGGTGTACATGTGTAAATCTAATAAAAAATATGAACCAATATATTATTTATTTGTTTAGTCCAATGATAGCTGTATGTACTTTTTTTTTATTTCAAAGACAGCAAACGAGGAGACGGCCTACTTGATGGACGAGCCAGCCCACGTTCCAGCTGTAGTAACTTGACCACAGCTAGGCTCTACCACCTACAAATTCTTTAATAGTTTCTACTCACTGATGCTGGAAGGCCTGGCTGGGGATCAAGCCGGCGAGCGTCTGATCCTCCTCTCCCTCCCTGAAGGCCTGCCACCAGTTGGGATCCTCGCGACTGATGACGTGCAACACATCGCCTTTTTGAAAACTGATACCTGAACAAGAAGATAACATTAATGGACATCACATCCTACATCTATTCAATACAAAAACAGATTAAAACATTCCTCTATACGCATAAAAATTTTTGTCCAAGGCCTTTTTAAGTTTAAAACATCGAAATTTATCTAAAATAGTTTGTACAGTTTTTGTTAGCGGTTTTCTCTTTAAGATTTCAAAATTATGGTCACAGACAGCGCCTACTAATGTCTGTGTCACATCAATTGATACAAAATACATTAACGCTGTGTTCCCGCGGGCACTATATTTAATTTCGCGTAAAATTAAGAGGTATATGTCATTCTGATTTCAAGCTACCTTAAGTTTGATCAAAATGGATAAAGTAGTTCTGTTTTAAAGAGTAACAAACATCTATACATCCATACATCAATATATCCAGATCGCATACAAACTTCGTATATATAAGTTTAGTAGTCTTACTGAGATAAACCTGAGTACACTCACCGAGTTCCCGACATGGTATATAAACGTCGTCCTCAGGGTCGTAGTCGAAGTGGGCCCTGACGTGTAAAACGCGGTAGGCAGGAGGAGGTCTGGGTCTCGGCCGGGGGGCGAGCACCACGCTCAGGGTGCCCGCCAGGCCTCCCAAGACCTGACACACCTCATGCACCGACTTACCGCGCATACTCACACCGTTCACTTCGAGGAGCTGGGGAACAAGGATCATCAACAGGGAAATCATGACGTGGAACCAATAAGTATGACGACTTTAATCTATTGATTTTAATCCAGAAATCTATCCAGAATTACTGAAAGTATAGCATTCAGAATGTTATTCGAAAGCTATAATCTTTCTCTTTTTCGCTCAAATTAAATTACATTTGAAGATCATATTTGTACTTTAACATGTAAGTAATAAGAATTTAATGAAACTCTTATTTATATATATTCCTAAACAAAACAATTACGTTGTTGTGTTCCTTGGGAAGATATCTAAGTTACTGTATCTACTATATTTTAATCATAGCACTCACTTCATCCCCCTCGTGTAGGAGTCCTGATTTCTCTGCCGCTCCTCCCCTCACTATCCTTCCAATAATGACCGCCTCTCCCTCATTCCTCACTGTAGCACCTTCAATGACACATTCAGTTAATATCTCACTATTTTACTCTGTAGTTCACCTTATACAATCATCTTACCAAGTGGTTCATTCGTTTTTTCTATTTTAATTATCTTAATATTCTCGCTGGAGTCGTCCGGCGAATTCGGTAAATATTTGTCGTCTTTGTGGTTGTTGAAGCCAGTCTGCAAGAACGCAAGTAGTAAAATAATCTATGTTCGAGCACAAACGCCGCGTAAAGTAATGAAGATCTTGATTCCTCTTTCATGACTATGGCTTTAAGACAGATGAAATAAAAAAAAACTTCATACAATTCAATTTGAATCAGAATAGTGATAATGCAATTTCTTACAAATATCATAATTCCTTAGTGGGAAGATTTTTATGATATCTATCAATTCTACATTACTTTAAGTCCCAAAGTAGTAATACTGACCTTATTTCTCTTCACTCTATTGAAACACGAGGGGTCCAGTAGTGCAGCGGCCTGGTCGTGGGCCTGTATCACACTCTCCACCTCAAGACCTCCGAGGATTGACAGCAGTTCTGCAGCCAGAGCCGATGTCTCGCTTCCAGACGACGTGTGAGAGCCTAACACATCTATACACTGCAGAACATAGATAATATGAAAAAAGGTTAGCAAAGAATCAACCAATTGAATGTTGATAAAATTAAAAACCAAAAATAGCATGTTGATGATGCTTAACATACTAATATAATAGAATATTATTACAAAAATGACATGTCGTATTTCCTACTCAAATTTTGAAATTGTTGCATGTACTTAACAATTACCACTGTCATCTCTGGTTATGAAGAAAGTCAATGATCTTATTAAATTAATTAACTAAACTCTACGCCTGTCTCCGAATAGTGAATACTATATTCTGGAACTAACTCTGACATTTGTTCAATACATTGGTTCACCTGTCATCCGATGAAGAGTTCAAACTTCTGTCTGTAGTTGGGTTTATACAAACTTTATAATTGGTTTATCTAGCGATGAGAACATCGGTTTAAAAGGATAGGTCGCGTAATATTTTTTATTTTTATTGAAACAATATGGCAGAGGCCATAACTACAGTAAATGTATATAACTCACATCCTTTAGTCTATCAGTGGCTCGATGTGTCTGCGGTGGAGACAATCCTGGTCGTTTATGTCTAACGGCTGTTAGGACTGCGGATCGTGTCGCTAGTGCTGTCCTCAGAGCTGGACATAGCAGGGCTCCCGCGGCGCCTGAGACTCTCGCTGCTAGAGCACCCTCCCCGCAAGACGATAATGATTTTTGAACCCTCGATAACGCTGCACATACTTCCTGATAGTCTAGAAAGAATTTTAACTCCAATTCATAACACGAAATAAGCGTTGTTCTGAAATCTATTACTAAGGATAAAGAGAATTATAATTGGTATTTACAAACATATGTCAAAAAATCTATATACAACAAAACGTTTACCGTAAAACACACACTGTATTAAATAATAATAAATAGCCACTCATAAATCTAAATAAGTGTGAAAGAAATTACTCAGAAGATTGGTATTACTTCGTCATTATAAAATCTCGTGAACCTTTCCTTTCGCGTCCAATTAAAAGTTCAAAGAGCGGTCAAGTCGAAAAGTTAAAAAAAAATCGTATTTGTCAACTCAAACCCTCTAGATTCTAAAAAGTTCAAACACTTGAGTTTAAAACCCCCAGTTATTCACTCTGGGCCACATTTTTTTTTAATCTGAGGTATTTTTTAATATTCAGAGCAGATTGACGCAAGTCGAGTCTGTTAGTTAACCATCTGACCTATTTCCAGTAAACGGTCGAACTATCTCTCAGTGAAGTGTAAGGAACGCCTGCAGTTCTGTTCCTATTGTAATTGTTTTAACTGTCTACGTACTATATTTCGTTATATGCAAAGTTTTATTTGTAATTTCTTCAAACAACCATCCTAATAAAAATATTTCTAGGTGATATTTGGGTTTTAGAATGAAATTATCTTTCGCATTTCGTTAATTCCATGCATCATATAATGGTCGATAGTCGACCCTAGTAATTGATTATTTCAAGTTCAATATGCACTACAATAGATATGTCATTATTTTTGACATTAACTGTCAACACACATTGACAAATTCCCGTATATTGACGTTATGTTCTGTCAAAGTCATGGTAGTGTGTAATTTTTTCTTTTATGTGACTGAATGCATTACTAAAACATTTTATATAAAAAGGAGCTGGTGGCACTTCGTCTCCCTATAACTTTCAACTTCGTTAAATTCCTCATTCAGCCGTTTGCGCAATTAAAAACGACCCAAAATTTTCGCTTTCAATATTAATATAATTATAATGACTTGTTCATAATTTTCTATATTTGACAATGTAAGCCAGAAACATATATAGAAGTATTTAATTTAGATAATAATTGCTATTATTTTTATTATAATTTTTAAATTCCGATTCATTTAAGTAAAAATTAGAAACGAGAAGCTTCATACATACATGATAAAATACAATCCCGCGAAAGTATGTTCTTGTATAGTAAGTTACAACGAAACGAAGCTAATTATTTTCCTTCTATCACCTAAATATATTTGTTTATTTTACATAGACTCTTAAATTTTGTAAAAAAATACGCACTATCGTCTTTATAATTATAATGTTGAACTTACCGACGAGCGCGTACAGTTGCTCTGCCTCATCAGCGGCGTCTTCCTCGTAGGCATCATTAACGAAGGCTGTTGAGGAGGGCGGGTTGGACTCCAAGGCCTGTAGCTTGTGGGAGCCTCGCAGCGAGGTCCTCAGGAACTCGTTCTGAGCAGCAATTCGCTCTTCAGCTTCTTTCCTTTGACGGAGTTGCTCCTGAAACAATAAATAACATTTAGAGCAACTTTACATTTAATGCTCATAAATCAAACTATACTTTGCAGTCTACAAGTATAAATTGTATTACTGCTATTCTCTATATACATGTTTAAATTCGACTCATTGATATATATGTTTAGAACGTATCGCCGTCTTGTAGCGTAAACATGCATATATTATAGTAATAACTATAATTTAGCAATATTTCCTGTTGAATAAAATGTTAACGTAATAAGTCTGTATTACGAATGTGCTAAGTCAGGAACAAAACGAACGTATTTGTAGTTTTCAAAGTTTATAATACGTCATTTATAAAGTTTCCGTTCCAAAGCAAAGTTTAAGTTAAAACAATCGGGCGGTGAATGAGTTTTACTTGAAACAATTTGAAATAATTGTCCGTTTGTAAATGAAATTGTACCGAATCCAACGGCCCTTCATTTTACAGAGGAGTTAAAGTACTTTTAACTAATTACGTCAATTCAAACTTCGTAGTAATGAAAACATCTGTGAAGAATGCCGAATGTAACGATATTCTTATTTTTTTTTAAAGATTTAAATGTTAAGTCCAAAATCCAGGATAATGCTCCAAGAAGGTCGGATAAAAAAAAGCAAGTGAAAAGTAAAAACTAATAAAAACAGCGGTAATTGTAATGATTCAGTTTGTCTCTTTTATTTCATTACAAAGTTCATTTAAAGGGACTTCAAACAACACGTCCATGGTGATTTTTAGGCTAGTATTATTAATCAATGAGGAAGCTATCTGACTGGAATACAGTAGTGTTACGGGAGGGGCGAATAGGAACTGAGATGTTGCCCTATCAGATCATTGTTTACGGCTTTGAGGTAAAATTGTAATCTTAGACAATAATAGTTTCATGACACGTACATAGATGTAATTAATTTTAATATCGTAAAAGAAAAAAATATTTTTTAACTATTATAAGAGACGAAACCTCTCAGCATTCAATGGATTCACCGTGCGGGTACCGGGTCCACGTTGCAGGGAGTGGAGCTTCAACAGTGCCTGGGACTTGCGACCCAGGTGTAGGTTTAAGGGGCCCCTATCTAACGCGCGCTAAACGCTCACCTCCACTGTCCAAGCTCCTCTCCCTACTTAACCAAATTTGAAAAGAACCTACTAGGGATAAATGAAATTATAATTCTGTGAAATTTGATTTTAATTGATTTTAATATATGACGAATGTTTTATTAATAACAATAATTTGTAAGATAATCGATTACTAAAAATTAACGTATAAGAGACGAAACCCTTATGATAAACGTCACATCACAAAAGTCTCTGTGCAAAAGCCGATAGATTAATGATAAGAAACAAATATGGAGAGAATTCATGCAATAATAATATTTTATAAAGTGTAATAATTTTATGATTTAAGAGTTTGTTTGCTTTGATCTGGTTTGTCGATTTGGGTGAATTAATGGCTTTGAACAAAATGATATGGTTAGATAAGTATACTACTCATAGTGATATACATACATACATACGTTTGAAAATTCATAGTAAAGGTATAATTGAATATTAAGTCGAAAATAAGACATGATTGTATGGTTAATAAACTTACGAAATACCTCTTTTTTATTATTTTAATACAATGACGAACACCGACATTAAGTAAAACATATAATTTCTTGTATGCATCGTTTATAACTTAAACAAAAACAGTTTAATGTTATTCATTATATATGTTCTGGTCCTGTCCACGTTCGTCTTCACTATCAAAACTCATGGTAAGTATACTGAACAAGAAAAAAAAATGCTTGAAAAAGATAAACTTCTAGTTTAGAAGTGAACATTTCTAGAACAACGAAGTAGTGCAAGCAGAACAGGTTGTCTCCTTTTTGCTACTAAGATAAACTATAAGGAGAACGTATATTGCATGTAGGACAGAGTTTCCACTACAAAAGTAATTTTAAATCAATAAGAAGCCGATCTCACAACTTTTAATATAAAAAATATATAATTTAATCTTTATAATATACTCTTTGAAAACTGAATTTCACTAGCGATATCTTCATATTACTGCTGCCGTGAAAAGAATAGGTAAATACTGTTTCTTGTTAAACTAGTTTTGAACTAAAATACATACAAAGTTTAAACAAATGTTCACATATTTTGCAAATCAATAGTTATATTGGAATAGAGGTAGGATTTTATCACTTCGTCCAGAAAAAGCTCTACATTTATCTGTGAATCTAAAAATAAATTTTACAGTAATGTTTTTTGTAAGGGTGATATTTTAAACCAGTCCAGCAACCTAACTTAACCTAAGTTACATCGTAAAAATACGAAACATTTTCCGTTTATCACTCACTAAACAACATCAATACTATAATATACGAACTATGAAAAACTGATTGTAATAGGAGATGGATGCTTGGAGTAGGTATTTTCCATTCCACAACAAAAGCTTCCAACAAACGACAGACATGTCTTCATAACCAGTGGCTTATCGTCGCTCTGTTGTTTGTGCCCTAAATCTATTAATTTGATATTTTCATAACCGTAAATTAAAAATAATATAAACTCCAACGAAGTCATAAATGTTTTTGAAGTAATTCCTTTAGTAAAACATATGCCATAGCCTAGAATCTAGATAAAAAACGAATATTTAAATTTTGATAACATCTCAGTCAGTGACTTCCACTCAAGATAGAATCCGTAAATTTATTATATTTTATGTCAACCGTTAAGTAGGAGTGTAAATGAAGCCACTAATTAGCAACTCTTTGAAGACATCCCTCCAGTAGTAGAGTCGCATTCAACTTTTAAATTCGCCGCTCGAGTCTCCGGACTCGTTGGAAATTTTAATACGAAGCTTCTAATTAAAAAGTCTACATACTTTCAAAATGTTTAAATTACATAAATTTAAATAAACACACGTAGCTGGCCTTCTCCCACTCATTAGTAAGGGCATTAATATTGAATTGAAGTGAAATCTCTTTATGCATTTATTTTAACTCCTTTCACCTTCCTCTTCATTTTCTCTGGAACATATTTTTTTTTTACAATCAACTCAAGGCCGCATTTAACTCAGCATACATTGACAACAATAGCCACTTCAATTCCAAGTAGCTTTCCTCTTTAAACTGTGCATCTTTATACAAATTAACAAGACTATATTTGAAACATAACGCGAAAACGACCGCTAAAAATCCACTGCCGTATTTGAATACTGTTTACAAGCGATGTCCGTATAGGGCAGTTGGCATAGATACCACCACCAATACAGACGCGAAAGTCAAACTTGTTTACTCACCGAATATGCCTTTATTCTTTCTGGGTCGACGCCATGTTGGGAGCGCGTCTGTGCGCGTGGCGACGAGGACACCATGATCTATGGATCACGATCTATAGATCACTTCGTTAACTATCATCCGCATGCCAATATCGAAACATGCCACTGTGATTGTATATTTTATGTCGAACGGCTGGTCACTGTTTCTATATATTTTTAATAGTTGTAACTCTTATCTAACACTGATGTATGGGTACGTATGTAATAATCTTTACCCTAGTGTATGGTGTCAGTTCCCCGTGTAACGATACAGCATCTATAATTATTTACATTACAAGTTTGAAATACTACGGCGAGACACGCGATCGTTGCTTCACATACGATCGGAATTTTATCGATAAAGTAATTATATGACGTATAGAGACACTACGTTATTCAGAAATAGCTGTTGTGTTTACTCAAACGTTTAATATTTTTGTAGACTTACTAACTTTATATACAATAAATGACTTATTTTGTCAAACATGTCCGGTATCACTCTATGATGATAAGTAGTAATTAGTAAATCTTCGGACTCTATTTTAAGTATAGTGTGCCAACAATAAGTTATTCGCAACATTTGAATTTAAATTGAACAAAGTAAAAGTAATGTTAAATATCAATTTTAAATAATAATAGCCAAAAAGTGGACTATTTAAAAATCTTGACATTCTAGAATTTGACAGGGTGAAGATCATGCTGCTGTCAATTAATAAAAGAAAGTCGTTCGAGCATCTTTTAAATACTTTTTTAGCAAATATTGAAAAAACAAAAAAGTCATGAGGTAGCCAACTTAAAAAAATACTAACAAAATGAGAACCTCCTCCTTTTTTGAAATTGGTTAAATATTTCAAAATTTATATAAATAAGAAACACAATCGATTAAGATAACTATTTTTACGCACACACGCAGAATTTAAAGTCTGTGCCTGTGTGTGTATCCGGTTTTTATTAGTATAGTGACGTTGATGACTTCAAACGAGTTAGATCATTTACATGCAACCGTTATTTAACCAAATTTTAGTTTAAATTATGTATAAAAAATAAATAGTTTCACTGTTTTCTTACAAAATTAATATTTATATAATATATTATTATATACGGTGGCGAGTTGTTAATGCATTATTGAGATTTATAAGATCTAGAATTAAATGAACCTGCAAATTGCAAACTGACGGTAGTTTAAAAATCGATAAACATATAGTAAAGACGAACATTATTCTGTAGAAGCTGAAAGTCAATTTGTCGGAGGTAATTTAATAGTTGTATAAATTTTATGTATAAATGACGTCACCCTAAATGGCGATAACAGATAAGGTAATTGTTTCAACACAAGGTTGAATCGAATCTGATCCTCATACAAGTGACTCCCTTACGTGTGTCTGTGGAAAAATTCTTTTTAATGCTATGTATAACAAAATATTATTTAGTTTTTACGATTATCAACAATGACATAGATATAGAATATTTTAGTTATCTCACTTTGAAAATAAAACAAAAATGTTTTATTGTAAATATCGTGAAAAATGCAATAATAAATGATATTAATTCTCTCTATAATGTAGAGTGAACGATTTTTTTAAGTTGTTATTTTGCATATTTTTCTTATAAAAATATCTGTCATATGTGTTTTATGTTTATTGCAAAACAGTCTAACATTATATTTTACCTTAAACACACATTATTTTTCATTTATAATTGTTTTTATATTATAATATCGAGAACCGGTATAATTATTTCAAAATTTTGAACTAAATTATTAGACGATTTAATGAAAAACTATAATCATTCGTGTATTCTGTCTGTGTGTTGAACCACCTGGCGGTTTTTCCTATGACGATAATTGGTGCTATTTTCCTGATTCCATTTTCAGAACTCATTGAATATTTATCATTAAAATATAATAGAATATGCGTCCATCTTGAATATAAATAAGTATCATACGAGTGAATACGAGATTACTATTGAACTGAACATTCTGTATCTGCAACGTTTTCTTAATCTTATCAGTATTGAAACGAGATTCGATAGTAAGGAATTCAGTGATAAAATTTATCGTCCTAATCGATTGCGATCTTAATATCGATTGTTGAATATAAAGAAGTCGACAGATTTTCACAATAGAGCACAGAAATCGGTTATAGTGATGATATTAATTAGTTACTCGTATAATTACCTAAGTGTTAATTTTGTTTCTAGAATAACTCGCGACACGGTCACCCGAGGCCGTGTTGGGAATGTCATTATATAGATGCGTAAAGTAGGTGTTGTAACGAGAACAAAAAAAAAACGAATTTTACCACAAGTTACATTGATAGTATAAAAGTGAATACGGTATATTTATTATTGAAGTGATAACTATATATAAACTCTGTCCGTGCTGTATGTTACCTCATGGTTACTATCCTTCTGGTATCCTCGACATAAGCAGAACTGTCTCAGTCTATCCACGTTCATACAGCATGCCGAGGTATCCAGCAGATATGCGTTCAAACTCTGGACTATCTTCGTCATTTCACACTACGGCATCCTAAACCACTTATTAAAACATTGACAGATTTCCTCGACGTGTATTCGGTTGGAAAATTGTATGAGCACTGTGTTATCAGAGGCGGACTTATCTTAGTTTGTCACGCAGATATTGTTTTCTGTTGATATCGGCTACATTTAGTGGGCGTCTGACTTCGTCGGATGACGGACCGCGTTCAGCTTTTGTCATGCAAACGAACCGCCGTTTACTTACAGCTGTACATTCCAATTTTAGGATTCAACGAAGCGTTGTTCAAATTAAACAATTCATATAAGGTCAAGGTAATTTAATTGATATTGGTATAGAGTATAAATGTATTTGTATTATTCGAGTATTTTTTTTATTGACGTCAGCTGTAGACAAATTTGAAAGCTTAATTTTATTAAACTGGGTTAACTATCCAAATAATAGTAACATTATTTAGTGAGCTAGTGAAGAATATTTAAAATATAATTATTATTAATACGTAACATTTATATTTATGATTGAAACAATACAAGCGTTACATTTGTACAAGTTGTCTACTCATTCGTGTAAGTACATCAATGCTGAAACAACTGTCGAATTAAAAATATCACTCAAATATTATATCTATTTTTTTTTCCATTTTAAACAATAATTAAATGTTCATTTATTATCTGTGATTATTTTATATACTATATTAATGTTGTTAATTATAGTATTCTCAGTGGTTTTATTGATATATCAGTATATTTTAATAGCGATTTTAATATACTTTTAAACGCACACCATTATCGTAGGTCAACAGGTAGGTTGAATATCTAGGTTACAAAGGTAAGCCTGAAATAGAAGTAGCTAACATCTGGTATAGACATGTTTTCGAAATTTATCACTATTGCTAAGAACACATATATCTTCTTATTAAACAAGTGAAACCTCGTTTCTAAGAAAAATTGTGAATGTTAATAAAGGGGCTATATTCTTTTTTCTAGGGTTATATTACCTTAAAAGCATTACTCTTTTTTATTATAATCTGAATTCTATAGGTCTAAGCTCCTTTTTTATTTATTCCCAAAGGTTCAAACCTACAGATAAAAATAAAAGCTCTCCTCAGCCTCATAAATAACTCGTAACATTTTTAATATTTTATTATTTTTGTGACGATTGAAATACGATATGCACATACCTTTGGAAATGTATTTTTAGTCGAAAAAGAATAGCTGCTTTAATACTTTTAAACTGTCACATTGACTTTCACAGCGTCTTTATGAATATATATTTATTTTCAAACTTGGCGTATGAAATACTGTGTCCATTACAGCGAACATTACATGACCTTGTATGAAGTAAAATTCGACCAATTTGTGAACACATAGTATTATGGAATTTAAAAAAAAACCGTGAAGATCTGTTTAGTTCAAGTACTTACCTACGTGAGTAACATAATGCGTTTGGTGATTGTTGTTCCCACATTTGTTATATCGGGTTTCATAAACAATGACATATTTATAATTATTATTTGTGTTTAAATTGTACTCTATACTTATAACATTTCCGCACATTCCTCGCCCAATCGGAACGCTCTAACATTTTCTCTAACTCCTTGGTTGTAGCTTGGTTATAAAGGTTCTCGTCTCGAACACTTGGAACGGGCTTACGGAGAATATGAATATCTGTTATATCATATTTTATCTTCAGAAGTTAAATCAGCATCACAGAGAGCCTTTTAAACGGTTATAATTGTTGAACAGAACAGAAACCGCTCACATCACATGCCTGTTAAATAATGTAGCAAGATGAAAAATTGGGTCGCATTTCCGATTCTTTTCTTCCGCTCTTGCATAAAACCAAGCCCCGAGCAAGCACCGATAGTGCTGGGTTTGCATAAAACATTTCCAAGCTCATTAACATTACAGTTTCCTATTGTATTGAAAAAAATCGTTCCATTTTATAAAATTCTATTGAATGTGTATTTTTTTTTTACAAAAATGATATATCTTTTTCACCTAGAACCGAAACGTTATAGTTTAAAAAAATAAATTCATTCAAATTAATGAAAGGAATCGTTTGGAATTGTCGGAATGTTTCTTATATTAAAAGAAATCGTAAATTTTGTTACGTGTTATAAAACTTGTGTTTTGGATTACAAAGAATAGGTCAAACAATAATAGCAACGATAGTATCCTTAATAGGAGGATTGTTTGAGGTGAGGACAAGCTTCCCTGATCTACAGGATGACAGTCCTTGTCAGGTAATGAAGGTTTCGGAGGAGATAGTCGTGTACAAAATTACGCTTATTACATTCCACATATACTCCCAGCTTTGATCTAAGCTATGGGAGAAGCCTAAACGACTGTTATTCTGCTGCCTCGTTCGATAAGGACATGAAGTTATTCAGAAATTGTAAGACCATAAAACGAAATTGGAGACGACATGACCTCAGCCAACCACAGCCAAAACTTGCCAGTATGAAGCTAGATCATAACCTGACGAACAAACAGAATTAATACCTCCGATCCTTGTTACTGCCGACAATATTAACTCACTGGATTTAGTTGGTATGCTATCTATGTATCTATCTATCTATCTACTATGAGCTGAGAGTCCAAAACACTTATTGCTCATTATTTTTATCAAAATTATTTTAAAAAAGCATTGCAAAATTATCTTTTCTTTATAACTGTCTTATATATATGTAAAAACTTGTCGAATATTAAAAATCTATTAACTAATATATAACATTAATTACTATTATAAAAAACACAATATATCAGTATAGTGTTTCTTACATTTAAGATTATCTTAATGTAACGTATATGAAGACATAACTTTAGTTAAATTAAAAGGTATGATCTGCAAGTCTAGTGATTGTGACCTCGTTATTTATATTCACGAACTTGGCGTAACATTAAAATTTAAATAAATACGTTTCACATTATTTAGCAGACTGATTATAGAGAAATATTGAAAATTATATGACACTAAAGAGGTGTTTCTAACAAAAATCCCGAAAAAAAATTATTAATACATAAAAATGTCTACATATATATCTTTAAAAAACTATAAATTATGTACATATAGTTTTATGTTAAAAATGTTAAATATTTTGTTTGCTTATAAAAATAAGATATTTTGTTAAAAAAAATATGCGTAGTAACTTAAAAAAACGCATATTTTTAGATGATGTGAAACTAACTTAAACAATCAATAATAGCCTATTCAATACAAATAGCCATTAATCTTTTTTTCTCTTCTCACACACGATTTCGTAATTAGTGGGAAAGAGATAGGCTGAGCCAGTGTTTGTGCCTGTCGCCATAGTGACAGACGAACAAACAGTCACGTACCTCCAACTTCCTGCCGCTATAAATGTACTTCACTGATCACAATGACACACAATACAATATAACTATATATTACACAAACTCTCATTCATATTTAGAATCAAATTCATTATTTGTTGAACAATGTTAAGTTTAACTTGATATTTCCGATTTTTTTTCTCATACATCATTAATCTAATCACAAGATATCATAGCATTTATTGGTATCAGCGCTGTAAGTCGATAGAGTTAGCTCTTTAATGCGTCACATACATTTCATACGTGGCAGCACAAAGAGCTGGAATCAAACAATATACGAGTACAACAAAAGACCGCACGTATGTATACGAGTACACATATACCGAATTTAATATATTCCATTGTCGGATGAGAATAAAACTCGGCGAATCGACCATGTGGCCACCGCTTACAAGCTCGCTTTGTACACATATAGGTATTATTCATTATAATTTTCTATAATCACCTAATACCTAACACTGTCTACTATCACGGATGTCACCTTTATCAGCTTCAGGCTCGCACGTGACGGTGTGTGTGTTTCCCATAAGCCATTGATTCGAACAATAGATGACGTCACAGTATTATTTCTACACGACCCTATTTACAACGTCGAACGCTCACAACAAAAATATGGCCAGAGATAGTTGAAAATTACGTAGGATGAAAGTTCTCAACTCACGGAAATCTTTTGACTTGTTTGTTGAACATTTTATAGCTTGAATTAAAATTGAGTCAAGTTTAACCCGCTGGCTCGGTATAACACGAGCCAGTTGATTCAACAATTTAATTATTTTAGTGTAACTAACAAACTAAACTAATATGACAATAATTAAATAACTATAAACATTATTATGAAGCAACAGTTAGTTAACACGTCGGCTAGAGCTGGAGTTAAGCCAGTTGATTATATAAATATTATATATTTTTAAAGCGATTCTACTTTTGTAGAACGTTACGGATATTATGAAGTGTGTTTAGCCGAAATCCCATTGTTGAATTATTACCACTCAATTAAATATCCGAGCCATTTCCCGAGCATCATCGGTACATGTATACGTAATAAATAATAATTAGACCCCGAAATAACCCGGAACGTTTCGGGTTTATCGTCGGTTAATGTACACGGGAGAGAATAATGAACGTAGGAAACTCGTGTGTAACACGGTAAGCAATAATACTATTACGAATGTATTCGATCATTATTCAATAGTAACATTCGGGATAGTTTTTTTTCATTAGGATTATTACATTTTATATTATCTTCGACATAGTTTTGTTCGTTTATTGAACATCTATTTAATGGTTACATTTTTCATTTCTTATAAGTGAACATTTGAAATACGTATATATTTTAATATTTAATGTAAATAACAACAGTTCAAGCCTGGTATTATAATTCTGTTCATAATATACGCTCTACATTCTCTATTAGAATCTAAAAACCATTCATTAATTCAGGCTTTAAATGTATATCTGTCCTCAGTCAAATCGTTAATTACAAACAGGTTACTCTACAAGTGGGTTAACAAGTGACGCTAATAGTTATCATAATATATTGTAAGGCAATTTAAACGTAAAGTTACTTAACTTAATTCTCCGATAATATCAAGATAGTACTTATATTATAATATTTAATTAAGTGCTTGTTATGTCACTCGTCTGTGCCCGTCGTTATGGTTACTATAAAGATTTAAAAGCTATACCGAGAACGAACATTACGTTACGTAAATAGCATATGATTGTATGGAAGTTTATTTTAGATACGTTTTTACGACCTAATATTTTATAGTGTATGTTCTTACTTGATTTAAATGTGAATTGAACTAACAATACATGTGACGCAAAAGCTTACGAGTTCAATTTCATACCAAACTAATTTAACAGCGGTGATAAGATAAACCTCAAGTTATATTCAATTTTGACAAATGTTGAAATGTAAATCAAATACACATGTTATTTATGTTTCAATTAACTAATAATTAGATGTTGTTAAAAATACTTATGTTATTTTATGTGATTTTAATAAAATTAAACAATTACATGTATCGACGTAAACTAAAGGAAAGGTAAAGGAAGTGTCCCTTCGATGCATTGCGATGGAAGATTTATTTGTGTGTTTTTCACCTTTTTTATATATAGTAATCCTTTTATAATATTGTTTATAATATATCAGTCAGTTAACACTCTGCACACGATGTATTAATATAAGTACATTCTATTCGAGTCGTTCTGTTAGTGAAACCTTGTATCTGTGAGCGGCACAAGACTGGTGTGACATTACTCTAGCCTTTTGATGTTTACTAGAGAATTTGATTCCTCGCCCTTAGATATTTCTTTTAGATTTTTTTTTTCAAAGATATGTGTGTTAGTGACATTCAGACGAAAAATGTTTAATACTTTAATTTTTTTGTTTCGTCCAAGACGTTGTAAATAAACGTCAAAAAAGTATTCATATATATGATATATTTCGTGTGAACGAATATATATATATATATATATATATATATATATTCTTTCATATATTATAAATTGTGTATTTATTTTGTGTAATGGCAACACTGTATTTCCTCGAAGCTATATCAAATAATAGTCTCAGAAGTGAGGTTTGAAAGCCGTGGTATCACAAAAGTAAGTTAGAACATACGCCTACGAGTACATAGTGGGCGTGTGAGGCACTAGGTCGCGTTGTGGTACCGGTTTGCACTTGTTGAACGAACTATTCTTGACTACCTTCACAACGACGGTTTACCTAATCATGTGAGATTTCAGAAAACTTCAAAGTATATCCCTTATGTATAAAAAGGTATCTATTATATATATATAATATGTATATCTTCACTTAATAATCTCTTTTACAGAATATATATATCAAAATTTCAGATATATGCCACGTAAAGTTAAAAGCTTCTGCAATTATTATAAAAAAAATATTATTTACGACCTTGCCAATAACTCCTCCTCCTTCGAGAATTATCCTTCTTATGGCTTGGCTCGATGACAATTGAACTATCTCAGGACAAAGCTCTTTCGATTAATAAAATGTTATTAATTACAGAAGTGATAGCCTAAAAAACGTAATTTCGAATTTTGAACTTCCTCCTTCTGCAGTCGGTTACAAAAGTAGCCCAATTTACTCTTTAAGACATAAAAATTTGAGTATAGAATTTTTAATGCTGGTGTCATTCATTTTATCGTTCATAGTCGTTTAGTGAAAAGCTCTTGATTTTAAATAACACACAGACTGTTAAATTTATTCACTATTATAGATTTATATCGACCTATAAATACAATTTCTTCAATCCATTACGAGTATTATTATTTATCTCAATTGTACAAGAATTAAAATTGTTCGTTTTATTGATATTAATAATTTCGTTGTTCGTGTCAAACCTCCCAAGACGTCTCCTGATCTCCGGAATTCTGAATATTAAATTTCCCTTGTATCTTGCGGGGCTTCGACATTTTAGATTGCCTTTTATCTTGTAACATAATTTCGGAAGGAATAAATTCAATAGCATTTTTATAAAGGAATTAAGATGACTGTTAATGGTTAGCATGTTTCAGAGTCTCTACATTTAAAGGTTTGATATATTCAGATGACTATTACTACATTTTAAAAGTCTGACTTTATATTCGCGATCGGGTATTTTAAATGACCAAAGTTGTTTGAATGATTAACCAGGCCTATACATTATAAATCTCAGTCGGGAAAGGTTGCTGATGAAATTCACCTGTTAACCTATTTCATGGCTCAGTAATCTGAACGAGCCAGTATAAAACGTAACATCACATTGTTGAAACGCAAACAACTGTAAGCGGTTTTAGATTTATTTTAACATTAACCAGAATCGGGGTAATAAAATTTTATCAAAAATTCATATCAAATTGTTAGTAACCGTATAATATAAATCTCTTACTCTGCTAATTTATAAACATGAATGTTTCCTGTCTTACAGGTACGGATACCATGTTAATAATAGTGGTCCTAATTATTATATATTTGTGGTCATAGCTCACACCGGTTTACACACATTTCTAATGACATCCATAGAAATGGTCTTTGTAATTATAACACATAATTAGTATAATTAACGAAAAATAGTATGTTTAAAAAGTTCTTAAATGAAAGTAATATTTTTCGGAAAAAACTACGCGGATTTTTATTATTTTAAAAAGACTAGATGTGAGAGTCACATCTCGTCTGCCTGTGATCACGGTTGCTGAAAAGTAACCGAAACGTCGGGATGTAGTTTTTTAATATAATAAAAATCCGCGTAGTTTATCCGAAAAATATAAGTTTCATTTAAATGAATAAAACTCGCGAAAATCTTAGATCTCATTAGAGTAGTTCTTAGTTTTAATATTTTTTTTTGTATTTCCAAAGAAGAGCTGGATTGAGTTTATAAGTTAAAATTGTGTGTATAAAGTTTTAAAATCACCTCCACCGTTCAAAAACCCGGTTTGGTGTTAATATATTTGTTCGTTTTTATTAACAAGACTTAACAAGACTGTTCTAAAACCAATATTTTTTTTATACCACGTAGGTTTTACACTTTTACGGAATGCCTAATGGTATGCGGATAAGGTAGTCTAAATACGCCCGCAATACCAGGGACAATATTTGCGCGTTGTCGACCCTGCGAATAATTGTTTACTCATCCCTTAACCAACCAAATACTGTGGTTTCCAGGGAAAACCTCAATAGAGAATTTATGAGACTGTGATTTTCGGTAGTAAATTCCACATCGAGGAACTAAGCTGTGAGGATGGACATCCTGCCGATTGCGAATAGTGCGATGATAAAAGTAGTCATTGACAAGTCAAACCTTCTATACGCGGTGAAACCTACACAGTCCGGCAAGATTTCTAAGGAGAATTAAGTCTTCAATGTCACCTATGAGAACGGGATCATGGACGATTTTCAAATTTAGTTTTTGAACAGAGCGAAAAAGTAAAAGTTTGTGAGAGGAATGAGACAGTACTCTATAAGGACTCGCACTCGCGTCTTAAACAGGAATAATTTTTATCCCTTTGGTAAAATACCGACTTGCATCACGCCGGGTTCTTCCAAGAATATATATAATTTATTAAGTTTATTGGTTATACAGTCCGATACTCAATTTAAACATTCAATTAAACTTATATAATTGGATTTAAAATTAGAAAATACACATATATAATGCCATAGCAATTTATATAGATTGTTGTAACGACCGTAGCAATCTGTTAAGAGAGATGCCAAATTCGTGGGTGTGATAGCTTGGAAAAATCTCGTAATGATTAAGAGAATTGTTTCCACCGTTGGTACAAAGGCAAGTGTTTGACTGCTTTTTTTAATCATAGATTTTTCATATATATACATAATACTAAGGTGAGAATAGCATACGTTCATCTTTATGGTAATACTTGCTTGAGGGTTACTTCGTCCACAGAGCTCTACAATAGAAGGGTGTGGAAATATGTTACTAACGTATATTAAACTTAAAACGTCAATTTTGTAAGAAAGGTTAAGCAATTAATAATATCCTCACTATCCGAGCTTGTTAATTAGCGGACCCTCGATGAGGCAGAAGACTTTTTATCGCTCCTTGGACTATCGTCTGTGGCGCAAAACAAGAAGTTCAATAAATTTACCACAACCATTCTTAAATAACTTGAAAATATTTAGTTTTAAGGTAAAACTAAACACCAAAAAAAGGTCATTTTAAGGTTGGAATAAAATACAACATAATTTATACGCAAGGAAAAAATATAAAAACAATAGTCGTCTCAACAAATAACCTCAAAGATTAAAGATTATAAAAATATCAAGCAAATGACTTGAATTTCTTGACTTTGATTCAGTGAAGGTAAAAATAGCGGAGGCCAAGGTGACGTGGCCGGATCAGAGGCAATCTGAACGACACCGAAAGAAGGTTTCAATTCACTTATTATTTGATATAACTGACAAGTTATCATGAATAGTGATGAAGTGGTAACTCCGTATATATTTTTAAATTCCCTAGTTACTGTTTTGGACAGTTTATTCCGCTCCTTGCTGTAACTTGTCCCATACTTGCGAGGCGAGGCTGTATATATATAGTTCTGTAGGCGAATGAGGACGTCTGTCGTTACGTAAGAGCGGATTAAGGTCTTTCATGTTCATCTCGAGATATTTCGGAACATGAAACCAACTTAAACCACTACTATAGTTCCTTAATTTTCCTGATAACTCCGATCGTCTTAATGAAATAGGACGTGTGTTGAAAATTTAAAGAAATTATAAATTGGAAGTAAATCATTGAAATATAGTTTATTATATCTATAACTTCGTTTTTAAAAACAGAAAAACTCAAAAGGAAAGATCTTTTATTGTAAACTACAAATAGCAGAACAAACATCTTGTATCCCTAATATGAGTTTCCATCGTAACCATCACACTACTAGTTTTAAAGTTTTTAGTCAGTATATCGGCGATAAAGTACTCATATATGTACTTCTTCGACTGGTTATAAATGAAAACTTTTGGAAATATTAATAGTAAAAAAGTGAAAAAAGTTGAAAAAAATTGAATAGTTTGTTAAGAAAATGACTCCATATATTAATTTCATAGTAACTTACTTTTAAGTTCGCTATTAACATGAAAAGCAATTTAAAGAGGCCAACGATGTAACATCACTAAGGGACTTACACGGAAAATAGAAAGCTATGGAATTACTAAACCGGCCGCGTTCGTATAAAAGTATAATCGAAACGCCACTTACGTTATATGTATATATTATACACGTATTTCTTCATTTTTACTAGAGATTTTTTTTGTCTTATGAAACTTGTAAGCTTTTCTGATATAATACGTAGTAAGTATTTTCTCACGATACATACAACATATGTCACGTTGTCTTTATTTATATTAATTCTTCATACGTTTCTGTAATTTACCGCACTCAAGGCTCAACCCTGAACTTTGCAACTTTGCATAATAGTTTGCTTACAATAAATAAAATATCAAACAAAACCAATCATTTGTAATATAAACTAACTTTTCCATGTACATACATTATCATTACGATATTATCAAACCTATTTCCGGAAACAGAAGTTATTAAACTGCATAGTAATATAAAGTCGAATTCCAAATAACCCAACAGATAAAGCTCGGTGTGCATTGCTGATTGCTTAATGTTGAAAATTATACTACTGAAAAAATATGAAAAATTCAGTAACTATATAAAGCGGTTATTACTTAATAAACAATATATATATACTGCAGGTGAGAAATTATTAAGTATAACAATAGTTTTGTCTCCTCTCAAACTGCAGCTGTCGTCCATCTGCTGTATTTATTATTGCTGAATATCTTCATGGTATAATGACATAGTTGCGTCATGGTGTCTCATTTTATTTCTATCACAAACCTGTTTCCAGGTGACAGCAGAGTGGACGCCTCTTGAAATGGCGCTAGTGAGGAACTAGCGTTGATACATATTATAAAACGAGATATTTTTGATGAAAAGGAAATAAAACGAATACGAGATACGTATAGATACATATATATGCGACACGTTGTATTGTTTGTTCGTCAGACAATAACTATAAAGATACATATATGTGAGTATAAAATTTATTTAGTCTATAGCAAAGCCTTAATAATTTTAATATACTTTGTAAATGCTACGTTTAGTTTAGTATGTAACCGTATTTATATATATTCTGAACGTTTCACTGTAAAGGATATTATTAAATTATTTTGTCTGTCCGTGTTGAAACCTGAGAAGCATACATATACATATGACGTATGAATTCAGTATTTTTTCAGACTCCCGAAGGATATAAAAAATGGATGTCTCTAATAATATTTCCGACGTTTTACAACGTTTTGGTAATATTATAATATTGGTAGATAATAGTGTTTCTGAATCGTTATAATATAAAACAAATAAATATCGAAACTTTTTGTAGAATTTAATTTTTATATAGTTGTTTTTCCTCTAATTCTTTAATGTTTTACTTATATAATATTTATCACAAATTTCGTGTGTAGTTTATTATATGAAAAATATACACACATTATGTACTTATAGTATATGTAAGCTTATTCAATATAATTACGACTGATTTTATGCAAATTAAATCCAATCGCTTATTCCTTAAGCACATGAACATATATGAGATAAATGTATGAAAAGAATATTTGGTTTTTAACTATTTACTCAAAACTCCTTAACTATTTCAATTCTTTGGTACTGCTTCAGACGTATGACCTACACAACAAAAAGAAGAGTTTTTAAATATCTTCATATTTAGCGGAATTATCACATAAAAAACATACTTAAAAAATTGTTTTAATCCGAATATTTAGTTTGATAACGCATTTCTCTTTTTTGAAGTCAGTTAAGATGTATATAAAGTAAAAAAAAAAATACAAACATTCTCCAAGCCCAGCAATTATTTTTTACTATATATATATATAAGCCTAACTTCCTTAATTCCAGTATATCCCAGTCGAGCATAGAATATACTAAGATAACTAGAATCGTTATACATAACACCTCAATGTAACCAAACCAAGTATCAAACCGTCCTCGGTTGTAAATGTGAATGTTATTTGTAACGATTCCAGTTTAAAAGTTGAGTAATTTGTACTTGATAACTTTGCATCAAAATAAACTGTAGATCACAATCTATCGATACATGTAACACCGTTTATATTACATCACTAGTTTATATAAAACTATTATATTAGAACTCATATATTATATATTAAATATTCACGTAAACTTGGGAAACACAAACCAGCCATTCGATTTACTACGCTCACGAAACACATGCACTCTACGCGAACGCTCGCGGTACACTGAGACATCTGACATAGAGACTTTAGACCGAGTGGTTGGGAGCGCGAACGGACGTACAGTCATATAGTATTGTACTTGAGAAAGAAAAGTAATAAAATAAATATGACTGTATATAATTTATATTGCAGTGTGACCATTTAATTATCAATTTTATAATTGAATAAATTTAAACTAAAAAAAAAATTAAGAAATATATAAAAAGTACCTTGTTTTACTGAAATGCGTTGAAGTTGCGTATGTGTATGTTTGATGAAGTTTATATTATTATTTTATTTATTATATTTCCATTTAAACATAAATATTAGAAATTCATTCTGTTGTGATAATTTCTTCCTAAGAGCCTTTTAAATATTTGAAACAACTTGATTCGCGTTAAAAATTAATACGTTTTTAAAACGAACGAATGCAAACATTATTTAACAATCACGTCTATTTTCATTTGAATCGTTTGCAATAGTTTTATATAACACGCGGCCGCGCCCGACACAAGCTATCTATTGATAATTACTTTCAGAGCATACGATACTAACAAAGCACGTAACGCGAGGAAGGAATCCGTGTTTAAACGGAAGATATAATTTATTTAGTCTGACGTCACACTTTGAACTCTTAGTAATATAAATAAAAATATTGCATATCCAAAAAGACTGGCGAAAACAACTTAGGTTAATGAATCGTTAGTGGTGACTGTGTATTCAATCATCTTCTGTTACGTAAATTATCACGGAAGATCACGATCTGTACAACTTATATCATTTGCTAACTCATTAAATTTATAATAATAGATTATTACTGTACAAAACTGTCGTTATTCTGAATAAATATTAAAGTTAAAAATAATTTAGGAATCTAACACAAGCTTCGGGAAAAACATGAAAAATTTTATGCAATTATTGTTGCGAATTGCTAACAATTTATACATACGCTAGGCACCAGCCGCGGCTTCGCGCGGGCTCTTTACAGAAAATATAAAACAGTCTATTTACTTTTGAGAATTATTAAACTTATATTATGATAACTTTCAAATGGTACGCCCGATTTTAATGCTTTCAAAACTAATTTACAGACACTGATGTTGGCTTGAACACGAAGTAACTAATTTTGATAAGACTTAATACGGTATTTATGTAAATAACTTTCCAATAAACGCTTTAGGAATGCTAATTTTTAAAAGATTTATAATGGATATAGTACGTTATCCTTAAGGTATATACGTATGCCACCGCGGACTTTTCTGTATACCTATATAAGTTACACCATATATTATTTTGTTATATCTCAAAGACAGCGTTTTCGTTAAAAGCTCTCAGACGGCTCATGTTTTCCCGACATCTTCAACAAATATGGTTAATGTACACACAAGTAAATACAAAAACTTCACAAATTATATACTAAAACCTTCCTCGAGAGTCACGCTATCGAGTGGTGATAACTGTTTGATAATCGGTGCAGTAGTTTTTCCGGTTATCGCGAACAGACAGACAGACGCGGCGAAGGACTTTGTTTTATAATATGTATTGATGATTGATATCACTATATGTATAATCATGGCTTACATAACACATTCATTTAATGATGAATAGAATTTTTCTAATTATTTAACTTTGTACTTAATAAAGTACGTTATTAAGGTTCAATTTAATTGTAATTTAATTAGCTTATGTATAGTGCAATTTGCTGTAAATACATATCGTTAACGTATTATACGTAATGTATCAAACGATTAACTAAGGAATGTCAGTGACAACTTGCAAATCTATAAAAAAATCCTTGGAATGTAATTAAATTCAAAAGTAAAAACATTTGTATCATAATGTAGTAAGTAATTTTAATTTATAATCATATTCAAAGTGTTTATGGTAATGCAATAGTTTAAATAATATTATATTCTGCTATAAATCTGTTCGCAGTACTTAATACAGCCGTCAGAATGTCAGACAGGACGCTGTAACTTAGTCAATACTAGCAAATGCAAGTATAGAGTCGTGTCGACTTACATATATAACTTAATAAAAGTCACATTAAATATCGTAATTTTATGGTCACACTCTTTCGTTGTCTTCAATACTCCTTTACTACAGTCACATTGATTAAAAAAATCGCTTTCATGAAATTCGTGTGATGTTAAATGATTTTTATTATTACTGACGAATGCTTTTGGATGATGGAATTATTATCTTTCTTTTGAGGTTTTTATAAATCATCAGGTAAGTCTTATTGATATCCACACAGACAGACAGACGAATAACAGAAAACAAGTGCTTTCCCATATACCAGTGTCCCCTCACCCCTGTACCAGATATAACATGCATTAAAACTACAAGTGCAAAGGCTTAAGATTTAATTTAACAAAATATTTATACTTTTGTATTACAAGAATAATATTAATTAAAGAAAAGTTAGTAAATTACTATATATTTTTTATTTATACATGATCTTTTCCGTTTGTAATTATTTTATTAGGTGATATATTTTTTAACATAATAAGCCGTTTTTGATATGATATAATCATGACCTTTTTACTGTGAAAACATTTCGTAGTGAACGTAAATTACGCGTCAAACTATTTATACAGTCGTTTTATTTTAGTACGAACAAATCAAACACTCTTTGAGAATACTTAAATACGTTTGAAGTTATTTAAAATATTCGGAATTTACATACCCGGTGTAAATATTTAGATAGCCCAGCTAATAGAGTATAAAAAAAAATGTTTTTCACTTTGTTTCACTTTGATTTATTCTGAAAATATTTTTCAAATTAAATACGTTTCGCACATTGTATTTTGTTCGTGTACACAAAAATTACGTTTAAATTTTAAATCTAAATTCATATCTCTTCAAAAATAGCAAAGTAATGTATAGGAATATTGTGAATCTGAATGTTATAATAGCATAATAATATTTACTATAGTCATATCTATTTTCATTTAGTATTCAATCAATTTCAGACATTATTCGGTGAGACCTGTAGGTGTTTGAATTGGAACTCAGTTAGCAATATAAAGGGAAACGCTAAAGTTTAGCTGAAGTTAACAATTATTATCAATGAAAGTGGAAATTAGAGTTTAGATTACTTTACAAACATCGTGATCTCGGTGGACGAGATGTTTGTTTGACTCCAAATAGAGGCGACTCTACTTCAAAACATTTTTATACAGATAGTTTCCGTAACTGTTTTTAAACATTTTTTATCCAAGCTGGATTTAAATCTAAAGATACCTAACAAGTCTATGGAAAACCTTTTTATAATAAATCCTTATTAAAAATTCAAACCTGCTCCGAGTGGTTTGCGAACAGTCGGATTAGATTTTTATATAAACAGACGTTGTGTAATAAAAAATTAGACGTATTAAATAAAATTGTTTCTATTATAACAAAATTTTATATAACGATTCAAATACAATATTAAAAATTCATCAATACGAACAGGATTTGAAGCCGTAACCTCCGAATCAAGCGTTCCGGTTGCTTTTCCAATTAATCTATCGCGTCCTCACTTAATTCATTCACCGACTACGGTCCGGGCGCGACAATTGGAAAGCTAAATGCCGTAGGCAGCAAGTTCGAACCTGGGCGTCGTTGAAAACCATAGCTTACTTTATATTTTCTATTTAAATTCTAATCCAATACTAAAAATATAATTATAAGAACTAGAATATACAACAGCAACATAAACACGTATCCGTCACCTTCCTTACTGAATCGTATGCGCGTATCAAAAGATAAACAGTGAAAAACTAAATCATACAGTCCTCGTATAACATGAACACAAATAAATAGAATTAAATGAACGAACGTGAACATTACTACGATTGAATTCATGAACAGCGAAGTTCATTAACAAAACTACAAGTGAATGAAATTAATTCTATCACTACATTGTTATATACGTTAGATATTGTGAATACATTTTTAATTCCATATAAACATTCATTTTACAAGGATATTAAAGGACATTTATACTTGAATTGTATGATAATGTATATTTTCTGTTTATTAAGAACACACTGAATCGTGCAGATATTTTATTTGAATAATATGAAGGTAACAAAATTATTCGGGTATTTTTGTTACCTTAATATTATTCAAATATTATATATTTATAATATATATGTATATATGAAAGTGGAAATTGCATAGACTTGCATTTAATTTTTCCTATACTTTAGGGCTTAAAAGACAAAGATTCCTTAGAAAAAAGTAATTGATAATGAATCCTCATATCATACAAACGTTTGAGAATATTTTATTGAATTGAAACGATACAATGAACAGACTCACAAAAATTAATATAATTCTGTTTTTAAAAGTTGATATAATAAAAATATCATTTCATCTGTACTCTTAATACGACTGTGCATAATCACACTTCACACGAAGCGTTTCCAGTAATTCATTCCTAAACCTACTTTAATACCATCAAAAGTTCAGTAACCGTGGGACTAAGGTACCTCGTAATAAGGCTACTGAAGACTACAATATTTTTATTTAAGTTAGTAGACTATGACAGTAAGAATTACTTTGATTAAAAACGCAAAAAATTCTTACAATTAAAACAAATAACAAATTACATTTAATAAGAAAAATTTACTTATAAAATCTGTCCGGCCATGTGTATCGGATAGCTGATTAAGAGATATTGATCTTAGTGAATCATGGGACCAATGTGTCAGCGAATCAGATTGAATCCCAGAATTCATAATTAATAAACAGCAGTACGAACATAAAGAAGATTGAAATTTATAACCGATGTTTTATATCAATAAAATACAGTGAATTAGGCCAAACAATTTACTCGTGAAAATGTTTGCCAAAAATAGAATTGCATGCTATCAGATCGGACTGCTCCGTGTATATCAGTGACGCTATTATTTAAAATGTTACAGATGTGATTTGATTTAAATACATACATCTGGTCTGCATGTGCATGTGCTGGTATGAGCCAGAAGGTTTTAATTAGGTATCATAATTACTTAAAAATTGCTAATATTTTCGGATTACTTCGTGTTTTTTATTATTTAAAAAATATCATACTCCTGACGTTTCAGGTACTTTACAGCAGCCATGATCACGGGCAGACGAGATGAGAATGCATGTCAATTGGTCTCGTTTTTTTGTCAGCGAAAACATTACTTTTATTAAAATGAATACTCGCGAAAGTCTTATATCTCATTCTAAAAAATTACTTCATACCATCGGTTCAGAATATCGGTCCGATTTATTTTATAAAATCATAATATATATATTAAAAATATACAATTTTATTTGAATATAATTACGGAAGTAAAAGCCCACTCCTAAAAGACTCCTAAAAGGCGAAGGTCAAATGTAAAATAAATGAACATTCTGTTAATTTTCTACACGTTGCGTTGTGCAAATCGACTCTCATCTTTAAAGTCCTACAAACAGAAGATAAAAGGCTTCTGATTTTTTTTTTAATTTTAACTCACCTTATTTATATTACTGAAAAAACATCTACAAATCAAAGAACAAGGGTTCCTTTTAAATGGAAATAAATTAATCCCCTTATTAAATTACCTAAATATAGATGACGTTAATACAAAACGCATGCTCTTATTGAAATGTCAAGTAGAAAAAGTCTTAGAAGTATTGATACATACCTGATACTTCTTGATTGAATCAACTTGCTCTCTAGTGAGATCGTGAGCGGGCGGCCTGGGCGGAGCATCACGAGGCGCCTCGCGAGGGGGCACTACAGGCGCACCCTTCGCTGTTCCATTCACCTACAGGCATGATATACACATTTTACAAAACGTTTAATTATCTCACAGTTTCAGGGTTAAAATGTAATAATCCCGTGATACAAAAAACAAAGGCCCCTTATTAAAAAATCATCTCTACAACAACCACCCTCTGCGATACTATTTAATTTACAAAGGTTTAAAACCAATACCCCTTCGAAAATTACAAGATTTTATAATATTACTATCAAAAGCCCGTTAATCCAATAATAATAGTATCCCGTATAAAACATGCGGAGTCCAGATAAATTAATCGATATACTAAAATAAAATATCTATTCATGCACGAAATATAACCCTTTGGAATATTCAAATATACGAGATTAATAAAAAAATATACAATATTTGTTATATCGAAATACTTAAATACATTATCCAAAAGCACCTGAAAACAAAATTATTAATAGCATCTGAAAGAAAATGCACAGATTATATATAAGATATATAGTTCAGTAAACATACGTCGTATAAATAACAATAGCAATATAGTCATCTGATTTACAATATTTATTTGAAAATAACAAAACGAACCTTGTCATTATTTGCTTCATTGATTGAATTTTTAATAAATTTATACAATACTAAAGTAAGCGGTCCATTGAAATGAAGTGACATGTAATTTTTATCATATAAATAGTTCGTATGAGATATCCAATTACGAAAACTGTTTTAATGATATGAAATAATGATGAGGGAGTGTATTAGATTGTATGTGTAATCGTTAAGATTTTATTGCGGTCATAAACACACTGCTTTGCACAATATTGGTCCACAGGAATTGTGACACAATCGGTGTATATTAAAATATTTATATGTATACAAATAAACAAATAAAATTAAAATTTTTTCGTGTTATATTGTAATGAATATTATATGATTAATCTTTGTTAGTTTCTAGGGTGCCCACATGCGATTTTTATGCAACAATAAAATTTTATAATAGTAATTTTTAGGTCAAAAATAACTAAAATTTTAAATCGTCATCTAAGGTTAGTGTATCTTAAATTAATGGCAAATTTATCAAACATTAGTAAGTAAATATGCAAATAATGTTTAACCTCCACCTTATACCGGATGTCGGTCTCATGCTGGTGTTACCTGAAACGTCTTCCTGTCAGCAGTGTTCGGGTACTTTGGGGTAGTTTTCACTATCTGAACGAAACTATCAGGAACATCCACCGCCACTTCCCGTCCAAGGAGCACGGGCGTCGTATCAAACCCCGGAGGCAGCTTGTAAGAAGCGTACACAGCTTCCCTGATGAGGACTGAATCAGTCCGCGTGGAGTACGTCACACCCTCCTTACAATCCAAGAGAGAATCTTCACCGTTCGATATCAGCAGTTGTATTTTGTGTGACAGAATAGAATCCACCGATTCGGACCTTTCTGATGCTATATCGCATTTCGCTGTTTCCGCAGAACCCTTGCTTTTCTTGCTGCCAAAACTTACCCCAGAACTGTCCGAGCTCTGGGGTAATGACAGTAATTCCATGGTGCTGTTAATCTTGAAACTGCCTGAGCCGTCGGAGCTTGGGCCGGATATGTCGACGTTGCTTTGGAGGACGGTGCTCTGTTTGCTGCCAAAAGAAGTTCCTGAGCCGCCTGATGATAAGAGGGGCTCATCATCTCTGGCACGAGGGCGTACCTGTGGTGGGCGGGGTGGCGGGTAGCGCGGCGGGGTCTTATTCCTAGCGATGAAGCTGTCTGGGACATCCACCGCCATCTCGCGGTGGGGGCCTGCAATATGCAAACAATGATTTAACAATATACTTTAGAAGATAAAAAGATCATCCTGGGATATCGCAGTACAATAGAGGAATTGAGGCGACTCCTTCCACAACAAGACACGTCTGTTAGGAGTAAAGGTGTAAACGTGTTTATATTAAAATTATAAATATCAGTAATAATTTATAGAATAACTCGCCTTGTAAGTCACTCCGCCTACAAATTGACATAAAAATATGATATTAAAAATTTAATTCCCTTTTTATTATAATGTAAACAGTACATTGACTTTAAACTATATGTCATGTGATCGTTGGAATGTAAAGTTATTAAAGTATATTTTGATAGCTTGCCTCAATTCACTGACCCGGAAGTAACGAGCCTGCCTCTGACTGGTCGCCACATATGAATTAATAATATATAACCTAAGGCTTCCAATGCTACATATAAAAATAATATAACTAAATAAAAGCTACATTAATTATGTAGTTATAACATTTTAATATGAAATGAGAATTCTTAAACGTCATTCGTTACTTAAAACATCTTCCTTGAAATATCTGGCTTCGGTTTCATAAATAAATAATGTCACCTGAGAGGATGTAGGAGACCTCATAAACAAAATAATCAAATATTCGCAGTGAAATTCGAAAGTACCTCATTTACATAGCCTTATGAACTGTGTATATTGAAAGTTTGAGAAATCTAAACTCTACGACACTTGCACCACACAACGGAATTTATATATTATTCAATAAAAAATTATAATAGAAAACCTAACTATGGATACAAAATACTTTTCCATATAACAAGCAAGACAAAACATAAGAAACGTTTGATCAAACAGCACAATTATTCAATCTTCGTTCAATTGTTTACCGAAAGTGGCTTTGATCACGGACCTGTTGTTAGTTGAACTATCTTCTTTAGTAACAGTCAAGTAATCATAAAAGAGAAACGACTTATGCTATCACATAGCCCACATGTCAAACTGAAAAGATTTAATTTAAATAATAAGCCTATTAAAACATTATGGGCTGGAATAATTCTAAATGACTTTGTAAGTAGATTTTTTAGCTATTGAAATGGTTATACAAAATAAGGGACCATGAGTAAAAATAGATTAAATGATGAATGAAACTATCTTATAATTTAAAATTATGAAAACAGAAAAACCTTCGGCACAACACTAGTCTAGTAACGTGTTTGTGAATACAGTCTTTTTTTAAAGGTCATTTCCAAATGTTGATAAATTTTCTAAGCATTCAGATAATTGGCCAATTAGCGTTGGTGGGTTTTATGATTTTTATGAATGTTACGTCTTTTAAAGGTCGAGTTCAATATACCCCAAAAAAAAATCATTCTTATTTCGTTGTTAAGCCCTGACAAAAGATTATATCACAAAAAGCAAAAAAAACACCCGCATAATCAAAGAAAAATAAACATCACGTGAAATTGTCAAAGTAAAAAGAATGAAAGAAGGAACAAAAGGAAAAGAATAAACAGAGATTACTTAAACATTAAATGTAGCAATTTTTATGTTAACAACATTTTTAAGGTTAATTAAAAAACGTCAAAGTTCACTAGAAAAATTAGACTGTATTATATTACGAAATATATGAAAGGTGTATAATATACTCTCTTTTATATATATCCGTATCCGGCAAAAATGATAGTTGTTGGTCATTTCTTGTTTACATAATACATAAGTAAAAACAAGTCGATGCTTCGATAAAATATTTTCTTCGCAAAAATTAAACACGCTGAGCAACAAAATATTTAAAGTTAGAATGTCTTTGTATAGTCATCACTGAATTTAATGAACCAAGTAAATAACCATAATGTCTGAATATTACATTCATATAATATCCCACAGACTAACCCAGTTGTCCTTGGGATAACCGCATCCAACATCTAACTACCACCTCTCTCAAGTGACCAATCCATACTGCCGCAGGTCATGCTACATTGGTCAGTTTCCACCATATCCGACTATATTCCATTCTATCTGATGATATGTTATCTTAAAGCTGGTGATCCCTTACCAGTATCCGTGGTGAGTGAGAGCATGGTGAGCATGTCTGTCTCGTCATCCGGGGGCGGAAGCTTCTCCTCTTCAGCTCCTAGCACCACAATGCTAGAGCCAGAACGTCTGCGAGGCCTGGAAAATTAAAACACCGTATTTACACGTTTGTACATATATTGCTGATCAAATATGTAAGGCTAAGGCACGAGAAGAAAATATATATTCAAATACGTACATACATATATGCATTCTTTGTAAATTACCTTTAAAGGGTTTCGAGCCAAAAAAATATGAAACGAAGTTAAATAAGGAAAATTGTTTTAAGTTATAACATATAGTTGTGTTGTTTCGCTGACGTATTCTCTATATTTGAGCCTATGTTTCATTTTCATATAAATAATAGGAGTAAAGTAAAGTTTTATATAAATATAAATATTTAATACTAATCAATCTTTTTCTGTCCAACGCGACAAAAATTTGGACTCAATTTTTAAACTGAAAAATTATGTCCAAAATCAGTAGGCCACAGCCTAGCTCCCAAAATAAACACCCACTATCTATTAACCCGCTAAAATATACTTACTGTACACTATTGCAACAAGAGATTTTCCCCGCTGTTCTACAATAGTTAATTCAAAAATGCCTTTCAGAAACCTGCAGACTGAACTTATATATTAATGCCTTTTTATAACTTTATTATCCTTAAAATTTGTTTTTTTATGACCTAAACAAAACTAATACCTTTGTTATGTCTCTGTTCAATATTTAATAACATTGAAAACAAATCGACCACAATGTTAATAATAAAACACACTCAACATACTAAAAAACTATACGAGGAATTCTTGGATGTATTATTTCGATATCATTTAAGGTTATGTACATAGAGACGTGAACAGCGTGATCCTCATCGGAGCGAGGATGGCAGACGAAGCGAAACGTCACGCACTGTGACCACCGCCTTACGTAACGGCTTTGTAATTTAAAATTTGAATCTCTCACGTAACATGTTATCTTAATTGTATTACAGATTTACGGAACGCGTTTACCGACGTCTATGACTTATGGAATTAAGATTATTTACTGTTTATAGAGTAAGAATAAGTAGAGAATGTAATATATTGTAGCATCTTAGACGGTTTTTTAATTTTGACTGGAAAGTGCTCGACTGTCATTCCACCCTTTGGAAGGTGGAAATGTGGTCGTAGGTGGTGACTGTACTATCTCAGTATCAGCCAATTTCCCCTTTTCTTAAAGACACCCAAATTATAACTCGAAGGAAACATATAATTTGAAAATAATATGAAAGATATGGGTAAGTAAAGTAAGCTGATTGCTGACCGAGTTCTCTCAACTTATGATCTATCTGTTATTCCCTGCCTGATATTTTCTTCTTATCTTTATAGATTTCTTTACATTCTTTGGAGAATATTGAGACATAAATCAAGCTTTGTAAGAGCTGAGACAGAATTGATAAAATTATTGTCACGAAACAATACGTAGCTTAATAATTTGAAAATGTTATCTTCAGAAAGTAAACAATTATGAAAATTCATTGCAAATCACTGGAGAATCATATGTAGTAAGAATCTTTTCACTTACCAACAAAATATTAATTATGATCAACGACAAAACAGTTCATTTCTGTCGTAGTTTATGACCTATTTATATAAAAGTAATATTAAAGAATTACACAAACATAAAGAGGACATTACAATATTCATGAATACTGGCTAATATTTTATATTGTCGAGCTTAGAATGGAAACCAAACAGCGGTAGATTACAAGAAGAAAATATTATATTCACGAGCAGATAAAAGTAATGAGTTCTCAAATAAAACAAAAGATGCAACAAAAGTAAACCCTGAAAAGAAATATGCTACAGATTATAAAAGTATATAAACAATAAAATCTCTTTATCTCTTTCTTTCTTTCTTTTTTTCTTCCTCTCTCGCTCTATCTCTCCGTCTCATCAATGATTTCAATAAGTTTTAGTCGATTAACAATAAGTTAATTTAAAAATATCCATAAAGATACTACTATAAGACAGATGTCCAATATGGCCCTCAGTTTCAGCGTCCATGTATTGTATTGACCTAGGTCAAGTTTACTCTGTATGGTGTATAGGAATATTGCTTTTAGCTGATACGAGATATTGTATGGCTTTGTTGCATTATGTATATAAACATGATATTTGCAAGGTTACTCTATATACACCTATTGTTAGGTCTCGCTAGATTTTTAAATAAGATTTTTGTTGTTTAGACGTTTATCAATATACATTTAATTCTTATATAATTAATCTATAATTTGGATTACAATAATAAAGCTAAAAAATGACCAATTTAGTATAAACTACTGAACGAAATTAACGATTATATATCCTATATGTGTCAATCGAGTAACAGTTGTTAAGACTGTTCGGTGAAACTAGAAAGTGGAAAAATATTAATAAAAAGCGTTGTGAATTCATCATCTAAATGATCGGTGATGAGTTACAGTCGTGATGGAGACGAACCCGGCTATAATAACAGTTTATCTGCATCAACAGTTTTATTATAAATAATGGATCGGCCGTTCCGCTATACACTTCTGTTATAAATTAAATGATTTCCGGTGATCACGTAGATCGTTCTCAATAATTTGAAAAATATTCAGACATTTTAAGCTCATCATGTTATGATAGTTTGGAAATATTATTTATATGTTGTGGTAACTAATTTCATTTAAGTGTTTGATTATATAAATTTTTCGAATATATTATATAAATAGTATTAACATAAAAACGATATAAAACAAAAGGTATTTACTGTTTGTTCGTCAGCATATTTCTTGCATGAATTTAACGAACTCACTGAGAATAGGTTCGTTGTAAATTTGTACGCGGTAGAAGTAAAGCGAGAAGTAAGAGCGAGAGGTATAACAGCCAAATCTCTCTACAACCTGCTAAAAGACTTAGGCCTGTTAAGAACTAATATCAGCTCATTCTTGGAACGTGCGTTTAAGGCAACCCTAGGTTTCAAATTTGGTTTGGTAGAGAGAGGAGCTTGGACGGTGGAGGTGAGCGTTTAACGATAAGAGCCCCTTAAACCTACACCTGGGTCGCAATCCCCGGGCACTGTTGAAGCTCCTCTCCCTGCAACGCGATGGACCTGACACCCGCACGGTGCATCCTTGGAATACTGAGAGGTTTCGTCTCTCTCCGCAAGAAACCCTTTAAGACACCAAAGGATAAAACAGGAGCCTTAAAGATATGACTCCAACCAGAACAGCATGTGGCAGTTTTTATACAAACTCTCAGTTTATATTATACATATATTAATTAATAAAAATTACTTAAGCAAGAAATATTCTAACGCCGATAGACCTGTATATTATACTTACCATGAGTACAGTAACAAACTACGTACAGATAGTTACAGGCTTTGTTGTGAACGGAAAATAAAATATCCGTATGAAGTTAAACGATATAAAGTGATGGTAATTTTACTTATATTTAAATAGTATGAGTATTCTGTACGTAAAATGAATAGTATTCTAGTGTAGCACAATTTATATGGGATACGTCAGCGGAAACCGATCACAATGGCTACCTGTCGGCGTATTGTGCCTTCCCTGGACCCGGAGGCTGTGTGACTATCAACAATACCGTTGTGGGTTTATAAATACCCAATGATGGATATAATCTAACTTAGCATTTCATGTATTGTTATACAAATGTTACTGATACATGTGTCACGGGAATTCATTTATGTTATATTATATATAAGTGCATTTCATTTGTGAACAAAATTCTGGTCTCTAATAATTATATGTACATATGACTCACTATCAAGTTCATGCAATTCGATTGAATTCAATTTATATTTTATGTTTTTTCATATTCCAATTCGAAGAACAAATAAAATGTGTGTTAATATACATATATGTACATATATGTACATATATGTATGTGTGTGTGTGTCGCTTTCAAAATCGTCGATATGACATTATCAAGAATTTCCAACAAATAGGCACGGACTAATTCATAGCCTCGAATTTACATAGAACTTTATAATAACATCAAAAGAAATTTCATCTAATTTAATTTCTTACTAAGAAGACTTAAATATATAGTTAATAAATTAATTACATTTATAACTTCAATGTAATAAAATAAAATATACAATGAAAATGCCGTTGAATTACAGCGAATACTCATTTATATAACATTCAATGTTACAATGGCCATTGTTGAAATGTTTTACTAATATTATCATACCGACGCCATGTTATAGTCTGTTTGAATGTCAATTTCCGAACGGATGTATCATTTGTGACGCTTTATCATTATATATATTTTTAATCTGTGGCACCATTTCTCTATAGTTAGGGTAATATTTTTAAGTATGCAATATAACTCGCAAAACTTTATACTTCATTAATTACAGGTAATCGATGTATTAAATTATAAGGTTACAGTTACATTAACTGTTGTAATAGTTAAAAACTAAAAAGAAATTTAAGTCCAAGGACTTTTATATATTTATTTATTTATGATTTTTTATTTGTACCAGATAGATAAATACTAAAAGCTTTTTGATAAAATTTTAAATTACAAAAAATTGAATGAAAGAAAAAATATGTTATTATATTAGGTAATTTTTAATAAGATTATGATTTAGTTAATTAACATACAATTATATGAATGGAATATTTCATTTAATTTATAATCATTTATTCTAGTGTTACAAACATTTGTACAAATTTTATACACTTATTTATAATCTTATAATTTTTTTAATGCCATAAAACGTAAGTTCTTTGATATCTTTTATGGCGTACAACCAATGTCGATTTACGAGCTATGAAAAAACTAGAATTCATTTTTTACCGGATATAAGTCGTAAATAAACGTCACTTCCGCACATTTCATTTCTTGGTTCAGTTATCTGATAACATTAAATTAAAAATATATATATTTATGTCTGTACTTAATTACTATAATAATTAAAATCTTTATCATACTCACAACAACCAACCCTCAAAACCGGTATCCAAAACAAAAAAAAAATCCCAATTGACATACATCAAAAATATGAAATTCTATTTCTGAACGTTCGCGTCACTTTAAAATAAAAACTATTAAAAGTACGACACGTTTGATTTCTAAACACTATCGATAAACATGGGCGTATTTATGTCAACGAAGCAAATAATTGTTTTAACAGATAATAAAACAGATAAGGTACTAGTTTTGCAATGAGACAATAACCTAACCTGATATAATTAATCGTTGTTTAACATATTATTTTATATTTTTAAGTAAAAAAATTACGTACAGAGTTATAATTACTATTAATTTTATTTTATCAAAATTTATGATTCAAGCAGAAAATTTTATTATTTTTTATAGCAGTTTCTCCGAAAATTTAAATTTTTTATCGTAATTAGGACACGCGAGTAGTTTTTGTAAAATACCTACATCGATACAAACACTTTATAAACTTCATTCGATATTATTGGTTTAAAAAAAGTAAATCCACAGCAAGGTCCAGTTTCATTTAAATATCACCTAAAAGGTTACTTTGTTTAATATGACGTGTTATATTTACCACCTGCCAACACATGATACGTTCAGACGAAGTTAGAAGTGAAAAACGCTTCTTTTCATCATTACGTAGGCACCTAATTTATAAACCATTACTGTATCTTTAAATTGATCGAAAGTTAATTACTATTATTGATGATGGGACTTATTGAATTATTGAAATTTATATTCGTCTCGTTAGATAAATAAAAACTTATAATAGTGTTTATTATGTTAGTAGAAATGGTATCATTCGTTCAAATAATTTTTATATGACAACTACTCGTAGATTACTGTCACTTGCAATCGAGTCTGGAGCTACCGGCTATGTCATCTGCAATTGATCTGAATGTAATGCCTTTAAGAAACGAAGATTTACAATAAAATATATAAATCATTGGCAATCATTTTTACCGATAGTTCATGGTTAAAGAAACGCGTTTAACTGTAAGTGTCTTGGTAAACTGCAAAGCACATGTTTGTATCGTTACACTATATACGAAGCGTTGTCCGTCACTCATTCGTTAACGCAAATTAGCAATATGAATACGAATGGAAAACTGTCAGCGCCTGTGTATTGTGACTCGGGGTAAGCGTAGTCGTGTTGATAATTTCATTAAAAATTTTCCATTGTAGTAAAACTTGTAAAATCGTGCATGAGCAGTTTATATTTCCATAATCAACTAGATAATGTACTATTCTATTTAATGGTCAGAAAGAAATATGCATTTTATATAACTATCATTAAATTAACCATGATATATGGTAAGTCCAGGAAACGGGTATTTGTAAGAATTACAACTCAAAGTAAGGTACAACAAGTAAGCATTGCAACTCAAAAATACATCAAAATATGTATAAAGTATGAACAAAGATCTAATAAAAATATTACAAGTATTCAGAACTATAGAAGCCATATATTTTATTGCTTTCTTTATTTACTATGTACAACAATAAGTTATACTGTTGTGTAATAATGGCTAGTTTTATCAACAGAGCGCAGACCGCGTACAAAGGGTAAGGATGGCTTACTCACTGTGTCCTAGATTTAGTATTTATTGAGACTGAGAATAATATCTCTTACAATAGAAAATACACATATATTTCAAAGTTGAATGTTGAAATATATTAGCAGTCATTACGGAAAACTCACACTATATAGACAGATCAAAGAATTTCATCCTTATAAAATTTTATGAACACTTATATAAACGTATTCGTGTTGCTTGAATTCAAATAATTTTCTAATACATTGTATCTAAAGTATTCAATGTGCTTAACGGTTATGTCGCTGAGGAATCAGGATCGTTCTCAACAGATAAAAAGTCGCTATCTCGGAAAGCGATTAAAACAAAAAACATTAAAGAGTTTTAATGAATCCGACCCACTGTACTAGTCGATATGGACCCTTACGTCGCCATAGTGTTACTGAAACATTAAGCTTGGACACTAGTGACTACTTTCAGGGTTTGCTCGTTCAAAGCTATTTCAAAAAGCAATGTCGTGTTAGCCTATATTCGCATTATCTACGTGCCTTGTGTTAAGTGAAAGTATATTTAAAATACGATGAAAAGATTATTAAAGATAAAAAGACGGAAATAAAGATAAAAAATTACAATATTAATATGTGTGATTCGAGTATATTTTAAATCAGAAACAGTTGTTGCAGTTCAATAGTCGTACGACGCATTACATGTTATGTTTTTTATTATGTATGAACACCTACTTGTGCGTATCTTTGAATCAGCTATAAAATCACCCATTAGATACATGCGTCCTAAATTTATTAACTATTATCAGTAAAAAAAAACATTATTTAAGTAATAATATTTAAAGAAAGCTTCTGCATAATCATACAAGACAAAAAAAATGCATTTAAAATCAGACAAAATTTACGAACAACGCAATAATAATAAGTCTAATTAAATCCTTGTATAAAAGTCGGGGTAGTGTAAAGTAATGAACTATTAGGTGACATACAAACATACAAAACGCAGGTGACATTAATGTTTTATTCATGAGTGTATTTTTTCTCGTTTCCGTCAGTCACGCGCCGTAGATGCAGAAACTAATATATCTTATCTCAAGGTTTATTATATAATGTACGTTATATGTGTATATTTAACCCAAAGTAACCAATGAAGAGAAAATTTAATTTAACACTTGAGAAAGTTATCATTATAAAGATTTTAAGTAAATAAGATAAGAATGTTTTAGAACGAAATTAATTCATATTATTTGAATGAAACGGTAATTTTGTTAATTACTAACCAAATTTATTTGTATTGAACAAAATGTAGTAAGTCAAACTGGTTTATTTTATACTAATCTCAGTTTAAACCGATTACAACTAGATCTACTTTCGAGTGTCATTAAAAAAAAATCACGCTATAATAAAACTCATAAACACATCCGACTTCAGATGAGAAAGTGGACGAGTTTCGACGACGTCCATTCACAGCTTTGAAATACAAACATAATTGTAACACAGCCCGCATCACTTTCAACAACAGAAATGAGAGAAAATTGTGTACATCACCGGAATTTAAAAAATAATGAGTTTAGACAATGTTGTAATATATAATAAGGCTTTAATTTATCTTTAATATTAAGATTACTATGGAAGTAAACGTTAAAATCTCTTGATCTAGAGTCAAAACCATTCTACTGACAATGACAATAAGTCATACATGGAAACATCGAATTCTGTTTTTAATTCACATTAAACGAACCACAATGGACTGGAAACAGCGATGTTACAGCGAGGCGTGGGAAGTAAAACAAATCTGCATTTATTGATGAATGGAATGTTAAGAAATACGTATAATAGGCTCGTTACAAAGATGCTGACAATGTACTTGACATTGGCTGAATGCGATCTACATTGACTGGAAGTCTTAGTGATGTTGGATAAAGTATATTTATTGATAATAGTCAATCAGTACCTCACTTCCACACAAACAACAGAAGCTATTATGCGTTTTTCTACTCTCTATTCCAATATAAGTAACGCGATTCGAATAAAATTTACAAAGTATAAGCCTCAACGATGATAAGTTAGTTATGAAGCGAGCGAGACCACGTGTTCTTAACAATATCATCTAAATTCCTATAATTTTCTTCATCCACGTACCGACAATACCAAGAAACATATGAATAGGTAGTTTGATTGCAAATCACCTCCGTTGTCTTTGAAACATCACGCGTCACATTTATTAACATTCATCATCATGTATACATGGGTTAATAAAGAGAGGCACATCGCGATCTTTAAATAAATCTATATTGAGATACGTTATAAACTATTAAGAATACAGCCGAATTATGTGTTGGTTATGTTAATATCGTTAAAATAAACACCGGTTTTAAATTAATTAATCTTAATACATAAACGTCTTATATTATATTTATCAACATTAGATCTATATTAGATTACAGACTATGAGATTCAGATTATTTTCATTCTTAAAATGGTTTAAAGATAATGTGTAACCAACTGGTAATAATGAGATCCAATTCAGGGTTTTTAAAATTCTTTACAAGGCCTTTTTCAAACAATGGATTGTGTAACGCGTAGAAAGTGTTCGAATTCAGACACGGGCATATCATGAGAAAAATCGAAAAATAGATGCTTTCTTTGACGCCTACTGCAATATGTCCACTCGATAGACCAGGGACGAAATCTACATTGAGTTGAATATAGCTGAAGGGATTCCGCTTTGAGTCGAGTTCATCCTATTTTATGACGTCTGGCTTATGAAAATAGCTGTAACGCTGAGCTTCGTATCCATTAATTTAATCCGATTATAGCTTATGTCGAGTCTAGGCGACCACTCCTTACCATTGTATTCACACTGAACTATAAATCCAAATTATTAAGCTCCTACAAAAGTTTTAAATACATTAAAATATAAACCCATTTCTTAAAGCTCTGAATATATCTAGAATATAATATTTATCTCAGTGGCCGTTAGAACAGTACACTAAAATTTCACACACATGAGCCTGAGAAGTAAGCAACATGGCGTCCATCAACCCGACACCTGTGTTAGGTTACACACTGCGATATTCCTTACGACTTGGGAAAATTAGACTGTGACTTCAATGATGCGTGACCAAAACTTATCTGATACGAGGATTCCTGGGACGGTTTATCGTAACTGATTGATGAATCAACTACCTAGTTATTTCCCAGAACATAACTAAGACACTAAAACAATCCATAATCACTTAATGTGAAAGAAATGTTAAGCTCAGACTGCATAGATATCGTTGCAATGATCATAAATCTAAATAAACAAATCAGAATAAGTCCATAGTTCTTCTGTTAACACCCAAATGACTAACAGCAAAAGCATTTAAACTATCGAGCGACTGATAAGGCTTTGTTGACTGTGAGCGCGCCCTAATCTCCGGAATGTTAAGAAACATATTAACTTTCAGTTATAAATGAAAGTAACTTGTTCCGTAAACAGCGTGGATAACGTTCACTTGGGAATCATATTTGTTTTCTGATATAATTACTAGTTTTTCTCTCGAATTTAATTATTATAGAAGCCTTTTGGAACAAGAAGACTTAAGGAGAGAATAACATGAGAGTATTTAAAAACTGTACCAATATACATCCGTGGGATGTTACAATATTTCAAGCTTATAAACTAATACTGCAAATGTAATAAAACAAAACCATCCATTAGTCAAAGGATTCTGAGAAAACAAGTCGCTACCCGTTGTTGCCTTCCAAAAATCCGTTAGCCTGACAATACAGATGATGCGGAACATCTTAAACCATAACCAAAACGTTACCTGGAATCCAAATCCGGAATTTCTCACGAAAATACCAACAAAAAAAGGCAGCGCATTCCTAAATAAAGGAGAATCCCGAAAAAAGTCGGCTATACTCTTTACCGGTGACGTAACACCGTGTCAACTTTTACCTTTCGTTTTGTTATGTTGTTTTATGATAACAAAAAAATATATAAACAATAATATATTGAAAATTCTCAAAAAGAATGTGAGTAGAAGATCTTTAATCCCCTAAAAAAATGGTAAAACCTTATCGTCTCTTTTTATAAACTACAATTAAAACCCCTCATAGATCAAGTCTAAAGTGGTACTTCAGCACAGAACTGTGACCAAGTGCGTTCAAATTGAACATCTTAAGTGAGTTTCGCTCTCAGCAAATTGTTATTTTTTGCTCCAGCAGCCATCCTTGAGAACTGACCTTTAATTGCATCGCAATAACGATCTCATGAATACAATTAAAATATTCTAGAAATATTACATTCAATTGCATATATTTTAATGATATTTTTTGTGTCTGGTGAAAATTTTATCTAAATATTTCACTATTCTTATTTGCTACATATATTTCTGACCTGACTTCACGTACGAGGCGTCTTCATTGTGCTATAAATGTCTCTTACTGTCGCGATTACTTCTCTATTAATCATCGGGTTTTTATAATTCTTTTTGATATGTGCATAGTTTTTTTATCAAATTATTCCATAAAAACTGCGGTTAGGTATAAGTAATAAGTCGGAGGAACTCAAATTACCAAATTAGCTTTTCAAACGATTTTACACTTTATATAAACAATATGATGTACAAAATCTCTGCACATTTTATATACAATACTCTTAGTTAAAGGTGATAAGTTTATTTGCATACAATTCATATTTAAACCTTTAATGTTATAAACTTTTTTTCTCATAAAAAAGAACATTATTTATATTGAATTATAATGAATATCATCACAGATAATGTTTCATTGATATAAAAGTAAAGTTTAACTTATGATACAAGCAACGATCCCCGTATCCCATCTCGTATCCAGATTCTATAATCCGGACAAAGTTCGAATAATAACTAAGTACGAACGCGGGAAATACTGACGCTCTCAGAATAACCAAATAATAAAGCAACCATCGCGTTAAGAGATACAATCAGATTGGAATCTTATTCACGAGGCGTAGATCACATTTTAAATTGTCTTACACATAACGAAATATCAATTTGTTACACTCTTAAGGACTACACAGTATACTAGGATTATGCGACGGAAATTATAAAATATCTTTTAGGTGAAGACTAAAGAACGATTCGATTGTTTTTATTAAAATAATATATATATAACGAATACGTCTGTTTTGTATGTAAATATATTATGACACTTATACCTTTAAAGGCGTTAAAAAAAACAAAAGAGAAAGTATTTATAGAAATCCATGGCTTATACTGACATACTTATATTATATATATGTTTGCTTGTTTATTTCACTATCGCACTATTTATGAGTGCGTTATTATAAATATCTTGTACTATTTTTAATATAAAACTTGAAGTTGGAATTCTACTATCACAGTCGAAACACGAAAGACGTTTTACAAAAGTTTTTAATTCTTTGCCAACACAGTCACAAAATGGATGCACGTAGAAAGACCAACAATATTTCAAACTCTCTAGTCTCGTCGTTTTAACAACTTTTTCTTAAGTATTATTTTGTATCACTCGAGTTAAAGTTATTATTTAATGCGCAAGAATATCATTGTTGCTATAAATACATACGTCATACTTTTAAAATACCTAATATTAATTTAGACTCATAAATAGGCGGCGTAAAAAAACAGAGTATTGTAAATCCCAGATGATTGTCTATCATTTTGTAATCAGCACATTAAACAGACAGTGCCTTCATCAATGCGACGAAGATTTCCTTACAAATTGTAACATTGAAATTCTACAAACAGCAGTTTTTTGTAAAAACCTAATTCTTACTAAACAAGTTTATCGTAAAAGTTAGGTTTTAAACGATTCCTCTGAAATAATTTTTTTTTGAAAATGTGTTAAACATTTTAAATCTTATAAATCGTTACTCCCTGATGTTAGTGAGGTATCTATTACGAACAATATAGTGTGTACTTTACAGGTATACCTATAAAGTTAACTGACTCCGAGTAATTACACGCTCGTTGGTACACTAACAACGCCCCCCGGCCTCTCCCACAGCCAGCCAGCACCGGTTCACATCACATCAACACAATACAACAGAAACTATGGAATCCAACCGTATATGGCTTAACTATGAAACCTCTTAACGTTCGGATCTAGAAATGTAAATAAATTTGAACCTGCTCGCAATTTTCTAAAACCGGTTCCGATCTAAGAAACCAGCGTAAATTAAAACGATCTATACAATACTAGTAATGACAACCGTCGTTACCTTTTGAACAGTTTGTAATGCATCCTTTTATTGGTACATAACAACACAGCACAGTTATATTATCACAGACACAGAACAACACGACCGCTCGCTGGCGAGTTGGAAAAAATTATGAGAGAGCGAGAAACTACGTGGGAAGGAGACAAAAAAACGGGTCCGATGCGCCCGCGCAGGTGGGGGCCAGGTAATGCAACCCCGCTTATATTTTTTCTACTATTTCAAATAACGACAAGTGTCTGAACGCAGCCTGATCTTCGAAGCCTCCGGCCGACTGCGCAATATTATCACGTACTGGCAGAGATTCTTCCGTGATATTATATCATTATGTGAACATTGAAATTAAACATTAGAGATAAGTCGAGATAATGTCGGTTCAAACAGATCTGATTTAATGAAGAATAATACTTCACTTATTAACAATCATTTGATTCTACATATGTACGTTATACTCAATGAATTCGACTTTTTTTAAATTATATATTTGTTAGCAATATTATAGAGAGCAATTGCCAGTTTAATGGTCAAGGTATGCCACGTATAATATTCATCATATCATTTTAAAATACAGATATTTTTAATTAGGCAGTAACCGTGTTTTAAATAGGAAATAAGAAGTAATGTTACTCCGAAGTACTTCAATTGAATGAAGTAAATTTGACTGAACTAATTCAGTTAAAATATGAATGTTTCAAATGTATTTAATGGTAATATTTTTACTATTTTTTTCGTTTTTAAAGGACTTTAATTAGATAGTTTTTCTTTGTTTATCTTCTGCTTATGTTGGTTTATAACTCATTAAGGTTCCTAAGCAACAGACAATGAAATTTTTCAACATTTCTTCTTGATTCTTGGAAGGTACATGACGTGCTGTCTTTATAGAATTCTGTTGCAAATCTTAACAGGAATTGTATCTTAACTTACAGATATTTTATTCCAAGAACGTAATAGTACAATTTTATGATATATTTTAAACATTATCAAGAAAAAACCTCTTCGTATTTTAATATGTATCCTCATTACATATGAATCATAGCATTACGTGATATTCCATTGTTGAAATTACGAGGAAGTAATTTTTTTTATATAATTATCATATTTTATTTCTGTTTTTTTATTTATATTATTAAGATCTGTTACATAAAAAAGTATTTGAAAACAGTTATGATTACTGAAATTTTATTTTGACTAGGCATTTACACTTTAAATGTGAATACACAAGTTTTGTATAGAAAATTGAATTTTCAAGAAATTTTAAGTTTATTTATTGACTATCTCCAGTAAACGTAGGAAGTCTTTCTTGTTGTACATGAAAAATTGAAAATAATTCAAATCTATATGCTGCCTATAAGCTTACGATGAGTTTCCATCCTCCCAGTGCAAACACCACGTTTCCCGTTTCCCAACCAAAAATCTGCCTTATTACTATAATATGAAGACTTATTAATAAAAAAACTGCGAACTCGTATTAAGTGTGACATAGTAAAGTTTGTGTACCGTTGATTTTCTATATAAATCATCCAAATAATCAATAATTATTAAATAATAAATGATTACTGATACATGTAATAACAAGATATTTAAAGACATCAAAGAACAATACATTTATCTATCTTAGCGTGATCTTTGAGTCAAACAGAATGTCGTTCAAACACACAGGTGATGCAATACATGCATGTTTTCCTCTTCACAACAAACTACACTATTGAAAATATTATATGACGAGTGTATTGGATACAATACGTACGTCTGTATAAATGGACACTTAAGACACATTGACCTGATTCTTTAGCTTGTTCTTCATTACGCTTTAAACCGGTTACTTTTTTTTTCGTTAAAATTCGAATTAGTTTAACTTTTAATACATATGCTTTCTTATACATACATAATATCGAAACACGGTGCGTGCTAAGTAAAAATTTATATAATAGATATCATCCGTCATTTGCTAGGTGTATTACTTAGCTGAAGAAACTATTTGCAGTTCTTAAATCGACGAGGTCATTTCAAATATAACGTAATAAATAAATATTTGTTATCCTAACTTGAACCCCATAACAACGCGAACGTGTATTTGAACTATGGAATATAAGAAATATATCATTATAATAAATAAGTTATTAAATTAATTTTCGAAATTCTTATTACTCAACCGATCGCTGTCACGGTCCCTAGTGAACAAACACAGGTGGGAACACAGTGCGAATTAATACAGTTGTTATAAATAAACTTATATATATAATAAAAAAAATTGCTCAATACTAAGTTCTGATTATTATAATTTATAACACTAACACCATGTGAATATTGTATATATTCGATTTCAGCATGCTTACCCAAAGTTTTCACTGACACGCTACATACGGAACGTTAATAGTTTTTCATTAAAAAAATCTTCTCATATGTAATATTAAAGCATGCTGTTAAATGAAAAACGGATAACGTCGCGAGTGAAGTGTGGCGAAGGTAGCTATTACTAAGCATACTGATTAAAAAATATATTTTTTGAATTTATAAAAATAATTTAACAATCTGCTCGATATTGGTAAGTTAACGTAGAATTTCTAGGCTGGTTTAATAAGTTTTTTTTTTATATTAAATTAATATTATTTACTCTTAGCGAAGTTTCCTTTCGTAAATTTCAAATTTAATTGAAAATTTTGAAAAAATATTTTTTAAACAAATAGCAGTATAGGGTGTTGCTTCGATAAAAACTTGTGAAGATAAAATTCAATTTATAAATCGTCATACTCTAATAGTTCTTAGAGAGCAAATTTAAGATGACAATCAGCTGTATTATAATGAAGTAAACTAAAACAAGAGACTTTAAACACATTCTTAAAGTTCGTAGTCTTATTTATAATTGTCATTAGTGTAGACTCACCCTTTCTCTCCCGGTCCTAGTTTACTGTTCTCGACTACAGCAGTGGCTCGTATCCGATGATCCGGTTGCTCCCCCAGCAGTTTCTCGCACCTCCCGTTATTCAGATGCTCTCTCGCCACATTGTACGCATCACTTTTAACACTCAACACTTCACTTTCCTTCAATTCACTATCAACCTTAAAACTTTTCTCACTAGAATCTTTTTCGTGTTTCTCTGGTTCAACTGCGTCCTCGACGGCGTCCTTCTTGTCTTGGATGCCGTTGGCTATGAGCGGTGCTGGCTTCGCTTGGAGGGACTTCGGTTGTGATTTCGGTGATGATATTGTGGGTTTGCTCTCGATAGCTCCGTTCTCGTTTATAGAAGTCACGTATACTGTGGAGTTTGCTATGTAACCGTTCAACTCCTGTCGGCTCTCAGTTTGCGTTCGTTTTCTTTTGTTTAACTGTAATAATTATTATTGTATTAATACAAATAATACGTCATTCAATTGAAGAGATGTATGAGTTTATACATCAGCGTTGTGTTTGGACTGAATACAAAGTGCCATGCCTGCTAATACTATAAGTCAGAAAGAATTATATTCGATTAAAATAAAAAGAAAAAACACAAATATATATTCGGTGGATCACATCACGACACAATTAACATTCTGTTAGGAGAACAATCAATGGAACACGTGACAAAGATTCTTTAAAATAAATGAGTATTAACACTGAAACTCGACTGGAAAAGCTGTGACATGTAGTCTTATAAGCGTGTTATGTTTATATAATACCTAGAGTACAGAGATACATAACAATGGTTCATCAACGACGCCACAGCTATTGTCATCCAATCAAGACTGATTATCTTTCTCGATCATCACAACTATACAACGTATTCCATGATTCATTACTGTGATATTTATTTAGAGTTAATTTAAAATAAAAACACTCTGTATAATCATTTGTTCACATCCACGGCGATTTCTAAAAACTAATAAATCTGCCATTTATAATTCACAATACAATAATGAGGTTAATAGACTAAAAATTCTCATAAATCACATGTAAATTACGAACGCAGTATTGCTATCGAGATGGAATTTCTTATCGGTAAGTTTGTACGGCACACTTCAAAACATCGCGTCGGTATTAAATGTCACCAATAAGCTCGTTGTTACTACTAACTAGTAAAACAACAGAACTTGTCAGTCAGTTAAAGGCAGCAATCTCTCATTAAACTGACAGCACGAAAAAAATACAGCATCAATTTTAAAGAGTAATTTTTAAACTGTGAAGAAAAGAATACACACGTATTAGTGAGTGTAAATGTGTATACTACAGCAATCTTGTTTCAGATTTAAGTTTTCAACGTTTATGGATTTAGTTACAAAATGTTTTTTTAATTTTTTATTTGTATGAGTTATTGTTCTGACATACAGCGTTTATTTTACTGGACGCCTTTTGAAGCTCACCACTCGTGCCTCTTGTAATAAATCACCCCAAACACAACTCGCGAATATTACGGTAAACGTGAATAAAATAAATAAACTCGGCTCTCGCTGTAAATAACGTATTTGATAAATTTTAAATGTCTTCCTTCAATAAATTGAAAAATATATATTTTTTATCATTTACCATTAAGTTTTATTTTGTAAATATATACATGATTGAAATATACGTTGTATAAAACCTTCTACACCTCAACAGCAATAAATTATAATACTGTAAATCCCTCTTGCTATCACAAAGCTGGTCTACCTGAGGTTTAGACTCATCGGATATGAAAGATTAAGACTTCACTTACGAAAAATAGCATATTTTGTATAGTCACGTTACTTATACTTGTGTGAAGTGCGATGAGCATTTAAACATGTGACATTTTATAGTCAAATTGATTTATCTGCTACGTCTTATAAGAGGATAATAGTCATATTGCTTTAGATATAGATACACCGCATACATGAAATAGGTTGAGGAAAGTCTTAAACATTTAGGAATAATATGGTGTTAGGTTACGATAGTGTTTAAAGCCGGTTGCAATTACAAAATTATATTTCTATACATATCCACACAGACTAACTTTATGAATTAAAGAAACATGTACAATTCAAATTACTAAAAAATTAATTAATTTTAATGACAGTCGTAATGTATATACGTACTTTAATAAACAATTTAAGGTGATAGTTTATATATAAAATAACGGACAGATTTCAAAGTTATTTAATATAAAAATGACTTTTTCTCTAATTTTCCAAATTTCTATAATGTTTTTAATAACGTTTATCAATATAAGGAATTTTAAATACAATTACTGACATAGGTGAGATAAAATTTTGGATCAAATGTAATTAAGATCTCAATATCTCTGAATGAACCTTTGATGTTGTATGTCGAACACGTAGAAACATCAGACACAATAAAACCTCATTATAACTCAACAATTGATTCACCTACTGACAATGTGTACTATAATATTCATACTATGTAAAATACTTATAAATTTTACATATACCACGCCTTAATCAATGCACAGTCCATCGTTTTTAATTCTAGCTTTTGATAGGTTCATAGAAATAAAAGTATTTTTTAAGTTAATATACATTGTAAGAATTTATAGTCTGTGACACGGTACTTCATACTAAATACTAATACTATTTATTGGTGTTCCGAGGACAGCATACAGAATTCTTTGATATATTATATATTATATTATATATTTTAAAATTTATTTAAATCAATTACTCCGTACGTATGAAAGTAACAAATATCCACAAACATATCGTTTAATAACATTTGCTTTAGCAACAAATGATAAGAATAAATTAAAAGGTATTATATAATATGTAAGTTGAGTAACGTTTTGTTAAAAAATTCAATAGCTTGATGATGATAGAATATTTATAACATTGCAAATATGAAATAATTGAAAAATATTCATGAAAGACAAGGCAGTGTTCGACGCTACTGTCAAGTAGTACATATATATATTTATACTTACTTCAGCAGACAGCTTGGACATATCAACTGGAGTGATTCTCTTGAGAGCTGACAGTCGTTGGAGACGCTGCCTCGCCTGTTCCTCCACAGCAATGAGGAAGGCATCCTGGATCACGTTATGACCGATGTCTGATACTGAAAGCAGACAGATAGTTGAGAAAACCCACATACATTACGAGAAAAAAAGACTTATTCTACTGTCTTAATTACTGTATTAACGTGTTGATTTAGTGAGGAAGAGACATAAGGCACTGGAAAAACATTAAGATCGTCAGTTGTCCGTCAAATACTTTTCTTCTTTCGGGTAACATTATATATCATACATATATAAGATGTACAATGATTTACTTTATACTTTTCTATAACGCTAAGTTTCCTATAATGCTTTAAACATTTCCAATTTGAAGACATCAGTTGATAAAATTAAGAGAATATTTGTAGGTTTTAATGAAAGCATAAACTTATGACATCCTCACTGTCCCAAGATGAATTCCTTCACGATATTTTTCATAAACGTTCATCAATATGCTTAGACCGAGATTTGAATCATCACTCTACTCGTATAGACGAGGCTGTAACAATTCCTCATTCATAAATCTTCGGACGTTGTGGTATCAACTAGACACAGACACAGACACAGTATATATAAGTATGCTTATACTATCAACTGCGATGTTTAACGTATAAAACTCTGCAAACTCTGTTTAATTTGACGATAAAAACTGATAGTTATATCCAATATACTAGAGTGCATTTGAGTTTTATTTCGTTTCCTGAAACCAAACGCGCCAACTAAAGAAAATCTCAAACACTAGTTAAACCTTTTTTGCTTGTGTTTTCTAATGGCTTTGTTTGAAATAGCAAATTGTATTTGTGTCTTAGAAAGTACATGATGATTAAATGTATGTCAGTAAGTCTTCGTAATTTATATGATCTAGCCAACGGTTTCTTACTCCGGATATATATAGGATGGGAACAAAATGATCTAACAGTATCTCATCCCCTTCCAAACAAACTGCATATACGAACTGTACTAATGTTTAGCAGTCTCGTAAACATATGAATCAAACAAATTTGAATTTCACTTATTCTTCCTCTGTTTTAATTTATTTTTATTGTAATGAAAGTATTTAAATTACTTAGATTTAGTGACAACGCCCTGTATATAAAATATTCATTGTTTTACAATTATGTAACTATTCTATTCCTATTCAATCAATTCTACATTCTTGAACCGCCTGTGACTCAAGTCAGGCTAAGACGCCTCTCATTCGAAAATAAACCGTAAAACATATGTGTAAGACTACAAATTACACACGTCCCGTACGAAGTTAGGCAACGGATGATTAAAATTTGTGCAAGCTATTCTTATCCTTACAAAAACGTGATAATGGCCTAAATTGGGTGCTCGAATTAAATATAGTGAGGCAATTGAGTTGACTAATGTCGGCATTGTGACGCCCTCACACAGAATTCTGAATTCTAAGTGCTCCAACAGGCTTCCTCCAAGACTCATTCTAAATAAAATAAAGAGAACCTAAAACACAATGGCTTCATTTAAGACAAATGAAGTCCTTGATTATAATAAAGAATTTAATTATTATAAAAGGCCATACCGTTAATCGGCTTTGAGATACTTTTGAAATCAATTATCATATATCTGATGATCAAATAGTTAATATATTCTGACATTTTATATTATTTCTTTGCTATTTTTTTTACTGATTCCGTTGAAGTGAATTCAAAGGAACAGTCGTGACGTCGTCACACCGCCCGTTATTTACACCATACGACAAATCGTACGTCATAAAAGAAAATTACTAAGGCTTCATAGGAGAAGCCATGTTGAGACAGACGGATACTAATGAATGTCCGCGTATGATTTTAAGTAATGTAATCTGACTATTCTAGGTCACGTTAACTATTCGTTGGTATGTTTTTTTTAATAATCGAATTCATGACAAAGATATCGTTGTAATAATTTTAGTATAAAAAGTACTTAATACTTTTTGACAAAATTTTACATTGTTTTACAGTTAGGTATGTTAAATTAATATAAGAATGAAAAACACAAAACGGCTGGAAGTTCAATGAACCTTCCTTGTTGTAAATTTTCATAAAATATTAATACTGTCTTTCTATAATCATTTGTTGTGTATGTTATAACTGGCTTCGACATGTATTTTGAGTAATATAATAACATCAACTCATAATCAAAATCGTTCTTATACTTAAATAATCTACTCTTCATATGAGTTATACAAGTTTCATTTGAAGTTTATTTCGAACAAAACATTAACACGTTATATTTAAAACACTATTTGCAAAATAAATTCAATGCTTTCTTTTTGATAGGAAATATATGAAAATCATTAGAGTCTTAGTAAGAGTTATAACACATCAATCATTTATGAGGAAGCCTTCTGATAAAGAATAAAACCTCGCACGATTGGTTTCCAGGACAAAAATGGAAATCTTATGCTAAAATAAAAGACACACAGGAGAACCTCCTAAAATTTTCCGCTAGATACAAAACAAACATTATCATGCATTATAAAATAACTACGTTTCTATAAAAGTAAAGTAAGTTTAATACCCATTAAGTTACAATTCTGATGATTGGGCTTATATCTTTATTCTCCAAAAACCTACAGACTCCTGTAGGCTTGCGAGAAGTTTCAACAATCACACTACATACGAAGCATTCCCTGTTTATAAAGATAAACTGACGAAATGTGTATGTGACGATGTACACTCGTGGTAAGGATACGTGAACTTACAGCAATTTGGCCGACTGTAAATAGAATTAAAAACCGAGGTACAGACGCTAAGTTAAAACTCAAAATATAGCGTATTTATACAGGGCGATAAATTTATAAATTATTTCTTTTTATGACGGCAAAGGAGAATTTATTGAGCTTTATTCACGAGTTTTTGTTACTATATACTAGCACTGATGTAAATAGTCAAAGCATTTAAAGATGGTAGAATATAATATGGAGGGTGCGTACAGGGTTTAATAAATATTCATATTTGAGACTTCAACTCTAACGTTTCAGATTACTTGAAGTTCGTAGTGATCTTGTTATTGGAAAGTCGGGATTTTTTCGTCTCTTTAACTTTAAATCAACAAAATTTTTGAAATCATTACAATCATTACACTTAGTCTATAATTTACCCATATTTCCAATAAACTAAGTTTAGCAAAAACAAAATGTAAGTGATCACTTTCACGACACAAATTTCTTAATACTATTCAAATAATTATTAAATGCAATTCTTATAATTAATGACTCTTCTTAAATAACATATTATACTTAACTAAAGCGATGTCTTTCACCATCTGAAATAAATCCTAACACTAAAGTCATAGAATTTAAATTCCTTTGCGTACATCATTTACAATGATAACCTATCAGAGAACGATCACATCACGATTGAGTTGTTTAAAAATAAGTCTAATTTTTGTCGCAATACGGTCAGTATTTGTTTGATATGTTACAAATGTTGGTCACTTAGTGTTGCGCTAACTGCGGAACCAGTTTCATACACCAAGCAGCGGACCAGAGCTGGCAATAATAATACATATTTCATAGACAATAGAGGTCATAGTTGTATGTATCAATATTTAAGCCGTTGTATGTTCAGAGGTATACATAGCATCGGTGATAGAACGGTACACAGAAAAAGTAAAAGGCGCTATGAATATATAGATTTAGAAGTCGACTTCCACATACTTAAACTGTGCCTTAACTTACAAATAAAAAATATATATGCAACCTCATTCGTATATATATTAAAAACTCATTCATTGTTATGCTCGTATCACAAATGAAAAACCTGCAATTAAATCCCCAAATCGCAAGTTCTCTAAAACATCGAAAGTGTGAAAGAGTTATTCAAAACATTATATATGTAGGTCAAAATTCATGAGTTATGGAATTCCATTTATATTGGGACAATAAAAATTTCCATATCCACAATGGAGTTGAAACAATAAGTTAGATGCGCATGCGCAGTTATGTGTCGAATTTAACAACAATGGCGAGACGCGTCGTCCTCTTACGTCAAACAAATATATCATTATAGCAATTTGAGTTGAAGAATTTTAAAATTAATGTCATGTGACAATAAATATATTTATAATATGTGAGCTTAAGAAAAAAGTTAAAATTCATTCTTCTAATTTGTATGCAGTTCAATGGCTTAAATTCAGCTCATGACAAACTTACTTTGAAATATTGGTATTATTGCTATATGATATACATAATTTCAATTATTATTATATCGTGAAACCGATTAATGTTACTCATTATTTAAGCTAAAACTGAAACGTAAAGGAAAAACACCTAATAAAATGTACACAGAAATATTTTCAAAATAATATTAAATGTATGTATTGGTACAAAATGAATCTGTGATAATAAATGAGGTCGGCGGCCGAGCCTTCATATGGGATCATTAATTTCATCTACTACATGTAGGAATAATATTCAGATCATTGGAATCGACGAACGGATTGCCTGTAAGGATCTTACTGGAAGATTGAACTCTACTTTTACCTCTAAACCTACTTACAATACTTTACACTTCTGATATTTTCAGTATATATGAATATTAACTGTCCTGCGACATCATCCGTGTAAAATAGTATATTAATAAAATTACTATTACAATTTGACCTAAATAGTCTTAGTAAATTTACCCAAGAATGTCCCATAAAAGTCGGTTCAGTCGTTTAAGAGATTAGCCGGAACAAACAGACAAGCGTGCACATACATACGCATTCAGTATAAAACGTTTATGTTTTTTAAAATTACAAACAGAAATGTATATTTTATTTATTTGTACGGATGATGATTAATATTTAATGTATATTGCATGTAATTACTTATGTACTGAATGATTCATATTATGTATAACGTGATTTGAATGTAAATAAAGTGACGTCAAATTTTTTTCCAACGTCACACTTGTAATTACACACAGAAAAATTATATTCCGGTCGCTTTTAATATTATTAATAAATTTTATTTGATTATTATTAATTATATTATATTAAATATTAAGATTTTTTTTTTATTGATATATTATGTTATCTGTAAGTTTTCTATTCTGTCTGTATCAATGTAGTGAAGCGCTGACTCAAACCAAGGCTGACCGGTTTTTGCAATCTCTATAATTTTTTTATAGCTGGTTTTTACCGGTGTTATATCAATTTGACTTCACTTATATTTTTCTAATATTGTAATTTGGAAAGTTTTTTCAATTATATATTAATATATAATTATAAGTTTCGTATGGTGTCATTGGATTGATGTTTTTTTTTTTTTATAAATAGTGATTGAAGTTTTGTGATATTCAGCCGATGTGGATTTTCCGTGCACATATATAAATAGTAATAAATTTTCTTTAACTCCTGCTTCTTAAGTGCTGTTGTAACCAAGATTTAGATTTAATCCTATAAATTATAACTGTCAGAGCACTAACCCTGTTTCGTTCAGAGTTTGTTAGAGTTCACTGACCCCTTTCCACTTACACAGACACCTCACAACACGACAATTTATATATACATATAAAAATATATATTTATAATATTAAAACACAATACTTGTAATTGTTATAGAGAGCTCTCAGTACGTGTAACTCGACAAGCGATTTTTGTCTCACTTACACAAGTTTGATGGTGTTGCCATTATCAAGTCTATTTTACCTTAAAACAATTACAATGTTTGAGGTAAATGTTTGATAGACTCATTTATATATAAATATAATTTTGTTTTTGCGTCTTGAGATTTCTTTTACTTAATACTAACATTGCAAAATTACAGTAATTTTTTTTAATAAGATTCTTATAAGATTTTATAAAGAAAAATGAGAAAAAAATAAATTCTCCTCTTCACATGCTTTCTAGAATAATAAAGCTAATATAATCTATGAAATTACAATTTTTTACTAGTGACATTAATATACCTAATAGGTACCAAAAAAAGCTGTTTTATTAACTATAGCAATACTGAAAACGTTAACTCAAAGGCTGTATCGGACAGAAACCTAGCCAACTGTACAATACAGACGATTTTTAACCGCAAACACCTCACTTAGACAGGGTTCTAACCGGAGCTCGCCGACACTATTTTAGAACTCTGTCTCTACATTTAAACATTTGGTGTATTGAGAGAAACGTTTTCCTGGATCAACACAAACCGTTTATCAATAATAGACTCTATTCCATTGTAATAGTGATGTTTAATATTTTTTGAATGCCACAGAGTTCGCTCAGTGGAAGCCATTTGCCTCCTAATTACATTATAGTTACAGCAATGCAAAATTCCTATAACAAAATGAAGGATTATGACATAAACATGTTTATGTATAGTTTATAAATATATTGTAATTTCGTACAATATTAACAGATAATTATCATTTTTATAACAACTTACTAGTTGTAACATTACATAATTGATTGATTTTATTTGAGAAAAATTACAAGAAAATTCGAAAGTTCCGATATATAACTTCCATAGCCTTAAGGAAGATTTAAGACTTATGAGTGCACAAGGCATGGATGGAGAATAAAACAGAGGAAAAGATCAGGGAGGATCTAGCATTTCTAGAAGTTAAAATAATAGTAGTTTTATTTATTTTATTTGTCAGACGGAATACAAGACTCAGCCGATATTTTTTTTTATTTCAAAGGCAGCAGAGAGCAGACAGCCTACTTGAAGGAAGGTAGTCAACGTGACCTATAGACTACTGTAACATAGAGGATGTGGCGGATGTTGCCGACCTTGATTGTGAAAGTGGAAGAGGAAATGGTAAGAAAAGGGAAACGACAGGAAAGGGTCGGAAGAGGAAAAAGACAACCAACTCTCTCATTCATTGGACGAAACGCAGCTATTTAAGACTACTTCACGTCTATCTTCTGTGAGAGGATGGTACTTCGCCGGTCGCGCCAGCCCATGGTCGAGCTGTAGTTAATTGACCACAGCTAGGCTCTACCACTTTGAAAAATTTTATTAGCAGTATATCACCCGAGGTTCACATATCACACTACATGAAAAGCATTGTACGTATGCAGTTCAGCATCCTACGCTAACGTTACAGTGTGAGAGGATTTATGAACGAAAAACTATTAACTCTCCGTTTATAGGTGACGACGCACTTGAACTAAGCATACTGATGTCATAGGCTTAACTATTCACCACAAACACTATGAGCTGATAAAAGTTAACCATGGTTTTAAGAATCTTGTATATAATATGATATATATATATATATATATTACTTACAAAGCTTTGTTTCACTCCGTCTCTTTACTCGCAGTTTGATGACACACGATGAAATACACTGCAACAAAAATGTGTATTAATTATATGTAAAGTCTTGTTCTACTAGATTATAAGTAACAATTAAATATAAATGAAAGTAGTGCATACATTGTACTGATACAAATACCTTCTGTGACATAAAAAATAAAGTACATATGATAATTATATATGATTAGATATTTTTTAATACAAACAGCTATATTCCAAATTTAAATTATATATCGCTTCGTAACTTTTAAATTACACCGAGGGCACATGTCTTTGGCGCTCAGCCAGCACAACCGATATACAAACTTGAACTCCATGAGCAATTTAACATTTTAATCGTACAACATAACAGATTATGAAACACATCCTCCGACCACCGTCAGAATTATTTATAATATTACAAACTTTAAATTATCTTAATACCTGTCGCGTAAATCACGTGGAACGCCAGTTCAGGTAATAACTCCATAAATCTAGTTAATACTTTGGTAATGATAGTGATGTCACATTCCACGTAACTTGAGACTTAATAACGTTAAATATAAATTATCTTTAAGTGTCAAATTTATAGATTTCGTTAGAACAGTAACTTATTAACAGTGTTTAATATAATTTTTTTTGCATGTTTAGTTAGTGTTCCTGAATAAAGAAAGGGATGCAAAAATTCCTCTACATGCAAACTAGTATACAAATTTTCTATAATAGTGTTTAATAAAGTTTAGTGCTCAACGCCAGATCCGAGGCAGCCTAACTGTTTCGTTGTTGGACGGCTGCCAAGCCCAGATGTTGAATCTACAAGTCAACTTGGTAATAAACCAGATAGTTTTTATAAATCTCATACTCCACTGTTTATGACTGAAGAATATAAAATACAGACTTTACATTAAACAGAGCCTAATATCATATTATTATGTTAAGAATTAAAAGGATTTATTTGAAATTTATATACAACTCTAATGAATTTATCATCCAATAAATCATTTTATCAATAAGATCAATCGAAGTATCTAGAATACGTAATCAGTGTTCTGTATTACGAGAAACAAGCTATAATCATTTGAACTTTCCATTTTTTTATTGACCCCTCCAAAAACTCTGACAAATTGTGAAGATAACTGATTTATACTATAGTTGCTGTAATAGAATTGTAATTTTTGGATGAAGAAGAGATTTATAAGAAAAACTATTTGACTTCAGTAATAATACTAATTATTAGTCCGGATTAAATAGTATCACTCAAACTTGTAATCGTATTTTAAGATTTTAATAATTAAATTCCTTGACTATAAACACATTTATTCCTGGTTTTATTTAGTTATATTTAAATTTGATGCGTATTAATTTAAGAGTGAGTGAATTTTAAATATGTCTATTGTCTTTAAACGATTTCTATTCCAGGTATAATCGGTTGAAAGGAAGCGTGGATATAAATGTGTGTGAAAATGGTAACGTCTGCTGGGGAGCCAGGAAACAGCCAGAGACAACCTAATTGCTCCCAGAAGATCTTCTGAAAAACTGAGACCTGTCATTTCCGATTGGACATCAAAATTCCTTTACATCTCTTACGTAGAGAGAATGTTGGATGATATTTCAGACTCTCATAAGAACAATGAGATCTAAGACTTCCGCGAGCATTCATTTAAAGCAACTAATATTTTCGGATTACTACGCGTATTATTATTATTTTTTTAACTATATACTCCCTACGTTTCGGTTACTTTGCAGCAACCATGATCAGGGGCTAACGAGATGTAATTTAAAAAAATAATAAAACCCCCGTAGTAATCCAAAAATATTAGTTTCATTTAAACTGTTGTAAGAATCTCATCTCTTAAAGTTGTGAGGCGTTAACGAAAAAAATGTATTAGCGTTGTGTTAACAAGTTTCTCATCCAGTGAGTGTAGTTAACAGAAATATAAACGACCTTAACACGTATGTATGAATATAGATTGAAATTCATTTTCATATTTATAATAATAAAATACAAAAAGTTTCCAGTGTCATAAACAAAAAAACAATTATTTTCGTTGTGTTTTCGTGATCAAAAAATTATTCCATATTCAAAAATAAAACAAATCATTGCCAGACGCGAATGTCATATATTTCGAACAATCCCTTAACGGACAAATGAACCAGGTATCATACATTTTTGGAGGCAAATTTGACAAGTCTTGTCATCGTATGCTTGTTAACTGTTATATACCTATAGAAATAACTTAATATTTACTTTTATATATCATATGGTATTCTGTAGAAATTTCTCTGCTGTTAAAGATACAAAGCCATTATTAATGATGAAATTAAGAGTCAATGGTATCACTAAATAAGTGATAAATTAAAATAAAAAAAATATAACTTGTATTTGATATTATACATAAAGAAAATTAATTGGCTTTTACAACGGAAGTAACTTCGATCGTATTCATATACGGAATCTGGATGCTGGTCGTTGAGGCAGTAAGTTTGTAAAATATTTAATTTCTAAATATCTTTTCATTGATCCGGATTAGTTCTTGACACAGACGTGTATTTTGAAACTCTCAGACACTAGATTATTCGAAATCCTTATTTAACTCGAAAGTAGTTGTTGCAATTAAGAATATTTTAATTTGATGAATAAATTTCATTGTGTTGGGATGCAGCATATTATTATTTCTTTCTTATCATATCAATCAAATAACATCGCGGTAAAGAAAAATATATTTATTATTTATGCTGACAGCTAAGACACGAGCAATCAAGAAACATGAATATTCTTATTAGAATAGAATCTTCTATAACGAAAATTAAAGTTTGAGGTAATTTCCAGTTTGTCTTGATGAAGTATTGGTAACTCGAACCCTAGAACAAGTTGTTATCGTAACAATACATACAAAGCGTTTCACGTTTCTCATTCAAAATCCTACGTCAACGCTATAATGTATGAGATTTGTGTATGAAAAACTGTAAACGCTTCGTATATAGCGTGACGATGACAACTTGGACTAAGCGTACCCGCTATTAATATAAAGAGTAAAAAGAGTAAATCTTAAAGTATCATAAAGCTGAAGATGTGGTTTTGATGGAATAAAATGAGGAATTACAATCGGAAATAATAGTTTACTTTGTGTGTAGACGAAAAATAAAAACTACCACCCGTCACGTGTAGACGCTTGAATTAAACTTATAAGTTAAGCTACAAAAAAAATCTTCATAAATGCACCAGCGCATATAATTTGACATTTTAGGTATACATATATTAAAATATTTTTTGATTATCTTTAAATAAAGTAGTCGAACTGACACCCTTCATTATATTATGTTTTTTTTTGTCTTTAACATTCAAAATGTTGCCATTGCATATCAAGTATTGATGTCACTCATAAGTTAGTGAATTACAGTTTTTTTTCAAATTACATAAAATATAAGTAACACCCTTACTTAATGTCTAATTAGCATATAATGTTTTTAAAGACATTTTAACGGTACCGCAAGTTTATCAAACTGAAATCCATTTAAAATATATAAATCGTTATTTATTTGTTTAATGGTAACTATAATTTATTAGGAACTCCTTGTGTGGAGCATTTATTTCAAAAGTGATTGTGGATAAGTCGCTTGTTTACAGACCTCATGAATGTGTGTGAGTACTTCAGTCCTGGTCATGTCTTCTAGCTTGGTTTCGTTCACATCCATGATCTCGTCAGCCAGCTCCAGATTCTCCCAGTTGCCGGCTGAAGGTGAACCTAGGCATAAAGTTACTATAGATATAACTTGCTCTTTAACGACCCTTCAAATACACGATATCTATTTTTATGCAGATATTTTTAATGCCAAAGTGGGATGATCAGAAAAAAAAATTTGTAACCTAGATCACATGTAATTAAAACATGTGCGAATAAGTGAAGACATATTACAAACACATCTTTATTTTTTAAGTGGTACAAACATACATCTAAGGTCGTACGTGGAACTGGGGCTAGAAGAGACCTTCATTTAAATACACCTGGAGACCAAATTGTAACTCATCGTAATTCATTTAGGTTAATGGCTCGCCCAAGCATAAGCAAAAAGCATTTTCACTTCTAGAAGGAATCAGCTAAAATTTGGTGATGCGCAAACCAGCTCAGATTACTATTACCAATATCAATACCTAAGCTCAACTAAATAAAATCGCTTAAAGCAATTTTTTAAGTTCCTTGAATTAGGAATTTGTTGAATTGTGGATTACATACGCTACTGATGATATCGATTGTATGAACTTTACTCAGAATTAAATGAATAGGTGCTAATAATATGCGATAATTAAGTAGAAGTCCTTATCATGTAGGTGAGTGTACATACATTATAAAAACTAACTTACCGCTTATAAGTATTGAAAAAACAAGAATATGTTTTTTAATTTAACAAAAGAAACAATAAAAGATTTTAAAAAGTATCAAAATTTCGACGATTATAGCCAATCTTCAGTAGAGACATTTAAAAAAAAAATCCAGAATTTCAAAAGAAAAAGTTCAAATTTTAATAAAAAAAGGCTCTGTATTCAATTTAAAAAAAGAATTCAATCAGATTTTCTGTGAACATTTGTTAAAGACCGTGATTCCGAAACATCTGAATAAAACACGCCCGTAAAATATTTATATTTCGCACAAAATATTCTTTAAATTAAAATAATACAATAAAAAAGCAACTTTATGTCACCAGCACGAGGTAGTGGTGTTAATTCTTATGATTTTAAATGTAAAATTCAAAGCTAGTATATTTTTATTTATTAGAGTATTCATTGTTGAAATTACTTGACACTTACCGTATAGTTTTATTTTATTATCCTTGGTCTGCACGACTATTATGACGTATCCTTCTAAATCGACAGACTTGCATTTCACGGTGGTCATTTTGTCAATAGCGTTGATTTGATTAGGCGCGTTGAACGAATTCATTTTTATCAATATAAAATCAAACCGAACCCAAATAACCTAAATGATTTTAAGACGTATATATTTATTTTTCTAGTTTAATTTTGTATGCCATACCAACGTTTTCGCCAACACCACTTCAGCCAATTTCTTTTTAAAATAAAACTATTAGAAATAAGCATTTTTTCGATGTAACACATAATTTGTACATTAACCCGGTGATAGCGAAGTAGCCATTGTATTTATAATTTCAACTAACAAAAATTATGAGTTAACACATTGTTTAACTTGAAACTTTGTCAAAGACGATATTCTAAGACGTTTTTATTTTGATTAAACATTGAAATCACATATTTTTCATTTATTCTTCAAGGTAGTAACGTATATTTTATATTTTCACATTTTTTCACTATAACATGTCTGCTGTTGCCGTTTTATGGTTGTTTTTCACTGATATTTCCCTATGACTTCTAGTTTTTGACATTTATTTTTTGAAGCCAGTCTCTGGTGCAGTATTTAAGTGATAATATGGTTTATGAAACAAAAATTAAAGGCGTTTAAGCGTGGTTTGAGGCTGAAAATCGGTACACGTCGCGCGGGCTGGGTGGTCGCGAATGGATACAGCCATCCTATTTTCGCGCGATCAATAATGCTCCCTACCCAGCATCCCTACAACTCCCACAGTGGAAAGAACGTAAAAATTTTCAGATGCTCATCTGAAACCTAACATAATCACTACCGAAAGAGAATTTTAGTTATAATTCTAATTAATTATTAATGTTTACAATAAAAAAATAAAGTGTTTAAAAAAACTGCAAAACAGAATTCAAGGTCCCACCGAGATTTGAACTCGGATCGCTGGATTCAAAGTCCAGAGTGCTAACCATTACACCATGGGACCGCTTCATACAGTATTTGAAATAATAAATAAAATGTTACATTGTTAATAAATAGTAATATTAAAATCTCAATACAATTAAATTAAGAAATTTTAATATGTATATACATTTTTAACATCAATTTAGAGTTATTTGATTACTACGGGCATTGCTTTTAAGTAATTGCAATGAAACTTTCACATACGCCATAAAAGAAGACAAAAGAAACAAATTTACTCAAAAGTTAAAATAAATAATAAAAATCTTTTCTAAAAGATGTCAATGTTTTCTCAAAAAGGTATATTTTAAAACCTAACGTATCCTAAATAAATTGTCAACCTAATGAAGTACTGAATAAATAGTTACAAATTATTTTAAGAGATGGCAGTGAAATATAACTACCGATACACCACTATTTTACAGTCTGTATTGAAATGAAAATTGTCGCCATCTATACAAAACTAATGTAAATGAGATTGTTACCAGTTACGAAATAATATGCTTTTATTTTATATATTATAATAGTAAAATAACTTTTTAAAATTAAATTTGATATATTTCAATATTATTTTTTTTATATTTTATAACTCTGTGCTTTGTATAACATATGTTTATAAGATTCATATTGTTATGGTAACATTTAGTGACAGTTTGTCACTGACTTCGCTGTGGTATGGTTGTCATTTCGTCCGTCTATCGAATAACGTGATAGATGTATGGAGAATAATTAACATTACTGCAGCAAGTCATACTCTCTTACTACAATATCGAAAACGATCGTCGTGAATAAGCTAACGAACGAAAAGACCCTAAATTTCCGCTTCGACACACCGCCATGATCGATGTGGGAAACAAAGATGGCGGAATAATACGGTGATCATAACCAATCGTCGTGAACTTTGGTAGTTATGTACTGTAGTGGGCGGAGGTCGCAGCGGTGTCGCGGAGTCTGAGCGAGCAGCAGCGCCATGGCCCGGCCGGGGTGATGCCGCCGCGGCCAGCGGCCGGCCGCGCGGCTATGGCGGCAGCCGATGATCGTCCGCCGCTCGCTCTGTTTACCGCCGTCTATGACTACATAGCCCAGGGAGAGGACGAGCTCTCTCTACGCCGAGGCGAGATCGTCGAGGTTCTGTCCAAGGACGCCAACATCTCCGGAGATGAGGGCTGGTGGACGGGTAAGATCGGTGATCGCGTCGGCATCTTCCCAGCCTCGTATGTCACCGAGGACGATCCGTTGGCCGTCTCCTCGGTGATAGGGGACGTCGACCCTCCCCGCGTCTCCTTCTCGGAGCTGAAACTCGAGGAGGTGATCGGAGTGGGCGGTTTCGGTAAAGTGTATCGTGGCTATTGGAACGACGAGGTAGTGGCAGTGAAGGCGGCGCGGCAAGACGCAAACGAGGATATAGAAGTGATTAAAGAGAGTGTGTTACAGGAAGCTAAACTGTTTTGGATGTTACAACATGATAATATCGTGTCGTTGAAAGGAGTGTGCTTAGAAGAGCCTAATTTGTGTTTGGTGATGGAGTACGCTCGCGGAGGGCCATTGAACAGAGTGCTATCGGGACGGAAGATCCGGCCAGGTATCTTGGTGGACTGGGCGATACAGGTGGCACGCGGGATGGCCTACCTGCACGTAGACGCACCAATATCACTCATCCACCGGGACTTGAAGAGCTCTAATGGTATGATTTTAACACACCATTAACTATCCCACAGCAATTTCGATCATTTGATATTAAAAACGATCATGATACTTTAATAATACCTCATAACCTTAAAACTTCAACCTCGATGAACTTAAAAAGTTACTGACCTAATAACATTCTCATAGTAAGGTCCTTGAGTATATTATCACAAAGGTCGCACTCCACTCGGTTTTATCAGTGACGGGAAATGTGTGCATTCCTTATTGATAGAGGTTTTCAAGCAGATAATATTAAACACTATCAGTGTTTGTTTAATAACATTATTGATTTCATTTCACCACTAATATACAAATCGGTATGAATTGAAGGAATCATGCTATATTTTTTACACAAATTAAAACTTACCAAGTACATATGTTTCAAATAATAATCATCTATATTTAGGAACATGTTCCTTAGCAAATTTCTGGGTAAATAAGATGATGAGATCTAAGACTTTGGCAAGTATTCATTTAAATGGAACTAATATTTTTCCGATTACTATCCAAATTATATTATTTTATAAACTACATACTCCCGACAATCACGGGCACATGAGACGAGACATTCAAGTGTCTGCAAAGTAACCAAGACGTCGGGAGTATGTAGTTTTTAAAATAATATTTAATGTCTGCTTAATTTAAAAGTGTGCTATGCAATACATTTCTTTTAAAGAATTGATCTAATCAAGTATTTTTTTTTTATTGATTATATACATAATATACTCATTTTCCCACTTTTTGTATATATATATATATATATATATACATAGTATATGTGGGTGTGTGTGCATTTACATATATTTATAAACATAATATACAGTCAAATAAAAACTTATTTTTCAAAGTAAGTAAATAAATTCAAAATATATGCCATGTAAGCCTAATCTTAACAATACTTAACTGAAGTGAATACATATAAACTTATTTTATTTTTTATTATTTGAATTTATTGCAACAGTCGAGGAAGATATAATGTAAGTCCCTTGTGCAAGAACATTGTTCTGCCTACATGATTTTAAATAATGCCTCCTACGCACATATTAATAAAAGTATTTAATGTTACCTACCAATGTTGTGCTAAAAGCTGACCCCTTGACATGTGTGTACTCATTCTTACAACGCTGTTCCACTGCAATTTCCTATTATATAAATATACATATATATTTTTGTTCTTTTTGAATCAATCAATAGTTATATTATATAATACATATATAAAAATTCAGAATTTGCGTTTTTATTATTAATTTTTTAGGCATTTGTCTATTTTTTTATTATTGTTTATATTCATATAAATAAAAATAATTGAATATTAGTAACAAATTATCACAACACGCCAATGGTTATTAGATCACATGTATCTATGATTTTTGATTCTTATCTTAAAGTACCTTGCAGCTTCTTTCTGCAGACAAACCTCGAATGTCCCATATTCATCCTTTCAATTCATTCCCATCTTATAGACATGTCATCGAAAAATTCCATTATATGAAATAGTATATATATATGCCATATATAATTTATCTATTAACTTTTTCATTAAAGTTCCTTTAAATTATAAATGCTAGCTGGTTGCTAATGATATTTACCTAATACGTATTAAGAATATACCCAATTAAGTTTTATTTGATAATTATGGTAATACTGACATGGAAGTTTTTTCTAAATGTTAGTATTAGAATTTTTAAAAGCTTAATCGTGCTGCTATAGCTGCTTCATCTGATACTCGATATAAACATGACGCCTGTTTAATGAGAATCGTTATATATAAAAAAAATCTAATAATACTATATATATATACTGCTGAAAATAAGGAAGCCACAACTTTCATTAAATACCTATCTTTCATCGCGCACTTCGTTGAGTCGTGGTATGAACTTAATTAAAATTAAAGCTACTTTTATAACATACGTAATCTTATTATCAAGAAACTAAACCTTTTTTAAATATTGTAATAATACGTAATATATTTTTGGAGTAGGAACCCTCTCGCATCCGTATAAATCACCTCAACTCAATAAACATACAGACATTTTATATAATTTATATAGATACTATTACATTGACACACAGCCGTACAAGTATATCGATATATTTCTTTTAAACAGTCGTATGTCTTATTTTGTAACGTATTTACGATCCGCTAAGCTTGGATAATAGTTATTTTAAAGTTCAAAATAAAGCAATCAATTTATCTCGCCGTATCTTAATTGAAATCTTTTACTGTAACGTTTCATATAATTGTTTTATAAACGTTAAATAAAATCCTGAATCAAGATTATATATGTATATAAATGTATTAGCTATATATTTGAATGAAATAAAATTCACGTAATTTTTCGACTTACGAATTTGATTAAAGAAATTTTAATACATTATTATTCATCTGTAGAAATGGTAATAAAGTACAATAAAAACGATATTCCTGGAATTTAATTTGATTATCAAAAAAAACGGATTTTCTTCTTACGTCTTGTCGTTGATAGTAGGTCGATCAATCTCGTGCGAATGTCATTACTTGTACCAACCATTATGATCATTAAGAGAATATTTCATGTTTAACACTATATATAGGCTGAGATTATATTAAAATGACATAGTGATTGTTTGAGGTTTCAACCTTTTTAATACATACACACATTACTTAAATTAGTTTCGTTCGTTATGTTTCGTGGGTTAGTGGTTTTGATATATGTAGCCCTGTATTTACTAGATTATCTGTGGCTTGTAAAAAAGTTAACAAATTTAACTAGAACCTCAAACGATTGATTAGTCAGGGCATAGAGACCTATAAAACATTCAACGTGCTATATATAGATATTTTTTTCTTTATTATCCAGAGAGTATCCGGATTTTAAGTATTTTTATTTTCTCATATGTTCATATAATCGATTTGAATTCACGAAATGAACAATAAAACAGCCTCGCGATCTATAGCACACGTGCGTTGTCTATGCAACATTATCTCCTAATTATTGTAATTTATGATAGTAGGGGTGGGTGGGGGTCATACCCCACAGATCGCAATTTGAGATACAGTTATCGTGACCGGCTCGAATATGCTACATATGTATCAGTAATAGATACCATTATCGCTTGTACATTCATTGCATTACAGTAGTGCGGCTACCGGTCAAACTATAAAATTAATATTGTCAGCTGCGAAATTTTACGTTAGCTATGTAGGTGTTAATGTTAGAATTATTTGTCAGCGAATTAATTTTATATGTATAATATTATAATTTGCTTTATGATAGATCTTTTACCTAATTTTCTATGTACACGTTTTAAGATATTTGCTGTTCGCATTTGCATCAATTGCATAAGTAATCCAATGTATTAGCATACGATTCGCTCACTTGCTTGGAAAATACCACAAGGGCACATTCTTTAAAATAGCATACCTTTTACCGACAGCCGACACACGCTTCGTCATTATCTTAAACGACAAATATACTAAAACTAACGCTTAATATTAGACTCGTTAACTCTGAGATCATAAAATTTAACATTATTACATCAATTAACCGGCGACACATGTGTAGAAAACTTAAAATATCTTAGTTCCCAATACTCGAGAATATGTTAATACTCTGCGTCAAGCAGTAATACCGAATCCCTTAGGAAAATTTAAAGCTGTCATATGTTAAGTAATGAAACTAATATATTTGATAAAATACTTCATACAGCTTTAGTCCGAAATATTTGTATTTTCCCTATTCCATCAAACCACAGCCGGCCTTGGATTAAATGTCAAATTTTCTTATAATATTTTTTTCTAATGTAGCGGATATAATCGATTCCACTATAGCTATGACTGTAACTTATATCATCGCTGACGACAATGAACTTAGTTATAACGTTAGTAACAACAAAACACAGAATTAACTTTTTTTACATATAAACAAAAAATAAAGGGTTTTCTCACGTTTTATTCGCCTATGAGTTAATCTCACGCTATCAGCTGACGGTGACGGACACCCATCAATTATTAGACATAACGATTAACGACCATAAACTAAATTGTTGCGTGCATATATATTATTGATAGAATATTATTTTTATTTTGTCTGTTAATAATATTTGTTTGATATTGATCATGCTTATATGAAATAAACCACGCTATTGGAGACGACGTGACCTCTGATTATACCTTAATTTGTAATTTATTGTCATGAAAGTTCACAAGGAAGGTGTAGGGCATTATACATGACGTATATTTAAATAATAAGCTTTCAAATTCTAAAATTTAAACTAGGAAATTTTTGTTAAATATTAATCCTATTTTTATCACACTTTGAGTAACCGCGGAAGAAAACATTATAGCAATAAATGTGTTCATTACAATCTATATAGTACATAAAAAGTAAATAAATATTTATTATGTAATAATAATAATAAGATAATTATTCTATACAGAGGCCGTGGGAATGTCTTATACGAGTATTCTTAGTAAACACCAGTTTTTCCTCGGAAAATACGTCACTAACAATAATGCAATACTGATATAAAATGAACGTTATACAATTTTATATATCTATATATATATTTAAATGTAAATTTTTCAACCTTCATTATGTAATACAAATTTTCAACTTATTGCATCCTGTGGACATTTTAAAATATATTTCGAGACCACACGAAGTTTCCGTTCTCAGAGTAATTGATATTTAATTTTATGACATTCTACGAGGTATAATAATTTATATACAGACGCATAATTAATTAAGTCTCTTCTGATGTACAAAAATCGGCGAGAAACTTGGCATTTTATTATTAGAGTAAATAGAACTTATGTATCAATGTAGTCATATGACGATCCATTAGAATTTGTTTACGTTATCATAGTTATTAATATTGTTATGTAAAAAACTATATATAACAGGTTATTTAATATAGTATACATAAACAATAATATTATATGTATAATGTATCGAATGTCACTTAACGACAAAAGATATCATGTGTCAAGCTAATACGTATTGTATGTTTGTGTACGCAATATGTAGATTTATTTTTATTTTATAATTTTATAATGTGTAATACTTTTAGATCTTTAAATCTTTAAACGTACTTATATTCAATAGAGTTTATGTGATTTTTAGATTAAGTCTGGTTGAAAGAAATGCGTTGTAAATATATAACGGCTCGGTTGAAAATCAACAAACTTAGCCATCAGTTGCATACTGAGTTAAGGGATTCAAACAGGGCCTGAACATTGAACGCGTATACTGAAAATGATAATAAGGATGGAGAGCTAACCAAGCTTCTCGTCCCTACCTCCCTGATAATGATATAGAAAAATCAAATCAAATAGGAAATCATAAAGAGATCTCAAGTAAAATGTAGTATAGACCCTTTAAGAAAGTATAAGAGACATTCTTTTAAACGATATTTATATAAGAGAGACTAGGAACTAGATATTGAGAATAAGGGTTAATGTTACTAAAGAAAAATTCTACCTAACAAGAGCCAATCTCGAGTAGACAAAACAATAAGCTCGTCTTCTTACTCCTTGTAGAATATTTAACTTGTAGCTAATTTAACCCAGATGGTGATGGTGTACCTTCCCTTATAGCAACTAACTCCAGCCTAATTCAGACTAAACTATGATATTTGAGGATTATCATACAACGCATGCACAAACTATGAGCTTTGTAATGTTCTTCTGCCAAGATAAGCACTAGATTATTTTCTCCACAAAAATTCAAGTGACCGAACATCTCTTTCGTTGCCTCCAGGGAGAGATATTTAAAGATAAAGAAGTGATGGCCGCGGTTGAATTCGGCCAGGACATGATTTAAAAGCTTCGTAAAATCAAACTTGTGTTTACCGACATGATAAAAAACTTGCAGACTTTTAAGACGATTATATAGAAAATTAAATATTTCATCTTATTACTACAATCTTATATGATTTAAATTATTATTATATTAACAACTGTTACTATTATATATTTATAAGATGAAGAATAAATTCTTGGGCATATTAAAGTAATATACGTATGGGAAAAAAATGTTTTTATAAATACGCCATCACATAATTATTCAAGTGACCTGATCACGAATGTGAGCGCTATGCGGACGGAGTATGTTGAAATATTGTGCCACCTTGCCATCTTTCGTTACCTAGACTCCAACATTTCGCGTGTCGAATTACACAGTTAAAATAATTACTGCTACTTTGCAGTCCCAAAACTAATTTCAAAGGATGTTTCACTTTTCGTTTCCAATACTTTCAATGCGTCATATAAAGATGTTTCATTACGGAGAACCCCCTGTATCACGTTATCTCTATAATCCATTACCATACATTAATAAAATACATCAGTTTACTGTATGATGCATCAATGAAGTTAATATTTTGCTTGAATTCATTCTGACTAGTTTCTATTTTTACGTATCTGCCTCATCCTAATCAAACCACTCCAAGTTTTGAATTAATTTGTTCATTTTTATTAATTTCAAGATTTTTCTACTATAATAGACGAAATGTAATCGAGTATAGCATATTTACATAAAAAAGGCAAAAGCTTGTGCGTACATACGTACGTACGTATGTTTGTTGCTTTTTCACACAAAATCTGCTTTACTGATCTCGATGAAACTTTACAAGTAGTGTAGCTAAGAAATGAGAATAAGACATAGGCTGTTATTTACCCCTTCATTCCGTACATTTTCAAGAGGTCTACTATAAAATGTTCATATGTACATAAAGCCCACGTCACAGACTGTATGATGTCGCTTACGTTACAGTAACTATTGTTTTAACTATATATATTTCTCTCAACGCCCAATTCCGCATACCTCTCGGACGGAGACGTGGCCAAAAACTAGTAATGTTATATGAATGTAAAATATGCTATTTGGTATTTACTAGAAAAAAAAGTAAGATTTTAGAACTGAATAGGTACATATAAATTGGTAAAGTATTTAATTATTATTAGCAATACCGTAATATTTAGTTTTCTTGTGATTTGTTTTGACTTCTTTGTAACTAGGTGACTTTTAGAATTTCGTAACTGTCGCAAAATGCAAAAAAAGTGTACCGTGTCATCGTGACTTCTAGTTTCGCGACACCGTTCGAGGTCAATGACCCGTCAACCGAAAATCTTTTGAGATTACTTGCTATATTAAATCTCATTAGCGGATTATGAGTTTAACCGTGTTTGTTTACTTGGGTACGTTAATGTGGCATTTTTTATGTAAATTTACAATCAGCCAAAGTTTATAGGAGTCTACGGAATCTGCATAAGACAGTTTTATATAAATCAAAAACATATTATATGTTTGTTTGTCAACGTGTTGTGTAAAATTAGTTTAGTTGTTATTTAGTAAAAGATGAACATACACAATTTTAGTTGTGATAGCCCTAATGCCGAAACATTTACGAAATGGTCCGTGTGTCACTTCACCTTGACTAGCCTTCATGGATTTGACACACATGTACGACCTTGTTGTAATTAACTTGAACTATTAAGATACCAGAAACTACAAATAAACATTACACTCCTTAGTTGTGAAGTCGGCTGACGTTGTAGCCCTAAGGCGTAGTACATTAGGAAAACATTATTTATTTGCTTTAAATTAAAATTAATATAATGTAATATATTGAACACTGTAAAGGCGTAACATTAAATTGGTACCCTAGCACACAGTGACCTTGGCCATCCGTGCCTAGAGCGGACTGGCACTGAAAAATACAAACTACGCTGATGCAGACATATAGATTTAGTATTATATGTACTGATATTATTTAACAGTATAACTATGAATTTGGCGAAGTCTTCTATTGCGAAAATATAGCTATGTGAAAGATGAAAAAATATTATATACATATATAGTATTATGAGAATATAATATAGAAAATTTATCACAACTATTATATAGATTTTACTTTTTATTGAGAACAAAAAGAATATACTTTTTTTAATGAAACTTCACTCTTATATAGTATTAGAATGGGGATGAGCAAGTCCTAGGTCATAAGCCATATATACGTTAAGTGTATTACGGTATGTTCTTAACGAGTTCCACGTTAAGTGATAGTGCGTAGTGCCCGAGCTGGTAGCTTCCGACCATTAAGACACTTTGAAAGCTTTGAAAAGCTTTTAGATGAAAGTATCAAAGTACAAAGCAGCGAACCTTGCCCTACTCGCTAATTATCAAACACCTTTCTAACTCTAGACGACGCTGACAGAACACGCCACCAAACAACAGAAATCACTTTGGTAAAAATTATATTTTATACTAGCTGTGCATCCAAACTTCCTCCGCTCGGAATACTTAAATTTATTAAGTTTATGTAACAGACATAAAATCATATATATTTTTTTGTATCGATTTAATTTTAATGACACTATTGTAAATGTCTTTTAGTATCTCAGCTACGTTTAAATTTGTTTGTTCCACGTTTCAGTCTCATCTAATAAAGCGTACTATTATAATATTGTCTGCTTTGAATCTTTTAATTTCACCAGCATTCAGACTAAACGAGAGATATATCCAGTTGTACTTATCTTAGATGTCACATCGTTGTAAAATATAAAGGTGACTACGTTAACTTTATATAAAGGAGAGCTTATGATTATTAGTTATATTAATAATATAGATAAATATAGTTTTAATTTATTTTTGTAAAAGAAGAAAACAAGAATAGCCGCTAGTTGATGTGCGTATTTCAAACAAACAACTTAGGTACCAGTTTAAAGTTTAAAGATCGCGATATTAAGACTCGTACAAACATTATAATAATTCACACATTTCGGCGTGTTTACGTGCCAATGCTTAAAAAATTGAGACGGAGGTCATTGAACCCATCACAGTATATAAATACACAACGCATTGCTGCCAACATATAGATTAAAGATAAAGAATCTCTTTATTGAATAATATATAAAAAATATAAGAATTGTCGGAAGGTTTTCAATACTGACAAAGTAACGAGCGATAATTGATACTACGGTCAAGTAAGGAAGCCGTAAAGAGAACAAGAAGGCTTCATATAACGGACGTTGATCCTATAGACGAGATAAAGGAGTTAGAAAAACGAACTATTCATATATAATGCCATTTTAAATCCTTTAAAAAGGAAAAACATCAGAATCACATTTATATAACGTGTTTTTACTTCTATTTTTGGGTAATGATAAGAACTCGTAATTATTATTTAAATAAAAGCCGTATATGTTAATTTCATACATACAACAAAGCATTAAAACTATAGAATCAGTTTTTAATGCATTCTAATGCTGCTTAATCTTTCATCATAATCATATTTTAGCATTCCAGTTAAAAAGTTTCCGTTATGACTTAAATATTTATTTCAAAACACTAAGCCCGCTCCTATACATGTCAGTGATGATGCCCTTACCATCGTTTTCACGCCCAACGCAATTCTCACGGTATTCGTGTACTCTTATACGAGGTTATTCAGTTCATAGTTATACTCGACATAAATTTATCATCACGGATTCCGTAGTAGGGGTTTATGTTTGTTTAGAATAACAGATCCGTGAGCATTTAAACTTTCAACACGCCGTATGTTTGTTTAAGTTATAAGAGTTATTAAAGCTACCGAACGAAATGCTCTGTATTTAAAATGGGATACTTTAATTAAAATTAGCTTTAAAAAATAGTGTTTTATAAATCTTTTCTATTTTATATATTCCATAGCAACTCAATGGAGAATATAGTTTTAAAATATATTACTTACAACCCCATATTCAATAAATTATAATAAACAAAGACGCTTCACTCAATCTTGATCTAAATTTGTGGCATTTTATTCAGTAACGTCTTAAAGGAATACAAAAAATTAAAGGATATACAAGATATTCTTATTTCTAAATCATGGAAATCGTAAGTCAGCTTTTTGGTAACCTTTTTAATGAAGCAAAGGAAATATAATTCAAATCGTCTAGACGACTATTAAGTTGAAGAAATAGTGAAGAAACAGTGGAAGAAATATCTTTTTATATCTCAAATTGGTCCGAAATTGCGGATACGCGGGATTGATTGATTATATATTGTTATGAACTATGAAGGGCAAATGTAATGCTAAAAGATATTTGTATAATTAAACTATTTTAATAGGTTGTAGTGAAAAGGTTCGTGTAAGAAGGCATTAAGACTTTTTACAAATATAGTACCTACTAATATTATTAACGTATCGTTGACAGTCGGTTTACACAATATATATTTTTTAATTCGTACATATACATCACTGAGCCCTATAACGAGATCCGAAACAAAGTTACATATGAAAAGTGGTACTAAAATTATTCTTTCAAATAGGAAATAATTAAATAACTTTAATATACTGTTAATATTCAAGAGCATGATTCTTTATTCGTGCGTGGGATTAACGTTGATAAGGTCGAATGGCGCCGGCGCGTTGCGGTTATAATTATAATATGTATAGGAGCATTCAACATACTTACGTACAAATAAAGTACAATTGTTATATTTGATAATAGTATCATTTGTTGTATGAGGGAAATATTTAGGGTAGTTATAAATATGAACAGGCTGAGGTGGGGGTAGAAGGTATTTAAACAACGGTGGCGCCATTCAGGGGTCATTGAACAAAAGCAGTCGTACACATCACACGTGTCACAGTGGCACTGATCAATATCGAAAATGTATGTATATATATATATATAAGAAGCCGAAAGTGCTAAATTGACTATCTCAGTAATGGCCTAAATAGACACATACACACACACACATATATATATATATATATGGGCCATTACTGAGATAGTCATTTAGCACTTTCGGCTTCATTTCTATTATCGGAATGGTATTCCATCGCTTCACACTATATACTTACAACGCTACAGCAACCAGATGTTTCACATTGCCGATCTCTGAACTCATACCGTAAATTAGTGTTAAAGTTCGCACTCAAATACGTATATTATTACTACGAGTGTGTTATAATTTCACTACTATTGTGAGCTACTCGTGTCCTTTTTTTGGAAAATGAATATGAATTAAAATGATAGATTCAATTTTTACATTAATCTATTTAATGATTGATCATTGCCATTATGTATGCAGTTGATTAGCAGTTTTTCTATACATATGTTTGTTATACCATATTTCCTCATATGTACATATATACGTATGTGTGTGTGAGTATATATGTAAAAGTTGTTTACAAACAACTGTACATGCACACCATCACCGCTGTTTGCTCCATGTTCCTTTATATGGTATAGTTTCTGCTTTCTGAATCTAATTACGAAATTGAACAACAAAGCGTATTGTATTTTCCTGTTTTGCGATTAATGTTTAGGGATATAACTATCACAAATTCTGTATAATACGATTTAAAGCACAATTATGTGTCTGATGTATTGATATTCAATATTTAAACGGCTCTTACAATGTATGTGTATAATTTGCGGTTTCTGTAGCTTCAGCGGTATATCATATATAATTAACGTAACATTTTATAAATAACATAATATAAACGTCGTATTCTTATGTAACAAAGAATAGATATTTATATCAAAACAATTCCTTAAACTAGGTCAGCAGATAAAGTTCAAACGAATGCTATAATTTTAACTATTTTAGTTTCTTTCGTGAGCTAGTTAAGATCTAATCGATACGACTACAATAGCATTGGATTTATCCAGACTTGTTCATGTAAAATACTATAAATTATCTCCAAGCTTTAAATATCTCATTGATTTAGAGAAAAAAAAATAACACAGCAATAGAAAATATTATACATGTGATACTTGTATTATAGTGAAATGTCGTTTCTGTATACATATTTTCATTTTTTAGACCAATAAACGTAGTTAGGGATACGTTTGGCTCCTGTCGTAACATGAATTTTGTCACAGCACGATCATAAAAGTCGAAAACAGTGTATTGAACTATAAAGTAGCTACGAATTCTATATGGAAATGGAAATTTCAGTGACAAATAAAACATCAAAATGATCCATAATTTATGTATTTTAATAACTAAAATAAGAAGCATTATACATTCTACCCGCGTCTATGAGGCTTCAGCTCCTAAATTTTAATGAACCGTGAAGCAAGAGTAACTTTGGTTACTGTTCTAGCAGCTTTGTTACATTAATATTAAGTTCAAATCAATCGTTGTTTCAGTCGGTCATTGATAGTTTTAAAATTTACATTAAAATTGTAATGCATTTGAATAGTTCTTATTTCTTAATGTCATCAGAGCGCCCCCGCACGGCCTGTCAAGTCGTACAATACTTTTTAATCATTGATCGATTTCTATAAACGGCAACGCTAATACTTCGATCACGTATTAAGATATCATCCCACGGATACCAAAACTACCTATATTATTTTTATTATTATATCAGACGTTATATGAAAATATGTATAAAATATTCTAAAACAAACTAAATTTTATCGTAAAGAAAACTTGCATAGACAGCGTACAGCGACCCTCTCAGAACACCTTACTTTACATATTATCTACCCTTTCACACAGAGTTTCGTACGTTGCCAATAAATGAGATAACAATTCACCCTCAAGCACCCTACATACTAACTTACATAGACCCACTCGCCGACCCTTCCAGAACATGCTACACGCTAATAGAACCTTTATCACATCAGTATAAAGACCACAATCACCAAACCGATACTAATGAGAGCTTAGTGAAGAATTGCATATGCACAAACTACTTACAATTTATGTTAGTTTTGCGACATATGTAGCTAGACGCATCGGTACTTTAAACAGACCGCTCTCTCATACCTTGATTATACATGTTGAAGGACCGAGGAACAGGATCTTCAGTCATAATTTTATTAGGTATTTCTTACTAGTTTATTTTAAAATTTAATTTAAAATCAACTTTAGTTAACAAAAACAACGGTCTACTTCTAAAGCCAAGTATATATTTTTTTCTTTATATTTTATCTAGCTCTGATGTACTTCATCAAAGCAATCCAACTCCACCGTAATCTCTCCGATATCCCTTTCTCTATGTACGTCCCGTATCGATATAATTTATAACACAAATTCACCCAAAGACAGATTTCCCCTTTCGAGTTTCATCGATTCGTACTAGCATCGGTCGTCTTGGTGAAATAAATGGCATTGAAAATAAGATCTTAACATGGTTTTTGATATGCAGTTTACATTTGTTTTATAGCATCAAGTAATATTTCCTTTTGTGATACTCTAATATAAATCAGATGTCTAGACTTAGTAAATTTGTATAGAATATATTGTAATGTATGCGTTTCTAAAGTTTGTAGATTTGTATCCATGACTCTGTGATTGTTAAATGCTTTTATGTTGTATCTTATACCTCAGATAAAAAATGTCGAATTGATTTCATGTAGAGCCAAAAAGAAAATTAAAAAAAAATAATATGTATAACTTTAAAACGTTCTTATAGACGAAGGTTAAATGTATATCATTTAATTAAATAATTTACATCAGCAAATAAATGATTAATCAATTAAATATAGACTAAAACAATCGAAATATATTTATTTTTATGCATATTTTCTTCGTTAATAGATTAGACAGGTTATATTTACTCTGAATAAAGATTGATTTGACCAAAAGTAACATTAAGATAAAATTTAAACATTTCGGAGAAAAAAAATACGTACCTAAAAGTCGACAGTCTGTAAACATACGAGACAAATCAAAACATCACATCAGTTGTGATGAACCGCAGATTCTAGCTGGTGAAGACAAATATATGTGGTAATTCGCGAAACTAAAGAAATTTCAAAGCATTCCAGTTAAAAAAGAGTGAGTGTGTAACAGTTATAAACCTGGGATCATCTCGGCGAATGATATTGATTACATGGCTGTGAACACTCGAAACTCGACACAAAAATACGACAGACAAATAGAGAGAGATTGTTGTATGGAGAATAGAGTTATTGAAAAATATAAAAAAAAAACAACTTGTCTGTTTAAAATTTACAATTATAAAAAACTTTTGCAAGTAAAATAGGTGCAAAGAGTTTTACACAGCACTCATCAAAAGCTTTACATTTTAAAGAAAATAAATAATAATAATTTTAAAATAATATATAAATATTTAAGATGAGTTATCAATTACATTTTTTAATAAAATTACTTAAATTAAACTACCTACACTTTTCAATATAAATTAAAATTCAATATAAATATTCTCCAACAACAACAAAATTGAAGATGTATTTTTTATTTTAAACTCTTATAGCCTTGGGTTACTTCATACATTTCAATAAAAATACAATTTGGTTGTCAAACATCTGATACTGTGGAGCGTGGACTGTCTAAGATATGCAGCGGGGGACAACTTTCTTGTATAAAATAAACATTATGCATCCGTTTTATTGTGTGTTTTAATTTGATGCAAATTGAATTTGTATAATTGTGGTTCTTATTGTATATTTTAATTTTTCTGTTTCAACTATGTCTCCTAAGAATAAATACATTCGTTACAAACGACATATATAATGTCACTGATGAAATCGGTATAGATTTATTATAAAAATTATAAATCTATTCTCATACAAAATCTTAAAATTTATGTAATTTCGTGTTCTTACAAATATCATGAATCGTCCTTCAACCGTCCAGGGCTTAATAGATGCATTCTTAATAACCTTGTATCCTAAGATCTCCATATATACCAATATTGCCAGAGGCGTCACCTGTGACGTTAAGTTTTAAATATATCAAACGAGTTCATAGTGTTTCTGTGATCTGTCTATCACGAACGTTACCACTGTATATAAATCATTCAAGCCCATAATGTATCCGTCACTCTTAGACCGGACTTGTATCCTGTTTCTTCACGCGAGACAGCTGATGAATTATTCATGAACGTCCTTATACCCCGACTCCGACTGCAGGGGACATCCACGTACAACATGACATACACCAACATCTATTGATTTATGTTTTCCCGTGAAAACAATATATTTTTTTAAATTATGAAGCGTAATATGTAAAGCTATGTATGCCATTTTAAAAGAATTGAAGTTGCGAACGAACGTTGAATGTAATACAGTTTCTATGAAGGATATTTGTTTTATATAAAATGCATTAAACATATGTACGTATATTTTATATGAAATAACTTAAAATCAACATTGCAGCTATCTCTCGCCGTGCTTGATTTTAACACAGCTGTATATAATACGATAATTCGTAAAGATTCGTCTGTGTGTATTGTGTATCGCCTATATGTCAAACTATTTCCATCCAACTATGAAAATTTAAATAATCTATTTATATTTACAAAACTGACTTCATGTGATAATTAATTTAGTCTAAATCTTCGTAATATTGTAAAAAATTTCATCAAATACAGTAAGGTTTAGTAAAGGGCTCCATGTCAAGCAAACGATGTCAATATTTGTCATTAGTATCGAAATTAATGTATATAAAACTGGTAAATGTAATTTATACACCATTAGCAGTTCAAGCGGCGTCCGATAAAAGATTTCAAAATTCGTCTCCGTTGTTTTATTTTTAATAACTCTGATAAATATTAATTCGGAACAATGTCCTCGTAAAATGAAGTAACCTTCCTCAAACCAAACTTAAATACCTACTGTTTTTTAATATAAATATATTGCAATGTCTTGTACAGTAGTTCCTACAAGTTTTGAAATTAATTTATATATATTTTTGTCTTAGTTTACAACGTCTATCCCAAAAGGTTTTCAATGAAAATTATTTTCTTTGAAAATAACAGACAAACTAGAATTATAATTTTTATCTGAAATCTCAATTTTTACTGTCAACATTATAAGAAATATATTAAACATAAAATCAAAACATTTATTCTATTATTGATGAATATCGAACATAGCACGCTATAAGTATTGCTAACTGTTGTCATCTGAAGTGTCATTTACACTTGTATAAACCGCTTCCGAACGATCCAACCTTCGTAGAGTACATTACTTATCAGTTAGCATATTATGATACATTAAAAAACTAATAAATCATCAATGAAAATGTATTTAATATGTATCAAGAGGATTATTTCCATCTCATATTTCACACAAAGCGTTTTCCTCCGCGTACATCTGTCATGTGTAGTGATAGGTTGTGCAGGCAGCGGGCGCTTCTCTTTGTTACTTGTGAGGGACGTTTGAATCGCCTCCGACTGTAACACATCATATATTAACGGTTCATATTTTATGAATAATTATTATTGTCCTGTTATATTTGGATCGAGTATCTCTTTGTGTTGTAACAATCGCGTGCGTCGTTTGAGGCTCGCTCATATTGTTATTTCTTTGTTACGGGATACATACAACATATTAAATCACACGGTGTTTCAATAAACTAATCCTTAGGTTTAGGCCAACAAAGTGATCAGGATGAAATTATTTAACGAATTCAAAATATACAGCTGACTTCTCAATAAGTTTATTGCAATGAATGAGCCATCAAAGTGAATATCACCCTTCCGTTATTTTCATGTAAAACTGTTTTATTCGTTTCCGTTTCCACTCCACGTACGGGAAATAGATGTTACTGCTGAAGGACGTTCATCTGTTCTAGTTACATGACGTTTTAATCGCACGACACAAAGTAACATGTTATGAGATCGCGAGTTGTGCTTGTTGAAAAATAATCATTTGTGAGACAATGTTGTCTGAACGCGACTTTCACAAGATAATATCGTTTGATCCGTATGTGCTCTAGGTCTGCTCAAACATTTCAAACTCGCTAAGGGCTGTGGTGGAACAATGCATGTTCAAGTTCCGAGCGACTGACCTAAATGTTACCCAATCGATTTTCAGTACAACTGAATTATAGAAGAGAAGACCCGTTTAAGGTTAAGAGTTAAGACTGTTATTTTGCTTCGTATTTTTATTATGTAAACAATGTCTTCGCTTTATTTAGACATGAATAATCCGCAGCGGTGAGCGAGTGTGCTGCATTAGCATTACTGTTACGTCATAAACACCCCCATGCTGAAATTTAGGTCATGTAGCACATGTTCTAGGTCTCACCCACTTTAAACCTACGTGTTAACTAACATACTTTGAATGTCAAGTTTTTTAAAATCTAATATTTTGTCACCCAGACGTTTGATGTATGTCGCAGTTTTACAACAAACAGCCTTATATATTATACAAACTTTTCAACCCGACCGAGTAAAACCTATCACGTTTGCAAATTATACGTCGAATAGAATAAACTTTCAGATGTAGGCAACTTTATTTGTTATGAAACGTATAATGTCAAACCTCTTCTATAAAATTGCAAACAAACAAAATAACTTAGCAGTGTTCATAAATAATTTATACTACATAATTAAAAAGAATTAATTATGCTTAAACATATCATGCAATACTTTTCGTTAAGTCAGGTATATTATATTTTTATTTCTCTGTATTTTGAAAGTTTTTTTTTTTTTATAAAACTCATAGAAACTTTTAATTAAAATTTATATTTTTTAATGTGATGCAATGTCGTTATTACGTTGACAAAGATGACCTCAAACCGCTTTCACTTTAGTGTCTAGATTCTAGACAATTAAATTAAATAAAATCCTACCGTCTTACACATTTCTGTCTTAGAGAACTTGGGCCTAATCGACTAGCAAATACGATGAAATTCATCTTACTTTTAGGCTCACATTATTTATTTTATAATTATTATACATAAATTAAATTGAATATATTTAAAAAAACAGCAACAGTTCCTTAACCCTCATCGATAGAGAAGCGTTCAAGGCATTATAGCAACTCCCAATTTCTGTAAGGTCAAGAAACTTTGTAAAATAATCCGACCTACCGGCTGCGTTTACACATTACATTTGATAAATGTTGCATATCACGTAAATAAAACTCATTGTGGAAACCAATTTATGACATTCATTGATATTAACCTAATTCGTTACTATATTAAAATCATTGATTACTTAAATCTTTAATATTTCAATTAATGTTTTTTTTCACGTAGTCATATATATATTGTTTTTTCTGTCTCCAGTACTGCTTAGCGAGGCCATTCTCTCTGACGACACTCTGGAGGAGAAGACTCTCAAAATAACAGATTTCGGCCTGGCCCGGGAGGTGTACAAAACTACCCGCATGTCAGCGGCCGGGACATACGCCTGGATGCCGCCTGAGGTATTGTATATATAATTGTCCTTATTGTAGTTTATTTATATAAAATATTTGTGTTAAATTTCCCTTTTGTTAAACATAACATTTTTATATCTGCCCATAAGATTGTCTGCTGCAACTGAATGCTTACAATATACATATTTTTATCGCGGAATTCCACTGTAAGACAACATTCTTCCATTCTTAAACACTCGAAGCTTTTGTTGAATAGTTTTAGTTTTAAACTGCGTATGTAAATGTCAATCTGCTCAAATCGGTAGGAGTATACGAAACACGCTCGCCACCATTTTTCGTTAGAAGCACACTTCTAAAAGTACGTTAGTAATCTGAAAAAATGTATTTAAATTAGATATTTTGCAACAAAAATTAAGTGAGCCTAAATATTTAATTTAAAATATTATAAATAACTTTTATATTTATATAGATATTTTTGTTAATTTTTTTTTTTTTTGTTTTATAATTGAATAATTACATTATTGTCATATAGTTAATATGTTAAGTTTCCTTAATTATTGCTTTATTAGTATTAGCAGATGCAATTTTAGATTAAGTTATTATAATAAATAGAAAAAAAGACAAAATCTGTAGAAATTTTGAAAGAGATTTAAACGTTTGTCACATGATGGTCGAAGTCAAATAATCTAGATCTAAAACATCCTTAGAGATTGCGTATATAATATATTGCTTTATATACACAGCTTCCTTATATACATGTACGGAAGTCAATCAGGGGCGCATGGACTTTTTATTATAAAAGTAATCATGATTAACGTTATGTTCATCGCCTCGTGACACTACGTCTAATACTACCTATAAATGTTCAGATACCTTCATTTTTATTTTAATAATTTTACAGTTCTTATCAAGTCCTATGAATATTATGAATGCTAATGTTTGTGAGGATTACGTTGATTGTTGCTATTTGGCGTAAAAACTGCTTGATAGGTTTTTATAAAACATCACAATCATGTAGTTTAGACAACAGAATAAGACGTACGCTATGATTTATGTCAGAATTGCGTGTGGTTTCAAAAGGATTACAGTATAACACTTGCATGTATGTATAAACTGTCTATAGATGTCGCTTTCGGTTCGTTAGCGTATCTATTGTTTTAACACGCTTTATACATTTCTCTACGAGTCAACCCCCGAAGTTGCTGACGAAGTCGCGGGCAAAACATTGTGATATAAAATAACTGTCACAACACAATACAATTATTAGTAGTGGCGTAATAAGATCTCGAGCTGTCTCCCGTAAGTTAAAATGTGGACAGCCATGATAATGAAATATATCGCAAGTAATCTTGTTTAATACATTGTACTGTATGGTTAACTTTACTGAAGCTAATTGATGTATCGAGCTGTGATCTGATTATATTAAAACTAACACGTTGGAGCCGTCATTAAAGCCAATCAATATATACGTTATACGTGATACAATACAAGAATGTAGGATTTTGATAAAATCATATAATTCTTACTTAAACTGACTTTAAAGAATTAGCATTTAGTTATGTGTATCAAAAACAAGGATTTATATTAAAGTGGTACTCTTTATATACTTTATAAAAGTCTTAATAGATAATCAAAAAAGGTTATATTTTTTTTTTTTTCCATGAAAATTTTTCTGCTTAAATTGCGCAATGTACTTCTGGATGCAATTCATATATATAATATATTATAAATATGCCGTACAAATAAAATTACTCTTTGCAGGTGATAAAAAATTCCACATTCTCCCATGCATCAGACGTGTGGTCCTATGGTGTCCTCCTATGGGAGCTTCTCACTGGAGAAACTCCCTACAAAGGGATCGACGCTCTGGCGGTGGCTTATGGTGTAGCTGTGAACAAATTAACATTGCCCATACCCAGCACCTGCCCTGAACCATGGAGAGTGCTCATGGAAGGTAAATAATCCCATCAATATTCAGTCTAAATTACCTCGAATTTAATTAAAATCAATCAATTGATATAAAACTTAGAGTAGCGGAAGTGATACAAAAAAGTAATCCTCAATCAAACATTCCTCTGAATATTAATCAATGAATTAGATTCAATGTAATCGTTAATTTTTTTTGGTAACTTGTGTTTTGCTAATCCATCCAGAATAATTATTTATTGCTGGTTTCGTTCTCAGTCATCATTATAAATTCTTCCCACAGCTTGATCCTGAAATCAAATAAGTTGACATAAATAATATTGGGCAAAGTGTTACACCTTATATGGAAATTGTATTCCAGCCTGTTGGCGCTCAAATCCCCGGGAGCGTCCCTTATTTCCTGAAATCCTTGACCAATTGGAACACATCAGACAGTCGGAATTCACGAGGGCGCCGCACGAATCCTTCCACACTATGCAGGATGGTTGGAGGCTGGAAATCGAGGAGGTCCTGAGAGATCTACGGAGAAAGGAAAAGGTTGGTACATTAGGAAGAAACTAAAATCACACCAGAAACAAAAGAAATATCGGCGATCAAGGAATATTAGATTATTAACATGGTAGGGGGAATGAGAACCGGCCAAAAATATACAAAAATATTAAATAGATTGATATCACTCAGTTGATTCTTTAAAATCAAAAAGCAATGATCATAAAACAAGAGAGTAAACTAGTTTTAAATTGACTTGTCTCTTTCACTGACATATGCTTTAGAATAGATTAGACTGAAGGCATGTCGTTTGAAATGTGAGTAGTTTGGACGATTCGTTTTGTAATAAAAATGATTTTGTTTCCTTTGTAAGAAACGCCAGCGAGTACCCGACCGGTACGAGCTGACATAATGTTATGATACATTGATATTATTAATATGGGTGTTGTTTTCCATACGCTTGCAGGAATGCAAAACCATAGAGGAGGTTAGTGTTTATGTAAACCTTGGGTTACTTTGCGTTTGCGCTGTATGCTTCGTTATGGTTGACAACTTTTATTTTATATTTTGCCGTTTTAGAGCTTCGTTTAACATCCGGAATCCTTTTGAATAGAGTTTTTTTTTTAATTTATCACCCTTTGATTCTTTATATTTTCTAACTTAGTTTTTAATTTTAGGTTTCTGTTAATTTACCTAATTAATGAGATCATAACTCTGCTCACCTGTGTCGTGTTGTCTCAACAGAATCCTTTGTAATACAGGGAAATGTGCTACACATTATATAATTACAACTCTTTTTGGCTCTATATTTGTATGGTATGGGCCATTTTAGGGATTTATTTGACATAACACGACCGACAAGTATCTGACTGGTGTTAATGTTACATTTACTTGTGTAGGAACTTCGTTGTAGAGAGGAGGAGCTAACCAGAGCTCAGCTTCAGCAGCGGTTGATGGAACAGAATCTTGCGCAGAAAGAGAGGGAATTGGAGATGAGGGAAATAGACCTGGCCGCCAGGGAATTACACATACTGATAGTGGCCAGTAACATGTCGCATACACAACCGCCGCAGCCCAACAAGAGAAAGGGTGAGAATTATTAAATTCAATAGCATAATGTAATATATTTAAAAAAATCACACGTCCATAAACACTTTAATAATTTTTGCAGGCAAATTTCACAAGATGAAGTTACTGAAAAAGGACACGATCTCATCTCCACTGGACTTTAGGCACACGTTAACAGTTCGGCAGTCGGACGACGAGTCGAGTGTTAAACAACTTGTGGCAGTCGCCAAGGACACGCCGCCAGGGTCGCCAGCCATTATGAGACCCATCGTTTGTAAGTACTACGATAGACCTTGAAAAAATGTGTGATAGTGGTTGTAGTCAATAATATTATTGAAAGCCCTATTTCCTCAAATTCCTTATTAAACCTCAAAGAACATACTCAAACTAATGCCAGCCTTCAGACTTGTTTTTCTATTGCTGACTCGGAAATAATAAATGTGTTCCAGTAACACCGAGTAAACTTTCTTGAAATACAGTGCTCAAAGCATACACAAGCTGGATGACGTGGAATATCTCTTTAAGTGTAATTGTTTTGTGTGTCCCAGTGCCAGCGGACGGAGTGAAAGGGAAAACTTGGGGTCCATCGACGGGTCACCAACGGGCTCGAGCACATCTACCGCTGCCGGCGCTCAGACCTCGCGCCCACCGACCATCCACATCTGCCCCGCATCTACCACCGCACGCACCTCGCGCGCCTCATCCAGGTACACACGAACACATTACACTTGCTAGTATCGACACACTCTACCTACACACACACTAGTACCGACAGACTCTGCACACACAAGTACCGAGACACTCTCTCCACACACACAAGTACCGCCACACTCTGCCCACACATACTAGTACCGACACACTCTACACACACAAGTACCGCCACACTCTGCCCACACATACTAGTACCGACACACTCTACACACACAAGTATCCAGACACTTTGCCCACACATACTAGTACCGATACACTCTACACACACAAGTATCCAGACACTTTGCCCACACATACTAGTACCGACACACTCTACACACACAAGTATCCAGACACTTTGCCCACACATACTAGTACCGATACACTCTACACACACAAGTATCCAGACACTTTTCCCACACATACTAGTACCGATACACTCTACACACACAAGTATCCAGACACTTTGCCCACACATACTAGTACCGACACACTCTACACCCGATACTAATACCGCCACACTACACACACAAGTGTCGACACACTCTCACGACACATACTAGTACCGACACACTCTACACGCACAACTACCGAGACACTCTCCCCACACATACTAGTACACTTATGACATCTTCACTGTCTTACTGTTTATTTGTTAAATTATATAATATATCTTACAATAATCATGTTATGACGTTATAGCTATATTTTGAATAATGTCTCACTTCAAAGTGAAATATGATATAACTTTTCTGATTATTATTTTGGTATGATACACATTGCCACAACAGTCTACGTAAAATGTAATCACTCTACAGAATGTATTCTGGTATACATAACATATTAGGTGTATAGTAAATAAATGTACGCGGGATGTTTAAGAGTATGTCTGTTTGTTACAAGTTGAATGGTTTGTGTTGCGATGTAACGTACGCTCAGTCAACAATATTGTATTGGAGTAACGCAACAGTATAACAAATTTTAAATGGAAACCGCGGCAGGGCTTATAACGATAAACGCGATCGAGGAAACGAAGCGCAAACCGCGCAAGTCGAAATCACAAGTACGCGCGCCCAAGGCCGAGATAGCGAAGAAGAGGTCGGGCAGTCACGACGACCTGCTCGACGCCGAGCCCAGGAGGAACAAGTTCTTTATGTGTCCCATGTTCACGCCCGAGCTGCCCCACCACTACGACACGGTGTTCGACGCGCCGCAGAACAGGAAGGAGAAGAAGACCTTCCTCAAGAGCATCCGCTCCAACAGCCTGGCGGGGCTGCTGGCGGGGACCGGCAACCTCGCGCCCGACACCGCCGAGCTGCTCCGGGACGAGTGACAAACGCTAATAAAATAAACACGACTCGAAGTTTAGACATACATTATACAGGGTGTGTAGGTTGTCCTCATAGAGCCACCGAGGCTCGCGCACGCCGACCGTACAAATGTGTTGCCATATTAAATACATATCCCGTAATGACATTCCGTGTTTGCATTTCAAAACGTCTGCCATATTTTTTTCTGGATCCATAATATCCATAATATACGAAACGGAGCTCGTCCCCAACACTCACATGTATATAGTAAAGTTTCCCGGATTTGAATGCTTATGTTAAGTTTAGTTAAGTAGGACGAAAAAAAAATAAAAAAAGACTTATATTTGTTAGGTTAGCTAGGTCGAGTTAGTTATAAGGGCAGTGTTACTGACTCGCTGCCCGCGGACCGCGTCTCCGACAGCGTCGCGTCAGCGGCTCGGGGACGTGCGGATGTGGTCCGCGACAATCTGTTCACAGATATCAGGAAGTAGTAGTTTGTAAGGTGTATGAATTTGTTCGCATTTATCTCACTAGCTGTAAGGTTGTATTCGATACTATGAGTAGTTTAAAATACGTTTAAAATACTGTGTTCATATTCGGTAACCCTGAACCGTGTATCTGATATCCGATGTTTCTGATGCGAGTGATTTTTATTAAAATAAATACAGTGGACATAACGTAATCTTGCCAACGCGGATCCTTGTAAAGGGGTAGTGACGTCACAGAAAATGCAATGAAAATAAACAAAAAAATAAATATATACATATTAGTGATAAGTAGTCGGTAATGTTTGTCCTTTTACGATGGAATTGATGGTAAACATTTATTTTTCTTCCCCCGTCTCCTCGCTGCTCTAAAGGAACGTCTCAAGATAATCTGTCATATCCTTGTAAGTACTTCACAATATATAGACTCGCCGTGACTGATTGATCCTTTAGCTTGTTCTATTCTAGAATCGCGTCACAAAGCAATAAAAGATACATTTTTATTAATTAAATGGCAGATAATTTAGTTTTTCTTTATATTATCTTTAATTCTATGCATATTTTAAGTTCGTTTTAGGAGATTGTGTGATAATGATTTGTATTTGTGAGTTGTTTTTTTTACTGTAGCATAATTTATGTAGTAACGAATCGTATAATTTTTGTTTTTTATCTGAATGTACTTTTTGAATTTTTTTTTTTTTTTTTTGTAAATTGTAAGCATTTGTTTGCTTCCAGCCTGTTTTTTTTTTATTTTATTTTTTGTTTATAAGTGCTATGCATGCTTCTCAGTTCATAGTTACGCTACGATAAAGTAAAAGTGAATATAAATATATATGTATCTGTCGTACTTACTTATTTTTTAGTCCATATGATAATTCGCTTCGTCTATCACCATGTCAACGGCACGCTTTCAAATGTTTACAATAGTCTAATATCGACGTACGGAAGTCCATGTGATGAGCAATGAGTAGAGACCGCGAGGGACCGGCTCATACGGTCATGTAGACTTCTCATACTGTATAGAGTAGGTGGAATAAAATAGTACAAAATAAGACAATAAATCTCTCGCTGTAACAATGTTGGTGGTGGATACAATAAAGAGGCTCCGATGTAAGCTGTCACGAGCAGCACAAACAATCTGGTGATCTGGTTCTAGATATTATAATTAGTATTTTTTTTATATATCAAATAAACCTTTTCCATAAAATCGATGCTGGTGTATTCTTTTAACATGGGTCTACTAATCAATAGCTACTAACAGAACCCCTAACATTCGGAAAGTTAAATAAAAATAAACGAGACGAAAGAAATGGTGACGGTAGACGACGGAATGAAGGAATATTAAAAAAAATATCCGGCTTTAGCTTCTCATACGAGCTGTAACTGGGGAGGAAAGTCTCGAGATACGAGCGATATTAATTAATAACAATATTAAAACGTGCCAGTGCCATGACAAGTTTATTTGCATAAGTAAGTATATAGATTGATTTTTCATTTGTTTTGCTTTTTATGTTGCTTCTTATCTGACATGAACTGTTTGGCATGTATAGTTCACTTCTCACGACTGCATGGTATCCACTCCTTTCGATATTATTGTCATATATATTATATAGTTGGTAGTCACTCCTTCCATTGTTTGGATCACGTTTGTATAATAAGTTATTCTGAATGGCCATCGAGGTGTTCCACTGATTATTTGGTGTTCTGGGAATTGTTCATGTGACCAAATCATTACGTAAGCTCGACTGTGACGGAGTCATAGATTTGTCAAGAATAAGTTCTTATACGAGTCGCTTACATTAATTCAAGTTGGACCTCACACGTTCGTATGTAATCATGGTTTCCGAGGAGCTATATGTTATAAATAATAAAATTGCTTCGATATGTGATCACGACCTCTGTGGACGCTGTCGGTGTACTCACTAAAGTATGTTTTTTATTCACGTAGGTTGTTTTCTCCCTTACGCAGACTTCAGCCCGGACGACTGGGGCCCGGAGTTTCCTTTGAGTACCTCTTCTAGACACACTATACCGATGCCGACACTATACAGCACTGAAGGTGAGCGGTACTATCTCGTATCATTTATATATATATATATATATATATATATATATATATATATATATATACTACATCTTGACTGTGCTCCGTACTGATACTTATCGTAATATATTTGAATGCGGTGTCCACCTCGATCAATGTCTAGGATATATAGTAAAGTAGCTCATCATTATATTCCAGGATACAAATACAAGAAACCTAGTATAATTGAACTAGTTTTATACAATATGGCAGCTCTCCTGGGCGGTGTGGCCGCCGGGTACGATGTAAGAGTGTCGAACGTCAGTCCATTACATCCCACGCTACAACCGCATAAGTGAGTATTTACTAACTTATGATAAATTTTATTAAGAGATTATGTTACTTATTAGATATTTTTAATTTCAGGCCGGAATTAGAGACGGAAGTCATAGGCACCTCGATCTACGAAGGCTTCGGCTTCGCCCACAACACGTACCACGGACCCACGAGACATTTGCGGGCGCCACTTAACGCTATCACCGGCTCACCGGTTAGTAGACTTTTTTTGCTCATTTCCATAGATAATCTGCTGTTTAGAAATGGTATAGCTTTCTCCATTCAGAAATCTGCTCCAAGCAGATCTGCATTGGGGACGTAAATATCATTCACCTCTATACTAAGATATAACCTTGGATATAATACAACATTCCAGATATCTAGTCTTCAAGCGGAGGAGCAGAAGCCGATCCGGTTTACGGACTCCCCTACGCACTACGCTCATCCGTCGTCATCGTCAGGGTACGCGCACTCCGCGCAGCCTCTCTCCGGGACCTCGGGCCTGGGCACCAACTACACCTCCACTCAACCCACGCCCTCGCCGCGCAGGACCTCCTCCACCACCTCCGACCACCTCGCAGACCTCTACCACAACTACAGGGAGAACTTCCAGCCGTCGTCCGCATCGCAGGAACGCATACAGGACTACTACTACCGCGCAGAGCCGTACGCGTACGATAGGACCGCGGACTACGTCGTGAAGCACCCCTACTACGGATACGACGAGTGCTCCTTCGAGTACAGAGACTCGCCGGAGTTCCGCCCGCCCTACCTCGCACACAGACGGACACCTTCCAACTCCTCGGCGACGAACTCCCATCCTGAGGAGTTCTCCCCTTCCAGACAGTACCGGGAGAAATACCCCAAGGACAGGAGGGACGAGTACCGGACCCCGCAGAAGGAGTACCCGAGGAAGTCCAGCGACTACTCGCTCCCGCGGGACTACTACCGACCGGAACCGGAGACGGAACGGCCCGCCATCCTCGGCTTGGAGCCGACGAAGCTTCGGTCCAGTCTGAAGAAGTACAAGAAGGGCTCGAGCAGCTCCGGCGGGGGTTCCCCCAACCCCACGCCGCCGGACAGCCTGAGCGAGACCGACAGCTCGTACGCCTCGGCCCGCGAGTCGGCCGGCTCCGCGCGCGTTAGGTTCAGTCCGGACGCGCGGCGCTCGTAGCCACGCGCCGCCTTCAGACACTACCTCGTGTGATGCACAGTGCGAACTCGGCCTTACAGCGCCCTCTGTTACGTGACGGATCGGTCGACATAAACTTGTGTTCATATTTATGTAGTATTTGTATATTTGTAAAATGCGGCGACTCGGATGTAATAGTTCTAATGGACCTATCTGTAATCTGCTCGCGAGGTATTAACTTGTTAGCTGTAATCGCGACGTATTGGACTGTAGTGTAAAATATATATAACGCAATAGAGCGACTGTGACGTCTTATTGAGATTAAACTGTAGACTCGTTTTAATGGATTTCTTTAGAGTGGTTATTCAGGGTGTTTCGTGTAGAGTCGGCGACGTAGGCACAAAGTAAATACCTGTACAAATGTAAATATGCACGACCTGTATAAGCTTTTTTATTTAACTGGCATTTATTTTTGATATAGTGATTACTTTTTTTTTTTGTTTTTTTACATTCTGTTGACATATAAATAGTACAAATGTGTTTTAAGGTGTTCTAATAAGTAAGAAGTCGACAACGTTCTGTGTATATTTGAATTAACAATATGTAAATCGTATTAATTAAATTGTATGCATTTTGTACAAAAATATAAAAAAAATGAGATATTTTTACAGAATATCGTGTAACTGTAGTCAGTAGGCAGCTTTTATATCAGCCGGAGCGTCGGACCTTGTGACTAGTCCTCTTCATATATCTGAGAATTGTTGCATATCCAGGTTAACTGATATTACGCTTTATGTACTCGGAACTAAAATATTTATATCCCGGAGCCGACCTCTCCGAGCGGGAGGCGGCGAGGGCGGAATTATAATAAGGGGTATATCGAAATTAATATTAGCTTTGATATTATTAGCGAAACCAGTGCCTAAAGTCTGAAGGAACGGTTTTAAGACATTTTGTATGAGATGTGGTTTTTGAATGTATTGATCACCGGGTTGTAGGCCAGGCCAGTACGCGCTGTATGCTGCATGTGTTCGTTTTCTCAACGTGCAATAACTTGTAATTTTTTGCGTCCATTCTTTTTATTATTATTGTATTTATCATTTATTATCGGTCGTCGTGAATGTATCTTCCTATCGTCCTATACAGTATCGGTGTTAGGAATCTTTCGAGGAACTGGGGACCGACTCGTTCGAGCCGTGACAGCTTCCTGTATATACAATTCACGGCGCAAGTACTTAAAACCTCTAGTCTTGAATATTTTTATTTATTTTATCGGGACACGCGTCTGTCTGCGGATGATTCGGCATTCCATTGTTTTGTATGAACCGGTACATTCCATGTCGCTTCTGGTCGTGATATTATGCTCAGTGGATGGTTTATAGATGGTTCTGTGTGCCAACAGCGGGGTTCGGATGATGCCTTAAGTATGTACGTTAAACCGACAAATAAAAAATAGATTAAGCTTTTTACAATGTCTTGTTATTTATAACCCGAACACATCTTGGTCGATAATAAATACGAAATATGTTTCTGGGACAGTTGGGTGAAGAGACGAGCACGTCTCAGGTAAAGGAAGTTGGATTTCTACATTTTTACTTCAATGGGTTTTATGAATTAAATTAATATCGTTGACAAAGAAAACAACACAATTAATACAAAAACAATTTATTGTATTCCGGATGTCTAAAATACTGTTCCGTGCATGTAAATATAAATATTAATACTCGTGTCCTTAATAACTATTTTACAGCTTCCATAACTTAGATTACAATGTTCGTGGGAAACGGACAGTCTTCAACATGTTACATTATCAGGACACAAAGGACATGATTATCGTTTTCCTAATTTTAAAATATAAAAATGGTCACGACTTTATTCCTAACATCCAATTTTCAACCCTGAGATTCATCCAATTGTTTTAAATTTTTTAATATAATTCTGGTTCAAAACCAAACCTTACTTCTATGCGATGAAAACCATCGGAAATATCACAATCATTAAACAATATGTACGTTAAAACTAAACATATGTAGCTTACTTCTAAACACGCACAAAATAAGACTATGTGACTAGTGAAAATGCAGTTTAAATGCAATACGGTGTATAAATGTGACCATACGCTGATATACTTAGTATAATCCCGTCATTGCCAATTTCGTTTTAAAGCTTAGAAAAGTTATTAAAATTTACGTTTAACAAATGTACAGTAAATCAACAGCTCCCTACACGTGGAACAATTCATAAATATTGCAAAAAATAGACAAAGCATCACACAAATATGAATAACGCGCACAGCCCAGCGTCACTGGCGTCCGGCCAGGAATACCGCTCGAGCGGGAATTAATTTTCCGAATGTAACGTAATTTCTCAGATAAAGTTTGTGTTACATTCAACGCCGTGGAAACACTAATAAATTATTTTTAATTAATTCAAAGGAAATACAAATATACCACAAGCCCTATGAGTCGCTGCCGATGTTTGTCATTTTAATCTTTTTAATTCATCCTTATCTCCACGTTTTGGCTCATAGCCGGCGAGCAATCTCAAACTGATATATTCAGGGTCTTTCGCTATTACAGTGATGATTCACTAAACGCTAGACACTTGTCAGTCAACGGCAGGCGGGCCTTCAGAAGGACATCGAATATAGACAACACAAATATTTAATGTCATAGGAATGTAAAAACTAATAACATTACAAGATCAGTTATCGATTCCTCCGCATCATCTTAATTAGATAAAGATTATATCGTATATAATTAATAACAACACACACAATAAACACTCATACATTTTTGTCGGAACTTCTGAGGCTTCCCTATACAATTATTATGTATTCATTAACATTACGACAGCATACAACATGACGGGTGTCGACGTCTTTAGGAATACGAAACAGCTCGCATGCCCTGTCCAGGTGACGCTGAGATATATAAAGACTATCGGCAGTTAGCAACCAAACATATGCATAAAAAACAAAGCAACAATGCAAGAGAATATAATTACCACACTGACCATGTATAAGATAAACGAAATGTGATTGTGAATGTGGACATCACTCGTTAAATGATCCCAGTATGTTAGTTTATTGCTTACTCATCGCAACCGGTTTAACTAATAAAATGTCCGTATACTTTGGCAGCACGTCAATCTATACAGGGAATCCCTTAAATAACCAACAGGAAGGGTAAGTCGGGAACAGTAGATACTAATTAAAGGGACTTCATACTTTTTACAATAGCCTCTATAGATCATCGTGCATTTTGTAATTTAAAACGAGGTCTCGACATGAATTTTAAGACAAACATTTTGTTAGGATATTTGTACAACGTTTGTGCTTTACCTCTGTGCCAATAGAAGTAATTTTGTCAATTCTACAAAAATCCAAATAACTATGTATTGGTTCGGGTCATGAGATTTGGTAAGTTTGTAACAAAACGGAATACCTCATTTATCGAGGTCTGTTATACCGGTGATAACACTTACTGATATGATCCCTGAACCACGATAAAGACTAAGGCGGGAACGTTAATTCTCTCACATTCAAATAAGTGGAGAGTTTATCTTTCATAGTAAACATGTTTTCGAGCGGTTCAAACCCCGACGGGCGTTATGGATTTTGTCTGCGCTCTGTTCCTCTATTCGTGTACTGAAAATTGCCAGAAAAACTACAATTCTCACTCGCTCCACTCAGACTTTAAACTTTACAAACAAGTTACATGAATATTAATGAAGAATATTAACAAAAAATAACAAATCATTTCCATTATTCGAATAGGACTTCAATTAACCTTGGAGATTTGAATTCATTTTAATATAAAGTTTTGTGTCTCGGACGAGTGTAATGATATTTAATATCATTAAATTATTATAATATAAAATTCCTTCCCGTGTTAAACACTAATATCAAACATCACACAATAGCGAGTTCTTATACTTTTGAGAAGCGCCTTCTTGGTCGATGGGATTAAATATATTGATTTTATTATAAATGCGGCCTAGCAGACGACTGAGTCAGACTAATTCCCCTCGAGACTACAATAAACCCCGAAATATTAACATGATTATATCTAAAGATAGTATACTTTTGTGTTCTCTGTTCTGATTTGTGGCATAAAATATTACGTCTCTTATATCTCTCGGCTCGGATATTAGACTAAGTACGTTAAATTACAAACGGACAGTACTGAAAGCTGTTTAATAGTATAACGTCGAAACAATTGCGAATGTAACAATATGATTTAAACATGTTTTTCCGACTACAATGCTTTTGAATTACTATGTACATTTAATATAAGGTTTTTATCAAAAACGCGACAGTTAACGTCTTTACGTCACGTAATAGGTCATTGGTTAGCTATCACGAATGATATTGGCCGAGGTTAGTTCTGTATAACTGCGAGGAAAACCGACAAACATCGTATGTAAAGAAAATATTGCCTCACTGACGTGTGAGACGTGCGATTATAATGGCATTCGGCCGACATTAACTTTATAAAACGGTTAATGCCTTGGAGTAACGGACGTCGCCTCGCGTTCACTGTCTTTAATGATTTAGAAAAGTCAATGTATTAATTGATGTCTGTTTTAAGCACACAGGATGGAATCATTATCTCGAGGCTACAGGATTTAAAACAACCGATTTATATTACTAAGAGACTTGACTCGAAGTTCGGATTCATTATCATAATTTAAAACCAGAATAATAAAATACATTTTTAGTATTAAATACATATATTAAAACAGATTTAGCACACATAAGAAAATACATATAAATTACTTATAATTAATTATATATAGGCGTAGCCAGCACATACCTAACAAATTTGCTTAACATAAATTATAATATATGTGATTATACATACATAGAGACTACATATCATATAGTTATAGTGAAGTCAGTATAAATATACTTAGTTACAATAATAATTGGCAAAAATTGATAACTTGCTACGATTTAGCTCAAATATAATACCAAATAAGATTGCGGAAGTACTTCCCACCGAGTGAATTCTATTCAACATCTTGCATCGGCAGTTAAACAATTTAAAGATTTCATACGCTTTATAGAATATAAGAAACTTTCGAGAGAACCTATCATCTAAGCTTAATTATATTAGTTAGAAAAGTATTAAAATATTTTTTTTATTTTACAAATAAAAAATGTTTTTAACAAACCAATCATCCATATTCGCGGTTTCCGCAAAACGACGACTCGATAGAGGGACAGATTAATTATCGATATAAAAAATTTGGCTTTCAATTGTCATTAGTTAAGCACCTCAGGCGACTTACATTCCATTAAAAAATCCAAATAATGTAAAACGACTAAAGACAGTTTAAAACTATAAAATAATATATATATTTTTTATACAGTGAACTTAGAACGAATAAAATATTTTTTAAATGATATATAAAGTAAGTATAATTTATGCGACAGTGTATGTGTCGAATGACGCGTGAGGTCGTCGACACGCGCTCCACGAAAATATTTATAGAGACGGTGCCCTTGAGAAGGGCAGAGTTCCAAGCACCTCGACGGACAATCGCACTTTACCGAGCAAAATCAATACTAACTTGATAACAGACGGTTAACCAGAGTTATCACAAACTCAACGTCCTGCACGCTCATTACATAGGTCCGAAACTTTTCTTCAAACATAACATATAATATGAAAGCTAATTAATTACTATGGAATTATGTATAACATGTATTACTCACCATCTGTATGTCATCCGTCACTTTCTACTTTCTCAATTTTTCATTCCGTTATCGAGGGGTTGTACACTAAACTAGGCGTATTCTTAACGTGGCAGTATAGATCACTTAACTTTTAGCTTTGGACCACTTCGATCGCATCGTACGGATCCCTACGGCCGGTGGACGCACGACTACAGCCGAGACGGTATCATAACATATAACACATCACTTATTGAACTTATAATCTCAACATGGAAACATCATTCAATGTATAGGTTTTACAGGTTGGTTGTTTAGACTCGAACCGCCCGCGCCGCGCTTCTCGTCGTTCGATATATCATAATACGTAGCTAACGATATATGTCTGGTAAATATAATAATAGAGGCCATAAACCTGTGCGAATATAAACAAATAAAAACTCATATCTGTTCTCAACTACACAACATGCAATATTCAAGCAGTTTACAGCCGAGTTGCTGACAATAAACACAATACAAAAATATTATGTACAAGTTATCACTACTGCCACAGATATTAATATTTATTATGGATACGTATATGTATTATAAGTAAATAAGGATAGGACGAGGAACGTTGTATATAGAAAAAATAGAGAAATATACAATACACTCTATTTAAACATGAAATTTATTAAAGATTCAAAACATACAATGGTTGTTTACACAAAATAAAAATACCTGGAGGAGGGAGGCGACTGTGGGGCTGGCAGGCGGGCCCCGCGCCACCGACACATACATACTAACAGTAATATATAATACCATATCATACGATAAAAGTACACATATAGGATATATCGTTAAGCAACTCAACTCACTGGTAGTCATGTCGTGCTCTCGCCGGTATAAAACTATATTAAATCTTACAAAAATACTTATGCGACTAATCTGAAATGCACATAGAGGATCTCGCGTCTCGACTACAAAAATATTTTAGAGTTTGGAATGAAAACTTTCGGCCCCGGGACGATCACAAACCAGACGGCGTTCGAAACGACCGTCGACTAATTACTTCTCTTCTGAGTCTTAAAGCTAACCGAGAGGACCTGGCCGTTGAGCGTGTATCCGTTCAGAGCTTGGATGGCCATAGCGGCCTCGTCGTACTCCCGCATGTTAACGAACGCGAACCCCTTATTTTTCTTCGTCTCGGGATCCTTGATCACTTTAATGGAGTCTATGGCACCGTAGGGACCGAACAGTTGCCAGAGCGCCAGTTCCTCGGTATCCTCGCCCACGTTGTAAACGTACACCGTGGTCTGAGGGGCGGCCGGGGCGCCCAGCAGCGGCACCGGACTGGCCGGGGCGCCTAACAACGGTAACGGACTGTGGTTAGTGGCAGCCATGGGGTTGAAGCGCTGCTGGCCCTTGTTGATGAAGGGCAGTGCCTTACCCGGGGACGGCAGCAGAGGCGGCGGCGACGCCTGCGGGAAGCCGGGTGCGAACGCGGTGGCGGGCCGCGCTCCGAACGCGCTCAGGTTGGTGCCGTTGAAGGCCGGCGTGGAACCGTTGAACACGGCCGCCGCCCCGTTGTAGGCCAGCGGCGCCGCGCTCACGCCAACCCTCTGAATGGGCCGCGGGGCGTTCTTGTTGGCGCTGGGTTTGTTGGCGAACTTCACCACGATGGCGCCCGCGCCAGGAATCGGTGACTGACCGTTCATGTGCGTTATCGCGTCCTCAGCCTGCTGCCGCGTCTCGTAGCACACGAATCCGATACCTTGTGACACCCGACTGTTAGTTATGTTTCCGAACTGACCGAATAACATGTTTAACCGCTCTAGTGTCATGTCTGGAGGTAGATTACTTATATAAAGATTCGACTCTGTGTCCGGTTTGTGGCTGACCTTGTTCTCGGGGTTCAGAAGCGCGAAGGACACCTTTAATGTCTTGCCCTGCATCAACAGGCCGTTGAATGCGGCTCGCGCCTTCTCGGCGTCCTCGTGTTTCTCGTACTCTACGAATCCGTATCCTCTATTTGCTATTAATTTACAGCTTTCTATTTTACCCATGGCGGAGAAGAGGGCATACATCATATCTCGCGTCATCAATTCTGGAATATAGTTTACCATAAGTTTGGTGGGTGACACATTGGAATTAGCGTCGCCGCCGCCATTCTCCATGTTCATATCGTTTTTTATCATTGTTCTTTATTTAACGAACTACACTACGACAAACAAAACTCTAATAAAACTCACACAGAAATATATTGGTTATTTCATTTGCAAAATAATACGAACAAAGAACCAACACAAAAAAACCTAAATCGTACAAAACGCCAACAGCAACGCCGGTTCACAAGTTCATCATCACACGACACATGAACGAGTTTGTTTTTGGAATGTTACCAGAACAATATTCTGTAATTTCAAGCCGCATTGAACCTTCAATACTCTTATCTATTTTTATAAATTGATATGAACGAATCAACGTGCATTACTGTACTGATTCTAAACTTATTTCTTTTATTATATTATTTTAAAAATACACGTACAGCAATTATTGTCAAAATTCGAATTTTATTTTTTACGTGGCACCATTCAATTTAGAATACATCGTCTATGGTGAAACATTTATACTAGATCTGTTTTAAAGTATAATGTATGTGTTTTAAATATTAATTATTTGAATGGACATTATTCTATAAGATATTTCGCATTGAAAAAAATATTTTATTATAAATTATTTTGAAAATTACTGCTTTTATAGAAATATACTTATGGATTTATTATAAAAAATAATATAGTCTTGCTTAAAGAGAAATAAGGTGAAAAAAAGCAAAATGTATTATCTACATAATCTTAGTATTTATAAAATATAAAAATAATTTTTATAATAAAATGGCATATATTTTATGACAGTTCACAATAGACATTTGACATTATTATTTATTATACCTTTAAGGTTATGAAAACTATAATATTGAAACCTATATTATAAAAACTCCTATAAAATTAACAATTAAAAATTAAATTTATATGCGCGAATACTTCATCTTAATTGGAATTATAATAGATTAAACATGTTCTTGACTAATGTTTTATTGAAAAAAACTAAAAGCAAGTAGGTGTTTTTATAAAACATCTAACAATACATGCAAGGTATTGTGTACAATTAACAATTAATTCACATAATTTCAGGTATATAATGGTATTGATGGAGAGCATGGTTTCTGGACACAAATTTAACAAAATAAGAGAACGATTGGCTGATAAATTGGAAGTTATACGTTTTGATCCTTACAGTGAGTTTCGAGATTTTATATAATGTAAACTACATTTTTACTTTTCGTTATATGAATTCATAACACTACGGTTTATAATGTTATAATTTAATCGTATTAAAACGAGCGGTCTTATTATTGCATACATTTAGATAATTTGTACAATGTGGCAAATATAATGAGTGTGGATTAAATTACGTTTGGCTCTGATTTACAAAAATATTTGCTTCTTTTTAAAGGTATGTCTAGTACTTTGTCTACCTAGTATATATACTAGTTATTTTGGCTTTCTTATCTACTATAAACAAACATTTTATTTGATTTTATTACAATCACAATCATCATCATCAGCCTATAGGAGCCCACTGCTGAGCAAAGGCCTCCTCTCACATGGAGAAGGTTAGAGCATTAATCACCACACTTGCTCAAGACGGGCTGGCGATTTCAATGTTATAATTTGAAATTATAAGACCAGGTTTTCTCACGATGTTTTTCTTCACCGTCCGTCAGTGGTGTCTAAATACTCTTAGAAAATACATATGATTCGGAAAAGATCACATTGGTACTTGCCAGGTTTCAAACCCGCGCCCTCACATATGAGAGGCAGGCCTTTTAACCTCCAGGCCACTACAACTTCACAATTACAATTATACAAATAAATTAAACTTATGCATCTGTTTGTAATATTATGAAAACTGCTTTTAACTAAATGTACATGTATATATAAATAGTACATACAGCAAGATAACTTTTAGTATAGTTTCTTCTATCATTTTGTTTGTTCCCATTTATCTCAGAAACGGTTTGTCCAATTTGAATGGGTATATCAGTCATATGTAGCTGATGTTATTTATGCCAAGCTTTGGCGTCATAAAAAAATATTTTAGAATGAAAAGTTTAAAAAAAATATTTTAGAAAAAAAAAGAAATCTTTATCCACTTTTCCATACAAAGTTTGACTGTCAATAGATTCTATATTCAAACATTTTCACCTTAATGTTTTTCATTTAAATAAAACTAATATTTACAGACATATTACATTTATTTTATATGTACATACTCTCAATGTTTCGGTTCCTTGGCAAAAACCGTGATCACAGGCCTGTTGAGTTTCATCTTAATGTATTAATATACAATATGATTTCTTGAGTTTTATTTATGACTATCTGGAGGCGACAGAGCTTTACCTACATACTGAGCCCCTTAGAGATGTGCATTTCTTGAAGGATCCTTAATCAGATCCTGGCTTGATGTAAACCGCTCCACCTTAAGGAAATTGCATTTCAATAAAAAATAAAATTTAGAAACTAGTCTAAGTTACACCTTATGACATCACTAGCTGCATCAATAATTCCTGATATAAGTCAAGTTTTTTATAGATTATCTTGACCAAACCAACAGACAGATGGACAAAGATAATAAAAAATTGCAGTTTTGATGTAGTTGTATAAGTTCATATGTATCCATGGAAAACATAACTCATTACTTAAAAGCTTATTTAAAATCACAAAATCTATTTGTAATTTTATCTTTTTTAAATTTTATGACCGTTCCGTTGTTATATTGCATTAAATTTCTTTGATATTTTCAGTTCAAGCAGAAAGTTTATATAAAGAAAAGAAGAAAATACGAAGTCTGAAGTAATCCATCAATCAATTTAATGTAAATAGTAATAGGGTAGTGAAACGACAACTTTGTTTAAAATGTAATTTAATTTAAATAAACATCTTCAGTGACAATGTGTTTCAATACATGCTACCTATTAAGTACAATATAATTAACATGATTTAATACAATAAATTTAGAATATATGCTTTACGTTTCAATCTTTTGCCTAGTGTACGCTTCAGGTTTAGCCGAAGCGGAGAATCAATTCCTTATTCTGGTGCTAGGAGTTAGACCATAATCACAAGTAATGTGAGTGTTAAAATACAATTTAAACGTGCAAACATTTTGCATATTAAACTTTTATTTCATATTAATTTTAATAAACGCTTAAAAATATTCTCACTATCATTACCCTAACTTGAATCAAATTCAACAAATAATTTAGATAAATACAGTTACGTAAAATGTTGAAAAAATTCAAATTCAAATGAAATGACATGAAAAATATAGATAAATAATGTTTTAGTCACTAGAGAAATAAATCCGTTTGCGAACTATGAGAAAATATTTAAAACTATTAATAAAATTGACTAGACTGTATTTTCTAAACGTACTTATTCTATTATGCACTAAATATGAAAAATAATTTAAATTATTCATAATGATTATTTTTCTTTATAAACTTTTCAGTGAATTAAATTAAGTGATGATCTTTGGCATTTGATTAACAGATTGTCATTGGTCCACTATCAAAAATAACTAGAGTAAAGTCAGCAAAACAAACTATATTATTGGATTTTGTTTTTTTGCTGACGGTACATATTATTGTTTATTGTATAACAACAGATATATAAAAAAACGTTACTAAGTTACATTGTTACAATAATGTATAAGATTCATTTTCAGTCATAATTTTATAAGTATTCGTTTTATTATAACTAATTTTACATTTCATTATGTTACTTACGACATGGTTATCACTTAATACATAAATTTGATGAAAAACAGTACTTTCGTTACACGAATATAAATATTTTTTTGATTTTTTTCTGTTTAGAATATAATACATGGCAACACTATGCACCTAAAATCTATGTCGAAAAATCTACCGCCCCCTACATCGATAAGTTGGAAATTTTACATTGAAAACTTGAAAAAACAGTGCATAACAATATATTTTAAAATACGAATATGCAAACTTATATAAAATAATGTAATAGAACTTGTTTATCTGAATAACCCGTCGATAATGTATTATTAATATAGTAATAATTTTGAAGGCCGAATACGAACACTTAATAAATTAAAATTTATATTTTTTATTTCGTTCAAAAATTTATTAAAATTTAAAACATTATAAATACAAGATTTTAATATTTAAAAGTATATAGCATTAAATTAATTATAATTTTAAATTGGCGTATAATTGAAAATGGCTTTATAATTATAGGTATAACAATCATATTTCTTACTTCTACTTAACGTAATAACAATAGTTCTAAAGTTTTCATGTTTGCATCCTTTATTAATTCTGCCGTTTTATTCGCTAAATGAATAATAATAACTTTTGTATAATAATTTTATTCTACCACCGAATAAAATTATTGATAATATATCTATAACATTGAAACATATTTTTTTGTCCAATACATGCACAAATTTAAAATTCGCAAGTAAAATATAACCGATCAAAGAATGATTAAGAAAAAAATAAAATCTAGCTTAATTACTCTCAACATATTACCATTTTGATTAAATAAGAAGAATACAAACATTTTATAAACTAATATTTTAATACATCCGTACATAGTTGCCAGTATAGGTGTTGCAATTAGAATGCAACGTGTGGCAACACTAGTTAATTTTAATGTCAAATAAAATATGCATTTAAAACTATGTAAGACGATAATAAATATTATAATAATACTACAACACTAATGAGATCACTTAGCACTCACTTGAAGTCAATTCCTCTAACAGTGGTGCGATGTCAGGATACTTTCATGCAAAGAATTCGGTTTTACTCGCCATCTCGAACTCGGTCGCCTCCATTTTGTACATTTCTATCAGCTGATCGAAAATATGTTTGTATTGAGAAAAAAATATAATAATATTAAAATGTTGCCATAATAAGTGACGGTTTTTTTTTAATTTTTAGTGATGAGGGAATTAAAAAAATATATAAAAGAGTATTTTAAATTAATTAAAAATCTTTGGTTTCAAAGTTTAACATAATTTTTGGATCATTTGGAATTATTCTGTATTCTTTTATATATATTCTCTTATATATATATAACTTTTTGTAGGAAAGTCGAAATGAACTGAATGAATGGTTAAATGTGAAAATACAGTATTGTGAATATCTCGTCTAAAGTTCGTATTTCGCTCACGTTATCAATATCCTTGTTGAGTTCCTCCATTTGCTTGTCGTGGGACGCCTTCAGCTTGTCTTTTTCGCGGTTTTGTTTTATTGTTTGCGTCTGAAAATTACATTTTAAAAAATATTTTAAATCCTTTGTTAACGTCTACAAAACCCTATTATTTAAATTAGCTAGTGAGGTGATTACTTTTATATAAATATTATTAACAGGACTCCCTCTTATTAGACGGTACCGTGGTAATCTGTGTGAGGAGTTTGTTCAGAGTCGGCCGTTCCCTCGCCTGGTGGCGGACGGAAGCTCGGTACACGTAATACATTTTGTTTTCGTATTTGTTACTCATGTTTGTAGTTTGCTCATTGTTATATAATATGTTTTTTTAATTTTTGACCATTCAATCACCTCTAACTTATTTCTGGCCTTTTTCTTAATAGTAAAGAGTAGGAATTATTGAAGGCTAACATTAAATATGAGTAATTATAAACTAGGCTGAAGACCTACGTTATATTTGTAAGTATGTAAGTGTAGTCCCTTGATCCTCATATGAAAACTGGTCCGAGTGCCTCCTTCCCTACAGCGGAGTCCAGGAATACAGTAAGGTATACGTACCTACATACATATCAAGAGCACCGGTGCTGACAAATGAAGCTCCTGCTAAACCAATGTACAGCCCTAACCGTCAAGCCATAAGACTAGTAGTTAGTATTACGGCTAACATATTCATGACTATACAGGGTGTTGTATCAGACCTTCCGTTCGTCCATGAACTTCTTAGTGTTGTTCTGTTTCTTCTCTCGCAGTCTCCTGTCTTTCTCCTGTTTGGTCTTCAGCGTCTTGTCGTTGGCTACTTCCTTGCTGGTCTCCACACTGATCTTCGCCTGGCGAGTGTTCATTTCTTTCAGTTCTCTGAAATCCAGTTTTATAATATTTTACATTTCTTATCGGCGTCTTTCTGTTGGCTAAAGTTTTTAATATTATCTTTCCTAATATGTATATTCAAGAAGTATGAAAATAGTTGTAAGATAATTATTCCTAGTTTCTAACTAGTTATTTTTATAGAGTTTCTTCAATAGCTCGATGGGTTTAAATTAAAACATCAGAGATTTAAGAAGAAGCCGTAAGCGAGATCTTCTTTTAGAAGAGAAGGTGATTCTGTAGATGTATAAATGTTTTTACTCTTCTATCAAACTTTTGATCTCTTTACGAATGAAATCGATGTTCCTCTTAGTGGGTAAGGTGTGCAATGTGTTATCATACCATTTAATTTAAGTTACATAAATTATTATTAAAATTATTTACTATGTATACGTCTTCAAGTTCTCGGTTGTAATAGATTATATATGTAGCATGGTGATGAAGCTATAAATTCTTTGCACAGACGGCCAATACAGAAAGGTACCTCAATAACTAGCAGCAAAATATGTAGAAAAACAACGAATCAGTGAAGTTCACACTAGTTCATGATCTTTTAGGATTGGACACTGAACCGTTTGTGACTGCAACCAACCCGGCATGTTGAAATATTAGAGAGTTTCCAAGGTTCATATATAAGAGAACAGATCTCAACGAGTTCCGGATTAGGCATTTAGTGGAAGCATCTGATCCGGGCTCCTACTGCACAAAAACCTAGTCTCATCAAAACTTAGTATATTGAATCGTATATGAATGTCTTAAAATACATTTCCCAAGTATGCCTTAGTACCACAGCTTCTACCCTTTGTATTGTGAAGCTGGTTTCCTTGCTCGGTCTCATACTAAACTGCCTGCTAGCTTGATACTTCCTCCAAAACAATCCAGCAGCGACCTTCCTATGTCAGTCCATAGCTCATACCTCTCGTGCTTGGCTTCAAGCTGTTTGATCTGTGCCTGCTGCGCCTGTTCCGCGATCCTCTTGAGCAGCTCCCTCTGTTCCTGGAGGCGGACGGTGGCTGCGGCGCTCCTCTCGGCCCGCTGCCTCCTCACCAGCTCGCCCCAAACCCCGGCCTGTTCACCCACGGCTGTGCGGAACGTTGCGTCGCTGCTCAGCTGTTCACGACTGATGGCAACGTCATATATAGAGTACAGTATTGGCCAATCAATTGAGTGTTTATACAGGTAAGAGAGGATAAGGACTTATAAATGGATAAAGAACATCTCATTAGAAAGAGATAGAATATTTCGTCTGGTCTCCCAGTCACTGTAGTATATTAATGCTTTTTAAGAAGCGTAATGAACATGCAAGACTTCAATAGAATCTATAGAATGTATGTATGTTATTATTGTGAAGATGGATGTGTAGCGTGTGTTGTGTCTTTAGACAAAAAGCATTGCGTTGACTTTAATGATATTAGACACACAGGTATTTCGTAAGCTATTTTAAAATATAGGCGAAGATTTGTCCTGAAAATCCGTTCCGTTGCTGAGAGAACATGTCGGAAAAGTTATATCTTGTATGAAATCACATGACACGGGTGATAGTTGGTGCTGATGGTTGGGTTAAGTGTATTTTAAGCAAATTCCTAACAGAAATCTAGTAAACCATTATTCATTACACGACTATGTAATATCTGTCCTAATAGTATATCCTCACTTTTTGCCCTTGATGAGTTTCTCTAACGCGGCACACTGTTGTTTCTGTAGCGCCATTTTTTCTTTGGAGTGTCTCTTCTTCATCGCCTCCAGGTCTTTCTGTTGTTTGCGGCCGGTTTTGATGAAGCCCTTCTCCTGGCGGAGGGTTTCCACTGTGATCGGCTCGAACACCAGAGGTTCTGGATTTTGAGACACGGAAACACTTGAAATGACTATATGGCGAAGCAATGAAATTTTAAGACTGAAAAAAGGACCAACTGTTGTACAAATTATTCATCTTCAAACTATACACGTACAGTTTTTCGCATCTCATTCAGTAAGTTATTTTAATCCTATAATGTGCGAAGATTTATAAATAAAAAACTGCCAAAGCTCTTTGTGTTTACTGACGATGTAATTTTGGGCTAAATTTTCTGTACTCCAATGAGTGTACAGTTCCCAGTTGTTCATTGATATAATATGTTGATGGTAAAGTGCAAAAATAATAACTGCTGGTAATCTGGAGTCTCTATATATCTGAAGTAACACGTAGTTTCATCACACGGGCATGGTGGTCGTAAACCGTTACAAAAAGCAACGTAACAAATGGATAGCCAATTTTGTTAATTGTGTTCAGACACTTTGAAAATTCTAATTCATTAAAATTTTATAGTTGCTCGTAAATTTTACATTGCGCCATAACTTTTAACTATTCCCGTAACACGGATAATTAATTCCAGAATTTTCCGCCGTTCAACACAAACAGAATGTTATGGAATGGAAAAAGTGAAACGTGTACCTCTATCAAACACTCTCCACATGGTCACAGAACTCGTGGTTGTTAAAATTTAACATAACAAACTAATAATTTTTATTAAAACGAAGTCGAACGATGAAGGTTTACAAGCGACTGATCTCTTACGTATCAAAAACACGGGTTGCGCGCCACAAACCACAGAATACACGGACTATATGAATATCTAATAAAAATAATATCCTTGTCAAGCTATAAATATATTTTGAACAATATCCGTATTGGTTTCTTAGAAAAAAAATGTTTCATGAAGATATTTATTACATACATAGAAATATATTAGCAATACATCGCTAAATTTCAACAAAAACGCTGGTCTCTCATAGTTTAAAAGCGACATATTTCCCAAAATATCAGATGTATGGAATTAGCTTGCATCGAGATTTCGAGGCTAACACGCCCAGAGCTATTTTAGTTGAATAAACAATCCTCCAAATATTACAATATATACACATATTCTCTTTCTCTCTCTCCCCCCCTCTCTGTCTACCGACCTTCTTTCTTTTCCTCCTGCGCGGGTTTCTTCTCCGGTCCACTCTCCTCGATGCCCATCTGCTTCATGTTGTCCGTCCTCTGCGCCGCCGCCCCCATGAACGCCCGAGGGTCGGACAGCGCCGCCATAAAATCTGATGACATGAGTTAGCCATGTGTGTTATAAAACTATTTGAAACTTTCATGAATCAAATGTTATTGAAGCTGGGGTTGGCGACACAAGGCGCTTTTAATTATCATAGTACTTCATACACCTGACGTTTTTATTCCTTTGTAGCAACTTTAGCAAGATATGACTGAAAATATACATTTTCTAAAAAGTATTCAAAATTAACTTATATTATAATATAATTTGTCCGACCTACCCTCGAACCCGTCAGGAACGTAGATTTTAAGTTCTATGTTACAGAACAGCATGGGCAGTGACATAGGGAAGTTGGCTTCGGTCCTCAGCGAGATGTGTCTGTAGCCCGCCTGGAGGCCGTCCAACGGGAGGATCCTCTGACCCAGCAGTTTGCCGTTCTCATCGTACACGCCAAAACGTAGTACTGCAAGATCTGGAAGTACCACCTGGAAAAATATTACATATAAATCTAATTTGTTTAATTTGAGGTGTTTTTCAAAGGGATCGTACAGTAATTATCACTCATGATATGACAGAACATGAATTCGTATTTCTTAATATCTGTTTAAAGGGGTTTTTGTCTGCACTCAAATTTTCATTTTGCTATGTTAAGTTTTCGGAGGTAGTTCAATAATTATGGTGTTTATATAAAAATATAATTAACGTATAAACAATTGGTAGCGATACTTTTTTTGCAAAACTGACAGAATTAAACTATAATAATGAGCTGTTCTAGGGAAATTCATTAATTTTTAAAATAATTAATGCCTAGGGTTAGCCATATTTGTTATTTGTTCAGCCAGAATGTTTACGAATCCTCATTTTACTTCAAGTATACTCCTGAATACCTTTCTGAAGAGGAAGGGTTCCTCGTTATAGACCGGGTTGAGTCCGTTGGCGGGGACCATGCGTGTGCGGAACTCTTTACGTATAGTGTCTGTCGGGAGGCCGTACATGTCCACTTCCACGTAAGTACCGACCTTCTTATCTGACAAGAACTGTCCGGCTATTACCTGACAAGAATTACATACACCTCTTTACAGTGAAGTTGGTAAAAAATCAATGTGAATAAATCAGGCTATGATTTAGATGATTGACCACACGAGGGCCGGAACAGACACAATGTTACTTGTTAAACTAAATAATATATTTGGATTATTGTTGATATTTTAACCGACTTTACGAAAGTTAGTATGTTTTCTGCTTCATTGAAGTCATACCTGTACAGCACACTGTGCAGCAATGACACCATCTACTGGCGCATCGGCGAAGGGATCGAAACTCCTGTCGGCGCGTCTCATGAAGTCAGGTTTGAGGAGATATCCACAGTTTCCGTTGTACTCGAACTTGCCCTGGTTGAGCTGCATCGGCAGGTCGGACGTCTGGAAGTTCAGGGACACCATCTGGCAGCCCGCGTTCCAGAACACCTGGAAATTAAAATAGGCGATAAGTATGCCATAGTTTGATTTACAAAGAAATGGACTTATCTGCGGAAACAACGGTTAGGATAGCAACAATTTGTTATCCAAAGTTTTTATTGTTAGACAGACAGATATCTTTGTCAGTAGTGTCGAAGTCTAACCTGAGGCATGTAGTTGGAGGAATCAGCCCTAGTTCCCTTGGGATATATCCTGGACATCTGTCGTTTGTTGTAGTTCACGAAGTCTATGGCCTGGGACTTGAGGTAGTTCATGCCTGTGGTCTCCGCGAATGAGGACATGTTGTGATGGATGTTGCGTTCTGTTGGAGATTCAAGCTTTTAAAGGATGTAGGGTTTATTCATCTCATAGGACATTTTATTATTATTTCATTGTAATAGTTTGAACCTCAGTTTTATATACACACACACACACACGCACACGCACGCACACACACACACGCGCACACGCGCACACTATAAATCTATATATATATTCTATCTATATATACTGCGCTAGCTGCTTAGTCAGCATGGTATTCTGTATAGCTATCCTCTGGATTGTTTGAATTATAATATATGTTTTCGTTATCTGACTGAAAACAAACAAAATATTGCTAAGCTCATTCATCGTTAGTGCAAAACGGTACTCAATTCGGTGTGTCGTTGAATCGCGATGGCTACAATATTAATTCCTTGGTTTATGATAGTAGAGAAATCTCATATTACGGATAATCCCATGGGCATAAAGTCCGTGTTTAAATATCTCATTTGCTAAACAAGCTTTTACGTTCGTGAGCGTTCGTAACACTATTTGTCCGTACAGAAACAATCGTAATAATATTAATAAATAATAAATTGGGATTCTTTTAGGATTTTTGTTGATTTTTCATGTAAACCTACTAAACTAATTTTCGTGAAATTTGTCAGTGATATAGCTCACTTATTCGAATAATTTACATACATAACATTTTTAATTCAAGAATCGCTACCTCATGGACCGTTGGACTCCAGCTGTGTTCAATATAAAGCCACACATTACAGATGACAGACGTCCTTAACAGTTACCGTAACTATTTTGTTTAACTATATATTACTAACACCTCACTGAGCGTAACTCTGAAGTGAGCGGACAGAGTCGCGGCTGCAAACTAGTATTGAGATGTAAATACGTACTCTCGGCTTCCTCGAAGCTGATGAACTTGATGGGTTGGGCGTAGTTCACCATCGAGGACAGCCAGGGATGTACGTTGGTCGTAGAGCCCGTGTACTGTACCGGGGGAGGGGCGTCGTCCCCGGCCGCCGCAGCCTCCGCTACTATCTCTTCAGGCTGAAAGACCCTTTATATTATTATTTAAAGATCATCAATTCCATAATTGTTACTAACACTTATACTATTTTTTCGGATTACTACTCCTATTCTATTATTTTAAAAACTACATGCTCCCGAAGTTTCGGTTACTTTGCAGCAACCGTGATCACGGGCATTATATACTAAAAATATATTCGGCCATATTTGGAATTCCGAATAATCGAGAAACTATATGGCCGAATAGCCGAATATAAAGAAAAGTTTTCTTTTTATTATTCGAAAGAATTACACATTACATATTAAAAGTAAAATTTATACAGATTTCAAATCAACCAGTCGAAGTTATCCGACTCCGAATTGTGTAACAAGATTTCATCCAACAAACGTACATTACAAATAAGAAAAAAATATCTAAAAATTTTTTTATACAAATCGACTCAATATTGTCTTCTAATTGACAAATTTAGGTATTGTTGCAAAATAACAATACATCATGAATTATTCGGTATCCGGCCGAATATAAGAGTAGCCGAATAGGCCGAATACTGAGTAGTCGCCGAATATTGATTGCAAGTTTAATTCATTACGATTAGTTAAATACGCATTGGAAATAACTTAATATTCTTTCAAATATTTAAAATACGTATGTGTGTTACGTATGTATGTATGTTACAAAGAAGTAGATAAAAGTGACCTTTAGTCCAAATCTACAATGTGGGTGAGCTTTCATTTAAATGTACATTAAATTCTCTTCATATATGTAAAGTATGAAGTACATTTGAATATGAAAAACTCATGATGAAAAGCTTCTGATCCCATGATCACCTTTTTCTCGGGCATGGGCGCGGAGGCGTCTTCCTTCACCTCATCCTCAATAACGAACTGTCCCTGTCTGAACAGTTCCAGTTCTTGTTTCTCAACTTCAGCTTTCAGACGTTTGTTCTTTATCATGATCTTGCGTTTTAACATCGACGGCGGAGGCAGAGGCTGGCCGGGCTCTAACTGGAATCAAATGACCTAGCTGTGATACATTAAGTTGCTTTAAGTAAGAAAAGCGACTCTGCAACTAACAGTAAAATATACACTCATATAATATTTAAATCTCACCTTCCATTTAAATTTTCCTGTCTGCGATCTATTCAGCTCCGCTTTCTATGCCAAATCATAATATTATATACCATAGCTACGTTTAGTGTACACGCTATATTAAAACGTACCGGATAGTCAGGTAGAGGTTCTTTGAGCAGGAGGTCGCCGAGGATCTCGTCGCAGTACTTCGCCAGTTTGTACTGCTGGGCCTTGCAGCAGTGGTTTTCGAAGGAGAGTATGATCGGATAGTCTGACGTCACGAAGGCCGTGTCGCGGAGCGCGTAAATAACGTCTTTGAACAAAATATCCGTACACATAGCCATGCCGTGAGTTATAATGGGTTCCTCGTCTTCCCCTTTACCGTCCCAACAATCCAATTCCACGCATCTATAACGTTAAACGCTAACGTCAACGTTGTGGTTGACCTGCTTTCTTAATTTTAAGACGTTCCTTACAGCCAAACACAATGGTTGACTTTAAATAAAAATATTACAAGTCTTAGTCGAACTATTCATCATTAACTCACTGATGATAAATTCATATACCTCTTATGAATCGTTTAAACTGTCAGTGTAATAATGATTAGAACACATACTAAGGGTTTGTAGTATTTCCTTTCAAAATTACCTGCATCCCGCTAGAAGGACCTGTCTATACATCTCAACGGAGCTTTTCCCTCCGAACTGTCTTCCAGATAAATAAGTGTTGTGTGAGGAGTTGATATAGTAATGAGACAAAGGCTGATCCATCTCCATATAGAAGTCTAAACGATCCAGAAACACTGGAGCGTTTTCATCGGACATGAGGTAGCGGATGAGACCATCTTTGGTGAGACATTCTAGAGGAATATGAGATAAATATGAACTTAAAGAATAGAGTTTTCGTTCTATTAGACTGCTGCCAAAAAAAATCTGGTAAAATATGCGGCAAACATAAAGAAGTTTAATTTTATTCTTCTTCTATGCTATCCATCAATGAAAATATAGAAGGCAAGGTAAAATTATTTCTGTACGATATAAATTTACATTTGTTTATTTAATTTCTGAACGTAATATGAATATGTAAATAAATAGTTTTGATTATAGGAATTAAACAACGATTAATCCATCGAACTACTGTTCTTATAAGAAAATTGAAACCCATCTTTTTTGAAACCCATGCATCATATCGATTAAAATAAAACCAAAAAGGCCTATGTATACAATTTAAAAAAAAACGCACAATATTTCAATAAAATATATAGTAAATTATATATTTACTATCACTCTTGGCTTCATCATTCTGTTCATAATCGGTGATGATTTCCAGGGCTCTCTTATCATCATACAGCGGGTACAGGATTTCGTTGAGACGAGGGTCGCGTTGCTTCTCGTTCAAGAAATTCACGAACTGCTCCAAATTGATTCGTTCCGATTTACCTTGAGTACTGAAATAATTTAATGTACAACTTGAAATATTTACAACCGAGAAGTCTGATACGATCCAATACCGATTCTCGCTCTTACATAGATCTAAACAGTTCTTCTATGTCATTCCTCGGACAGATCTTGTGATATAGAGCGTAAAATTTATCGAAAGTGAAAGCTTCCTTTTCCATTGCCTCGTTTTTGCCCGACGGCAAGCCCAATTCGGACAGGCATTGGTAGACCAACTTTTCAGTTTTACCAGACGCGAATGTACGCGCCACCACCTTAACGGGAACCTTGCCCTTTGGATCAGTTAGGAACGACAAACGCATCCAACTGTAATAACAAAATGACACTTAGATTGCGATTAATATTATATTTGGTAATTATCATTACGTATTGTTAGCAGCAAGCAGTTCTAAAGCGAAATAGGATGATGTGAAACAAATTTATCAAAATAATTACAATGAAAACATGAAAAAATGAGCACACAAATTTTTGGTCACTGGCATTGTTAGTTGAATGACGTGATGTTACTCCTTAATTTCATTCATGATTTATGGTTCTACACGAACAAGATCAATTCTTAAATTGATTATGTCGATAAGGTCGCAAGATCAAACACTACTGTCGATAAATTGTCACACCAATTAAAGTGCAAAACTATTTCTGTTTTGTATTATTCTCTACAGAGAAAATGAATTCCTGGAAGCAGGATACTTTAAATTTAAAATTAAAAAATACAAAAAAGCCAACGTATGGAAAAGTCCTTACTAAGGGTCGTCTACGATCTACATGAACACTGATAGTTTTAGCGTTTTTTATTCTCGGATCGTTGTATATTCTCGTATAGCTAGCTCATGATTTATTAATAAAATCGATCGATTTCTCGATTTTAACTTCACGATGAACTCTCGTATTAAGAATACAGAAAACACATTAAAAGTGCCAGCATTATTATTATTAGTACTTTTTTAAAGTTATAAAAAAACTAGGTACATAAAACTTTTATGTTCTGTGAAAACAAATTTTAATAGGATAATTTAAAATTATAATTTCCTGAACGGAATAAGTTAAATTGCAGAATCACGTGTCAAGACTATATAATGATGTTAGAGATTTATTCATAATATTAACAATTTATTTTTTTATTATTTCAACTTTCTATATACCTATATACTGTGAATAATAAAGCTGGCAACTTTTATTACGTAACATATCATATATAGCTCTCTATAGGGATGGTTCATCTCGAACTGATATAATGTAGACGAACTGTTTCATGAGACTGGTTCGGGGGCAGATGTTGTTGATCTTGTTGTTATGGGTGATGGCTCTCAGACCCTCCTTCCAGACCTTGGGTGAAAGCATAACATGCGTAACATGCGATAAATATACATAAGTAACATGCGATAAATATACATAATATACACTAATAAAGTAAACTAAATTTAAGGATAGTGATGAAAAAATAAACTTAAATATTGAACAGTAAACAGATGGACAAAAACACGTTGTGTGTAATTTTTTTCGAGGTTGAATTACCTCGTGTATAACAACGAGGTAAAATTTTCCATCAACTCAAAATAAACTGAGAAATTTTAATATATTAATTTTTTATAGGACACGTTCGTCGTTTTTTTTTAAACGTCTAAATCTAGACGTTCTTCATTCAGTGATGCCGAGAAGGATCGTATGGAATTAACATAATATTTATTATGTTCCGAAAAAAAATGTAATTTGTAACATAAATAAAACATTATGTAAAGAACAGCTGGTTATAAGCGTTTGTTGAGGCATGCATAATGTTGTGTTAAACGCCACGTGCAGTCGAAGCCTTAAATGTCTGTGTGACTTACTGTTTCTTGAGACACGTCATCGGACAGACGTTGTTTGCTTTTACATTGTGTGTTATCTTTCTTAATCCTTGCAACCAAACCTTTTGTAGACAAAGCAATTTGGTCTGATTAATTAATTATTGGTAATAGTACGGTTCCCTAATTATATAATTAATTTATGATATTAAAAATTATCTTTGAGAAATATTGAAAATAATACTTTTAGGACTATCACAGAGTTCACCACGTATAAGCTGGTTCGTAGATTATTTCCGCTGAAGACCTCTGATGACCCTAACCTCCTCTTGTCCCTTAATGTCAATCATGTCTGCTTTTTGCTTCTAAATATTATACCCTTTATACCCTTCTGGAAGTGTACCTTCAGGTTTTCAAGACGGAGAATAATATAAGAGGAAGAGCAAGCTTTTGCAGTTGATAATAAACTTACATTATATGCTCTGTTTTAGTCTTACATTCAGATGTAAAAAATATGTCCTTTTCAAACTATACTGTTAATTAATAAAATATATAATTCAGATCGCTAATTTAAATGTTTATGAACACTACAAAATTACTTCGAATAGTCCGAAACGGAATAAACTTTATTAATTAAATAAAAAGATATGTTCTTTAACTTTATTTGTAAAATTATGATAGATTTAAGTATGTATTATAAAACAACAATATTGAAATTACATTTATATCCGAAACTCATCTAAATATTAAAATCCACATTTACGAATGTACCTAACATTTAAAAGTATGATATCGTTATCATATCATTATCATAAGCGTATTTTATTATCTAACTCCTATAAATAATACATACCGTGGCAGTGTTGGCGTCGGGGCATACTATATGCTGATAGTTTATGTTTATATAGTCTGTCCCGCTGCATATTGTCAGTGATTTCTCTTCTAAGTTATTTCCGTGCTTCTTTTCTAAATTGTTGTTTAATTTCACATCCTGCAACGCCACAACAACTCAGTGCGCCAACCACAAGTTCGTAGTTTCACGTTGAACAGACAGTTTATTGTTTTTTATTAATCAATCTCTAAGAAGTGAGAGTGACTTGTTGTATTTTAATAAAAATCTTATTAATGTGTGTTTAATTAAAGAAAACTTCATTGACACGAACGGGACTAGAACCTACTACTCCAGTATATCGCTTATAAGGAGAGCATCAATGAATTTTTCAGTCTATGTTTTATGAAAAAATTAAAACAAAAATATGTCGTTACATATTTTTCCTAACAATAATGAAGTATACATCATACTTATACATTGAAACATAATATCAATACATATGTTTCAAATGAAATAAATAATTCTAATAAAATTTGACTTACCTTTGGCACACCCCCGGATCTGACGTCACTAACTTGACACAATTCAATGACGTCGCCATCCTGTGACGAGATAATATTGTCAGGTCAAATACATACATATATTATGATGAGTTCTAAGACTTTGGCGAGTATTCGTTCAAATGAAACTAATATTTTTCTGATTACTACGCGTATTCTATTATTTTGAAACCACATACTCCCGACGTTTCGGTAACTTTGCAGCAATCGGGGTCGTGTGACACAACTCGTCTGTCCGTGATCACGGTTGCTGCTAATATTAATTAAAAATATTAGCTTCTTTTACATATATTATGTTATGTCTCGGTGAGCACAGTATTATATATAATAAATATGTTAATAATGCTTCATCAGTTCATTCATTGATCAAGAATTCATTAACACTGAAAGTATAGATAGTTTTATGAACTGTTCCAATCGATCTAAATTAAAAAAGTAATACATAAGGCGATATATATATATAAAATAGTGGTTAGCTGTTCTGTCAATATCATTTTAAAGCAGATTACATCCATAATTAATAATATTTTATTAAATTTATTTCTTACTTAATTATAGCTTTAAAAAACAAGGATTTTATGCCCTTCATGTTCAGTTACGTGTTTTCTAGTTAATATACTAAAACTCTGTTAATATAACAAACTATAGAAGCGAACTCGACTGTATCGGCTGGTTAATTTTACTCGTCATTATTTTTATTTTTTTAATTTATGAAGCAACCGAACAAAAATTGTATTTCTGTTTTCTTATGAGTTTTCTTTTACCTAAACACTGATAGTTTTGACGGCGCTAAGACAAATACTAAGAAATTTTATAAGAGATGGAGTGAATCATTGGAAAGCTGGCGCTCCTCCAATTATTGGCAGTTTAAATTTTATATTAAAAAAAATATCAATGAAACCATAGACTTATTAGGATCAGACAGCTCAAAAAAAGTTAAATATTATTTGTCTATTGGAAAATCGAATCAAAAGTCATTAAGGAACACCACCTTCATATACATATACTAGTGATTTGCAATAGTTACTACGATTTTTTTATTAAAGTGAGAGCTCTATACATAATAAGTTATTGCAGCTATTCGACTTAGTAATACTTGGAAAATTGTTTTATATAACTCCGTAATAAAACGTTACATTTGAAGATCATTTAATTCTTTCATATTTTTATCTAAGTGTATTTATTTTAAGGGCAAATATAGGAAATAATAAACTAATCAAAATTATTTTATTGGATTTATTGCTAATATTACAATTTTTACAAACATTACTAATAAGTTATTTTGTGATATATTTGAAAATGTTTTAAATTAATATTTGGGTAGTATCGCATGGTTTATCTTTATTGGCAATTTCTTGTCATTCTTTATAATGATAGTTCAAAAACAAATTTCCTCTAAACGCCTTTATTCCTTTCGTCAACCTCCTTCGCGTTTCCTCCGCGCAGTACTCAAGATTATAATTCGTTTACCAAATAAAAACATTGACATTGGCAAAATATTCCACGATTCCAGTATGATTGAAGCCATAGCAAAAATAAGAAAAAAAAATCTAATAATATTGTCATTTATTTAGATCATCAGAATTTTGTTGAAAATGAAGTGTTGTAAACTACAAACCGCCTACTTACAATATCCTTATAATACTCAACCTACGTTTGAAAGGAAATAGACGACAAATTGCTATCTCACGCACCACTATACAAACTTAATCAGACTAAATAAAATATTGTAGGTAGTTATTGAAGTAAAAGTTTTCGAAAATTACAGAATAACAAAACGCGTAGGACATATGTAGGATGATTTAACAAAAAAATATCTAATATTCATATAAATATAGATTGGGATTTTTTTTTATATTTTGATGACAAGGAGACACTTTCTTATGCACTTCCTACTCGTTGTGCCAACAATAGGACGGGTAACGCCAATATCTACAATTTCCATGAGCAAAACAGTTATTTTCGTAATGTTTTGCAAATAAGCATAAAAAACTTATTTATTACTTAAACAACGATATTGGAAAAAATTAATGTGTTTCCTTTGGTTGTCACGTGTTTAGTCTGGTAGCTTTTCCAAAGAAGATTTTATTTAAATTTATTATCGGAATAAAGCAATGCTAACTTTCAAAAGGCTAACAATAGGCTGGTTTACTCTGTGTCGTGAAAAAAAAAGTTTAATCTGTAGGTATTTACGCAGGTGGAGGGAACTCGTACTAAATATACTAGGATCAGAAATTAGATTTTGAGCAATACTGATATTTTGGAAGTTTTAATTCTGCTTGAAAATAAAATTTTAGTACACGTGTCTTAAAACCAATATAAGAAGTTATTTTCTTAAGTAACTTATTAACTAGAGCTCAAATTCAATAGTTTTTTATGTACATTTAAACTACTGTATTTTAATATAAGCAATTGTTTACATACATGACTATGAATGGCAATATTTCGTTTTCTCTAGAGTGTTATGTTATTCTACAGTTTCTCTCCGCTATTTTTAATAGTATTAATAAATTTAAATATTCATGAAACAGAAACTTCTTCGTCGAAGTTAGTTTTTAAAATAAATTCTGCTGCCTCGGCTGTATATTAATATGTATTGCCACTCAAAATTATAAAACAGAGGTTTTTTAAAATTGCTATTAGTCTTTTTCCTTCAAAGGCCTAAAAATAATGACGGTAAATTTCTGACAACTATCATCAGATTTTTGTGTTTCATAGAGAAATCGGAACAATAAGACGGATGGATAAACATTATAAAAACTTCAATACCATTAGTGGTAGGAATAATATGCCATATTTATATTTTTAACTCTCAAATAATATTACGAGTTTTTTATATGACGTTCTTTCTATTTGAAGGTCTCCATATATGTATTTCTAAAATGTATTAAAAATCCAGATCCGGTGTACATTGACGTAACGCGTGCATTTTCCTGACAGCGATGAAAAAGAGAAAAGTTAAATTTTTAACGTACACTGTATTGCCAGTACGTACCTATATTATATGAAGACTTCCGTACATATACCAGAAAATAATTACTAACATGTAAGCACATTGGCTCGTTTTGTAAAATCACACATTGAACTAAAGTAGTCAATTAAAATTTAAAAAATAAATTATAATTTTGGAATCGGATTTTTATTATCTGTTTTTGCTTTACATTTAACGCTAATCCAGTCATATTTAAATATTATATAACTTAAATAACCTAACCATTACTTGTGTTTGTCTGAACCCTCACATATCATGGCGTGTGTGATACCCGTTCACGTGGTATGTGATTTATCCTCCGTTTACTCATCACTGATTTAATGTTGTGCTCACAAGACACTTGACTTGACATAAACTCAGTCAGACTGAATAAACCTCCATACACAGCCGTCATACACAACGGTTTACGCCATTTTGTTTCGTTTCTATATTTACCAATAAAAATCAAGCGCCTTTTAGGGTTCAGTAGCCAAATGGCAAATAACGGGACCCTTATAGATTCGTCATGTCCGTCCGTCCGTCTGTCACAGCCATTTATTTCCGAAACTGTTGGGCCTGCATAGATGAAACTTTGTGGGTTGATGTACTCTGGTAACCGCTATTCAAATTTTGAATGAAAATTAATAAATTTAAAAATTTAAGGGAGGCACTCCATACATGGAAAAGATTCAAAAAAAAATTTTTTTTCAGCTAATCTATACGTGATGGGTGTTTATGGATAAGGCTTTAAAAAGACGTTAAGGTTCCTAAACCATTTTTCGTCAAAATCAATTGTTTGAAATCTTTCGTCTATCTGACGTTTCCAAAATGGAAAAATGAGTGTCCTCTAACTTTTAAAATAAGTAAATGAGAAAACAAAAAATATATATGCCGTAGATTTCAATAAAAACTTTCAACGAAAATTGTTTGAACGAGATATCATTATTAGTTTTTAAGAAATAATACATTTTCAAAAAACGTATATAAAACTTTGTCGCTCATACAAACACTATGTAACACCCAGTTTTTTTTATAAAACATCTATCAAAGTTACAACGCACTATAATAACTTTTATACTATTTAAATGAATAAAGCTCGCAAAAGTGTCTTAGATCTCATTACTTTTATATTATGTCATCTACTTGCTGTTACGGAACCCTTCATGGGCGAGTCCGACTCGCACTTGTTTATTTTTTTTTATTATCGCTTGATTCGCACTGGAATCGTTCAATAATTTACAATTGATAACGTTTTTATTTTTTGGACGAATTATAATCTTAAGTACTGCGAGGAGGAAACACGAAGGAACCTTAAAGCTGTACATATATTCTCCGTCAATTTTATGTTCCTAAATTTTGACAGCGAATTGCCAAACTAAAAAGTTTTTAATAGTTTTTTTAAGACAAAAGAGTTTAAAACGAAAGTAGTATAGAAAAGAGTATTGGTTTAGATTAGTTTTTGGCCGTAACTTTGTCAGCATGAATTTCGGAATGAGCCTCAGAAAGTTATATAAAATATAACTATTGTCTAGATATGAGAGAACCCTGATAACCACAGGAAAATCTGGGATTAATTATAGTTTATGTTTTATTAAAGTTTGATCAAAATCCGTTAAGTTATTTTCGCTTGCAGGATCAACAAAACTCACACCTTATCACAAACAGTAGCATTTACAGTCTAAGTAAGATTCGCATACATTAAAAATTGTTGAAATCAAAGCAAGCACGTTTTAGGAAAAACTTCTTCAGATATTTCAATAACCAAATATTCCTAACATACAAGTTTTATTATACAATTCAGTGCATTCTTTCAGAAAGTTTTCAAACTCTTCAACAAGAAAGAAATGTTACAGGTTTCTTAGTGAAATTTTCTTTATGAAGATGATTTTCAAAGTATCTGATTGTGAGTTCAGATGAAGAGGTGCTACCTTCACGGCTTTACATCCTGGAATGGTATGAAGATGATTATGATGGAACGTTATCAATCAATAATTATTAAATTCTTAAATTATAATGCGTACGACTGCAAGCTTTCCCACATTTCCAAATATCCTGCTTTACAGGATGAACGCAAAGTTTTAAGGGGAGAACAAAACGAATCAATTTCCGTATTCTTTTATAACATTACAAAATGACCTTTAACTCACATTTTGTCTCTTAATATAAGAATTTACAGCACACCCCAAGACCTAAATTTTGAGACCAGGAGCCCGTTATATCAAAAATTCATTTTTACACAATTAGGTATTGGTTCTGGTTCTGAAGACAGATGAAGATTATGCTGTTGATAATTGTAATTGTTATTGATAAATCAATAACAATATTAAGATATTCAGTAAAGAATAACTAAGCGAATTTTTGATTTCTAACATTGCTGCTGGAGCCATACGTTGCAATTTTCTCGGATGGTATTAAAGGAATTTATATGAAACTTGGCAGTCGTAGTTGGAATACCCGAAGACGTTATCGGATATTTTAAAGCTATACAAGTTTTGTATAAAATACAATAATAACTAAACTCGCGATAATACGGAAATCGATTTAAATTTTACAATCCGAAATGGAAACGTTAAACATAACCTGAATAAACTGATTTAATTATTAATGCCTGTTTAATTCCCGAGAAACGTTGAAAGGATCTGCATTTGCAAATCTGCGGTTGTACGTGTATTTCATATATTATGTTTGGAACCAACTCATCACTTAGAAGTTCCCCTATAAATAATTATCATGTATGAATTTTATCTATGGATATTATTTGCTCTGTATCACAAAGACTGCTGAATAGATTTTAAGTTAAGCATTACGGTAAAGGCCATACTTTATGAAGAATTTCCTAGTGATTACGACGGAAACGAAATAATTATTGTATTTTATATGAATTCAAGTGATATACATAGAGTCAAGTCAAATTCAAGTAAATATTATTTTTTTTAAACACGCGTCTTAGTTATTCCTCTTTGAAGTCAATTCCGAAATCCGCAAGTCAAAGGTCCTGAAAAAACTATGTATAAACAAATCTATATATATATTTGTTCTTTACATTCAAAAAACTATTCAAATATGTCTATATAAAAGTTACTATCATCATCGATTTAGCGGAAACTGGTACAATAACAATGTACACAATGATTGTATTATCCGTGTGTTTGTCACCAAGCTGTGCGGTGACAATGATTCTATCACCAACAATAGCCATCAGCTCCTGGGTAACGGAAGTGTCGCATCTGTTAGAGCACGTCACGATTGTTACCAAGACAATACAAACTAGATATAAACTAACAATGTTAGTCAGTCTGTTGGCGAGATCTAGGTCTTAAAGACACATGTCATGTCAGATGAGCATATGTTACTCAGAGAACTAGGTTGGTTCGTAGTAGTTTTATAGTGTAGTATATAGTGTAGTAGTGTAGGCTTAGTATAAGCTTCAGCACTTAACGTTTCCCGTTTTTCGGTCCATAAACTACGTTAATAGTATTATGTAGTGTGATTATGTCAAACTAGATAAAGCATTCTTTTATTAATAGCTACTAACTTCAATCAGCAGATACGTTTGTAGTAAATAACGCATATATGATATTTGTGAATTAAAACGTAATCCTATGACTTGATTAGATTCAAGAATTTTTTATAAACAAACCCTCATATTAAATATAAAATCTAAATCTGTTCGTGAGTAAGTCTTTCCCAGAAGTGCATAGAAAAAGGTTTGAATTGATATCTGAATGCGTTGTAAAAGGTACCTATCTATTGTCTATAGATAAGTGATTTATTCTTTGAAGTTAATAATTATTTAAAACATTATTTATTTCATCAAAATCGTCTCAATTTTCTTCACCATTACTAGAATGATATTCCTAGCACGGGTTTTGCATTGCCACCCCTAGAATTTTTCCTTCACATATTATAATGTATCAGTGTATGTTTAAGAATGGAAAACTAGAAACTCCCAGTGTGTAGTTTATTGATGCACACGTCTGTTACATTACCCTGACCATTCTATTGTAAAAGTAATTTGTCTTCGACGAGTTCATGATGGTCCAATAGATTCAATTGAGGTAAGAACGGCAAGTGATGACATGCCTACTGTGATTTTTATCGTAAATTTAAAAAAATTGTGACGTAAAAGATACATTTCAAAATCTCTTATCTACTTGCGGCAAACTATTTTTAATATATAATCACAAAGCTTCATGATATTTTTTTTTCTAGAACGTTATAAAAGAAACGATCGCCATACAGATATTTAATTTGCTATAATAAAAAAACAAATTAACAACAAAATTGCCATATACAAAAACTCGAAGACGTTATTGTATCTCTCCACAACACTTGTAACCAAAATAACGAGCAAGGTTTCGTGTCAGAACATCGCAAAAAATCATAAGACGTCTTCTCTTTGAAATATCTATCTATATTCCTATTCTAAAACTACCACTCCTTGTAATCTCCTTTAAAATCTTCTTATAATTCTTCTCATATTCCCGAACAAAACTTAATGCTGTGATGTAAATTTAATACTTTTAAATGAATTCAATAGCAGATATGAAACAGCTTTCAGATGTATGTAGCAGACGACAGTCTGGACAAATTCTTAGCACAAAAAGGTTGTTATGTATTTTCTATTCACATTTAAATCTAGATACCTCAAATTAGGCGTTATCAAATAATGCTGTAACGAAAAAATATCGCAAAGTTTGAAACATGAAGCGCAACCAACGTTAGTATCTGTAAGTGCAAATCCGTACTAGTCTTTGGCCGAGGCGTAATTGAACGAATGTTTTTGGCATAATAATTTGTCGTATTTATTACTATCATTAGTTTTAATCAGTGTTTACGTGCAACTTTGTGCCAAATTCATCTCTATTATTAATTGATATTTTCTTTATCCACAACACAGATAATGTCACGCGGAAATACATATGTTAATTTATTTATATTTGAGTATTGTAATCATGATGTGTCAAAACCGTTTTACTAACACGCTTCTGTTAGCTTCACTTGTACGTTTGTTTGCTTCCAATCAAAGAGATTGAGTTAATGTTGCACTGTTTCTAGCGATCCTAATGTTTTTTTATGTTGCCAACCTAACAGCGATTGGTGAAAAGGTAATAATTCGATTGAATTATCCCATTATTTATTCACTATGTTATATATTTCTACACAACTATAGTTGCTCCGGATATAAGAACCTTATGTATGTACATATACAGTTCGATTCATCATCACGAGGTTAAATGTTAATAATACATACTTTAGATTTAATTAAATATTTTGATAATACTATAGACCTTATATTTTCTTAATTCTTAATGTTTTAACATACCTATGTTGGTGAATAGGAACTTTTATATTTCATTGTAAGCTTTCTTCAAGACATTTCGTTAGGCACAAGTGAAACTAATATTTTGTTGTTGAATTTTCGAGAAAACAAAAAGCTAAAGGACACAAAAACTTCAAGCAACACACATAAAATAATCACATCGCATAATAAATTTATTTCGTTCTCAATAAAATAATCGCGACCTTGTTTATATGGGGACTTGGTTTTCCATAAGAAAATATATATACATATATATATATATTATTTTTATAAGGGATTTAATAAATTTTTTAACACAAGTAAACATCATAAGCTTTTGAACAGTATATTTCAAGACATGATTTCGAAATGTGATACATACGAGTATAATGCATCTGTACTAAGCAATATAAAAATTAAAATACCCCAGTCGAACATTAAGCCATTACGTCGAGTGTCAAGTGGTTGCACGCTCACTGTAAAAATACTCAACCCGCATCAGTATCACCAGGATTTATGATATCATTAATGTATCATAACATATACGAAATCTAACGAACATGTTCTAAATAACAACACGTTCTTGATAAAGGAAAAAAATTTCTTTGATATCCTCAAAGAAACCTCCCAGCTACTTAACAATAATAACGTAAGGTCGTAGAATACGTAATGTTATGAAAAAAGCAAAGTGCTTTTAGCGACATATAAGAATAGCTGACCCGATTTCTCTTAATTACGTACACTTCAAAGAGTCATAAACGTTTAATTTGGAGTCGTACAGACGTTTAACGATCGAGCATTCAAATCGAGTATCAACAAATAGAGACTTGGCTGTAAACAATCTAAGGGTGAGTTTAACTGAAACTACAGATATACAGTCCTCCTAAGGAATCGTTTGATAACAAAATATTATATAATATGTTTGATGATAGTATAATCTAGCACACAACTATTTGTATTCATCGTATAGTTAATATAGAACAGTTTAAAAGTGGTAAAATTGAGTCCAGCCAATAGTAGCATCAGGCATCGAATGTTCTGTTTCTATGGAACAGCGGGTAAAATATTTTGTTTCACATAAATTATTAATATACTGTGTCTAGAATTAAAAAAAGAGTTTTTAATATTTAGACACGATCTTATCTAATTTATGTGATACGTATATAGAGTTAGATATATATTAGAAGTACTAGAATTATTTTATACCAGATGCCATCGTAGATATGACATATAATATACAACACTATTGAATAAACCTGTGTTTTTCTTCATAATCTTTTCATTACGTAGTTTGTATAAATGAATTGAATGAGGTCAATGACATTAAACTAAAATACTAACGTTGAGTGAATTTCTATTCAATTTAAAACTACTCCTGGGCTTTATAGCTACATAAATATTTGTTTTAATGGCTTCAAATACTTTTATCGATATATTTTTGTATGTTTTTTTTCGACAGCACTATTTTTTCTATTATTGTCGTTGTTTATGTTTGATAAATAAAGTTTTGTAGCTCTTTATAAATATAATAAAAGTGTAAACCTTTCATAAGTAATAAATTTTCAAATTAACTATAAATAATAATATTTTTCAAATCATTGTCTGGATTTTGTCGGTCTCAGTAAAGGATTGGCAAATTTAGATGAGACTTCCACTAGCTGATACAACAACGAATAACTTGGCCGTAATTTCAGCAGGAGTCGTAACTTATGTCATTATAAAATGTAGATGAAGTCACGAGAAAGGCCAGTGTTAATAATAACTTGGTGTTTTATAATTACAATGATCATAAAAAAAGTTTAAAATCAGCAAAATTAAAATAGAAAATTGCACAGACTACCATTCACGGGGAACCATAGATCTTTTTTTTTATAATATGGCCTTCATCCGTGCAAAGGCGTGCACAATATATTCTGCCAGTATCGTGTAGAATGGAGGAGACAAGATCCGCGATTGAGTTTTGAATGAAATAAAATTTAACAGTCTCGACTGAAGTCACAATTACGAACTACACGTGTTGGTAGATCTAAAACAACAAAACTACAATTAAATGCAGACATAGGAGATGTACTGCATAAAAAGTGTAATACTAAGACTATTTTAATATATTTACATATAAATTTACTAAAGGTATCAAACACCAACGACAACAAAAATTCTGTATTTAAAGCACAGAGAAACAAAGATCTTAAGAAGGCCTTAAAGTATGGAGATGTCTAAAAAGTTTCTAGAATTCTTATGTCAGATACAACTTTGACATTATATTAATATCAAATAGTCTTGGTGTTACGGTATTCTCGCGGTGTTTAATCCAGCGTTCCGTGTATTTACCAGCTGTTTGTTATCACACTGTTTATTTTCCTTATCAACACCGTAACGCTCCCGGCGTCTGGCCTTGGGTCCATGGTATATTTAAATCAAACACATCCGAATTCCACAACAATATTACCCGCGGGAAATAACTGTCCTGACTCAGATGCTGTTTATTCATAATAGTTATAGTTTAATGGACGAAACTATAACCATATTTTAGTTTGAACAAACGTAGCCATTACTATGTTGAAAACGATCACACCCATGCGAAAGTATGTACAAGATAGCTTTGATAAGTGTTCTAATACTGATGGGTTAATATTTATAACTGATAATTAATAATACTGGTTATATAAATGTAACATTTAAGTAAGTTTTGTTTATTTTGTCGTATTACACGAAACAACCAAACTTAAGTCTGTTTACGATTACTAAGATTTTCGGGTGCATATATAAATTAAACTCTTTGACGGTTATACTACTGTTTTTTTCTATTATTTTATATATAGCTATCACGAGCAAAATATGGTGATAATATAAAAAAAATATTGAGGTATAAGGAAATCAGAGTTTAATTTAAGTCCATCAAGTTCGATAAAGTGATAAGAAATAATATATCTAAGGCGAGGACGATGGATTATTCCTAATAACTAGTTTTTCGACTAAATAATAATTATCATATAATACGTACCTTTCCCTCGCTCTTCCAATAAATAAAGAATCCGTATTCGTCGACCTTGAACAGACAATTTTGTTCCAGCTCCGTGTTATCCTTCTCTTCCGTCCAGCGATCGAAAGTTGCACCCTGTCCAAAAAAATTTAGATACTATAATAAACGTATATTTATAATGATAATTTTTGTCCGCGTCTTCGTACGTGTGAGTGAGGTAATTAGGGTCAGAGTACGTACATATAAAACAATACATAGGGTAAAAGTCACAGTGTCTACTGCCTGTGTCACAAATCTTAATGTACACAATATAATTATACATACGAAATTTTGCGATCAATGACCTATGTCTCATTACATGAAATGTCTAGATTACATGAATTTAAAGTATAATTAAAATCTGTTACGTAGATTTCGTGGGAAATTGCAACAAACATATGTACATACATAATATGCACACAAATCCTCACAAACTTTCCCATATATAATACTAGGTGGATTTTAGTACAAATCAATACCTTATATATTATGTATTCATTAAAATTTGATATGTACACTGGTCAAAAACTTCATATTTTATGTTTCGTGAAGTCATATATAAAAATTATATCGATAATTACTTATTAATTGTTGGTAAGATATTTATCAACTTTAATGAAAAAAGATATCAAACTAAGAGAAAGTTAATTATATCAAAGTTTTCTGAAATTACTTATTTTTTTTCAAAGATATCAAATTGAAATTCAAATCTCCTGCAGAAGCTGTACAGAATTTACAAAGACGTTTCGTGACCACCTTTCCATATACTTCCAGTAATCTGATATACCAATGAAGAAATTAATGCAGAATGAAGATTTTTTTACATAAGAAGGTCTTGTTAATATAGTCTTACGGAATAGTCCTACTCATTATGATAGTTTATATTATTTATATCTATTTTTAGGGAAATGAAAAGCACTGTTATGGTAACTTCACGTACGTATATAAACGACCTTTTAATGTAATCTTTGGATCGAGATTCTTCTTATCATTTTGGCTTTGAACAAAAACGTATGTATGTACATCACTTTTGTCTTAGGACGTAAAACTTAGTGTTCCGCGGACGCTGGCTTCTCATTCAACATTTTAACAAAAATCTCTACAATTATTTTTCGTTTTTCGTATTCTTTTTATAATATGGTTTATTTTTAATAATATTTTTTTGGTGTATTTTTTATAATATTTTTTTTTATGATATTTTTTTTTATATTATCACTGTATAGAAGCGGGTGAGCCGTGGCAAATATTATTTAATCAGACAGGAAACGTTCTGAATAATTACAGATAAAACCAATGTCATCAAAATAAGACTGAAAAAATGATTCAACAAATACATTTACTATTAATTTATACGATTATTTGAAACTAGACAGAGTTTGCTTATAAACGACAAACTTTCAAGTTTTCCGCTCGAAGCGGACTAGCACTAAGGATTCAGTATAAATATCGTTGGTTAAGAATTAAGATTGATGTACTGAAATACAACCGGATATTTAAATATGAGACTCGAAAAATCAGTCCAATACGATATTGTACAGTTTTAACAAGCAAACAAACTTCGTGACATATTCTTTAAATTTTTAATACGAGTAGAATGTTACAGGAATGTAGGAATTTATCAGTATTGATATATAAAAAGTTTGATAAAAGACTTTTAAAATATACGTCAAAGATTTATTTAATGAAACAACAAAACACAATTTCCTTATTAGTTAAGAAATAACAGGCATCAATAAACTCTGTTACCTGTAATAGCGGTTCTGGAACTGGTATCTGCCAATTGAACTCGAACTTCTTGGTCATGGTGATGGATGATCAGCTTTTCAGAGTCCTCAACCCTCACACCCGCTGATGACCTAACAGTTTGCCATATCCTGTAACAAGTGTATACATGTATGAAGTGTGCAAGCCCCGGGGATTCTTGAACGCCAAGTTCACAGTTTAAGCAGCTTATTTAAAGTCTGGGGAACTTAATTTATTAGTACCTTAAAACAAGTATGTGTTGTTGAACTAAATAAACGGTCTTGAGTTTCTCTTTGTGCCTACATTGATATTATCACGTGTCCTAATATGTAATTAATAATATTTTTCAGAGCAATATTAGGAGCATCTGAACGGATTTTAACATATATTTTTTTTTGGTTTACTTTAAAAAGTGTACGAAATAAGTCTCCTATAAGATCTAAAATCCCTAAAAATTAATTCGCTTATTAGATGATTAGTTTCAATGTCATATACATCTGTAATAGTATTATGGTTATGCAAACGAAGTCTGTAACAAAGTCTAGTATTATGTATGCAGTGTTATGGGTATCTGGTACAATTTCCTAAGTGAGTAGCGTAATGACTCGTCTCATATTAATTCCATTAAGCTGTCTGTTTTTATTTACCCGCCATTAAGACGAATTGGAGATAACAATTCGCAAACAGAGCAAGAAATGTTAGCGTGAAATTAAATCTCTTCGGAGCTGAGAAAGACGTTTTTAATATCTCTGTCTTTATTATTATGACCTATTTAACGAAAAGCCGTTTCAATGGACGGACCCACAGACCTACTAACGCACTTGACACGTCAAAAGCTTTTGTGTATATTTTTTTTGGGTTCTAGATTTCTTTTTATTTCTATGCTATGGCTTCATTGGGTTTAAGAGTAATGTTGTACAATTTTTTATTTTAATATTAATCACAGCCAGTATTAAAGTGATGAAAATATAAAGAAAAATTTTACAAAGCAAATAGTTTTTATAGATGAATCGTCAATGGAAGCGTTTTGAATGTCTTATTTTATTATTTTGATATCTGATATTTGTTATAGTTATATCATTTTTAAATATTTATTTATAGATATGCATAAATTAAATAAGACTATGTGTTGTTTCTTCCTAAAAAATATAACGTTCTCTTTACAGTAGTGCTTTTTTTGGAGCTCGTTTCACAGTTTTCAAAGAGCCTACCGACTTTTTAAACTCCGATGTCCTTATAACAATACGAGTTTATCTACCGGTCTACACTTTAGCTCAGCCCATTGTAATGTCATTTGTATATCCATCAAGGATACAGAGAAATAGGACACTCGCGTTTAAAACGAACGGTATTCTTCCAAGGGCCAAATAAAACCTTTTTCAATGGTAGCTAATGAATAGATTTACTTATTTAATATATGCAAATCTGGCTGTGAAGGGTTCACAGTATGATGTACAATTAAACCAAAAATAATATAGTTTTATTTCATATGTTTTCCCAACACGCTGCCATCATTGTCCTTTGACCTCAATGTTCGTTGTGTAGAACAATGAATTGTCCTCTACCTAATTTACAACGTGTTCAAACAAGTTTCGTTGAGATCAGTGGCTATTAAGATTAATCTTATCCGAAGTCAAGGCTGTATCCTTGAGCGTTTGACCCTAACGTTGATAAATACTGGGATAAGGGCCAATTAGGATATACGCCTTGCAATATTTAAATATTCCTCATCGTTTTTATACTTTTACTAAGACGGTTTTACTTATTACTTAATATACCTGTAATTCTGATGTCTCGGGCATTATCGATTATCAAAAAATTTACGAATTTGTAATATTATATTATCCTTTAACGGCTAAAACAATGTATATGAAAACTAGAATTTATATTTTGATAAATGTAAAATTATTTTGTAAGCATAAGGCTATTCCGTTTTAGGGATCTCAATATACTTCATGGATCGCAATGCATCTCAATGTACATGTATATATTTTTTGTGGAATTAAAATGTTTATTTCAAACAGTTCGTATTGAACAGTGGATCAGTAATTTTTACTATATCTTTAAAAAATTACTTTAATAATAAATATTTTTTTTATAAATAACATTATCGTGACAAACGAAATAAAAACAACGACATTGATTTTGTAACTATCACCTTACGTATGATTACTGTAAACTTACAAACATGCATCTTCAAACCACACACGTTAACAGAATTTCATTAAAAAATCTCATATGATATTACCGTTCAATGAAACACATAGTAAACTAACAGTCAACATACAATTAAAAATACAAACATACAAACAATTTGAAAGATATTTTGTTAGCGTTTTCATATTCTAATAAATATATGTAATATAAATGTAGTAAATATATAGATATTATATTATCTTTAAGGTGTAGTATAGGTTAAATACAAATATTTTAATAACACCGTAAAGTTGCTACTCTCAACTGTCACGTTTAGAGATGTTATCTTCAGACAATTATCCCTTTTAAGACTTAATAGTTTGGGGAAATCTTTAAGGAAACGCCGATAACTCAAAGAATAGAAATCTTCATGGTAGCATTATTTTATTGCTTATAATTATATTTTCTTAGGTTTTTTTTAAATTAAATATCTTGTTTAAATTTTTTGGACAGAAATAATAAAAGAGTAACCCTCCAGCTGTGATATAGAGATATGCTTTAAGACTTTTATGTGATAGGGCATCGAAGTAAACAGTCGTAACTTTTAAAAATATATATTTAATTCGTGGTTTCTCAACTGATTTGATTTCAAATAAAAAATCTATGCAAATATTATTCCCATTTTAATACATACAGAATAAAAATAAACATATATTTTTAATTTAAATTAGCCTCAAGTAATAAAGGTCGTGTTCCGTAACACCGGTAATATATACTATGATTAATAAAAAATACCAGGCGTCTATGTCATTAATATTAGTCTAAGTATATTACAATAATCGACACTTATGTTTTTGTTCTATAAAATAGAAATGTTCTGTGAGGGTAAGCTGATTATTGTTATAAAAAAAAAAACTTTATGATTCCGTGTCTCCTGTGTTAGACTACAAGAAAATCCGACGGATTATGCAAGTGTTATTTATGATACTACGGATGCTCAAACGTGAAATTAAAATTTATACTTTATATGGTCCTCTTAGCATATCCTTGGAATATTCCCGACTGAGCTCTCCGGTTGCTAAGGATGGTATTAGACGAAATAATCGAATACCTGTTTTGTTTGCTGTTAATTGAAATTAAATTACTTATCATGTATGTATAAATATAGCAGGTTAGTATAAATTGGCTGTATTGTAATATACAAATCTCTTTGTAGTAGTATTAAATACTAATATGATGATTAAGTGTGTATATTTATATCAAAATATGTTTTTAACTTCCACAATTTCCACGTCAGATTAAAATGCGAGAAGCATATATGTATATATATAAATGTGTATGTGTGTGTGTGCGTGTGTGTGTGTTTTATTATCCACTGAATTAAATAATTTTATAAAGTAGATATATTATAGATGTTGAAAAAGGTGATTTATTAAATTTGCAACACGATTTGAACTGCAAATAAAGCAATTATAATATAACAAGACACTACAATACGCTCACACACAGCGTTATGAAAGCCGTATCACGTTACACGGGAGAATCTAATTTGTGAAATGGTATTAGGAAACCCCTGAGACTGATAATGCGATCGGCGAAAGCCTAAGACTTATTCTATTTAATTTGTTAAGTGATTTCAAAAGACCTTGCTCTTGAAGTAATCCATGAGAGAATAAAACAAAGTTGACTTTCGATAAACGGTTTGCATTAACAAAATTGTTACGTAAATTAAATTTTCTATGTACATTGTTTTATATGCTTTAAGAAAATTTAATAATATACGAGATCGCTGACGTTTAGTTCATGTGATATTAATGTATGTACATAATATATGTTTCTATTGTAACTTTTCCTTTAGTTTGAATATTTTTTATCTAGAATTCCAGATCATGCGATACCTCTTCATATTGCTTATACTACACTAAGCTTTGTCAAAGTCAAAGATTTTGTTAAGGACAAAACACATACATAAAACAATCGTGAATTACATTGATAATTCTGTATTATTTACGTTCAATAATTTAATATTTGGATATGTCTTGTGGAAGCGATGTTGTACATATGTATTTAATTATATATATTTCAGAGACCCAATCAAGTAATTGGGCTGTTACTGGAAATTAATGTTCAATTAACTGACAAGTAACCACAAAGTTTAAAAACTAGGACGGGTTAGAACTCGGGAGCCGAAATTTCGGTTAAAACAATACCCTTTGTGACATGCTAAATTGAATTTAAATGGTTCCTACATCTACAAAACGAGAACCATATGATAAGACTTTATAAGTTAGTGAAGTTAAATTTATATTTCAGTGTTACATAAAGTTTTCGATTTAATTATGTAGAGACGGATTATGTTAGATTGAGTTTGAGAGGTTATTGTGACAGGTTTTTTGAGTATATTCTCGTAAGACTTAATGAAGACGATACCAGTAATTTCATGTAGTAATCTTGTGAGATTATTAAATGACTACCGAGGAATACAATTTTTTGAAATAACATAACAAAACTGAACAGACAATTTCTCGTTTTTCATCGAAAAGTTTTCTTAGATGATAGGATAGTATTATCATAGTATCTTATGTGAATGTTTAAATGGATACTTCTTGAGTGACGTCTGATGTTGCAACTCGTACTAAGTATACTGTGCAGGTGAAAATAATGTTTAAACCAATAGATTTCTATTCCAGCTTCATTCCATAAATATTCACACCACAGTATAGACCATAAATTGTTGGTTTAAATTCATTAGTGTGATTAAATAGATATTTAAGATATTTTCCGTATATTTGTATTGGCCTTCACTTGTTGTTATCGAACTAACTAATTCTGAAATCGACTAAAAACTTTATTATGCGTTTTGACCAACTTAAAATATACCGAATAATTTTTATTAGTGCTAAGACTAGATGACACAAACAGACAGACATTTTTGTCATAGAAAAGATTCATCTAATGAAAGTAATTTTTTATAAGGTCCGATAATTATCATGAGGTCTTTTTTTCCACTACATCTGAGGCATCTATCCTACTAGTAATAGCATCGACTCGAATGTACACCCAGCAATTGTGATCAAGACCGCCTTGTGCTATAATGAACAATGTATTTAGTATTATGCTTTTGTATACATTTACTGTATATACATATAACATACTTCTGTTATTCCGGCAGTCCGTCTATCTCAAGGTTGATAGCAAATTCAGTAATCACGCTATTTATAATTCAACGCTCCACAATGTTATTATTTAAATTGAAATCATTGAAACAACATAGAATAAATTAATACCTTATCGATTTCTAGCAAACAACATTAACAATAATAATTATATGTAGTCATACGAAAAATGTCACGCAAATTCTAAAAGACACTTGAATAATATATATATAAGCATTTCGAGTACCTTGAAATAAAAAACGGCTTTCCTTTTGTCGCAAAACTCTCAAAGGCAACACAAAAACACATACATCGAAGGAACATATATATGTTATATGTTTTATAGTTTGCGAATGTGAACTGTGTCGAGCCACGGTCAAGATAACACTAAGTGCGAGCTCAAACTGGAATCGAGGAAGGAAATGTTTGCGTTCTGAATTAATCTGCTGTTACATATTATGTTATGTAAAATATTTCTCTGTTTTAACTACATTTATCATCCGGGATTGCACTTTAACGCCGTGATTACGAACACCATATTAATACTTTTTTCAGATAAATGACAGTCGTCACATAACAATGCATATTTTTTTTGCGAGTGATTTATAATTGTACGTTTTATTTCAACCTTGAAGGCTTCATAGAATAGTTTTGAGAAACAAGTTGATGTATCAAATTAGTATGGCTGTAGTGTTAAACTTCTAAGTCAACGCACTCTAACGTAAGATAAGGTTTTAGTGCACTTTTCGCTTATGTTTACGGTTGTCGGTAAAATAAAACATACAGGTGACTTCCCGTCGACCTAAAAAAGTGAAATTTAGCAAAAAGCAATATAACGTAACAAAAGCTAAATTTAATAATTCAAAAACGTTAAGTTATAGTAAAAAAACAATATACTTAACTGTTTTTGAAGTCAGTGGACCTCTTTCTATGTAAGCAATTTTTTCCTTAAAAATCACATAATAGGTTTTTTTTATAATCGTAATTTTCATAACCAAGATGGATTTGAAAATTTACTATTTATAAATTATTCACTCACAATTATGTACATATATTAAGAAGGCCATATCGAAGTTGGCTAATATAAAAAATAGGGTAATTTTTAGTAATACAGGAAAACTATGTATGTATTTTCAAAACTGTATTATTTTTCAATCGAGTAATATAATAATATTTATCTATAATATACATTTAAACATATTATATGTAAGTATCGATAAAGTTAAAGAAGTTCATTATTTTAAGTGATGGTCTAATAACCCTTGCAGTGGCACTCGCTAAATGTCATGCCATCCCACTTTGACCTATGAACGTTGACCTTTGACGTAATCGGTATAATTTAAGCGTGGCAACTCAGATATTCATTCCATTAAGCTCCTTAACTGTTTAGTTCGGCTAATCTCCTTGCACTTAACATTATTAAATTTATTTTCTATAAAATTTAAATTATTAAGTCCTGGGCTATAAATATGTGTGTTTGTAAATCATTACAGTATATCTAATACACATTTTGATCTTACAACCCATCGGGCATCGCGTGTCCAGAACCTATTACCGTTGGAGGAGCCATGGACTCTCTTATTTTTCCTTAATTTTCATTAATAACTCTTAAATAATCATCAACTAGATCGTCTTTTACGGCGCAAAACGCTCCAATATTGTATATAATTGGCTTGACTAATGATGTCCTTCGGTTTTACTGCTTAATTGCCGGTTACATTAGAATATCGTGAATAAATAGCAAGTACAGAAACAAATAGACGCAACAAGACAATATATTCGCACATCATATTTGTTCATACAAAAAATCTGTGGGTGTGTGAATATAAATGTACATGTGTATTTTTAAGTCTTCCAAAAATACTAAATCGTTTTTTTTTACCACTATGTTTTGATTTATACTAAACACGGACATTTTCAACGATAACATTAGCTACTATTCAAATACGCTGATGTGACAATGTGACAATATTTATTAAAGACAAAAATCGAAACTATTTTTTATTGAGAAAAATAATTTTATAATGACATATGATGACATATGATTCGGAATTGTGGAAGACTGTTGTGAGTATAGATTTAAATAAAACTGTTATTTTAAAGTTTTCATTTTTTATAATTTATTTATATATTTTTATTATTTTACTCCAACTTCTTTACAGCAGCGCGATCACGAGCTGACGAGATGGAAGTTTCTGTCGGTAGGTCTTGTTATTTGTCACCATAAACAAAATGTTTCCTCACCTTTTTTCTTTTTTCAATTCCTTGTACCTATCTTGTGCGAGTGACTCACCTATATATAAACTGGTCAAACTTATTTCAAACTTACAAGATCTCAAACTTCCCGAGTTTCTTAATGATATTAAAGGTCTAAAATTGACAGAGACAGTATATTTATATTTGATGTACAGTAATTATTTACTAGTTTAATTTTATATAAGCATTGCCTAACATCTGGTTATATAATGTGGAAGAATCTTGTATATAAGTTGGAGTTGCGGTATGTATACAGCAGTAGCGTCCTTTGTTCGGCTTGTGGATGACATATACATAGAAGCGTGAGTCCTTTGTTCACTTCTAGCCAAAGTCCAGTTATATAAAGGTATGTAAATAAAACCCAAACCATGATGAAACCAATATTACCTAAATATATATATATAATATGCAGATGAAAAGCTAAACCATTAAATCTTTTGTGACAAACAGCAGACATTGAAAACGTATATATTTCGAAAGCGAACCGCGAGGTTATAGAAGTGAAAAAACAGACATTCTAATTTCAAAAATAGGTTTGGGAATTTTCTGATACCTGGTTCCTCTCATTAAAAAAAATAAAGGTAATTTCCGTCAATATTCTTCCAGTCAAACTAGACCAGAGCTGTACTCGAGGAAATTAAGAAATCATTGGCGATAGGTGGCAAAGATCAAGACTAACTGACAGATACTTTCATCTCGTCTTCCCGTGATCTCGATTACTGTAAAGTCATTGAGAACTTCAGAAAAATATAGAATAATAAAATATGCGAAGCAGGTCTCAAAACGATATAATTTTATTTTTAAATTTATTTTAGACATATTAATATGAAAGAATTTACTAATAATATAAATGCGAATTCGTGAAAGTGTCAATATTTCACGCAAAAACTACTTGATCGATTTTGATAATAAAGTTGCTCAAACATTAGAATAACATGTGGGCTATAAATTATCCCGGAATTCCATAAATTTGTACGGGATCACGGCATAATTGATGTATTTTGTATGGAGTCACGTGAAAAACACTATAAACGCTGGCCAGGTTCTGGTACCATATACATATATTATTTTAAGACACTATACATTTATTTCTAAGCCATATACCGAAGTCCCTGCAGAGAAAGATGCGTGCAAAAGCTAGCAAATATTGTATTAATTTTATGTTACTGTAAACTATGTAACGAGTAATACTGAAAAGTATAGAAAATAATATCCTACGGAGGGAGATATTGCTTTGTGGCGTGACAGCGCCGGAAATGTGACAACCAGCTTTTGTGCTGGGGAAATTGACTTCCGGGAAACTTGTTCACACTGGAGACCGACTGTGGCAGGATTATTAAAGTATATATTAAGTTATTAATATTATGAATATAATATACAACTCAAATTTTAGATTTTAGATTTTACTTTTCATGTTTATTTGTCCTGTGTCTAGACAAAACATAAATATGTAGAAAATCTTCGAAAGTTATATTCTTTTAATAATATATATGATTTGTAACGTTTATTAATATATAGGCAATGTGTATTAATGTTAGATTTATTTAAAAATTGGTTTCGTGGTTATAGCGTAACAATTGACAAACGTACCTACACCTTTTTAAGTAATAACATCTTAATAATGTTGAAAATTTGATGAATCATGTACGTTAGAATAATATTTTGGCTATGATTTATCACAAAAGTCAATGTATTTCCTGCTTGGACGAACAACGGTGTATTGTGTATAATGTCATATAACAGACGGTAGATGGCGCTGATGGGAAATATTTTTATTTTCTCTGTTCGTCCAATTTCGAAGTCTACATAAACGAAGTCGCGTTCAGAAACAAAGTCATTTAAAAATCAACCATTAAATAGATACATATATATATACGTAATACTTATATCAAATACAAAAGATCCACTTATTTGAACATATTACCTTCACCAATCAATACCTGACGCGGATCATGTCCGATCTTCATCATCAGCTCTTGACCTATTTCCAGAGACGGATTACATCGTTCAACGTCGCAATTTCTTTCACTCCAGATGAATGTGGTGAATTTTAGATAATTTCGTGTCATTCGTAAGACAGTCTCTGTATATTATCGTGAATTGAAATGGTAATAACAAAATAGTTCTGAAAGAGATCGTTCCATCTTTGTCAGATGTTATAGAATTGCTCGTACTGAACTTTGTACATCTCATAATCAATTGCATATCATGATCATTTTACTGAGAGCAACAGAAGCTATGGTGAGGTAAAACACTTTGAAAGAAATAAGTCGTAACCCATTAGTGTATGCATAAAACATTGAGCTTCTAAACCACTTTGGATAGACGGAAGTCTTAAGACCAAAGAGGAATTTATATTAGTTCTTTGCTATTAAAAAACAATTAGTAAAGCAAAATCTCACCATTAAATGTCCTCAAAAAGAAGTTTCCACTAACATATAAATGACGAGGAAGCCAGAGTATAACAGTAATTCAATATAAAACCTCAAACTTGTTAAAGAGAACATTGAAAATGTAAACCCATAATACAATTCCACGAAACAATTCCAGTTGATAAAAGTCAATGGACACATTAAACACAATTTGCGAACTTTGGTATTGTCCGGGCTTCGCTGACCCACTTACAGCGGCGACTTCCTACATTAAATAAGCTTGGACGGGCATTTTTTCTAGATATTACTTCTTAAATGAGAACACTTGTGATTGCTAGAAGTTATATCAATTTTGTAGATGTAGCTTGCATTATATACGTTTTAAAGAAGAGTATTTTTCCTACGCTAGGTGACATTATTGTTTTTGCCTAAGCCATTCGATTGGAATCTTAAATTTATTATTAATACGACCTAAGCCCGTCCTAAGCAAGGTCTATTTATGTTAAAGTCACTGAAGTGAAAATCGCAAGGAATATTTGATATTTCGAGGGTAAACGAGCGTGGGAGGCAAATGACACACTAAAGTCGCAACGCTGTTAGACTTAAAGTACCGTCAGACAAAGAAGTATATTGAAAAACAGATCATCTTTTAGTCTTATAGAACAGAGGTTTAAATTATTATACACTTTTTATATTTTAAAGAGAATACGTTTAACATGTTTATTGTGTTTCTGTTAATGCTATTTCGAATTACACGCTCGAAAGTTTTCATTTATTCAGGAGCAACGAATGAGAGTTGTTTGTGTGTTTTGTCTCAATTTTAATTAAGTAGGAGTTAAACACAACAATTTTAAGTTAACAAAATTTAAAGGTTAAAATGACGTTTAGATTACAGTTTAATATTGGATGAAGTTATAGCTTAACAAAATAGTATGTATTTTCAATTACATTACGAATTAATTCACGGATTGTAATCATCAAGGTTTTTTATACAGATAATGAAGAACGAAAAGGACCAAATTTTACATCTAATGTTATATAAGCGGTGTAAAACTGTCAATATATCTTTTGATGTAACCAGTGATGAAAGTAAAAAATAAGAAAAAAAATTAACAATTCCTTAAAGATATATTTATATTAAAAGTAATAATTTAAATCGCAATAAACATTTACAATTTTGACGAAGTTTTAAACAACAAATATATATTGTGGCGAACGATGTAATAAGGCTGTGTACACAACAGGAGCGAAGAGAACTCCAAGATTAAAATTACATACGTCTTTGTTTTGCCACATACTGTTCAAGTTTATACACATATTATCTTAAGACTTTTTTAACAAATAACATAGACAATCTCTATTCGTGTCATTGAAAACATTCATTTTCAATTTACTAATTAAATAATATACTATGAATTCGGTTCCTTTGTTTTTATATTATTGTTGTTTTGCAATTATTGTAGCTTAAATCATGTCGAACCAAAAAACAAATGTTTGTTAACAAAGAAGAACAAGAAATGTCATTAAATGTTTCCTACGAAGTTCGAATACAAAGGAATATTTAATTTGCTTTATTGCAAAAAAAAATATATTGAATTATAATCAAAATTATTTAAGCCGTGTTTTGTATGTCCAAAATTTATTAAGGCTGCTCATTCGCAGCTATTATGGACATCGAGTTTTTGTGAACATAATATAAATGCCTTCAATAAGACTGTTTTTCAGTCCTTTTACAGCAACCGTAATCACGGACTGTGGGTTCGAAACTTTGTTTCATTTAAATGAATACACGCAATTATCTTAGATATCTAGATTCCTTAATTTTATAAAAAAAGACGTTGTATTGTACAATCTACACTATACATTATATTCTTTTAAGTTACACAAATCAATATACAACGCTGTCTTATTTTTCTGTTATATTTAATATTGTAATTGTTTTTATCCTAACACATTGATAAAATCGTATAATTGAATTAAATGATCCCTTTAATTATCTAATAAGATTTAAAAACTAATTTGAAACACCACAAAAACGTCACTTAATGTACCCATACAACTGAAATAAAAAGTAACTTTTAAAAGTAAAAAACTGTTTGTTCATTATTCCTACAGTACTGCCGCTCCGTAACTATCTTTATTCTCTTAATCTATTCATAGCACAGAAGAACTGATACTGTACCATAATATGTCATGTATAATTATAACGAATCCCCATTGTATAAATAGTTCATGTTTATTGATAGTAATATATTTTTCATTAAACAAGATGCGTCGGACCGAACGCATACCCGGTGACCCAGGGGAACTAATGTAGCGATAAATTTTACTGGCGGTGAGCACTTCGTACTATAATTAACATATCACATCATAGGAATATATATATATATATATATATATATATATATATATATATATATAACTTGTAGAACAAAAAAAGCTTGCCTTTGTTTGCAAGAGGAAAGTTTGTCGTTATTTAAGAAATATACACAAATTAATTTATGTTGGTAGCTATTAGGATTTTAATAAAGATGAATTAGATGATAAAATTATAAATATCTAACAATGCACAGAATTATTTAATGGGAAATTAGAAGAATATAAAATAATGAGTCTTTTAAATTATTCTCCTTTCGTACCAGTGTAATTAATAATTGCGTTTTTTTTTTGTTTTAAATTCAATGTTAATTTGTTTAAATAATGGCTGAGCAAACATAGCAATAAAAAATTTATCGTGCAAGTGGAAGGTTAGAGGAAAACTGATTTTCAATTATTATATGATTGTTTAAATGCGATAATTCTTTTAATAAACACTGTTAATTAAATAATATTATCTGACAAACTTAATATAGTTGTTGGGTAAAAAAAAATCTTCATGTGAAGACAGGACGCGTTCGTAACGCCAACCGCAAATAATAAATTCTTTACCCTGACCAGATTGTTACAGTTTTTCGTAAACTTACTTCGAGTTTGATTTGTCAAAGTAATTACAGACGGATTCCAGTTTTTTGATAATTAATTCACTTTTTTTTCATAACTTGCGCCGCATAATATTTTGTGCTGTTTTTTCAACGGGGGGTCACGTAGTTAAAGACTTTTAACTTTTTAAGTAACTAAAAAGTTTTACAGATAAAGCTGCTGACATTTATTACCAGTTTGTTATTGCCTCATAATTTAAAACTAGCCATGCCTACGACATCGTCCGCGAGGCGTGGTTTTTAACTATTAATTTTATTAAAAATAAAAAAAATTGCAAAAATATAAATAGCTTAATACATATTAAATTTTACTGTCACTCCTCATAATATCGGCTACTTGATAGTGAGCGTAACGTGAAATCGGTCCAGCTGTTTCAGAGATTAGCCGTAACAGTGAGACCGACAGACAGACCGACAAAAATATTTGAAATGTTCTTTTGATATATATATACCGTATCTAGATTCATAAGCGGAAAGCGCTTATTTCAATACAACAAAGGGACACAAAATTTTTATTTATTTAAATAAATTGGTTGTTATTAATAATATGTAACCAATAAATTTGATAATGATATGTGATTCATTATTCAAATACGGCATCACGAACAGAAATTTACGAAAAATAAGAACAATTAATGTCCATTATCCTTACCACGGATAAGGAATAGTCGCTCGTTATTGTATTACCGTGGTTTATTGAACGGGAAACGCAAAACTCTTCGTATGTAGTGTGACAATACAAACTTGTGCTAAGCATATAGAATTTTCAGGTTTATAACGTAGTCATCATTTTTTTTTTTTTTTAGAAAAAACATACAAGACCCACTGAATATATTTAAGTAATTTTCTTCAAATTTAAAAATTTATCAAAAATTATTCTGGCGACTTATGAGGGAAAGGTTATAAGATTAATAGTTTCTAAATATGAGGAAGAAAAGTCCTCGCACTATAAGTTCTGAGTAATTTTTTTATAAATTTTTTTTCGTATTATTTGTAATTGGAACAAACAAGTTTGTATGAATATTATATATTTTTCATGTACATAAATACAAAAATACGTTTTTATTTAATAAACCAAATCTTGTATATAACATCCTTGTTACATATTTTTATAACATTTCTCGATGATTACTATTTATTTATTAACACGTATGATTTCAATACTCATGAAGTATTTACTAATTTGTGATATTTTAATTCAACAACCTTTAAAAAAGAGAATTTTACAACAATAGATCAAGATTTGGAAGCTGTAATGATAATTCACACGCGATTTTTTATAAAAGCAAATAACCATGTAACTTATTACAAAAGACGTTTAACAAAAACATGTGCGTATTATACAAATAAATAAAACTAAAAAGAAAAATAATCGAAGCGATGAAGTTTGAGGAACGGAATTAATGTATGTAGTTTACAACATTCAAATTAAAAACGATCATTAATTTACACATATGTAGTACAATACTTTGTATTTATTATGTTCTTTATACATATCATTTAAATACAAGGAGTGTCATACTTGATAGGGCCATTAAATCGAATAGCGTTAAATCAACATTCGGACTGTAAGGCGTCATATTATCACTTATAGTCGATGTGTGACCGATAATGCTATCATATACTAACCTTAGACTCCACAAAATTCTATCACACCAATTGGCAGATGATAACAATAATCTAAAACACGCGTACGTGTTTTTTCTCTAACAAAATAATCACAACGTTATCAACGCACGAAGCGTTTTCACGGACTGAGAACGAGACGTTTATCCGATGTCTATAGCAGCCATAGCAGGTGACCCGAGGTGCGCATGCGCGAAACACAAGGTCGTTCAAAAACCGCTTTATATATCGCGACTTATGTTTCTTCTGGCTGTACAATGTTAGTATTATTCGAAATTTAATTCATTACAAATTTTCTTTTTTAAAATAAAATATAATAGGCTCGCTGTGTAAGTCAATAAACAAATTTTACAGGTTAAGGTTTAAAGAAAAAATATAAATCAAAATATATTTTTTTTAAATATATATATATTATCATAAATTAAACTACTTAACAAAAGATGTTTCTTAATATAAATAAATTAAACACTCGTCTAAAAGAGATCACAATATTTAACAGTCTTTATAAATATAGTAAAAATAATGTGCACATCATTATGTACTGATGCTTATAAGTTTTTGATAACAATTTTAACTTAAAACTAAAACAAAAATATCTATTTAACAGTTGATGTTAACACAAATGGTTAATAAATTATGAGATGTACAATAATAAACAAAAGAAAACGGTCTTTCTAAACTTCATATGTAACTTTTAATTCAATAACTTAAAAATAATAAATATCTGTCCGATAATTTATAACTTTTTTATGACAATAAACATAACTAATATCTACAAAAAATCAGTCTTGGATATTTACAAAAAAAATAACTAACAAAATCGTGTCGCTGTCGTCACGTCTATATGAAACGATATCAACAGAAAATCCAATGAAAATACTAGATGGCGCTTTTATAGAATAGACCAGCTATTCTACAATAATCTCCGTTTACGCAGCAACTTTTTGGCGGGAGGTATATCTAAACCGTGAACGTCCGTGCAATGCCTTTTTAACTCTGAATACTTTCGAAACTTCGAACCGCAAATCAAACAGTCCACGATAATCTTCCTAACGTTATGTATTCTCCATTCATGATCCCATTTATCTTTAAGCGTTTTAAAATATTCATGACAGAATCTACACCTAAATCTGGACATTTCTCGATTGTGAACACATTTGACGTGTTTATTCAACATCGAGGGAAAATGAAACTCTTTATCGCAGTAGGGGCAAGGGATTGGAGAATTGTTATTGTGATATTCCATGTGTTGTGCGATCATCTTCTTGGAGTTGAATTTCCTTTGACAGAGATCGCATTGGAAGAATGTTGTGCCGTGAATTTTCTTGTGCTTCGAAAAGTTGCTGGAGTCGCTGAAGGATTTGTCACAAAATGTGCATTTATATAAGGTGAGTTTCGCGTGTTCGCGTAAATGAGCTTTGTATTTGTCGATTTTAGTGAAATTCTCGACCTGACAGACCTCACATTGTATTGTCAGTGTACCGTTTTTGTTGACTGGAGTTTTTGCCAGGGTGCTTCTAATTACGTGCTCTATGAGGTGCCTTTTGAGGTCGCCGATACGATCGAAGGTCTTTAAACACACGTCGCAAGTCTGAAATCGTATATGACATGTAAATGTTAATGTTAATTACAACATGTGAGATAACCGCCATAACACGACGTATTTATTCTAATTAAGTTTTTCTAGCTTTGAGCGTTGTAAATAATAAATGCCACAAATTTATAATCGATATTATCTATTGGTTGGCTTTGGCTATCTATTGGCTAAGCTCGAAAAACCAGATTAAATAAAACAGAATTATTATAAAGCCAAATGTATCTGTGTTTATAGTACTTACTTTTTTATACTTTTTATCTCGTCGAGCCTTCTTGGTGTGAAGCAGAAACATTTTGTTCGACATCACCTTAGCGATCACCGAATCGGCTTTTTTAATTTCATCCAATTTCTGATCGAAGTCTTCGGATCTTATAATGTAATCTTCGGTGGATGGCGATAGACTGCCGCTGTCGCTGATGATGTCACCATTGAGTGATAGAGTGAAGTCGGAATCACTCAAATCTACTTCACTGGCGTGTGTTTGTTTGTGTTCCTCCAGATCCGGATACTTTGTTGCTGTGTAATCACAAATATCACACATGAAAATAAAATGTATCTTAGCCTTATGAGACCTGAGTTCCTCAGAACTTGAGTAAGTTTTAGTACAATACATACAAGGAAATTTTCTCTGGTGTATTTTTAAATGATTTCTTAGAGTGAATTTTGAAGCGAACACTTTGTGGCATTTGTTGCACTCTAACTCAGGGTTACCATGACCGAGGCAGTGCAGTTCAAATTTCTTCTGATTCTTCAGATGTTTGCCACATTCGGTACACATGAATTTCATTTCTCTAATGGGGTTCGGTCTGAATAACTCCTTTGGACTCTTATGGTTACCGACCATGTGCTGTTTGAAAGTTGTTATTTGATCAAAAAATTGCTTGCATTTATCACATTGATACTTTTTATGATTAGGCTGAGTACTTTCTGAAATCAATATAATTAATTACTTATTTATACAGCATATAATTACTTACACTAGATGCTTTAACAAAAACAATATTCACAACTTCCAATGTTTACTACTGAATTCTTATCGAGTAAGATAAACAAATTAGCTGATAAATAATATTCATACGAACGATACCAACCTACAATGACTTCATTACCAACACCATTGCACTCCAAAGAGGGATCGTTGACTGCAATTTTCTGAACAGTTTGGCCGTAATGCGAATCATGACCCAGGTACATTATGGTCTTCTGTTGTTTCGACAAAGACTGTATATCGGAAGACATCAATTGCTTCAGAGCATCATTTTCACTCTGAAGATTAATGTACATCAATTCCTCTCTCGCTTTATTCTCTTTCTCATTCATGATTTCCTCGGGCAACTGAGACAGCAGGACGCCGCATTCAAACTCGTCATCCTCGTACAAATCATGATTTATCTCATTCCCATGATTCTTTCTGAATTTCTTGTGACCGAATTCCTCGATCGGCGAATACGGTACTTGTTCTTTGTAGTTGTATACATTCTGTGTTATGTACGTATTGTGTTGCTCGACTGTGATGTGGCTGGCGAGGGTCTGGCTGTACACTGAGTAATGTTCTTGGGACTCCACTGCGTCGTAGCTGTTGTAAACATACGGGCTCCTGGCCGGATCTATCCATACTTGGGACTGATTGAATGTCGGATCCTGACTGGCCTCGCTCACTATTACAGGAATTTGGTGATCGTCCTTGGAATCCGACGATTGACTGTTAGAATCTCCCTCGTTGATGTTAACGTCATAGCTATCTATAAGTTTAACGTTGCAGAACCCCGAATAAATACAGGTTTCATTACCTTCAGTGTCGGGGGAGGTTATGTTTAAATCTATGAACACATTGTCCGCAGCCTCGCAATTCGTCTCCAATGTGGTGCATTTTTTTGGTATAAGCAGTACCGGGTACAATGTATCAGTGTTCGTAATGATAGTCTCATCCTCCATATTTTTGTGAATCTTTGTAAACAAATAATGTACATTTTACTTTCTAACTAAAAATGTAGGTAAGCAAATTAACAAAATATTACGGGTAATAGTATAGTTATTAATTTTATTTTACTCACCACGTGTAAGGTTGTTCCGGACGTTGAAGATAGAAAAGTATTGAATATGAAGGTATTATGTTAATTAAAGTCATCCTTAAAATACATCTACCCTCCCGGAATTATCAAAGAAGATGTAGATTTTAAGATTAAAAAAATGTGTATAATCTTTATTACATAAATATGTACGAAACACATATTATTCAACTGTTTCATAATTAAGTTCTAAATTTGAATTCATTGTTGACTTTTGTTTTTTAATTATCGCTAACCAACACCTAGGGTCATTCAGCCGTGTGAAATACATTAACATTGATTTATTTTTTAAATTTTATTGTGATTTGATGAAATAAACGATAAATCACGATGTTTGTGAGGTTCAAGGTGACAAGCCGCTTCATTTGTATTATTTTTATAAGGTGACACATTTTAGAATTAATGTTAAACACATTACTTATCGTAAATTGATATGATGATATATTATATGTTATCTATATATAAATATAAAATCATTTGAAGTGTTATAGTGAAGGAAACAAATAAGCTGAACACAATAACTATAATTCGGTTTCAAACATTTTATCAAATTTTATTTCGTATTACGATTATTTTGTAAAAAATATTTTTTTGTTTATATTAAACGTTTATTTTTCATTATTCATGTGTCACGTTAAGTACTGAATTATTGTCTTATAATTTTATTCATAATATATTATATTATTATCTAAGTAATATCTTCTGGTTGTTAGTTACAGCAACCTCATTGTATGTATAGACATTTTTCGGGAAGCCTTAATCCGATGTTTACTGTTTACGCCTGCAATTAAATTATAGCACTTGTTCCTTTCTATGTCTTGCTATAATCAGGTTTCACTATAATTAATGTCAAGAAAGTTCCTAAAAACATGAACTTAATCTTAATTAATACTCACAATTATATCCCGGAGAGACATTTACCTGCTAAGTTAAATTTTGCTTTTATATGTTCTAATATTAGTAGTTCAGCTTCCAAGTTCGGGTCTATCGCGATCATTTTATAATTGACTATAACTAATGTACATCTGCCAACTGTCAGTGATTAGAGCTATCCTTAGAATACTCTCAGAGAAATATGGACCTAATGTATCTGAGGACGTGGTGTGTGAAATGTAAGTATTATAAAGAAAACAGTACAGTTCAATGTCACTTGAATATAAAATCATGGAATACAAAAAAAAAAAATTTAAAATTTCAATTTTCGTTTTCACTTCACATTTCTTATCAATTTCAATTCACATTTCTTTTCAACTTCTCATCGTTATTCTTTCCATCATATTTATATAAAATTATTTTAAAGTTAAGAATTCAGATGGGCCCAAAAAATATAATCAAAACCCGTTCTTAAAATCTACACGATAAAGTACATAAAATACAACTAGCAAACACTTTATTCAAGACGGGTTGTCGGTAAAGGACGTGTGCTGGAATTATTGATTCTTTAAATTAACTTATAGTAATAAAATAAAGTCGTAATTCTATTATGGAATCTCCACAAGTGACAGGATTTTTACGATTCACAACATCTGTAGGAATTATAAAACGTAATTTCATTGTATAATTAAAATCTAATTAGGATCAGGTACCAATGTCCAATACTTTGATGGCGTCTCAAATAACTTAGAACACCTCGACTGCCGAGTTACAAAACTTTTAATTAAATTTAAAAATGCTTTACTTAATTGTTTTTGTTTTTTTTTTTTTAAAGAAAAGTTTGAATTAATTGAAATCCTTGGCGTTTTAAAAATGCTTAGCTATGCGGAATTACCTAGGTAACCTAATCTGTCTAGGTTGAATCTAGAATGAGGAATTCTCTTCAATTTAGTTAGGTGAAACGTTCTTATTCTAGAGTCCCAGGGAAGAATATGGTCTTGTATCTCGAGGCTTAACCTGAAGCCCATATAGATACCGGATCCTCAGATCACTAACATTTGACTGTGACCTTTTATTTAAGGAATAAAATGTTTTATTGTCACAGGGTGCTTTCATTTATAATATTTAAGTTTTCTTGATTTAAATTAATATGTCTAATATAAATACTCTGATGTTCTAAGAAACACCTGGTACTCTTTCTTTGGAAGTTTATCAATATTATATTCATAATCACAAATGGAATTAGTATGGATGTAAAAAAGAAATTTGACATTTATTTACGTAAAAGATATTGCCTGCGGTTCTGTGCGCATATTAAAGCCCCTTGAGACACGCGTCGTCATCTGTATTTTTTTTTAGTATTAAATGATTTACTGATGACCCCTTAAAGAGAAACAAACTGCCTGAAGACAAAGCCCTATAGATTAGAAAAAATATGTTTAAGTAACGAACAAAGTCGTATTGAGAACTTATTCCTCTTTTAAACCGGTTAAAAACGTTACTACTTATGACCTGAACTATCTATTATTGAAGTTCTTGTCAAATTGAGACAGACGGACAGATGAAAGTCCTTGAAACTTGCATCTGTGATGTATTAGGTATAGTATATACTTTCATATACGTTTATTTAAAAGCTGTTTTAGGAATTGTAAAAAGACACTCCAATTTTATTATTATAGATACATTTTTGTGAAAAATGTTTATTAGAACAATGCAAACGGTAACTGCAGTTATTAAGTTGGAAAATTTTATGGAAACAAGCGTATAATTCTTTATAGTTTATCTTATCTTTTTTTTATCATATGAAAAAAATATTTTTTAAATGATTTTTTATTTAAACAATGATTCAGAGTGTTTTTTAAGTACGTAAAATATATGTGAACAGATTTTTCATGGTGACGTATAAGATTAGCCCTTTGTCTGTTCAACAATTATGTCGCAGATTTCTTGTACAATTACAGATGTTTATATAAAAACATTCTTATATTATTTATATAAAAATAATTTTGGGTTTGGTTGGGTAGTTGTTTTAAATATGTCCTTCATCCGTATAGAGTCGTGCACAGTATATTCTGCCAGTGTCGTGTAGAATGGAGGAGACATGATCTTTAATAAATAGTAATACATAAAGGAAGCCCTTAAATGCAACCTCTTTCACATTAATACCAAAAGATTATAACAATACTTTCCATATGGTTAGAGTGTTTGCAGTTATTGTTTAGCTAAAAGTAATCTTAGGTACCAACTGTATGATATTAGGATAAAGAATTATATTAAAGAACTTGGGGTTATATAACTACATACGTTTAGTCGCAAGTATATATATTCGTAATATTTTTGAAATTTGAATAAGACACTAGACCACCTAAATTTTCATATTACAATAATAAAAATACTATGTAAAGATGTATGACAATTATGAGATCTAAGATCTTCGCGAGTTTTATTCATTTAAATGAAACTAGTATTATTCGGATATACTACGCGGATATTATTATTTAAAAAACTACATAATCCCGACGTTTCGGTTACTTTGCAGCTACCGTGATCACGAGCAGACATCTCGTCTGTCTGAGTATGTAGTTTTTTAAATAATAAAATCCGCGTAGTAGTATATCCGAATAATACTAGTTTCATTTAAATGTATGAAAATTACTATAATTCTATTAAATTGCTTGAGCCTTTGTAAACTAAAACGGAAAACAAATTAGTGTAACGAGAATGAAAAAATTGTTGAAGCATTACATTCGAAAGGCATGTTTTTGATCGTTTGACATGTACTTCCAGGTATGAGTGCAGGTATCTCCAGTTAATCTTCAAGAACCGTTGGATCCTTTGGACTTGTTACCAATTGTAGGCCCTTATATATTTGTTTATCTAACGGAAAGTTTTGTTTGTTATAAGTTACTTAAAAAAGCAAAGTTCTTCTTCAAACTAGAACTTCACCGAAAATTTTGAAGCAATAAAGGCTGTTTGAAATTAGGCTTATCCTAGAGCATCTTATTCTACTAGATTCTCAGAGCCGATATATCCTATTAACTTCAATCAACCTGTACTCGGCGTCGTAGGTACTTAAAGGTAAACAAACTTCAGGTTCTTGAGTGCTACCTATACGTCAATTAATTATAAAAAACAGCAAAAGACCTGTCGATACCTATAAAGAAAACGCTATCTTTATAAGTAGGTCATTAACTAGTGTGTAATTTACAAAACAATATTTTTTATAAGATTATGTATTCATTGTAAATAAATAGTTATGTCAGACAACAAGGAAAGAATTAAAGTTTATTTAACCCTTATCTGTGTGAATTGATTGAGATCTGTATACTATAAATTCCCTGCAAGGAATAGTATATTGTCAGTGTCTTATGCACAAGTAAAGATGTTTGTGATAGTAACGAGTTTCTTAGTACTTTTGAATATTGCACATGGTGAGTTAGTTAGAATTTGGTGGTACCTGGAGAAGGGAATATTAAAAGATTACTCCTGTCTTCTCTGGCTTTCATTCCATTCATTTAAATGGATACTTTGTTGCCCCGAAATATGGCGAATATATTTTTTAAATTTTGACTTTAAGGAACTCTTTACTGAGTTTTTTGTTTGTGTTACATTTACAGGAAATATTTTAGCACAATCACATCCAGCCGAAAGTAATAATGACATTAAGTCGGCGCCACGAATCGTTGGCGGTGTGGAGGCGCCTGAGGGTTACGCGAAACACATGGTGGCTCTGGTAGTGGGATCATATATAAAGATGTTGACTTGTGGAGGTTCCATAGTCACTCGCAGACACATCCTGAGCGCGGCCCACTGTATAGAACCTTATGTCATTTGGGGAGAACTGACACCGTAAGGATTGTTGTAAAACTGTTATATAGCCCCAAGCTTTGTAACAACATTTCAAACATGATATCCTTGAGGTCCAAAGTATTTCAACATTTA